>NC_142064.1:181182161-182428411 GCF_059756535.1 Pantherophis guttatus
TCTTAAGCCATCCATAAGCATGGTGCAAAACTAATATCCCGACCCTGTCCAGAGCCCTTCTAAGAAATACGGTTCTTTCTGAAAATGAGTCCCTGCTGGGCAATTTATATAAAGCAATAAAAATCTGCAAGATATAAAGACAAAATATATTTTTGCATATAATATTAGCATTGTCAACACCGCAGACTTTATCTACTGGTCAGAGAGGAAATATTCTGAATAGTGTCATTTGTTTGTGGGAATGCACAACATAGTTTCAACAACTAACACTTGATGTTTCTTTGCAAAATAAGCCTTTGCTGGGTGTCGAAGTCAAATGTGTTTCTGCCCACTTGTATCAGTGCACTCTTGAAAACAATCCTGTAAAAAAGTAGATGAAGGTCATTAACTAAAAAAGTGCCTGCTGGTTTTGAATGTGTTGATTTTATTTTTATAGCCCAAGCAAACACAAAGCACAAGGAGCAGGAGGCAGGAGGGGAAAACTCCATTTGATCCTAGCACATCAGCTTAACCTCATCTCTATCACACAAGAGAAAGTAATGGAATGTTACATATTAAGAGCTTTCCCCTTTCCAATGTGGGCATTCAAGAGCTCTCGTGTTTTAGCCGAAGCTGGGGTATATGGACTGTCACTGCAGATATGTTGAGCTTTATTTGAAATACGTGGCGAGCATGCTGCAATTTTCAAATGTGCTACAACAGGTAAATAGCATGAAGTCAGGGACATTATTTTTTATTGGAAGGATTTTCACTATGATCAATCCGTAAAAGTACAATTAAAATATAAAAACCAATACAAACTAAAAGAATAAAAGAAAAAACCCACCAGAAAGTGCAGAAAAGAAAAAAATAGAAAAAAGGAAGAATAAGAACACAGTAAAAAAACAAAAAAGAAAGAAAAAAAGAAAAAAATTACTCCCCACCCCCTTCTGACAAGTATAAATAATTTTAGTAACTTATCAGCTTCTCTTAAAATGCAGCAAATGATCTCTTCTTCTCATAGTTCATCTCTTTATCTTATAAACAAATCCTTAAGGCCTCATTGTTCAGTTGTGATCAGCAAAAGTCCATTAAATGTTACCAGATAACAACACATTTATTTTAACCTTATAAAAAAACCAACTTTATATTCCTTTCTTTTACTTTTAGCCATCTTGATTTTTAGTCCCTTCAAATAATGTCCTAGAACTGGATTTACTTTTTTCTTTTTCTCAAAATTCTTCAAAGCTTTAACAAATCTCTTTTTTAAATCCAATATAAGAAAGTTATCAGGTCGCTTCCTTTTATTTTTAACAATCATGCTTTTAGTCTCTTTAAATAATGTCGAAGGCCTGCAAGGGACTTGGTGTTTGAGGGAACCAGGCACAAGATTTGCAGGGATTCTGTGCAGTGGGATAGACAGAGATAGATGAGGGGAGCTACAGCATCCTTGTGGTTGGTTGTAAGGGCAAATGACTATGGGGACCCTGCAGTGGTTGTAACATTGAAAGTGATCAGATCAGATTAACAGAGTTGGAAGGGACCTTGTAGGTCATCTAGTCCAACCCCCCCCCACACTCAAGCAGAAGACTCTACAACATTTCTGACAAATGGCAGTCTAATCTTTTCTTGAATGTCTCAAGTGATGAAGCTCCCACAACTTCTGAAGGCAAGCTGTTCCATTGGTTGATTGCTCTCACTGTCAGAAAGTTTCTTCTTATTTCCAGATTGAATCTCTTCTTGTTCAGTTTCCATCCATTATTCCTTGTCTGTCTTTCAGGTGCTTTGGAAAATATCTTGACCCCCCTCCTTTCTGTGGCAGGCCCTCTGGGACTGGGTCATCATTAGCTTTTGGAGAGTCCCTCATAACTTCAAATGGTCACTAAATCAAGAACAGCTGTAATGAACAACTGACTTAATCTACAACATCCATCTAACATAACAATTTATGAATTCTTCCACTTGTTGTCAGTGGCACAGCCACATCTTCAAGCCCATAAGAAAGCCCAACAGGGTCTAATGTCAAGCAGGATGGTGTTCCAAAGAGGGGATACCACAATGGAAACACCTTCCATTCAATCACATCTATCTTTGATAGATAGAACCTATACAGTATTTCAATTTTTATTTATTGATTAGCCCTTTGGGCCATATCAAGTGCAGAATTACAAAGACAAATCATTACAAAGGTTTGGTAAAACAAATTAAGTAAGATTGGAATAACTTGCAATTAAAATACAATTAGAATAAAATACGACCATCATGCCTTTCCTGTTGGATGCTGGGTGAGTAGATACATTCAGGGAGAAGAAGCCCCTAAATTACCAGACTGCATGCTATGAGGGAATTATCACTAACTATCAAGTAGCTTCAATTGAACTTGAATTGAGTTTGAGCTGGGGGTTGGATTAGAAAACCTCCAAGGTCACTTCCAACTCTGTTATTCTGTTGGAAACAAATACAGTTTGCAAAACAAAGGTGTAATGTGGGGTAAAGGAGACACACTGATAATTTAAACCTGCTGTAGCTTCTATATATTATTCAAGGATAGCCCCATGTAATATGCAACATGCCATTAAATTAGACAATGCACATTTTACTTAAAAGCTATAAGCATTATAGCCATTCAAGCTTTGGATAACAAAATTTAAGAGTTTTGTGTTAAGCTTTAAAGCCTCTAACAGTTCAGGCCTTGGCTATTGATGGGCAGAATCACCTGTCATCTGTCTCAAGAAAGACAAGTTTAAACAGAACAGGCAGAGAAAGGCTGAACTGGGAGAATGCTATGTAGACATCTATGCCATCAAAGAAACTGACCATAAAGTCAGTTTACAGGCCTTCTAAATCAGGCGTTCTTGTGTTAAATACTTTATAGTAATAGACAAATTTACTTCAATTATCAGTAATTTCAAGAACATGCGTACAAATCAAAGAATGTTATGTGTTGTAGCCTGACCTAAAACAAGGTGCTTTGGTGGTCTAGCTTACTGCTTTTGGATAATATATAGAAAAGGAAAACTGATTTAAGGAAATTCAAGATAATGCCTATAAAACAAACTGGCAGAGTGAGAAATAGCATACACAGCAGGGGTGGGTTCTACTTACCTTTACTACCAGTTCGCAATGGGGCCACATGCACGCATGTGCAGAAGCATTTTGATGACATCGGGGTCGGTGGGCGGAGCCTCCCGCCGGTTTTACTACCGGTTCTATAGAACTGGTGCGAACCGGGGGCAACCCACCACTGATACACAGGGGTACTTCAGTGCTTTAAAACTCATTGAATTTGGTACTGGAAACATTTTGACATGAAAATGTTGTCTTGCTACTCATCTTTGCTTGTCACTCAGCATGTTGCAAAAGGAAGTAGGGGACAGCCACAGAGAGCAGACAGGAAGCTGACCATGCTGGGAAGGTCACTGACATAGGAAAAGGGACAGATAGAAAGTCCTTCCCATGGTAAGTCACAAGGTAAATCACATGGTTTGTTTTCTAGTCATCCTTTTTTAGTACTTGTTGAGCCTCCCAGAACCAATTAAGCATGAGTTCCAAGGTACCACTGTAGTGCTTTCTCAAGCACTCATGTGTCATGATAATCCACGTTTTAAATATATAAGTGCTATCACTAAGGCCTCCACAAATACCTGCACTCCAGTTCCTATATATGCATATACATGAAACCATACAGAGAAACATTCAACAGAATCTAGTCACTGCTTTTTTCTGGTTCTCTCTAATAAGCCCTATAAGAAGACTGGAATAATTATTAAACAATTAGATATTATTTTTGATTGCTTCCATGGATGCCCCATATCATGGAATTAAATACTTTAATCATAATAGCTCCTTGGAAATCTTATAGAATGATCCTCTTGTATATTTTACCTGATGCTGCTTTACAAAAGCTGGAAGGTAGACAGGCTAGGGAAAATGGTAAGTTCAGTTATGAAATGTCAGCCCTTCCCAACACACACCGACACACTTACAGTATACAAATATGGGTTGAAGCCCTAAGTGTTAAGACATTAAATATGGACAATGCTACTCAGACACACTTGCACAGACATAGGGCTCAATTTGATGCAGTGGATCACACTAGAAACTTGACGATTTCCCTCTCATACTGTAATACAGAAAAGTTAAGGACTGGGTCATCTTGAAATGTGTAGTCAAATAGTGCTAAAGTGGAGCCTTCAGATTTCCAATCAGCAGTCTGTATCTTTCTTTTTATCCTGACGGTGCAATGAAAAAGCTATTTTTTAAAATAATGTGATAATAGAGAAAAAGGGTCCCCAACCCTTGAGCTGAGTCGTTCAGAACCATGCTGCAGAAATGGTGGGTGAGGGAAACATGCATATCCACTTGCACTAGCAGTGGGTGAGCGCATGTGCACATGCTCCATTTATGAAAGCAGAGGGCACATGTGCCCGCTGCTCATGCAAATAGAGCTGCACATGCCCACTGCACATACAGAACCATCCCCTATCCCCTGGTTAGGCCACAAAGCTGGAATGGCTGGGGAACTCTGCTCTATTATCACAACATTATCAGAAAGGGTGGGATCAGGGATGGGTTCTACTTACCTTTACTACCGGTTTGCAGCGGGGCCACGCGCATGCTCTTCTGCGCATGCACAGAAGCGTTTTGATGACCCCAACATAATCAAAACGCTTCTGTGCATGCGCAGAAGAGCGTGTGCTTGGCCCTGCTGCAAACCGGTAGTATGTTGGGGTCGGTGGGTGGAGCCTCCCGCCAATTTTACTACCGGTTCTATAGAAGCGGTGTGAACCACTGGGTGGGATAGAAACGTCACCAAAGTCAACAGAGATTTGCACAAACACTTCTTGCTGAACTGAAGAATAAGCACATAATGTCTTAGAAAAAGATAGTTGTCTTCCTTCCCATTACAGTTTGTCAGCGATATTCTGAAAGTGGAACACAGTGATACATCCAGTATGCAGTGGTTGTATCTAATTCGCTGTGCCATCTAATGAAAATATGATGGTTGGATTTCTATCAGAAGGATCCCAGATTCATGTTTTCCTAATAGCACTATTGTGTTGAAATTATATTTTTATTCACCGCATTTTTACCTGAAATAAAATGTTTTCTCAAAATCATCACTGACATTTACGGAAACAACTCTTGGAAGAACATCCTCTCTCATTTTAAAATAATCTATTCTGAAGCAAAGTGCAGCAAAAGCTGTAATGTGATCTCATATAAGCTTTGTGTTTACAAGAAACATTGGTTCATGCTTTTATGGGCTTCCAAATGGTAATGCAGCACAGACTTCTTTTTTTAAAAAAAGAGCCAGACCTTACAAACAGTATCCAGCAGAAATAAAATTTCATCTGAATTTTTCCAGATTTTGTAGCTATTTCATTTTATGTATTCAGTAAATGCTATTTTCATAAACAGTAAAGTAACTTGATTTATTAAAAATTATAGATCTAGAAAAGAAATGATGATATTGACTTTGACATTATATGCCACAAAATATTTTCTCTCTGTAAGTCTACATTGTTTAATTTCTGTCTATATAGAAAATATTCTTTTAAGAAATCAAAATATGTCACTTTTAGAAATGAAAATAATTATTAGTAATTCACTGGGATTTTTTTCTAATAAACCATCCTATTATATTAATATATTCAAACTGTGACTAGTTTTGAATCATGTCTTGGCTGAAATATCAGATAAATTTGAAGAATTAATCTTCAGCACTTTGTTTTGAATGGATTCCTTTCTGTTTTCTCTTTTTTCTCTCATTATTAGCTTTTCTGATTCTATTAATTACATTGCCATTTTGGGGGACTTGGATTCCTTTCCTGTTCAACTTCTTAATATAGGGGTTTGAAAAAGTTTTCAGAGGTCCTAAAAGAGTTCTAGATTTTTTGCTCTACTTGTTCAGCATATCTTAATTATGAGTAGTCACAGAGATTTGTTTGGAAATTCTTAGTCAACTGGAAAAATATGTGTTAAGTCAGAAAAGTAGAAAAAACTTTCGAAAAAACTTTTTAAATTTAATAAATAAATTTATTAAATAAATAAATACAATGCTCATAGACTTCTTAATTTACTGATGTGTAGGAGGAAGAAAAAGAAAACTCAATCAAGCTTTCAAGGTTATATTACTATACCCTATAATCAATAAAGTATACAATAGTTCCATTCAAATCTGTGGAGTCTATTTCCAATATTGACCAATATTGAACATCCCAACACCCTGTATTCACTGCTTCATATCCAGTTCAGACTTACGATGGCTGCAACACCCTGCAATCATGTAATCTCCATTTGCGACCTTTCCTGCCAGTTTTCCTAGAAAGTCAATGGGGAAGCGGGCAAGGAATGTGGCAAATTACTGGGGCAAGTCTCTTCCATCTATGCAAACTCCCCATGCCCCTCTGCACTCACATGCCACCCATTCATACACTCATTAATATTGACCCAGAGCCTCTCCACACCTCTCTTGCACACACAGACACACCTTCCCCAAACCTTGTGCACCACTTTACTCCTACCTGAGCCTTGCCACACCTTCCTTTTATACTTGCACCCTTCCCCTTCTGGCAGCACCCCCTTACCTACCTGCCAGCATACTTGGGAACAACCTGAAACTTGCAACCTCAGAGTCACTTCAACTGATATGATTGTGGCAGGAAGCTGGCAGGAAGTTGCATTGCCTAGCTTTATGACCGCATTGCTTAGTGACAGAAATTTGTCAAGCACTACTTGTATTAGCTTCTTGAATGTCATCAGGTTGAGAGCCATCCAGATTACTGAGAGAATATCATTCTAGATGATGCCTATGCCACTATGCCACATAAGGCACCTTGGATGCCGCATGTTGCTTAATAGATGACACCCAAAGTGTGCTCACCATGTCCAATCTTACCAGACAGGTAGAAACAATGGAGACAGTTGGTCCCTCAAACAAAGCCCAATGAAAGACTTTATAGGTGATAACCAACATCTTAAATTCTATAAAGAAGTCAACTGCTAATGAGTGCAGCTCATGAGACGCACTGCAGGATATGCAGTGCTGAGGGAAATAATTATACATTTCTTAGTAGTTTTCCAACAATTTTTTTTTAATCTGGCTTTTAAGGTAAAGTAACTTCTTGTTAATAGTTTGTAGTTATATTTTTAGAATTTTTTATTGATGCTATTAGACTGGTTTTTTTTTTTAAAAAAAAAACTACCTTGGGAGTTATTTTGCAATAAAAAGAAGATACTAGAGATATTAAATAATATTAATTTTCCCTACACTGAAACTTGAAACATTTTGTAAATACCAGAAAGCTGTATGTCTCTGCTAGCTTCTTAAATAACTTTCTAAAAATTAACATAGTTGCATAAGGAAAGCGTTTCTGAATCAAACCAAAAATCCATCAAATTCTTCATATTGTTCATAATGGCAAATCTTTCACATATATCTACTCCCCAGCAACTGGCATACATAAAATGTTACTTTTGAACCAGAAGGCAGCTTATACCCATTATATCTCATTACATAATGATTGTATGAATAAAATATGAGTCAGTACTTCATCTTTCTGAATGTTGAAAATTGGGCTGCCATAGAAACTTTTGTGGACCTCATGTAGATACAATATATATTCATAATTGAAGTGAATCTTATGTTGTTGCTTCTTTTGTTTCCTAACAATTTTAAGAAAACATTGGATTCGAAATCATCCACCCATCCATCCACATATAAACTTCTTTTTCTAAGGCTTTATATCCCTATGAGGTATAATATGTAATAGTTCGATAATATTACCAAAGCAATAATAGAATATAACAATTTTAAGATCTCGGATGAAAGCTTATTTTGTAGGAATAAATCCAGAAATAACTGGCTGCTCCATAATCCCTCCGAACAATAGTAAATAGATAAGTTTTATTCCTATCACGAACAAAATAGTATTATATAGGTTTTTATATATCCACAATTGTGAGTGTAATCCTGTTGGTAAAGCTAGCTGGACTGTAATAATACAAAATCTATTCACACATTCAATTATTTGCTGGGTAAAGACAAGGATAAAGAAAACTACTTCTTGTGTATGGCCTATGATTAGCTTAAGACATATAAATGATAATTTTTGAGAAGATTTCAGAAATTAATCATTATAAACTTTATTTTCTATTGCCAGTAATTAATTAGGAACAGATACTATTGATTACATCTAAGCCATTTTTAGCCATCATGAAATATTGGTGGAACCAAATTCCATGCAGATCTGGATATATTCATATGGAAGGACTGCACAGCTGGATAAGACAACATGGGTATTTTCTTAACATGTATAATATTCACATAAATCAAAGATCTAATATATTAAATATTTCTTTAGGGTCTACAGTAGCTTTCATTCTACATTATATAATGTTTCAATAGTATCATATTTTATTTTGAAGAAATGCATTAGACATGATATATTTTCTATAGTGTGCTTATTACTGAAGAAATAAAAGGCATAAATATACAGGTCTTTCACGTTGGTTTCTGCTTCTCTCAGGTCAAAAAATGTTCAATCATCCTATAATGCCAGTTTGAGCATGTATCTCCACTAGTAACGTTACCCTTGGTATTTTGCTCTCTAGAAACAAATGGCAGTTAATGTTATTTGCCAGTCAATTTATTTACATTAAACTTTAATAGAAAAGAATAGAAGAAAGAGTATTACAATAAGGGATTCTCTGATTCTTGCCGGGCATAGTGCATAGTATAGCATATTCCAATATAATAATGTATATTTGTCATGTTGTCTCTTAGGATAGCTATAATCCTGTTACAACCATAAATTGGACTGAATTTATGTTTAATAAATTCATCTAGAGCTGTTGAGATTTAGGCAGCATACAAGATTAATAAATTATTGTTACAAATTAATATTAACAATTCTGCTAGGGAAAAAAAAGACAATCTTTGTATATGAGTTGTCATTGGACAAAACCTATTTTGATTACTTCTTTGCAGATAGCAAATACGTAATGAATAGTGGGAATATTGGTTGCTGGTAGTGATAAATCAACCCTACCTGTTGACACTTAGGCTTTCAAAATATAATTGGCACAAAAATGTGCAAATTATGCTGTAATGCCTAACTGAACTGTCTTTTGATAAGTTTAACTAAAGCATAGTTTTATCAGCTCCATGAGATAATAAAACGAAGAATGCATTGATTAAACAGAAGGAATATAGCTTTCTTAGGCAGTTTATCTTTTTAATATAAATCCCTACATTAGAAAAGAATATATCAAAAGAAACAGAAACCCAATATCTTCATGCAAAACTGCAATGTAAAACAGTAATCCACCTCTAAGGTAAAACTGCAAGCAGGGAAGTCTAAATAATATAAACTAGAACACAAATATTTGCACATATAAAGTACATTTGAATTTAAGAGGTCATTTTGTTTATATGGATTTAGGTTTTACAGTTACCGGCATCAAAAAGCTGCTGTATTACCCACAAATTAGTAATTAACTTCAAAATGTTCTTACTGGTGCTATTTGTTTTAGTTTAAAAATGGGTTTAATTTAACTTCAAGAGCTTCAGGAGCAAGAGTGATTTGAATGTTCCAGCAAGTATTGGAGGAGAATAATTTGAGGCAAAATGAACTAATCCTGTTTTGTATTCTTTTCTGTCATGGTCTGATTAAGGCAATATAATGAGTGAGTATGAAGAGGGCTTAAGTACTGCTGTGTGTAAATGATATATCTTATATATTAACAAGTTGAATTAGATGCTATTAGAATGTGAAAGCACTTATTTTAAAAGGAGAAATATTAACATGCTTTTAAGACAAGCTTAAATTTGATTATCTTCTTACACATGAAAGCAAAGAAACAAGACACCCAATAAAATATATCTCTGACTACATTATATTAATATGGTTGCTTTATGTGAATGGACCTCTTTGATGTAGTTTTTTATGTACTAGAAATTCCTAATGAGAAATACAATACCATGTTTCATCAAAGGATCAAGTCTTTATTAGTGATTTTAAAAATGCATGGAATTTGTAATGTCTTTTTTCTATATCTTTGTTTTAAAACCATTGATGTGATTACTGTTGATTTATATTAAGGCCCTTTGAAAACTGTATACAGACACCCCAGTGATTCAGAACACAGCCTCTTGATTATTAAATGATGTGAATATATTAAAACATTATATGTATTCTATGCAAGCCACATTGGTTTTGATCTAGCTTCAAGGTGTAATTCACTCTTCCCTGAAATTTGGAATTCTAATGATTAAGTTCACATATGTATTATTCTATTGTAAACTTTTCTATATTCCCTGATCTTCAGATTGTTCCATACCTAGGAAAGATGAGGAATTCGTTTAGTTTGCATTTTATTTTATTTTCAATCACAATATTTTTCAATAGTTTCCCATGTCAAATGTTTCATACATAGGAAAACAACACATTTCAAATTTTTCAAAATCAGAAAGGATATATCAGCAAGTTTACTTGGCTTATGGACCCTGGTCTAGATCTGTAAACTGCTCTAAGTATTTGGGGTTTGGAATTTAGGGGACTTTCTGGATTACAAAGAATGGAATGAGAAGTGAAAATCTGGCTCATGTTTGGAGAAATTTTTCCCAACTGTTATCTTAATGCAGTTCCACTGAAAGAAATGAACTATAAGTCCAGTTGAACAAGCATTAAAAATGGGCATTTATGAAATTACTCTAGAATACAGAGAAAAGCCATTTTTTTCACAGCATACAGAAAACTGCAAGAGGGCTGGGGAAGGGGGCTGGAACAGATTAAAAAACGAAATGTTGTTTTTGGTACTGGAAATACTTGTTTTTCTGATTAGCAGAAGGTAAGAATCTAAGCAGCATATTCCAATATATATTAAATATATATTTCAAAATATTCAAATTTCAGAATTCTCCATGAATAGTTTGCAGGTTGTTTTGATTGCATGCTACTCCTCTTGTGCCCTATTCACTGGTACTAGTTTCTTACTTGTCTGCTCTTGTAAATAGCAACCAGTTCAGGCTCTGGAATTGGTTCTGATGCTGGCAGAAAAAGTCTGGCCTGCACATCCCAGAAACCAGGCAGGGAATGGAAACGGTGGCTGGTCCTTGAGTGTCTGTCCTAGCTTCAGACATTTGAGATTGAATCCACTGGATCATCTCTGTTGTCAACATGAGGGGCCACTTTTGGGATTTCTGAAACCAAAGTGTGTGGTTAACTTCCCTGGACTCAATAATGGTTTAAAGGGGCCTTCATTTTTATTTTGCCATGGATCAGTGTTTCGGCAACTGTAAGATGCTTCGACTTCCAATTCCCAGATTTCCCCAGCAGCCGCTGGCCAGGGAATTGTGGGAGTTGAAGTTTGCAGGTCTTAAAATGGTTGAAATTGAGAAACACTGCTATAGATGCACTTATGCACTTATCTCTTGCATTTATGCACTTATCTCTTGCATTTCCCAGACATTGTTCTTCCTGCTTTTCTCTCTCTTTTTCCCTCCATTCGTGTAGCCTTCCCCCCCCCACGCGATTCTTCCTTCACCTCATCTCTCTTTTCACCCCCTCGTAGTGGGTCACTGACTTCGCTTTCTTCGAGGTGGGGTCCTGCCTTTCCCTCTGTGCTCAGTCTACCGGCCATTCTCGAAATGTATAATATTAAGAAATTGTTTATTTTACACGCTTCCAACCGTTTAGACACCGGAGGGATCGTCTCCCATTTCACTTGTGTCATTTCGACCTCCAGTCCGCAGCCTGCGCTCCGCATAAAAGCATCGGGGAAACTCCTTTCCGGCTGGAATAAACGCTTGGTTTTATATCCCGTGGTAATAGCTTAATGTCTAAGGAAAGAATTAGGGTCGCTCTTCAGAATCTTCAAAGACCGCCTTGTTCGAATTTATTTTTCGCTCTTTCTTTCTCCCGCGTTCGATTTTTAGAAAAAAAAGCGTTTGTTTCGAGCGACTCCGCGTGGCCGAACGTTGGAACAAAGCGGGAAAAAGAAAGAGAGAAACCGATTCACGGCGGACTTACACGGCTGATTTCTATCGCCGCGCTTCTTCCTCGCTATCGCTTTTCAGTGTGCACAGAGAGAGGGGTTAAAAAATACACGGGGACATGCGATATACTTGCTCTCGCTCGCTTCCCCAAAAGGGAATGGAAAAGCCTTAAACATCCTTTCGGAATTTATTTCACGAAGAACGTCATCGTCCACCACTTCTACAATCTGATCTCTGGCTTGCCTCAATAGTAGCAACGAATTGCAAACAGCAAAGTCGACCTGCAGCTCTTTATCTTAATTTCTATTTCCTGCAGGTTCCTCAAAAGTTATTCAAACGAACAGAAATCCTTAAAACATGATACATAACTTAAAACCGGAATGCCTTTACTTTTCCATCCTGTAATATATCTAGTATATTTTAGATTAACACTGTCTATATTTTACTCATACACAAGAAAATCTGCAGGTTAGCTCTATAACAATTGAATTAATTGAATGCCTTTTCTTTTAAGCAGAACCTGACCCAAAAGAACAGCTTCTGTGGGTTAAAATGCACAAGGGTGTTTACTATTTATCACATGATTCATCTCTTAATAAAAGTATTTACATTTTGAGTTCCCATGATGTAGTACAGTAAAATGAAGCTAACAGAATGAATATACTTTAATATCTTAAAATACCAATGGTGCCCCCGTGTGGTTAAGGGAATTAAAATCAGTTGCTGCTGTTTTTGACATATATATGTTCACACAGAGAGAGAGATTAACAGATCCCTTCCAACTCTGTTAAATCTCTCCTTGGTCAATTTCCATCCATTATTCCTTGTCTGGCCTTCAGGTGCTTTGGAAACTAGCTTGACCCCCTCCTCTCTGTGGCAGTCCCTCAAATATTGGAAGACTGCTAGCCATGCCCAGTTCCTGTAACCGTTCTTCATATGTTTTAGTCTCCAGTCCCCTAATCATCCTGGTTGCTCTCCTCTGCACTTTTTCCAGATTCTCAACATCTTTTTTATAGGGTGGTGACAGAGAGACACAGAGAGAGATACAATAGGACACAAGTTTACTTGCATTTATGGTAAAAGAAGTAGATAATGAACTGCCTGTTTTCATGATAGATGTTTTATATCGAGACTGTCAGTGTATTTCATCATTCAGCTCCACTGATTATTCAACTACCTCAGTTGTGATTGCAGATACTATTAAAATTATCAGCCCATTTTCACATAAATAGAATATTATGTCAAGCAAGGAAGATTTAAGCCATATTCAGATAAAAATACTTATATGACTGTGCTTTCAGTTGTAAATAAAAATCTCTCTTCATATTTATCTTTTCTCTGAAAGCTAGGCCGCAGAGGTTAGTTGATTTTTATTAATCTTGAAAGAACTGAACAGTACTGAACCTGCTTAGAACTTGATTAAGATTCCATGGCTGTAGTAGGACAAGGATTTTCAAACTTTGAAACATCTTGTTATTATTATAATTATTATAATCTTACAATCCCTGACCAAGAGACTTCTACTAATACTAACTGGCTACATTGAAGTGAATTTATTTCTTTTTCTTTTTTTGTTTGTGTCTCTCACAAAACCCTGTCAAGTTTTCATGGAAACCTAAGATTGTGCAGAACATAGTTTGACAAAAAAATCTGGCCTAGACTAGGAAGTGGAAAATATACACTGTAAGAAGCAAAGGTAATTGTAAACGATGTCTTAAATTCTGTTGCTTAGAAAATAATCAGGAATCAAACTTAATCACCCTGAAGATCTTTTCATTTTATTAGCAATTTATTGTATGCATGTGAAGTATAAATAAACTACCATTATTTAGAATTTAAAGAACAAACTGTTAATTAGCTCACGTTTTATGCAAATTGATTCCTATACCATTACAGTTACCAAAGGAGTTTCAAAAGTTTGGAAAAAGTTGTTGCACTTCATTCTGATTTTTATTTCTATTTTCTTTTCAGATGTCCTTGAATGATAAGGATCATTTGCTTGTTATTGATAATGCAATCAGAATTTTGGATGAAGTATCATCTGAAATGAATAAACTTATTGGTAATTTCTAATGCCACAGTCAGAATAAAGATATGAAATGAAGAATGATATGAATATAAATATTTTTCTTTCTTTAAAGTGGGGTTCCCAAAACTCTTCAGCTCATTAAATCATTTATTATATGAAAATAATTTAATTAATGCTACTTTAACTAATAGTAACACTACTAAAAATTACAATAATGGATTACTGTCAAGTCTTGGGTGGATACTGATCACTTTGGAGAACCCTGCTCTAAATGTATATTAGTTTTTTTAAAAGTATCTTTTTTATAATGCAAGAGAGTAGAAGCTGTAAATTAAATGTTCTGTTGCTGAAACTGTGCTATTAAAACTTGCTAAGTCAATATTTTAATGTAATGAACACAAATACACACACACACACAGAGAGAGAGAGAGAGAGAGAGACAGACAGACAGACAAACAATTTTAACAGTTTATGATAGCATTCTGGCTCTAGATTAGTCTTAGATATACCAATTTGCTAGGAGCTACTGAATTGCTGAATTGTTTCTGTGGTTGAGCAAGGTTTTGCATCTAGGTCACCAGTATCTAGGGGGAAAAAGTGTATTGGAATCACTGTAGAAATACAGCAGAAAACATTACTTAATGCAAAGACTCCTTGCAATAATAGCATTAAGGAATGGGAGAGGGTTGTTTAGTTACAATTTGTCTTTAGCTGCTTCAAAGCATAACTCAGATTTGCCAAACTTGTGGCCCCTTCCAGTCCATTTTGTAGCATAGTGTCAGGAATTTCTACATAAATCCTATGATAATGGCAATAAACCATGGCATTAGTGATATTAACACAAATGTTTAATTGTGAAATCAAGAATATTGTATATACTGTACACACAGTTTGCGTAAATCAATAGATGGCCTTAAAATGACTAGAATCTACAAGCATGTATTTTAATTGTGGTGGGTTTTTTAAAAATGTTATGTGGGAAAGAGGAATGTCCCTAGTACTCCTCACAATATATTCACCTGCGCTTCAAGAAAATCTTTTCAGAACTACCATGTTTCCCCCAAAATAAGACCTTGTCTTATATTTTTTTTGAACCCTGAAATAAGCGCTTGGCCTTATTGTCATGCGCTCAAAAGCCCGATTGGGCTTATTATCAGGGGATGTCTTATTTTGGGGGAAACAGGGTATTTTCTTTCCAATTTCACAGTTTCCTTCTAGCTTTCCCTTCCATTTCAGTTATTTCCTACAGATTTCCAACTTTAACAGTTGGGAGTTTAATAATTGAAGGTTTAACTGGAATGTGTTGGTGTCATTGTTTGACTACTCCACATGGGAAGTTTTAAAAATAGCATGCAGAATATAACAGAATAATATTTTTTCCTTTTTCTTGCATTCAGGTTTTTTATAATATTGTCTTATATAATACAATATTGTCATGCATACCCGATCACAATATAACATTAAAAGCCATTGCTTTTCTTTCTCATCCTTTTTATCCAAATTGCATTGTGGAAGCAGTCATATTATTATCCCTTGGAGCAATAAATGCACATAAGATAATACAGAGAAACAACACAATGTACAGATTTTTAAAGACAAAATGAAATGTTGCTTTGCAGTAAAAACTGAACTCCTGCTTTGTGATCTTCTTCTGAACTTTAGTCATCCTGTTCAAGCAGATGCTTCAAGAGAAAATGAGGAAAAGAGTCAAGAAGAGTTCAAAAATAAAAACTGAGTATTATTTTCGCTTGCATCTCTCCAGTAGTTTTGTTGTCTAAAACATCAATATTTAAAATGGTTAAGTGAAAGGGAACTTTACTGATTTTTAATGATCTCTTATCATAATGTCCTTTAAAATATTACTGCGAATATATTTATAATTGAGTATCAGAAGTTAGAAATATAGATTTTTAAGATTGAGCTACTAAAATATTGATATATAAGCTGGCATCACATAAAAATGCTTTTGGCATTTTTTTATTCTTTTTACCAACATTTTACATGAAAGCAGTGGGTTTGGATTGCATAAGAGGAGAGAAAGAGAGAGAGAATTAAAAAAAAATACTTGAGTCTTCTGTTTAAGATAATATTTCTGTATTGTGAAAAAAGATCCAGCATATATTGTCACAAAATAATATTTTTTTTCTGAACATAAAAGCCATGCCTATTTTCAGATTATATAAACACCAGTATACATTTCTTGCTATGTATTTGTTTATTTAGATAAATAATCTAATAAATATTCAATATTGTTTCAATAAGAATGATAAAATATTTTGATTTTTATGTTCTTAATTTGGAATGTTTAGTTGTTAAAACAATTGTGTATTAAATAAAATAGACCTGTATAAATGCAACTGTTAACAGGTAAATGTTTCATAATTATTTTCCTGGAGAAAAAAACTACCAGCATACAATCAATTCCATTGAAATATTTTCTGTTGCAGTGGAAGGGGCTCGTTCATCATTCATCTGAAATATCAGATTGCTACTTGCTTGGGGCAATGTAGTGGCTTGGGACCAAACCACTGAGGGCTTGCGCTAATGGGTCCCCTTCCCTCTTTTAGTCCTGTACTCAGAAATTTTTACTTCCTTTTTTCTCCTCCAATCATAACTTTTTATGAGGTTGGTTTTAGTCATGATTTGTTTAATATAGAAAGCTTCAGACTTGGTTCATTCCATAATTCGTTTTAATCACATTTAATAGTGAATTATTCATCTAAATGAATAAACTGGAGACAAATGCCTCCAAAAGTTGTATTTTAGACAAGAGAAAATCTGTGGTTCCTTGTAATTTCCTGACACTACCCAGTCTATCATCTTTGCATTTTGTAAGATACATTATGAAATGTCCACATTAAAATTTGGTGTCATTTCAACTTCTTTAGTAGTATAAAAAATAAGAACGGTTCTTCAGTTTAACTTGGGCACCAAGATATAATACGTTAATGACCAAAAATACAATCCATACAAATTGCAATGACAGTTTAATAAAAAAAATATACTTCTTAGTAGGTCAGACTGGCAATTAATTAAAATTAAAGGTAAATTAGATAACAGTCAATATGCTTTGGTGTGGTGTTCAAATATTTTTGTTATTTTAGGTAAAGCTTCCCCTCGCACATATGTGCTAGTCATTCCCAGCTCTAGGGGATGGTGTTCATCTCCATTTCAAAGCCGAAGAGCCAGCGCTGTCCAAAAACATCTCCGTGATCATGTGGCTGGCATGACTAAATGCCAAAGGTGCACGGAACGCTGTTACCTTCCCACCAAAGGTGGTCCTTATTTTTCTACTTGCATTTTTTACTTGCTTTTGAACTGCTAAGTTGGCAGAAGCTGGGACAAGTAACAGGAGCTGACCCCGTTACGTGGCACTAGGGATTTGAACCATTGACCTTTCGATTGACAAGCTCAGTGTCTTTGCCACTGAGCCACCACGTTCCTCATTTAAAACCTTGTGATAATAAACTTGTTATTTTAGATAAGATAAGAATATACAAGCTTTACACTGCAACAGGCAGATCAAAGATTCAACCGCTCTTTTACTATAATAAAAAAATTAAAATCTTAATATTCTGGTTCTGTTCAAGAAGAATATAATGAAAGGTTGTTGACCAAATGGTTTGTTTAAGTCACTAAAATATTTTTTCCAACAAATTGACCCATTCTACCCAGTCCATCATCTTTGCATTTTGTAAGATACATTATGAAATGTCCACATTAAAAATTTGGTATCATTTCAACTTCTTTAGTAGTATAAAAAATAAGAACGGTTCTTCAGTTTAACTCAGGCACCAAGATATAATACGATAATGACCAAAAATACAATCCATACAAATTGCAATGACAGTTTAATAAAAAAATATACTTCTTAGTAGGTCAGACTGGCAATTAGTAGGTCAGACTTAGTAGGTCAGACTGGCAAGTAGGTCAGACGGGTCCACAACTGAGGACCCAGTTGTGGGGGCAATAAGCTGACTTTGTATAAATATACAAAAGAATGAAGGCTATTGCTTAGCACATTGTAAGCCGCCCTGAGTCTCCGGAGAAGGGCGGCATATAAATCAATTTTTTTAAAAAAAATTAATTAAAATTAAAATTAAAGGTAAATTAGATAACAATAATAACAGACTGACAGAGTTGGAAGTGACCTTCAGGTCTTCTAGTCCAATTCCCGGTCTTGCAGGAAACCCTATACCACTGGGGTAGGGTTTCCTATACCCAGTTTGAATGAAATCCAGATTGATTGATACAGAAATTAATGTACATTTCATAGTTCGAAGACCAATTAAAAATAAAAACATATTTATATTGTGAGAAGTCATAATATACAATAGCTTTGTTGGAAAAATACAAATAAAGACTGCAAGAGAAACAATCAGTTCTTTAACAAATATTTAAGTAGAAAATGATCACACACACAAAAATCCTTTGACTCTTAATGATCACAGTTAACCAGTGCTATGGTATATGGAACTCAATAAACAAATGTTTTCACTAAGAACAAACATTAGTAAGCATGCTGGATTTGATAACATCAGGAAATATCTGTTAAGCTATTCTGGAATGAATCTGTTACTAAACCTTTATATGGAAAATGTATATAGAATCATTGTTTAGAAGACTACTTCATCTTGAAAAAAAATATCCAGTAATAATAAGACAGTCTGCAGAGTATATTTTAATCAATGGATATCACACATATAATTTTTTCAGTGAAAAATGAATGTGTTTAACGGCTTTCATACCAAGGGGTGGGAGGGAGAGATAATATATTAGCAACCTTTATGGTATAATATGAAAAAACAGATAAGAAATTATCTCAGTTCGTCCAATATAAATTGATAACTCCTCTAATATGAATTTAGAGTTCAGCCAACACAGATCAGTTACTCCTCTAACTTGAAAAGAGAAAGTTGAGCTTGAACTTGATCTTCATGCATTTTCGCTTCTAAAGACTTCCAGCAGCATATGTTAACTTGCATTGCTTCTTTGAACATCGGTCTTTTCCATCTATCAATAGAAGGGGCATTCGTTTGAAGTAATCAACAATTTCAGTCACTGAAGTGAAGTCCTGTGTAATTTGCAAAATACCTTTCAGTTACTTTTGTGACAGAAAAAAAGTTCAAACAACTTCATTTTGCCTACTTTGTAATAATTTCATTTTATAGAATTATTTAGTTGAGGACAGATCAATGGATCTTTATTTAGTTACTAATATTTTTATAGAAATATTAGATCAGAAGATGTGAAGAGACCTGGCCCATTGAATGGCCACAATTTGGATATCCTTTAATAGATAACATCATCATTTTTATAGATTTGATTCTGCTCAGTTAATATATACAGATTTTGTAGAACATCTGAGGGAGGACAATTTGACTGACATAGAAAGTCTTACATTTAATAAACTTTCATAGCGGAAATATTATGGAGTTAAGAGAATGATGCCACAACATACCTCATTTCCTTTCAAGCTAGTTCCCAAGAAGTAGACCTGAGTCTCTTGTTGATAACGTATCTGGATATTGTAAACTTTGTTGTGGTAAAGCACCATTAGAACATACGGCTGCGCAACTGATTTTTTGGAGCTGTCTCTTACTAAAAATGAACCATCCTAAAAAAGTAACATATTAAAACATTTTTGAGAAATGATGTCATCACAACAGCTTTATAAATTAAAAATACATAAATAACAGATAAATTTTGATTGCATTTTTAAGCAGTTAGCAATTTTCTTGTATACATATGTACTAGAGTTTCTCAACCTCAACAACTTTTAAGATGTGTGGATTTCAGCTCTCAGAATGCCCCACCGGCATGAAACCTTCACCTCTTAAATTTACTGAGGTTGAAAAATACTGATCCATACAGACAATAATCATTGAAATCTTTACCTGGTTTATATTCCTAAGTGCAACTTCTGCATCTGACCTGGTGATATCAGCAGCATACCACTTTTGATTTTGTTGACCCTGATGATCAGTCAGCCAAATGAAAAAAGAAATGGAAAAATGTGTTTATTATCATAATCATGGAGGTGGAATTTTGAAATGTATTTAGAAAAGCATACAGATCATTTAAAGTCCTGAAAGTATTCAACTGCTGAGAGTTGATTTTGCTTATGTTGCTAAATATGTATGTTTAATGTAAATAAACAAATTAAATTGTATCTTCTTGAAAAAGTTTTGTTTATCCTTCATGGCTTTTGGATGCCATTCTAAAATATTTTGCACCTGCCATGTATTTACTTAATAATACTTCTTTGCAATTGTCCAAATTCTGTCTTAAGTTAAAATTACCAACTAGTATTTGGAACTTTTCACCATAACCAGAGGTATTTCCTTCATATTCTTTCCTCTCCCTGCTACATTTTTTCTTTGCTTTCTTTCTTTATTCATGGCAGAAGTATCATGATTAAAACAAGGCATGCTTCACAGCATAACATTTAAAATATAAAATGCAAGATTAAAATATGTACAAGTTAAACAGATCTTGGCCAGAAATTAGCAATATTAATTGCATCTCATGGCCATGAGATCCTCAAGTGTACACTAATCAGGACACAAAGCACAGGTATACATATGTGTTGTTGTCTGCCTGTCATCACAATCGCAAGGGCAGAAGCCACCGGATAGTCTCATTTGTTCAGAGTATCTCTGAATCTTGTTGTACCCATCTGTAGTTTAGTCAACTATTTCCATACTTCCCAGCTTTTGCCAGACCTTTGTTTTTGCTTTGCTTTGTCTTAAATCCTTGCTTAAGGGTCTATACAGACGTTCTGCATATTTTCTTTCTAATACAGGTAGTCCTCAACTTACAACAGTTCATTTAGTGACCATTGAAACTTACAACATCACTGAAAAAAAGTGACGTATGTTTTTCACACTTACAACCGTTGCAGCATCCCACTGTTCACAAGATCAAAATTTGGATGCTGTGCAACTGGTTCATATTTATGAAGATTGCAGTATTTCGGGGTTATGTGATCCCCTGACAAGCAAAGTCAATGGGGAAGCCATATTCACTTAACAACTGTGTTACTAATTTAACAATCGTAGCGATTCACTTAACAACCGTAGCAAGAAAAGTTGTAAAATGGGGCAAAACTCACTTAACAAATGTTTCACTTGGCAATATAAATTCTGGGCTCAATTGTGGTAGTAAGTCAAGAACTATCTGTATATAATATAATTTATAATACTTCTGCCTTGTAAGCTAATATTATAGTGTTTATAAAAGCAAAGAATGAGGAAAGCAATAGAAACAGTGGGGAAAATCTACAGTTAAGAAGTTGCAGTTTAAACTAAGAGGGGTGTTAGTTTGACCTGAGTTTGGATTGTGTATTCTCTTCTGCCATGTCACCAACCCACGATTAGACAGGGTTAAGACATTTTTAGCTGTGTTAGCTTTTTTCCTTTTCTAATACCAATGTCTCCTTGAGATTTATCAAATATGTTAGCTAACTACTAAATTAAAATATTATCCATTTATTTTTGGATTGCTATAATTCTATGCCACCATGGAATTTGTTGTCCCTGTTGCTGATTCCCTTTGCCTGTCTTTTAGTCCCCCCACCCCAAACCAATGATGGTGTCCTGATTTCATGTGTGCAGGGCATGTTAAGCAAAATGATTGGTTAAATCTGGTTTATTTGCTTCTGGAGTAAACAACTGGCAAGAACCTATCCATCAATTATGATAGTGAATATGTGACTGAATGGGCACGTGCTTTCGGAGGACGGCATGTTTTGCCTCTTACAGATTTAGTTCCCACCTCTGGAGGCCACAGATATTATAAAAAAGCTTCTACTTTGTGTAGAGGGAATCATATAACAAGTTTCTTTACACATTTTCCTACAAAGCCTCTTTTTATCTTATTTAAATAATAGAAGAAGATACCTTCCTGCTGGTCTTTATTGTTGACTTCAACTTGCCTTGACCTCAACTTACCTTACCTAACATCTTATGTCCATATACTGTTCCCTTGATTTCATATGTATCAGCTGGGTCTGAGATTTTATTGAATAAATCACTTACATGTTCCAGTATTTAATTTTTGTATACCTTATGACTTTGTTCCATTCTTTCATTGTCAGCTTTAGGAAATTCTGCATTTGGTTTATTGGGAATTGGTAATGGTGGTCTGCCATCTGCTGGGGTTTTGGAAAAGGTTCTGGAGAGATTACCTTCAGAAACATTAAATATGTTTAGAAATTAAAGTTAGCCCACTGAATTCATACTAAGATATAGTTAAGGAATCTATTTCAAGTGAACCAGATGTACTTCATATTGACACCAAGATTTAGATTAATGCTGTTTTGCTGTCAATCCAGTATACAAACTGATTAAAAACAGACTATATTACCCACAAACTTTTACTCACAAATACATTGATAGCTTGCTAGAGACGGAAAAATTCTCAAAATTTTCCATTTGTAAAATCCACCACAGATATTCTCTTTCACTGTAATGTATATACAGATGTTACTCCTCTATCTGGTGCCAGCAGAGTAGAATTAGCAAAGACAAGTAGATAATGATCTTCTGTGATAAATCATGTACAGTGCTATCTGGTTATATAGTACAGGGTAGATTATTTGTTGATCTTGGCTTCCACTGGTACATGTGCATCTCCTTAATTTTATTACTCTACCCTAATTATGGTTTATTCTTTGGAATAATGATTCATCACTATATATGTAAAATGTCCCCACACACATTTTAAAGGGTCACCTTAATTGCTCATATATTTAATACCCATATTTATTGGCATGTACAGTAGCGATATGCATCCCCATCACTGTGTAATTATATCACTAGTTCAAATCTAGAACAAAAGGCAATACATGACATCGTGCCTGATTTGCAAGTATGGGAAGCTACAAAAAAGAATAGTGAAAGTTGTTGGGTGAATTTACATTTCTGTTTTTCTTTCATGTCTTTAATTTATTTGTCTTATTCTGTTGTGACACAGAGATCATTGATGCTTTATAAATTTGCATTAATACAAATATTTTATGGTTCTCCAACTGATAAAATTTAATGAAATACTAGATTTCAGTATCTGTAGATTATCTCAAAATGCAAACTCAACATTCATAAAATAGTTCTAAAATACATACTTGGCAGAAGTCGTGGTGGTAATGATGCACTTGAGGGAATGCTATAATGAAAACAAAGACTGATTAGGATACACAGATGAATTCTGATATAGTACCCTCTTAATCTATAGCAGCGGTTCTCAACCTGGGGGTGGTGATCCCTTTGGGGGTCAAACGGCCATTTCACAGGGGTCGCCAAAGCCCTCTCTCACCCCCCCATGCCTTCACTCACTCTCACCCTCTGCCTCTGTTGGATCACCGGTCGCCAGTTGCTTACCCCGCCCACTCCCAATCTATTGCTGCCTCCTGAGTCCCAGGTAATGGCTAGAGGGAAACAAACCAGTGGTGGGATTCTGCCGGTTCTAGGTTGTTTGGTCGAACCGTTTGTTAAATTGCTGGCTCACCCCGTCCCTTGCCAATAAATAGTGGGGGTGGGGTGGGGCGAGGGGTGGGCGAGCCAGTAATTTAACAAACGGTTTGGTGTTTTTTTGCAATTTATTGGCCTCGCAGCACACCGAACCATTTGTTAAATTGCTGGCTCATCTGCCCCTCGCCTTGCCCCACCTCCCACCCACACGGCGTCAGCCTACCCTAGCCCAGGACTGGGCAATTGTGGCTCTTTTACAACCTGTGGACTTCAACTCCCGCCTAGCCCATTCTGGGGAATTGTGGAGAATTCTGGGAGTTGAAGTCCACAAGTTTTAAAGCTGCCAAGGTGGGAGACATCTGCTGTTACACTGTAGAATCCTTTCAAGCATGAAGATGGCCAAGTATCCTCCTTGAGAGACAACAGTTGAACATCAGGAGGGCTAATAGAGGGCAGGGCTACATTTGGAAATTTTTGCATTTTTGCAGGTGGTGCAATACGATCTGGTGTCTGCAATGGAGAGAAAATCCGGCTTCTTCTCTCCGCTGTAAGTGCGGCATCAGGATTCCACCTTGGTATATTTGCAGCACAAGGCAGCCCTCCTCTCCTGCCGCTTGGGACTCAGAGTGGTAAACAGCGTCTGGTTTGGGGATCAGCCGGACTTTGCTCTCCATTGCTCTCTCAGCCCCCTGCAAGCTCTCGTCTCTCGAGGAATGCTCCCTGAAGTGGTGCGGGAAACTTTGGTTGGGCTTCTCGAGAGATGAGAGCTTGCAGGGGGCCGAGAGAGCAATGGAGAGCAAAATCCAGCTGCTCCCCAAACCAGACGCTATTTACCGCTCCGAGTCGGCAGGAAACGAGGGCTGCCTTGCACCGCAAATATACCAAGGCGGAATCCTAATGCTGCACTTACAACAGAGAGAAGAAGCTGGATTTTGCTCTCCATTGCAGACACCAGATCAGCCCCCTGCAAGAGAATGAGAGAGAGAAAGTGGGGGAGAGTGGGGGAGAGAGAGGGAAAGAGAAAGGGGGGGAGAGAAAGAGAATGAGAGAAGGGGGGGAGAGAGAAAGAGAGAGAAATAGTGGGGGAGAGAGAGAAGGGGGAGAGAAAGAATGAGAGACTGGGGGAGAGAGAGAAGGGGGAGAGAAAGAGAATGAGAGCGAGAGAGTGGAGGAGAGAGAGAAGGGAGAGAAAGAATGAGAGAGTAGGGGAGAGAGAATGAGAGAGAGAGAGTGGGGGAGAGAGAGAGAAAGAGGGGGGAGAGAAAGAGAAAATGAGAGAGAGAGAGTGGGGGAGAGAGGGAGAAAGAGGGGGGAGAGAAAGAGAGAATGAGAGAGGGGGGAGAAAGAGAGAAAGAGGGGGGGAGAGTGCCTGAAGGACCCTATCCCATCACTGGGCGTCCAGGTGCTTCAGCAAGTGGCACACTGGATTCATATTAGTAGTCTGCGAAATTTAAAATTATGAACTTGGTGGTCCCTGAGGTCCAAAAGGTTGGGGACCCCTGCTCTGGAGGATTTAAGTAGCTTAACTGTGCTTGCTTGTCAATACCAGAATTACAGAGTTGGAAGGGACCTTTGGAGGTTTCTAGTCGAGAGATCTCCAACTTTGGCAACTTTCTTTGCCTGGGCCTGATGCTTCCTGAGGCAGGGGGTCTCTCCAAATGGGACCCCCTCCCCAAAAGGCTGGCCCCAAAGCCCTAGCTCAAGAGGTCTTCAAACTTGGCAGCTTTAAGACTTGTGGACTTCAACTCCCAGAATTCTCTAGCCAGCATAGCTGGCTGGGGAATTCTGGGAGTTGAAGTCTGCCAGGCTTAAAGTTGCCAAGGTTGGAGATCTCTGGACTAGAAGATAAATGATGGCATAAATGATGACCGGTCAAAAGTGCGAGCACCTGTCAGAAATTACTTTTTTCAGCCCTCTGGGTAGTCCTTTTGTGCACATGGACTACTCAGAGGGCTGAAAAAGTTATTTTTGACCGGTCCTCGCACTTTTGACCAGTCCTCGAATTTACGACTGGCCTCACATTTTACGTTTTTTGCCCTATCTTATCACCATGGTGAAGAGAAGCAGTTGTGAAATGAGTGACATGGTTGTTAAGAATGCTGCATGGGCATAAATGTGAGGATGGTCATAAGTGTGAGGACCAGTCAAAAGTGTGAGGATCTGTCAGAAATGACTTTTTTCAGCCCTCTGAGTAGTCCCTATACACATAGCCATGGCCACCCGGTCACATGACCAGCTAGCCATGCCCACCCAGTCACATGACCTCCAAGCCACGCCCACAAAATAAGCCACGCCCACAGAACCGATAGTAAAAAAATTTAGAACCCACCCCTGGTTGGGGGTCACCACAACATGAGGAACTGTATTAATGGGTCACGGCATTAGGAAGGTTGAGAACCACTGATCTATAGCTATATAAACAGTAGTTAAGTTTTGCTGTCCCTTTTTTTTTTTCAATCTTCACTATATGTAAACCAGAAATTGCTTACTGCAATCCTTTATTCTAGAATTCTTGCAAGCAACTAATATTTACAATACTTATATTAAAAGAATGTAGTTTTAGAGTAATCTAAGGCAAATTCTAATGCTGATAATACCTTAGGAGCTTTAGATGCAGCTGGATCATGTCAGAAAGACAAGAGATGTTTTAATGGAATATATTACCATTTCAGTTTTAGGTAATATACATTCCTTTTATAATAACTGAAATAATTTAGAGACTTGATTGATAAACAGTTGGTTAAACTTTTTAAAATTTATCCAATTTCCTAAGAATCTGTGCAAAGCCAGGCACAGGATCAAGTCTTTCCACTCCAACAACATTGACTGAAATGACCTCAAAAGAAGGAAAATTGTCACAACATTGTGTCCCCAATCCCAACCCCCTTAGCCCATCCAGAAATATATCATGATTGATAATATCAAAAGTCACTGGAAGCTCAAGAAGGACCATCCTGTTCCCAGGATTTATTGGTCCTGCAATAAATTCTGCTTCAATACTATAACTAAATATGTAATCCAAGTGAAATAGGTCCAGATGTATTCTGGGCTCTTTGAATCTGTGTCATGATCAATTTCTGAATGACTTTCCCTAAAATGGGCAGCTTGGACAGAGGACCAAAATTGCCCAATTTCTGGTCCAAAGATTGAGTCCAGCATTGGTTTCTTAAGAAAGGAATGGAAGATGAACCATTGCTATCTTCTTAGGCAGAGGTGGGATCATCATTTTACTGGGGCAGATGGTATTTTGATTTCCAAAATAAGAGTATAGCCACTATTTTCAAATTGCTATTGTTCAGAGTGAAATTTTATAGTGTGAATAAATATTAAAATTATACTTCATTGTACATCTTTCAAATGTGTCTTGAAGGTTTTAATACGAGAAGTACAGTAGCTCTATGGCTAAAGCAAGCATCAAACCCTTTCTATAAAGAACATAGAGGGAGGCTGTATTTTCTTCTATATTCTTTATAGAAACAAAGACATAATTGATAGTCTCAGACCAATGCTAAAACAATTTAATTTGCTTGTTAGCTTTATAAACAAATAATAAATTATTATAGCCTTAGCTATTGGTTTATGGGATTTCCATTGCAGTGAAACATCTTTAGATTAAAAATCTTAAATACATTATTATGAAAGTTTCTTCTTTCAGACTACTTAACTATTAAAATGGATACTAATCTAGCATAGAACATCATTATTAAAAGAATATTATTTATAGAATTAAATGATGACTAATAATTGCAACATAAGTTGATTCTGTACTTTGGGTTGATAGTTCATTCAACCAACCTTTCTGTATGTAGATCTGTCTTCATTTTGGGTGGTAAAGGAATTAAATTAGACTTAGTGGTTCTGGAAGGAAAGGTGTTGAAGGGCTGAGGTGATGGCTGTGGAACTGGCCTTTGGAGAATATCTAGAGAGAAGAGCAAAAACAAACAATTGACAAAAAAAAAAAAATCCCCTGGCTGTGAAAAAGACCAATTTCATGTTAACGATCACTAGGAAATGGGATTGAAAATATAAACGCTAACACTGTAACATTCTTATCAAATCTATGGTACAGCTTCACTTAGAATACTGCTTATGGACCTGGTGGTCTGGTAGCCATCTTTAGCTACTCAATAGGGCAACCAAAATTAGCTGATGGCTCAAAGACCTCCTCTGCAAGAAAAGGCTACAGCATGTGGCACTTTTTAGCATGGAAAATAGGTAACTGAGAGGAAACATGAGTTAGGGATATAAATAGCATGGAGAACATGAATAGGGAGGTTTTGTCGCTACCTCAAAACATTTGTCAAAACCCCATACAATAGAGTTGATTGGAAGATGCTTTAAAAGACACAAAATGAAATACTTCTTCACATCATGCACAGTTAACTTGTGGAAAGAATAACCGCAAATATACTAATCACCTTTCTTCAATGGTCTTAAAAAGAAATTGGAAAAATTGGGAGGACAGGCTTATTAGGAGCTATTGGTCCTGGAAGGTTCTAGATTAATTCTCACTGAGGGAAGCCTGCATCCAAATAGAATTTGCATGGGAGCAATGGTAAGAGTGAGGAATATATCCATCTCCTGCTGTTGAGCACCCTAAAGGCATCAGGTTTACTATTGTGAAAAACAAAATGCTGAACTAAGCTGGGTTTGCCCTGAACCAGAAGGACTTTTTTACATTCTTATGCATTCATATGAGCTATATTATATGGTGTAGCTAAATAATTATGCAAGGACAGTAGGTCCTATTCATGCTTTCTATATGAACATCTAATAAGACTTCTAATAAACTAAGTCCATTGATATTGCATGGCTACCACTGGCTCCAAATTTGCCCACTAATTTCATATCATGTGTAGTTTGATAGCATTCCTAGCACACATCATTGTTAGCAATGTACAGTAGTGGCATCATCATGTAAGTGGTTCAGTACAAATTGCTTATTTCCCATGGAAAGTTTTTTTCAATTCCTTCTCCAGAGCTTTTTTTTTTCTTGGAAAGTGTTTGGAAAGACACTTGGAAAGTGACTCATTCTTTACTGCTAATATTTAATAGAAAACAGATTCACTGGGTATGACAATAGTAGAGTAAATATAAAACATTACGTACTGTCAGATTCCATCTGAAAGAAATATAACATAAATCAATATTAGTGTTGCCAGTTCTTTATTGATTAACTGAATTGGTTTATTTAGAATATCAAATAATCTGTACAAAATTTACAGAAATCAAAAGAATGTATCATAGACATATGTATGTGCATATCCATACATCCATACATGCATACATATGAGTGACATAATAGGAATTATCTTAGAAGACGAAAGAAATCTTTTAAGGTAATTTCCTATGTTTCTCCTTCCTTCCTTCCTTCCTTCCTTCCTTCCTTCCTTCCTTCCTTCCTTCCTTCCTTCCTTCCTTCCTTCCTTCCTTTCTTCATCCCTCCCTCCCTCCCTCCCTCCCTCCCTCAATAATTGTCATAATAACCAACAATTTGCCAGAATTGAGACAACAATTCAATAAATCATCACTTCTATAATTAAAACCACATAGTTTTAGGTCTAGCTTTGTTTTGCTAAAGGTAATTTTTGAAATGTTTTATTTAGGGACTAAGAAAGAATGGATATTTAAGATCAGTCTTCTTCTTTTTCAATCCCTTTTGGCATCAACTTGATTGGGACATCATTGTTTTCAAAAGGTACACAGTGACCTAAAGTTATTCTGCCTGGATACTATTTCTGTGCCAATATAAGGAAAGATACTTCCATATAGACACCAATATGTTCGGAAGCATTTCTACACTACTTTGTTGCCCACTTCACTGGCCTCTATTGTCCCATTTAATGATCACCATTCTCTCCAACTAGTCCAGGTAGAAGCATGAAAAATGGCAGCAAGGCAGCCATCTGCTCCCATTCTTACTCTTCTCTCACTGCATCTGCTTATAAGGGTGGGGGAAGAAAAGAATACAGGTGTCTCCTATGCAGGGTAGCAGCAGAGTCACCTCAGGAACTGGGAGAAAACCACCAAGGTGCTATGGAACCTTGACTACAATGTAGAAGGGCAATCCTGAATAGCAGGAAGATGGGAATCCCTGCCAATTGGAACCCATCTGTCTTCAAGCTCTCAAAGAAACACCACAAAGCTGCCTTTATAGGACTTCCCTTATTAGAGACCTAGGGAGAGGGTACAAATACTTGATACAAATATTATTGTATTTGTACAATATAGTATTCAGAAGCAGTTGATTAAACATAAAAGATGGAAATGTTCCTTAAATCCTGGGATGAGAGATAGTACAGGTAGTCCTTTTCTTTTTTTTTTTAATTTGATTTATATGCCGCCCTTTTCCAAAGACTCAGGGCGGCTTACAATGTGCTCAGCATAAGCCTTCATCCTTTTGTATATTTATACAAAGTCAGCTTATTGCCCCCACAAACTGGGTCCTCATTTCACCTACCTTAGAAAGGATGGAAGGCTGAGTCAACCTTGAGCCTTGGCGAGATTCGAACCCTGCAGTCCTTGACTTACAACAGTCCATTTAGTGATCATTCAAAGTTACAACAGCACTGAAAAAAGTGACTTATGACCGTTTTCACAGTTACAACCTTTGTAGCATCCCAATGATTATGCGATCAAAATTCAGATGCTTGGCAACTGGTTCATACTTATGACCGTTGCAGCATCCTGGGGTCACGTGATCACCTTTTGCAAGCTTCTGACAAACAAAGGAAGAAGTCAGATTCACTTAACAAACCAGGTTACTAACTTATCAACTACGGTGATTCACTTAACAACTGTGGCAAGAAATGTCGTGAAATGGAGCAAAATTCACTTAACAAATGTCTCACTTAACAACAGAAATTTTGGGCTCCATTGTGGTCATAAGTCGAGGACTATCTGTATTAAGTGGAGTCTCAGGAAAATTCCCCTCTGACTGAGGTACATGAGGAAGGAAAGGAGAAGCACAATCAGACTTTCAAAATAATTTTATTTTAGCCGTAAAAGTATGACCCTTGCCTTCCTGATCTGGTCCACTCAGTAATTGCCTTACTTGCAATTATATAGTCATTTTCCCCATTGTTGGTGATGATCTCAAGTCAGTCTAGCCCTTAAATGTGGAAGGAGCCTAATGTTTACCAGCTCAGCCAAAACATCTATATCATCTTCAAGATGGACACCTTCTTATACTCTCTATTCTACACTTGGCAGCATAATTTTGAGAGGTTCTGTTTTTAAATCTTCCAGGGTAGGAAGCATGTATTAAATATATATATTTTAAAAAATCCAGATTGTTAAATGTACTGCTAATTTATCCATTAAGTTAACCATATTGGAATGTAGTATATTAAGGCAGCAAAGAGATCGTATAAACTAGTTCAAGGATTAGTGAAATTAGAAAATGTAAAAAAAAAAAAAAAAAAAAAGACCTGTTAAATTGAGAACATGTACAAATGACATTTTCAAAGAGAGAGTTTATATATGGATATACTTACTTCTGTCTGTCTTTCAAGCATCTGATTGCTCCTAGAAAACAAGTAAAATTACTAATATGTTCTGCAAGTATTATTTAATTTAAAAAAAATAGTTGATCTGTTTTTAAAAAATCAAATAAAAAATAAATCCTAAGTAATGAAATTGCATGATCAGTAATTAAAATGGCATTTTGATTCCAAGTAATTTGCTGTTGTTCTAAACAAGGAAAAGTCATTTTGGACAAAAGATTACAGTAGTTGCTGTTCCCTTAGGAACCTAAACAAGAAAACTGAACTATGAAATCTTTACTTAGTACCTCTGTTTATGCAACATATTAAACCAAAATCAACCAAAGCAATTTTGGTTTAATATGCAGTGTGAACTGAACATTGTGGTTTGCAAACTATGCTCTATAATAGTGATGGCTAACCTTTTTGCCATCGCGTGCCAGGAGTAGGGAGTGCGCACACATGGCCACACCCATAATTCTATGTGCCCCGCCCCTGTGCATGTACGCATGACCCCCCCGCTCCCTCCTGCTCCTGGCACGCGATAGCACAGTGCCTTTCTATGAGCTTGGGTAGGGCGAAAACAGTCTCCCCCTCCCCCAGAGGCCCTCCAGAGGCCGGAAAAGGCCCATTTGCCAATTTCCGGTGAAACCAGAAGGCCCGTTTTTTGCTCTCCCCAGCCTCCAGAGTCTTTCTAAGAGCCTGAGGAGGGCGAAAAAGGCCTTCCCCATCCTCCCCGGAGGCCCTCATTTTGCTTAATGACAGAGTGTCAATTGTAGTCACTAAACAAGAATTACTACCAGTAATATTAGGGGCAGTGCTGATAATTGTGGGGAAACAGCTCAGGAAGGAAATTCTATGTGAAATTTATATCATTTATATCCCCGTCTTTCTAAGTGGGCTGCTGACAATACCTATTTGCATTTCAGTCATGTGACATTCTGCTATTTATGTTAGAGCTTAAAAATCAAAATGTGGTATTCAGAGCATGTTCAAAAGAACATTAGAAGATACTTTGCTAACAAGAAATCCATAGAATTGTTTTCCAGAGATGTAGCCCATCAGCGCACCGCACTTGCTGAATGGTGAATTATTTATGTTTTACAGATATAGTTACTTTATGTGTGGCAGCATTTTTCTAGAGGAAGGACTATTTTTTTCGAATCTCTCAGTGGGTGGCAGAGGAGGCTTCTGTATCTTTGCCAAGTCTTCTGCCAGAGATCTAAGAGAGAAAGAGAGAGGATTTGGGAGTGAATTTCTTCATATTGTGTTTCTTTGGCTAATTCTGATGGTTTACTTTACAGAAAATTAAATGGTTACCTAAGCTTTGGTGTTAGAGCCTAGAAAGAAAGAAAGAAAAACAAGGGTACATTGAAAAAAATTGAAAAAACAAACTAAAATATTGTATTTATTCACTAGAATAAAGCCATCTCTTACCATTTCAGCTCGTTTGCCTTAGTTGAAAAAAAAATGAATGAAAAGAGGAAAAAACAGTTAGTTACTCATCACTGAACTCAGAAAACTAGACAGTGTCGCTAAGGTTACATTTAAGTTTAAAAAAAGCTGAAGAATATTACCAGGTCTTTGTGAAGAAAACAAAAATCTAATAATGACTTTATCTCTTATAAAACGTGTTAAAATACAGATAGTCCTCAACTTATGACCACAATTGAGCCAAAATTTAGGTTGGTAAGTGAGAAACTTCTTAAGTGAGTTTTGCCCACATTTTTGCCACATTTGCCACTGCCATTGTTAAATTACTAACACAGTCATTAAGTGAATTCAGTTTCCCCATTGACTTTGCTTATCAGAAGGTTGCAAAAGGAGATCGCACAAGCCCGGGGCACTGCAACCGTCATAAATATGAATCAGTACCCAAACATCCAAATTTTGATCACATGACTATGGCGATTCTGCCATGGTCTTAAGTATGAAAAATGGTCATAAGTCCCTCTTTTCAGTGCCATTGTAACTTTGAACGGTCACTAAACAAACTGTTGTAATTCGAGGACTACCTGTATTCATGTTTTATTTAGCCATAGAGCACTCCCATCTTGCTCTGTGGACAACTTGCATGTTGCCATGCAACTTGCATGTTGCCAAGCCTTAAAAAGAGAATCTCTTAAAGGAATTTCTTGTAAGCAACATTTGGATGGTGGAGTCCCTTGTCTCCTGTGCTTGAGGACTTGAAATCAGGATAATGCAGGGGCACAGCATTGAGACTGGAACCATCAGTGTAGTTTACTATTTCTGCAACTTTTGGCAGCCCTGTTCACATTTGATTTTTTTTTATTTATTTATTTTTTGGTGAATGGGGCTGTCACCCTGCACAATAACTCTGTAGAAATGTTTCACATCATAATTACACTGATGGCAATGTAGACATAAGTAAATCTGCAATTTGGCCAATCTGAGACAAGTACATTATCTTAACACCAGCGTTGGGTTTCACTTACCTTTGCTACCAGTTCGCTCGCATCTGTGCATGCGTCTGCGCATGCACAGATCATATTTCATGACGTCCAGGCAGGTGAGCGGAGCCTCCCGCTGCCGCTGCTACCCATTCGCCCGAACTGGCGTGAACCAGTAGCAACCCACCACTGCTTAACACAATTTCTTTCCTTTTTGTAGGTATATCTATATCTATATCTATATCTATATCTATATTATATCTATATCTATCTATTATCTCTCTCTCTCTCTCTCTCTCTCTCTCTCTCTCTCTCTCTCTCTCTCTCTCTCTCTCTCTCTCTCTCTCTCTCTGTGTGTGTGTGTGTGTGTGTGTGTGTATATATGATGCAATATTCTCCAGAAAGGCAGCAAGAACATGTCAAAGTCATACTTGCAAATTTGCACTAACTTGGCTTCATTTCTAAATGTGAAGGAAATTGATATTGCAGATAGAATTGTTCTCTTTCTGGAATGCCAAAGAAATGATAATGCCCTTTGAGAAACTGCTTTACTGTTAAAAGTCCATTAAACATGCCTTAAGCATGGTGCGTTTCTTGTTCTTTTATTTGATAGATCGATCAACTAAACTCTTCCTTGTTGAAAACAAAATTATGTAGTCTCATTAAAATGTTCTTGCAAAGACATAACACTTTTTATCTTCAGCTTTATACACCCACTCTAAATTTGTTTTCTGACCTTTATCCAATTTTTCTCTGGTTTGAATCATGCACTATTTCTAACAATCTCCCTGTAGACTCATCAGAATTATACTTCGGTTGAAAAAAATCTCTTGCTATTGCTTGCCCACTGTGTTTTTCTGAAGCTTTACATTTCATCTATACATTCTATTTTCTAATAACCTGCACCGTATATTTGTCCAGTGCCCTCTCTTTTTCAGGCAATTAACAAATCTGACCCTGAACAAAGGCCAGAATTAAAAAATGATGATTATGAATACACGCTCACCAGCTCCAAGGCTTTCTCTCTCAAAGGTTGGCCCAGGTCGATCCATTGGTGGTTTTTTGCTTCGATCGACTGGTGCTGGAATGAAATGCAAAAAGGATATTGGATCAGATAGCATGCTACTATTTCTGTGCACTATTTCCACAGCTTAAAGTCATCTTACTTATTTTTAGAATTCTAATAACAACTTTCATTCAAAAATTGGTTAAACTTAAAGAATAGCTTTAACTGCCTGGGTGGAATAGCACAATTTTGGGTGCTATTGATATCCCCTTTTTTCTACATAAATCAAATAAATAAATCAAAAACCCTTTACAAAATAAAGTTAATTTAAAAACTCAACATGCTATCATTAAAAAGAATCAGATTAGTATTAGAATTGTGGAAAGGCTGGGAAGGCAGGAGGAATATTTTATATTTTTAATAGTGGAAAGCCATTAAATGCAAGAAAGAAAGCACACTTACGTCTAAAGAGATTTGCACTTTTGTCTCTGTAACTCTCATTATTGCTTGAAGGAGAACTGAAAGGTGTCTGCCAAAGTACATTAACATAAACAAATAAATAAATAAATAGGAGTGTATTCAACAATATGGTACCTAACTTGAGTTAAATTTGCATGAAATAATTTTAGATGCCCTCCAGAGGTGCCAACAAAGTATCAGAATGATCTTCTAACTATTACATCTTTTATGGCTGGATGCATATTGAAGTAGGTTAAACTATAAAGAAAAACTCTCCTTTAAGTTAAGATTGAGTCCTATTGACTTCTTATATATGCTTATTTAGGGATTTTGACAATAACATATAAAATATTTGCCTTTCAATTCTTCCACACTTTTTTTTTACATCCCCATATAGACTATGGCCTGGCTGGTTCCTCATCCAAATATTAGCCTATCCCTGCTTTATTTTTCAAGATTAACCAAGGTTGGGTTTATTTATACTTCAGAATACTTTTAGTGAAGAATGCCTCTTCAACTCTGAGATGCAGAGTATACCTAAAGCATACTCAAAGCAAACATTCAAAACAGTTTGATTAAATGTTGTGAGGAAGATTATACAGACATGTATACATTGCTATACAGCATTTCTTCATGTTGTGGTCTGCCAGCAGCCTGCGGAGCTGGCAGCGGAGTTGGACAGTGAGGAGGCTGGGGAGGAACATGGGCCAGTCCTGGAGTCTGGGGAAGGCCCAGACGAGGGCTCTTTGTCAGAGGCAGAGATGGGCATCTGGGACTGATGCACGGACTCCGGAGCCTCCAGAGTCGGACAGCAGAGGGGCAGAGGAACAGGAGGAGCCTGTACCTAGTGCACACATGCGCAAAGCTGCCAGAAGGCACGAACAGTTAAAATGAAAGGGACGACTTAGGAGTAAGGCCTGGAGATGATTGGCCCGCCCATAAGGCTTAAAAGAGAAGCAAAGGCACGTGGGCCCTTTGCAGGAAAGCAATGTTGTTAATTCTGTTCCCAGTCGGCATCTCTGTTTGATTCTGGACTTCCTTCAAATAAATATGAAAATAAGCTATTTGAACTTCAAAGAAACTACATACCCCATGGACTCTGCTTCGGGATGCTCCTGGTATGGGGCTGTGGGCAGGCCTCTGTGGGGGAACAGGAGGCTGGAGAGAAGTTTTACCTCTCTCTGTTGCAGGTCTGTCTAACAAAGGCAAGGGCATATATATTAACCTCTTTTTGTTGTGTGAGCTAGGTATTTTTAAAACATTTCTACATTGCCACAATAAACATGGTTCTTAGTGACTTCCATAGGGGGAAAAAAGAGCTGAGGTGGCACAGTGGTTAGAGTGCAGTACTGCAGCTACTTCAGCTGACTGCTAGTTCAGCAGATCAGCAGATCAAATATCACCGGCTCAAGGTTGACTCAGCCTTCCATCCTTCCAAGGTGGGTAAAATGAGGACCCAGATTGTTGGGGGCAATATGCTATTTAGTATACTGTCTTTGGTGTAAGCCGCCCAGAGTCCTCGGAGGATGGGCGGCATAGAAATAATAATAATAATAATAATAATAATAATAATAATAATAATAATAATAATAATATATATATATATATATATATATATATATATATATATATATATATATATATATATATATATAACCAATATAAAAATAAAAACACACTACAATTCAAACAACATAAAAATAAAAACAGTACAATGCTGCAATATAAAAAAATAGAATAACATGATAGCAATATCAAAATCAATTAGGGGAAAGCTCTCTAAAACAGCCTGGAATTTAAGAGCTTTTGAAAAGCAGCACAAAGAACCTAACCTGATCTCCATAAGGAGGCTGTTCTATAGATACAGCACTGCAATAGAAAAGTAGTCCCTGAATCTCCAGAAATAGGAGGTTTGTACCTGTTTTTTCCTATTAGATTTAGAGTCAGGCCAAACTGGTTGGAGACAGCAATTCTATACATCCTAATGTCTATGGAGATTCTTGGTCATCCAGGTCATGGTTGTCCCAGAGATGCTTTTTCAAGAGGCAACTAAAACCAGAAAGTCCAGTTGTCTCTTGAAAAAGCATTTTTGGGATATAGATCAATGGTAGGTTTCAAAATTTTTTACTACTGGTTCTGTGGGTGTGGCTTGGTGGGCATGGCATGGCTTGGTGGGCGTGGCTTGGGAAGGTTATTGCAAAACCCCATTTCCTCCTGATCAGCTGGAACTTGAGAGGCAGAGAATAGATGGGGGTGGGGCCAGTCAGAATTTTTACTACCGGTTCTCTGAACTATTCAAAATTTCCACTACCGGTTCTACAGAACTGGTCAGAACCTGCTGAAACCTATCTCTGATATAGATGTTAAGGTGTGAAGGGCTTTAGAGTTCAAAACAAAACCTTAAATTGGATTCAAAAGGCAACCAATGCAAAGCCCTCAAAACTGGTGATATGTACTGCCAGTTTTGAGAGCCCCAGAGCATGCAGGCTGGTGATTTTTGGACCACATGCAGTTTCTGAATATCTTTTATAAGCAGGCCCCAAGTAGAGAGTATTATAGTAATCTAGATAAGTAGTGGTCAGGATGCATAATTTTATATCTTTATGTTTTACTTTTATATTTATATTTAGGCTGGCTTTTCAGAAACTATGAATGAATTCCATAACGCAGCTTAAAAGAGCATGCAAACAAAGAATGAATTTGAAAAAAAATATTTTAAGGAATAAGAAAATTGTTGCTATTATTATTCAATGGGGAAAGTTCTCCACATCTCTTCTGCAAAATACCACACCTCCCCTCCCAATTATTTGAATAATGAGCTGCTTCAAATCAGATTTAAAATAGTTACCTATGTATGTTTTTGTTTGTTTTTTGTTTGTTTGTTTTAAACCATTTAATAATTTTTTTTTAAAAAGTAGTTACCTATGTAGTCTGAAGTGGCCAGAATTGGTTTGTGAGGAAATATAACATTGCGGACAGTGTCCTCATCATTTGATGGAGGAGGTTCATAATCTGCATCATTTTCATCAAACCCATCTTGATCATTGGGCGTCTCATAATCAACACCATCTCCAGTCTGATCTTCATCCGGGCTTTCATAATCATCACTTTCATCCTGTCAGAACAGATGTGTCCTTTTGCCAAAACAATCTATCATTTTAAGATTACCTTTCGGGGTACAGAATGAATTCTATCACAAGCCACAACCAAGAGTAACATTTAATACACAAACATATACACATACTCCAGAAGCTAATGATTCTATTTATAGTGATTACTCTGATAAGGTGGTAGAAAAGCTAACAATGCATTCCTTAATTTTCAAGATTATGCTAACTGCTCTCTCCCCAATGACTGATTTGAAAAGCATCCTTCATTTAGCTTTGTCAGGGAAATAAATTGCTTAGAGAATCTGTGACAATTAGAAACTTGGTAAAGGGTGATACACTAAATTCACTTTCTTCAAACATGTTTATCTGTTCTTGAACTGCATAATAGGTTTCATTAGAAAGTTGAATTATTTCTGATACTTTGGGGGTTTTTTGAAACACAATAATGTTCTTCAAAAAAACTGGATTTATTTATAATTTTAATTTATAGGACTGTTCATTCATGGATAATGAATGGCTTACAGAGATTAAAAACAATATTACAATATATGCATTGTCACATTTTAATAGTAGCTTCAACCCCAAACTGTTAGCAAAGTAAAGCAAAGAGTACAGTAGCAGTCTTGTCATGTTTACTATAATTCCGTTTCTTTCAAACATATCAATTGTGGTTATTTAAAACCAAGATTTAAGTGCACAATCTATGTCTATCTAGAGCTTCATCAAAATTTACCACTGAGAAACCATCATTTTCATAGCTACAGAAATGGGTAAATTTTTCTATTTATATGGAGCAATCATATTAAATTAATGTTTAAATTAAATTAAATTAATATACATTTTCAGTTAACAGACTTTATTTTTTGCCTGCATGTTCTTTAAAACAAATGCAACACTTGCCTCAAATGCCAAAATATACTTACAAAGGAGGACCAGCCATCACCCTCCTCTTGTTTATATTCTATGGAAAAACAGTAAAAAAATAATATATTTCTTAATACACAGAAGAATATAAACATTGAAATTTGGAATGGTTCCCCAGTTAACCATTAGTGCATAGTTAGCAGAGCTTGGTAGAGGAACCAGAGCTAATAAAGTCATGTATACAGTGGTGAAATGCAGCCAGTTCTATCCGGCTCGGGTGAACTGGTAGCGCCGGTGGCGGGAGGCTCCACCCATATGCGTAGGCATCATCACGTCCCATTTTTGATGCTCTGCACATGCACAGAGGTGTCACGAGCGAAGTGAGCGCGCACGCACACACTCCCATTTGCAAACCGGTAGCGAAGGTAAGTGGATTTCACCCTGCATGTATATATTATCTGATAGGTCATGATAATCCCTCCACAATATTATTTGTCTGTCTCAGTTGAATATTTGAATGTATTCCACTGAAAATGATAGAGCGTGAAATTTCAAGAGTCCTGTTTTGACATTTCATGTATCAGATTATAGCCATTTTCTCCATCAATGATTTACAGCATCTTTTGGTTTCACCTTGTCATTGTTAAGTCAATGTTAAGGTTGACCTGTTACATCAGCACAATCATAGTTAGATAATACTAAAAATGTTTTAAGTCATTAGCAGAGATCCTGCTTATACTGTATTGTGGATATTGAGTGATAAAACGGTGTATACCCGAATCATCCTTAACTGAAGCAGATATATGAGCAAAAAGAGGATCATAAGAAATGATCTTGAAGATCATAAGAAATGATCCTGAAGATCATAAGAAAAGAAACTGAAGCCTATAGCCTCAGTTAATTACAAAAAACAATTTCACAATTCATACATCAGGAAGTACATAATTAATTAGTATTTATTTACTAGGATAGCAAAAATCTTTGAGACACTCAGTAGTTCCTGTTTTGACTTAATTCTGTTAGCACAATTATCTACCGGTATGATTTATCTGTTCAAGAATGAGTATTATATTTATGTGTTTCCTACTTAATTATAATAATGATGGCACTCTTACTATATCTCTTGGGAGAATATATAAATTAAGAGCATGGCTTCAAAATGATTCCCTATCTTGTATTAAAAAAACAAAAAACAAACCATACCATCTCCAACTCAATTGCATTGCCAGTAACAAGGTTCTAGAAGGAAGTGTCTGAAGGAATAGTAATTTGAGTGAATGGATTAGTGTTAATCCTAAATGGAAAGTGGTAAACACAATTGTGTGTATCAGGCTATATGGCCTGCACCCCATCATTAGTCTGTTCTCATTGAGTGTGAGTGGGAGACAGAAACAAAGATTGAATTGCCAATTTGTTCATTATCTGTACACGGGACAGAGAGAGTGCTTTTTTGTCTTTCACCTCAGGCAGGAAAATGTCTTGCCTTGTTTGTAACCTATACTTTGATCTCCTGATGTCCTTGCCTCCCATCTTCTTGGAATGCTGCAGTTATTCCTCAAAGATTCTTTAAAATATTATACATCCACCTTTTATCCAATGATAATCCCTATCCTGCCTCTGTTCTGCATCGCCACCAAATAGTGTTGTCCATTTGGGACAGGCATGGCTATTTTTTTTTCCTCTGTTTTACTGCTCTTCCCTTTCAGCATGGTATCAGCCAGTCATGAGGATAATCATGAATCATGGTAATCACTGAGGCACGAATATGATTAGTCTCTTATCAGGATTCTGCTTGGCTTTTCTAGGAAGTTCCTCCTACATCTTGAGATGTTTAAACATCTCAATGGTTAAAATATGTGAAACACACGGCAAGACCCCAGGAAGACCCAGATAGGAAGAAGACAAATCCTGCTGAGTATGTAAAGAGAACTAAAATTAATTAACCATTAGGCAACTATTTCCATTACCATCCCAGGACTGGTGGGGGGGAGGGGGGAATAACTTAAATAGACTGATATAGGGGAAATGACAAATAAGTAATGAAAATCCAGTTTACTGTCCTTCATCATTTTCTGGGCACATAATGAGGAAAAACAGAACTATTGTATCTTCAATTAAACATACATTTCAGAATATTATTAAAGCAGAGGAGTGCCAAAGTGATCCTTCTTCTTCTTTAAATAAAATAGTGGATGTCTGTTCTACTCTCATATCTCTAGCTGAAAGCCTGGAGAGAAGTTGTCACCATAAATAGGAAGGTGATGGATAACAAAGTGATGAGTTCAGAAGAACTTATTGAACAAAATACTAATGAAAAGGGTAAACACTGGGAGAGAGATGACTATAGTTGAGGCTACTTAATAACCAGGAGGAAGGAAATATGTAATATCTCTCCCCAGTTCACAAACCAACTTTATCATACTCCCTACTGTACATCTAACTTTGCCTCCAAGAAATAAATTGCAAAGCATAACAGATTTTACACACCTTGATGCTTTTGTTGAATTATATTCAAACTTTATGTTCTTACTGATATATTTAAACATGATTTACAATTGTCTCATTGAGTTAGAAGGAGGGATTTTAGAGCAAAATCATGTGGTTAAGGGAGAAAGTTGACACTGAAGTGAAAACAGTGCCTATGATTAATCAGTATTGAAACAATATATGATACTAAGCTCTTAGGTAGTTTTGTTTTGATTCTGGGTAACCATAATTTCAAAAGATCAAATAACAAATGCAGCACTATGTTGTGACTTCCACCCTTTCTGAATGTGTACTGTGGCATCCAACCCAAGTTTGAAAGGGGTGGAGTTTGCATTGCAATGATGCAATGCTGTTGAAATCCTTCAATCCTGGGCCTGCCAATCAAAATGAATGGAAGAGAGAGATAAGTCCGAAACATTAGCAAAATGCAAGTTTTGTAAACAGTCCTGCTTTATTTATCTGTTCAATTTACATGGCTTTGGTGGAAGCCCAAACTATGAGTAGGTTTTACAGCTGCAAAACAGGAATCTTTTAGTATGGCATCAAAGGACAAGTAGGAAAAATGTTTTTCCACTTGTGGTAAATTTTATTTAACGCTTTTGCTCTTCAACTTTCATTGTTTTAAAAGCCATTATTATGTATCAAACTGTTGGCTCCAAGGTAAATTGATTTCATTTATTTCTCTTGGAAATCATTTAAATTAAACATCATGTTTAACATTTCGCATTGATTTCTGTAACATTGAAGTATAACCAACATAGCCTAAAGCCATACCATCAAGTAGGAATATTAAAAAAAAAAAAAAAAAAAAAAACTGGTTACCAGCATGAATTCTGAATATTGGTGCACAGTGAATAGGCATAACAAATATTTTTACCTGTATGTTCAGGAGATTTCTGTATCTGCGTTCTGTAAAATTAGAAGAGAAAATAAGCAAATTGGTGTTTTAGGTGATAAGACAATGATAAGAAACTTGGGTTATGTGTGGTGGAATCTCCAGCTAAACTGGAGGGAAGCCTTGTCTGGCCATTCCCAAAGGAATGCACTCAATCTGGTGAAATTCTTGTAACATATTTGCCTAACAATAAAGTTTCTGCTTGAGACAATTCATGAGCAGTTCTATTTGCTTGCCCCTGACAGGTTAATGCAAGTGTCCTGATTGCTCTGGTTTACCATTTGTGGAAGACATGAATATGTGACATTGTCCCCAATCCAGCCTTGGCCAAAGATGGCAGTTCCATCTCTCTTTCCTTGCATCAAAAAAAATGGTACCTTTTCCAGCTTTGGCCAGCACAACACATTCTAAACACTCCTAGATAGTGCGTGCCTTTGCGTATACACCCTCTCAGATCCAGACAGCTGTACAAGTTTTGCTCTGTGCAGATATATAGTTCAGATATTTGTGCAGTTTCTGTCTCTTCTCAGACTAAGTATTCAGATTCTTTTTTTAAAAAAACCACTCTCACAAGCTGAGCTTTCTTTAAAGAGGTTTTTTGTTTTTTTGCTGCCTTCTTAGTGCAAACCATTGGAGTCAGCTGTGAAGCTAATGAGACTAAAAGCCCCAGGCACTGAAATTAATGACACTTATTTCAAGAAATGTGCTCAACACTAGAGTCAGAATGGAGTTGCTGCAAATGGAGGGCCATATTATTTCTGCCTTAAGTCCCTTGCCCCTGAAAGGAAATCTACTAATTAGCAATAAAATATATGATATGACACCACTAGATTGTGAAACTCCCTAACACTTCATTTCACTCTTTGGGTGTTGTTTTGCAGAGGCCAAAAATACTCAGAAGCATTCTGAGTGTTGCATTACATTTCGCAAAGAAGCACATGTCATTGACTTTCAATGCTTACTTCCTGCCTCAGTAGGAAAAAGAATCTGAGCCCTTGTTGTAAAAGAAATTCACAGCTGAAAATAGTTAGATAAGTGAGCCTTGTCAACTCCAGCTACCTAACATTAGTATCAGACATGCCCCGGTCAGATCCCTTAAGAAGGAAAGACCCTCAACTCCATTTGGTTGAAGTGAAGTTGAAGAACCTATGTTCTTTTACTAAAGGTTGCTGGCTGCAGTAAAATCAGGCTAGAACTAAGGTTCCGATGCAAAAGGTTATATATTCCATCACCATCCCAACCCAGGCCTTCTTCTTTGACCAGTTTGGCCAATGGAGAGCTGCATAGGTGTTGTGAGAATCACTTGAATGTTTCACATTCCATTCCCAGGCCGCTCAGGCATCATGGCCTTAGAGACTGGCACAAACTGGTTCTGTGCATCTCTGGTCTTTCTCACAATGTCAATCTCCCCTCCCTATTTCCCCCCATTTCCCCATACAGGTTTATTGCCCATTGGTCCCCCTCCCCACAAAGGTTTTGATGGCAGGATGCCAGCAAGGGCTCAGGCCAGAAATGGTACAACTGACAATTAGATTGGAAAGCAAGGTTGTCTGCAATGAAGAAGAAGAAGGTATCAAGTTTCTGTTTTAGAAGCTGGTTTTGGAATCTGCTGGTGAAACTGAAAATATTAAAGCCTTTCAGAGGGACTTTCAGATTAACTAATTCAGTACGCTAACCAAGAATGAAATTCCTGGTAATTTCTCCCTATAAGCAATAGTTGTACAGCTGAATTGGGTGAATAAACCCAGCATCTATTCAAGAGAAGGTAAGTGCCAAGTCATACACTCATTAACATAATAGTTTCTGCTGGTGTTTAATAAAATGTGTTCTGTTGCAATATGTTAATGCCACTCATATTGAGTTTTAAAATTCAATCTCTTGAGCCATGCTGGATGATTTGGGCTGCACTAAGTTTGCTTTTGTTATTCCTTCCTTGGATGTGGTTTGGCAATTAATACTGTATCAAGCGAACACAGCTGAAAGCGGTTCCATTCAACCTAACAGCTGGATTTGCATCCTCTCCTGCCCTCTAATGGCAGTAAGTAACAGGAAAGTTTTCATTTACTATTGTTACAACAGAAATATACTAAACTTTTCCTACCTTTTTGGAAAGATGCTTCTTTTTTCTTCATGTCGGTTTATTTCCTGACTTAATTTACTTAGAATGCTGAGATGAGAAAAGAAACAAGGAGCAATTAATAAAATAATCATGATATTAAAACTGGATACAGTATGTTCAATTTGGTTTAACATCCCGATCCTGTTGCGAACTGGTAGTAAAGGTAAGTAGAACCCACCCCTGATTTAGTTGTGCCATTGCTGCATATTCTTCTAGTTAAGTTCCCAGCTAAAATACCTGTTGTATTCAACAAAAATATCTTCAATATTCAACAAAGTTCATTCTCACAGTTGTAAATGTGTATCTCAATATATTAGATATTAAATTTGAAATGAAATCATATTTTAACTAGATACTCTGGAATGCATTAACAAGAAACATCATATTTACTGAGACAACAATTTTAGTTTTCTTGGAACTTGTTTTTCGATTTTGACTTTTTGACTCCATGTAGACATATTTGTGCTTTTGTTTTCCCTAGGAAGATATTTAGATTAGAGGTTTTTAACTGCCATTGCCCAACAATATCCTGCAAAATCTAGCCTCAGGAATGTACGTGGATCATATTTAATGCAATAATTTTCAAAGGGCTCACTGTTGATTTTTCTTGGAAAAATTAACCAGGTTTCTGTGGAGCAGTGGTGAGATTCTACCGATTTGGACTGGTTCGGATGAACCATTAGCTCTGACTTTCAGCTGTGAGCAAACCGGTTCACTCCGACTTTGAAGTGGGCCCACCCACCCACCCCTGCATTATACTCACCTATATTTCTGAAGCCCAGCTGATTAGCGCAGCAGAGTGGATTGCCGTGCCTCAGATGCTTTCCTTGCCAGCAGTAATGCGGAAGGTGACTTTTCTCCAAACTGTGCATGCGTGTGTACTGTGCATCTGGCCCACGCATGCTCAGCGAACCAGTTGTTAAACCGGTAGGATCCCACCCCTGCTGTGGAGGATTGCAAACTACTGTTTATGTTTGGATATGATCTTGACTTGTAAAGAGAGTAACAGGCAAGGATCTATAGTTGGAATTATATGGTAAACTTTCAATCTCCAGTAAATTAAATGGTGTCAAATAAAAAGAGGCAGAGGCAGCCACAGTTTAAAGGTCAACCTTCACGCCAACTCTTACTGTATGTATGAAATGGAGCTTTTAGAAGTTTCTTTTCCTGTACATTAAAGTAATTACTATTACAAAAACCACTGTCACCTTTAAAACAAAAACCTCTCAGATTTTGGTTTAATTTTATTTTTCCATAGGAAGAAGGTTAGTCAAAATGCATGCATTAAGTAATCTTTTAAATTAAATTAAAATTTATTTTTATAAAGAAGGAACTGGTAAGACCAAATTTCTCTTTCTTTTCCTTTTAGTTTGTTGATGGTTTATAAAGTGGTCATAAATGCAGAACTATATATTTATGCATGCAGTGTAAATATATCGTGACGGGTCAAGAGATTATAGTTTATAACCTTGTGAACTCTCAAGCTTCCCCTTTCTGATATGTATTCAAGATGGACAATGATTAGTGTCTGTCTGTCTATCTATCTATCTATCTATCTATCTATCTATCTATCTATCTATCTATCTATCTATCTATCATCTCTCTCTCTCTCTTTCTCATGTATGTATGTATGTATGTATGTATGTATGTATGTATCTATGTATGTATGATTTTCTCTTTAGCTAGGTTCTTCCTATGTAAACCAAGATTTTTATGCAGCCCTAGTTCAGTGAAATCCCAATCCACTAGTTTCTAGGCTTTTTTCTGGCAGCCAGCAAGCACCCTGCTGCCCATTGGGAAACTAAGGAGACTTAGTCTCCTTAGTCTCCCAATGGCTAAAGAGAAATACACATAAAGGCCTATGAAAAGAAAAGAAAACATATATATATATATATATGAAGACATACACACCCCGAGACCTCCAACCAAATCACACTCCAGCCAGCCACAAAGATGAAGCCCTGCCACCTGGTGGAGAAAAAGCAACCATACACTCGAAGCCAAGCCAATAGACACAGACTGGGACTCCCAACCAATCAGAATGAAGAGGTGGGGCCATCCCAGCAAAGCAGACTACCAGCACCAGATTTGAAATAGTAAGGGCAGTTGCTGCAGAAGACCCCTTGCATAAGTCTGATGATGGCAGATGAGATTCTGTCGAAACGTTGCCAAAGTGAGGAGCAATGTGTGTAATCGCAGCTGTTTCTTCCTTTTAACTGCCAGTGGGGGTGTGAACTGATTGGGTGGGAGCTTGGCTGTGTTCTGATTGAGTGGAGGTGTGTTCTGATTGGTTGGGGGTTTGGCTGTGCTCTGATTGGATGGGGGGTTGGCTGTGCTCTGATTGGATGGGTGTGTGTTCTGTTTGGGTGGGGGCTTGGTTGTGCTCGGGTTAGTCTGAGTAGCAGGGGGATTTGAGCTGGTGAGCTGTGTTACTGTTGTTTGGCTTCGTGTTCGTGGCCGTGCCATCTCTTCATGTTGAGTGTCAGTCTGCTTCATGTATGGATTGGAGGGGTTTAAAGTGGCTAATGATGCAGCTGTGGTCTGGCTTCTGATCCGTGGTTGTGCCTGACCATCAGTGTGGGTTTGAGTCTGCTTTCTGCGTGGATGTGTAGTGGTTACATCCTGTGGCTCCTGTGGCTCTCGTGAGTGTGAGTCTGGTGTCATTCTTTGTGTTAGGGACTCGTTTGTCAATAAGGGCGGGTTTCCAAATGGCTGGCAGGTGGGAGGTATCATCTCGTTTATTCATGCTGTGTGGACGTTTTTCTATCTCGATGGCTTCTCTGATTATTCTGTTGTTAAAGTGTTCAGTTTTGGCGATAGTTCTGGTCTTTTTAAAGTCAATATCATGTTCTGTGGCTTTGAGGTGTTGGACCAGGGAAGAAGTTGGTTCCTCTTTTCTAACTGAGTTCTTGTTTTCTTCAATGCATGCACTTATTCTTCTGTTGGTTTGTCCGATGTATGTGGTGGAGCAGGCGGTGCAAAGGATTTCATATACTCCTTGATTTTCTAACTCAATTTTGTCTTTGGGGTTTCTTAGGATGGTGGATATTTTTCGGTTTGTGCAGAATGCTGTCTTGATGTTGTGTTTGTGGAGGATCTTGCTGATTCTGTCTGTGGTGCCTTTTATGTATGGGAGGAGGGCTTTGCCCGTTTTCTTGTTCTCTGTCTTGGATTTTAGTGGGGGTTTCTTTTTGGATTAGGTTGGTGATCTTATTTCTTTGGAATCCATTGGATGTTAGTACGTTAGTGAGAGTGTGTAGTTCAGTTTTTAGGTGTTGTTCGTCAGCGAAGTGTTTTGTTCTGGAGATGAGTGTCTTGGCTACGGAGTTGATCTGTGCTGGGTGGTGGTGTGAGAGTGCGTGCAGATAGCGGTTTGTGTGTGTTTTCTTCTGGTAGATGGTGTGTCCTAGGGAGCCATTGGATTTTTTGTAGACTAAGACATCCAGGAAGGGAAGTTGGTTGTTCGCTTCTGTTTCCATGGTGAACTGTATTTTGGGGTGTAAGCTGTTGAGGTGTGTGAGGAAGTTGTCCAGTTTTTCTTTCCCATGTGGCCAGATTATGAAGGTGTCATCTACGTATCTGAGCCAGAGTTTCGGTTTGTGATCAGATTTTTCTAGAGCTTGGGTTTCAAAGTGTTCCATGTAGAGGTTAGCAATGACAGGTGAGAGGGGTGATCCCATGGGTGCTCCTTCTATTTGTTTGTATTTTTGTCTGTTATAGATGAAGTATGTGTTGGATAGGCAGTGGTTGGTCAGATCTAGGATGTGCTTGGGGGATCTGACCAACCACTGCCTATCCAACACATACTTCATCTATAATGGACAAAAATACAATATAATTTATAATTATTATAATATACAATATAATTTATAATTATAATTTATAATATATAATTTAATTTATATACCGCCCTACTCCCGAAGACTCAGGGCGGTGAACAGCCACAAGCTAAAAGTACATCATACAAAAGTTAAAAACCATTTAAAAGTATACTAAATAATTTTGGCCCAAAAAATGAATTTAAAAACACCCAATTAGTATAAAACTTAAAAGCAAATTAAAAGGGAGAGTCAAGCCAGACCAGCCTGCTGGAATAAAAATGTTTTGAGGGCGCATCGGAATGTGCGTAAATCTGGATCCTCCGTATCTCCGGGGGGAGCTCATTCCAGATGACAGGTGCCCCCACAGAGAAGGCTGTCCCCCTGGGGGCCGCCAGTCGACACTATTTGGCCGACGGCACCCTGAGGAGCCCCTCTCTATGGGAGCGTACTGGTCGGTGAGAGGCTACTGGTGGCAGAAGTTGGTCTCGTAAGTACCCTGGTCCTAAGCCATGGAGCTCTCTAAAGGTGGTGACCAAAACCTTGAAGCACACCCGGAAGACCACCAGGAGCCAGTGCAGCTCGCGCAGGAGGGGAGCCACGTCGCTCCCATAACCACCCGCACGGCCACATTCTGGACCAGCTGGAGCCTCCGGGTGCTCCACAAGGGGAGCCCCATGTAGAAAGCATTACAGTAGTCCAGGCGTGAGGTGATGAGGCCATGAGTGACCGTACATAATGAGTCCCAATCCAGAAAGGGACACAGCTGGCGAATCAGGTGGACCTGATAAAAAGTCCTCCTGGCCACAGCTGTCAAATGCACTTCTAAAGACAGTTGTGAGTCCAGGAGGACACCCAAGTTGCGAGCCCTATCCGTGGGGGCCAACGACTCGCCCCCAATAGTCAGTAATGGCACCAACTGACTATATCGGGATGTCGGAAACCACAGCCACTTGGTCTTGGATGGGTTGAGTCTGAGTCTGTTTCTCCCCATCCAGATCCGCACGGCCTCCAGGCACCGGAACATCACTTCAAGGGCATCATTGGGGTGATCCGGGGTGGAGATGTACAGCTGAGTGTCATCAGCGTACTGGTGGTACTTCACCCCGAAACCATGGATGATCTCGCCCATCGGCTTCACATAAATGTTGAACAGAAGGGGCGAGAGGACCGATCCTTGTGGCACCCCACATACAAGGGGCCTTGGGGCCGACCTCTGCCCCCCTGTCAACACAGACTGCAACTGGTCGGAGAGAAAGGAGGAGAACCACTGCAACACGGTGCTTCCCACCCCCAACCCTTCCAACCGGTGTAGCATGATACCATGGTCGATGGTATCAAAAGCCGCTGAGAGGTCTAACAGGACCAGGACAGAGGAGCAACCCCTGTCCCGAGCCTTCCAGAGATCATCAACCAATGCGACCAATGCTGTTTCTGTGCTGTACCCAGGCCTCAAGCCCTACTGGAACGGATCTAGATAAACCGATTCATCCAGGTACTGAGGCAGTTGTCGCGCGACCACACTTTCAACAACCTTTGCAACAAAGCGTAGGTTGGAGACTGGGCGATAATTAGCCAACACTGCCAGGTCCAGGGAAGGCTTCTTGAGGAGAGGCCTCACCACTGCCTGTGTCAAGGTGGTGGGGAAAACACCCTCATTCAAAGAAGCATTTATAGTCCCCTCGAGCCAGCTTTGTGTAACCTCCCGAGAGGCCAGCACCAACCAGGAGGGACACGGGTCCAATAAACATGTGGCCGCACATGTTGTGGCCGCAGACTGAATGGCCACACTGTCCATACTGTGGACAGTATCCTGTCCACGCCTTTGGGAGTCACAGGATCAAACTCTTCCCAAATAATATTCCCAAGACCTGCCTCCGTCATCCCTCCTGGATCTACCCAGTCAGAGTCTAGGTGTTCCTGAATCTGAGCGATTTTGTCATACAGATATTGTACAAAGTCCTCAGCCCTACCCTCCAAAGGGTCCTTCCCCACCCCCTGGTGGAGCAGGGAGTGGGTCACCCTAAACAGGGCGGCTGGGCGATTATCTGATGATGCAATAAAAGTGGAAAAATTAATTACTCTTCTCTGTTTTTATCGCCACCGGGTAGGTCTTAATATAAGACCTTACCAGTGTTCAGTTGGATTCAGAACAACTAGCCCTCCAACTGCTCTCTAGGCGTCTTTTCTGGCGCTTCATCTCCCTCAGCTCCTCGGTGAACCAAGGAGCCAGGTGAGACCGGCACTGGGTCAGAGGCCGCAAAGGCGTGACTCGGTCCAAAGCTCCAGCGGCCGCCCTATCCCAGGCGGCCACTAGGTCTTCAGCCGAGCCGTGTGCCAGAGCCTCAGGAAGTGGCCCAAGCTCCGTCTGGAATGTATGCATGAGTGTAGGTATATACATGTGTGTGTGTGTGTGTGTGTGTGTGTGTGTGTAGCCTGTGTATATGTGTGTTATGTATGTGTACACTTTTGAGAGTAGGCAACAGAATTTCATTTTTAATGTGTGTCAATGTGCCCACAGTAAAAAAATAAAATAAAAATGACAATAAAGCAGTGGTGAAATGTAAAATTTGTTACTACTGGTTCTGTGAGCGTGGCTTGGTGGGGGATAATATGACTGAGTGGGCGTGGCCAACTTTTTTTTTTTTAACTTTTTTAACTTTTAAACCATAAATAGGAAGAATCTGGCTAAAGAAAAATACACATAAAGGCCTCCCATTCGGCTGAAGAGGTTGTACAAAAATGCTTTTAAAAGCCTCTGACGAGCCCAGTTGACTTGCCTGATCAGCAGAGGCTTTTCTTTCTTTTTTTTAAAGCCTCTGACGATCCCAGCTGACTTGCCTGATCGGCAGAGGCTTTGTTTTTACTTTTAAAAGCATTTTTCGGCTGAAGAGGTTCTAGAAAAAATGCTTTTAAAAATAAAATAAAAAGCCTCTGATGATTGCGCGGCTCAGTTGGGCATGGGGGTGGGCAGGGATTTTTGCTACCAGTTCTCCGAACCACCCGCTGCCATCGCTACCGGATCAGGTGATCCGGTCTGAACCAGGAGCATTTCACCCCTGCAATAAAGGTTATCTATATAGTTCAGTTTTTACCACTGCAGCATATTTCACACTTTAAAAAAATCCTTAATGCTTAGGAGATGTACATGAAGAACTGAACAACTTCTTACTCTTGTAGCTCAGTGCCACTTCCCTCTCTAAGCTTCTTTTGAGGTTAAACTCCTGCAAATAGAATCATGTAGAAATAGCTCGAGTAGAGGGATTTGAATCTGGGCTAATTTTTCTTATGACAAGTGTTTGCATTTATCAACTTAATTATTGTCTTAAACTGAGTTTTATTGGGGATCCTTTAGTTTATTGATTTTGCAACCTGAAAGATACATGTTGCTGTAGCTTTTCAAGCTAATTTTTGCTAGCAGTCTAGATTCAGACGTTCAAAAAAAGAAATCAAGCAACTTCTGCAAGACTTAATAAATTGGGAATTCATAAACTATTCATCCTGTCAAAGTACCCATATGACTATATGGATTTAAACCATCACAGAGCTTCATCCCAAGATTATATTAATGTTCTACCCTTGACAATACTACAGAGAAAAATACAACATTCTCCTGTCAGAACTTCATTTGAACTTCAAGACATTGAGTCTCTAACCCACATATCACTTCATGGCTCTCTTTCATTCCATATGGTTTTGATCAAAGATTCCATCATATGTTGTATGAAATTTTGTACACTAAGACCATTATATATCTACCTTATCTATAATCTTATCTCCATTAGATTAGACAAAGGTCTTATCATGGTTTAAAACAGTAGTGGAAAAAAATAGTAAGACTCATTTGCAGAAAATCCTCAGGAGGAGATTGACACAACTACATTAAAGCTTAGGTGATTAAAAGAAGAAAACAGTCTTGTCATTTACTCTCTTCAACCCAATCAATGTTACCGCATGAATTCAGAATTCAAAATCAAGTTGTCAGGGTTCCAACACCCTCAACAAAATAAAGCTCTGAGGCCTGAGGTTCCTCAAAGTTCCAATTTATTAGAAATGTCATGTTGGCACATCTGGGAAAACCCGAATCTGAAAGCTTCCAGGTTTTCCCCACCCAGCTAAGAGTTCACAGCCCTGCCCCACACCCACAAGTTCATCACATTGTCCAATCAACTCTTCACACTCCACCAGATACAATCTTCAGGCAGTCTCCATCAGACGCAGGCAAAAGTCCTTGAATACGGAATGTTATGACTAACTTTCTACTGCTCCAACAACAACCCCCTCGCAACTTCCCCAGCTAAAATACGTGGCAGTTTAGAAGCAAAAAGAAAATTGTCTTCCAAAACTGACACAAGTCATCTAAAGGATTGCATAATTCAGTCTTGGTCAGTAAACACAGTTGCCTGTACCACACACCCAACATTTTTTTTCAATCATATAAGTCAACAAAAAGAACTCAGCAAGATCCAAGGATTCAAATCATTTTAGGTTGATACCACATATAACAACAACCCAACCAATTCTAGAATTTTCAGTTGGGGAAAGAAGCAATCCTGTTTAAATACAGAGGAAAAAAAGCAATACAAATGCAACATTAGAAATGCAAATTAAAAACAGCAAAAGGGGTTTTATATTGCAGCTTGGCATTGGTTGATTGATTGATTGATTGATTGATTGGTTGGTTGATTGATTCATTCATTCATTCATTAACATATTGCCTTTATTTTACATATGTATACTCTTCAACATCTCCATAAATGATTTATACAAAGAAGGGGAATTCATCAAATTTGCAGAAGATAGCAATCTGAGGGGAATAGCCAACAGTTTAGAACATAAGGTCAAGACCCAGAAGGATCTTAAGAGACTTGATCACTGGGTTCTATCCAACAAAATGCAATTCAGTAGCGAGAAATTAAGATTTTATATATAAGCAAAAAAAAAAAAAAGGCACAGGTATCAAACTAGTGGTACCTGGCTCAACAGCAGTAACTGTGAGAGGATCTAGAAGTCCTAGTGCACAATCACATAAGCATGAGCCAGCAGTGTGCTGCAGCTGCCAAAAAGGCCTGTGCAATCCTAGGTTGCATCAACAAAATCAGGGTATCAAGATACTAACAAACAAAGTGTTAGTATCCCTTCATACTGGTTTGGTAAGACATACTTGGAATACTTTGTCTAGTTTTGATCACATGATGGGGATTCTGGTGGTAGAAAGATGGCAATGGAAAACGGTCTCCTACTAGCAATAAGAAAAGGCTGAATGAACTTTGAGGCTAGATGAGTAACAAACATACAAGCCACAAAAGAGCAGAGGGAGGGAGGGAATTAAAACAAAAATCTACACACCCACTGCATCCTGTTGCATGTTCTTACCAGATTGGCAATCTCTCTTTTCTGTTCTTACCTGAGAGAAAGCAACCATCCAACAGCGTATCAAACAAAAGTCAGGTAATGTAGAATTCACATTATTGGGCCTTCATCTGATCAGCAAGACAATGTGGTTATGCAAAAGAAAACCTGTGTTGTTTCTACTTGCATTTCCTGCCTTGCAAAAGTCACTTGGCCTCACTGAAGCTTTTTAAAAAGCAAAAAGATTTTTGAGTTTGGAGAGACTGGTGAAAAGCAACAATTTTAGAAAGTTGCCTCTGTTAAGGTTACAAGAGCCCAGACATGTGGGGAATCCAAATCATGGGTTTATGTCAGAGGAATGGCAGAGGAGGGATGTGCTTTTGATTTTCCTGGTTCTGGAAAAAAAACCTGAAGATCAGCCAAGGAAAGTATTTTCCAGTGAGAGAGAAACAACATAAGCTCTCCTCTAGCAAAATCAATAGTGGCCATGTTCTTTTCCCACTACCTTCCCTTCCCTTTTCTCTTACATTGTGTCTCTCATTTCATTTCTCAACATCTCTACTACCCTGAGGGGGGGAAATCTAGGAGATTTATAACATGATAGCTTCTATCATGCCCAACTGGTATGATATAACATGATAGCTTATATCATGCCCAACTGGTATGATATATGATTTACAGTATGTTGTTTTATATTATGTGTTTTATGTTTTTATTTGTTTTATTGTAAGCCATCTGGTGTCATATAAAAGTGAGGTGAGTGGTTATATAAAACAAGTAAGTAAACACACACACACACACACACACACACACAATATAAAGCAAATGATAAGAGATTTTCCCCCCAATAGAGAACATTTCATAAATCACTATTGATGAAGGCAGACTTGATAGCACCACAGCAATGGCTGGATGACGTTGTAAATTGACATAAATCCCTGGTGAAGAAGCTGCCAGGATCAACCACTTACTGAATCCAAGCAGAGGTTCTCTGAATTTTTAGAGTGGCTGGATAGGCTTCAGTGGTCAAATGAAAGAGCCCACAATGCTTTTTGAACAGTTCAGTAGCTTTTTCTCAGAACTTTAATACTCAAATTTGAAAACTGCACATAGAATATGATTCCTCACCAATGTTAAATAAAAGCATGATCTGGCAAAATTTTAGAATCAGCAGATTTCAACTAGAGACAACTCACTTAACATTCTAAAGTTAAAACACACTAAAACAGAAATGCTCAATGGAGAAGTTTCTCCCCCTTCCTCCAGTTCCTCTATTCTCTACTTCCTTTCTTTTTGTATGTCTGCAGATCTTGGTATGGGGGAAAGAGCGAGGATAAGGAAACAAAGGCTTAAGTGTTTACATCCTAACTATGCTATTACTTACAATTCTGCTGTAAGGCAACTTGGCACATAAAAATTAATTAAACAGCCATTATAAAAACAGATAAAAAGACAAAAAGCCATAGTAATAAACATCATAAAAACCAAAATACTAAAGGAAGGATTAAAAATGACCTCCTCAGCCACAGAGCCATCAAGACAAATATTTGATTCCTGGGAGTCCCAGGCCTAGCAGTATAACCAGTGTCAAAAGCAATGGGACCAGTCTAATTTAAAATAAAGGATATTCTAAAAGGCAGGCACCATAGCAAAGAAGGCACATCTTCTGGGACCCACCAAATTTAAGTTCCCTAAGTAATGGTAACATGCCTTCTTTGTGAGATCTAATGGGGCAGGCTGATGTCACCCCAATGATGCCCTTGAAGTGATGTCCCAGTGCCTGGAGGCCGTGCGGGCCTGGATGGGGAGAAACAGGCTCCGACTCAACCCCTCCAAGACCGAGTGGCTGTGGCTTCCGGCGTCCCTATATAGCCAGCTGATGCCATCGCTGGCTATTGGGGGTGAATCACTCGCCCCCACAGAGAGGGCTCGTAACTTGGGCGTCCTCCTGGATGCACGGCTGTCTTTGGAAGATCATTTGATGGCCGTAGCCAGGGGGGCTTTCTATCAGGTCCGCCTGATACACCAGTTGCGCCCCTTTCTAGATCGGGACTCCCTACGTACAGTCACTCAGGCACTCGTCACTTCCCGCCTGGACTACTGCAACGCTCTCTACATGGGGCTCCCCCTGGGGTGCACCCGGAGGCTCCAGCTGGTCCAGAACGCGGCCGCGCGGGGGATTATGGGGGCGACGAGGCGCTCCCATGTGACACCTCTCCTGCGCGAGCTGCACTGGCTCCCGGTGGTCTTCCAGGTGCGCTTCAAGGTGTTGGTGACCACCTTTAAAGCACTCCATGGCTTAGGGCCGGGGTACTTACGAGACCGCCTTCTGCCACCAATAGCCTCCCACCGGCCAGTGCGCTCACACAGAGTGGGCCTCCTCAGGGTGCCGTCCGCCAGACAATGTCGGCTGGCGACCCCCAGGGGGAGAGCCTTCTCTGTGGTGGCGCCCACCCTCTGGAACAACCTCCCCCCAGAGTTACGGATAATAACAGACCTCCGGATTTTTCGTCGGGCCCTGAAAACCCATTTATTTCAACTAGCTGGGCTGGCTTGAGTCAAATTTTAAACTGATTTTAAATTGGAATTGTTTTAATTACGGCCAAAAGATTTAATTATTTTAATCAGTTTTTAGATTTTGTATGTTTTGTATGTATGTTTTGTTTTATTTTGGCTGTTCACCGCCCTGAGTCCTATATTGGAGAAGGGTGGTATAGAAATTTAAACAAATAAATAAATAAAAATGTCAACTGGCTTCCTTAGGCACAGAAATTTCAGATTCTACCTTTTGGATTAGTAACTACTCAGTTCCTAGTTCTCCATACTTCCAGGACTTGCAATTGTTTGTTTTCCTGGCCTCCAGATAGCCTGACTTTGGAACTTCATTTCCTAAGAGAAGCTGGAAAAAACATCTATCTAGTAGTTGCCATCCATCCAGCCATTCAGCAGTTTCCCAGTAGAGAAACCAAGATATCCTAAGTCAACAACAATATGCTCACCTAGGCTTGGGAACTAAGTAGGAGCAATGATTAATACTTGGGCAGGAGATCTTAGAGAACTTCAGGATTGGAGGCAAAACCATGAAGTTGAAAAAGAACCCTACTGTTACAAAAAAACCTATAAGGATGTGTCTAAGAAGGCAAGAGTGGTTAAGCTCAACTTAATGAAGACTCAACTCCAAGACTTCATGGCATTAGCCTTTTCAAGGCTACTTCAAGCATGAATTTTTCTCTTCAGAGTAGTTTCCTTATAGCAAATTGTATTTTTTTAAAACTTAAATCAATTTTTAGTCTCAATGTCAGGGTTCCAAGTAACACCCCCAACAGAAATAAAACTCCAAGGCAGGCATCTTCCTCAAAGTCCTATTTTATTAGAGATGTCATATTGGCACATCTGGCAAAACCTGAATCTGAAAGGCCCCTGGGTTTTCCCCACCCAAAGAAAAGTCAAAGTCCCTTCCCCTGCACCCACATGTCCATCACATGGCCCAATCAGGTCACTATCCTGATTGGAGTTGTTTCCTAGTTACGCCTCTTCAGGTGTAGGCTGAATATCCTTGATTCCCAGGGAAAAGAATGTTGTTATGGCTATACATCTCATTCTGTCTCCATCCAACCTTCCCCTCCTGTTTCCTACAGCATGCCATCCACCAAGTGTGGCAGCCCTGAAGATCCAAAGTAAAAGATGGCCTCCAGGGCTGACACTCTGCTATTTTGATTGAAAAAGAATGGTTTATAATATGTTTGTATATATAGCAATCAGCCTTAAAACTGATAATCAGGGTACTGAAATATTGAATAGTATTTGCTTTTAGAATCATGTAAAACTAAAGGAATCAGCATTTTATTTTTTTAAAAAGCTACAGGTCAGTATCTAGTAGAATCAAGATAAAGACCTTGAAAAAGCTGCTGGGATGTGTTTATATCTATAAAGATTAGAATCATGCAAGCAATACTTTTCCTGTGAAATTTGATGGAATTAAAAATTAGAGCTTGAAACAGTAAAATAGAAAGAATTCTGATTGCTTGTGAACTTTGGTGTTGAAGAAAACTCCTGAAATCAGGCAAATATATCATAGCACAAATTAATTCAGAGTTCTCATTTGACATGCAATGACCAAGCTGAAATTATATTATATGTTTGATATATTATGCAAAGACCTAACTCTCTGGAGAAATTCATAATGCCAAGAAATTCATAATGGCATGAAAAAGAAAAGGCACAACCAGCAGGAAGGTGATTGGATTCCATGTTGGATGATCTAATATCCTGGAGAAAATCCATCTATGTGGTCACTAAGAGTCAACATTGACTTACTGGCACATAAGCAATATAGTGTAAGTCTTCTGACACATGGGTATGCATATAAACATGTGAGAAAGGGAAGGGAGGATGCTGGCTCCGCATATAGTATCAACACATATTTTGTTTAAACCATGGTCTGTTAAATAATTCACAGCTGAGTTATAGCTCTGTGTCAGAAATCATACCTGATAAATTACAAGAGTTATATAAAGTTTAAACGAAAACCAAACAAACCATATTATTGGCTTAGTACCATGGATTAATTCAGCCAGTACATATATATATAAGATGTGAATGAATGAATATGATAAATCAGATAATAATGTTTGATTGGAATTGTATATGATTCTCATTGCTTTTTATTATCTCATCTACTTTTCTTGTGTGATATGGAGTGACAAATTTATACTCATTGGTCTTGACAAACATGTAAGTGGATGGAAGAGTGGAAAGATACATAGTAATGTGCAATAAAGTGAAATGTAAGAACATTTGAATGTTCTGTGTTCCAACTGAATAAAATTTAAAAACATTTTCAGAGCTCTTATCATTGGGTATTTAAAATTAATGGAGCAATAGGAGATAGGTATTTGCACACACACACACAAAATCGACCAAAATCAGCTAATAACTTAAACAATATTTTTTTAAAAAAATATTTTTAAAAAAGTCCTAGCAAACAGTGGAAGCAACCATTAAAGATGGTTTCTGAAACCTTTGCTTGCAGAAAAAGCAATAAAACTAAATTTAGCAAAGATGTCAATAGCAACAGATAGATTTCAACAAAGCTGATGAACCATAAACAAAAACCTAAGTGGCAATTGGTTTGGGACTTTTTTTTTCTTAAACAAATAAAGCAACATAGTTTTTATATTTAGTAACCTGAATGAGCAACAGCAACACTATTTGTTAAGGCAACACACAATGCACTCTTTTGCATTTGTCAATCTGCCTGTCAAACAAAACAAAGTATTTTCTGTGTTTGGCAATCTGGCAGAATAAAGCACAACACAATCAGAGAACAAACAGTGACCACAATGTAACATGAGTTCACATGATTTAGGCCATGTATGTACAGAGATTCCAAACCTCATGCAATAAAGAGGCTTCTTACGGGTCTCCTCTCTTTTCCTTTTGACTTAGTTCATGCATGTCAATCAAATCCCACAGAATATTTGTGGCACAAATATGACTCTCAGGTGCTATGTTTTCTATTTTGGGAAGATACCAACAAAGCTTTCTCAGTGCTTTTTTCCATTATCTAAAGCAATCTGATTGGTCAGTCTGAATAATTCCTGTCTAAGGCCTATGAAAAACAGTAATTCTTTCTCAATTATGAGACCAACATTCTTCCTCCTACTCTTAACATTGCCATTGTCGAAATGGTTGAGAAAAAAAGCAAAAGAACTATAAATGGGAGGGAAAAAACTTGAGAACTACTATGTGGGTGGTAATAAAACATGTGATCTTGAAGCTATTTCAGAGAGTGAAGCCGAGACAGGAAAACACATGCTACTGAAAGGAAAAACCATATCAAAATATTGCAGAAAAGATCAAATATTTTTGTACCACTGCACTCCACATCCTGGAGCTCTTGATATATTTTGTTTCTAAAAGTTTCACAATTCTCACCCAGAAGGATTCTGCCTAGGATGCCTGAACAGTTTTGGGATATATTTGGAGCAGCCAGGAACAATTATGACATATTTCAGAAATTGGAATTCTACACAGTATTGCATTTGTGACAGAATATTATTTATATTCCCTAAATGTACTGAAACAACCTCAATAAATTGTTGCGTGCATTTGCAAAGATCCCATAGCAATAATTTAGGTTAAAAAAAATGCACGTGGTAGAACAATACAACTGCACTGCTTCTAAAGCAATTAAAGAAGGACAATAATAGTGTCAGAATGATTTAGATTTTTTTTTTAAAAAAAGCCATAAGCCTGTGAGTCAAAATATCAATGGATTATGTAATTTATACATTAATGCCTAATGCCTACCATAGAAGACGGGAATGAATGTTTTTTGCTTGATAACAATTAAATTGTAGACATGCATTCTTACAAACCCAAACATGTTGCTCCCTTTTGGAGTAATAAGTGGTGTTATACCTTGTTTCCCTGAAAATAAGACCCTGTCTTATATTTTTTGGAACCCTGAAATAAGCGCTTGGCCTTTTTGCCATGCGCTCAAAAGCCCGATTGGGTTTATTATCAGGGGATTATCAGGGAATGTCTTATTTTGGGGGAAACAGGGAATAGCCCTGAAGAAAGAAGTAATAAACAAAACATATTAAAAGAAGCAGATAAGAAAAGGAAGCATCACTAAATCTAGTTTATACCAACACAATTGATTGCTCTCCAGGCATCTCTATTCTTTCCTGCTGTGAAAAGTTAAAAACATATTGTGAAAGTTTTAGATGTTCCTGACATTTCTTGCAATATAATCGAAACTGGAGCTTTAGGGCCAGCTTTATATAAGGAAGAAAAAAGGATACTATATTTGGCTATAAAAATTTTTGAAGGGGTTTTGCACCTTACCATTATTTCTATTTCTTTCTACATTTAATTCTATAATAAGTGTTAGAAAATGATAATGGCATCAATGGCATCTAATTCAACTTCTTTATGGTCCCATAGTAATTTGGACAAAAAAGTGGCTGTAACTTATTCTTACTGATTTGAATGAAATCTGACTCCAGCACCACTTAGATTCTTACTTTAGGTATACTTATTTATAAATAAATAAACTCAGTTTGGATTCTGACCAAGTTGTTTAAATTAGAAAAGGTTGTTTTGGCTGTATCTATTTCTCAAGTAGATTCCAGTAGTATTTCCTGTTTGGGCCAACAATTGCTTTATCTTTCAGAAATAGGTTTTTGCCCTCATCTCTACATCGTCACGGAAAGGAAATTAATTTTATCTGATCCAGGGCAAGACAATTCGAGCCAGGGAGAGGGGGACGGAAGCCTCTAGTGAGCATAAGCAGAACTTGTGTTCAAGGAATTAGTTTTCCTTTTTAATTGGATTGTGATGGTTTTCTTTTCCACATATTTAGCATCAACTTACTGGTGACAGAATCAGATTTTAAAATGCATGTGATTTACTTACGGAACTTTTAGCTTTGGAAACTTCTGAATATCATTTTCAGACAAGTTCTGAAACAAAAAAAAAAGCAACATGCTATAATTAGGCACATGCCATTGTTTTAGTTACTGAGGATGATTATTCTAAAATAAAAATAAAATCTATTTTTATTCTAAAAATAAAAATAGAATTGCAATGATCACATGAGATCACATGTAACTTTCAACACATGCTGTTTCCTCATACCTTCACTTCTTCCCTAATTATTCACCAATACTCCTTTGTTTTTATTAGCTTACTTATTATCCATCAATAATGATTGATTGATTAACTGATTGCATACCCAAAGAGATTAGAACTTTTGACATATCTTTCTGAAAATTGTAGCAAGGTTTAAATGCTGTCCCTGAACTTTCTAGAGAATTAGATTAAATAATCCTTATGTTCAATTCCAGCTCTATATTCTGTAAATCTACAAAAATATTGAAAAACTTACCAGAAATCTTTGTCCAGTTATGTTAAGTTTCCTAACAACTTTCTCGCAATCCTTGAAGTTTAACTGCAAATGAAGATAAACTTTGTTAATGATAAGAACACTTGTAAAAATCACTGTTAGCCTGCCATCCTCTACTCATATTTTTGGGGAGTAAATGCCATCAAATTCAGAAGTTATACACAATTTTGCATTGTTAGGCTTGTACTGTTAATAATTAGAAGCATATTTGTAACCAGATTTAAACTGTCTGAATAAAGCATAACTGATTTATTCCCAAAAATTAGAGATGCTTCTTCAGAAATAACACTAACTTGAGTAGGAGTTATGACTCCAGAATTGTTTCTATAATGATAGCAGTCAGATGTAGTATTCAAGACTATTTCATCATCATCAACTGAAAGGTTAAAAACACAATTTGTCAGAGCTTTCAAATGCAGATCTAACCTGATTTTTTGGAGTGTTTTTATTTTAAAAAATAAACCTTAATTGCAGAAGAGATTGTATAATTTTAGCTCTAAGATCGTAACTACTCACAGTGAGAAGAGTGCTATAAGATTTTTTAAATTGCCATTTAAGTAGAAGTTCAGTGAAATGTGTCTTCTGTACAGCTTCACACCTTGTACAGTTTCACAACTTATTTAGCCTTAGCAAGCTTCTATTAATGTATTTGCTTTACTATTTTCTTGGTTTGTTTTCTTCTAAAAGAGCAGGTGGAAGAAGGCTTTTGCCCAGCTTTGGCTAATGTTCAGTCAGGAGGCTCCAACAAAGATAACTTCCACCTTGATCAGTACACATCTGGATTACTGCAAGGCATTCTATGTGGATCTGCCTTTGGAGACAAATCACAGCTGATACAGAATGCAACAGTGAGAAGAGTACCATAAGAGTGCTATAAGCTAAACCACTGACATGGCCAGCTTGTTACTGCAGACTTATTAAAGTATCACTTATAAAGTTGCAAATAACATAACACTCAGATATATCAGGAACCAACCACTTTTCATATGAATGAGTCTACCCATCATGTCCGAATATCTAGTGAGGGCTTGCTGAGTTTCCTATCCACTTAAGAGGTACAGCCAATGTGGGCTAGGAAGCAGTTTTTTTCAGTAATATCTCTAAGACAGTATTTTTCAACTTGGCAACTTTAAGATGTGTGGACCAACTCCCAGAATTCCTTAGCTAGCATTTGTCCCATGCTTCCCTGTCAGTGGTGGTATTCAAATTTTTTTTACTACTGGTTGTGTGGGCGTGGCTTGGTGGGTGTGGTATGGCTTGGTGGGCATGGCAGGGGAAGGATACTGTAAAATCTTCATTCCCTCCCCACTCCAGGGGAAGGTTACTGCAAAATCCCCATTTCCTCCCAATCAGCTGGGATTCGGGAGGCAGAGAATAGATGGGAGCGGGGCCAGTCAGATGTGGTATTTACTGGTTCTCTGAACTACTTAAAATTTCTGCTGCCGGTTCTCTAGAACTGGTCAGAACCTGCTGAATAACCACCTCTGTTCCCTGTTCTCCCTAAGGCAATTAAAACTGTCCTATTCTGATATGCCTTTGACTTTGAATAGTGGAATTCATTATATTAATTGGTATACTAATTCATGTTGTAATTTTGTTTAGTTTGTGTTGTCTTGTTTTCCTTGCTGTATACTATCCAGAGTTTGATGGCAAAAGTTTACAAATATTGATAATATTTTTAATGGTTTCTCCTGTGCATAGCCATTATCTAACCACCCAAAAGCAAATCTGAGTGCAGAACAGTTTCATTAGGCCATTGCTAGTGGCTGCAAATTCAACCTGAAGAGGTGTGTCACACGACAGAGGCAACATAATTCTTCGCACTGAAGTGAAAAAATAACTATAAGTATAATACTTTACATTATCTTAAAACTTTCTCCAGGAATCCCACAAGCAAAAAGAGTGTTTTGCACATGCATCAAGAGATTGACATTCATCCACAAAAATTTCTTCTACCAGTGGGAACTGCTGGATGATGCTTTTAATTGAAACAATGTGACTACATAAGTTTGGTTAAGAAAGGGCTTGCTGGGGGGCGGGATTCAATTTTGAAGAACTTTTGTTCTCATTATGTTAATTGGATATGTTAAGAGTGAATGGGAAGCTCAGACAAACAGTCTATAAACCAAGACATAGAAACGATGTTCTGTTTTTTCCCCCCTAAATTTAAGTTCAGTTTTAAATGAATTCACTACATTTCATTACAGGTTACATTATATTCATTATGGTGAACACCGAATTCATGAGAGTTTCCTGACTGACTGAAATCTCTCTTCTTGAACCAAAACATAAAACATCTCACTCATATCCTTGTTGAGATTTTCTTCCAGCAGCATACATCTTAGCCAGAGGAATAAAACGGATCCCTACTTAGTGATCATAAATACATGCAACAGTTCTCAATACAAAATCAGAGTCCCACCCTCTAGCAAGATAGTAACTAAAGCATAATTCTTACACAATTTCACCCTGAAGAATGGTCCAGAAAGGTTTTTGAGTCCTCAACACTACTCTAAAAGACTAAGAGAAGTCAGAAGTCAAATATAGGACCAACATAGGTGGCAAGATAGGTATGGCATAGGTCAATCAAGCAGTTTAGCTCTCAAAATTATTTTAGAAAATACAAAAATAATAAATATCTTGATATTCCTAAATAATAAGGAATCAAGTAATAATTCAGGAATCAAGTAACATTGATATTACCACCAAAGGGCTTCATCTAACTCACAGTTGTCAAACTTGCTCTGTCACGTTGTCGTCATGTGACATTTTGTGATGTTATTCCCATTCGCAGAACTGGGGTGGGTATGGCCTGCGCATGACGCATCCAGCCTGCGGGCCACCAGTTTGACACCCCTGATCTAATTGGTAAATTTGACACTGGCTGGTAGTCTAAAACAGTTATTACAAAGACAGCTTTTATATTTTAATTTAAGGCAATTAGATTGATTGATCGACTTCTGTCTGTAAGGACAGAACATGTTGCTCAAGTTGAAAAGTAGTACCAAGAAAAGGACATCTAAGGAAACTACTTCTTTACAGTTATACAGGAGATGATCTAGCACTAGAGAAAACAACAACCCAGGAAGAAAAGACTGAGATGGTTTGCAGCAACTTTCCATATTGTTAGTTAGTTATAGATAGTTAGGACTGCAGAAAAAACAATTGCAACCAGCCTGCCTTCCATTGAGGATCTGTATACTGCATGGCCCAGAAAGAGGGCTGTGAAAATATTTACAGACCCCTCACATTCTGGACATAAATTGTTTCAACTTCTCCCTTTATGTTGTCGCTGTGAAGCATTGCATGTCAAAACAACTAGATACAAATATAGTTTTTCCCCCATGCCATCACTCTACTGAACATCTAATTCCCACAGCACTGTCTTAGTCCTCAACATATTTACCCATATAGTAGGCTATACTGTTATTATCATTATCATCTCATCTTCTCATCTTTCCACTATCTTTTCCTATTGGTATCTTATGATTTATCACTTGTTGTGGTATCTTATGATAAATGATTGTAACTATGACCTATGATGTATGATCTATCACTTTGTTACTTGTATGTACACTGTAAGCTTATACACTGGAGACAAATTTTTTGTGTGGCCAATCACACTTGGCCAATAAATCTGCATACAGATGGGAAGTTGAACAACTTGCCTCATGGTGCTACTGGAACAATCTGGAACCGAACACCTTTCATTGAGACCTGTATACTGCACGAATCAAAAAGAGGGCTGTGAAAATATTTACAGACCCCTCACATCCTGGACATAAATTGTTTCAACTCCTACCCTCAAAACGACGCTATAGAGCACTGCACACCAAAACAACTAGACACAAGAACAGTTTTTTCCTGAACGCCATCATTCTGCTAAAATAAATCCCTCAACACTGTCAAACTATTCACTAAGGCTGCATTATTATTACTATTAGTCTTCTCATCATTCCTATCTCCTCCCACTTATGATTGCATGACTGTAACTTTGTTGCTTGTATTCTTATGATTTATATTGATATTGTTTCGTAGTATGATTTGATTGCTTATTTGTACCCTATGACTATCATTAAGTGTTGTACCTTATGATTCTTGATGAATGTATCTTGTCTTTTTATGTACATATGTACCAAAGACAAATTCCTTGTGTGTCCAATCACACTTGGCCAACAAAGATTTCTATTCTATTCTATTCTATTCTATTCTATTCTATTCTATTCTATTCTATTCTATTCTATTCTATTCTATTCTATTCTATTCTATTGCTGATTGCATGATCAACCACTACATTGAAAATATGGCAAGTAAAGCTGCAGGAAGGCCAAAAGTTGAATAGGACTTTGCATAGCAACCCACTGCTGATCAATTCAGAATTCTCTAATGCTTTAAACATCAATGTGCTGAAAAAGTCAGTCCCTAATTTGACCTGATGCTAAATTAACATGGGTGGCATTCGGGGAACCCACTTTCAAAAATATTTGAACTATAATATTTGCACCCCACAACAAACAACTTTTCTATTTCTAGAAATCCACTCTGCTAAAAAGTAGAGCATGTATCCATAAAAATAAATTCCTCATATCAGTCTCCATCTGAGAGTCAAAGCTCCCAGTCACACTTTACATTCCTACTAGGAAAAGAGTGAGAATTCAGATGTTATACATGTGGAAAGGATTCTACCTAGGCAGAGCCATTTGGGTAATTGGCCCAAGGGAAATGGGAAGAAGTTTTTGTTTATGAAGTGCAAGACAGTGTTGTCATAACAGAACTGCTCACTGGTGCTTTAAAAAGTGTAGAAATAAAATAGTCAATGCCTGTGTAATTTTGGTTTTGGTTTTGGAATCACATTTACAGTATTTACTGGCAGAAAGATAAAGTTCTTTCCTCAGAGAAGTATTTACAAATTCTGGAAAGGAGGGGAAGGTGTTGAGATCAACCTAAATTCTGCTGAAGTCAGTACTGTAGAAGAATCTGTTCAAAACAAAGGAACTGCCAAGTGTAGATGATAAAAGAGCTTGTTTCTGAAAAACTGGAGGCCTTGAAAATTAGCAAATCACCAGCTGCTCATTTGATTAATTTAACATTAGTAAACACTGATACAAGACTTTTGTCTGAATCCTAGATGTATTTTGGATTCATTGACCAGATGTCCTTTATTACAAAGAACAGTCCTTTATTTCAGAAAGCTGAGTTTTAGATTTGTTTATTTTTTAAAAATTTTCTTGGTCTGGCTCTTAGATTGTCCTTGCAAGGCAAAGTTATAAATATAAACAATTGATTTTTTTTTTATGCTTATGAACCACTTTCATATTTGTTCCCCTTTTAGGTCTGTCCTTTGTTTTTTCCCAAGAAAATATGGTCACTGTAATTTTTTCCAAGAAAATATGGTCACTAGAAGAAGCTAATGGAACATATGCTATTTCCAGAAGTTTCCAAGTTCAATCCCCACCACCTTCACGTAAAGAAACAGGTAAGAGAAGGAAGAGAATGAAGATGAGATCCATCATTTATTAATATTGTCAACTCATACTGTAATGTAGAAGCACATGAAAGAAATTTGACTTTTAATATGCAGAGGGCATGTAAATCAAGCTCTTTCAGCAAACACAATATTTTGTGGCTTTGTGTAATTGTCGAGCCCTGGCCGGGACTTGACAATTTGGGGGTCCCACGAGAGTGGGATACGCGGAGGCTACCTGTAAAGAAGCTGCGACGGTGGTGGGAGGCAATTCAGGTGGCGAGTGGATGGCAGGCATTGAAAGGCTGTCAGCAAAGCAGCAGGAGATTGATGACAACTGCGGGAAGGTTTCTGGCTCCCGGCATGGTCTGACAACTTGTGATGATGTCTCAAAGTGCCAGAGTGCCGCGGAAGGGCGGGAATCGCAAAAGACCCAACGGACAGCTAATGGAAGGGTGGCTTCAAACACCAGATGCTGGCTAACCAAACCTAAATGTATAAATAGCGCTGAGAGGTGGTTGCTCTCAGCACTGACTTTGACCCGATCACTTGCTTTGTCCTGCCTGTTGGCTGTGTTCGGCTATTAAAGCTTTGCAACTATCTTCATCTGCTGGTCTTTATTTTGAATCGCACAGACCCGGAGCAGAAAGGCCAAGAGTAATATTTTGTGTGCAATCTTTTGTGCAAAACTAGAATGAGCAAAGCCAGATATTTTGTGCAAAAGCTGGTTGTCTGCTGAGATTTTTTTCATAAAAAGAGTACAGACCACAAGTCTGCAAAGGCAATGCAAGAAGGGTATATCTGGAGAACACAAAAGCAATTAGTAAAAAAAGGAGAAAAGAACAAGAAATCCATCCTCAAGTTTTCCAAAGAACTTAATCTGTACATTCATTTGAACTACACAGAATTGTAGTCTGTTGCTGGGCCACTGCAAAGTTGTCACTCGAGCTTGATTTATTCTTGACTATTGCCTGGGGGTATAATAAAGCTGAAAGAGACTAATTGAATCTGTCAAGGCTAGAAGACCTGTAAGTCCAAGGTAGTGTAATTGTCAATGCTCCTGCTGTCTCCACTCCACTCTAATGAAGTCTGCCACTTGGTTTAACTTCTCTCTGACTGCTAACATGGTATTCATCTGCGAAAGCACATTGCTATGAGTTGTAGGAAAAATAAATTAAGTTGTCGTAGCCACATAGTGCAATCAAGGCAGAAAGTGCTGTGTCTCCTGAAAGCTACATCAAGCTGAGCCTGAACTATTGGCCCTAATACTGTGGGGTTACTATTTGGGGTGTCTATGTAGCACCTAGTCACTTATCATAGTTAACATGGTATTAAAGAGAAAGTGATTGACATAAAGGGATGGAAAAATAGGACGAAACTTAATGAGACCGCAAACTATTTCTAGAATTAAAGTCTTTTTAATGCTGCCCACTGATGGCTCTAAAAGCCATGTTCAAAACTCTGCAGTATACTGCACAATCTATGCACACTGTAATTCAATTTGGGGAAAGGGGAGATGGCATTTTATGGCAAACACAAGCAGCATTCCACATTTGCTACACAAGAGCACCAGTGTGTGATCATAAGAATGTCCCCTTCCTGGCACAGCAATAGCTCTTTGCAATTTGGTTCTTATCCTTCTTCCAATAGTTATAAAGCTAAAACACCAAGCTATGCAAGAAAGCCTTCTCAGAGAACTTTAGAAAGCACAACCAAATGCTTCTTTTTCTCACCAGGCATTAATGGTGAGAAATGTGTCTTTTGCTTAAAGCCTTTAATTATGGCCCTCCAAATCAAAAGTCAGCTAAGTTTCAAGCTTTGCTTTGAGGCAGAAATGTTGCCTCTCTCTCTGAAGAATGTGTAGGCCAAGAAAGAAAGAAAAAAGAATTAGCCTTGTCCTCAAGGCCTAGATAGATTTAGATCATGATACAAATAAAGAGCCTTCTGGTGAGGGTGAAGGAGAGTGCAAAAGTTGGCTTGAAACGCAACATTAAGAAAACTAAGATCATGGCTTCCGGCCCTCTCAATTCCAGGCAAATAGATGGAGAAGAAATGGAGGTAGTGACAGAGTTTATTTTCATGGGCTCCACAATCACCGCACATGGGAACTACAGCTAAGAAATTAAAAGACGCTTGCTCCTGGGGAGGAAAGCTATGGCAAAGTTAGACAGCATACTAAAAAGCAGAGATATCACCCTACCAACAAAAGTGCGTATAGTCAAGGCTATGGTTTTCCCAGTTGCAATGTATGGCTGTGAAAGTTGGACCATAAGAAAGGCTGAGCGCCAAAGAATTGAGGCCTTTGAACTATGGTGCTGGAGAAGACTCCTGAGAGCCCCGTGGACTGCAAGGTGATCAAACAAGTCAGTCCTAAAGGAGATCAACCCTGACTGCTCTTTAGAAGGTCAGGTCCTGAAGATGAAACTGAAATACTTTGGCCACTTAATGAGAAGGAAGGACTCACTGGAGAAGAGCCTAATGCTGAGAACGATTGAGGGCAAAAGAAGAAGGGGACGGTAGACAATGAGGTGGCTGTATGGAGCCACTGAAGCAGTCGGCGTGAGCTTAAATGGTCTCTGGAGGATGGTAGAGGACAGGAAGGCCTGGAGGAAAGTTGTCTATTGGGGTTGCAATGGGTCAGACATGACTTTGCAACTAACAACAACAACAAATTGAATGTAAATAATGTGGCCTCTTGTAACTTTGAATCTGGAATGGCAGTCATTCACTCACACTTTACAGAGAGACCATATGACTTTATTGCCAATTAGTAGAATTCTAAGCTCTTATTACAAATAAGTGGAGAGAGTGTAACAGATAATAATAATAATAATAATAATAATAATAATAATAATAATAATTCCATTTCTCCCTAGATGCAACCTAATATACGATATTCTTTGGGAAGGATCACTTTGGAAAGCTGAAATTACATAAAAAACATATATATACAGAAAAATATGTTTTCTGTAAACAAGGAAAAGAGACAGAATCTCAGGCTTTCCAATGAAGAAAATTGGGAATGCTAATTGGAAAGGGTAAAGATGACAGTGTTCAATTAAAATGAAACTTACCCTCCTAAAGTAGTCTCCCAAGTCATTGGGCGACCAGCGGGCCACTTCGGAGCGATAGGGTGTGCTTCGTAAATCCATTTCTGGTTCTGATTAGTCAGTTAGGAAGCAAAACATGTTAATCTTTGGCTGTGACACACTGTAGGATATTGCCTCAGCAGCAACGGAGACAGGAAAAATGTGGCAGATCCACGGAATTCATTTAAAAGAAATTGAACTCCTGGGTTTGGGCTTTCCTTAGAAGTGTGCTGCAACTGAAGACAGCAAAGCTTCCGGTATGAGCTGAACGGTTTCTTTCTCAGAAAACCTGTCAGCAAGCAGCTCAGTTTCACCACTTCCTTTTCTGAATCTAAATACATAAGTAAGGAAAGAAGGTGGTTCAATTCCATTATTGCAAAAGAAGGCTTGAAAATCATGTTACCCTTGAGCAAAGACATTGTTCTGCTCAAATGTGAGAAGCTAGGGATCAACACAACTGGGGGAGTCAGTGGCTTTGTGGAAAAGAACATGATAACATATTGAGACTGCAGAATGGGATTTTTTAAAAAAATTCATGACGAAAAAGAAAAAAGGAGGACTCACATAATAATAGGAAATGAAGAAGCCAGAATAAGTCTTCCTCTGTTCCTCTCTCACTTGATGACATAATCACTTGAATGAAATTTATTGTATATGTAAAATAGCATTTCAAAATTTGACACTTGTCTTATAATTAATATAACCATCCTGCTCTGGGGTGACAAGACAGTTTGCAAATAGCTCTAGTTCTTTAGCAAAGTTGAAAGACAGCCAAAGATTAAGTGCAAAAAAATAAAGACAGCCAAAGATCAAGGGCATAATCTGAAAGATTATGTTGAGCCACTAAATGAAGCCTAGACTTATTTATTGAAGCCCTATTGAATAAGCCACAATGATCAGGCTTCACAGTAAAAATAAATAAACAAATAAAACAAATAACATTTAAACTAGAAATTGTGTTTTGTAAATAAAGACCCTGGATGCAGATCACACCCAGCTCATTTTGATTCAGTATAATGGATAAGTCTAATCAAAGATGCAAGCGCAAGTGTGTCTGTGTCACAGACACTATCCTAACGTCATGCTGCTACAAAATGAAAGTGCATGTGTCCAGAAGGAAGGAAGGCGAGGAAGAGGAAGAAGAAGAGGAAGAGAAAAAAGTTGAAAACCACAATTGTGCAACTGAAACTCCATTGTCCAATTTTTTGGGATCCATCCCTGCAGATGCCCCTTCAGTTCAACTTCAACTGTTAAGTCTTCCAATTTCTTTCAAGTACTATGCAACGTGCTATGCAAATACAAAGTAAAGATATGAAAAAAAATAATAATTATAAGGAAAGAGAATAAGGGATCAATAAAATCAAAACCGTTTTTTGTGTTTATTTTTGGGTGATGTAAACGTACATTAAAATAAACCCTTTGTTAGATTTCTTCTAGATTTCTCTTTTCGCAATTACATTAACAACTGGGTTAGCATCCATTAGAAGTTACTGCAAGTTACACATCTTATCTCATCCTATGTTACAGTTATGAATATTAAAATAGTATAATGATGTTTAAAGATTATAATCACTGTGATGATCTTTTTACTTCTCTTTCGTATCAAGAAATAGAAAAATGAATAATACGTAGTGCCCTGCATCACCACAAGAGTGCAGTCAAACTCAATTCTTCTCACACACATATGAGACTTGTTCATAATATGAATGAGGAGGATTTCAGCATTCAAACTTGCAAAACACATGCATTGTCACAAGATGGGCTGGGGAGGTGCCTTCTAAAAATATTGAGTTCCCATAGTTTCTAGCCTGCAAAGGTATTTAGGGGAATACCCTCTTTATCTTTGACCTTGAGTTTTTCTTTTTTGAAAAATAGACAAAAGCGAATTCATTAAAACCTTTTCTCCATTTTTCTTTTGTAGCTTTTTCTAATGTTACAACTGTTGCATACAATTCTTTGATCTATGTAGTTCTTAAAAGTTAATTATCTAAGATTTTTTTAAAATTGCAAAAATCTTTGATGTTATTCTTTGTTACATAATATACAGAGGGCTTTCAAAATTGTAGAGAATATTCGTAGCTCGGTTAGTAGATTTAGGCAGAGATCTGTCCTCTGAGCTTGGCTCCCAGATGTTTCATTACCAAACTAAGTAACATCTTCAGTGGGTCTGAGCTGAAATGTTTTTTTTTTTTTTTTCATTTATAAAGTGTCTTTTTCCTGCCTGGTTGGTTGGTCTTGTGACTGGTTGAATCACAAGACTGATTCTGGTCTTGTGACTTATGATTGGTTGCTGTGAGGTGTGAAATTCAACTGGTGAGGGGGTGACCCACTTCCTTATTGATTCATATGCTGGTACTAAGTCAATGTGTTTGTTGATAGACCCGTTGGTATTTGGCAAGTTTTCGACCGCAATTGAGCCCAAAATTTCTGTGGTTAAGTGAGATATTTCTTAAGTAAGGCTTCCCCATTTTACAACTTTTAATGCCACAGTTGTTAAAGAAATCACTGCAATTAAGTGAATCTGACTTCCCCCATTGCTTTGGCTTGTCAGAAAACATCTGGGAAAATTATAAATGGTAATCACATGATCCCCCTCCCCAGACAGTACAACTGTCATAAATACGTGCCAGTTACCAAGTGCCCAGATTTTGATCACATGATTATGGGGCTGTTGCAACGGTCGTAAATGTGAGCCTGAGTCATAAATCACTTTTTCAGTGCTGTTGTAACTTTAAACAATCATGAAATGAATGGTTGCAATGCTACCTGTATATTTCCCAGTGTATATTTCTGAAGTATATGCAGTGACAGTGTTTTAGAAATAGGTGTTTTTTGCAGTGATCTGTCATAAACAAATATGTTTTGTGTAGGTTTCTTTGGAGAAAAATGGACAGTAAGAACCAGTAGGATAGTCAGTCCAGTATTATTGTCTGTTCCATGGCAGGTACTTTTTTCTTCTTTTTTAGTGGCTTTTACAAAACTGAATTGAACAGCCATTCTATGATGGCTTTTTTAAGGATTAGGTGAGTGATGTTCACTTTTTCATGTCACATGAAAGAGTGAACGCTACTCACTTAGTCCTCCTGTTAGTCCTTCCATCATTGAAGCTGTCTGAAGTCTTTTTAACTTATTATTTGACCTCTTATCGCAAGCTGCACAGTTCTTGGGTTTGAAATGACTAACTCACTAGGATGCACTAACTCAGATATGGGATTACTACAGTGGAATCTACAAGGAGATCCCAAAAAGCCAAGATGGGTATCACATTCAATACAAATGAATCCCCGTCCCTTTTGTAAATGCATGCATCAATATCACACATATTTACAAAAGATTAGAATGGCTCTGACACTTCTGATCTTTCATAAGGTCTTAAAAGATTCTGGTTCTGTTCCACAGCCCATTGCCCTAAGTGTGTGAAGGGTCCCATCTCTTGGCTGTGCTAACAACTATTGATTGTGACATCTTCCTCGGTTGCTGTGCATTTTAATATTTGTATTTATGATGGGAGTTTTAATTTCTAATTGTTGTTTAATAATTTTGAAATTATTTTAAGAGTCTTTGCCCAGCAAACAATCTTAAAATAATGTGTGGCATACAAACATACAAATACAAATTTGTATGTACAAATACAAATAAAGGAGCGGCGCTTCAGCTGAATAGTGGCAACTACCATCTTTACTTTTTTTTTTTTTTTAGATCCTTTGCAGCCCCACTGGGTTATTTTACTTAAAGCCACTTAACTCTCTCAATTTTAATGGTGTTGTTCTTATTAGTCAATAAAAGAGATCCCTCCAATCCAATCCACAGGCAATTATTTGAGGTAAAAAAAAAAATCCTTTAGAAATAAAATGTGTGCCATATAGCTGATATATTATACACTTTCTGAATCATTAAATATTTCCCTCACTTTACATAAAGGAAATAAATGTAGCTAAAAACAGCTATGGGACAATTTCAGTGAGTGAATGAATTTCTAAACTGAGAATTAAAAATGCCAGAATAAGTTTAATTTAGGCTCCAATCCAAAATTCAACACTACAAAAACCAACCAAACCAATAAATGGAAGCACCCTAAATCTAATAGACAATTTGCATTCTGTATGTTGAACTGAGTCAGTACTAGTTTTTATATGGGTAATCTAAAGTTTAATATTTTTTAGAACAGCAGATAAGTCTACTAGTCAGATTATAACACTAGGCGCCTAGAGTTCTTCATGGCATGCCAGAAAGCCTTGAAGATTTTGTTGTGTTTTCAGACTTTGAGTTAAGAGGAACAAAGTCCCTTGTTGGATGTGTTTTTGTCTCTTTTTGTATCGAATGAATGGATCCTAGCTTCTTTTGATCTGTACTGGTTGTTATTTATACATAGCTTCGATTTAATACCACAATGTAGCCCAAAATTTCTGATGCTAAGTGAGACAGTTGTTAAGTGAATTTTTCCCCATTTTACAACTTTCCTTGACAACTTGAAGTTGTTAAATTAGTAATTTTGGGAGTTTTTGGAGCTTTGACTTACTGAAGGAAACCCCGGGCTTTTCAGATTCGGGTTAATGTCAGCATTCCAGAAAAACCCCAACTCCAAGTAAAGACGCGGAAGCAAACATTTTCTTCTAGTAAAGTTCTCTTTACTAGAATAGACAAACTGGTACAACTGGGAAAACCCGAATCTGAAAAGCCCAGTGTTTCTTTCAGTAAGTCAAAGCTCCCAAAACCATCCCCTTTTCCCCCCAGTCGGTCACATGCTCCAATCAATGTCCACTCCATTTCGATCCAGCCCCCTGACCACTCCTTCTCCAGATGCTGGATTGCCCTGACCTTGACTGACATAAGAAATAAGAATGCCTATTATGTCTACTAACAAACCCACTCCTTAATCCCCCCTCCTACTGTCCCACACACAAGATGGTGGCAGCATTGGAGCTTCCGGTCTAATATGGCTTCCAAGGCTGACAAGTAACATGGTTGTCAAGGGAATATGGCTTCCCCATTGATTTTGCTTGTCACAAGATCACAAAAAGTGATCACATGACCCAGAGACACTGCAACTGTCATCAATATGAGCCAGTTGTCAAGCATCTGAATTTTGGCCATGTGACCATGGGGATGCTGCAAAGGTCGTAAATGTGAAAAATGGTGATAAGTCACTTTTTTCAGTGCTCTTGTATCTTGAGAACAGTTGTAAGTTGATGGCTATCTGTATTATTATTTATCTGTTGTAGGTGACACTGTGAGTCATTCAGGCAGTGCCTATATTTAGACAAACAAAGACATACAGTCTGATGTTTAATATTTCCTTTTTCTGTTGAAACATAGTCTGGTCATCACAAAACTGAAGCTGGAGAGGTGGAACTTCTCAGCCCAGACTGCCAGCTGCTCTAGTGTGTTCAAAGAACCAGTGAAATATCCACTGACTCCATAAAGTGAAAGGAAAAAGCTTAAATTTCTAACTCTGAACACGATCATATAAGGTTATTGCTGTAAATTGCAGTAGAAGTAGACATTACTTTTTTGTTCTCTGCAGTTAACCACTTAGTTAATTTTGCTGGGCCTGCTGTTAGCTCATTACAGAATGCAGAGATGAGTTTTTGGAAAGTAGAAATTGATTGCTGTGGCTGGCATGAAGTCTGAAAGTTATGTGAAACTATTCAAATAAGGTCTGTTTTAAATATGTTCCTTTTAACATTCCTTTAATTACTGGCACTTTGGATGCAATACATTGTAATACTTAGAAGCCTTTTCCCTGAAAACACATACGCAACCCTTTAAAGAAGGTGATGCAATTTCCCCAATAGTCATTGGTGAGTAATGACTATGGTCTCTGAACAAAACATTTTTCTATTTGCAGGAGGAAGAAATCAAAGAAGATCCATCTAGAAATGGACAAGAAGGATAAGCTAGAAATGGGCAAAGATAACCCATTTGATTAGAGGAACGAGATCATTGGACTGAGGATCCAGCCCTGATCAAACCAGAGATGGTGCAATTTTTCTTCATGGGTTGATTTAAAGCCATCTCAGACAGCTGAGCACAGCAGTAGATCACAAACAATTATAAAATTAGGTCTCCATGTATGGATAAAACAAACCATGTATCACAAACATCAGAGCAGAGAATTGGAGCAAAAGGTAAATATGCCCTCAGATCAAGAGGTAATAATGATGTCCATGTAACTTTCTGGGCAAAAGAAGTAAATTGTTTTACTTTTTAATAAAATTTTCATCCACATTAAATTCCTTTGTTCAAATAAACTGTTGTGCAGTTCTGACACCCACCTTAGGTGATGGATAGGAGGCATTCCAGTGAGATCCAATCAGGTTTACTTTCCCACAATTGTATAATGTGGCAGCTCTACTTTACTAATCTAATAGTAGGGATTGGAATCCAAAATTTCTTTTTACATTTTGCTTTTGGAAATGGAAATTTGGTGAGGCAGTTTCAAATGCTGTATTGCCAGATCACTAAAGGTATCTATACTGTTTCTATTTGCAGTCATCCCACATTTTTACTCTACTGTTCTCTCATCCAAAGGAAACAAAAACCAGTAATAGTACCTGGTATCCTTCCTACTTGGGGAAATTGGGAATAATTAACAAAGTAAAGGCAAGGTTGAAAATAATGGAAAAATAATACACAGGGCAGCATTGTTAGCAACCAGCTAGAATAAGCTATGCTACATTGGGAAATCATTGAGGCTTTTTTGACTATATCCAGAAAACTTGCTCTTGTCCTATATGAGCTAGAACAAAATGTTTGAAGCTGCTTCCAAACTGCTTTTGAAGTATGATACTCAAAGGCACTCAAATGACCTCATTAGTTTACATATGAGTTCACCTTCATGGAAAACACTTCCAGAAAACCAAAGGTTATCAAACTGTGTTTTCTTTCTTATTGCTAAAGGAATACGAATATCATCCTACAATTCTATAAACCTTGATAGTTAAGCCTGAACCTGGTATGTGGGAAGTAGGTATGTGGGAAGTGGGGAACCAAATGATGTTGGGAGTTTAAGCATAGGAAAAACAAAAGAAAGAAAGCTTAGTACAAAACAAACTCTCCTAGAAAAAAATGTACTATCTAGCTTATGGCATACTGTTCTTCTTAGTATAATACATGGTAATTTATGTAACTTTAATAGTATTTAACTTTATTTTATGGGAAGCTAATTCAAGCAAGGTAAAGGGGGAAGGAGATTGGGCTGATTTGCATACTGTAATTAAATAATGACTGCAATCATGTTCCCCACGCTTTGCATTGGTGTCTGAAAGATGGCATCTTCCAGAAGTTAATTCCAAAAGCAGAGTAGCAGAAACTTCCACCATGAATCTATGCTCTTAGCATTTCTTATTTGTCTTGCTATTTGTGATCTCGTATACTACACCTGAGGGAGATGGTTGGTTTAGAAATATGAAATATTGGTACATGTTGTAATACTAAACATGTTCACTTTGCAAAAAGCTTGATAAACACAATGGAACTTATTTACAAGTAAATGTGTGCAGACTGTGAGCCGAAATATTGTTACTACAGAGTCAATAAAGATGTTTTGAAGCTATACTAGATTTGCTATTACATTTAGGGTCCTAAACTGGTTTACTGTAAGGACTATACTGACCCCTCCTTAGCTTCACTTGGTTTCTTCAAGCAAATATGATGCTGTGGATGACTTCACCCAAGGTGGTGACTTCTGAAAAGTCATTCTCTTTCTTAGCAACTCATATACAATAAAGCAAGACCACCTCATGATATCAAACACAATACTGGTTTACTGCTAACCTTCCACCAATGTAAAGAAATACAAAAGTTACAGAGGCATTTAAAAGTTTCTGAACCCTTTTGAATGTTCAATATGTCTGTACAAATATGACCTAAAACATGATCTGTTCTCTACCCAAATCTTAAAATGAGATACAGAGTTTGGTCTAGTAGTTAAGATATCACACTAGAAAGCAGGAGTTCAAGCCCCACCTTAGCCATGAAAGCCACTGGGTGACTTTGGGCCAGTCACTCTCTCTCAGCCAACTCACCTCACAAGATTTTTCATTGTGGGGGAAATAGGTGGAGGAAAGTGTGTTGGATATGTTTGCTGCCTTGAATTATTTCTAAAAATAGCAAATGTGGGATACAAATAAGTAAATAATAAAATAAAAAAAGAATCTAATTAAACATAGGAATCAAAACATTTTACTTGTTCATTTATTTATTGAGGAAAATTATATCTTAAAAGAAGTCCTCCTTCCAATCCCCTTTTTCAATTTTCAACTCGTCCTCTGTCACCTATGTTTCTGCAGCCTTGATCTCATTTAAGGAACAATAAATATATGGGAAGCTTACATGCTTTTGTCTCCAAAAATAATTCTGGGCTCCAAATGGAAAGGCATCCAAAGACATCCTTAGAAAATAAAATAGTGTTTGCTTTGTAAGTGTGATACTGATTCTGAAAGGAGGAAAAAGGAATGTAAGCAGAGGCAATAGGCAGGCCCTTGAAAAGATGGAGGGAGTGGTTAGGTTAACTTATTTCTGATTGATATCCAGTTTTTGATTGGCAATGCCTGTAGGGGTGGTAATAATGGGTTTTCAAATTCCCAAATCAGCACAAAATAGGTGGGGGATCCTCACTCTGAAGTTTCTTTTCCTAATCTTTACAGAACAGATCTTTTGAGCCAGTTGGACCAACCATCTAATTGTGTATAAGGCACTTTTCCAGTGAACATCTTTTCCTAGCATAATGTGTACTCAAGGTACTAAATCAGAATGACAGCTGAAATTTCCGGATGGCCGTTAATATACGCACTCAAGACTGTTTTTGCTGCTGAGGTGAGTCATCATCATTTCTCTATTTAAAACAAGATTTTGTTGATGGACAAGAATGGGAAAAATAATCAGTACTTTCTTCCACCCTGTAGCCTGTCTCCATTTTGTAAATGAAGGAAATTGTTTTGTAAAGGCCCTCAGGGTGACTCTGTTTTCATTGTTCCCACTTTCAGCCCTCATCAACAAGATTATGATTCCTACCAGCAGATACAGTGCCTTGCTGGGGAGTTTTCCTGCTAAATTAATGGCATCTTCTCTTCTCTTCTCTTCTCTTCTCTTCTCTTCTCTTCTCTTCTCTTCTCTTCTCTTCTCTTCTCTTCTCTTCTCTTCTCTCCTCTCCTCTCCTCTCCTCTCCTCTCCTCTCCTCTCCCCTCCCCTCCCCTCCCCTCTCCTCTCCTCTCCTCTTCTTTCCTCTCCCCCCCCTCTCCTCTCTTCTCCTCTCCATCATAGCTGCCTTTCTATCAATGACATTTCCTCATCTGAATATACTATTCTGGTATTTTAATCATGATTTGCCTCTGCCCTTGTCTTTCTCCTCAGGACATATTATTCCATAAATTATTTGGAAGTTGTGCCTCAGTTTTCAGAACTGATTTCATATTATTTTTATTTTCCCCACTCTTGAATCCACAACTCAGTCTTTCTCAGACTGCCACTGCCTTCCTCTCTCAGTTGGCAGCCTCTTAGCATTCCTAGGCAACAATCCCATTCATCTGAAGGATGCCAAGTCAAGGAAATCAGCTCTGACTGAAATTCAAGAGGCATAAATCATATACGCCATTTCCAGTTGTAGAGTTGCTGAGTTTCTGGTCGTTTCCCCCAACAAGGATTTGGATGAGAAATAACTGTGCAGTTAACTGCCCATGCAGCTGAAGCTCTTACCCAATGCATCAACAAAAAGCTTATAATGTTGATTATTTTATTAGATTTTAAGCAATTAATTAATGAGTATTTGTAAAGAACATATGTGTCAGGGTATATAGAATTCTTTTGTATAAGCCTTTGCTCTAATTTCTCTGATCTGTTCCAAACTGCTCTTCAAGAGAAAATACATGCAGAATTCTTATGTTGCTATTTTTACTGACACTCTTGGAATTCTTCATTACAAAGTTTAAGAAAGTTTTGGATTAAGATTGAGTGCTATATATGCATGATTTTACAATGTGCGTGAGAATATTGCTGATTCTGAAGATTAAACTCTGATTCAATTCAATTTATCTTTCCAGAAAGATTTCCCTTCAAAGTAGCATTTATTACCTATAATAATTACTTGTAATGTCAAGTGTAATTTTTCCACTCTAAAATATAAGGAATATGATTTCCATTTCCCTGAAACTAATATAAGGTTAAGATAACATAGACACATACTTTTTTAAAATATTGTTACTAGCAACTGCTGCCTCTTTTGAGTTTTCAAATTAATGACTTCTTGTTGCTCCAAATAAAAGTATATATTGGCATAAGAATGATCTCATACAGCATCTGAAAAGAGAGGAATATTAATGATTCTAGCAACATACCTTCATCTCATAGAATTCAAAGTAGATATGCCCCTTATAAGAGAGTGGGATGGCTCAGCAGTTAAAGATGCTGACCTTCTCAGCTAGAAAGCTGATAGCCTGTGTTTGGCTTGGCGATCTCCCTTATTTGCCACAACTCCTGCCCACCTAGCAGTTCGGAAGCATGCAAATGTAAGTATATAAATTGGTACCACTTTGGTGGGAAGGTAACAGTGTTCCATGTGTCTTGGGATATAGTAATGATGGCTACATTACCATGGAAGCATCTTGGGACAATGCTGTCATCCTCAGCTAAGAAACGGACATGAGCATTGCTCATTAAAATGATCTCCCCCAAACAATTTTATTTCAGTGCATCAACTGCAATTTCTCCCACAAAGAAGGATAGAATGTACTTAATTCTCAAGTTATCTAATCAAGGTTTTTTTTTTTTTAAAAAAAATTAAAATACCTTGAAACTGACAAAATACTTTTTTTCATAAACTTTATATGAGCAAATCTGCCTAGAAACAGAATTTACTAGGAAACAATAACCTTTCCATCTGTCCTTTTTAGTGATATGGAAATGTTATGTTCCTTCTTTTTCCTCCCAGAAGACATCAGGAAGTAAAAAATGGCAGTATTTGAGAAGCATAACTCTCAGATAATAATAATAATAATAATAGTAATAATAATAGTAATAATAATAGTAATAATAATAGTAATAATAATAGTAATAATAATAATAATAATAATAATAATAATAATAATAATAATAATAATAATAATAATAATAATAATAACAACAAACAACAACAACAACAACAGTAATAATAAAACAATCTGCCATACCCGTCATCAGATATACTGCTGGGATCGTAAACTGGACACAGGCAGAACTGGACAGTCTGGGTAGAAAAACAAGAAAACTGATGATCATACACTATGCGCTGCACCCGCGTAGTGACGTTGACAGGCTATATTTGCCCAGAAAAGCAGGTGGCAGAGGACTTCTGCAAGTGAAGCAGACAGTCGAAGAAGAGAAGCATGCTCTGGCAGATTATGTGAAAGACAGTGTTGAACCAGCTTTGATGGAGGTCAACAAGAGGAAGCTGCTCAAAGTGCAGCAAACCAAGAATCAATATAGGAAAACAGTGATGCAAACTCGGGCTAACAGCTGGTGTAACAAAGCACTGCATGGACAGTTCCTTGAAAAGATCCAAGGAAAAGTAGATAAGGAAAAGACCTGGTTATGGCTGACCAACGGAACACTGAAGAAAGAAACAGAAGGACTGATTCTTGCAGCCCAAGAACAAGCCATCAGAATGAATGTAATCAAAGCCAGAATAGAAAAATCTGCTGATGACCCCAAATGCAGACTCTGAAAGAAGCATATGAAACCATTGATCACATATTGAACTGTTGCAAGACAATAGCTCAGACTGACTACAAACAACGTCACAACACAGTCGCTCAGATGGTCCACTGGAACTTGTGTCACAACTATCATCTGCCTGTAGCAAAGAACTGGTGGGATCATAAGCCTGAAAAAGTGGTCGAAAATGAGCATGCAAAACTACTGTGGGACTTCCGAATACAGACTGACAAAGTTTTGGAACATAATATCCCGGATATCACGATTGTGGAGAAGAAAAAAGTGTGGATTGTTGATATTGCCATACCTGGTGACAGCAGAATCGATGAGAAACAACTTGAAAAAGTCACCAGATATCAGGACTTGAGAATCGAACTGCAGAGACTCTGGCATAAACCAGTGCAGGTGGTCCCAGTGGTACTTGGCACACTGGGTGCTGTGCCTAAAGACCTAGGCAAACACTTAAAAACAATTGGCGCTGACAAGATCACCATTGGTCAGCTGCAGAAGGCCACCTTACTGGGATCTGCTCGCATAATCCGCCGATACATCACACAGTCCTAAATGCTTGGAAAGTGTTTGACTAGTGATTTGTGATACAAAACCCAGCATGGTTATCTCGTTTGCTGTGTATACTGTCATTTTTGTGTATAATAATAAAACAATCCAAACTTCCGACTTTGCAACAACAAAGTCAAAACTGTTTCACATTTAATATGTGAATGCAGCAAAATCACACAAACTGATTACAAAGCTAGACATGACCGAGTTGCTAAATTAAGGTCATTAAGTAAAAAATACAATTTACCTGTATCCAAAAAGTCATGGGAACATAAAGTGGAAAAAGTTATAGAAAATGAGAAGGTGAAGATCTTGTGGGACTTTTGAATACAGACAGATCATCACTTGGAACACAACATGCCAGATATCATAGTTGTCAAAAACTGAAATGTACAATTTATTGATATTGCGGTACCAGGAGATGCCAGATTTGAAGAAAAAGAACCGGAAAAAATCATGAAATATCACGACCTGGCCATCGAAACTACATGGTAATGGATGAAACATGTAACAGTGTCATCGGGGCACTTGGTACCATGTCCAAGAATTTTATAAGATGCATCAACAAATTGCAGCTTCCTGCAATAACACCAGTGGAACCGCAAAAAAACTGTGCTACTTGGAACATCGTACATCTTAAGAAGGTACTTGGTTGATACATAGGACCCTGACAGCAACCCGTATTAACCATTAGCACCAGTCAATGGTATTTGTGATGCATTTTTGAATGTTCAGTTGACTGAGTTTCATGTTTAAAGAACAAAGTAAATAATAATAATAAAAAAAATGGAACAAGTATGGGAAATTTGCAAACAACAAAAAAAAAGAGAGACAGTGTTCCATAATGTTAGAGGTAGCAGATCAGAGTGGGCACCTACATCACCAGTAGGTCGGGCTTCATTTGTTGCAGTCAAATGTCTGCATAAGACTACTAGCTCCATTACAATAATACAATACTCTAAATAACACTGTGAGTAAAGAATATTCAGATGAATTATTTTCCAATGACTAACAGCTAAAGGTTTTATAAACCATCAGACTGCACATCTTAGGAAGGGACTTTAGAGGTCTTCTAGCCCAAACCCAGGAGACCTTATACTATCCTGGACAAATGGCTGTTCAATCTTTTCTTGACATCCCCTCAAGTGCTAGAGGACAGTTGTCATATTCTCCACAATCCTTCTCTTTGATAGGCTTGATATTCCTAGCTCCCCAACTGTTCATAATACAATTTAGCCTCCAGACACTTTATTGTCTTTGTTGGTCTTCTCTGCACACTATTCTATACTTGTGCTTTTGGTTTTTCTTGCCTAAATGCAGAAGCTTACTTTTCTTACCACTGAACTACAACTTTGTCAGGGTAATGATAATTTAAAGCTGACCAGCCAATGTATGTCTCTGTGTGCTGTGTTTTGCTCCTGGGTTGTCTAATAGTAGTCATGCTGCAAAAGCTCTGACAAACTTGACAAAGCAGGGCCCAATGCTTAAGTCTCTCAAGATCCTTCTGAATCTGGAATATATCTTCCAAAGTGTTAGCAATCCCCCCTCCCTCCTCAGTTTGGTGTCATCTGAAAATTTGATGAGTTCCCCTTCTATCCCCTCATCTAGATCACTTATGAAGAGAACTGGGTCAAAGACAGAACCTGGAGGTATCCCAATGCCTACTCCCCTCTATGTAGATGCATTTCCATTGAGGACTACATGTTGAGTTTGGTTGGTCATCCAACTTTGAATTCATCTGGCCTGTGGTCTACTGTGTCAAATGCCTTACTAAAATCCAAGTATACTATAGTGACAGCATTTTCCTGATCTACTAATTTAGTTGCTTTATTAAAGAAGGCAAAAAAGTTTGTCTTGCATGATCTGTTTTTAACAAACTCATGCTGGCTTCTATTAATTAGCTTGTTTGTTTATAGGTACTCACAAATCCACTGCTTAATTATCTTTTTCCAGGATTTCCCCATGTATTGATGTCAAGCTGATTGGTCTATAGTTTCATGGATGAGGTTGAGAAATACTAGACACTTAAAAACTGGAAAAAATGTATAATTGGGTATTAGCTTGAAAGTCTTCCCAATGGTTTACCATTGCAGTTTTCTGATTCTGCATGAGATTTTATTTTTAATAATGTTTGCAGGATTGTCAATGCTGAGGTTTACTGACTTCACAGAACAATAATAGTAATAAAAACTGGTACCACATTTGAAGATCCAGGAAGGATTTGAACAGTAGTTCAAAATAATCATTGTAAGGGAAGGGGATGAATAGAAAATATGTTCCCACCCTCCTCTCTCTCTCTCTCTCTCTCTCTCTCTCTCTCTCTCTCTCTCTCTCTCTCTCTCTCTCTCTCTCTCTGTGTGTGTGTGTGTATGAATGTTCCCATCCACTACCATTGTCTTTTTGTGAATCAAAACAAGTAATGGAGATGAAGAAAGCAATTGCAGCACACCCAGCCAAGTTTGTGGCATACATAACACAGAAGTTAAAGGCTATTCATACAGATAAACTTCATGATCAAAACCTTAAACTCTCATTACAATCCCAGCAAGAGGGGAACAATTTAAGCACAGCAGGTATCCTTCAGCTTCTGTTAGTTTCTGCCATTCCACACTTTGCTTTGAAACAAAATAATAAAAACTCAAGTGGAAAATAACTAATTTTCAAAATGGAATTTGTGAGGCTTTAAACCCAATAACAGATATATTGTTGAGGGCTCAGTGTAATGAAATTGTCCAATGAGGGGAAACAATTTCATTAAATGTTTGCAAATAGCCATTCATCATATATATGTTGATTTTTTCTTCCAAAATATATTACATATGATGGAAAAGTATACTGTATCTATGTTGGAGAAAGAGCTCTGCAATATATCCATTTGTATTTTTACTGAGTCACCTGATAGGGGAGATGGGTCCATAAAAAAATTATTAATAAATACACCTTTATCAGGACCACACAAATCATTCCAAAAAGATACTTTGGAAGGTATTGGCATTTTATGAGGCCCTTCTTTCTGAATAGTTTTGAATACTTCAAATGAAGAGGCTGTACAAACAAGGAAATGAAGAGGATACCTGACAGCAAGCAGCTTCTAGGTAGGATGTGATTATTTTAGTAATTCAAAAAGAAGTACTTCAAAAAAAAGTACTCTTTCTATGCAACACAGATGATCTATTTCAAAGGATTTCCATCTATCTATCTATCTATCTATCTATCTATCTATCTATCTATCTATCTATCTATCTATCTATCTCATCTACTTACCTATCATTAACAAAGGACATTTTTGTAAAGTGAGATTAGTCCCTTGCCATACTAAATATATAAATGAGATTAGAGGCATAAGAATATGGCATTGTGGCAAAATCTAGGTCAGGGCTTCAAACACCTGGCCCATGGGCCGGATGCGTCATATGCTGCCCACGCCCACACCCAGTTTAAAGAAGGGGGAAAAAGTCCCGATATGTCATGTGATGCTGCCGTGACGACGTGAGTTTGATACTCCTGGTCTAGGTAGTCATAGAGCATCATGCACAGAGAATACATTTTTACTTAGAGCTATAGTATGTATTTCTCATTCACAAGTACTGTACTAATTTAGTAATATGTATTTAGCATACGGAATGTATTCAGTTACCCTCTCAATTCTTTTGGGAGATGTCCTGTAGTACAAAGTACCAAAATGGAATATACACCTTGATTCCCGCAGTCCACCAATGTACAAGATGCTCAACTCTTGCATAGTCCTACTGCCCAGACTACACAAGGATAAAAAGAAATGGTAGATACATGCCCACCATATTAAATTATAATTATTATATATTATGCAGCTAATATTGAGACAGACATTTCAAGATGAAAATTATTGCAGGAATAATTAATTGAATAAATTTGGGTAGCAAATACACAAGACAACTAATCTGGTTTTAAAAGGGGATTTTAAAAACCCATAAGCTAAACTTTCCCCTGTAGTATTTTTAGGATCCAGAAATTCTTAATATCGCATTTTGTGCTATATGCATTTACCCAATAATAGCTTGATATTATATATTAATAATAGCAACAGCACCTAGACTTATATAGCACTTCATACTGCTTTACAGCCCTCTCTAAGCGGTTTACAGAGTCAGCATATTGCCCCCAACAATCTGGGTCCTCATTTTACCAACCTCAGAAGAATGGAAGATTCAATCAATCTTGAGCCACTGAGGATCGAACTCCTGGCAGTGAGCTGAATTATCCTGCAATACTGCATTCTAAACACTACACCACCATGGGTCAATAAATAAACAAACAGCAGCATTTATGTTATCTCAAATGTGACCTGTACATGGAGCAAATGCTTCTTTCTTCTCAGTTAAAAAAAAAGTGAGTTAAGAGCCAAACTAATAAACTTTCCCTCTAAAAGCAGGTGCCAACAGCTTTTTATTAGAATGAGTTTCAGCTATTATATTGTGAGGTGTTATCCGAATAGAAGAGGTGTGTACCAATGGTGGGATTAAAAATTTTTTACTACTGGTTCTGTGGGCTTGGCTTGGTGAGCATGGCAGGCTTGGTGGGCATGGCAAGGGAAGGATCTTGTAAAATCTCCATCCCCTCCCCACTCCAAGGGAAGGTTACTGCAAAATCCCCATTTCCTCCTGATCAGCTGGGACTTAGGAGGCAGAGAATAGATTGGGGCAGGGCCAGTCAGAGGTGGTATTTACTGGTTCTCCAAACTACTCAAATTTTCCGCTTCTGGTTCTCCAGAACTGGTCAGAACCTGCTGAATACCACCTCTGGTATGTACAGGAATGTACCACATGTGTGGTATGTGTGGAAGGAGAGCTAGCTTTTCACTGGAACTCAGGTATTGTAATATAAATTGTATTTGGAATAATCTGTGAAACCCACTAGCAGTCCATGAGGGAAAAGTTCTTTATTTTAGTTTGGTAAGATTTCTCTTGTTTTTGCATGTAGCCAAAAACCTTAGAAAGTTGATGTGTTTTTTTTCTCAATGTAATTCATTATTTTATTTTATTTTGTTTTAAAAAGTTTTTGATGGTTGTATTCATTTTAACTAAAACTCTTTCCTCTGTGACCTTTGTAGAAGCATGAGTTGTTCTGAATAAAAAAATTATCATCTCTATTGATATTTATTTTATGTAGCACGGTAGCCACTTGCTGTATGTGCACATCATTATCATGCAATCAATACTTTAGTTTCAGCTGTTTTGAATGGAATCCAAATCTAATTTAAAATCAAGCATTTTATGTTTGCTTTTCAGCTAAATGGCTTTGCTTTTGAGAGGATTGCCCTTCAACATGAATCCCGTGAATTGCTATTTCACCATTTTTTTTCCTGATTTCACAACAAGTTTGGAATATTTCTTTAAGGCACAGAGCTAGAGACAGGGAAACCACCACGATTTCTTGTCTTGCCTTAGGGACAAATCTGACAATTTGGGGCCAGTCACTCTCTCTCTCAGCTCTAGGAAAAAAAACACTATAAGCCAGTTTCAAAACTCATTCCAAGAAAACTGTAGGAACTTTGTCTGGGCAGCCAGAAGGAGTCACGATTGACTCAAAGACAATATAAATATGTCTTAATTTGAGGATTAACATGAACTATTCAACATGCTACATGTTTTGCACAATTCTCAACTTGAAGTAAAAGGACTCCCCAGAGAACCAGTCTAAGTTCAATGCCTGGCACAGAACTTGCCACCTAAATCAGAAAAAGTGTCCAGCCCCAGCAAGGCAAGATGGCTGCTTCCCAGCCATCTGGATAATAAGGAATTTGCTCCTAGTCTATGCCTGAGCCTATTCTTTAAATACTATTACAGATTGATTGAATATCTACCATCAAATCAAGACTGACCCTTAGTGACCATAAATTGAATAATCGGACAGAATCCTGAAATTCAATCACCCTATATGATTTATCATGGAAACCTATTAGAACTCTTCTTCTTCAGAGGGGACACCCAGCCTTACTTTAGAGGTTATAATTTAATATCTGACTGCACTGGCTAGTAAGTGCCCTAATTCACGGATTAAAAGACAACACATTCCTTTGCATTGTATTGCTTGTATAGAGTTGTTGTGGGCAAATAGGCAGCTATATAAATTCTCTAAACATGCACGCACACACCCACACCCACACACAAACACTACTTAGTATACTTGTGAATACAACCAAAACAATATGATAAAGTCTGAGGCTAAAACATAGTTCTTGGAATTGATGTTTTATAAAACATTTACCTATTAGGTCATTGTGGAATATCTCTGAATATTCTTTATTCACAATTTCATTGAGTATGATTGTAGTGGAGCCTTATAGAGGTATCTGACTGCATCAAACAAAGGCTAAACTAGTGGGGATGTAGGTGCTTACTTATCTGCCTGGCCAGAGCTAAAGATCTCTGGACTTTTAACTGAGTCCTCTGAGAGAGATTCATACTTACATTTACAATCCAATCCTTGGTTTACAATCTCATGAAGCAGCATTCCAGAAGTTTATGCTTGATATGAGCCAGAATACTCACAACTGGATTTATGATTTTTCATGCTGCCTCAAAAATTCTACCATAGAGCAGTCCATCTCCTTCCTGGTTTATCTTTCATGAATTGCAAAGAAATGCCTCCATAAATTCAGTGAAAATATCGTATCAAATGTTCTATGACTTCAATGGCCATGCCCTCTGAATGTGTTAGCTCATTCTTTTTCTAATTACATTTCAACATTTCAGGGTAGGAGGGAATAAATATGAGTTCTGTTTGATTTCTCTAACATTAATAACAGACTTTGGTTGACCCTGAAAAGCTAAGTATCAAAACTGTAAATTAAAGTAGAAAGAAAAAAAATTATTGGAAAAAGGGCAGTGACAATCTGCCTCTGTATCAATGTCCAGAAAAATACATCCATGTATTTATGAGCTCATCAAGAATTGAGGAAGTAAACATTAATACTGACTCAAAGGAAACCTTACCTGTACACCTATAGCAAGCAGAAGCCAATAGATCATATTGTACTTTAGCCCAAATATAGTCAGGCAGGTGTGGGTTATTCAGTAAGTCATACTTAAATCATGACTTAGTGTACATGTGAGCACAACCAATTTGTGTGCTTCTACTCTTAATCTTTCTTTTCAGGGCTTAACAAACAAGGTTTGGAAATCCCAATGCCCTAGTCTGTCTAACAGTATTGTACTTCTTATTGCTATTGAAATGTTTCTTTCAGAAGTACCCAGATTATGGATATTTTGCATTTGTAAAGTGGAAATTTTTAAAGCTAAATCTTTAATGTTAATTTGCATAATGAATATCAATTGACAATGCTAATTTAAATAAGAAGGCATTCAAGCTTGGGAAAATGTGCTAACTGTTGTAAGATGTATATTCCATACAGAGCATTGGCAAAGAGCCTCGGTAGTACAGTGGTCTAAGGCACCCTGTTATTAAGCTGGTTATTAAGACCAGCTGCCTGCAATTACTGCAGGTTCGAATCTCACCAAGGCTCAAGGTTGACTCAGCCTTCCATCCTTTCTAAGGTAGGTAAATTGAGGACCCAGTTGTGGGGGCAATAAGCTGACTTTGTATAAATATATACAAAAGGATGAAGGCTATTGCTGAGCACATTGTAAGCCGCCCTGAGTCTCCGGAGAAGGGTGGCATATAAATCAAATTTAAAAAAAAAAAAAAATTGACCAAAATACATCTTTTGGATCTAGCTCTCTGTCTTTAATGACACAATGAGTGACAGATATAATTAATTGCATCATTTTTATGTTTTAGCTTTCAGGGAAGATAGTAAAATATGGTTTATGGATGAAAATGTTGCTATACTTACTTGCTCATTGGAGTCAATGGCAAAAATGCAAAATGGAAATAATGAATCTTCATCACAGAGCAAAAACAAATATTTTACTTAGCAGTAGGAGATTATGCGTAACATGTGATCATGGTCAATAAAACAATTCACACAGTCCTCTTCTCAATAACCAGGAATGTATCAGATTTCGCAAAGATTTCCTACATTAAATCACAACTCTTTCATTTCCTGTTCACCCTAGTGCTACTAAACTTAATTAGGTATTTTTTTAGATTGTGTAAGTATTATATTTTTCCTCATAATGTTATTACATTGTACATTACGTTGTGTTTCAGTGTTAAACCAAAACTCTTTATTTTTATGTACGTTCTGATAAAACAGAAATCACTGTTTTCTCAGAAGTGACTAGAGTGACTAGGCTTTGAGAAGCGTCTTCCCACAGTGATTTCTCAGAATCTCTGAAATCTGAAGAATTTATTTTCATCATATCTGCTACTAAACCTCCCGTCATTGAGGCTCTAAGGGGAACTTACCTCCCTCCTTGGATATCTAATCAGATTTTAAAACAATGAACTTTTCACTGATTGTATTTATAACATTAGAAAGAGTCTCCAGTCACATTAACTATAGGCACAGTAGCAGAATAGAAGTTTTACACTAAGCAAGCAGATTGAGTAACTATCTATCCTTACTGCACTCTTCCCAATTGTGTTCCTTCTACTTGTTTTTGCCAATGTCAATATACTTTTTGTAGCTGCCTTCATGGATCAGCATTTCAAAGCATTGTTCTCCTCTCACCTCATTGTTTTCTCCTTGGGGTTGATCTTCAAACTCCTTCTCCTCACCGGTGAAACTTTCAGCTCTTCACATCAAGTTGATGTAGCTGTCAATCATCACTCTGATATTTCTTTATACAAAAGCTTCCTATCCTTTCTTCTTTGCTGCTGGCTACTCTTTGTAACTGAGGTCTGGATAACCCACTAGTTCCAAACATCCTTCTTTTCCTTTCTCCCTTTTTCATACACTTCTTGTCTTCCACTTTTTGATTTTTAGGCTGCAACTAGTTAAACAATAACCTAGAATTAGCATGGAATGTTTAGCATGGAAATCTAACCATTTTTATTCTCCAAATCTGTATTTTCATCTCAAAAATTTCTGTTTCTTATGTCCTGCTATTTGGCTAGGTATCTTATATGTTGTTTCTACCCAAATTCCGTGCAAACCACTGATTTGCATTTAAAAATACATTTGCATTTAGACGATACAATGATATTGGGGCTTATAACTGAAAGGGATGAATCAGCATACAGGGAAGAACTCTAGAAGGTATCCATATGATATTCAAAAAACAACTAACATCTAAATACTAGCAAGATAAAGGAGATGGTGCTAGATTTCCTGAAACACAGAGAGGAACCTGTCCCACTGTATATTGAGGGGGACTGTGTGGAGAGGGTTTCCTCTTTTAAATTCTTGGGAGTGCTCATTAGTCAAGATCTCACCTGGAAAAACAACACGTCCCTGGTGGTTAGTAAGGCTCAACAGAGACTTCATTCCCTTAGAGTCCTGTGGAAAAATCAGGTGGAACAACGGCTGACGACTTCTTTCTATTGGTCCACGATAAAAAGTGTCCTCACATACTGTATAACAGTATGGTATGGTGCTCTAACAGCTGTGGACAAGAAGGCACTACAGAGAGTGATCGATTTGGCACAAGAAACCATTGGGCCACTAGATGACATCGGGTCTTGCTGTTTCAGCAGAGTAAGGAAAATACTTAGGGATGATTCACACCCTGGCCAGTGTCTCTTTTTGCTTTTATCATTGGTCAGAAGACATCGAAGCATAGCCTGCTGGACAAACAGGTTTAAAAACAGCTTCTACCCATGGGCTGTCAGACTCTTAAAAACAATCACAATCACTCCATGCACATATGGAAAAATATGACTAGTCTTTTTTCCCCAATTACTTGTATAGGGATTATTCTCTATACTGTTTGTGTTGTTTTGTATTTTCTGTTCTGGATTGCACCAGAGAGGCTAAACCAATTTTGTTGTATATATGATGTACAATGACAATAAAGGCTATGCTACTAAAAAGTTCAAAATATATATTTAATTGTATCTTTTCTTTCATTCAGGGGAATGACATAGATTCACAGTGTTACAAAAAAATGATATCTGGTAAATGTTATGGACCTATATTTTGGACTACACTGTAATCCAAGAATATCGATCAGAATATTTCACCTCCAAATTTACAAGTCTTTCTCAATTATTTTAAGCCATGAAAGACTCTGGAATCCCACCAAAGGAAAAAGCTTATTAAGCACATATTCTGTATGCTAAAATTGATTGAATCTCTTCTTGGTGTGTAAAGAATGACCAACATCTGCTCTATTCTATTCACAAAAGCTGATTTTCTTCGTTCTTTGGTCAAAAACAATTGGAGCCTTGTCACATTATGGGTGCTAGTTGTATCCAGTCAGAGAGGCTGGTGATTATATTAGGCAATAAGATTTAAAACACATGCAATAAAAAATGTCCTAATTTGATTTTAGACCATAACAATTCTATTCCATTTTGCTTCTGATGCAATTTGTGTGAATCATCTATATTTGGAGAGACCAATTCTCAGTGCAGTGTTTGCGGATACATTTAGTTAATTTTTGTTTTTCTTCAGCAGATAGCAAAGACTCCTGTTTTTCTGTGCCAAAATCATTGTTGTTTTCTTGAGGCTATTTTCTGTGTTCTGACTCTGCACTGATAGAGTTTGGAAGGGAATTCAAACTAGCATTTTTAATGAAAAATATTTTTGTTCCAAACACCATAGTCCAGGAATATATTACATTGGCTCTGTTCTTAAGACACATTTTTGAACTACAAGTTACCCAACCATAGATTAACTTACAGTATTTTTCGGAGTATAAGACACACTTTTTTCCCCCCAAAAAGAGGGTGAAAATCTGGTGCGTCTTATACTCTGAATGTAGCCCTACCCAGCTTTTCAGAGGCTGAAAAAAGCATCAGAAACGAAGCTTCAGAAAAGAAGCTGCCAAACAGAGCTTCAGAAAAGAAGCCTCCAAAAAGAGCTTCAGAAAAGAAGCCCCCAAATAGAGCTTCAGAGGCTTTTTTTCTGAAGGTCTGTTTCGGAGGCTTTTTTTCTGAAGCTCTGTTTCAGAGGCTTTCAGAGTCAGGAAAAAAAGTTTTTTCTGAAACAGAGTTTCAGAAGTTTCAGAGGCAGAAAAAAAAAAGGAAAAAAACAAAGCACAGAGCTCACAACCAAGGAACCTGTTGCTAAAATTCAACTCTGAGAACAGCTGATTGGGGGTATTCCAGGAGGCAGATCCACCTGCAAATCAGCTTTTTTCTTATTTTCCTCCCCAAAAACTAAGGTGCATCTTATACTCCGGTGCATCTTATACTCCGAAAAATATGGTACCGTATATAAGATGCACTGGAGTATAAGACACACGTAAATTTTGGGGGAGGAAAACAAGAATTCTACCTCTGCCTACCAGCATTTTGGAACGGTCTGGGGGGAATCTGCCTGGCAGTTTCGGGAACAAGGCAGGTGCCACGATTTGTGGCTGGTCACCCCTCTGGCTGCCCAGCAGGCAGCTTAGGGCAGGCAATGGCCGCAAAGACTTCACTCCCCTGCAGTGTGAGGAGCTGCCACCTAAGCCCTCTGCGCTCAGGAGCCGAGCAAGCCGAATGAGAGCTCCTAAAGAAAAACACCCCTCCTTTCCAGCCACCGCTGCCCGGATTCCCCAACGCAATAATCAGATCCGCGTTTCATGTGGCGGGCGGCCAATGTGAGGAGCTGCCGCCTCTCTGCGCCCAGGACCTGAGCGAGCCGAACGGGAGCTCCTAAAGTAAAATGCTGATATGGAAAATTAAAGCAAAATTTCTGCCAGTAAATCTCAGAGCACAGTTTTTCTCTTCAGAAAGAGATACTTCTTCTGCTGCCCATTACTAACAAGACTAGAAAGAGAAGCATGTTTTGCTTGTGTGTATGCGTATGTGTATTCCTGGTTCCTATACCAAAATAACATAGCAGGTTTGTGGGACCTTATTCCTTGACTAATGGAACATGGGAGGCAATATTTATAGCTCTGCTCTGCTAAACAACAGATTTTGCTTCTCCATCGTATAGGTATCAGGATGGAAGTAGTTTTACAAAGGTTACATACAAGTATGTACTAACCGAAACACACCACTGCTCTTTCACTTAATTTAAGGGGCCACAACAGCACAATCTGAAATACATGAAATACAATGAACAAAGAAGTGGGCAGACGTTTGCTCACACTGCCATCTCTTGACTTTTTTTCTTTTTACCACATCCTATTTGACCACACTCTGATCTCCAAGATGGTTACTATAATATAGCACTTAAAGAAAACCACACATCACCCTTAGTATATTTGGTTTCAAATGTTGTTTTTAACTCTTTTTTCCCCTCCAAATAAGTTTTATTAAAAGTTTAGAATTTTTTTTAAAAAACTGTAGAAACATAGACAAACAAATAGAAGAAGAAATTATAAAGAGGTAAAAGAAAAAGTGAAGGATTTTTAAAAAAGAAAATGGAAGATATCTAAAGAAGTGACTTCCAATCTTCTCTTTAGCTGTAACAAACACAAGAATTATCAACTCTACCTTCCCACTTTGCATATTATAGTTCCTTTCTTCTAATAAACAAACTTTTGTAATCAATAAATCACAATATCACTTATTTATTTTTATTTATTTTATTTATTTATTTATTTCCAGCAAAAAATTCATAATGTCTTTGCAGAATCCCACGGTCACATGATCAAAATTTATACACTTGGCAACTGATTCATATTTATGACAGATACAGTGTTCCAAGGTCATGTGATCACCTTTTGCGACCTTGTGACAAGCAAAGTCAATGGGAAACCAGATTCACTTAACAAACATGTTACTACCTTAACAACTGCAGTGATTCACTTAACAACTATGTCAAAAAAGGTTATAAAATGTGATGTGCCAGTGCCTGGAGGCTGTAAGAATCTGGATGGGAGTCAACTGGCTCAGACTTAACCCAGACAAGACCGAGTGGCTGTCGATATTGCCTCCCAAGGACCTTGTCGATTGTCCATCCTTAGCCCTGGTGGGGGGAAGCTGTCCCGCTCAGAACGGGTTCGCAATTTGGGTGTCCTCCTTGATCCACAACTGAGATTAGAGCAACACTGGCAGTTGTGGCTAAGGGACCTTTGTACAGGTTCGCCTTGTACACCAATTATGACCCTACCTGGATCGGGAGGCTCTTCTCACAGTCACTCATGCCCTTGTCACCTCACAGTTGGATTATTGCAACACGCTCTACATAGGGCTACTCCTGAAAAGTGTTCGGAGACTACAGTTAGTCCAGAATGCAGCCACTCGAGCGGTCGTCGGTGTACCTAGGTACTCCCACATTACACCAATCCTCTGTGAGCTGCACTGGCTTCCTATCAGTCTCTGGTCACAATTCAAGGTGGTGGTTATTACCTTTAAAGCCCTATATGGCTTAGGGCCAGGCTATCTTCGAGACCGTCTTCTACCGCATAGCTCCCAGCGACCTGTAAGATCCCACAGAGTTGGCCTCCTCCGGGTCTCATCAGCTAAACAATGTCGGCTGGTGGGTCCGTGTGGGAGGGCCTTCTCTGTGGTTGCCCCAGCTCTCTGGAATCAGCTACCTCCTGAGCCCCGGACTGCTCCCACTCTACTGGCCTTCCAGAAAATGGTGAAAACCTGGCTTTTCCGGCAGGCTTGGGGCCGTTGATCTCGCCGCTGTGATCGTGTGAGATCCAGCCATGAGCAGTGTGTATAGGGTGTTTTTAACGTCTCTTATTGTATATTGTTCATATTGTCTTTGTTGTAAGCCGCCCAGAGTCCTCGGAGAGTTGGGCGGCATAGAAATACAAATAATAAAATAAATAAATAAAATAAATAAAATGGGGCAAAACTCACTTAACAAATGTCTCATTTAGCAACAGAAATTTGGGGCTCATTTGGGGTCGTAAGTCAAGGACAACCTGTGAAGGTTTATCCATAGGTCAATGAACAGACATATAACATTATTAAAATGATATTAAAATGAATCTCTTCCAACCTCACAGCTGTTATCAATGCTTAGGAAAACAGATAGTTTCAAGGTAGCATTAGGAACCTGGTCAAAGGAGACCAGAAGCTCTTTTGGACCAGGAGGCACTGGCATGCAGATAAAAGGAGAAAATCTGGCCAATTGGCTACCACCAGCCTTCTTCTAATTTGATGAAAAAGGGAAGCAGCTGGAAGAGGGATTTGGATTAATTTTAGTACTAAGTGGTGCTGATATTGCAAAATCCCAAAATAATATCCCAAGTATATCTCTAAGCAGTAGGGAGAAAATAGGGGCCTTAGGGCCAGCTGTGGATATATCTTTAGACGTGTATCAAACATAACAAAAGCTGGAACAGAAAACAGCCTCATTTGGCACTTGTTTAGTATCATTAGTGAGCCAAATTGAGGAAATGATTTTGGCCAAGCAGCTGTGATAAAAATCAAAGCTTGAAACAAGAATGGGAGACCTGAGCTTTTATTAAACCAGCGTTGCCCTAAGCAGAAGAAAATGAGGATTGGGGGAAGTAGACCCTTCCCTTCTCAGAGAAGGCCAGGTCTTGAAATGCCTCTTCCTATTTGTCTCTGTTGCAAAATATTCCCATCAGTAAGAAAATAATTCTTTTCTTACTGACGTTCCACTTGATTTCAGTAATGGGGCTGAAATAGCTCTTTTCCTACAAATTAAATCAATCAATCTCAGCTAAAACTGGGTTTGCTTACTGGGAGCTGCTTTCTTTCTAGAAACATATTCTATGCTGAGTCTATTGTGACTTTCAAAGAGATATTTCAAGGAAAATAAGCGTGTTGATTAGGCAACCATTTTTGCAAAGAAAGTTTGAATTTGGGCCATATTCCTTAAAAATAGTAGGACTTTTATTTCAGCAGGAAATATTCACCATTCACTCTAAATCTTTCCCATTGAAACCAATAGATTTTAAAAGGTTTCAATGTTGGATGGATTGTCCCTTGGTTTTTACACTAGTGAAAACCACAACCTACGTCCAAAGCAGGGGTGAAATGCTCCCGGTTCAGACTGGATCGCCTGATCCAGTAGCGATGGCAGCGGGTGGTTTGGAGAACCAGTAGCAAAAATCCCTGTCCACCCCCCCATGCCCAGCTGAGCTGCGCAATCATCAGAGGTTTTTTTTTTTTTACTTTTAAAAGCATTTTTTCTAAAACCTCTTCGGCCGAAGAGGTTTTAGAAAAAATGCTTTTAAAAGTAAAAAAAAAAAAAGAGTCTCTGATGATCACGCGGCTCAGCTGAAATCGTCAGAGCCTTTTAAAAGTATTTTTTTCCACTACCTCTTCAGCTGAAGAGGTTGTAGAAAAAATGCTTTTAAAAGTTAAAAAAAAGATGTCCACGCCCACCCAGTCACATTACCCCCCAAGCCACATCCACAGAACCGGTAGTAACAAATTTTACATTTCACCACTGATCCGAAGGCCAGTTTTAATTTTAGTCCGAAGCTGAAATTCTATATATAAATATATATATATATACACACACACACACACACACATACATAATGAATCTAGCTTTATACAGCCTTATGTAGGGACAGCAAGTATGACCTTAATCTCTCCTTTTTCTCTAAAACTATAGTTTTGAAATACAGCCAGGCCTTTCCATTGGCTTGGTTTTATATTCTGCTTTCTTCAATGTTGTTGGTCAGATATCAAATCATTCTGTTTTTATAGTGTGTTTGCCCTTGCAAATTAGGAAAGGCTGAAATTGTAAATTATTTTCTCCTTTGTTATCCTTCTATGTGGACTTATGTGTTTGACTCATTTACCATATTTTTCGGAGTATAAGGCACTCAGGAGTATAAGACGCACCTTAGTTTTTGGGGAGGAAAATAAGGAGAAAAAAATTCTGCCTCTGCCTACCAGCATCCATCAGTATTCATCTGGCTAGTGTCCTAGTGTGTGAGAGAGTTGAGGGCTGTTTGGAAACTGAAACATTATTTGCTGTGTTAGCAACAAGGAAGGAGACAACAAGAAGCCTGGGCGTGGCTTAGCTCAACTGTTCTAAAGCTGCATGCTGTGCTGATCTCTGAAACAAAAACTGAAACTGAAACTCCTCTCCTCTGCTTGTGTTTTGCTTGTATTTACTACCACGTTGGAAAACCTGCTTTTGGTATTGTATATTTACTTCATGTGTTATATTATATATAAAAAGAAGTTATTGAATCCTGCTGAATCAGTTACATTTGTGTGCTTTCTGGATTTGATTGCTGCTGACAGTCCTTGCAGCAAATAGCAAACAGCCAGGTCAGCTTCAGCACATTATTGCAGCCTGATTCAGCATGAGCAGCTGATTGGCGGGTGGATCAGCATCCCAGAATACCCCCAATCAGCTGTTCCAGGCTGCAGGAATTGCCACAGACCATCGCCTCCTACGTGCCTCTTTTCACCCTCTTTTTTTGGGGGGGGGAAATGTCTTAAATTCTGAAAAATATGTATACTGTGAGGTATTTTTAGTAGGGAGATCAGGCCAATATGTGGCTCCTTCTAGCACAAGAACCAACTCTAGACCATCATGTACATTGTCTGCTGCTAGAGCTAGACAATCATGACTTTATAACATTATAACTTTATAACTCTCCCTTTTAAATTGGGTTTTAAATGTTTTTAGATAAATTGGATGTCTTAAATTTGTTTTTTGAGCCCAAATTATTTAATCTATTTTTAATAGTTTTTAACTTTTGTATGTTCTTTGTATTTTTATCTTGGCTGTTCACCGCCCTGAGTCCTCCGGGAGTAGGGCGGTATACAAATATGATAAATAAATAAATAAATAAATAAATAAATAAATAAATAAATAAATAAATAAATAAATAAATTATAAGCAAATACTCTGGAAACATCTCATTATTCATAAGTACTGTATGTATGTATAAAACCATACAGAGCAATTAGAAATATCTTATTCAACTCTTGTGCCTGCCAAGTTTGTTTAATTTCAATGATGTATTATACACATTATTTGTCCTCCTTTAATTGTGTAGGTTAATAGAAGAGTCTGCTAACAAATCTTGGAAGTGCAAGAAGAGTTATTTTTACTCTGTTACAAACAACATCCTTGTGTATTGGAATGCACAATAATTCTAACTTACAAATTTAATTTAAATGGCTATTAATGAACATTATCATGATATGGATAGAGGCTATCAAATTGGTATAAATAATCCAATGTATTGATTTACCAGTAATTTACAATTCTTTGAGCACTGTACCATTTTGACAGCCCTGATTAGAAATAGGAATAGTCAAGTCAGACTTTACACTTTTTACGAATGTAAAACTTTGGGTATAGGTCTTTAGGACTTTCCCACTTATTTTTTTAAAAAAAATAAATTAATAAATAAAGCTATGAACAAATCCAAAGCACCAGTAGTGGGATTCCCACCACTACCAGTTTGCCCGAACTGGAGCGAACCGGGAGCAACCCATCACTGCAAAGCACCTTCCTCTTCCTATTTTCCCCACAATAACAATCCTGTGATGTGATTTGGGCTGAGACAGATTGCCTGGCCCAAGGTCAACCAGCTGGCTTTCATGGCTAAGGCAGGACTTGAACTGATGGCCTTAACCACCAGACCAAACTGGCTTTCTTACCTTGAACTAATGCATTTTTAGACAACTGATGTGACCTTCACATTTGATCAGTAAGGACTCAGCAGTGAGCCTCTGTTCCTTGAAAATCTATTTCGTTCCACTTTATTAATCTGGCCCAAAAGAAGAACTGAACAATCATTCTCTTTCTTTCAAATCAAGTGAGAATAGTCTTCCTCTTACAAATGGATGGGGTAACAATTTGGGATGGTGATGGTACAATGAGCTTTATTTTTATCTTCTTCAAAACCCTTCCTTGGTGTCATCTTTATCTGTGCCCTTGGTGAAACCTCAGTTCCTAGATATGTTTTAGATTTCAGCCTCCCTGGAGAGATTTTAAATTGCCCTTTGTTATACCACTGAGTTTAAAATCTCTTGGTGATTTAGAATGAGAAGAATTCCACTAAAATGACTTCTCACTATACATGGCAAACATAAAAGATAATTGCTGCTGAAGAAGCACTGAATATGTTATTATGAAAAACTGTGATTGTTTGAATATTGTGGACTAAATGAAAATCTGTTACTGCTTCTTTAAATCCTTGAACAAGTTTTTCAAGTAGTATGTATACAGCAAAGGACTAATGGGCACATTTGAATTTTCAAAACATGCTGAGGAATTCCAGAAAAATTATCCTGGTGTCAGGTTAGTTATTAAAAAATAGTTGTCAGTGATAATGCACCCATTTAACAAAGTCAAACATGTAATGATTATCTCTGCAAAATACAGTTTGCCTTTGTCTACTTTACTGAACAAGTGGACACACTACAAATTGCAGCTCCCACCATTTTTATTCTCTGACAAAATGTTATAGTCCCAAAGGCAATTTTAAAAATAAATTGTTTCTGGATGTTGGCAGCTTGTTTGCAGAATGCCAGGTTCACATTTAACTTCATTTAAAATTAAATTTCTATATGTTAAAGAAAAAGTAAAAAGATTATTACCTTCTATAATTTATGAACAGTTTGAGCAAGAAAGAAAAATAAATAACTGATAAAACTGAAGGACTTGAACCCATTATCTTTTTATTGTATTATTTTGTTTTTTACCCTCATTTTGTTTACTGTGTACAATTATTACTCCGCAGTAACTCATGATTCAGTACCAAGAACAGCTCCCTTCCTTTTCTTTTTTGTGTCTTAGTTATATGTTGTGAAGAGAGAGGTAATTCAAAAGCTAATATATTTATATGGTTTGTTCCATTTGCTTTAAAATAATTAACTTTTTGTTCTGAAGAAGCATAGCTTTGTCCTCTTTACATGCTCTGATTCCTAGTGGTTTATCATCAGAAAGTTAGAAAGAATGCAAAAGTGGTGACAAATTCATTGTAAATGGAATTACCCTCTTACCAAGATAGAGTATGTCCATTTTTTTTGTATTCTGAATGAAGGGCCACGTCTTAATTTTATTCATATTGCATTTGATTATTAGCATCAAAATGTACAATGTACAGCCATGAAAACACACACACACACACAAATGATTACCAAATAAATCAACTCAAGAGTTTTCACTTAAGGCACAAATGACCAGGTTCAAAGTATCAGTCTTTGGACACATTATGCAAAGACCTATGTAAGTATCTCTCTAGAGAAGGCTCTAATTCTGGTAAAGGTGGAAGGAAACAAAAGGATGACCAGCAGCAAGGACTCAGTTGCAGTAGCAATGAATGCACCATTGGAAGACCTGAAAACTGAGGTGCAATGGAGACTATCTTCCTCATGGTGTGCACCCCAGGCAACGTGCAGCTAAATAGTTTACACAAGGATCTCTCAGAAAGAAACAGCAGCACGAGTATTGAAATAAAGCAATGGTTAATGCCTATTGCTCCTTTCTGTGATGCCTTATGAAATAAATAAATTTATGGCTTCAATGCTGCCATAAATAAATAAACCTGAAAGCCAAGTTATGGGTTTTAGAAATTGCTCTTGACATTAGTCATGCATCCTTGCCTCCATTGAAGTAGGCCCTGTACACAGCCATTTGCATACAGGCAAATTGCGCTATCTCTGCAATCTGTGTGTAGGTTTTCTGGCCCCAAAGAAGATTATACACAAACAACTGAAAGAATGTCTGTTTACTGAGTCCAAATATTTCCCCAAATATCAAAGGACTGAGGTTGGTGTTGAAACAATATCGAAGAGGAAATTGTAAGTAAAAAGCTTAGTCTTGCAATCACTTTTGTTCTAATTATTACATTAATTCTGGAATAATAATATTAACTTTTCAGCAGAGTTAGTGTACTCCAGGTTTTCTCCATTAAACATATTATGGGATTGAGAAAGTGTGCCTTCTCTGTTGAGGCCCCCACCCTTGGGAAAAGCGTTCCCCCACAAATAAGGATAGTGTCCTCTCTCCTGGGGTTCTGGAAAGCTTTGAAAAAACAGTCTTTGATCCCAGGCCTTGGGTTGATGTTTCTTATTTGTTTAATGTCATTTGGCTTTTTGTTGTTGTTGTTGTTGATTTTGCTGTCTACTACCTACCTCCACCACCACACCACCACTACTACTACTACTACCTCTACTACTACTACTACTACTACTACTACTACTACTACTACTACTACTACTTTAGTTTTAGAAGCCTGGCACTCTGACAAATGAGCCTCAAAAGATACATAGATATTAACAACATCTATAGATTATGCAAAAGAGACAATCAACCAGCCCAAAAGAGAAAAAGACTCCAGCACCTTTCCACCAGCAATCAGCACTCAGATCAGCATGGATTAACTCCAAAATCAACATCAGACCAGCAATCAACTAAGCAATACCCCAACCAAGAAACTGCCAAAGGGCCAACAGTAAACAGCCTAACCAAAGAATCTCTAAGACCCTCACCCACCCACATAGACAGGAATATAAACTGACAGCAAACTACACTCCTGATGTTACCTAGTTAGGGTAATGAAACATCTGCAAGAAAACAAGCAAGCTCAGAGAGGATCTCTTATTTTAGTTTTGTGTTGGGAACTAAATTATCCTATCAAGAAATTGATTTGGAAGAAGGCAGTGGCCAACCTCTTCTATTTCTTTGTCAGGAAAACTGCATTGACTTTCCCCAGAATCAGCAGGACTGGAACGTTATAGAAGACTTAAGCTTTTATCTTTGAAACTTTCACATTTAAAAAACAATTAAAGGTATTTAGGTTTCTTATGAGTGACAGACTGAAGGACAACATTTCTCTTAACAAATCCATCATGCTGTTATTTTTTGGGGAAAACAAATGTGCTGTCAATTTTTCCTTTACTGAGTGTACTTTTTGAATACAGAAGGCTTCTTACATAAGACTTGATTAAAATGTCGGAGTTATTTACTTACCATACTTTTTTGCTGCATAAATTAATAGATATTAATTAGACTAAGAATTTCCAAATTTTCAAAACAATAAAATAAAATAAAAATTAAGCTTTGCTAGTTTTTCTAAGAAAATAGTTGTTATTCCTAAGAGAACTTCAGAATTTTTTCCCCCTCACTTCCAAATATTTTTTTAAAAAAATATATATTAATGCAATTTTCTTTGAATATTTTATCAACTATTTTTATGGGCATTTATATCCACAATACCCCAGAATAATATTGGACCTCTTGTGGATGATGCAAAATGATGTCTAGGAAGCCAACAGAGTTGCTGTTGCTGTTACTTGTATTAGAAGAAAAACCAATGTTCTTTAAAAAAAAAAAAATATTATTATTTTTGCCACTGCCAGTTGGGAACATAATCCTCGAAAAACTGTTGACCTGTTTATCTTGTCCTTGGAGAAAGTGAGTGAAAGTTAGTGAATTTCTCTGTTCTTAATGTTAAAGGAGAGAATGTTAATAGACCAGCTGCAGAAAGTACTCCATATAGTTGGTCTAAATGGGTTTATTTCTCACAAGCAGTACCAAAACTGAATTCTGGAAGTCATCTGTTCCCAAATTAAATTATTTTTGATTAAGTGCTTCAAACAAACCTTTTAAACCAATCAATCAATTTGTTTACCAGTTTAGAAACTTGCTTAAAGTCATAAAAAGGGAAATCTTTCAGCAGCATCCTGAGAACAAGGCCAGACCACACTTTCAAAAACATGTGGCTTTGGCATATTCACTTCTGGTACATGCACTCAGTCCTGATCTGAACAATAATTGCCTAAAGTTTCATTTGCTATTAGCATTAGAGTAGAAGTGGTGAATAGTAATCATAAATTTGGTGGCAACTAGCAGTCAAGAACTCCCAGTAGAAGGTAGGGTTGTGACTTCCATAAGAAGCAAATTTCAGATTTGCAAACAATTGTTACCAATGTATTATATTTGTACTATTTGCCCTGTGATCCAGGAGATTGATCCATAAAAAGAAGGAAATGGGAAAGTTATTTTATGTAAATATGGCACCAACCCCCTACTATTTTTAATAATTGGAAAGAGGCATACTGAATATCTGCCATAGCTCAGATGTTAATTGACTTGTTGGATGTGTATTTAACATTTGTGCCAAGGATGGTAGTCAAGTCAATTCACAATAAAAATAAAATGTTTCAAAATGAATTAAACAAGAGATACACTAAAACCAAATAAAAATACAGGATTGTAAATGTAAGACAATCAATGATTCAAAAACTACATTACATTCTATTCAATTACATTCTGGAATCGTCAACAGCTTCCTGTTGACAAAGCTACCGGTGGCACCGGGATCTTATCTGCTTCCAGGCAGAGCTATAATTCATCATGTCTTATTTCTGGACCACATTTAAGGGGCCTGGAATTACATTCTCAATAGTAGTTTGTGGGGCCAGGAGAAGAACTAAAGTTGATTCCCTTTCACTTATTTTTACATTTAATCAAACACAATTCAGGTAATCACCCTCCTATCATAGATTTTATAATTCCCCTTTGGATATGTTTCAATGGCACAAATCTGACAATTGCTTTTAGAAATCTGGAAGCTTTATCTAAAGTTTGGGGATGATGGGTGAGCGATTCTTCTTTCCTCCAGTCCCATAGTTTTATGAAAGAAATGCTTGGTCTTCCCTAAGACAGATTTTTGGCTGGCTGTATGGAGGAATTAAAAGATGTACTCCTTATCCTATCTGAAACATGTATAGCCTCAGGACACTGAATTTATCAGAGTTAAAGAGAAAAGCTACTCTCCAAAGATGTTAACATATTGACAGTGATTCATTGCTGCAAGCATATTAGTTAGGGATGAATTTAATGTGCAATTGCTGAGTTCTGACTTCTGAGTAGATTTTATTTCTCTCTTGATTTTTTTCCTGAAAGCCTGCATGCTGCTCAGTTTCTCCCACTTGTTTTTATCTCCTGCTGACAAATGGGTGCCTGGATTAGGACCAATATAAAGGATTTCCATGAGGGCATTACGGAGACTACTATAGAAATGGATGAAAAATGCAGACTATTTGTCACTAATGTATATGTTGGTTTCCATTCCTTGAGACCTTAAGGTTTCTGCTGCTATCTTTTGATTGTCAATAAGCAGCTGACTGTGTGCTTACGAGCTTTGTGATGCTTGAGGTCAGATGCATGAATTTAGTGGTTCCCTCCCGGCTTGAATTATAAAATTATCAGGTACACTCTAGGTTAAGTGGGACCATTTTTGTGGGTGTATTCTAAATGGATAGCAGCCACACTGTGGGCACAAAATGTACGAAGAAAACATGTTGCTCCCTGCCGAGTTCAGAAAACATTAAATTCAATGCAAATAGCTAATGATTATTATGTGTGCCTGGATTATAAGCAAAGTAGGCTTTGATGGAAGAAGCTATATTTTAGCACGTCCATGTTATATACTTTGCTGAACTGGTGTGAGTGATGTTGTATCAACAAGCCTTCGGTCCTTTCTATCTGTTTCTGAGTACTGTAGTAAGGAAGGATTGGAGAAACTTGAAGGTCTGAATGATTTGCAGTAGAGTAAAAACAGGTCATTCCAGTGTGCATTCTCATTATGTACTCCTATCTAATTTGATTGTTAATTCTATATTGTATGTATGTACATGTATGTATGTATGTATGTATGTATGTATGTATGTATATATGTATGTATGTATGTATGTATGTATTTTACTACCCATCTCACTATTTGGGGAGAGTCTGGGCAGCTTTATAGCCTTTCCAGTAATCCTTTCCTCTCCCCCTCTCATCTTGCTCTAGCTGGCAAACTTGGGTTCTAGTTAAAAAGGTTGAAATCTGCCTAGGCTGGAATGGATATATACAAGAATTGGAGGAAACTACCAAGTATGCAGTGAATGCCCCATCCCAACTGCATTTAATGTATTCATTGTTATTTAAACTTCAAAAATAAATATTTAAAACTTCTTTTTAAAAGTTAAGTATTAGAATTAATCAAGTGTTAAAAACTGAATTTCTATTTCAATATCTGAAATTTTTATTAAATATAAATTACTAACCGCTCTGTACATAGTAACTGACACAAGGACATACTGTCAATTTTTCACCGAATTTAAGAAACAGATTTTCTTTCTAGGCACATTTTTGTGAGAGTGCATTGAAATGAACTGCGTACTATACAAAATATGTTGTAAATTTAAAACATTATACAATGCAGGCTATTTTATTCAAAAATTGTATCTACTGAGCAGGGGTGGGTTCTACTTACCTTTACTACCGGTTCGCATCATGCCCACTCACACAGAAGCTTCTGTGCATTCGCAGGTTGCTTCTGGTGACGTCTGGGTTAGTGGGCGAAGCCTCCCGCCAGTTTTACTACTGGTTCTATAGAACCGGTCCGAACTGGGGACAACCCACCACTGCTACTGAGGCTATCTTTAAAAATCCATCTATAAAATCACTTTAAAAACAGAAAAAAAGATTGCCAAAATATTTCTGAGCAATAGAATTGTAGTTTAATGAAAAGCCATTATCCCAAAACCCCATTATCTGTATAGAATCTGTTAACCATTTGGTATGATTGTTTGGAAACCATTTGGGATTGTTTGGGAACTCTTGTGCTAACCAAAAAGTTAGATATTGTTATGGGTTGTGAGAATAACCTCAAAGAACAGGGAGAAAAGCAGAAACCATGGTCAAAGAAAAGAACCCCACTGTTCAACCTAAAGCGACTTTGTGAGAAAGTATCTGCACTAGCAAAATATCGTACGACAGAGATTAAAATCTAATTCGCATTGTTAAACCTCTATTTATTTATTTTTTGATTTAGCATATGGTGTAAACCGTATATTATAGTTGATAAATTGTGATATGCAGCCTAAAATGATATTTGAAAATGTGTTTTTGGAATAAGCTGAACATCTGCGACTTTGGGCTAACCACTATGTTTCAGCCCTACTTTGAACTCAGTATTATTCATTTTTGACTCTATAGCTTTTTGTCTTCTTCTTTAAAAAAGAAAAAGAAAGAAAGGTAAAGGTTTCTCCTGTCTAGTCATGTCTGACTTTAGGGGGTGAGGCTCATCTCTGTTTCCTAGGTGAGGGAGCCAGGGTTGTATGAAGACACTTCCGTAATCATGTGGCCAGCATGATTATATTGCCAAGGTGAAAGGAATGATAACTACTCCCTAATTATCCCCCTTATTTTAATGTTTGTCCTATATGGTTTGTTTCTTGACAGAAGCAAAACTGGCTTTGTACATGATGATGCTTCTGCTTACTTTATTACATGTAAATGAGAACTGGGTGTGTCAGGAGAAACGTAAAAGTACATTGAATAGAGTAGGAATGGAACTTTAAGAAGTGTTTCTGCTTCTTAAGGGATAGAAGTGATAGGATCAAGATTGGATAAATGAAGGTTGAATGGTAAAAATGGCTGGCATGAAATACATTGAGATGGGGGCCCAGTACAAATAGAGAGTGGGTCCCAGAACAAATAGGGGTAGGAGGTCTTGGGGAAGTGGAAAAAAAATCACACTCAGATGGATATTTTAAATGTAATTAAATGTTTATGGTCTGAATAACAGATTTTGCCCATAAGTACTTCAAAGAAGCTTAACATTTTTTACACAAAATACAATATATACGTCGTCTATACATTCCATAATTCAATTTCGTCACTGTATTAGGGTTGCTCTAGTGTTAAAATAGAAGGGATGTGGTGGCTCAGTGGCTAAGATGCTGAGCTTGTCGATCGAAAGGTCGGCAGTTCAGCGGTTCGAATCCCTAGTGCCCCGTAATGGGGTGAGCTCCCGTTACTTGTCCCAGCTTCTGCCAACCTAGCAGTTCAAAAGCACGTAAAAATGCAAGTAGAAAAATAGGGACCACCTTTGGTGGGAAGGTAACAGCGTTCCGTGAGCCTTTGGCATTTAGTCATGCTGGCCACATGATGACGGAGACGTCTTCAGACAGCGCTGGCTCTCCGGCTTTGAAACAGAGATGAGCACCGCCTTCTAGAGTCGGGAATGACTAGCACATATTTGTGAGGGGAACCTTTACTTTTACCTTTAGTGTTAAAATCTGTCCTGATATGTGCATGTGATTTAGGTGCAGCATTGCCACTTATGTTTCACATTATATTGCCGCTCAAGGAAGCATCACAAGGTACAGGCAGTCCTCGACTTACAACCAGAATTGAGCCCAAAATTTATGTTGTTAAGTGAGACATTTGTTAAATGAGTCTTACTCCATTTTATGAGTTTTCTTGCCACAGCTGTTAAGTGAATCCCTGCAGTTGTCAAGTTAGTAACATGGTTGTTAAGTGCATCTGGCTTCCCCATTGACTTTGCTTGTCAAAAGGTCACAAAAGGTGATCACACGACCCTGGGACACTCCAACAGACATAAATATGACTCAGTTGTCAAGTGTCTGAATTTCTATCGCATAACTATGTGGATGCCACAATGTCCATAAGGGTGAAATCACATTTTTTCAGTGCCATTGTAACTTTGTAACAGTCGCTAAATGAACTGTTGTAAATCAAGGACTACCTGTATTGAAAAAGTAAATAATTCAACATTATTCATTGCCTTTCGTAGAGAAGAAGTCTTGAGATGTAAAAGATACTCTCCTAATGATTTTTTTGTCAGGTTATTACCACTTGGCTTGTAAAGTATTTGCTTCCTGCTCTCGTGTAATAACAGCAAGCTGCAGGTAGACAGGCAAAACAAGACTCATTATATTTTTGTTTTCAGGAATAATCTTATGCTATGTTATGTTCTGTTAGCACAGAACCATGGCATCAAGATCACCTGAAGGGTAATTATCACTTGATGCACTGGGTATATCTCTTGCTCATACTGTAGAATAGAGTAGAGTAGAGTAGAGTAGAGTAGAGTAGAGTAGAGTAGAGTAGAGTAGAGTAGAATAGAATAGAATAGAATAGAATAGAATAGAATAGAATAGAATAGAATAGAATAGAATTCTTTATTGGCCAAGTGTGATTGGACACACAAGGAATTTGTCTTGGTGCATACGCTCTCGGTGTACATAAAAGAAAAGATACATTTGTCAAGAATCATAAGGTACAACACTTAATGATAGTCATAGGGAACAAATAAGCAATCAAATCATATTAGGAAACAGTTAATATACCCATTTACCCAATCAAAGGGGAGACTATGGTTGGGTGTGTTTTGTAGGATTTTTTCCCCAAGATGCGTTTGCCAAAGTTGGAATCTAGAATTAAACATAAGAGGGAAGGGTTGAACTGGGAATAAATATTCAGCCAGTTTTTCACAAATGTGGCATAGATACTTATGCATTTTGGGCCTTCTATATAGTCAGGCTTGGAAAGACAATAAAAAGTAAAAACTACTTCCAAATGCCAGCACTACCCTTTTCTTTAAAAAAAATTTCTATGGCAGGTGCAACACACTGGCAAGTATAACTTCCACAGAAGTAGTAGTATTTCTAGATATAACTGTATTTATCTATGATATATTGGCCTATCAAGAGTATATTTTCCTAATAGAGGTAGCCTACTCACTTCAAAATTAGTCCCAGGCTAATTAATTCCTCCCATTATATTGGGAGAGGGAATCTTTTTTGCTCTGGGAAAAACAATAGCACTTAGCACTTAAGATTTATATACCGCTTCATAGTGCTTTACAGCCCTCTCTAAGCGGTTTACAGAGTCAGCATATTGCCAGCATCCATCATTTTATCTCAGAAGAATGGATAAGTGTGTAATCTGTATTTTTTGGGGTATTGGGGTTGGTGGGTGGTGGGAAAGGTATACCCAACTTTACTTTAGCAGAACTCTTCTGAACCAAAAGCTAGAGAAGTTGCCAACTTTTTTTGTTTCGTTTTTTTGAAACTGCAAGGTGGTGCATAGCAATCTGCTAAGGTGCTTATTTCCCCAGGATGGTAAAATGAACTTCTGCAGAGACCAGGGCAACATCGATAAGAGGACGAGGGGAGGAGGAAGAGGGGGGAAAGGGAGAGGAAGAGGGGAGGGAGAGAGAGAGAGAGAGAAAGAAAGAATGAGAATGGAAATTCAAGCACCAGTTGCTACTTTCCTAATCAGCAGCATCAGAAGCGTTAACCCCTGCAGGAGCCCGTCAAACCGGTAGCGGACGTCGGAAGCAGAGCTCCCGGTGGGCTGCTGTAATTTCAGAAAAGAGCCAGCCGACAGGCTCGCTGGGGTAGCAAATCCTTCCAAGCACGGTCTTCTCTTCGAGAATAGTCGCTCCCCTCGTTTCTGAGAAGACAGACCAACGGGTCGGAGAAGCCAAAAACGGGGCTCCCCAACGCCCGTCCCTCGCCCCCAGTGCTGCTCTCCACATTCCTTGCTGCATTTCCACTGCCCCAGAAGGCGGTCGGCAAAGCGCGGTGCGGCAGCTAACTCCTCGGGCTGCTCAACCCTACGGGGCATCCACCATCCTTCTGCCAGGGTGGAGGGAACAGGAGGGCAAGGAAGCAGCTGCGCCTTTAACACGGGGTAGCGCACACGCCTCGGCTGCTCTCCCCATTGCTGGAAACTCAGCGTGGCAACCCGGCGTCCGGGAACAGCAGCGAAAGGGACGAAAGAGAGTTTTGCGCTCTCGGAAGTTGTCGAGGACTTTTCGGGCTAGTAGGAGAGAAGCGGGCCCTTTCTCGGGAGCCATGAGCGGGTGCTCGAAGCGGTGCAGGCACGGCCTGGTGAAATTTGCCCGCACCCTCTTCAAACTCGTCACGGGCACTCTTAACAAAGGTAAGATGAGGAGCAGGCGACGCGGGAACGGCTGGCCACAGAGGAGAGAGGGAGGTAAAAGGAGCGAGTAAGCCAACCGTTGGCCAACCGTTGGGTTTGGGGAGAGGAATGGGTCCCTGGTCCCTTCGGAGAGGGCGTTGCGCTGTGGCGTTTTTGCCGTGCCGAGGAAGATGCTAACTGTTGGTGGGTCACTTCTGGGCGATCGGTGAGGCTCCGGACCAGGCAAGCATTTTTGAGTCAGCTTCACCAGGTTGCTGCGGCTGTCTGGGTGCAGCAGCTCCAAGAAGTCTTTTGCTCGGGAGTCTGAATCCTTTTCAGGGTCGGGAGACCCGTTTTAATATCCAAATGAGCGTCGATGAGTGGATTTGCAGCGAGCCTCGTAGAAAAAAGGCTTCCATCGGGACATGCTTTCCTGCTTCCGAAGCTGCGATTCGTCCTTTTTCATTTGCAGCAGTAACGGCAGAGGTTAGAAGGCGGTGTGAAAACCGATCCGCGAATCTCTAGTTTCTCGATGGGAAGACTCGTTCTCTGTGCTTTTGCCTCTTTCCCCTCCTCCCCATCACTCTCGATTGATGCCCGGCCGGGTCAAGGTTGACAGGCTCGGAATGGAATGGAATCGATGCTTTCCCCCCACCCCACCCCCCAAAAAAAATAAAAATTAAAAATATCCTCGTTTTGATTAACTTTCTCTGAAGTTTTAGTAATGGGAAATGTTTCTTCAGTGTTCTTTAATTGCCTGAAGAAGTTTTGTGATTTCACACTTGAACTGTTTGATGATGGCTAATGGAGACATTTTAAAGTTTTGTTGTTGTTGTTGAGCTCAGTCAAGAGAGGAATGCAGATGTGAAGTCGCATTAGGATTAGCTGGTGAAATTGTTTTCTTCTCTCGCCTTTCTTCTCCAAAAAACAAAACCCCAGAAGCTTTGAAATACCCTCTAGGAACATTAGAAGAAATTAAGGCTTGTTTTTGTGCAGTGTGAAATCTCAGGTGTGCCACTGCTTTATTGGCTGTGTTGTTTTTGGTGACGAGGGGGATATGGTCAAGCTTTGGATTTTATGCCTTTCCCCAAAGAACTCAATGTGTACCTGGAGATGTTGGGTATTTGTGATCAGCTATGCAATAAATATTTCCAATCGCTTAGTAAATGATTGGAAACTTAACTCATTACAGTAGATTCCCTCATGTTTTAAATAGTTAGGTTAAATGATTCAATAACTGGCATCTCCTGAGGAAAATATTCTGCACTAAACATAATAGTGGCATTGTCTTCCAAGCTGAGAATCTGGAACCAGCTACAAACTTCTAACAACTGTCTAGCCTTAGTGGCAATGACCCTGACTTTTCATTATTGCCAAAATGGCTTGGTCATGAAAAGGTTAAAGGACAAATAATATGCTGGGCATCTCAGGGCTGAGTTAGAAGTGGTGACATTCAGACCTCTGGCATCCTGGTGTGCTAATTCCTACTGCTGCTGTAAGAAGTACCACCATTTGTGTGCTTGACCTCTGCACTCTGAAGGAAATGATGCTTGTTAATCACATACATATAGACACTTTTTTGTTGCTGTCCTTTGGTTTAGCTGACTTCTTTCTGGATACCAGCATTATAGCAATTCACAACATCCATACTTTTTATAGCTACAAGATGTTTATTTCTGTATCATTTTAACTGATGGGCACCTTTAAAAGATAATTACCTTTATTTGGATGCAAGATTAGCAAAGTTGGGGAAAATGCTGTGCTTCCCCCATCAGCATATAGTAAAATACAAATCAATAGTAACATGCAAGAGAAAGAATATAGTGCAGAAGATCAGACTGGATTTTAAATAAATGCTTGATTCTGAACATGTTTACTTGTGAAATCAGTCCTTTTGAATTAAGTGAATGTATTTTTCTTCCCTAATTAGTACAGTAATATATTGCTCCTCATACATGAGAAATGCATAGAAGGGAGTGAATATCATCAACTCCAACTACGGTAGCATTATATAGCTTTCATTGTAGTAATTATAAATCATTCTAAAAGTTACAATTTCCCCTACAAGATATTGAAGGACATTAGTTTTTCTGACTTTCAAATTCTATTGGAAAAATGCCATGCAAACGTTACCTTCTTGCAGAACTACGACTTCCAGGTAGCCCTGGGATAAATGGATAATTTTTTGTCAATATTGTGATTAAAGGTTAAAAACTTACTAAACTTCTGTATATAAGCTCTTCTATAGGCTCTTCTATAAGTTCTTCTCAGGTTTTGACTGCATATGGTGCTACGTATTAGTTAAGCATGGAAAACCTGGCAAAGTATTCCAAATAGCATAAATTACTAGCAAACTTCTCATGAATTATAAAATACTGTTATTGGCACACTGCCATTATTTTGCTCTTGGATATTTCGATTTACCTGTTTGTTTTCAATAACAGTGTCTCATTTCAGAACTGCAAAGATTAAAAGTTTGTGATCTCTAAGGAGTTGATTTAATCATGTATTTTCCCCCCACTACATGGTTTTCAGTCTAGAAGACATGGACTTTGGATGGCGTCAACAGCAGGAAGAAGTTGCTGCTTAAAATCTCTCTCTGATTCAATGCAGTTACTGTTGAATGTTCCAACAGCTCAAATAATGAAAACTTAAGTGGAGAGCCATTACTTCGTAATATATTAGACATCTTAAAGAAATCTACCTGCCTTGAGTAAATATTTCTTTTATATTGTGTCTTTAGTTCCTGTAAGTTGCCTTGAGTTGCTGAGAAAGAGTAGGTGGCAATATAAATTTTCCAAATAAATAAATAACCAAACTTCTCTTATTGGTCATGACAAATGGTGGTAGTAAAAAATGTTTCTATATAATCATTATTTATTCTGTTCTGGACTCCAAGATACTTTTGACACAGCATTTGTTCAAGGGTTCTCTACAAGAGCTTCCTGTCCCTAACACAGATTTGGCACTCTCTTTCTTTGGTTTTGAACATTTCCCCCCCCACATCTTTTACAAACACAATATGTAATTTGTTAACAGAGATACATAAAGCACAGTGTGACCTATGCCAGTAATATGCTCTAACTCAGCAGTACTATAATGGTAAAAGAAAATACCTCTGCACCATTTGGAATCACTAAAGTGTGAAAAAGATTTTTATCCCTTTCCCATGTTGACTGAGAAAATCTGAAAGGAGATTATAGCTGCCTGTAGCTGTTTGGATTTTAGTCCTCCAGGAGCTTGGAAACTCTATGCGTGGTTTCTGAGATCTTTTGGGGAACTGCAGTTAAATCTAAGTGAACATAAGTTGCATTTGCTGTTCATATCTTCTATATCTATCTACTGGAAGGAGAAAGATAAGAGTACTTTGACTGGTTACTTCATCATTTATATATTTTCCAGGATTCTTCAGAAAATATTAGCCTGATCTAATTGTGTAAATATTTTCTGTCCTTGTATAAACCTGCTACCTAAATAGTTTTCCATGCAGAGGAAATAGTTCGTAGTTCAAAGGTGGGTTCAGAAACATCTTATCTTGCTAGAAGCCAAACTCATCAGGGTATTTCACCTTCCATTTCCATTGTGTTAATTAGAAGGAATAAAATCATGTAGAAGTTCATCTAGGGCAGGAGAAAAAGAAACATTGCCCCTGATTTTGATCTACCAGCTGTCTGTTGCCAATTCTGCATTACTAACTGTACTCTAGATTGCTTTGCTTTTATAGAAAAGTGGAAAGCAATGTTTTAAACAAATGGTATACTTTACTGATGGTTTGTTTATTGAATGAGAGCTCTCAAAGGGATTAAATTTATCTGTCCTGCTGTGTTGAGAACAGATTGATTTCACCCAAAGAATTGTGCCACCTTTTGCATAAGAAAGAAAAATTCTTATAAAGAATTTGGGAAGGTTTTATGCCAACCGATACTTGATGTCTAATGTATTTGGCAATCATTCTTTATTTGGTGCTATTTCTGCAATTTTTCATGTTATCCTCATTTTCTAAACATTGGAAGGCTAAGGCTAAACTAACTGTATAGGTGTGTGTGTGTGCACTCTTGTCAGCGAAAGGTACCTGGTAAACTAGGGAGGGATATGTGCTGGGGAAAGAGCATACAAATTGTCTGGAACTGGTGACTTTAATGTTAATGATTCTGTAGTTCCTTTTGTGCCCTACAAATAGAATCATTTATTAGTTATATAACTACACACTTCACCCTAACACTTGCTTTGTTTAAGCATGGTTAGTTGACACTAAACACTCAAACACTAAACCAGTGTTGAGTTCAGACATTGAATTAACCCATAAACCATAGTTTTCATATCCCAGTGGCATTATACACACAACATACGTTGATAGGCGGCATATACATTTAATAAATAGGAAACATGCTAAGCCAAATCTGAGAAAGACATACAGATATAGGACCAATAACAGAGTCTTGGGAATCCTCACTTGATTTTTCCCTCCAAAGGATAAGTACTCCTTAGGTCTGGGTCTTCAGTCAGAAACTCATTTGCTGAAATGCAGTAGAATATCCTGGTTTATTCACTTTTCCTTTGTCAACGAGCTGTCACAAGAGACTTTGTCAAATGTTCTTCTGAGCTCATGGTGTACTTCATTAACAGCGTTCTCCTGGTCTACCAAATTTCTAAATTTCTAAAAATGTGATAAGGTTAGCCTGGCATGATTTATTCTTGACAAACCCATACTGGTTCCTTGCAGTGGAAACTTTCTTTTTGAATGCTCCTAGATATTTGCTTAATAGTCCTTTCTAAAAAAAATTGCTAAGCACAAATGTTAAGCAGTCTGGTCTTGTTTCTTTCCCCCAGATTACCCTCTTCTATGAATGTGTTTATTATTTTTTTCTCAACCTTTTGTCTCATTGCCAATTTTTCTCAAATTTTCATAGATTAGAGTCAGCACTTCTGATGTCTCAGCTCTTTTAGCATCTGAGAATTTGTTTAAGATAGAAATGTGAGCTCTTATGCTCCTTTTATCAAACCTGAGTTCCCTCTTCCTTAGTCATGTCAGGAAGGCCTTTTTTCCCTCTTGGGCGAGAATGCAAAGAATGTGTTTCAGTTCTGCTTTCTACCCATTCCCAATTATTATTTCTCCACCTCCCTGTGCAACAACTAACAGCTTCTTCAACATCTGGGAGCTACTATCCATTTTCATCATGTCTTGCATTAATTGAGCCTTTGGGGTATTATTCCTATGGAATCAAACTACTGATTTGTACTCTTTCTTCATTATCAGCCCCTGATATTTTATGCATGTGCTTTCCTTTTTAGCTGCTATTCCTTCATATATGGACATCTTAAAACTTTTCCTAGTTTCCCTTCTCTGGAAACCATTGGTTTCTGCACTTTCACTCTCTTCTTCAAGATCTCCATCCTTGTTGAGCTGGTTTATCTTTTTAAGATATGAAGACCTATTAAGCTGGCTTGTTTTCATTTGATTTCATGAAATCCTGCTCTTTTGAACCATAGGATACATGATGTATTTCTGTCAGATTTTCCTCTATTAGTTATCCTGAATTCCAACATAATACAACCTCTTTTCCCCATGGTGTCTGACATTTTCAGACCATCAACTAATTGCTCTCAACTTGTCAGGATTTTGTCCAGGATAAAGTTTCTTTTACTTTCAGAAAAATGAAACTCACCACAAGAGAGGTCTGAAATCTGAATCTTCATTCTTAACTGACTCCTTTCTCCAGCAGATATCAGGGTAGTAGACGATACCATTTTACCATTTTAACTTATCTTTTGAAAGTTTAGTTAATTGATTTAGAAAGGCATTCTGGCTAGGTGGCCTAGAGTAAGCTTTTACAATGGTACTACTTTGGGAGGGGGCGTTATGCCTTTACACTTTTTTTAGTTGGTGATACATATAAAACTTCAGTTTTCAAAGAATCAAAAATACTGGAGCATGCATAAAAGGAAATATGATCTATAATATTAAAGAGAAAATATTGAATTTTAAGCCAGTGCATATGTACAACATACAGCTATGGCATTCAAAATAAAATAAGCCAGAGCAAATTGAGCTGTGGGAGTTGGGAAAAAAAATCTGGCTATTTTCCAAATACAAATTAAATGAGTGGCCTTGTGCAATTGTGAGCATTTCTCTCTCTTTTCTTTTACCAGGTGAAATTGAATTGAAAAGAATTCTGCTAGTTTCTCCATCTAGCTCAGGAGACAGGAAGAACTGCAAAACTGCAGTGTTTTCTTTTCCCTTTTCCCTGGTGGATGCACCAGAACACAAGGTGTTAGGTGTAAATGAAATAACAGAATAAATGTAAGTGAAATAACAGAAATCTTCCAAGGTTGTCAGGGCAAAATATCGGTTCTAAAGAGTAAAGGAAAACAATGTGTGTTTGATTTCCTGGCAGAGGTAGAAGGAATAAAGAAGCAGGGGAATCCACCAACTAGTCTTGGTAATCCTGGTCCAAGCAGAATAGCTGATGAACCTCTTTTTCAAATCTGAAGAATAGCTTCAAATCTGGACATGGCTTTCTTAACCCAACTTCCTTTCTAACCAGTTTCTGCATAGAAAGTGAGCATCTTAAGGAGATTTAAGACCAGGTAATAAAGGAGTTTGAATACTCAAAATAATATCCTAGAAATAATAATGAGCAAACAGGTGTATAAATTTCGTGGAAGGAAGGATGATTTACAAGGGACAGAAAGGCAAGAGTGGGATAATGAACGATGTTGGTGAAAACTAGATCTCATAGGATTACCTTTTTTCTTATTACCCAGCTTTAATTCCTTACCCTGAAAGGGAATAGCAGAATATATATATGTGATATATATATTTCGGGCTAAAACATAAAAAATAAAAAAGTCAGGCTGCTCAGTTAGTTTAAAAAATATGCAGGGGAAATATGACGCTGTGGGGTACAAGAAAGCTATAACTGGAACACTGAAAACCAAATTACTGTAGAAATTGGAATGACACTTAAAGAAAATTAATGTAGATGAATCTTTATTTCAGCAAGGCTCATATCAATTTAAGGATGTCTTATTTAAGACATCTTAAATAAGCTTGATATTAAAGATATTAAATAAATCATAAAAGCATAGGTAATACAATCATAAGTTAAAGGTCATTTAACCCAAACCTGTGCTCAGTCTCAGATGTACACAATCTCAGTCTCAACTACACAATCTTTTTGATCGTGACCATCTAGCATCTGTTTAGCGAAAGAAAATCAACCACTTAGTATTGACAGCCTCTTGAACTATCTGACATCTGTAGAATCTGGATATTCCTTCTGAAATTTTCCTTGAACTTGTTTCCTTGGAGTAATTTCTTTAATTATTTCCTTTAATCCATTGGTTCTGGTCTTGCCCTCTGGAGCAACACAGAAAAAGTTGACTCCCTCTTCTTTGTAGCAGCCCTTCCAATATTTAAAAACTGCTGTCATATCTCCCTTTAGCTATCTCTTCCATAGGTTAAAGGTTCTCAGATCTTTAACCATATCCCATACATTTCATTTGCAGACATCTTAATGCTGTCACAGCCCTCTTCTGAACTTCAGTTTGTCATTGTCCATTTTTAACTCTGGTGCACAGAATTGGATAGGGTACACCAAATGGAGTCTAACCAGACCAGTGTAGCTTGGAACAGTTGCTTCCGTGATCAGGACTGTGTGGTGTCCAAGAGAGGATTTGCCTTTTTAGTATCTGCATCAAGTGGCTAGATCCATATGGTTTACTAGGATACCCACAAGGCAATCATGGCCCAGCCAATAAGACTCTCCACTGTTGCTGGCATATCCATGAAGCCAGGATGAGTAGATTTACTGCTCTACTAAGACTGCTGGCCCATTCCCATAACTGAGCTGTAGCACTCTGACTTTTCCAGATAACATGCTAAGCACCAACGACTTGGAGAGCTGCAAATTTGAGACTGCCTGTTACAGCTGACTTTGATGGCACTGTGCTACTCTTAAGCAACACAAGAAACTTTCTTTGGCTTCCTTAATGGACCTTACAGATGTATACATTGAATTCTGTTTGAACTCCTGGTGATATTGAGTTCCATTGATTATGATGCACTTGATTTAAGCTCTGGACACTTGTCTGCTTGTAGTATTGGATTTGGTTGAGTGTGATGGTCCTGTGATAATTCAGAATGAGTTTCAATATTTCAAATTAAGTCCCAGATAAATACTGAGAATGTTTTCTTAAAGAAACATTCACATGGAATGTACCATATTCATGGTACTTGTTGAGCTGATACTTTCATCTGTATTGTTTTATTGGACTTTTCACCTACTGATACTGATTTCCAAATATTTCCTTTTTTTAAAAAGATACCTGCTTACATTAAAATATGTATCCATTTTTTTTTAAATTTGATTTATATGCCGCCCTTCTCCGAAGACTCAGGGCAGCTTACAATGTGCTCAGCAATAGCCTTCATCCTTTTGTATATTTATACAAAGTCAGCTTATTGCCCCCACAAACTGGGTCCTCATTTCACCTACCTTAGAAAGGATGGAAGGCTGAGTCAACCTTGAGCCTTGGCGAGATTCGAACCCTGCAGTAATTGCAGGCAGCTGGTCTTAATAACCAGCTTAATAACAGGGTGCCTTAAACCCCTGTACTACCAAGGCTCTGTTTGTGTCCTTTGATAGTGGCCACTTCCTATAATCCTTCCTGATAAAGATTCAGAATATGGTTTTATAAATGACTGCCTGCAAGCATCTTATTAGCGAAGTGACCCACTAGATGGGTGATTTGCAGAAAGCCAGTTTTAAAAAAAAAGGGGGGGGGAGAAAACTTCACCATGATGTATGGTAGGGATGAAATATCTGTTTCCTGCCTGGAAAATATTCCAGTTACCAGAATATTTTATATCCACATTTTTGTAATCTTTGCTCAATAGACAAGGTGGGAATCATGCTTGGAAACAGAATTACTTGTAGTTTTGTGCACAGGCCAAGAGCATAACAGTAGGCACATAGAGAAAAAGGATCCCTTTTCTGCTCATGGGTAAAGCTGCTCTTTCCATGCAAAGGATGCATTTGCTTCCAGACATCTCTTGTTCAGGAAAAAAGGATTACCATTTTCTGTAATGTGGAGAAGGCTCTAATTGATACGGGCAGAAATGGAGTTCATACGACACTTTGAAGGCACTTGGGAGCTTGGCATTGAAAAACTTTGGAAGATTTTCTAGATTTACTGCCCCCTATTTCTTCCAAGGATTGGGAATCCACTGGAGAAATATTTGGGAAGGTAGGTAGTGAAGAGGAAACCAAAGACATACCAAAGACTTGCATAACATAAAACACACCAGGAGAACAGATTAAAAGAACTACAGGTAGCCTTCAATTTACAGCCATTCACTCAGTGATCATTCAAAGTTATCACAGTGCTGAACAAATGATGGTTTACAACCGGTCCTCAGCATTCCAGCTGTCCAAGTACTCCTGCAGTTATTTTTGATTGCAACCTGAGTGTTTGACAACTGGCTCACATTTATGGTTGCTTGCAGCACCCCACAATCAGATGATCGGCATTTGCCATTTTCCCTGCTGGCTTCCCCAGAAAGTCAAAGCCGATCTCTTGCACCCTCCTGCACCTCTCCCCGAGTCTCTTTATGCCTCAGTGCCATTTGTGCCCCTCCACACAGCTTACCTGAACTTCACTGTGCTTTTGTGTCACTACTGCAGCACACTCCTTTTCTCACCCACCCAGCAGCAGTCACCTACGCCTTGCTGCACTTGCATCGCTCCATCTACCTTTGCACCCCTGCATGCCTCCTGGGACATTCAACTTCCTATCAGATTCCCTATGTCTTTGGTTGTTATTAGGGGGGAGTTGCGATCTTGTGCTTGTCTAGCGACCACTGTGATTAAGTTAATTTAAAGCCCTACATGGCTCAGGGCCAGGGTATCTTCGAGACCACCTTCTACCGCATAACTCCTAACGACCGGTAAAATCTCACAGAATTGGTCTCCTCCGGGTCCCGTCAGCTAAACAATGTCGGCTGGCGGACCCGCGGGGGAGGGCCTTCTCTGTGGCTGCCCCCAGCTCTCTGGAACCAGTTACCTCCTGTGGTCCAGACCATCCCTGCCCTATTGGCCTTCCGAAACGTGGTGAAGACCTGGCTTTTCCCGCAGGCCTGGGGCTGTTGATCTCGTTTTGCGATCCAGCGAGATCCAGCCATGAATGATGTGAATGAGTTTTAATGTTTTTAATTTTTAAATGTTTTTTATAATGATTTTAAATGCATTGTGAGCCACCCTGAGTCTTCGGAGAGAGGCGGCATACAAATTGAATTAATAAATAATAAATTTGGACTGCAGGGACTGCTGCCACTAAGCAGTATGGTCTTGCTTTAAAACCACATCGCTTATTGATGGACATTTTGGTCCCACTTGCCATTGTAACTTTAGACTACCTGTATGGATGTTTCCTTAACAAAGAAAGCAATACAAATGCCTTGTGCATGTTTCAAGAAGCAGTCATAATAAATGGCTTGTTTCTGACAGGAACTGATGTTCAGAGGTGTATCTTATGCATGTCTTTGGAATGTTTTACTGGTTTTATCTTGTTTTTTCCTCCACAGCACACAGATTGAACACAATAGTTTTCAGGAAAGGCTAAAAAAAAGTAAGATGTGATTTCAGGGAGGGTGAACATTTGACCGAGGTCTACTTGGATGAGCTTGGGAAGACTCTTTCTGGTGTTTTTTTCCAGTCATCTCATTCTGCCCTTCTCTTATCACTTAATAAATCAGGTAAAAGATTCTGGCTTAAAAGTACAACTAAGACTCTTCACATGTAGTTCTCAATTTACAACTATTCATTTAGTGACCATTTGAAGTTTCAATGGCAATGAAAAAAGCGACTTTCCATGACCATTCTAGCATTGATCATGGTCACACGATCATGGTCACATGATCAAAATTTGAATGCTTGGAAATTGGCATGCATTTATGACATTTGCACTGTCCCAGGGTCATGTGATCACGTGATTCCCATCCAGCTTTCAGCAAGTAAAGTCAATGAAGGAAACCTGATTCACTTAACAACTGCATGATATATTTAACAATTGTATGGTGATTTACTTAACAAGTGTGGCAAGAAAGGTTGTAAAATGAGGCACACCTCACTTAATAACTGCCTTGCTTAGCAATATAAATTTGGGTCTCGGTTGTGTTCTTAAATTGAGTACTACCTGTAGTTTGGTCTAATCTCCTAACATTGGCTTTTGTAGCCAATTAAACTAAATAATGTAGTTGGTAAACATTAAAAGTTTATGAAGGCATTTTTTTTGGCTCAAGCAATGGAACAAATGGCAAGGATTTGTCTTGTGCATAGTGTATTATGGGTAATCTTTACCCAAACTGAACCTATTTTTTTGTTTCATTTCAAATGACTCTGGAGCTCTGACTTTCTTCTCCTGGGGCTGTTTATCCTCAGAGAGTATGAAAAGTTTATTTTGTTTTTGCTGCCACTTCCTTTGATGTCCTCCCCTTCTCTTCTAATTTATCACCTCGATAGATATCTGCCATGACCTCCCCATAGTTTTAAGGCATCTTTTAACTCTGATTTGTAGAAGGAATGTCTGAGAATAATACTAAGGTCCAGAGATGCCTTATATAAATCTCATGAAACAAGACACCTTGGAATATTACAACTACTTCTTTGTATTTATTTATCTATTAAATTGGATCAGTTTACATTAAAAGTTATCGTGAGTTTCAGGAACTGTCTTGTACAGCTGATTGTCCGACACTGAATTTACATAGTTGCTTAATGTCATGACAAAAATATGAGTTCCATTTCTGTAATTAAAGGAAACAATGACAATAATATAGTATCTTCATGAATGTGGATCCTTCCACCTCATTTGCCTTTTAAAGCAACTGCCCTCCCTCTTATCTACCAACTGGAATTTCATCATTTCCAGCAACTATGCAGTATTTTATTTTTCTTTAATGTGACCAATACTTTAATTATCTGAAAGGAATAACGAGTTCCCCTTTATCTTGAAGATAGAAGGCAATAGTAAATCAGCAGATTGGCTCCAGACCCCCAATTTTAGTGAAATGAATAGTATATCAGAGGAAATATTTCTAAATATATAGTTGTTATTAAAAATGGCATGGTCAAATTTCTCATCATAGAATTTATCAGTGTAATATTATAAGCCATTTTAAAGCTTGAATATTTGAATAGCTGGCACCGTATTAATAATAAGAAATATAAATATAAATAAAAATATTGGTTTAGTACCAGAAAAATTGAAGATTTGTTTATAAAGCAACAAACAGCAATAGATAGGAAAATTGAACATGAACCTTCCAATTTAAGCAAATTCAGTTTCTTCTTGATTGAAGAAACTTCAACCAGTTTCTACCAAAGTATAAATAGCAGGAGAAATTCTGAAAGTGGGAAACCAACAAAAAAGAAACAATCCAGTTTTGGAAAGACCAATGGGAAACAATCCAGTTTTGGAAAGATCAATGGGAAACTCAAAAAGACTACAATAAAATACTGGATTAATAAAACAATTTGAAGATGAATTTAATAAGAATTAAAGGTTAGAATCGATAATAACAACAAAATTGGTTAAACATTGAGTAACAAGATTAAAAATTGAACATTTCCTGGAAAGATCAATTGCTTGACTTTTGGCTCAAATATCTGACTAGTTTACATCCAATTATAGCTAAACAGATTAATGAAGTATTGCATCAGTGTCTGGTTAATTAATAACTAGGCAAAAGGCATCTGATTTTTAAAAAATCAGTGAAAGGGACAACACAGGAAACTACAAGCCAATGAGATCTTGCCTATAGTGTTTAAATTACAGGCAAAACAGTGGACAACAACCAAGATTACTTAGAAGAAAATATCATTCTTCCTGTAGAATAGAAAGGAAGTAAAAGGAAAAGCAGAGGTATAAATGATCATGTTCTGATTGATAAAATGATTCTGGAGAATTGCAGAAGCCCCCCCCCCACCCCACCCCCCCAAAAAAAACACACCAAAACCATTTACATGTGGTCTGGATTGATTCTAAAAAGATTTATTACCACATAATAAGATCAAAGGTTTGAAAACATCTTGTGTCAATAAAAAAACATTAAGATGTTTATAGAAAAACAATGAAGCAGTGAAGAAAGGAATTGGTTGTTGGAACTGAAAAATATGGGCTTGTCAACATTAGGAAAGGCATCTTCCAGGGCGATTCATTATCACCCTTACTATTAGTCTTTGCTATGTTCCTACTTTTGAAGGAAACAAATCTAGCTATCAAACACCAAAAAATGCCAATAAAATCTCACATTTGCTTTATATGGATGATCTGAAGCTTTATCGAAATCAGAAATTGAATGCCAGTCATTGAAAAGTATTGTAAGCATGTTTAGCACAGATATAGCAATGGAATTTGGCTTGAAGAAATATGCCATAGTAGCAACAAATTGGGGTAAAATCGCACACAGTAATGGAATTGAATTGATTCTGATGATTTGGCTGAATGGCCAAATCATCAGAAGCCATAAGGATGAAGCCTACAAGTATCTGGATATTTTACAGTTGGATAGTATCAGGTACAGACAAGTGAAAATAATGTAATTAATGAACAATACATCCCAAAAGTGAAACAATTGCTAAAGACAAAATTGAATGGTGGAAACTCTATCAAAAGTATCAATACCTTTATGTAATTATGTAAAAGAGAGCCAAAAACAAGCATTGATGCAAGTTAAAAATAGGAACTTCCTGAATGTATAAGAAACAAAACATGAATATTTAAATCTTGTAATAAAAACACTAACAGAATGTTGGCAAGAAAAAGCATTGCATGGCCAATTTCTACAAAAGATCAAGGAAAAAGTAGATAAAGATAAAACCCGGGAATGGCCTACAGCTGGAATATTTAAAAAAAGAAACTGAAGGCTTAGTTTTAGCTACTCAAGAGCAAGTTATTTGAACTAATTCAATCAAGACCAAAACTGAAAAATTATCAAGTGTTTCAAAGTGCAGATTGTACAAAGAAGTTGCTAGTAGAAGACAAAGAATTGGAGAAGGTCAAAAAATTGGAAGAACATACCATCAGCCATGGTGTTGGTTATCAGCACACTGGGTGCCATACCAAAAAAATCTTGGGGAGCACTTAGAAAATCTGTGCATTGACAAATCTCGATCTCTTAATTACAAATGGCTTCAATTCGCACATACACTGTGCAGATACATAATAACTTCTTAAGTTCTTGGGAAGAACTTGATGTATATGAAGGCCAAATCCAGTTAAAGACCTGCAGCTGTGATTTCACATTATTTTGATGATGATGATGATGATGATGATGATGATGATGATAATAATAATAATAATAATAATAATAATAATAATAATAATAATAATAATAATAATAATTTGATACCTAGGATGCTGGCAGCAACCCATATCAAACATTAGCACCAGTCAATGGTATTTGTGATACATAAATGTTCAGTTGACTCAGTTTCATGTTTAATGAATAAAAGAGATAATAATAATATTATAATTGGGATAGAGTACAGGACAAGGAATGTCCTTAAATATATTATTGTATCTTTTGTATATTTATGATACTGTTTTGACTTTGAGAAGTAAATAATGATTAACTTAATGTTTGGAAACATTTTTCCTCTTATATGAGAAAAGCACTTACTCAAACAAGACTTAGTTCCATAGTAGTTAAAAGTATGATCACTTCTCCTAGCATAACTATTCATAGCTTTGAAATAATTTCACCTTTTAGATCATTTAGTAATTTTTTCTTAAGGAAAGGAAGAATGTTCTGTGATTGTAACTTTACTTACAGTTTGGCTGACAGCTGGTTGTTGTGAATCCAGCTGTGGTTAGACTTCTTTGCATAGGAAATCAGATATGTACAGCCAACAGGTTGAGAAATCTTTTATTAATGACTGATATATACACTTTGGCTTCTTGCCAATCTCAATAAAAAGCATTTATCCATTCCAACTGCACTGAATTAACTCAAGTATTAAACATCAGTGTAATATTGTCTGCTGTAATATTAATGGCAGTATATCAGCATGTATGTATGTACATATGTGTGTGTGTGTGTGTGTGTGTTTATGGTTATACCTTTACCACTGGTGGGTAATGATGCTGGAGAAGGCCAATACTCTGATGATTCAGGTCCTAGTCATTTGAAAGCATATTACATGCAAATAGATAAATAGGTAACTCTTTGGTGGGAAAAAATGGCACTTCAAGTGACAGTATGATTCAACTGGTGCCAGATCTGCTCGAATGTGAAGGATTGATGGTGGCAAAAACCCCTGATATTATGGCAGATGCCATCAAGCCTTCTGAGTTCAGAGCCAGTTCGGTCCCAATGTGGTGCTCTTTGGATAAGCATGCAAGCATGAACTGAATGAACTAGCTAGCAATCATTGGCAGCCAAACAACTACTTTGTATTAACACCGTAGTCTCCTAGCTAATGGAACATTGCCATATGCTAAATACATACATACATACACGTATCTGAAAAGTGAGTCAGCCTTGAGGTTGGACAATGTGAAAACTGTCTACATTTTACCCATGAAGCAAAGAAACGAAGAATATTGAACCTGTCCAATGACCTGTGTGGCTCATGTATATAACCCTCAGTGAAGCTGTCCTGGATTAAACTAAAGTCCTTTCAAATCCAGTGTTCTGATTACTTTCCCCAACAGCTAATCAGATACATTGGAAAAATGATAGATAATGACCCCCACCTCAATTTGTGTAACAGTGTAGGTAGAGTAGAAGTGGGCTATACAATGAATCAAACTATGGGATAGTAACATATCACTATGTTTGTACAGTTTTTTAAAAAAAGATATCTGACATTACTTTGATCCATGGATAATTAATTTATGTTGTATTGTCGCATTACTGGTTTTAATTCTCTTTTACGAGATTGCTTGTTTCAGTAACTGTCCTTTATGCTTTTTAAAATATATTTGATTGTCTTTATTCTGATGCTGTCACTCCCTCAAATTTTTCAAAACAAAGGCAGGTGGAAATGAAAAAAGAGTCAGCTCAACCTTTGTTGTACTAATCTGCTCCATTCCATCACCCCTATGCTTTTTTCGTTTCCACATCATTGGCTTCTGAAGTGTGGAAAACTCATAACGTCTAACATAATTTCTTACAGTTTGTCTTACTGCAGTAGAATAGCAGAGGTAGTGTTCTGTGTTTGAAGTCAGATTTTTTTAAAAAAAAAAGCAATTGGAGGAAGCTATTGAAACTAGAGGTGAAGACCTGCAAATTGCTCAAACTTCTTTTTAATATTAGTCCTTTGATCTGTCATGATCAATATGCTAGTTTCTTCTCCCTTCTTCAAATAATTAGAATGCCAGAAATTTTCCAACTGAGGAAGGAGGCAGGGGTGGGCTTCAAAAATTTTAGCAAGGGGTTCTCTGCCTGGTTGTTGGGTGGGCGTGGCCATGGTGGGCGTGGCCTAGTCAGCTTCCTGCACCACAGCTTTCCTTGAGCCTCTGGGAGGGCGAAAATGGTCTCCCCAGCCTCCAGAGGCCCTCTGGAGGCTGAAAACAGGCCTTCCTGAATTTACAGTAGGCCCATTTTTCATTCTCCCTGAGCCTCCATGCACACCCTGCACTTACCTGCATCCAAAACAGGCCACATGGGGACTCCTGGGAGGGGTGGGGTGGGGAGGGTTGGGTGGCATGGGGCCAGCCAGGAGTAGGATTTAGGGGTTCTCTGAACTGCACAGAATCTTAGCTAGAGGTTCTCCCGATCCCTTGCGAACCCCCAGCAGCCCACCCTGGAAGAGAGGAACTTTCTATTTTAGCAGAGACGAAAACACTAAAAGTAAGAGAATGTGCAAGTAGTAGGGCAAGTTATCGAGTGAGTCACATGTGCTGAACTTTGCATTCTTGAACCTTCAGCTCCTATCGCGGGAGCTAAAATTCAACAAATCAAAATAGGAATAGCTTGAAGAAGAGTAGCTTAACTTTCTGTACTAACCTGAAGTGTTCTTTTATTAAATACATAAAATGATGAAGATGATAATTATTCCTTTTTCAGTTGGTGTCTTTCCTTCTGTTAAATTTAATCTCCTGCTGCCAGGAGAAGTTCTTTGGTTTCTCTCTAAATTTATGTAAGCATTTGTTATAGGTCTATGGCTTTGATTAGATCTTACTGACATCATTGATTTTCTTTTTATGTCTGCTGCTTCAATGATTTTACTGTGTGTGTGTGGGAGAGAGACTGTGTGTGTAACTGCATGCTCCTTTTATATAGAGTATATATGGAAATATGCTTTACCTTTGCTTTCTTTGAAATGCAGTGTGGTTTATAAATGAACAACCTAGAGCAATAGCAGAGTTATGGTAATGTATTGCAAAATGAAATTATGATTCAATAGAGAATATAAAGGGTTAGTACCATTTGCCTCATTCTGCACTCATATCTCTTATAAGAGCTGTTATAAGAGAATAACCGAATGGCAGCTTTCTAAGTTTCATTTTATTGCCTTTGAAAATCCAAAGTCAGCATGTTTTCTTGTCATGTCCATAAAATCCTGTGTACTCAATGAATGCCTAACAAATTACAATCCAGCAACATTATCTGATGCAAATGTTATTGCAAAGCAATTGTCATTTAATGCATATAATTTTCTACTTGGCTAAGGTTTATAAGGAAGCAGAAGGATACAGCACTTTTTTGTCTCATCTTGGATGCAACTACCCTTGGAATTTATGGGTGATTTCCTTTCATTTGATTTTTGATTTGATTTTTTGATTTTGATTTGATTTGATTTGATTTATATGCCGCCCTTCTCCGGAGACTCAGGGCAGCTTACAATGCGTTAAGCAATAGCCTTCATACTTCTGTATATTTTATACAAAGTCAGCTTATTGCCCCCACAATCTGGGTCCTCATTTTACCTACCTTAGAAAGGATGGAAGGCTGAGTCAACCTTGAGTCTGGTGAGATTTGAACTTGCAGTAATTGCAGACAGCTGATGTTAATAACAGTGCTTTAGTCTGCTGTACCAGCAGGGCTCAATTTATTTGATTGTTGGGCTACATAGAGCAAGACACTGAAAGTTTTGTAAGTACCTGCATATATTAGTTTATTTATTTATCTACCGATCATATTTGAATAGCTGCCCATCTCATGTAGTGATTCTGAGTGGCATAGAGAATAGAACAATCATAATACATAACCATTAAAAACCACCCATTTAAATTAAAAAGATAAAAACAAAATTTTAAAAAGTGTAATGGCAGAAAAACATACAAAGAGTGCATCCAATTACCTGTAGCAGGCTCCACTCCCTCATGGGAACATCTACCTAGTTGACAGAACCATGTTTTAAGGACCTTCCAGGTTGCTGCCATCCTTACCTCAGAGGAATGATATTCCAGAGGGTGGGGGCGACAGCAGAAAAGGCTGTCCTCCTAGATCCTGCTGACAAAACTCCCTGGTTGATGGGTTGTGCATGAACTCTAACATAGTTCCAAAAGTAGACTCTAATACAATTGCTTGATGGTTAATCAAGTGTGGTTTGGTTCATATACTAAGAGATTATTCTACCAGTTGGTGATTCCTAGCCTACACATAAGACTGAACATCTGTTTCTGATTTGTTATGTACTGATGACATGAGATTGAATATCTAGCATCCATTACTCCTTAAATTATTGGGAAATGCATAGAGAATAGTATATGGAATATATAGGTGAATGTACTCCTACCAAAGATGAAGTGTGTATTATCTATCAGTTGCCATTTACAGTAGTATTGTTTATGTTTCTTGTGACATGAAATTCTCCCAACTGAACTAGCTTAAAGTCTATTAAGAAAAATAATAGAACAGTTGAAGAGGTGTAAAGGACTCATTTGTTATTTCCAACTTATTTGTTATTTAGTTGCTGCTGCAACTTTTTCCTCTTATAAATGGCTCAACATTTTCAGTAATGTACCAGCTTTGCTGTCAAAATAATGTAATTCGTAATTATCTATTATAAACTTTGCTGTTGATAGTAAATCTGCTTCCAATTCTTATTCTGCTCTTGGTTATAAAAAAAGAGCCCATCAAAATAGTACCATCTGCAATGGACTCCTTAATTCCATCGATACTTTCTGCAGTGAAGTCTGTCCTTTGTGGTGTGTGACCTGTTTTTATGATTAAGGCCGAGCTTTTTCCCATAGGGGATAGTCATTTAAAATAAAGTTTACTGGAGAAGAAGGAGGTCTTGACTAAGTTTGAATCAGATTCTTTCCAGCCCAAACCTTGTCTTTTTTCCACTAGAAGAGACGGAAATATCCTCAAGTTAGCTGAAGACTGGGAATGTATGAAAGTGCAAGTAGGACAGAATTTTAGCTACAGGAAATCGCACTATAGGTCCGGCAGATTAAATGAGTATTTTGTGAAACTAGGAAAATGATCCCATTCAGCAACTGGTGCGTCTGAGGATTTTCATTTGATGACTTTGGAAGCAATTATTGCAAAGCTTTCTTTTCTTTTCCAATGAACAAATGAATTCTGTAAAAGGTTCTTCTTTCCTCCCAGTTCTATTGGCAGCATGGTAATTTCCAGTATTAAAAGAACGATGGGGCTATTCTTGAAAATAATGATGCATGTGAAGTTCATCATTGCCTTCCAGATTTTTCAATATTTTAGTGTAAAAGAAATGTGAAAAGAAACCAGCAGGTAAACCAGCATTTACCAACAGTTCTTGTTGGTAAATGAAGCTCATGCTGTGCAGGAATGATGGAGAAAGCTGTCATGTGAAAGTGAGATTTTTCTACTAGCTTAATGGTGGTTCTCTTACTTGGTCATAAGAGAGTAAAATATTATGCTTATTTGGAAACTCCTAGCTGAATATGACAAGATAATTGCTAAGCACTTCACTGCCACTGCTGTAAAATAGCCCTTACTCGGGAATAAGTAAGGCATACAGTAGGCATTCAGATAAGGTTAGTCTTATTAAACACAAGAAGTCAGTCATAAATCCAGGGAAGATTTGGCCACTAGAGTATGTATGTAAACAAGCCAGACTTGTTTAAATCTGTGTTCCCTGTTTGAAGTGTTAGGCTTTTTCCTCCCACCTTTCTGAGTCAATGGATATTTGCCTGTTGTCTTGTAATCTTGGTGAGGGTGGGGGAGGGCTAATCTGTATTGATAAAATACTTCTCTTTATTCCAGAAAGTTCTGGTTCTTGCCTTACTGTTGATTCAGTATCATTCAGCACAAGAAGTGAAGAAATGGCAAAACCAATCTTTGTGGATGGAAACCTTGGCTTATTGCTTAGGATCTTGTGTGGGTCCAGCAAATTGCCCTGCGTTCAGTAAACCTTGGATAAATAAGCCATGGCATAGACTATAGTAGGGCTGTCAAACTCACGTCGTCACGGCGAGGTCACGTATCGGGACTTTTTTCCCATTCGCTAAACTGGGTGGGAGTGTGGCCAGCACATGACGCATCTGGCCTGTGGGCTGGGAGTTTGACAGCCCTGGACTATAGAGTAAAATCTTTTTCCTCCTTAGGACTCTCCATTCTGTTTGTGCCCTACCTGCAATTGTACAAAGCATGACTGTTGAGCAGAATTTCTAATATCTGCAACAATAACTTTTGGCCTAGGGATTTTTCTGGTCCTAAGTGTTTCTACAACTTGGTATCTCACAAAAGAACAGGCTTAAAGTTTTGCCATCAGGGGTTTTAGAAAGGAGGTTCAGTCACCTTTCTTTCCAGAGTTGACATCGGCATCACATGCTCTGCTGTATTATTTATGGCACTTGGAACTAATATCACCCCTCTATTACTCTGGGAGAGAATATATTTTTCTTTATTAGCTGATAAATCCTTAGAAAACTCAAAAAAAAGTACAAAAATGCTGTTCAATCATGTGAGCTGTAAGGACATTCTGGGTATAATTAAATTCTGACAGTGTTTCCATGCCACAAGGCAATTAGGTATCCAGTTTTCTTGTTGTTATTTTAGTTTTCTTAAAAGTTTACTGTTTGATGTTTTATACAGCATCATGTCAATGACCGTAAATGAAATGTAACTGAGGACCAAGGTCAGGTTGAACATTTTTGAAGCCTTTTCTTCCAGGAGAGTTGCTGAAAGAAAAATAGATCCACAAGTATTTATTTTTGCTTTCTATCTTACAAGAAAGGATAAAATAATACAAAAGTTGGGTCTTAAATGAGTTTTAAGGATGCCTTAAAATTTGATAAGAGCTAAGGGTTTCATTTGGTTCTTTACTTCACCCAGGAAGAAAAGTATCTTAAAAATTAGGATGTACTCTGAAAACTAGGGCACTGATGGATTAATTTATCTTGTGTTGCTGAAACAACATCATCTTTTTTTATAGACTACCATGCACACAAAAGTGGACATAGCTGGGAACATCTTACTATCTAAGATTGGAACATGAATGCGGCTTTAATATTTCAAAAAGAGGTGCATCACATCTGATCCCCATCTCCCAAGCTCCTTTTTCAAAGTAGTTGCGTAACTGTACAGTTTGCTACATCCCACATGGAATTTCAGCTACTCCTACATTGAAATTTGCCATCTTATTTTCATGAATTTTCTTTTTCTACACAAAAGGCATTCCATTTTTTCCCCCTAAGTTGTTTTAGAATATCTGCAGATGGTACATTTTGAAGTAAGCTTGTTGCAAGGTGATGTTGCTCTTGTATTATGGCATCATTCTCAGTCTCTGTCTCCTTCCCTGCTATTTTCATCTGCTATCTTAAGTCCTTTGATTTGAAGAAAAAACCCGAACATTCTAGAAAGGGCTTTCACCCCTCTACCATTTCCCTGACAATACAATGAGAGAGGAAAAATACTTCTTCCTACGATCTACCCATAACCAGTGGTGGAATTCAAATTTTTTTAATACCAGTTCTGTGGGCATGGCTTGGTGGGCATGGCTTCGTGGGCATGGCAGAGGAAGGATACTGCAAAAACCCCATTCCCTCCCCACTCTTGGGGGGGAAGGATATTGCAAAATCTCCATTCCCACCCCACTCTTGGGCCAGCCAGAGGTGGTATTTGCCGGTTCTCAAAACTACTCAAAATTTCCACTACCGGTTCTCCAGAACCTGTCAGAACCTGTTGAATTTAACCCCTGCCCATAACTTATATTTAAGGTAGATTCAAGAATGCAGTAGTAAAAATGTCATTTAATTAATTAATTAAAAGATTTTGTATGGCCAATTATCCCAGTGCACAACTCTGGGCAGCTCACAGTAATAATTGCCATAAAACCAGAGAACCAGAGGGAAAAAAAAACCTAGAAGCTAAAATACTTAGTATCTCAGTTGTCTCCTGAAAAGGCCCTACAGCTGTACATAGTCTCTCATTACTCTACTTCAGTGCCTTAAAGAAAAGTATTGATGGTTTTTCAGAAGGTTAAATGGATGAAGGCTTACCACATCATTAGGGGGATAGTGTTCCAGATTGTAGGGACTTTTTATTAATGTTTTGGTCTCCTTAGAGATGGGAAAGAATGAAGTTACTTTTTCCTTTTTGTCAGATTGAATGAAGCTAATGGAAACACTATGGATTTTTTTTTTTTTTTGGCAAAATATTGTTGTGAGGCAGTAACAATGCAACACACTAGTAGCTTTATTCCAGCAGCAATTTAGTGACTATTGACGAGCAGTTTTAAGGCATAACTATTGCTGTCATGCTACAGAATGGTTGGCTCTTTATACTAGGCACAAAGTAGTAGCTGTCTAGCACATTGACAAGAAAACAGTATAATATTGGAGCCAGGGGTGGGTTCTAATTTTTTTTACTACCGGTTCTGTGGGCATGGCTTATTTTGGTGGGTGTGTCTTGGAGGTCATGTGACTGGGTGGGCATGGCTAGCTGGTCATGTGATCGGGTGGCCATGGCTATGTGTATAGGGACTACTCAGAGGGCTGAAAAAAGTCATTTCTGACAGGTTCTCGCACTTTTGACTGGTCCTCACACTTATGACCATCCTCACATTTATGCCCGTGCAGCATTCTTAACAACCATGTCACTCATTTCACAACTGCTTCTCTTCACCATGGTGACAAAATAGGGCAAAAACATAAAATGTGAGGACAGTTGTAAGTTCGAGGACTGGTCAAAAGTGCGAGGACCAGTCAAAAATAACTTTTTCAGCCCTCTGAGTAGTCCATATGCATAAAAGGATAAAGCAATAGAGAGGGATGAAGGAAGGGAACGGAAATTAGAGTAGGAGTGAGGGTAAGAGAGGGAGGAAGAGAGAAGGAGAAGGAGAAAGGAAGAGGAAGTAGGGAGGAGAAGAAGAGGGGGGGGAAAGAGAAAATAAGAAGGAAAGAAAAGAGAGAGGTGATAGGTTTGAGGAGAAAGATTGCTGTACAATAAAAAAGATGAAAGCCAACCCCAAACAAATATAAATATATTAAGATAAAGAATGAATTGTTAAACTTTAATCTATTTTAATCTATTTTTTAAAAAAACCAATATCACCCTTCATCTTCATCTCTAATCTTAATCAAATTCAATTTTTCCCTTCTATTCTATATTATACCCCTTCCCATTGTCATCTATTTTTATATCCATCCTCACATTGGTTAATTATGTAATATTACAGTTGTTTAATACAAATTCAACATTTTAATATAAATCAATTAGTTATATAACTATCTTTTTTGTATATTAATCAATATGAACATGAATATTCCAATTATTTCCATGCAATCCAATTTCTTACAAATCAATTAATTATATTTACCAATAATAATAAACCAAATAATTTCCCCCATATATTCCTTCAAATCACAACTTAACCATTTCTGTTTTCAACACAATATACAATTAATAGTATCTCAATTATTACAATTCCCTAATTAAATAGAGATTTTTTTCTTTTGTGTTTTAAAATCTTGAACTCTCCTCTTTTGCCTAAATTTCCCATTGTTTGCAGTTTTGCACTTATCTTTTTTGGTGAGGAAAAAAAAAAATCTCTCTCTGCCTCATTTTGTCACATTGCAGCAAAGACCCCGCTTTACTTTCGGTTTTGTTTTTTCAGCATAACTAGGGGAAAAAAATATCTGCTCCAGGACTCTTTGCAGCTAGCAACAGAGCTCTGAGCAAAACAGCTGAGAGCAAATCAGCTGAGAGTCAGGAGACTCTAATCAACTTGTGCTAATTAACCTATGCTGAAGCTGAAGGGGGCTGTTTTTTCTATTTTTGCAGGCACCCTCTACTCATTTGTTTTCTTTTAACACTGATCAGCTGTAGGGCGGCCTTTTGAAGCCCCGCAGCAAGAGTTTAAACAGTTTTTTCCTCTCTAGCCATTAGCTGGGAGCCTGGGACTCAGGAGGCAGCATAGATTGGGAGTGGACAGGGTAAGCGAATGGCGACAGGGCCGGTTCAGGGGCATGGCCAGCCAATCTTATTACCAGTTCTCCGAACTATTAAATTTTTTTACTACCGGTTCTTGAGAACCGGTGCAAACCGGGAGCAACCCACCACTGATTGGAGCATTGTTTAACCTCTCCCACAAGATTAGAGAACTGGAGATATTTTTATTTTCTATTGTTTTGGCCTTTTATTCCAGGCTTCAGGATCTATCTTTATGCCTCAGATGGAAGTTCTTAGCTCCAATATCTTTGTTCTCCTAATTAGAATTACTGAAATTGAAAATAGGAAGAAAATCATTGTGATCAGTGATTAATTTTCCTATATATTGCTAGACTGCAGAACATGCAAAACCATAAATCTATATTCTTCCATAAACTAAGTCATGCATTCAGGAGCTAGATAACAGAAGAAACCTCAAGGGCTTAATAGCGCTAGGTAAATTCCATTATTGGAGACAAAAACAGATACAGATTTCCCTAATGAATCCGGAAACCATCCCACACATTTATCTATCTGTCTTTCTGTCTCTCTATCCCAGAATTTAAATCTGAAGCTTTTTCTTCATTTTGTCTGGGTCAATGGGCTTTTGGCTTCTCTTTTTCCAGTTTTGAGAGTGGAATACACAGGACTGAACAATGTCACATCCTGCTTTATCTGATACAGCCTTTATATTTTGATCATACAGAACAGAGTTTTCTGCCCTATCGTTTAACAACCTAATTCGGAGCCCTACGCTTGGAAACTGGCTCAATAATAATTCATAACTTGTGGGCTTGTCATCCTCTCTCTGTTGGAGAGCCGTATTTCCTCACTTGCCAACTCCCAGTGAGATGTTTATTGGAAGATTTTTCAACTGAGGTAGACAATAAAAGGCCAAATCCCCAGGGGGTCTGAATGAAATCAATGACACTCCCATAAGTAGCAGAAGATATGTCTATCAGATGGGACGGATGTTTTAATTTGTAACCAAAGCTAGCTGGATTCTTTCTTTAGAGATCTGATAAGAAGAATGTGCACTCTGCTTCATAAGCTTACAAAACCAATTAAATAATTCAAAACTATTTTAAAAAATCAGAACAAGATAATAAGAACAGTAAATTTAAACTGCCAGAAAAATCCTCATTGGAAAAATATGTGAACAATCACATATTTAAGCAGTGGTATTAAAGCTGGCATAATAGAGCTGTCCATATGGTTCAGGATAACTTTAAATTTTTGCTTCTAGATATAAATATGGTTTTTACAATACTGTACATTCCCATGTGGTACTATTAGTGTAATAGATATGCCTCCCCAATTCTCAGTTTAATTCACGGTTTTATAAATGCAATTGCTTATTTCTATTTACATCTCTGGACCTCTAAAAGTTCTGATTAGGAAATGGTTCTCACTTGTTGTTAGTTGCAAAGTCGTGTCCGACCCATCACGACCCCATGGACAACGTTTCTCCAGGCCTTTCTGTCCTCTACCATCCCCCAGAGTTCATTTAAGATCATGCCGACTGCTTCAGTGACCCCATCCAGCCACCTCATTCTCTGCCGTCCCCTTCTTTTGCCCTTGATCTTTCCCAGCATTAGGCTCTTCTCCAGTGAGTCCTTCCTTCTCATTAGGTGGCCAAAGTATTTGAATTTCATCTTCAGGATCTGGCCTTCTAAAGAGCAGTCAGGGTTGATCTTCTCTAGGATTGACCGGTTTGTTTGCCTTGCAGTCCAAGGGACTCACAGGAGTCTTCTCCAGCACCATAGTTCAAAGGCCTCAATTCTTTGGTGCTCAGCCTTCCTTATGGTCCAGCCCATTGCAATTGGGAAAACCATAGCCTTGACTATACACATTTTTGTTGGCAGGGTGATGTCTCTGCTTTTTAGTATACTGTCTAGATTTGCCATGGCTTTCCTTCCCAGGAGCAAGTGTCTTTTAATTTCTTGGCTGTAGTTCCCATCTGCGGTGATCTTGGAGTCCAGGAAAATAAAATATGTCACTTCCTCCGTTTCTTCCCTATCTATTTGCTAGGAATTGAGAGGGCTGAGTACCATGATCTTAGTTTTCTTAATGTTGAATTTCAAGCCAACATTTGCACTCTCCTCCTTACCCGCATCAAAAGGTTCTTTAGTTCCTCTTCACTTTCTGCCATTAGAGTGGTATCATCTACATATCTGAGGTTGTTTATATTTCTCCCGGCAATCTTAATTTCAATTTGTGATTTATCTAGCCCTGCCTTTCTCATGATGTGCTCTGCATATAAGTTAAATAGGCAGGGCAACAGTATACAGCCTTGCCGGACTCCTTTCTCAATTTTCAACCAATCAGTGGTTCCGTGTCCAGTTCTCACTGTTGCTTCTTGATCTGCATATAGGTTTCTCAAGAGGCAAATAAGATGGTCTGGTACTCCCATCTCTTTGAGAACTTTGAGAATTTGTTGTGATCCACACAATCAAAGGCTTTAACATAAGCAATGAAGCAGAAGTAGATGTTTTTCTGGAACTCCCTAGCTTTCTCCATGATCCAGTGTATGTTGGCAATTTGATCTCAAGTTCGTCTGCCTCTTTGAAATCCTTCCTGTACTTCTGGTAGTTCTCAGTCCACATACTGCTGGAGTCTAGCTTGTAGGATTTTGAGCATAATTTTGCTAGCATGTGAAATGAGTGCAGTATTTTAATTTTAATTATATTCATTTTATGTATTCAATTCATGCTTATAGTTGTATATATTATCTAATACGTATTCGACAAATAAATAAAATAAATAAAAATAAATAAATCGTTTGAACATTCTTTGGCATTGCCTTTCTTTGGAATTGAAACAGATCTTTTCCAATCCTATGCCCACTGTTAAGTTTTCCAAATTTGCTGGCATATTGAGTGTAGCACTTTTACTGCATCATCTTTCAAGATTTTGAATAGCTCAACTGGAATACTGTCACCTCCACTAGCTTTGTTGTTGCTCAGAATTCCAAAGACCTATTTGACTTCACATTCCAGGATGTCTGGCTCAAGGTCAGTGGCCACCCCATCTTGGTTATCAGGGATGTTAAGCTCCTTCTTGTATAGTCTTCTGTGTAATTTTGCCACCTCTTCTTAATCACTTCTGCCTCTGTTAGGTCCCTGCCATTTTGGTACTTTATCATGCCCATCTTTGCATGAAACATTCCCTTCATATCTCCAATTTTTTTTTTTTAAATTTGATTTATATGCCGCCCTTCTCCGAAGACTCAGGGCGGCTTACAATGTGCTCAGCAATAGCCTTCATCCTTTTGTATATATTTATACAAAGTCAGCTTATTGCCCCCACAACTGGGTCCTCATTTCACCTACCTTAGAAAGGATGGAAGGCTGAGTCAACCTTGAGCCTTGGCGAGATTCGAACCCTGCAGTAATTGCAGGCAGCTGGTCTTAATAAGCTTAATAACAGGGTGCCTTAAACCCCTGTACTACCAAGGCTCTTGAAGAGGTCTCTGGTCCTCCTTATTCTATTGTTTTCTTCTATCTCTTTGCACTGTTCATTTAAGAACACATTCTTATCTCTTCTAGCTATTCTCTGGAATTCTGCATTCAATTGGGTGTATCTTTCTCTTTCTCCCTTGCTTTTTGTGCCCCTTCTTTCCTCAGCTATTTGTAAAGCTTCCTCAGACAGCCATTTTGCTTTCTTGCATTTCTTTTTCTTTTGGGATGGTTTTAGTTGCTACCTCTTGTACAATGTTGCGAACCTCCATCTATAGTTCTTCAGGTACTCTGTCTATCAGATCTAATTCCTTAAATCTATTTGTCACCTCTACTGTAAATTCATCAGGGATATGATTTAGTTCATACCTGAGTGGCCTAGTGCTTTCCCCTACTTTCTTTAATTTAAGCCTAAATTTTGCAACAAGAAGTTCATGATCTGAGCCACAGTCAGCTCCTGGTCTTGTTTTTACTGACTGTATAGAGCTTCTCCATCTTTGGCTGCAGAGCACATAGTCAATCTGATTTTTGTGTTGACTATCTGGTGATGTCCATGTGTAGAGTCATCTCTTGGGTTGCTGGAAAAGAGTGTTTGCTCTGACCATTGTTTTCTCTTGACAAAATTCTACCAGCCTGTTCCCTACTTCATTTTGTACTCCAAGGCCAAACTTGGCCTGTTATTCCGGTTATCTTTTGGCTTCCTACTTTAGCATCCAATCCCCCATGATTATAAGGACATCATTTTTTGGTGTTAATTCTAGAAGGTGTTGTAGGGCTTCATAGAACCGGTCAATTTCATCCCTTTCAGCACCAGTGGTTGGGACATAGACTTGGACTACTGTGAATTTGAATGGTTTTCCTTGGATTCGAACTGAGATAATTCTGTCATTTTGGGGATTGAATCCCAGTTCTGCTTTTCCTATTCTTTTATTGACTATGAAGGCTACTCCATTTCTTCTGATGGATTCTTGCCCTCAGTAGTATACCTGATGTTCATCTGAATTAAGTTCATCCATTCCTGTCCATTTTAGTTCTCTGATTCCTAAAATGTTGATGTTCAGTCTTTTTATTTCTTTCTGACCATGTCCAACTTACCTTGATTCATGATTCCACGTTCCTATGGAGAATAGATCTGTACAGCATCAAACTTTCCTTTCAGTACCAGATAAGCTGAGCGTCCTTTCGGCTTTGGCCCAGTCATATTACTCTTTCTGGCGCTACTAGTACTAGCCCTCTGCTCTTCTCCAGTAGCATATTGGACACCTTCCGACCTGAGGGGCTCATCTTCCAGTGTCATACTGTATCTTTTTGCCTTTTGGTACTGTCCATGGGGTTTTCATGGCAAAGATACTGGAGTGGGTTGCCATTTCCTTCTTCAGTGGATCCCGTTTTGTGAGAGCTCTCTGCTATGACCTGTCCATCTTGGGTGGCCCTGCAGGGCATAGCTCATAGCTTCATTGGGCTACACAAGCCCCTTTGCCATGACAAGGCAGTGAACCATGAAGGGGATGGTTCTAACTACCACTTTTCTAATTTCAAAGATAATTCCATTTGTAGCACCACTCTGTTTTCCCCAGAATAAGACATCCCCAGATAATAAGCCCAGTCAGGCTTTTGAGTACATGGCAATAAAGCCAAGCACTTATTTCAGGGTTCAAAAAAATATAAGACAAGGTCTTATTTTCAGGGAAACACGGTATATACTCTGCTTCAAACAAATGTGTTAATAAGAAATGAATTGTCTGAAGTGATTGAAAGGCAATAAAATTAAATTCCTTTCTGCATGTATTTGTATTAGTCATTTTAGCATGGCCCTATAATAATCCAAATCAGAAGAGGTATAAATTGCAAAAAGGCGGGGGGAGAGAATTTGGGCCATAGGAAAAAAATAAGAAGGAAACAATTGTCTTTTCTGCCTTTAATATGTGCTTTGTCTGTCAAAATCTCATTGTTCTGTATCCTGGAAATGGGTTTTGTATTTTTAATGTCCCACTAAGGTTTTAATTCAATAATTATATGCGAAATGGGAAGGAGACAAGATCACCTTAACAAATATATGCTCTAGCTTTCTAATGCTTTTTCATTGCTTCAGAAGGTTTACAAGAATTAAAAATAAAACAAAGCCTATAAAAGTCGTAAAGTGTTGTAAAAGTGGAAATAGACTTTGGGAGTAAAAAACACTTTAAAAGAAGAGTTTGTCAATTTGCATCCTTTCCTAATTGTTAAGAATACTCCTTTAACAGGTTTCAGTTGATATATATAATCAAAAGTGAAAGAAACAATTTCAGATGTACTGAGAAGGTACCGCTTCAGGCAAGGTGAAATCAAGATTATATCTAAAAAAAAAAAATCAATCCCATTGGTATATAATATGGGGAATTAGTCCTTAGGCATCTTGCATTCAAATCAAGATGGGCTTTAAAAAAAAAATAAATTTGCAATGCTTTGAATTGATTCTGTGAACAAGTGAGCTATTGTAGAAGGTATTATGGAATAAGGGTGACAGGATTCCAGAAGAAATTGTATGAACTGGAGTGCTTCGTCTGACATTTGGGACCTTCAGATGGAGCCTCCTGGTAAAATACAGTAAACCAGTCTGCCCAACCAAAATATGTGGCAGTCATCTCTGATTTCTAAAAAAGTGTTTGTAGCTTGCACAATAACTTAACATAGTTATGGCTTTCTTTCTTTCTTTCTTTCTTTCTTTCTTTCTTTCTTTCTTTCTTTCTTTCTTTCTTTCTTTCTTTCTTTCTTTCTTTCTTTCTTTCTTTCTTTCTTCCTTCCTTCCTTCCTTCCTTCCTTCCTTCTCTCTCTCTCTTTCTTCTTTCTTTCTTTCTAAATTTCTTTCTTCCTCTCACTTTCCCTCCCGCCCTCCCTTCTTCCTCCCTCCCTCCCTCCCTCCCTCCCTCCCTTCCTCCCTTCCTTCCTTCCTTCCTTCCTTCCCACTATAAAGACAATGGAAAATTAGAATTTCTTTAAAAATAACAGACATGGGAGAACATAAACCTGAGGGACTTTCAGTACTGACTAAGTTCTTAAATTTCTGGATAGGTTTATCTTTAAAGTAGCTAGCCTATTTTGAGACTTGTCCCAAATTTTTAAAGAAATTTTAAACAAGTCCTGTTCTTATTAGATCAAAAGTTAGTTTGAGCCAGCATTTTCTTTTCCATGATAGTCAACTAAAGCTTCTTGGGCTGCTGCTTCTCAAAAAAACAAAATAGTATAGTACACACTGGTTTAATTACAGTATATATACTGCGGAGTTAAAAAAAAAACGGGATATTGGCAGTTATAGCCTTTTTGAAGTACAGTAGTTTGCTGTTTTATTTTATATTTTTAAAGTGTGAAGTAGATGCTTTATTTATTTATTAGCCTTATATAACTGCCCAATTTATGAAACACAGTTCTGGATAACTCACAACAATATTCTATTCTTACCCCTGTGGATAAAATCTGAATAATTTGAAGTTCTGCTTATTTAAGCTTTAGGCAAGAGAAGTGTCATGAAGCATCATATTGTAACTTAATACAGAATTTAGGGTGCTCTGGAATTGCAGCCCTCTGCTGCACTTAGTTACTGCTTGGAAAACAGGACCGAGAAACACCTATTGTTCTATATTTTCATTTTCTATCAAACAAAATTAGGTATGAGACTAGCCAGTATCATCTTATCACCTTGGGTCACATTGAGTTGTACACTCTAGGGCAGTGATGACTAACCTTTTTGCCATCACTTGCCAAAAGTGGGGGGAGAATGGGGGGCTCATGTTAGCTCATGCCCACACCCATAATTCAATGCGCTCTACCGCCCCATGCATGTGCACACGACCCCCCCATGCTCCCCACGCTTTGGCACGGTGGGCCTGGTAGACCTGTTTTTCAGCCTCCCCAGGCTCCAGAGGTTTTCTTGGAGTCTGGGGACAGTGAAAACGACCTTTCCCACTTGACCAGAGGCCCTCTGGAGGCCAGAAATGGCCCATTTCCCGACTTCCGGTGGGACTGGAGGCTCGTTTTTCACCCTCGCCAGGCTCCAGAGGCTTTCTAGGAGCCTGGGGAGGGTGAAAGTGACCTTCCCCACACCCCCGGAGGCTCTCTGGAGGCTGGAAATAGCCCGTTTCCTGACTTCTGGTGGGCCCAAAAGGCCCAAAAATCAGTTGGCCGGTGCGTGCATTTGCTTTGGAGTTGAGCTAGGGCAACGCTCACGTGCCTACAGATATGGCTCCTTGTGGCACGCGTGCCATAGGTTCGCCATCACAGCTCTAGGGATTATTAAATCTACTGCTGTGTTGAGAGAAAAGGCTAATTTGAATAGGACATGGAGGCATTTTGATGCATGGTATCTTTATCATATAATGGCTTATTACATGTATCAGTAATCCTCGATTTACAACAGTTCATTTAGTGATCGTTCAAAGTTACAACGGCACTGAAAAAAGGGACGTATGACTGTTTTTCACACTTATGACCATTGCAGCATCCCATGGTCACATTTACATTCAGATGCTTGACAACTGGTTCATATTTATGATGATTGCAGTGTCCCAGGGTCTTGTGATCATCTTTTACAACTTTCTGTCAAGCAAAGTCAATGGGGAAGCCAGATTCACTTAACAATCGTGTTACTAATTTAACAACTGCAGTGATTCACTTAACAAATGTAGCAAGAAAAGTCGTAAAATGGGGCAAAACTCACTTAACAAATTTCTCACTTAGCCATGTAAATTCTGGGCTCATTTGTGGTCATATGTTGGGGACTACCTGTAGTTTTATTTACTTTGTTGACATATGCTTGATTCCCTACCCTTCAAAAAAAAAAAAAAAGACCTGCATGACTAATATTTAGAAACTGGTAAAAAACATTTTTTAAAAATTAAGCAGACATTTGGGAAATTAGTGGAAGATATATGGGGGACATTGGTAATAATATTATGTGGGATGGAATTTGTATTATACTATATGTTTTAGTATTTTTGCACGATATATTGCTTCTTAGATTCATTTTTTATTAAAGTGGCATAAAAACATTCTGTAGAAGATAGATGATAGATAGATGTGATTGATATTAATGACATATACCGTGCAATAAGATCTGAAAATTTCTTTTTAAACTTGGTATATGAATGATTTATGATATTGTTGCATGGATTATTTTCTGTATTTGATTCAGTTGATTTGGGAATAATATTCCACATTAGATTCACTTAAGTTTCCTGCTCTAAGACCACCCCAGTTGGTGGGGTTATTCCAGTTTGAATGCATGGGCTTTTGCAAATTTTCAAGTACCCTATAGTATTAATAGATGATTAATTTCTCCTTAGGAGGAAGCCAACATTTGCTTGAGTTCCACACACTTTATTTTGACTGCAGATAATACTGAGAAAATGATGAACTGATCCAACTCACCACATTTACTTTACAACACTTTCACTTACACTGTACTCAGATGAAACTTACTGTACTTTCCAAAGGAATTTGTTCTTGCTGGGTGTGTATTTATTTTAAACATTTTTTCATCCCTTTTCATATAAAATAAAGTAAAATCCCAATGTGGTTTTTACAGTACTGCTCCCTATGGGGAAGTAGCCAGATCTTTTGTACTTTTAAACCCATGACTAGTGTTAAAAAATCTTTGAAGCATCATGCAGCTTCAGCATCTCAAATGCTGATTCAAATTGATTTGATTCTTGGCATTTATTATTTCAATTTATATAGCTGCCCATCTCAGCTGCGCGACTGGGAGCTTACATTTAAAAACTAGAAAGCGAACAAGTCTGATCTTAAGCCATGGTTTAAAAGCATAGAAAACCATAACAGAACATTATGAACAGAAAATTCAGGTCTGAAAATTGCAAAGTATACTCAGCCTAACCACTGTATAGCAGTAGTTATACTGATCCCACTGTATAGCAGTAGTTATACAGATCCCACTGCATAGCAGTGGGATCTGGCTATGCAGTTCTGCTGCATAGCCAGATCCCACCATCCAGTGTCACAGTTCCACTTCTAAGCCCTTACAAAAGGCCAGTAGAATCAGGCTCAATTTGACTAGGTTTCTTGTTCTTCCCATTTAATTTTTTAACTCAAGCTATATATTTTTTTTCTGAGCAAAACATTTATTTCTGCTTGGACAGAAATGTTGGAAGAAAAATCCAGTTTCAGTTCTAAGCTGGGAGAAAGGCGCTAGAAATAAAATGGAGGCTGGTTGGAAAGGATTCTGTTTATTGATGAGCAGAACCACCAACAGTTCTGTAACAGCTGACAAAATGGAGTTGAGAGTAGGGTGGGTTTTTATACCTTTTTGATTTCTATGGGGTCATGTAGGGGTTGTGGCTGGCTCTTTAGGTAAAAGGGGAAATACAAATCCTATGTGTTTGTCTGAGCTAATCTTATCTTGCCTAATTGTTTATCTGGAGTTTCTGTCTGACCCAGACTTTCTGAATGGATTACCAAATCTGCATTTCTAAAAGCTGGCTTCCTCAGTTTCTGCGGGGCAGTTTCTGCCTCCCTTAAGATTTTCCCCCATTTCTCCTTTAGAGGAAATATTTTATCCTGCCTTTTTAATATCCCCCAAAACTTCATTCTCTAGGAGGGTGTGTTGGTGCTGACTTTCTACAACACCCAGCTTTTGTAGAGTCCTTTCCATTTCATTTTAATTTAGACAAAAGAGCAAAATTCAAGTTGATGTTTTCCTAAGAGAAATAGCAAAAGACCTTCTGAAGTGTTAAAAGGGGAATGTCCTGCCTCTCCCAAATGTTCTGTTTCAGAGCTGTAGCATAATTTAAGTACATTGCCTGTAATTTATCACTAAGTGTTGTGTGGAATTGCTACAGTGAGAATGCACTGGGACATACAGTATCTGGAACAGAAAGATATACATGTCTTTATTTTGCCAATGTATTTATTGCTGTTGCAATCGAATGCTTTAAGCAGTTGTCATTGATGAACAGGGGCTTTAATTTCAGAGGAGGAAAGGAAGAATTAAATCATCTTGATACCCCCATCTGTGTTTTAATGAGAAGAAAAACGAATTTAAACAGAAGAATGGTGCCTCAATTTATCCTTGTGTCAACTCGTGAAGCTTTCCTGACCTTCTCCAGAGTTGCCATAGGCAGTGGGATGGGAAATCGCACCTCGCAGCTGCACTGAGGAATTCACAACTCAGTCAAAATGAAACACATCCTAGCCATCCGTAGTCAAGGCCATCTCCACAGAGACCCGCAACGGCCAGAGGGAGTGACTTCTATAACCTGCAAAATTGGGTTATGAGGGCAACAGGGTCAGAAGCAAGGCACGAACTGGGTGAAGTCAGAGCTGGCTTCACCTAAGTAATGCCGACATGACACGCCTAATAAACAACTGGATTTTTCTTGCACAATGGCTTGAGGATCCTGATTTTATTAGGGCATTGGTTGGAATCCTGACACCTTGTTCTTTTTGATGCAACACTAGCTAGCTATTTTTCCCCAGTTGTAAGGACAAGTCACTTAACATTAGTATTATTTTTCAATCCTTGGATTTAAAATGCCTTTTCTTTTCTGAATATGTTACCTTGCATTGAAGGCTGCTAGCCAATTGGCATGTCTTTTTACCCCTTTCTAACATAGATCGATCGATCGATCGATTGATAGAATAACTTTATTGTCCCTTTGAATGTACACTAATTGGCATACATTAAAATGAAATTTCATTGCATACAGGTCATAAGGGTCACCACCTCCAATATACACTACATAAACGTCAAAATAAATAAATAAAATAAATAAAAAGTTATGCATTTACCCACATATATTATATGACACAAAGACGCAACACAGTCTAGTCCCGATGTATACATATACCTGGCGAGAAAAACAAAATTTGTGAGTTTACGAGATGGATGGCATAGGGAATCTGGTAGTCCTGCTAGAAATGCTAAACCATAAAGTGGATGTGTGGGGTCTCTAACAATGCTTTGAGCTCTAAGTACATAGCGGTAACATTTTCCTGGAAGTGCAAGAAAGGTCTGCTTTTAATTCAAATTTCTGTGACAGAAATTTGCCAACTAGCTTGTCAGTTGAGCCAGTAGAGATAGTGACTGCTAAAGATAGCCAGCCAGCTTTCAGGCCTAAAACAGAACTAGAACTCACAGTATCCTAGTTTTCTTTTTTCTTTTTAACCTGGTGCCTTAATCTGTAGACCAAACAACTGGCTTTTCCTGAAATTTGTTCATAATTTTTCTTCTAATTTTCTTCTTGCCTTGTTCTATTCATTTTTTTTAAATGTTGAAAGTATTTTTAGTAGGAGAGTGTTTGCCAGCAATTCAAATCCAGGAAAACAGATTAGTTTCTCTTTGTTATCCTTTTACCAGCAGGCAAAAATATTGTAATGTAGACAGGCCTTGAAATGTTGAGTGTGCTTAGTGTGTATTCATGATATGCCTTAACATGTGATATGTTTTTAGGGATTCACATTACACAGATAGCTATTTTGAGTGCCACTTGTTGGTGGAAAAATGAAATATAAATGCCATGAATAAATATACACGTTTATTTTTTCATATTCCAACTTTAACCTTCTTGTTGTCTTGTTGTACTCCCTTATTTCTGCTGTTTACCATAGAGGGGATTATGAGAGTTCTAAAAAAACTAATGTTGCTGGAAAAATATGTACTACTTCTAATGTATGCTGAATATGCTGATGTGGGGGGGGATGGGACGGATGCCTTCTGCAGCACCCTGCTGGCCAAAATGGGGTGCAGGGGGTCCACGTGCATCCCCCCTGCACCTCATTTTCACCCTCAATAGCCTCCTGCAGCACTCTGCTAGCCATTTATTGCCCGTTTTTCAGTGGGCAGAGTGCTGCAGGAGGCCATGGAGGGCAGGGGTGGGTTCTAAAAATTTTTACTACTGGTTCTGTGGGCATGGCTTATTTTGTGGGTGTGGCTTGGTGGGGGGTAATGTGACTGGGTGGGTGTGGCCAACTTTTTTTTTTTTTACTTTTAAAAGCATTTTTTCTACAACCTTAAGAGGTTGCAGAAAAAAATCCTTTTAGAAGCCTCTGAGGATCAGGCAATTCAGCTGGGATTGTCAGAGGCTTTTACAGGCATTTTTTTTTCTACAACCTCTTCGGCTGAAGAGGTTGTAGAAAAAATGCTTTGAAAAGCCTCTGATGATCCCAGCTGAGCCACACGATCATCAGAGGCTTTTTTTTTTTTACTTTTAAAAGTAAAAAAATTACTGTAATTTTTTCAGCCGAAGAGGTTGTAGAAAAAATGCTTTTAAAAGTAAAAAAAAAACAACTTTGATGAGGTGGGCAGGGTAAGCGAGCGGCAACCGGGCCGGGGACTGGTTCGGGGGTGTGGCCAGCCAATGTTATTACCAGTTCTCCGAACTACTACAAATTTTTACTACCGGTTCTTGCGAACCAGTGCGAACCGGGAGCAACCCACCACTGATGGAGGGTGAAAATGCGGTGCGGGGGCCCCTGCACACAGCCCATTTTTTCTGCCAGAGGCATCGTGGGCCAGTCCTTTGATATTTCCAGGCTGATCCCTTGGGCTAGATTTAAGCACTCCTGGTGGCCCACGGGGCTTGAATTTAACGCCCCTGCTCTAGGATGATGTTTGGCAAGTCTTAGCTTCCTTTTTGCCTTTTTTTTTTTTTTTTGAAATAGGCACACTTCCAAATGCATTTTAGATTGGGGCCACATTCATTCTCTTACAGTGGCTCTTGTATCTGCGTGAGCACAGAGACATGCTTGCAGATGAAGAGAATGCCGGAGGTTGACAGTTTCAGCACACCAGTTTTATTATTATTTTTAATTTAAATATTTTTTTTTAAAGTCCAGTGATTCAGGGACCTGGGGGGCCACCAAGATGATGTTCATATGTGTTGCTACACTGAAGCCTATGGTCACTGTGGTGTCTACCCTTGTAATAAGTATTCGGCCTTAATCCTTCCTTTGTGATTTTCTATTATAGCACTATTAGGGTGGAAATCTGCATATTTGAATATTGTATCCATTAATGAATGCATAAAGTTAAAATAAAGGCTTTCGATTACCCTCCAAGAGCATTAACATTTTGCACATTTTTCTTTCTCAGTTCCATAAGTGCTGTGCTGATTCTTTTCTATTAAACCTATAACTCATTGTTAAGGTCTTAGCCTCGTGAATACACAGACTTTGAGTGTTCAGCTATTGCTTACAAATGCTCCAAAATGACTTAAGTGAACTTCGAAAAGAGTAAGCAGGTTGATTTCAAGGTAGTTCAGGTATCCTTGCTTTACTATACTGGCAGAGATTATTTGGTGGCATTTGTCATCATTACAACGAAAGAATTATCTGTAATTGCTTTAGTTGGTTAATTTTATTCCTGGATCACTTGTATTTAATATCTGGCAAGAATCCCAGGAGAACATTACTATTTTGAGATCATCCTTTCATCCTAGGGTTCCATTAAAAGAATTATGTTTTAGTGTTTTTAATCAATAGCATAACTGGAGAAAAATCAATCTGGTTGGGCTCTTTAAGTAAAAATTAGAATATTTTATGCAGCATAAATATTATATTCCCAATATATGTATATTTTAAGAATGCATCTGTATTTCTCATAGCAATTGTAAAATGTAAGCATCAAGACATATACCTAGGCGTGTATTATTGTTTGCATAAATTTACATATTATGTACATTTATTTGTTGTAAAAGGAGTTACTCGGGAAAGCAAAGAAGAAAACAGATACGTTTTTAAATATGAATACTTTCTCCAGTAGAGAAAAGCTGGAATGAATAGTGGAATAAATGTATACTGGTTACAGTATATACAGCCAAGCTGTGGATTAATATTTTAACTGCATATGGTCCTTTTTGCCACATGCTGTTTTACCAAGCAGACTAGTTTGATGTAGATGAAGCAAACAACAAAATGATAAAGTTCTTTTGAATGTGGGACTCTTTATGGAACTTCGAGCTTACTGGTAATAGTATTACCCCTCCAATAGATGTTGTGGCCTGTCAACAGCCTGTGCAGCTAGTAGCTGATTCCGACAGTGGGGAGGCTGATGTGGTGCTGTGCCAGCAGCCTGTGCAGCTGGCACTCGAGTCAGACAATGAGGAGGCTGGAGAAGATGTGGTGCCAGAGGCGGGGATTCATCCAGGGCCTTCAGAACCTCCAGAAGCCCCCTTAAGTGAAGAGGATGAAGAGGAGGAACCTCTTCTCGATGCACAGGCACGCAGACTGCCAAAAGGTAGGAGTGGCTCCTCAGGAGGAGGTCTCCTCGAGAGTAAGGTTTGGGACTAATTGGCCACTTCCTTAGCCTATTTAAGGAGGAACGCCGACTGAAGCAATTTTCAGGGAACAACTTCGTTCACATACCTTCGTTTCTTGTCTTGCTTATCTTATCAGCTTCCTGTAAATTGCTTCTGGGCATTCTGCCAACCACAGTAACCTTTCAGTATTATTATTTGAATTCTTGGCAGCTATTAATGCAGTTAATTAACAGCCGTTGTTGTAAAGAACTGGTTTATTTAGTAAACTAAGGTTTGAACAGACTTTGTACTGTATGTGCTGCATTCTTTGTGGTCCGTAGCTGGAGCAAAACAATAGAAGAGTACAATACCAAATACACATAATCCTCGACTTACGACCACAATTGAGCCCAAAAGTTCTGTTGCTAAGTGAGACAGTTGTTAAGTGAGGTTTGCCTCATTTTACGACTTTTCTTTTCAAAATTGTTAAGTGAATCACTGCAGTTCTTAAGTTAGTAACAGGGTTTTTAAGTCTGGCTTAAAATCTGGCTTCCCCATTGACTTTGCTGATCAAAAGGTTGCAAAAGGTGATCACAGGACCCCGGGACTCTGCACCCGTCATAAATATGAACCAGTTGCCAAGCGGCTGAATTTTGATCACATGACCATGAGGATTGCTGCAACGGTGGTTAAGTATGAAAAATGGTCATAAGTCACTTTTACAGTGCTGTTGTAACTTTGAATGGTTACAAAACAAACTGTTGTAAGTCGAGGGGGAGAAACAGGGTTTGCTGTAACTCATAAAGAAAAAGCATTAGTGCTGACTGGTAGAAAAAGAATTCCTAATACTCAAGTCATAGCCTATATCTACCAGGAGGGCATATAGGAAGTGGTTAAGGCACTGAACTAGGACTGGGGAGATTCAGCTTTAAAGTTGAAACTTAAAACTACAAATCACCCTCAACGTAGTTGATCTCATACAAGTTATTGTTGTGGGCATAAAGTGAAAGGAAGCATCCAGGTGAGCTGATTCAAACTTCTAGAGAAAAGGTGAGATATAAATCTTACCTAATAAATAAAGATTAGGCCAATTCAAGTTTCCCCCCAACACACACCCACACCCACACATAATTCAAGCTCCAGAGCTCTTTATCAGGTAAGAGGAAAATTGCCATATGCATGGTCTTTTATTTAGCAGAAGTGATCCATGTTTTAGATTAGATTAGATTAGAATTCTTTATTGGCCAAGTGTGATTGGACACACAAGTAATTTGTCTTTGGTGCATATGCTGTCAGTGTACATAAAAAGAAAAGGTACATTCATTAAGAATCATAAGGTACAACACTTAATGTTAGTCATAGGGTACAAATAAGCGATCGAATTATACTAGGAATAATCAATATAAATCGTAAGGATACAGCAACAAGTTAAAGTCATACAGTTATAAGTAGGAGGAGATGGGTGATAGAAATAATGAGAAGATTAATAGTAATGCAGACTTCATGAATTTTTTCAAGCCAAAATTACTTTATCCTATGAAGTTATAGTTCAGTGCAAAACGATTGGTGGAGGCACTGGTGGGATTCAGCCAGTTCGCACCACTTCGGGAGAAACGGTTGTTAACTTTCTGACCAGTTTGGCAAACTGGTTGTTGGAAAAAATTATTAGGGCAGAGAACCGGTTGTTAAATTACTTGAATCCCACCACTGGGTGGAGGTAATGGTGATGAAGATGATAATTCCCATTCTTTCCCAGTAGGTTGAGTGTGATGCCAAGCATGACTAAAATCAAATAAAAACCCCAGAAATGTCAAAGTTACATGTAGGACACATGTAGGAATACCAACTACAACACACACAAACACATGAAAGAGAGAGAACGAGAGAGAGGCGGGGGAGAGGGAGAGAGATAGATAAACATCCTTAAAAAAGGCAATGACAAGCTAATTCTATATCGCTAACCAACAGAAATCAATATCAATTTGATGGGAATACACAGAGAGAGAGGGAGGGAGAGAGAGAGACAGAGTGACAGAGCGACAGAGAGAGACACAGAGACACAGAGAGAATGAATCTTAATTAATTTTCATCGCCACCCATCTTCCAAAAATGAGTCTAGGCAGTGAACCTAGTTCGAAATATCTATGACATATGACAATAAAAAAGTAATATAACCGCAAAATATAACAATATAACAGTAAGCATATTACTCTGACAAAAGTGAGGTAAAAAGGCCTATCAGTCTATGAAAGACAAAAATAATACTAATGGGTCTTTCCCAAAAGGCGTGTCTACTCAATGGATAGGATTTTTGAGTTTCTTTTTCATAAATTCCTGATTAAGAACACTCTATTCTGATAATTGTTGTTTTACTGACTGTATGCATACTGTATATGCAGAAATGTATTTGCTGAAACATCTTTGTTGAATCCTAATACAGTACAGTAGATAGTTCCTTACACTGACTTTATATAACGAACATTTTCGTGTCACATCATCTTTAAAAAAAAAATGCCTTCCTAACAATTTTAATGGCATTTTAAGACTTTTATTATTTTACTTTTTCTCTGCTATGCTTTTGCTGATTTAATTTATTATGTCAGAACTACTGTTGTCCCTTCCACCCCTCTCCATCTGAGCTTGAGATAGTTTTTTAAGCTTTTATTGCTATTTGCCCAGGTGTTACTAATTGCATAATGTAAAAATCATGTCATTAAATTACAAAATAAAGGAGCAAATGTCACATGATGATTGGTTTAGCAAAGAGTTTCTCTTAAATTATTTTCTACCATGAGTTTATGAAGCATGTAATAGCAGTGTTCTTGCCTAGCTACAACTAGCAATATGAGCTCGTCATGCAGTTTCTCATGGAAATCTGGGATGTGCCACTCTGGAATTGGCTTGTAAAATATGTCCCAATGAGTTAAAAAATCTCCTTATAATATAAAGACAACCAGTATTTACCACATGTTGTTTAACTGGTCCTCCTGCCTGTGCACTTTCTATTCAAGTCGGAATAAATTTTTTTATTTAATTTCTATGTGATGTGTGTATATGTTTTTTTCTTGTTTTATTCTATTTTTAATTTTTAGCCAGACAATGTACTAGAGATGGGTGACCATATACATTTAATAAATAAATAAATAAATAAATAAATAAATAAATAAATAAATAAATAAATAAATAAATAAATAAATAAATAAATAAATAAATCACACACACACCTCTTCCCCCTTCTCTCTGTGTGTATTCCCCTCAAATTGATATCAATGTCTGTTGAGTAGTGATATAGAATTAGTTTGCTAGTGCCTTTTTTCTAGGCTGTTTATCTGATTTCCCAATCCTGGGATTCCTGTTGATCTCCTACCCAAGTACTAATCAGTACTGACCCCGCTTAGGTGGGTTGTATTGTGATATGACAGGGTTTGATATGAACTGCAAAGTGATATTCTGCCTATAAAAAAGAATTGTCTCCATAATATAAGCCTAAAAAATGTGCTAGACGAAGTCATCTATCTATTGTATGGATTTCCTTCTTGTTTCCCGTGCAACCAACTGCAGCAGAAGACTATATTCACATTGATAGCATTGGTGTCTATAAGCTGATAAGAAAATAGGCATGTTCCGTGTGGGTAGTCTTTGACTTACAATTACAATTGGGATGGAACTTCAGTTGCCAAGAGATGCATTTCTTATATGAGTGATGCTTGATTTTAAAACTATTTTTCCCCTATTGGTTAAGCAAATCATACCATTGGTAAAATAATCCAGATTCTCCCATTAATTTTGCTGGTTGGAAGCACCCAGCTTCCTTGGGAAGGTTTTCAATGGCGATCACATGACCTGTGATATTGCAACCCTCATAGTGCATACTGGTTGCCTCGTGCCCAGATGATTATCACATGACCATGGGGACTCTGCAATGGTCATAAGTAGGATGACCAGTTGCAAGTCACTTTTTTCAGCACCATTGTAACTTCAAACAGCCATTAATCAAATGGTCATAAGTCGACAATGACCTGCAATTAACTGATAACAAACAACTGCAGTCAGTTGACAGGTTATTCAGGCATTTCTTTAAAATGTGCATCTGAGTCATAATACTTTAATTTCAGATAGTCCAAATACAATAAAAGCAGTACCCTGCATTTTAATAGATTGAAGAAAAGCAATCAGCTTTCCAAATAGTAACAATCTACAGTCCACTGAAAAAAAGTTGCCTATCTGCATAGTTAGTAAGATTCAAAACTGAAACTGGACTCCAGAAATGCTGTGAATTTATATATAAAAAACGTTATTGTTGTGGTGAAAGAGAAGTGGGAAGCCAGTCCTGTATTGGCCTTCTCTTTTTCAGGCAGTTTTAAATTTTGTGAGAGGAATGGTGTGTCAGGTTCCAAACAGAAGGAAATAAAAGGAGACAAACCTGGATGGCTGCTACCTTAGTTTAATCACTTCTTGGCACTCACTGACAATCACAGATGAAAATCTTGTTAGGGCTACTGCCCTGTGCTTCCCACCACCATTTATCCATTAGTTATCACCACCCACCCAATCACACGCGCTGCTCCCTCCCATGTGACCCGGAAGTTGGCTTATGTTTAATTCTTGAGTATTTACAACCAGCATCTAAACAGTTAATCCACTTGTTATTTCTGGCTGGCCATGATAATGTCATCCCCCAGCTATTCCCTCCCGTCAATCCTATCAGTTCCTGGGAGGCTCGACAAAGCAGATGCTGGGCTGAAACGAGGTTTGTGCATTCCCCCAAGAATGGCAGCTCCATGCCTACAGCACGCTGGATCTGGCATGGTGTTAACTGCAGTCTCATTTTGGGGAGATGTAGAGTGAATAATAAGACAGCAGGAGCTAGTTTGAAAGATTGAACCATTTCCCTCCCTTTTGCTATACCTGCATGGACTATGGAGAAGTTCTCACATGGTATTTATCAACTTCAGCAACTTGAAGATGTATGGACTTCCACTCTCAGAATTCCTCAGCCAGTGTGAAGTCCACACATCTTTAAGTTGCTGAGATTGAGAAACAATCCTCTAACCAGTGATGGGCTCCAAATTTTTTAACAATTGGTTCTCTGCCCTAAAGACTGGCTGGGTGGCCATGGCTGGGTGTGTGTGTCATGTGACTGAATGAGCGTGGCCAACTCTACATCACTTGTGTGGGTGGTACCTGTATGGGACAGGCAGGGTTAGGAAGGGAATCCAGGGGTCTCCGGTAGGAGTGGGTGGAGGAAAGAAACATCCAACCTATGTGTGTGTGTGTGTGTGTGTGTGTGTGTGTGTGTGTGTGTGCGTGTGCATGTATGTCCATGAGAGAGAGAGACCAGGTCAAGCTAGACTGGGAAAGCTGGCTGCGAGAGGAAGAGAAGCTGAGTAAGCTGGACCCAGATACTTCCCGGGTCCCCTCATCCCAGAAGCAGCAACCTCGCACTCTCCCCTCTCTGCTAGCACCCTTCTTCGCATGGGATTGACCAGCAGCAGAGAGGGAGAGGGAGAAGGGGGCAGCTGTGGCAGCTAGAATTGAAGGGAGAGCCCCACACAGAAAGGGGAGCACACAGAAATGCCACCCCTTTCTCCCTCTCTGTCTTCGTTGCTGTGTGGGGGATAGCAGAGAGGGGAAGAGTGTGAGGTTACTGTTTCTGGGACAAAGGGACCTGAGATATTTCTGGGTCTGGATCATCTGTCTTCTCTTCCACTCACAGCCAGCTTTTTTGGGACATTTTCAGGACATTTTTCAGACCGTTTTCAGGACATTTTTGGGCTGTTTTCAGGCTGTTTTTGGGGCTATTTTTGGCCATTTTGGGGGCAAAAAATGGCCTGAAAATGCCCCCCAAAATGGCCTGAAAATAGGCCCCAAATGGCCTGAAAATAGGCCCCAAATGGCCTGTTTGGGGGCATTTTCAGGCTGATTTTCAGGCTGATTTTGACCAAGAAATGGCTTGGGTTTTTTGGCCTGTTTTGGGGGCATTTTATGGGCCATTTTCAGACCATTTTTCAGGCCATTTTCAGGCAGTTTTTCAGCTGATTTTGGCTGGCAAACAGCCTGAAAATCGCCCAAAAAACAGCCAAAAATGGCCCCAAAAATGGGTGGGGCAGGGCCAGCTGGTGGTCTGATTTGCCCACTCTCCAAACTGCACAGAATTGGAACAACTGGTTCAGGCGAACCGGTCCAAACCACCTCTGCCTCTAACTGAAATAAAAGCCATAACCAGGCAGCAACTAGACAAATAGGATTGCAGAAACAGATTTCTTCTCTCGTGTTTTATATTTATTCAATTGGAAAATAAAATAATTTTCTTGTTCAATTACCTGCTAATTGATGGTCAGTCTTAACATTGTCTGAGAGCTCATCCACACATCCTGCTTGCCTTTCTGTGAAGTTACCTCACTAACTATTTTGTGGAGGGCATGAATGTCCTCCACAATGAAAGCTGCTCTTCTCATCTTTCCTTGGTCTATGACAAAAGTGCTCTTCTAAATTTCTGCAGGTGCAAGCAGTCTGTGGAGCTCAGTTTGGAAGCAAGTAATGGGATGTAAGAGTAACCTTGAGGAGCAGGAGAAAGAGTCACAGTCAAGACAGTAATCGGATAAAGGGAATTTAAGTCCAAAGCACAAATGTCATTTGTGAAACATCTCAAATTTGACCTTCCCTAGTTTTCTTAAAGATAAAGACAGGGAGGGGGAGGCACATTCAGACATGCAAGATTATGTTATGTAACTCTGCAATAAAAGTAGTATTAGCATTCATAACTTTGATTTCCTAGTCTGGTCTATCTCAAAGAGCTGACACATACCCACCTCCAGTTGTTCACTTCAGGTTATTGTGGGCACCCTGTATCCGTTCTCCCAGTGCTCTTCTCAATCCATGGGAAATCCCTTTCGCGTATGTAGTTGTAAGTGGATAGTATCTTCCTTCACACAAGTGAAAGGCACAAACTTGCTCTACTAACATGCTGTTCTCTATTTCAACCCCAGCTCCCCCATCCTTCATTATAAGATAAAACCATCTTCTGGGGAAGGTGGGAAGGGGGAGTTGCTATTCATGGTTTCTACATGTGTCCGTGTTAGAAGGTAATTTTTTTTTAAAAAAGGTTGAATTCTTTAAATAGCATTAGTAATAAATAAACCCTAAAATTGGAATTTTTGACACACCCCTCATAGCTTTTTTATTGAGTAGAATATATTTATCTCTGAATATTTTTGTTTACATTTTCTGTATTCTGTTCTTCTGATTAAAGTAGTTTAAGGGTAGTGAAGATATAAAATTAGATATTCATCCATCCATTCCAGTGGTGGGTTTCAAATTTTTTTTTAATTTTTATTTCTTTGCAAACAAAATATATAACAACATATAGATCGCGGTGAGAACCTTACACTTTTTTTACTACCGGTTCTGTGGTCATGGCTTGGGTGGGCGTGGCAGGGGCATGGCAGGGGAAGGATACTGTAAAATCTCCATTCCCTCCCCACTCCTGGGGAAGGTTAATGCAAAATCCCCATTTCCTCCCGATCAGCTGGGACTTGGGAGGCAGAGAATAGATGGGGGCGGGGCCAATCAGAATTTTTACTGCGGGTTCTCCGAACTACTCAAAATTTCCACTACCAGTTCTCCAGAACTGGTCAGAACCTGCTGAAACCCATCTCTGATCCATTTATCCTAACCTTTGCCCCTTTACTGGTTTCAGCAAAATGCAGCATGAGCCAAGGAAGCTGAAATGTACATTTATTTTTTTATTCAGAGTTGTATTAAAGTATTGCTTTACGTGAAATTCCACTGATGTCCAAAGTGAATTTAAAAACTTTCCCTCCTCTACTTACTTTTGATTTTGTTTGCTTTTATTTTATTTGTGGTGATATATCTACCAGGACAACAATGTCAGGTTGAGGAGTGATTTCCTACTGAGATAAATTCTGCTTAAATATAAAGATAAATGGATCTATTTGTAGAGGATAGAAAGTAGAAAAAGGTGGACATGCTCAATGGCAGCTAAATATTGGAAGAAAATACGACGATGGTTGCTTGAAATTACACACTGTAGAGTGGAATTGAAATTGGAAACTTTTTTGTTGGGGGTTAGACCCGCAAATATTGGATTGACTAAATGGTATTTGATGCTGCACATAATTAATGCAGGGAGACTGGCATTCACACAAGAATGGAAGAATGAGGACTTACCAACGGACTCAAAAATAATTTATAAAATCATGGAATGTGCAGAGTCCGCCAGACTTACAAAACTGATTAAGGGTAAAAGAGACTCAGACTTTCATGGTAGTTGGAATGTGTGGTATGCTTGGATCCAGAAACGATGGGAGAGAGACAAAGGATAATGTTGGATTATAATTATAGATGATGGTATATTTATGGTAATTATGTGTGTACAGTTAATATTTCGGGTTTCCTCCCATGTAATTGTGAACATATCCCTATTCTACCCTTTTAGGGATATGTTCACAATTACACGGGAAGAAACCCGAAATATTAACTGTACACACACACACACACATATATATATGGATATTTTGGCGATGTTACACCGTGATAGAAAAATTATTATACATTTGTTTTTGATTTTTCTTTTTGATGCTTTAATAAAATTTAAAATTAAAAAAAAAGCAGAAAAAGTGTAGCGTTAATCTTCTCCTGTAACTATTAGTTTACAGATTACTTTAACTTTACAGTGTATTAAACCCTCTGTAAGCAGAATTTGACTGCACATTAAAAATCAATCTTGCTAAAAAAATTAGCACATCCTTCTCAGAACAACAGTTCTGTGTGTCTGTAGTTAACTAGAGTTTCTTCAAAGACATTTTAGATACAATTACAGTTTTGTAGATTTTTGGGTTCTCTGATACATCTTAATGTCAGGGCAGCTCACCTAACATGAATGCATCACCAGAAATAATTGAGAAAAGTTATGCCTATAGTGTATTTTTGAATAATTGGAAGAAGTTATATTCTTCAGATACTCTTGTTCATCATACAGGACTGTATATATTGAATATTTTATGTTCTAGATAACAATTAATACCTTATTTTAGGTTGAAGTTTTCTTGTGGATTTTGTGAAGATACTGGATAATCCATGTAGGCAGGACAAAGGGGAAATGTTATTAAAAATAGAACTTGGAACACATGAATAAACCATTAAAAAAAAAATCCTGTCTGGACACTTGCCAAGAATTAACACTTTTCCAAAATTTGTTCTCCGATTTCAGTTTTGCTCTTTTTTCTGCCAAGAAATGTCTTAAGTTGCTCTTGAAGTTTTCTGCGCTTTCGCTTACCGGTACATTGGAGTCTTTTACTAGTATGATAATTAAGCATTTTAAGCAGAGAAGCGGCTCAGATGGGAATTCAAGCTGAATCTATTGGCAGTTTGAAGATGAAGTTAAAGTGGAACTGCAAGCAAGGAAGAGAATAAATTTACAGAGGAGATACTGCAATGTGCTAGTGGTCTCTATTACTTTGGCAGCTTTTCAGGGCATGACTGGAATTCAAGTTTGGGTTTAGGTTTTAGGTTTAAAAGATGCACATTTCATTTTCTCCTGGGACAAAAATAGCTAAAGAGCACTAGGTCCTTGGACTGCCTTGCAACATTTAGCCTGTGAGAAAGAACTAGGGCAGAAGCTACTTATTTATGGCGAAAAACAGCTTGGAATATTCCTCCATTTCCATTTGTAAATAATAATACTTAGTATTATTATTAGTTAGTATATTATTATTACTAAGTATTATTACTTAGTATTATTATTTACTTAATATTAATACTTAATAACTCGAATATAATCAAACAGTAACAAGAATAAAACAATATACCAGATTTCATAGTTCAAGCTGACCACGTTCTTTTACCTAAGATCTTAATAACTTAAGGAAAAGATCTGGGATTTGTTTCATGCAAAACAGATCTTTGTTTTCTCCTGAGAATCTTAGGTGGACCTTTCAAGCTCCTTCAGAAATTGCCATGGAATTGTAAGTTTAAATGTGACTAGAAGCGAGGGTGATAAATGCATTTAAAGTAATCCCATTTGTTGTTGTTTTTTAGTTTTATTTATATTGGCATGAAAATAAAAACAAATTTAGCTTTTTTTCTGGTTTTTCTCATTTTTTTTGTAGTGTAACTATTCCATATCTTCCTCCAAGGCTCAGGGTAGTCCTGAGTTTGAGAATTGCTGTGCCCCCTTGTTTTACTGTGAATTGAGCCCTCGCCTTTACTAGCTGCTGATTTAATGAATATGATCTTACTTTCTTTGAAGAAAGGTGAAGCTGAAATCTTAAACATCTCTTTGTGTTGATTGGAAATTAGAAGATAGTATTCATAAGCACTTTTTTCATTCATTGATGCTTGAATAACATTCTGTAAATAACATTTACAATTTAGTTAGTCTTATAAGCTGCATTTATGCCTTTTAAAAGCCTATGTACTGTTTTCTGAGTCTATTAATAATATCTCTCATCTGCTTGATTGTACTTAAGTCTTGGGATTTATCACCCTATACCATTGTTTATTTGCTTGGGGGAAAAAACTTGTACAATTTTTAGTGAGTTAATCAAGAAAACATTTTAAGTTCAATTTACTGCAAATCTGAGTTGCCTCATTTCATATATAATGCTGCTCTATGAAGACTAAACCAAAACAAACAAAAAACAACCCCATTGTCACTTAGAGCATTATTTGAAGACATATTGTGCATATGGTGTATTTGTTAATAAATACAATAATTTATTTGATGAAATTTATAAGCCATCTGATTTAAAAGGACTGTGGATGAAGTAGCTTTTTAAAAAGTAAGGAAGAATAAATAGGTTAAAAATAGATACATATTATATCAACAGAAAACCAGCAGGGCTCAACAACCATTCTAGCCCAAAGTGTAGGACAACAAAAATGATGACAATATCAACCTTGAAGCCATATGGATTCAGGGGTAATGGAGAATAAAGTAGTTTTACACAATTGTAGTGAAAGATACATTTTAGATCTAAAGTAGACATTGTATTAACACATCAGTTCTTACATATAATTTTTTTAAAGAAAGCTAACTAGAAGCCATCAAAACCTCCTTTGAAGATCAGGTGGTGAGAACATGGCACATTTAATCCAGTGGTGGGTTGCCACCGGTAGTGACGGCGGTGGGAGGCTCTGCCCACCTGCCTGGACACTTCTGTGCATGTGCAGAAGTGTCTCACAGGTGACGGCACACGAGCGAACCAGTAGCGACAGGATTTGAAACCCACAACTGATTTAATCCCATATCAGGAGAGGTGTCTCCAGATGTTCTTTGTGCAATTGCTGTTATGGCCTATCACTAGTATGGATTGTAGCAACTATTCAGCCTATTCTAAGGTTATTGGCCAGTCTGGAATGTTCCCAATTCTTAATGTTGACCTTTGTCTAATCTAGAGGATCTTGTTACTTTGAATTATAAGCCGCCCTGAGTCTCCGGAGAAGGGCGGCATATAAATTAAAGCAAAAAAATAAAATAAAATAGTAATATTTTAGAATTGTTGAAAAGTGTTGTTTTCCATTCTTCGCCTTCCTCAAAAATCCATATAAGTTTGCAAATAGGTGCACATTCTTTCAGAAGCAATTCCTTTGTAATTGAGTACTGACTCATCCCTCTTTTTAGTGGCATGATGTACTTTCATCACTCCTGTTGTCTATTATGTGATGACTAATGACTCTGCAAGACGCAAAGTTGGAATATGATGAGTCCTCTCACAAATAAATAGTCCCAATTGCCCCCTCCCAAAGCCCACTTTCTGACCAATTCTCCCCATTGATGAAATGTCAGTATTATATTAGAATTACCTTACCCTAACTCAGTTTATAACTAACTATAATCACCCACTCTTGGGCTTACAGGTCCCAAGCAATGGGAGAGAAAACTTGAGGAAAGTTTTTCAGTGAAGACTTTTGTTTTAATGCAGGTTCATCCAATGCATATTTTCTGAGCAGGAGCCTTACATTGGAGTAAGAATTACTGGAAAAATCACATAGACCAGAAATGAGATTGCGTTTCTACCTTTTAAAAAACTAGAATAAATTACAAGCATTTGCAGATATTTTCCTGCTAGGATGTAAGTTGTTGAGGGTATAAATCTGTGAAAAAATTCGTCCTCATGGTTTTTGCACACAAAAAAATTAATTTAATCTTCTTTCTTAACATATATCAAGGATTGTGTGCATATTCAGCAGACCATACTTTACTTACTCTTAAACATGGAAAGGCAAAATGTAAAAGTGTGGCATCATGGATTTTGAGAGAATAATTGATTAGGCTTTATTGGAATTGCAGGAAACCTACTGAGAAGTTGCTAACTTGCTTCTTCAAAGCAATTTAGGATGTCTTATGAAATGCCGTAATAGCTGAACAAAGAAAATGCTTAATATGACATAATGAACACTTTGAAAATACAAATAAATGCAACTATATTAAAGAAAACTGCATATCAACATGCAAGGCCACACAGGGAATAACTAGAAAAACAATTAGAAAAATATTTTAAACAATGTCTAAATATTGGAATTATACCTCTTAATTTAAGATTGCAAAAGGTGATGATGGAATAAATTATAGAGTTATGTTATTCAAACTAGAAATGTGCTTACACTTTTTCTTATCAATTAATAAATCAGAGCTTGTTTAGATACGTAGAATAATTTATTTACTTAGGTTTAATTAATGTTAAATTATCTTGCCTCCCCTCAAAGTAGTAATCATTCATGGCTTGATACGTATTTTAGCATTGCAGGATTAAATGATATACTTTTTAAAAGGGCAGATTTGGAGAGTTGAAAACTGTGGATAAGATTAATGATGAAATAATTTCAGGACAATATATAAATGTAGATTGCTTTTGAAAAGGGCAACACTCTTGAACAGCCAATCCAATATTGGATTAAATACTTGGCTGGAACTTAGATGAAAAAAAAACTAGTTTTCTTATGGGTTCAACGTATTGAATACTTAAGGCATTTAGAAAATGCTGTGTGGGTAAAATCTTAAATTCTTCAACATTTATGGAGAAGAAATCATTATATTCATTTTTATATTATAGTTTGACATCAAGCTTTACAACATCAAAAAAGAAGTTCAGCTGAATCAATCCTGGTGATCAATGGGGTGACAGGTATCATAGCCAGATCACCATCATATCACAAAAAAGAGGTTGTGAGAAATACCATGTAAACTAGATGGCTGCAAGGCATCATCCAAAAACAAAAAGAATACAAATTAAAATGCAATTACACTACAATTTAAAACCAATTAAAAAGCCTGCGGAAATAGAAAGGTGTTCACGTGGTCTGAAATGATACTAGTGTGGGTGTCAGTTGCATCTCTCTGAGTAGGGAATTCCATAAAACCTCTCCAATTTGTAGAGGTCCACTTAACCTCCTGGAGAAGACCTGGTTAAGAACCTCATTAAAAGATAAGGTACATGAGAGAGAAAAGTTTGAAACTCATACAAAGCATGAAGGATCCCCCTTTGAATATGCAGTTCAGAATAGCCACAAGGATCTCGTTTTCATTGCCAATGGGACCAACAAGATCACTGATCTCCAATCTTTCTGACTTTTCAGACTAGTGGGGGTGGGGATGGTTCCTACAAGTAGTGGGTGAATGGTGCGTGGAGCTCCATTTGGGCAAGCAGGAGGTAGACACGCCCGCTGCTCATACAAATGGAGCTGGGTGTGCACTTGCCTGCCATTCCAGTGGTGGGTTGCTACCGATTCTCCCCAATTCTTTCGAATGGGTAGTGGAAATTTTGAGTAGTTCAGAGAACCAGTAAATACATCTCTGCTTGGCCCCATCCCCCAATCTATTCGCTGCCTCCGGAGTCCCAGCTGATCAGCCAGAAGGAAAAAATCAGGGCTCACTTGATGGAGAGAGAGAGAGAGAGAGAGAGAGAGAGAGAGAGAGGGAGAAACAAGACAGTTTAGCTTTAAATTGAGAAGCCAAGAAGCCTCCCAACTGATCGGCTAGAACTGATCCACTCCTTGTAAACTGCTCGGTGGTGGTAGATTGGCAATTGAGGCCAAGCTGCCTGAAAGCGTTTTCCGATGCTCTCGGTGGTGGCAGTGCGGCAAAAAACTGTTTAAACTCTTGCCGCGGCACTTCAAAGGGCTGCCCTACAGCTGATCAGTGGTAAAAGGCAGTGTGGTGGTAGACCAGTGCACTCCAAAAACAAATAGGTAGACTGGAACACTCCAAAAACAAATGGGTAGACCGGTACAGCTCTGCAAGCAGTTAAAAGCCTGATAGACCAGTACTGCTGCTAAATCCTAAAGAATTGTTTGTCACATGACCATCAAACCACACCCACAAAATAAGCCACACCCACAGAACCGGTAGTAAAAAAAATTAGAAACCCCCCCCCCCCCCCGTGCCATTCCCATAGCTCAGTTCCAAACAGACCACAGCCCAGTACTGGACCGCAGCCTGGGGTTTGGCGACCCCGAACAAGATTGCAATAAATGAGCAGAATTGATTGATGTTGTGATAAGGCAATTGAAGGCAACTTGGAGATATGGATTAAATATCCTGAATAGTGGCATCTATTTCTGAAGAATTATATTGTCATCATTGTAAACTGTAGAGAACATTGTTTCAGTTTTAGTGGGAATGGGATAATCTTTCAAATTTTTGGAAGAAAATTTTAAATGATATAAATAATAGAATATTAATTTGTCTACAAAGTTAGGTTTACTATGTATATATAATAGTTAAATAAAAGTAGCAAATTAAAACAAAAGTAGCAGCCAAATAAAGTAACACACTCAATAATAGAAATATCCAGATAATGTATCAAGGATAGAAGGTATAGTAAGATTTAGTCTACAGTGCTGCTTGAAAATTTTTCTGATGAAATTCATTGTGGGTCATTGCAAAGTAACAAACCATTATTCTACAAGGAATGGTAGAAGAAATAAACATCCTTGAAACACTCTGTTTCAGAAACTGTGAGGTATACACCATCCTTTTATGAAAACTCAGTAAGTAACAATGCATTCCTTGATTATTCAAAGGCCGAACAGCTTCTGGGTATAATAGCCATTGTGACTTCTCTAGAAATAGCAGGCATTTTAATATATTTGTTGTTATTATTTAAGTGATGTCTGTGATAAGGTGCATGAAAATATATAATAATAATAATAATAATAATAATAATAATAATAATAATAATAATAATAATAATAATAATAATAATAATAATAATAATAATAATAATAAATTTTATTTCTATACCGCCCTTTTCCCAAAGGACTCAGGGCGGTGTACAGCCAATTTAAAAACACAAGACAAAACAATGATTAAAAATTAAAATAATTAAATAAATTTGGCCCGGTTTAAAACCCCGAAAATTTAAAATACCCCAATTTAAAATTATTATGTTGATAGCCCAGCCTGGCGGAACAAAAGGGTCTTCACTGCACAGCGAAACACCCGGAGGTCGGAGATCTTACGTATTTCCGGGGGCAGTTCATTCCACAGTTCATCCCACAGAGAAGGCCCTCTCCCTGGGTGTCACCAGCCGACATAACTTGGCTGATGGCATCTTGAGGAGACCCTTTCTGTGGGAGCGAACTGGCTGGTGGGAGGCTATTGGTGGCAGAAGTCGGTCTCGAAGGTACTGGGGTCCTACGCCATGGAATGCTTTAAAGGTGATGACCAACACCTTGAATCGCACCCGGAAGACCACTGGGAGCCAGTGCAGCTCACGCAGGAGGGGTGTCATGCGGGCACAATGAGTTGTGCCCATAACCACCCACGCGGCCGCATTCTGGACCAGTTGGAGTCTCTGAGTGCTCTTCAAGGAGAGCCCCATGTAGAGAGCATTACAATAGTCCAGCCGGGAGGTGACAAGGGCGTGAGTGACCATGCGCAAGGCGTCCCGGTCCAGAAAGGGCTACAACTGGCGAATCAGGCGAACCTGATAAAAGGCCCCCCTGGCCACGGCCGTCATATGCTCTTCTAAAGACAGCCGTGCATCCAGAAGGACACCCAGATTGCGAGCCCTCTCTGTGGGGGGCAAAGATTCACCCCCAATAGTCAGCGATGGCACCTGCTGAGTATATCGGGACGCTGGCAGCCACAGCCACTCAGTCTTGGACGGGTTGAGTCTGAACCTGTTCCTCCCCATCCAGACCCGCACGGCCTCCAGGCAGCGAGACATCACATCAAGGGCATCGTTGGGGTGGTCTGGGGTGGAGATGTACAGCTGAGTATCATCAGCGTACAGATGACACTTCACCCCAAAACCACAGATGATCTCACCCAGCGGCTTCACATAAATGTTGAACAGAAGGGGCGAGAGGACCAACCCTTGTGGCACTCCCCATGCGAGGTGCCTCATGGTCGACCTCTGCCCCCCTGCCAACACAAACTGCGAGCGGTCGGAGAGGAAGGAGGAGAACCACCGCAGAATGGTGCCCCCTATTCCTAACCCTCTCAACCGCTGCAGCATGATACCATGGTCGATGGTATCAAAAGCCGCTGAGAGATCTAATAGGACTAGGACAGAGGAGCAACCCCTGTCCCGAACCCTCCAGAGATCATCCACCAACACGACCAATGCCGTTTCTGTGCTGTGCCCCTGCCTGAAGCCTGACTGGTACGGGTCTAGATAGATAGCTTCACCCAGGTGCCTGGGCAGTTGTCGTGCCACCACACTCTCAACAACCTTCGCCACAAAACGAAGGTTGGAGACCGGACGGTAGTTGGCTAATTCAGCCGGGTCCAGGGAAGGCTTCTTGAGGAGGGGCCTCACCACCACCTCTTTCACGGTGACGGGAAAGACACCCTCACTCAGAGAAGCAGTTATAATCCCCTGGAGCCAGCCTCGTGTAACCTCCCGGGAGGCCAGTACCAACCAGGAGGGACACGGGTCCAATAAAACATGTGGCGGCATTATAAAAATAATGTTAGCCTAAAACACAAAAGAAGAGATTAACATGCCAAACAATTGAGAATGTTTTTCAAATTAAGGGGTAAGGTACACAAAATTTAAAAAGGGGCAACATTAAATCAACATTAAATCTATCATAATTGAGAGAGACAATATGTTCAATGCAGATAATCTAGCAACTACCAAAAAGGTCTACTATGTTGTTATCAAGGTGATGAGATATATCACAGGGCTTCTGATGACAATTACAAATTACAGAACAGTTTCATATGGAAACTGTCATGGCTATAGTGAGCATTAATGTTGTTATAAATTTAAAATCAGTAAATATGAAATAGGATGTGAAGCCAGGAGAAGACATGAGTAAAGTTGACCCAAAGTTGATACAATGTGATCTATAAAACAATTTGCTGACAAATATTTTTTGCATTATATTTGCAGGACAATGGTCCATGCTAAATTCTTTATAATAAGCTAAATAAGCCAGGATGTGGTAATTCATGACCTGCCTTCTTAAAGACAGTGAAGCTGGACTTCTGGGGGATGAATGATGAATTAAAGTGCCAACAACAGCAGCAAAGAACTGATGAGTAGACCAATTCCTGGAAACTTCTCTGGATAGAAATGAACAGTAGATTGTCCACGGGTGCTCTGGATTGCATTTCCTTTTGGAAAGACCACAATATAGTGCTTTTCTGTGGATTTGATGGCTGGGACATGAAGAGATTATTTTGTTTGTTTGTTTGTTTGTTTGTTTGTTTGTTGTTTATTTATTTATTTATTTATTTGATTTATATGCCGCCCTTCTCCGGAGACTCAGGGCGGCTTACAATGCGTTAAACAATAGCCTTCATACTTTTGTATATTTATACAAAGTCAGCTTATTGCCCCCACAAACTGGGTCCTCAATTTACCTACCTTAGAAAGGATGGAAGGCTGAGTCAACCTTGAGCCTGGGGAGATTCGAACTTGCAGTAATTGCAGGCAGCTGAATGTTAATTATCCATCTTGCTTGGAACCATAGTGGGGCCTTTTAAAGGACACAAAGTTTGCAACCTCACTTCTTATCACCTTTGGAAATTGCAACAACTTCAAAGCTGTTAAAGACCTTTAGAATGACAAGTTTGAAAAGTCTTCATTGGGAGAATTTAACTTCAACTCTGAACAAAAGAAAAATTAATTGCAAGCTTAAGAACATATGGAATCTGAAATAAAGAGCAAAAAACTGATAAGATTTTGATCTTAGAAAGTTATAAATAAAGTTCTATATAAATCTTGAATCCTGAAACTTTTCCAAGATTTTGAAATTATTTATGAAGAACAAACAGCTTCTCATGAGAAATAGATGTGTTTTGGTTTTTGGAAGACAGAGATATGTAATTTCATGATTTAAAAACTGGATACTAGATGCTAGTAAAGAAATGACAGATGTAGAACAAATTTTATCTGACTAGAGAAAAATACAAATTATAAACCAAGAGAGTGACTGAGACAATTTCTTTCTTATTCGATTAAAATAAGAGGCTTATTAAAACCTAGAAAAATTCTGTGTGATGGGACAAAAAAGAAATAATGAAAAAACAAATCTTGCAACAATAATAAAGGTGGGATACAAATAAATAGATAAAAATATTTGAATTGGCTAAAGATGAAGACTGTTAGAAATAAAAACAAGGAATATAAAGTTGGTTTATTTGATCAAATTTAAAATAAATTACCTCAGGCAACTCTTTATGGACTTAAAAGAGAATTTTTATAGATTTGTCTATAGATAAGGGGTGGGATATAGGTCGAAGAGTTAATTGTTTGTAAACTACCATAAGAGGAAATGAAGAGTCACTAAATTTGTTTATTCTTGTGACAAAGGTTGGAAGTCATTTCTTTATATTTTTTATTTATTATAGAAATATTAATTTCTTCTTTTGTTTCCTTGCATCTTTTATTCTTTCTTTCTCTTTCTAATTTTTGTTCGTATTACATTTTACTATTATAACCAACATACTTACTAAAATTATACATCATAAAAATAGTGAAACTGGCAGAGCAAATAAAGCTCAGTGGATACATTTTTAACTATTGTTGGCACAATGATTCAAAAGCAACACAGAGAATTGTGTTCCCGAAGAGATGGTCTATGGTTAACAAATTGGGTCTAGTTTAGGCTGAGTTCATATACTAGAAAGAATAAATGTGGAAATATGTATGCTGGGAGAATTCAGCCGAGTCTTAATTTTAGGTCTAAATCAGTGATTTGCTGGGCAATGATAAACCCTATGAAAGAGGAAAGAATGCTGAACAAATTGGTGTTCAAAGCAGGTAATATCCCTTTAACCAACCCACGCTTTCTGTTGCAAGTGCCAATTCATTATGGCAAAATAATTGCTTTGTAGTAAGCAGTGAAGAGTTGCTCATTAGAAAACATTGCACAGACATAATTTCTTTAGCTCAAGCTGCTATTGGACTGATAGTTAGAATCTGCTTTTAAGAAGCTTCTGTGAATGTGTTAACTATGGCTTTAGGCAACACATAGGCAGGCAGCTGTGCAGTTCACTGAGCACTAAAGCTATAAATGTTAGCTTAATGCACAGCTAATGATAATGACTACAGTAGTGCATCATAGTAATTTAATAGTACATTGAGTTTTTTATGGTGCTTGCTTCAAGGCTGGTGAAGAAAATCATATAAACTGCACCTTGAATAATCTAATTAAAATAAGTGCATTTTTACTCCCTGCAGATTCGTTACAACTGAAAAATGTATGTTCTTCCATCCCACAGTTACTGGATAGATAGTTTTTGTTATCATCGGTTTAACAGAATCTGCCATTCCATATAATAAACTGATCTTGCAGGGATAAAAGTGTATGCTGCATTAACATGCCTCAGTAATTTGCCTAATTTTCTAAACTTGAAATACAAAATCTTTTTATTATCACCTGAATTTTGAGATGACCTCTAAGGAAGGAGGTTAGGAAAGAAAATGTAAGTTCACTTTCACTTACTCATTACCTCAGGGTTAATCAGATACTTAGATGTTCATTTTCTTAAAAATGAATTTGGAAAATGCTTAGAATAAACTGATTTAAAATAATAATAATATGTTGCCTGGTTGTCATGTCACCACAATAGACCAACCCTCATTTTCTGGAGGACAGAAAGAGACAGCAACCATCCTGTTAATTTCATACTGAATATCGAAGTAACTCACGGTGCATTTTTCTGCTCCACTTTCCAAAACACAATTTTCCGTGTTATGTTGCCTAGAGCACTTCTGTTTCTTTGGGATAGCTTGCTTCAGTTTGTTAAGGATAACCTCAGAAATTCATTAGCTATTTTACAGAGGCAAGAACACCCCTTCAATGGAGAAAGTGCTTACATGGTTCAGTGATCATGTAAACAAAAATTAAATCAGCTACCTCATCCAAATTCCTCACGATGACTAGAAATATTAACAAAAGGTATTTTGTCAAATCTAAATAATATAACTGAATTTGTAAAAAATGTGGTGAACTCAGACAAGTATAATTTGAATGTCTCCTGTCTAATTTGATGTCTCCTCTTATCTATATTTTCCTTATCTTTACTGCAGTGTTGTTTATCCTCAGTGTAAACTTGAGAACTTACTCCCGATTTGCCTCTAATACAGGTAATCCTTGATTTACGACCATAACTGAGCCCAACATTTCTGTTGCTAAGTGAAAAATGTGTTAAGTGAATTTGGCCCCATTTTATAACCTTTGCCACAGTTGTTAAGTGAATTATTGCAGTTGCAGTTGTTAAGTTAGTAACACAGTTGTTAAGTGAATCTGGCTTCCCCATTGATTTGGCTTGTAAGAAGATTGCAAAAGGTGATCACATAACTCCTGGAATGCCGCAAGGGTCATAAGTATGAAAGACGGTCATAAGTCCCCTTTTTCAGTGCCATTTGTAAGTTTGAGCAGTCACTAAATGAACTGTTGTAAGTCAAGGACGACCTGTACAAAAGTGAATGCAAAATCCAGATCTTAGTTAGAAAAAGCTATATGAGTGTTCTGCGTTGTTTAGCAGAGACTAAGGCAAGATACTGACTTAGTTTCACCAAGATGACTATCAAGATTCCACCAATCAGTAGCACAGTTGGCCAGGCAAAAGCAATGAGAAGGCCTTCTGGAGGATACAATCTCTTGAAAAGGACGCTCTTTTCTTTCCTTGATGGGTCATAATGGCAAAGAAACCTCTGATGCTTTCTGAAATTGTCTCTTATCATTTCTACATGCTGCTGAACTTTTTTATAATTCTCCATATCAGGCGGTATATAAGAGCACTGCAGAAGAAAAGAAAGAAAACTCAGGATTACTGCTTTTCAAAATTATTGACCGAAAGTAAAACAGTAATTTGGGGGTACTTTTAATCAGTGCTGCCTTAATATTGTTTTTTTCCTGCACTGTGGCTGTTGTGAATTAGATTATGAATACTACATGTATCCTATTGTGACTTTTGTAGGGGAATCCATGAACTTTCCAAAGCTATCCTTCATTTACTTATTGTTAATCAGAGTTTTTCAGGGTCAGAGGAAGATCATAACTCAACCTATTCTTACAAGCAATTAAGGAATCAAAAGTCTTTTTCTCTGCTGTGATTAGAACTAAAGGAACTATTTGTTCTATAGGTAGAGTATAGGATTACAAGGAAAATATTGCTAGGAAAAACTGGGATCATAGATTTCCTTCCTTCCTTCCTTTCTCCCTCCCTCCCTCCCTCTCTCCCTCCCTCCGGAATATTATCTATGTGAGCATAGATAGAAGGGAAATTGTTTATTTAGTTATCAAATCTGTACACCACCCATTTCATCTGCATAACTGTGGACAGCGTACAAATAGAACATTAGGAATGAACTGACACATTTGCTAATAAGCAAGATTTTAGATTAGAGGAAAATGGATTCATTAAATTTTGCTGAAGAAGGGGAAAATATTATAGGATTTTTTAAAAGTACTACATTTTTATACATTTTTGAAATTTGAGAATTATACTCAATGTTTTGGAATTAAATATTTGAATTTCATCTTAGAGTTATGATAGTGAGACTTTCTCGTTTGTAAACAATGAAGGGAACACTATGTCTATCCTTGCAATTAAGTTTCATGTATAGTTTGCTTCCTTATAATTTTCTACAGATGTTTGATCTGTAGCCTTAGGGAGTAAATCCTATTGGATAAATTGGGATGTACAGTAGATATTTATAATGTTATAGCTTGTGTTTTCACTTTTTCCCCAATACACATAGAGATGAGGGTCGGGGTGAAATCCAGCAGGTTCTGGAGAACCGGTAGCAGAAATTTTGATCAGTTTGGAGAACCGGTAGGGGAAATTTTGAGTAGTTTGGAGGACCGGCAAATACCAGCTCTGGCTGGCCCCAGAGTGGGGTGGGAATGGAGATTTTGCAGTATCCTTCCCCTGGAGTGGGGTGGGGTGCTGAAAGCAGTAAAGGGGCAAAAGTTAGGATGAATGGATCAGAGGTGGGTTTCAGCAGGTTCTGACCAGTTCTGGAAAACCGATAGTGGAAATTTTGAGTAGTTTGGAGAACCGGAAGTAAAAATTCTGATTAGCCCGCCCCCATCTATTCTTTGCCTCCCAAGTCCCAGCTGATCAGGAGGAAATGGGGATTTTTCAGTAACCTTCAGTAATCCTAACCTGGATTGAGGAGGGAATGGAGATTTTACAGTATCCTTCCCCTGCCACACCCACCACGCCACACCACTCTCACCAAGCCACGCCCACAGAACCAGTAGTAAAAAAAAAATGGGATTTCACCACTGGTGAAATGAAGAAAAAATTACAAATATTGCAGTTAAAGTGGACTAATATATACTTTAAACTATAAATTTCTTGGGGGATAAACATATATTGAATGATGCTGTTAAAATTTTTAGCATGCTGAAAGGTTAGGTTAGCCATTGATATTGGAGACGATGTGAATTATTGGTGAGATGAATTTGATGTTCTGCTAAGAGTAGTATCAATTGTCTAATTATATAAGAAGCCTTAAGAAATATTTTGAGAAAATTCGAAATATTTAGCATTAATAGGATTCTATGGTATCGGAGAAGGAAAGGACGAAAGTCTAGTGCTATGAACCATATGATGGTCCAGTGCCTTGGGTAGAATGCCTTGGAATGTCTACTATATTGTTGTAATATGAAATTTGAAATGTGCTTATTTTTATTTACAAAGTCAAAACGTTGAAAATAAATGAAGCAGCATTTCTAGTTATAATTTAGAGATCCAATTTTACTTAAGATGAATTAGCTCATAGTAATATTTAATTTACGGGAAAAAAAAGTACTCTCTTAAAATTAGGACTATTTAATTGAAAAGGCTGGAAATCTGAGGTCCACCCCAGATTCTTGAAGGAACTAACTGAATATTGCTGTCAGCGTTTCAACGCTGGCATAGAGAGAGCAGAGGAGAGCGAAAGATAAACTCTGAAACTTTTGCCTATGCAATAGCGTGAGTATTCCTGATTTCTCTTTTTAATTGCTCTTGCCTGCTGGAGATTGAATGTGTAAGCACCATTTCAAGGCCTTAAAGTAAATGTTGAGCTACCCCTTAGGGAAATTTGCTTCATTGTTTTTATCTACAGAATTATAGATTGCTGTGTAAATGAAATGATTTTCTGCTAGGCTATGAATTATAGCAAAGTGATGGCTTCCATAAGAAATGAGCTTGAAAATGAAGGAATGTAAAACATGATTAGGTAGAAGAAACAGCATTTATATATTATAGCAAATATACACAGCTTATAGTATTTGATATAATTATAAATTGCTCTTGCATAGTACAAGGATGAGCATGTTTAGTTTTATTCTGCTATAACCTCTGATGATCTGTATCGCTCAGAATCCCAGAAGAAAATGTGGATTTGGGAGGACAGAAATAATTCCTGCACATGTAACATTGCAGTAATGATACTGAATAATAATGACTTTTATTTATTGTACGCTGCCCAGAGTCCCTCTTTGAGAGAGATGAGCCATTCAGAAATATAATATATGAAGAAGGTAACATTATTGGTTTAAATATAACATTCTTTGAAAGCTGCTATATGAAGTATGTCTAGGAGTTGAGGCAAAGCCAGTATAAATTTATTTATGTGGGGAACTTCCCTGAGGCAAAACAATGCTGCCTTCCATCAAACTATTACTTAAATACCTTTGAGCCCAAGTGATGCCTGACTTTTATGCAAGGAACAACTGCATAAATACCATCAAAATTGCCCATCGCTGACAGGATAGGAATTCAGGATTGTGGTTGAACAAAATTCATTACTATTCAGAAACCTTTATTATTTGCATTATCTACCAGGACAAACAAAATTCTGCCATAGGGAGTTACCTTTTGCTTCAATGATATTTCAGGACAAGAAAGGATAATTTGGCAAGAATAGCCATTGTATCACCATTTATTATATCTCTTCTTGCATGTATCCTGGTTAGAATTTGCTGAGTAGTAATAGAACGCACAGCCTTAATATATAGCATACAAACCTTGGGATTTCTGTCCACAGTGATCTCTGTGTGGTAGAGCATGACTAATTGCCCTAAATGGGTTAAATTCACATAGATTTCCAGACAAGGATAGTGAAAAATATTTTTATCCTCAGAGCCTTCAATGAATGAACAATGGACTTTTTCCTTGATGTTAGCTGTCACTACATTGCATTCACCTTCATCAGCCCAGACACTGCAGAGACAAATTTATTAAGAATTTATGCATAACTTAAGCCTGGTAGTACATAAATATCTGTTTTTGATATTGTCAGCACAACTTGTGTGAAAAATACGGTGAGACAAAACAGTATTAAAATTATATTGTCCATATGAGTAAAGGCAAATAGCAATCACAGTAGTACTTAGACTTATATACTGCTTCACAGTGCTTTATAGACATCTCTAAGTGGTGTACACAAAAGTCAGCATATTGCCCCCAACAATCTCATTTCACCCACCTCAGAAGGATGGAAGGCTGAGTCAACTTTGAACTGGTCAGAATTGAACTGCTGGTAGTGGGCAGAGTTTGCTTGTAATACTGCATTCTAACCACTGCACCATCACAGTTCTTATGTACACTTTTAGCAAATGCTCTGGCATACACACACACACACACACACACACACACACACACACTGATTTTGAGTATGCTTTTCCTATCATCTGATAGGCCAATAAAATACAAACTCTTTAGGGTAACACAATCATATTTTTTTAAATCCCACATTTATAAACATACTTAATACTGCTTCCTCCAATTTTGTCCACAGCAACCCTGTGAGGTGGGTTGGGCTGAGAGAGTGACCAGCTCAAAATCACCCAGCTGGATTTCCTGCTTAAAGTGGGACTAGAAATCACAGTCTCCTGGCCCTTCTAGCCTGATGGCTCAACCACTACATCAAACTGGCTCTCATGTTTATTTAATTAAGATTATTAAAATTTGAATAGAAAGATATTTCAAAACATATATGATAGAGAGGTTGATGAGTAAGTGATTAGAATTAGTTCAGGATTCCTTTCCACATTCAGATCAGTTTGGAATAATGCAGAAAAGAATGTTAGTTCCTAATGGATTTGATGGCTCAAGTGGAGATAGGAATGGTCTCTATAGAAAAAAAATCCTACCTGGGATCCCACGGTGCCTCAGAATAGAATCCATAGTAGTTTAGGGATCTCTGACTCTTATGGAGGATTGACTTTTCTCTCTCTTACACCCACACACATGGATCCATACTTTTTCCCCTTCAACAACATTCCTCCCCCCCCCTAGTTCAGATGTCTTTCTTTCATTCCATCTTTCTATTATTTTCTCCCTTTTCTGCTCTTTTTTTTCCTGAAATGGAGGGAAATACATGTGGAGGTGAATTTCTATGTTTGATATGTGCAGATAGGGATGAATCCGTTTTGTTAAATGGAGTATTTTATTTTACATGCAGTTAGTTTGATTAGTAGTTGTTAATTTAATTAGTATTAATTTACTTTTTTGTCCTTACCCTCCGTGCGTGTGGGTGTATGCATTTATACCGAGACATATACTCATCTACACATACAGTTTATACTGGGTATATAAATCTCACACAGAGATTTAATGAGTCAGCTTTATGTTGTCATGCTTGGACTTTCCTCAACCTATTGTCACAAGTCGGCCTTGGGGAAAAAAGAACGAAGGAGAAATCCTGGCCCAGTTATACTATTGCCATACAAGTACGGTATTAAGTTAACTATGAAAGAAAGATGATAATTCCTGTGTTCCAGAAGCAAAAACTTCTTCCATTTAACCAACATAGCTTCCAGTTTAACAATTTATGTTTCAGCTTTAATATATTAATGAAGATTATTTATTAAATGCTTTCTGAGTACAATAGAATTTCCATTTTGAGAGGCATCACATGTTCAGAGCTACGTGACACCAGATTCATTTGTATAATCCAGCTAGCCATTCACTGGAGATGAACATACTCTCTATTGGTATCTCTCCCTTCCCCAGCATTTTAAAGGGACAAATGATGCATTAAAAATCAATTAGTTTAGTTTCTCCACCTCTGCAAAACTCTGAGAGGAAATAAATCATGGAAATAAGGCATACGTTTTGTACCTAGTCATCCCACAGCATAGAAGAAAGACATTTTCCAGTCTTTCCACTAATGTCTTCTGCTAAAGTTGCCAAAGCTTCCAAACAGACTCACTTGCTGCTTGGAGACCCACTTTTTTTTTCTTTTTTGCATGGTTTAAGAAATAACGTTTCTTTTACCTTCCTCTATGTAAAGGCACCAGGACGATACCAATAAAAAGATACATCATTGCTGAGCAGGCCATCATTCCCAAACCTAGCCATAGGGCCCTGGTCTCCCCTCGTTTCTGTAATGCCACCACCTTTTTCTGTAACATGACTTCTTGGGATGCTTCTGTGGTTCTTATCTCTGCATAAAAATATAATCAAATCTATCAGGTTTGTTTGTATGACAGCTCCACTAACAGTAAACTCATCCTTATCCCAGAGATTGCATATAACTCGGTTTAATATCATTAAGTACTTGCTTGCCAAAAATAAAAACTTGAGAACAAGCCCAATTTTGCGAGCTATACAATAGTATTTACTCACTTTTTCAAGGGTAACATCAAAAAATCACACTTCAGGTGCTCAGACCATCGAGTATCTTTTTTTCTCAATAGGAACAGTTCAGTGTTTCATTTGTAAATGCTGGTGGATTTTCGTAGCCAAAATTCTAAAGGGCATTTCATTTCCTGAAATTAGCGGTTCTCATCCCATGCACAGACTAACACAGCCAGTTTTAGCCCATTTTTGGCCTGCAGAGATGTAAGAGAGAAAGAAAGAGAGAGATATAGACACACACACACACACACACACACACACACACACACACACACACACACAGAGAGAGAGAGAGAGAGACTTGTTGATTTTAAGCTCCTTGGGGCTCAGAAGAATTGCTGCAAAACTGAGTTTCTTGAAGTTGATCACTAGACTCCTAAACAACTGAAAAAACAATCTAGTAAAAAGAAAAGTCAACCAAAAGAGCAACATGCAAACAAAAGCAAACAAAACACCCCCAGGAGCGAAACAAATTAAAGTTTAATTTGTGTGCATTGTTTAATAGACTGTTAAATTGGCCACACCCACCTAGTCACATGGCCTAGCCACACCCACCAAGTCACATGACCATCTAGCCAGACCCACCGATGAATTGGCCCCCTGTTTAAAAAGTTTAAGGAATCCTGTGTTATGCATTTCCTTCTTTTGCTAGGTAATACATAACTACCCTCCCTATCCTCTTTTGGTACAAAACAGCTTTAGAAGTGTTTTTGTCAGAGGTGTGGCAGGCAGAATAAAGTTCTCCTTTCCCTGTAGTCCGATTTTCAGGAATTTGTTTATAAGTTTGGAAGGAAGACAGATTTATTTGAGAAGGGCATATCAGTGATGCTGGGGTTGGTGACAGTGGAGAGGTTGTGATTCATTTTACTTCACCCTCAGGCTCTCCTTTCAATTGAATTGCAGTCTTGTGCAATCCCCCAAAGTCATCCAAATAGTGAAACTATTTATAACAATCCTTGGAGAGTGTATTTGTAAAGTCTATTGCAGCTCGGATGCCATGTAACTATGCCATTTGGGCATGCTGTGAAAAAGGGAACTAGACATAATATACTTCTTAATGGACACCCTTGAATAACTTCCAGTGTAAGATGCTATGACCCTAAAACAGCTTCTTTTCTAAGAACAGTGCTATGCTGAACATTTCTTCCATATTATTTCCCCATCAATTCTCTCACAGGGTGCTGGATAATAAACTGCTTTCAAATTTTAATACAGTTCTCATGTGTTAAGTCCAGGAGTCTAAAGCTTTAGATTCCTGAGCTAAATTGATAGGAAGAAGATGAGCATGGCTTTAAAACTGGAAGGGAGGATTCGATAACCTGTGCCAAATTGATGATGCTGTCTGATAGCTGAAAGTGCAAATAATCTACAAGGTCTAGTAATGAAAGTTAAGGAGCACAGACAAAAAAAAATGGGACTAAAATTAAACATAAAGAAGACCAAACTAATGATCACAGAAATAACAACCAGCTTTAGAAATGACAGTGAAGATACTGTCATACTGAAGGGGTGAATAGCTTCTGCCTAGAATCATCAACACTAAATAAATTGGTTGTCGAGAATCACACCATGGACTAGCACAGAGTAGCATTCAAGCAGCCAGCAAGGCCTTGAAAAAGATACTCATTTGTGGTTGATGTGCATATATCTATGAAGATCAGAATAGTGCAAGCAATGGTTTTTCCTAAGACTCCATGGAAGTAAAAGTTGGACTTTGAAGAAGCAGGATAGAAATTGCGTTGAAGTTTTTGCCCGTTGGTATTGGAGAAGACTCCTGAGAATACCATGGAGGGATAAGAAAATACATAAGTAGGGAATTGAATACATCAAGTCAGAGTTTTCACTCAAGGCACAAACATCAGGTGCAAATGACCTACCTCAGATAATATGAAAACCTTGCTTTCTAGAGAAGGTTCTAATGCTTGGGGAGGTGAAAGGACTCAGTTACAGTGACGGTGAGTGCACCATTGGAACGTCTGTAGGACTGGGTTGAGAAAAGATCCTAGTAGAGAAAATCCATATGGTTGTTAACAGTTGACATTGACTTTGATGGCACATAATCAATCTTGGTTGCAGGATTCCTAGTACATCAGTTTATCCCAGTCTTGGATTTGGTTTTTATCATGCTTTTTTTCTTCTTCTAGAGTCTGATTTGATCTTTCTTTTAAAAAAGAAAAGTTCTCCTTAATTTATTTATTGCCCTTTTAAAATGTTTTCAGAAAAGTTCATGAGAAATTTGAATTTATTTATTGAATCCATTATTTATTGAATCCATTATTGAATCCATTTCAGGGATTAAAGGAATTTGGATAGTAGGGAAGAGAGGATAACACTCCTCCACCTTACTTAAGTACTGCCATCATGAATTTCAGAACCCATAATTCTTGAACTCTTGATCTTCCAGCCAATTGAATCTCAATTTGAATCTCAATACTTTTACACCAAGGACAAGAACATATTGTAAATCTCTTTCCACAACAATTTTACTGTAATAATTAAATATAAATTATAGATTTTTAAAAAAAACCACTAAGAAACCTGATTTTTAAACAATAGATTTACTTGTTTTCTACTGCTTCTTTATATGCTGTTATGTGCTGCATAATTTATGCAATGGTGCTCATTTTCTATTGAAAAGCTATATCAGAGCCCAGTTCTTTGTGGAAACCATCATTCTTTCCTTAATCTCTGAAATATCAATCTCTCTATGTACTTATTTTATAAAGTGAACAATATTTCTACAAATATCAGTTCTCTACGTGCCAAACTGTATATAGGGGGAGAGTAAAGGCAAGAAAGAATCTACACTGGAAATTGGGAAAGTTTCAAAATTGCACATTTAGAAAAACACCGAAGAGAGATTTAGAGATAAAGATAAAGAAAAGTTAGTGAGACGAATCAGATTAAATTGAGATCACTGTTGAACAGGAATGATCTCTATTATATAACATTTGGTTCCAGGTCACATTTTTCTTTATCTGTACATTGTAAAGTTCAATGATAAAGACACTGTTGATAACAGAACCACAGGTATGACTTTTGACATGAAACAATGAAGTAATATTTCAATTTAATGCTGCCATTACAAGTTTAATAACCCTAATGTACTAAAAGAGTTGAAATCCAAATTAGATGGTAAACAATGTACTTTAAAGAAATCCATTTAACATCTGATTGCCTAAAATTAGAACATTACACCCCTCACCCTCAAAACTGTTACTTGTTTGCTATAAATATCTACCTTTCACAATTGGCTCGCTAGACATTTCTGTATTTTATATTACTATAGACTTTCTCAATATTAATTTGCATTCTAAAATAATGTTATTAAAGAAAATGAAAGTATTTCAAAACACTGAATCCCTTCAAGAAATCAGGAATGGACATTTCGAAAAACATCCAGTTCAAATCCTTTTCGTTAAAACATTAAATGATTTTAATTATCACTAAATAAAACTACGGTGCTGCCACTGTGTGCCCATAAACTAAAACTCGTCATCTTAACATCATAAACACAAAACTATTCTGGTTTTTTTTTTTTAGAAAATATATTGATAAAAAACACCTTGTGTTTTTTGTTTCTGTTCTTACTTAAAATAAGGTTTAAATGTTTCTGCAATCTGGTAAAACTCTAATAGGAATCTAATAGTTCAAATGTTCATGTTATTCAGAAGCGTTGTATACACAGGATTGCTGAAAAGAAACTTTTCGGAAGTCATGCTTACCGCCTTTGAAATGTGGCTGAGAAGTTCATGAATTTTGGGGGAAAAAAATGATCTGCAAAGATCAGCTCCGTGCTGGGCCCCCAAGTAGCAAATCTGTCAGCTGTAAAACGATTACCTTCCTCCAAAGTTGCTGCTGCTGATTTTTGAAAATGGATGTTTAGCTAACTTTCCTAGTATGAGATTTCTGCTACCATAAATGGTAAGGTATGGAAACATGCAGAGTTTTACAAGATTAATAGTGCAATGCAGTGACTGATGTGTTATGAACAATTGTAAGCTAGAATCCTCTATTCCTTTGTGCTGGAAATGGAAAGATTCCTGTTTTGTATGTTATAATGCAACTAAATATAATCTCCGTGCACTGGCATACTTTTTAAAGTAACTGAGAATCCGTGGCATTTTCTAAATAGTAACTTTAAAGAGATTCTACTGTCCAGCCATTACTTTTCTTCTTCTCATTTTTATATTAAGATAAGGTTTGTGTTTAATTATTCATATAAATCCGAATGCAGTATACATTTGGATTTATATGAACAATTGAACACAAAGTGTTGATTTTCTTGGACTTCAAAACATGATAAGCCATGATGTTACCTTGGTGATTATTATTTTTCCTCATGGCAACATGCCTCTCAGCAAATGAAGAAAACAGAGAAATAATAATAATAAAAAAAATAGAAAGGTTTTGATAAGGATGGGCCAAAGATTCCCCAAAGATTATGTTTACTTGATTGTTACATCTTGACTGCCACCTTTTTCATCCAGTTACGTGGAAATTAAAAGTTATTACTGAATCTGTTTGATAATTGTATGTAGAAATTTAAAGGACTTTTAAATAATGAACCATATGCTTGCAGATATGGATGCCAAAAGATTTAGAATTCTGAAAAAAAGATGTAAATGAAGGGTCATGTTTTAATGCCATTGTTTACTAAAAGATGGCAGAAATTTTGAGAAGACGATGTTTAAGCAGTGAAAAATTCCAGCAAAATATTGCAAGCAATTTTTTTTTTTAACATCTTATTTAAAGTAGCTGTGTTTCCTTTTGGGATTGTACAGTGCTACTGCACAAATTCTGCATTAGTCTGGGGCATTCAGCTGGGTTCCTTTTTTTATCCACTAATTAATATTGTCTGGTAATAATACAGAGGTGGGTTTCAGCCGGTTCTGAACAGTTCTGGAGAACTGGTAGCAGAAATTTTGAGTAGTTCGAAGAACTGGTAAATACCACCTCTGACTGATCCCGCCCCCATCTATTCTCTGCCTACCAAGTCCCAGCTGATCGGGAGGAAATGGGGATTTTGCAGTAACCTTTCCCTGGAGTGGGGAGGGAATTGAGGTTTTACAGTATCCTTCCCCTGCCACGCCCACCATGCCGCCAAGCCATGCCATGCCCACCAAGCCACACTACAGAACCGGTAGTAAAAATTTTTGAAACCCACCACTGTAATAATACATTACATTTAAGAAATAAAATATTGGAAATCATACATTTATCTTGGAGCTTAACTCAAATTAGTTAAACAACAACCTTAGCAGAAAAGCTGGGCCTGGTCTTACAGCATTCAGTTCCAGTTCACCTCAGTGCACCAGGAGTAGTCTTTTTGTTCATCAAATGAAACTCTTTGAATAAGAGAACAATGTTTTCCAGAGATATAAGCCATCGTGTTACCATTTTAGCATCATAACAAAGGTGCTAAAAAATCAAGCTGGAGTGAAATAAACAGAGTACTCATGATTCAAATGAAGAGAGGTTTTCTCATTTCCCTTTCTTCTAGACTGCTGATTGCTAGGCTAGCACTTTGGACTGAATACTGCTTCCTACTTATGGTACTTTTTTTTTTTATTGAAAAAGTTTTCAAATACAAAATTTTTCCCCCCACATTTTTCTCCCGCCCTCCTCCCTAACCCCCCCTCACCACCCATCCCCCCCATGACTTCCTCACAACAAAAACCTAATTCATAACAGATTATATAATATTTTACCATCCCCTTACTCCCTCCTCTAAATACTGACCCTTATTTACTAATAATATTATTAATATTATTACTTCCCCCTTTAACCATACATTTCAAAATATCATTTTACTATAGTATTGCGTAATAACTTCTAATTTAACATAATAATATTATTATAACTCCCGATTTAACAATAATCTGCCCTATTTCTCCTCCCCATACTTATATCTGTATATTAATACAACATTTCATAACAACCTTCCATTTTAAAACTATATAATAAATCCTGCTTTAACATTTAATCTTTTGTATATATTAATATAACATTTCAAAGCAGCCTTCCCCATAAATCCTAATTTAGCATTTATTCAGCTCCATCCATTTGCTCCAGTCCCATAAGTATATCACTTAAGCATCCCTTTTCTTAAACTAAACAATCTGTAAACTAACCTATCTCCACCCACGTTCCTACAAAATTGCCATACACAACAGTTCTTAATATCTTTAATCTACTACCCACCCTACTAAAAAAAAAGTATTCCATTATATAGAAAAAATCAATAACTTTAAGTTTATAATCCATATAATATCTTCTTTAGTGTCTTTCCACTAGATTGTTGAGTACATCATCCATATTAGGGTAACATAGCATCCTAGTTGCAACAGATTGTTCCAAATCCTCAGTTGTCTTCTGCCCCCATCAATAATGAATCTCCTCCTATATATATAAAAAAGAAAAACAACTACCCGAGTGACATTATAATTATATTCCATACAGTATCTGTAATTGTGGTTTTCTTCAGGATTATTCATTCCCATCATCATAATGGGTAACAACCAGATCTTCTGCATGACCCAGCTCGACATAAATATAATACATTTATCAATAAAAAGAACTCCAAGATAGATAATTGCAATCCAACCAGTTTAAGGCTCTTTTCACATCCCAAAATTACGGCATTGCAGAGGTCTGTCACTCTCCTCAGGATATTGTTAACCAATACTTCGCCTCAACTGTCTTTTCATATATTCGTTCATTTTTTTTTAAAAAAAAAAAACTGGCTTCACTGTTGCTTAATTTAGAAATTTTTATTTTTGTGAGACCTATTTCTTTTTTTCTTTTCCTTTTGTGGGTTTGTTCTCCATCCTAATTTCCTTTCTGCAAGTTGTATATCGACTAAGCGATTTTCATTCTGGTTTATGACTTGATCTTGTTGGTTTTGCTGTAACTCATATTTCTTTTCTGACAATTGTATATCAGCTAATTGATTTCCATGCTTGTCTGTAACTTGATGAATCATAATCACGTTAGAATCTGATGCCACTTCTCTTTTATTTGTAAATAATCCAGCTGGGGTGTCTAAAGAATCCGAAGGCAATTTGTCTACAGAAGCCTCTATAATTCGATGTTTTCCCTTTATTTCCAATTCCTTCTGCTTATCCTGTATTGTGCATAAAGATGTTGAATTCATTTTCAAAATTTTTTGATAAAATCCTTCCGCTTTTTCAACAGTATTTAATTGATATCTTTCTCCTTGATATCTCAATATAATACCCACTGGAGCGTCCCACCTGAATAGAATATTTCTTTTTTTAAGTTCAGTTACCAGAAAACCAAATTTCTTTCTTTCCGATAACATCTTGGGCGGGAGCTCTTTGTATATCCAAATCTTTCTTCCAAACCATTGCAAAGTAGAATTGTAAGAATTTTGCACAATATTATTTCTTATCTCCTTATCTATAAAATAAATCACCACATCTCTAGGCAGTTGCCTTTGCTTTGCAGTCCAGGAATTTATTCTATAAACTCTATCAATCCTACAAAATACTTCCTCAGGTTGAACCTTTAAAATCCCAGCCAGAATTTCAGAAGATATTTTCCTTAAATCATCTCTGTTGTTTTCCTGCAGTCCTCTCAGTCTAATCGCATATTCAGTAAAATTATATTGCATCATTAAAACTTCTCTTTCAATCCGTTGTTGTATGTTTTCTGCATTACAAGTCTTTTGATCAGCCTCCATTTTAGGTTTTTCTTCTGGGCTATTATCTTGAGTATTTGACAAGTCATTTTCAATTTTTTGTATTCTATTGTCCAAATTATCCTCAGTTTCTTCCATTTTGGACTCTAATAACTTAGTATTTGCATCCAACTGGATCATAAATTCTGAAAAACCATTAGCCATTTTTATAATCTTTCGTTCCAAAAAATCAAACTTTGATTGCACCAATTCTTTAATTTCCTGCTTAAATTTTTCAAGGTGCTGATTCACAATCTCATCCCTTCTTACAATCTCCTCTAAGAGAAATTCTATTATGTTAAAATCAGTTTTCTGAGACTGGAGACTTAGAACTTGTTCATGTAATTTGTTAATGGGGGAATCCCCCCCCACTGCTTGTTTGTCTGACTTTATAAATCTCAATGCCATGTTTCCGCCCAGACAAACTTTTTTAGAAAAGAGAAGAAAAGCAGGGAAAAAAAAAACTTCTTTCCAATCAAGATCAATATCAAATCTCCAGGAGAAAAAAGACACAAAAGTGAAGTTTTACCTTCAATTGTAGCCAAAAGTATTTATTCCGCTACTTTGTAGTAATAGAAAACGGAAGTACTTTCCCTTTCAGCCCCTTCTCAAGCCGCGGCAGTCGCCATTTTAAAAAATCTTTTTTTCCTTCTTACTTTCTTGAATAACTTTTATAAAATAAATAAAATACTTGCGATTCAGGATCACAGGTCCAGCTCATGTCCTCTTTGATTAATCTGTTAAATTTGTGGGCTTGTTCTTGTCGCCTAGCTCTGCATAAGCAGAGGTCTCCCAAAGCCCGGAGCGGCGACTAGGGATATGGGGAGTCTCATCTGCTCCGTCCCAAAAGTTAAAAAAAAAACTTTTGGGGCTACGCAAAGAGCTCTACCCACCCTAGCCTGCTCTATCTCCATTTCCTCGTGGAAACGGAGTTTTTTCAAGCCGCCATTCCGTTGTGAAGGCGGCTCTTTACAGGCAGTGGGGCAGGCGATCCCGAGAGATCGGCTGGCGGTGACAAGCAGCAAACCAGAAGCCCCTACTTATGGTACTTTTATCCATGGTACTTTTCAGATAAAACTAACAATTCTCAGTACTCCTGAAGATTACTCTATATTAGTTAAACTTTGACGCAAATGGAAAAGAGGGAAGATAAGCAAAATACTGTTCATTCAATCCCATTTAAAATTCAGTTTAAACCCTCGGAAACCTCAGCTAAGGGGATGCTGGCTCACGAGTTCCAAAAGTCTACATATACAAGCTGGGGGTAGTTGCTTTAAAAAAAAATCTGAAAACTATACATCATTCTGCAGGCCTTCCTTTTGATTTGGAGTACAAGAAATACATTTATTATTTATTTAGCGTATGGTTAAATGTTAAAAAGCACATCACAGTTACATTTTCAATGAGCAAATATAAAACTATTTACTAAATTCAAAGATAAATTTAAAGGTAGACTATTTATATAGTCAATGCATGATTAGTTGCATACAGATTTTCTGGGATTTCCCTGAAATTTAGTGTAATAGAAAATACACCAGAGATCTGGCTACTAATTTCAAATCAATGTGTGAAATGTGGACTTTTTCTTTCTCCATGCAGTTTTGCCTATCACTTTACTGAGAGAAAGTTGGAGCAGTTCCTGGAGGGTTGCCATGTTAGCAATGGCATATAGGTTTTAAATATGATAACCAGCCCCTCGAATTGTACCTGGAAAGAAGCCAATGCCATTTACACAGAAATGGTGTAATGGTATAATAGGAGGAGACTGTGAAGTGCTCAGAACTCAAGTGTTGTCACATTCTGAACCAGTTGCAGATAGTCTTCAAGGGCATGCCCATGTAGAATGCATTGTAGTAACGCAACCAGGAAATGGTATGGTAGAAGTTTGAATTTTTGAAATCACAAGTGATTTCATGCCTTTACCTACCATTTGTTTGAGGTAGTCATCCTCTTCCATTTCAACCCCAAAAATTGATAATAGCTTGTAGAATAATTTGCATGTCACTCAAGCTTTGGCTTAACGTCCCTTATTTATATTTACATGTATTTATTTAAAACATTTATAAGCTGTCCATCACTTAACTAATTCTGGACTTTGGACAAGTCCAAATCATAAGTTAAAACAACATATGTAAAAGGATAATTCCTAGCAAGTAACTATCTTCCTTCCTTCCTTCCTTCCTTCCTTCCTTCCTTCCTAATACTTCCTATACTAATACTATTTTTTTTTACTTACAGATTGCTTTACTAATATTAGTTTTTTATTTCCAAATTGCCTTCCTGCAACCTGATTTTAATTTCATATGGAAAAATAAATGGCTGTGAATACATATATTTTCTTCTCAGAAAGTAATCCTACTGGACTGAAGATGGAATGTGGAGATTGTTATTATTATCCATTAAATATTCCAACTCTTTCTATTGCAAAAATGTACAAAATGTAAAACTACATAATTTTATCAAAAGACTGGGATGAAAGGAAAGAGTCTTTCACACTTCAGGCTATATAGACTAATAACTAAGTGTTGACTGTACTTTATTGGTAATGAAACTGAGTAATCTAACTGCAGGGTAAATAATGTTTTTGGATACCCTAAGCATTGATAGATACCATATGCAACTAACATGTGCAGAAAAATATTGAAATTTATTTTTAAAAGGTGGGTTAATAAATGTTTTAACTGAACTGGATTAAGTTAAATTTCTATCAGGGATAGCAATTCTTTCTTGTTACTAAAGAGTCAGTGAATTATAGAATCAGAATATTTCTAATCTTAGAAAAAAGCTACAGACAAAATACAGTACATTAACAGGACATCATTTGAATGCTAGAAATTGTAATTGCAAAAGAAATGAAATGTAAATGAGAATCTTCTGAATGTGACTGTAGAAAATTCTTGTTTTTTCAGATAACTAACTGGGGAGAGTAAAAAAAAAAGTCATAATCCCATATGAATAAAATGGAGGCCACAATGTTAAAGAATTCAAACATTTCACATATAAAAATGAATGGTAATTTAAGGTGCATTTAGATAAAATAATATATACCAGAGTAATAGCCTATTCTCCATAGTGTAATGGAGACTCCTGAAAAAGGAAAAATTTAAAAAATCATGTAATGGTTAAGAATAAATATTTCAGCCACTGTTAAGACAGGTCTTTCTACCTTTAAAAGCATTTGAAAGACTTTTCTTCAGAGAATGAAATAGATACGGAAATTTGTTTTGGGCTTTTAATGCTGGAAGTTTTTCTCTGTAGTTTCACAGAATAGTAGTGGGACAACAAATAAAAGATCATGGGATCAGGGATGGTACAGATCCTAAGCAGGAGGCATACACATCAGATCTAGTCAGAAAGTGCTGTATTATTTTTTAAAAATACATTGTTTTCTGTTACAAAAGAGAGACTATCAAAATAGTTTCTCTGTCCTATGTCTATTCTTTTGATGGGCTATTTTAGTCTTCTAATCTCTATCCTGTTTTGTTTATCTCTTTCTGTTGACTTATCTTTTACCATTTTTCCATAGAGCTTCCTAAATTCATACTACCTAATTTCCATTTTTTAACATTTTCTATCTAATATTCTTAATATTCTCCTTAATATTCTTATGTCATTTTGGGGTGATTAGTTTTATATGCTAGCTCTGTCTTAACTTCATCTTACTCTCAGTTACACTACCAACTACACTTTTGATTGTTAGTTGGGCAGGTTGTGCTACCAGCTGGCTGAATTAGACTTGATTATCATGGTGTTAGAATTGCTCCTGGTGTTGTTTGACATGGTCACATCGCTTTTCTCCTTTGGAAACATAAAAGATATGATTTCCACATATTATTATGTATCCAAAAAGAATAGGAAATTTAAAAGATATGACCATTTGACCATTGGAAATGACAAAAATTCCATTCAGCAATTCACAAAAGAATATGAAACATCCTCCACAGAGAAGGAAGGAAGGAAGGAAGGAAGGAAGGAAGGAAGGAAGGAAGGAAGGAAGGAGACTTGCATCAAAGCAAACCAAAATAAAACAAATGTAGAAAATACTCCAATTAAAGATACTTCCTTTAATTATAATTAGGTTTTCTAATGACACTTAAAATTGGCTTCTGATACGATGATGTCTAGGTTTTGGCTTTTGTTCTTGTAATATTGCTTTACTCTGATTTACTAGCTGAAATCTGATTATTCTGCGGTGGCTTCCTTCATTTGTATCTTTGGCTCCTGATTTATGAAGCTATCTAGGCTCAACTCTCTCTATTTAATGTGCTTCCTGACTGTAGAAGAATGCACAATTCTTATAGATTTATGTGGGAAAATGATATGCTTAAAAAAGGATCGCTTTTGAAAGTTTAATACAAATACAAAAGATATAAGAAAATCTCATTTAGCTGTTTGGGTCCCAAGTCAGGAATGCTTTAAAGGCATATCAGTGAATAAATGGCTGAATTATTTCTCATGATAGTTTTCAAACTGGTCAGAATTCTGTCTGTTGAACTTCTAAAAATTAAAATTTTTGAAACATACTCAAGGCTAGACTCCAAATGTGAAATTACCAGGACAGAGATCATTGTGATCTATTGGAGAAAAACTAGAACTGGGAATATGACAATTCCCAATCTACTTATTTATGTTGGGAGGCATCCCCAGGTATGTGGTTTTTTTTTTTTATCAGTGTTGAAGAAGTTCTCCTGGATGACTTCATAACAATGTGTAGGCAAGGAACCAATTGCCTCTTTCACAAGACCTTCTTGGTTTTATCCCAGCCAGTCCTTTATTCAGCCATTATTTAGTCCAAACAGAAACTAATACTTTATAATTTCCATCAGATAATGATGACATTTGAATGTCATCAATGTTATAACCATAGCATATGAAAATACCATGGGATTAAGGAGAAATTCCAGTCTTCTAATTTACATTGTTGTTGGACAACATACTGAGGGAAATTAAACTGACATACAGTGAATCCTCAATTTTCAGTGTCCAGTTATGACAGTGGTTAACAAGTAGGACATATGATCAACATGCAAAGTAGTGGCTATCACAGCATCCTAGTGGTCACATGATCACAATCTGGGTGCTTGGTGCTCAGTTTGCGACTCTGCAGTTCAGCAGTTTGATCCTCAAGATTGACTCAGCCTTCCATCCTGGGGTTGGTAAAATGTGGATGCAGATTGTTGGGGCAACATGCTGACTCTGTAAACCGCTGTGAAGTGGTATGTAAGTCTAAGTGCTATTGCTATTGCCACAATGTTGCAGTACGTTGGAGTCAAATGATTATGATTTCTGAGGTTCCTTGCTGGCTCCCCACAAGCAAAGTCAGTAGGGAAACTGACAGGAAGTCAGAAGATTCTCCTGCTGCCTTTTCACTTGCTACCCTCCATAGCAATCCCAGTCCTCCTCAAGCATCTGTGCAGACGTTTGTGCTCTACAGTGCAGTGGTGGGATTGAAAATTATTTACTACCGTTCTGTGGGTGTGGCTTAGTGGGTGTGGCTTGTGGGCGTGGCAGGGGAAGGATCAGGGGTGAAATCCAGTAGGTTCTGACAGATTCTGGAGAACCGGTAGCGGAAATTTTGAGTAGTTTGGAGAACCGGCAAATGCCACCTCTTGCTGCCCCCAGAGTGGGGTGGGAATGGAGATTTTGCAATATCCTTCCCCTGGGAGTGGGGAGGGAATGGAGATTTTGCAGTATCCTTCCCCTGCCATACCCACCAAGCCACACCACACCCACCAAACTATGACCACAGAACTGGTAGTAAAAAAAAATTTCACCACTGGGAAGTATACTGTAAAATCTCCATTCCCTCCCCACTCTAGGAGAAGGTTACTGCAAAATCTCCATTTCTTCCCAATCAGCTAGGACTCAGGAGGCAGAGAATAGATGGGGGCAGGGCCAGTCAGAGGTGGTATTTATCAGTTCTCCGAACTACTCAAAATTTCTGCTACCGGTTCTCCGGAACTGGTCAGAACCTACTGAATACCACCTCTACTACAATGCCTGCCCAAGGCACCCGAGGGCCATAGCTTTTACCTGTAGCTCTCATCTGCCAGCCTGCTCAACAATGAGCTATATATATGTCTATATATACAAGAACATCATTACTTATGACCAAATATGAAATAAAATTTAGAAAATATATTACTCTATGTTAAAGTTTATCTAAAACTTTAACAAAATTGCTTTATAGATTAAAAAGTGCATGAATTCATGGGAGCACTGAAAAATGTCATTGTTATAAAAGCAGAACTAATCAATGAACAACAGAATTCAAATAAAGGGCAGGAAAGTGGTTCCTAATGTGGCAGGATTTCTAAAATAAAACAAAAAGTCCCTATCGTTTCTTTTTTTTCCCCATGTAAGAAATACTTCATAAAGTCCATCTTATCTCATACAATGGTGATATAATTGTGTAAAAATTAGAACCAAGTTAAAGGAAAATAAAAGCAGTGGTTAGAACAAGCAGTGTTTTATGCTGATGTTATAACTCTGATTTAAGATGTTGTTATTCTCCAACCAAGGACTTAACAGAGTATAGCATCTCAATTGTTCTCAGGGTTAATAGTCTTGTGCTTATCTCTTTTATGCAGCTGAAGACAGCTAATTCTCTACAACTAACAAGTGATCAATGTGTTTCCTCATTATCTTAATGCTAGTTTGTATAAAATGTGGACCAGTTGCTGGACAGATAAAGTATTCCTTCTCTTTCTACTGACTCAGAAGATAGCAAATTAGAACACTGGATTCTGTTCTCTATCAAGAATCTTTCACTGGTGGAAGAATTTAACAACAAAATCTGTTTTGTTTCCCTTTAACGTTTCATTCATTACCCAAGCTAATGAAAGTTTATAATCATTCTCTCTCTATAATAAGATTGATGGTGCTTTTACTGGAGCTACAAATTTGGGGTTAATTTAAGACTCCATTTTAAAATCTTTATTGTAAACCTCTCACAAAATTAACAAGATTATCTCAATAACCATGCCTTCATCTAAGAAATCAAATCCACTAAAAATAACATTATAAGGAATGTTAGCTGTGCTTTTAGCACAGTGCTTGGAGGGCTAACTGACTGTAAATTTCAGCAACCTTTTCCTGAAGCAGTAGATGCAAAGGTACATATTTTAACCTATCTCAAAAAATTGGGGAGGGGTGGGAGAAGAAGAAGAGGAGACCACAGGTGAGAGTGGGAAGTGAGGAGATAGTTCAGTTTGCCAGGTTTCTGAGGTAGGATTGGAAATTGGAGTCAAGTTCAAACAAAAGTCTTTAATAGAGAGGATAGAACTCAAACATAAAATAGAGGCAAACATCCTGTCTTCACCTTATGTATTATTTTGTACATATGTCCAGCTCCTACGTCTTAAATATTCCTGTATTATACAAAATGGCTATGGTTTTTAAAAATAAAGACATGAATGTTATGATTTCTTATGATTTCAGATCTTGTTGTATTTAAGTAATTCAATTCTACTATCATTCATACCTTTCTGTATCCAAGATAGTACTGTAAATCTGAAGTTGCCCTGTGTTTCCACCATTGAAAAGTGGGAAAATTAATTTCATTCTTAAAACATAAAAAGTAGATTTTAATTTTCATAAAACTTGGAGGCATTGTTTTTCTAAGCCAGGATATTCCCTTCTACATTCTATATCTCAAGCATATTACCAAAGTTAATTGTCACCCAATATTCTAATTCCATGTTAAATTAAATTGGTGACTTCACATCAAATCATCTGGGTTTTTGTTGTTTTTTTTACAAATTCTAGGAATGCATCAGGTCAGTACATTTCAATTGTATATATTGCTAGGCAAAAATTATGGGTAGGTCATAGCTAGAATGTTATCTATCAATATCTTTAAAATAGCCATCATAAATCAAGTGATATACTTATTGCTTGCTAAGCGCAGGATTTCTTATAAAGCAACTTTCCTTCTATCTTCAGACTTGGATTATTCCACAGTATCTATTTCTCGTGTGATTTTCAATCAAACTTAACTGCTTATCTATTAATAACTAAATATGCTTAGCAGGTAGGCTGGATAAGAAAATTCCTGCTTGATCATAAACATTGCAAAGATTTCAAAGGCATCACAATTACTCTATAATTGGCCCCAAAGAGGCAATATTTTAAAAAGTTGGTATTCTACAGAAAAATAGATGTTAAAATGAGAACCCAATGGTAAAACTGAAAATATCATTGTAAAGCAAGTACAATTTGGCCAAAGATATTTAAGAGATTTTGGCCTGCCATCAAAACTTTCTCAATAATTTATCCTTTTGTATTAGGAATTATCATTGGAATCCCTCTTAAATATTACCTTAGTTTTAATATAATATTCAATGGAGGTCTTTATTACCAGTCTGAACCTACTGAAACTGTTTCTATAGGTTCGTCTCATGGACAAATCTATAGATACATAATATGTACCATACAATGTCATTGACAAATTCCAGACATCATAATAGTTGAAAAGATGAGTATATTTATTAATTAACTGAAATAGTTGAACAAAAGTTGTGTCAGAATTTTCCATTTCACAGTACTGAAGGAATTTTCCATAATCAGTGACCATCATTGTAATTTTCAATTCAATTTTTCTAATTATCAGAGTGTCATGTCGCAAAAATGCTTTCCAAAAGGCAACTGGACTTTCTTGGTTTTTTTTCCTTGAAAATGTTTCACATCTAATCCAAGAAGTTGAAGCTGAAGCTTATTGGGTGAGAAGCAAAACATTTTCAACAAAGAAAGAAGAAAGTTCAGTTTCTTTTGAAAAGTATTTTTGGGATAACCATGACCTGGATGATTGAGAAGCAAGCTCCATAAACATATCAGACTGTCAATTAGTGATTTAAAATTGCTTGGGGATCTTTTCTAAAACTGGACGGTTCAAGATGGGTAATTGAAGGTGAATTGTCTGTCATCTACTATGATGGAATGTTGTCTGGATTCCCAAGGGGGAGGAGTGCATTTCAGAGTAACAAGACATGGCACAATTTATGTGGGAGAAATGGGAAGAAGACGGCTCATCTCTACAGGTAATCTTTGACTTGCAATCATTTGTTTAGTGACTGTTTGAAGTTACAACAGCTCTGAAAAAAGTAACTTATGACCATTGGAGCCTCCCATGGTCACGGGATCAAAATTTGGATGCTTGGCAAGTGGTTCATATTTATGTGTCCCAGGGTCACGCAATCATGTTTTGCGACCTTCTGAAAAGCAAAGTCAATGGGGAATCCAAATTCAGTTAACAATCATGTTACTAATTTAACAACTGCAGTGATTCACTTAACAACTGTGGCAAGAAAGGTCATAAAATGGGGCAAAACTCACTTCACTAGTACCTTGCTTAGCAACTGCTACTTTGGGGTTAATTGTAGTCGTAAGTCAAGGACTACCTGTAATAATTCCCAATTATGATGTGTAGTCACCTTTAATTCAGCAAGATTTCTGTCTATAAGTGAGAAACTCTATATAAGAATTTCATTGTCTCTTTCTTGGGGGGTTTTCGTGGTTTTTTTAGTGCCTGACATCTATATGCTTGGGTTGCTGTTAGTACTGTTATATCAACATTTAACAAGAAAATTGGATGCTAATTTGTATATTTTGTGGGATCTTCACCAGTTACAATTATTGAAGCCTCATTGAAGGTTATATCAAAACTATATTTAAAAAGACAAGGGAAAGAAGGGAATGAAAAGGGAATATAGAGTAACACTCAGTAAGGTAACTATGCCTTTTCTCTTTTCAAAGATTTAATGGTATATAATCAATTTTCTGGAGAGGTAAAGAACCAACAAAGTACTAAAATATTTTAGTTATTTACAACACCTATATGGAATTGGAAAGAAGTACATTCTTGATGCAAAGGATTTAAAAATTGACTTATAGTTGCCATTCTGACATACTGTATAGGCTTCCATTATGAGAATTAGCTTTATGTGGGATAATATTCTTAAAATGTATATATTTCGTTTTTGTGCTTTTGAGCCAGTGTTGACTCCTGGAGAAGTCCCTTCAGTTTTCTTGGCAAGATTTTGGAAGTGGGTTGTCATTCCCTCCTTCCTAGGACTGAGAGAGAATAACTGGCCTAACGTCACCCAGCTGGTTTTATGCCTAAAAAGGAACTAGAATTCACACTCATTCCAATCTCTAGTTTCATGCCTTAAGGGCCCTCCCGAGCTCCGTTTTTGCTGGCAGAAAGTTACAGGAGGCTGTCGCAGCCGAAAATAGAGCTTGAGAGCCCGTTTTTGCTGGTAGAGTGCTCGGGATACCACAGGCGCTCCCAACACGAGTGATGTTGAGCTGGCCATATCCACCCTGGCTACGCCCACCCAGGCCCTGAAGGTCAAATACAATCCTGATATGGTCCTCAATGAATCGAGTTTGACTGCCTTAAGTACTACATCAAACTGGTTTTCCAAAACATGTATGTATGTAATATACTTAAAATAAACTAATAATAATGTACTTTACATTTGTAAAAAAAAAAACCTTAAGTACCTTAAGTACTATATTTAATAAACCAACTGTTTAATTTATTTTGTTCCACTAGACTTTGAATACTTGTTAAAATTATCAAAGCTCTCTTCCAAATAATTTTGAATGATCTTCAGCTCTTGAATTTTGACTTCATCCACTTATCCCATCCATTGGAGATTAATCTCTTGCAAACAAATATAGAGGTCTTGTAAAAAAAAAAAAGTTCAGACTTTTGGTTGCTCAGTTTGATAAGCATATGCCTCTCTTATAGAGACATCTAAGGTCTTTTCTGTTCCATGATACCATGTTTCCAGGGGTGGGTTCTACTTACCTTTACTATAGGTTCACAACGGGGCCACGCGCATGCGCTTCTGTGCATGTGCAGAAGCATTTTGATGATGGTGGGATCAGTAGGCGGAGCTTCCTGCCGGTTTTACTTCCGGTTCTATAGAACCAGTGCGAACCGGGGGCAACCCACCACTGCGTGTTTCCACGGAAATAAGACCATGTCTTATATTTTTTTGAACTTGAAATAAGTGCTTGGCCTTATTGCCATGTGCTCAAAAGCCCGATTGGGCTTAGTATCAGGGGATGTCTTATTTTGTGGGAAATAGGGTAGTAGTGACATTTGTGCAGTGTTGCAAGACTCACAGAAAAAGATGAACACTGTGGGACTATGACACTGCTTTTGTCAGTCTAACTAACCCATCATCTCCCTTTTTTTTCCTGTTTGGATAACATGATATGACATTGGACCAAAGCTTAAACATCCCCCCCAAAAAAAATCATAAGTGAAAGTAAAGAAAGAAAAGACATTGCTTTTCATATTTTTTTAAAAAAGATAAACAAATAAATGTGAGCATGAATGCTAAAAAGAATTTTTTAAAGTCTCCATTGCATTAAGATTTCTGTAATGGAACATTCGAATTTTGTCAGCTCGTAACCCGTTTAAAAGTAGAAAACCTATAAAGACATTCTGGCATATTTTCCCTGCTGCTGCGTGACCAGCTTCTGGCCACCTGCAATGGATAAAACTCAGCTGATATTAAGGAATTTGCATCATACTATGAGAGTTGCTATTTCAAGACTCTGACTTAGCATTTTAGATAAAAATATCTGTTTTTAAATAGCTTCAAATTTAAATAAAATTATTGCCTAGGCAGCAGCGTCTTAGAGCTTTTATTAGCAGTGTCAAATACTATGATAATACAAATGACAATGGTTGCTGGTGATTCTGTAGCATTGAAGATGAATGCTTCAGCTGCTTGAACATATTGTCAGAGGAAACTGGCATAACACTTTACGTTTCTTGGGAAGCTATAAAGACAGAAACAGACTGCTTTGGTTGGAAAGATGTAGGATAGCTCTTTGACAAAATTTAAGGAACAGCCAGTCATTTAATATCCAGCGCTAATAAATATTTGCTTCCTGTTGTTATATCATGGAAATCTGGCCAGCCAAGGAGAGCATCCTAATGTCTGTCTTCCTTTTCTCAAATTGTGCAATGTGACATTTATTATGCCATCTAATCATAGGTGTACATTTTCTAATCTTTATTAACCATTGATTAGGTAAATGCATTTAGCCACTGATGTCACTCCCAATAGACACTTATAGATAGATTTTGTTCTTCCTCCATTTTGTTTCACTGATGACTAGTTGAAAAGCCTAGGAAATTCAATGTGCTGCACATTCACTTCATACAGTAACTGTTGTTATGTATTATGAGCCGTGACAGCACAGTGGTTAGAATTCAGTACTGCAGGCTACTTCTGCTGCCTGCCAGCTGCCTGCAATTTGGCAGTTCGAATCTCATCAGACTCAAGGTTGACTTAGCCTTCCATCCTTCCGAGATCGGTAAAATGAGGACCTAGATTGTTGGGGGCAATATGCTGACTCTGTAAACCGCTTAGAGAGGGCTGTAAAGCACGTGAAGCAGTACATAAATCTAAGTGCTATTGCTATGTTAAGGAGCCTTGGTGGCACAGCAGATTAAAGCACTGTTAAGTAACACCAGCTGTCTGCAATTACTGCAAGTTCAAATCTCACCAGGCTCAAGGTTGACTCAGCCTTCCATCCTTTCAAGGTAGGTAAAATGAGGACCCGGTTTGTGGGGGCAATAAGCTGACTTTGTATAAAAAAGAACACCGCTTAGGGTGGGGGGCAAAAGCCCTACTAAGCAGGTATATACAAAAGTATGAAGGCTATTGCTTAACGCATTGTAAGCTGCCCTGAGTCTCTGGAAAAGGGCGGCATATAAATCGAACCAATAAATAAATAAATAAATAAATAAATAAATAAATAAATAAATAAATAAATAAATATTATGATTGAGAATGAAAAATTATGCAGTGGCCAGGCTTTTAGTGACCGTCACGTATAACATGCTGAAAGAAATTATCAGCAATTTTTAAAATCTCAGGAGCCACTTCTCCAAACTTCTTCGTATTGACAATGTTTAGATGTTTGGCTGAGGCTTCAACTCTCAAGATTTCTGAGTAGATGATTAGAGACAGCACAAACCTATTTGGAGAGTCCGAATTAGGCATCTACTGTATAGTCTGGATCTATTCTATAGAGTTGCAATGGCATGGAAGTTCTAAAACTTTTAAAGAACTGAATGTAGATTTTTTTTTTAACCGAAGACACATTTTGCAAAGCATGGCTTATTATTTCTGAACTGAGTGTTCAGAAACAGGCTTGTGAGACAGTGTGGTGTAGTAAGAAAATGGATGAGGAGCAAGGAGATCCAGATTCTAGTTCAACCTCAGCAGTGGTAGGTTGCTCCCGGTTTGGCCCGGTCTACCGAATAGGTAGTAACTTTAGGAAGTAGTTCTCTGAACTACTGGCTGCCGTAGTAACGGCAGCCAGGCCATGCCCCTGAACCGGTTCCCCGGTCGCTGCTTGCTCGCCCACCCGAAGCTGACTGGAGCAAAGAAGCCTCTCAGCTGCCTGGCTGCAGGGTGCCGAAAAGTCCTTCAGCCGGTGAGAAGAAAGCTGCGCATGTGCGAAGATGGCAGCAGCAACTGGAGATTTTTCCGGTGCTGTATGCCAGTGGCTGGATGGAAAAGAAGCCTCTCGGCTTCCAAGTTCAGCAGTAGGCTCAGTCCCTTCACACAGAGTTGCTTTTCTCCGCACCCAAGAAAGATCAAAAGGCTCGGAGCAGCCTTTAATGACAAAGTCGCCTACATGAGGTAAAAGAAAACAAACCACTGATGGAAGGAGCCCACTGGGGTCGGCTGCTGGTGTTGCAGCCTACCCCCCTCCCCACAGCTTGGAGCTCCAAACGGAAGAATTGCTCGGCTGTTGCAAAGAAGCGGTAGCTCTGGGTGCGCCACGCCCACTTCTTTCTCTTTGAGAGCCGCTTTGCAAACAAGGTGCAAAGCGGCTCTCAAAGAGAACGAAGCGGGTGTGGCACACTCAGAGCTGCCATTTCTTCCCAACAGCTGAGGATGGAAGAGTTCACTCAGGAGCGACTCCAGCAAGGAAGGCGGGCTGTGTCAGAGGGAGGTGTAGCCTCTCTGTGATGGGTAAACAAGTGTGGGGAGGCGAAGGGGAGTGGACTTGGCCCTCAACGTGTTGAACCCCTCTCCCAGCCTTCACCTGCGCCTCTGTGCCACCAGCATCTCCCAAAGCTGCCGCCATTGGAGCCGCGATAGGGACTGGGGCAGCCCAGTAGTGGCCATAAGCCATGCTTACAGCCCAGATGAGCTGAGTAACTGCGGGGAGCCTCCCCTGTGTTGCATCCTGTCCCAGCCTTCGCCTGCGCTTCCATGCCGCCAGCATCTCCCGAAGCCGCCGCCGTTAGAGCCGCGACAGGGATGGGGGCAGCCCAGTAAGCTGGGTGCCTGAAAATGTTGCGGAGGTGCGTGGGCAAGGCTGGGAGGGGGTGCAACACATGGGAGGCTCCCTGCAGTTCCTTGGCTCATCTCTGCAGCTGAGTCTGCTGCTCTGAGCTGGCAGAGTGGGTTCCTCCGGCTGCAACCACGAGGAAGGCCCATCAGAGGTGAGAAGGGGTGCTTTTTGGCCAGGAAGGGCAATGGAGGGAAAGCCGAGACGACCACTGTCACCCCACGCATCCCGACCTGGATATGGGGCCAGAGTGTCAAAAAAAAAAAGTTTCAAAAAGTCCCAAAAATTTTAGCCATCTTTTTGGTGGGTGTGGCTTGGGGGGGGTCATGTGACTGAGTGCATGAGTGATGTCACATTGGCCACGCCTAATCAGTCATCCCCCGCCACCTAGCGACACCCACCAAACCGGTAGTAAAAAAATTTAGAACCCACCACTGAACCTCAGTCACAAACTCATTGAGTTATTTGGGTCAGTCATTTTCTTGGTCCAGAATTGAAGGTTCTTGTGTGTCTGGGGGGGGGGGGTATGAGTAAGGAGTTCTGTGTATGGCAACTTGACCTTTTGAATGAAAGATAAGGTATTAATTTTTGTTTAAAAAATGCTTACCATGGAATTAATTTCACTGGGGAACTGCTCTGTGATTTTGTTCATGTATCTCATATATTTTGGAGTCTCAGGCCACACTTCAGCTCAATTTTTAAAACATTGCTAATTCCATCGGTGCTGTGTTAGCTACAGTAAATCTGATCACAGTTCCTGCATTTGCTTTGTCAGTTGGCATAACAACTTTCTCACAAAGTAAGAAATCTTGCATGTTCTTTTATAGTTTTTACAATCACAAGCGTTTGATTAGGAAAATTATGAGAGAACAAGAATGCAAACTTTTTCTCCCTGAAATGTATCATCCAGAGATGCTCATAGAAATTGTTTCATACAAATTCTTGTTCTATTTTATTTGTTTCAGAAGAAAAGCTGCTAGGGTCTTTGTACTAATGTAGAAGATATTTCATTGTTGCCCTCATGAGATTTATAATGCACTCCATTAAAACTGATTGTGTCCTACTTTATATAGTTACCTGACTGTACCTCATGCACTTTAATTTGGACATCAAAGCTACCCCAAATTATTTTATTAATTTAACAAAGTCCTTTTAAGAACTTCTAAGTTTACTTAATAACATCAGATCCAAAGAAAGTGAGAAAAGCCTTTCCCAGTTTCTGATTTGTCATTATTATAGATGCTGAGGATGACCATTGGAAATAAAGAGCCTATTTTATCAATGAAAGTGCTGCAGGTTATGTAATCACATTAAAAATGAGATTTTTTTTTCATCATAGTCAGTCTCCACTGATTAAAAAAAAATTATCCCCATTTCTGAAGTTCATCCTGAGCACAAAAAAAAGTAACAAAGAGGTATGGATAGTGCTTCATTTGAATTAATGTAAATCAGACAGTGGATATTCAAGGTCAGGACTGTGGTTTAAATTGACTGGAAAGTTAAAGTATCAAATGCATATATTTTGTAATATATATAACAAGAACACAAAATGTACTTTGTAAGAGAACATTTCTGCATCAGCTAGGAGCATTGTCGGCATACGCAAAGTCATGTTTCTTACTATTCATGCCCCTCAAATGACATTCAGAAAGGCTGTTTGATAAGTTGTATTATCTTTTCTATTCTTGCAATAACCAAGTTACCGTATATCCTTGAGCAGTAAGTTGTCATTTGAATAAGGGCAGCATCATGTTACAGATACCGGCTGTGGAGCATCTTCTTGAATAAATCCTCTATTGGTAGTCAAACCAAGTTATTTAACTTGCCTTCCTGTTTTGTCTAGCAGGGGTCAACACCTGTCAGATCAGTGGTGGGTTGCTACCGGTTCGGTCCAGATCTTGCAAACCGGTAGTAACGGTGGTGGGAGGCTCTGCCCAACCACACGGACGTCATAACGGACACTCTGCGCATGCGCAGAAGTGCTGCACGTGAGTGAAGCGAGAGCACACATGCACTCCCATTGCAAACCGGTAGCAAAGGTAAGTGGAACCCACCCCTGTGTCAGACCTTGTTTCGGCTCTGAAACCAAGGAGACGTGCTTAGTGGATAGGATACCATGAGGGTTTTCCAGGACTTCAGACTAGAAAGGGACATTGAAAAAGTTCTGGAAAAAGCATGATTCAGTCACCCAGGATTTTTCTGGGACAAATTCTACTAAAAGCCATGAATTATTTGTGTCAAATAAACATTAATGTTTATTTGAAAATTAATGTGAGTATGTATGTCTGTAGTATTTGACCTGGAAGAATACTTTAAAAATTTGTAAGAAACAGACTTTGCATGTTAATATTATGCAAAAGAGAATCTAATTTTTTTAAAAAAAGAAAAATAAATGAACATATCAGAGAAGTAAAGATTAAAGTGGGTGTCTGAACAAGCTATTATGATTCTCAAAGAAAGATAACATGAAAGCCTTGGCGTCAAGGATATATAATGATTGAAAAAGAGTTCCAACATCAAACAGAAAAGGATATGCCAGAACACTTGGTTATTTTTCCCGAAAAGGGGTGTTGGTCCTACCTGATACACACCTTCTTGTTGGGTGGAGATAGCAGCCAGATGTGGGTTGTGCTCATTGGCCAAAATGAAGGACTGAGCCTGTCTAGAAGCTAAATTCTGCCCCTGTTGCTAGGGGCTCCCAGCTTTTGTCAAAGAAGGAAGACAGACTCGGAATGTGGAAAGAAAAACAGAACAAACATCAGTGACCAGATTGGCAAGGGTGGGGCTGGCTGCTGTCTCCACCCAACGAGAAGGTGCGTATCAGGTAGGACCAATGCCCCTTCTCCATTGTGGGTGGAGACAGCAACCAGACATGGGACATACCAAAGTTCATTGTCCCAGCTCACGGGAGGGAACAGTCTGGGTAGAAGACTCCCCCCGCACACCAACACCCTGCAACACCCTTCTCCCAAAGCCTCTGTGGAGGCAAACTTATCTAGTTTATAATGCTGAATAAAGGGAGAAGGAGACGTCCATGTAGCTGCCTGGCAGATGTCTAGCAATGAAACCTGGGAAGCCCAGGCAGCTGAAGTCACCGCACTTCTCGTAGAATGGGCTGTCACGGCAGCTGGAGGAGGCAACGAACGGAGCTCATATGCAATAGTAATTGTGGATCGAATCCAACGACCGATCGTGGATGAAGTCACTCTGTTACCTAAGGAAGCAGGGAGAAAGGAGACGAACAAAGATTCTGTCCGCCGGATATCAACAGTCTGGAGGTAGATGCGAAGAGCTCGCTGGACATCTAACTTATGCCACCGTCGCTCCGAGTCGGAAGGACGCGGGCAGAAATCTGGAAGAACAAGGTCCTGCAAGCGGTGAAAAGGAGAGTTAATTTTTGGCACAAAGCTAGGATCCAATCTGAGGACCACATGGTCTACGTGGAACACGCACAAATTGTCCCGCATAGACAATGCCACAAAAATGCCTTGCAGAGGTTATGGCTACAAGGAAAGCCACTTTGAAGGATAAGATCCGGAGGCTTGCAGAACCTAGTGGCTCATACAGAGACCCCGTAAGAGAGTCCAACACCAGGGGAAGGTCCCAAGTGGGGTACCAATGCAGCACTGGAGGAGACAAGTTCGTAGCTCCTCGGAGGAACAACACACCAAGGGATGGTGCGATAAAGAGTGAGGAGAATCGTAAGCCAATATCAATGAAATGGCGGCCACCTGCCTCCGTAGAGTGTTGGGAGAGAGACCCTTGTCCAGACTGGTCTTGAGAAACACCAGGACCTGCACAACAGAAGCCTGAAGGGCAGAGAAGCCCTGGATGTCACACCAAGAAGAAAAGGTCCGGCAAGTGGCCGAATAAATCCGATCCATAGATGACCGAAGAGAAGCCTGGATCATTCAAATAACCAAGGCTGGGATGCGGTCTCGCTGTAGAGCTTCGTGCTCAACCGCCAAGCGGTCATTCGTAGCCACTGAGGCTCCGGGTGTACAATCGCCCCTTGGCTGAGACCATCTCTGGTGCACGGGAGCCTCCAGGGAGGAGACACTGATAAACTCATGAGGTCCGCGAACCATGACCTTCTCGGCCAATATGGCGCTATGAGGATGACCTCCGCCTATTCCAATATAAGTTTCCGCAGGACCCTCGGAAGGAGGGGAATCGGCGGGAAGGCGTACAACAGGCTCGGAGGCCACAGGGAGCACAGAGCATCCACCGCTTCTGCCCGGAGCGAACAGAAACGAGAGAAAAATCGGGGAAGTTTGGCATTCTGTGGAGATGTGAACATATCTACCTCTGGCATGCCGAAGCGGTCTGCCAACATCTGGAAAAGGAGCGGATGGAGACTACATTCTGCGTGATCTATCATTTGGCGACTCAGCCAATCTGCCATCACATTCGCTTCCCCAGAGATATGGTCTGCCTTCAATGAAGCCAGATGGTGCTCTGCCCAAAGGCCCAGTCATTGGCTTCTAGCATCAGAGACTTGGACCTGGTGCCGCCCTGGCAATTTACATGGGTCTTGGCTGAGGTGTTGTTGGTGAGCACCAGCACATGAGTGCCGGACACTAGGTGATGAAAAGTCCGAAGTGCGAGGAATATAGCTCGTAGTTCTAGCCAATTGATACTGCGAAAAGTCTCGGAGGCCGACCACGTGTCCTGAGCCACCTGCGAGTCGCAGTGAGCTCCCCAGCCGAACTTGCTGGCGTCGGTGGTCACAACCACCCATTGAGGTTCCAGGAACAGGCAGCCCTTGGAGATCGCTGGAGACCGCCACCAACAAAGGGATGTGAGTACTTTTCTTGGAACTGTCACCTTGGTCGAAGAAGAGCCCTTTCCCGCCTTCTGCAAAGGCAAGAGAAACCACTGAAGATCTGTAAGGTGTAACCGGGCCCAGAGGATGATCGAAATGGCCGAGACCATTTTGCCCAAAAGTTTGGAGAGGAGCAAGGGGGATGCCCTCCTATCCTTCTGCACCTTGGCTACAATGGATCTCAACCCCATCTGACGGTCCGGGGAGAGGAAAATCCTGCCTTCAACGGAATCAATTACAGCTCCTAAATGAAGAATCCTAGTCGAGGGATTCAGATGGCTTTTCTCCGTGTTAATGGAGAAGCCGTGCGAGGCCAGCGTATGAATGGTAAGTTTCAGATCTGAACTGGCCTGCTGAGGGGAACTAGACATAATTAGAATGTCATCCAGGTAACACTGGAGACGAACGGCCCGAAGCTTGAGGTGAGCGGCTAAAGCTGCCAACATTTTGGTGAAACTATGGGGAGCAGAGGAAAGCCCGAAAGACAAAGCCTTGTATTGGTAGTGAACCCCAGCATAACAAAAACGAAGAAACCTCCTATGGGAAGGTAGAATGGGAACATGGAGATACACCTCAGTGAGGTCTATAGAACAAAGGAGATCGCCCCTCCGAACGCCATCCAGAATTGATCTCAAGGATTGCATTTTGAACCTTCGGTAGACTACAAAGCGGTTCAAACGTTTAAGGTCCAGAATAGGTCTCCACCCACCTGATGACTTAGGACTAGGAAGACCCAAGAATTGAACCCCTGTCCAGCTTCGTCTGCCGGAACCCATTGAATAGCCTTGATGGTGAGAAGGTGGTTAATGCCCGACTCCATAAGAGAACGGCGCTTGGCACTCAGAGACAGCGGACAGGGAAGAAAGGACAACAAATTCAATGGCCAGCCCAAATGTAATGGAGGCCCGGACCCAGCAATCCGAAGTGGTACTCTTCCAAACTTCGGCGAAGAAGGTCAAACGTCCGCCAATGGGAGGATCCCCTGTACTACTAACAATGGCGACGGATGGAACAACCCCCTCCCCCTCAAAAGGGCCACCGGGAACCGAAGGACTTTCCCCTTAATGATCTATCCTGAAACCATCGCTGTCTGGGGGCAAAATTACCGGTGTTACGAGAAGACCCCAGACCCCCATCCGATGGTCAAAATTGGGAGCGAGGGACATAAGGAGAGAAACGAGGCTCCCCTCTGCGGAAAACTGCAGGTAATATCTTTCATTTATCCTTGGTTTCCACCAGGAAGGCTTCCAAGGGTTCTCCAAACAATTTCGGACCCGAGAAGAGAACAGACGCCAGACGCCATTTATGTCGAGCGTTGGCCTGCCAGTGGCAAAGCCACACCAAGCGACGGGCAGCAATGGATGAAGCCAGGGATTTAGCTGCAAAACGTGCTGCGTTCAAGGTAGCATCCGCAGAGAACTGCACCACAGCAATGATTTTATTCAGGTCCTGCTTCAATCTGGAGTCATCAGGTGAGATCTTATCCTGAAGTTGGCGGAGCCACAGGAGTGTAGAGCGATTGAAGAATGAAGCCGTGGTGGCCGATTTAATGGCCCAGGCTGCCCCTTGATGAGCCCTCCGGAGAACCTGCTCGGACTGATGTTCCTCAGGTTGAAGGCCCTCTTCTGGATCCCCGGGAACAGAAGTAGAAGAAAGCAAAGCCGCCACTGGGGCGTCAACAGAGGGCACTTGTAGAAGTGAATTCAAATCAGAAGACACCGTAAAATTCCTCCTATCAGTGGACGAAGGGACCAGAGCCGAAATAGGCGAGGACCACTGTCCTTGAATGACATCGAGGAAAAGAGGAGGAGTAGGAATGGCAGTCACTGGCCTAGGCAACTCGACAAATAAAGGAGTTAAAGAACCTGGAACCGGAGGGGGATCAGGCTGAGCAGCAGCCCCGAGTTGTGCAACGTTGATTGCATTAAACAGAAGTGACTTAAATAGGGCCTGGGGAAACAGGCCCATGAATGTGGGCTGATCCGGTGGTAAGCCCTCATCCTCCGACAACTCAGGTTCTTGAGTGTCCACGTCTTCCAAAACAGATGGTCCACTGCCAAAGGAAGTGGCATCAGAGCCAGTCAGTGAGATGGCGTCCTCCATACCATTCCTGCCAGGAGATGCTGAAGGGTCCGAATGGAGCGAAGGAATGACAGCCTGACTGGTGGGAGGAAGCAGATGGGCAGAGATTGACTGCTGTACTGCTACTGCAATCATACATTGAATGTCCTCCGGGTGTAGCCAGGCAGACATATGGTCCCAGGCTGGTTCGGCTTCCGTAGAGGCTCGAACCGGGGGCAGAAGAATTAGGTGGTGGAACCACCATGATCACGGGAGCACTAGACTCCGCAGGACAGATAGACCCCATAAATCAGAAGATTCAACTGATAATGGAAAGTCTTGCAAAGACATTTGATCCGGGGTCGGAGGGGGAGGGGGAGGGAGAGGATGATGTCCACTAGTCTTATCCACCGACCTTGGCAAGGTCTTGTCTTGGTGTTTCAACCCCTGGTGCTTTGAGACCCCCTGACGTGGCTTAATGGAGACACCGTCCCCTTGAGCCTGACAGAGTTCTGCCCGTACAGAGGCTGCAGACTGCTCTTGCACTCCGGCCTTGCAGCCATGTCTAGATTTTGCCAATGCCTTAGGCATGGTAGGCCTTATAATGCCCAGCAAGGGCCAACAGCAGCCTACAACAAGGCAGGAATTACTAGGGAACAGCTAGGCCTGGACACCAGCAGCAGTCTGTAAACCCCACATGTGAGCCCTGCAATTCTTATCCCCTGGAACGCTGGCGACACTAGACCGCCCACTGGAGCGGAAAGCTCCACCAGTACCTATACTGACCAGTACAGTGAAGAGATGACATGATGATAGCTAACAAGGAGTAGAGTTCCAAGAAGCCTTCTGAGGAAAAAGTTTTCCACAACAAGATCAGTAAACAGAAGAATGGTCGAATAGAAAGTCCAAAGGTCAAAAACCAGAAAAATCAGGTATGAATCAAACACTCTAACGCTGAAAGCTGTCAGAGCTAGCAATCCACACAACTATCCAGTTTGACGGACTGAGCAAAAGCTGGGAGCCCCTAGCAACAGGGGCAGAATTTAGCTTCTAGACAGGCTCAGTCCTTCATTCTGGCCAATGAGCACAAGCCACGTCTGGCTGCTGTCTCCACCCACAATGGAGAAACCTTTGTAATGAATGAGAAGCTGGTAAAAACTGAACTAGGAGAAACATACTAATTCCATATTGGAAAGGGAATGAAACAAGGATGCATATTGCCCTCACATCTATACAGCAAATACTTTTTAAGAACAGTAGGATTGGAAAAGATGACAGTGGGAATCAAAATAGGCCAAAACAACTAACACTCTGAGATAGCTTTTATTTGTAGGATCCAATCTGGATTGGCCACTGGACCAGAGGTTTAATGTTCTGAGCTTTTGGATTTATGATGGAACCCATCCTCAGGGAGAGTATGTGCCAGAGTTTTCATTTGTTTATTATCAAACTTGTATCCTACCCAACTTGCCAAAGGCAACTTGGTGGCTAGCTATTTATCAGAGATATTGTCAGGTTTCCAAGTGATGAAATCCATTCGAAAAAGAAATAGGCAAAGTCTATCTTCCAAAACAAATTTCTTTTATTTAGGTGGGCATCAAACTGGCAAAGACTGTTGTAGTTCCGGATCTGACACAAACCGGAATTACACCACATAATATTGAAATTTAGAAACATCCCACAAAAGTCACATTCCCCAATAAAAGCAAAAAATCCACATTGCCCGGTGTCTTCAAACGCCACCTTCCTTTCACACCAGGAGCAGCCTCTGTTCCCATGGGAAAGAAGGTCACCTCTATTTGCTCCTTCCCCCCCACCACAAGAATGTGGGGAGCCCCCCCAAAAAACCCTTACATAGTAAAGAGAAAGTAAAGGAATAAATGAGTAAAATAGAGAGCTAAATAAAATGGCTACACATATGTCAATTTCGGGTTCGACAGATATATAATTGCCCTTCCTCCATGAGCTCATAGAATTCCGTCCCCCAATATTTCCCGCAGGTTTCTTGTAATTTGGAATGATAGCTGTATTTGGCTCAAGAAAGTCAGAAACTTCATTGGCTACTAGTGAAATCTCTCTGGATCTACTCCTGGAAGGACAAGAAAAAGAAGAAAGGTTTAGAAAAGGCCCTCATGACAAAAGTCTGATTTTCTGCTTTCCATATTTAATGTTAAATAGTAAAAAGACAAAAATAATTTCAAACAGCATATGGTACAGACAATCCTCAACTAACAACCACAATAGGGACCTGAAAATGTGTTGTTAAATGATACAGAATTTAAGTAATTTAATTAGCAATTTTATGATGTTTGTGTTTCTATATTTTTCTTGACTGTACACCGCCTTGAGTCCTACGGGAGAAAGGAGGTATAGAAATATAATAAATAAAATAAATAAATAAATAAATAAATAAATAAGTGAGGTACCATGTGACCATGATGAACTTACGACCTTGCTGTTTGCCACGATCATTAGAGAAATCATAAGCAGGTCTTGTGATTTTTACCTTCAGTTGGTAAGTGAAACAACTGGTATAGCACTTACCAGAGGTCATTCCTGCTTCTTTAACCTTCCCAACCTTTGTACTATAATGTGATAAATAGCATCAAAATGTTTTGAAAACACTGTAAAATGGATCTGCCTCTTCTAAAGCAAAACGTTAATTTTAGAACGTATTTTGGTTACTACTGCATTTTAGCAAACTTGCATGATAAAACAAAGAGCTTTTAATTCCCCCCCCCCTAATACTTGTAGTAATGAATTGGGATCAAGAATACTTCACTGTACTATGTGAATCCTCCCAGGCTTCTCTGCTCCCAGCAACAGTTATAACTTAATTCTTATGCAAATGCACCAAATTAGATTCATAAAAATATGAGTCAGTGTTAAGCAATGTGTGGCTTATATTAGATAATTTGTGAATATAAATTCACAAGTTCAATGTGCAAACCCAGTTGGGTTTACAAATCTATTCTTGAAATTCAGGCAAAGGTCAAATGGAATTCAGCTGGGATCATTCCTTTTTCAGATCTCTCTGCTTGATTAAGTAAATTCTGCACTATAAGAGGTTTATGCAATCACAAATTGTTTTTATTTTAAACTTTCTTAGAAGCCCTTTTATTTTATTTTATTTATTTTTAAATCTCTGGCAGAACTGGGCTTCTCATTACCGGCTTCACTGCAATACAGGTCAATATAGCCAATGCAGAGCTATATTTTATTTTCCGCAGCCTCCCTTGTGAGAGGGTTAATCATGTCCAAATGCTAAAAGCTTTTGCAAGTTTCCAAACAGTGTCCTCTGCCCCTACCTTCCCCTGAAGCAAACTGGATTCTTTCCAACATGGGCTTTAACAAACAGAGAGGGTTTTGTGCCAGAAGCAACTCTCAGGGTCAGCTCTGAGAATTGGAGATGGATGGTACAATTTTGTGAAAAATCCTTCCTCTGGGACCATCTGAATCAGTGTTGATAGGGATGGGAGATCCAGTCCACAGGCCCTGGTTTGTGGAGTGCCACAAGGCTTGGTACCTTCTCTGCTCCTTTTTAACATGTACATAGAGCTGCTGAGTGTGATCATCTGTTGCTACAGGATGAGCACATCAATATGCTGATGATACCAAGATATACATTTCCATCCGGGGCAAATTAGGCAATACTATAGATGCTCTTTCTTGATGCCTGGAGGCTGTGAGAGCCTGAATGGGAGATAACCAGTGATGGGATTCAAATAATTTAATAACCGGTTCTCTGCCCTAACAACCAGCTGGGTAGTCATGGCTCGGTAGTCATGTTACCATGTGGGCATGGCCAACTCAACATCACTCACTTCGATGTGTGCTTCACCTTAGCTGTTACAATGTAATAAGGGTTAACCAAAAAGGCAGTTTCTGTAAGCAGGGCAAGAAAGATTAGGCTAGAAACAACACCAGAATCTTTCAGTTCCTTACAGGATTAGCCTGTAAAGTGGGAAAAAAACAAAATAAGATTTCTTCCAACAACTGATTCTCCGAACTGCTCAGAAAGTTAACAACCGGTGCTCCTGAATAGGTGTGAACTGGCTGAATCCCACCACTGGAGATAACAGATATCAGCTGAGCCCTGATAAGACAGAGTGACTGTGGATAGGTGGCTTCTCTGTATCTGGGGTTTGTTTGATTTTGGATGAAGTAGCACTATTCCCCAGTGCATAACTTGTGATTATGGATTCACAACTTCTGCTTGAGAAGGTGGCAATCATAGCTAGGAGGGTCTTTGCTGAATGTTATTCACCAGTTACGCTCTTTCCTGGATCAAGAAGCCCTTCTCACAATCACTCATGCCCTGGTCATCTCCCGAATGGACTACTGCAATGCGCTCTACATCCTTGGAGAGTATCCAGAAGCTGCAACTGGGTGCACAATGCAGTAGTGTGAGCAGTTTTGAGCACTCTTAAGGTGGCTCCTATAACATCTCTGCAACACAAGCTGTACTGGGTGTCAGTTTGTTCCCAGGTCCAATTCAAACTCTTGCTTTGAAACCCTTAATGGCATGGAAACAAGAAACCTAAGGAATGTCTCATCCCAATTTCATCAACCTGTCCCACTTAGTCAAGCAGCATGCTATGTATCTCATTGGTCAGGATATTTCAATGGGTGGGATCTACGATGAGGCCTTTTCAGCTACTGCTCTTGCCTTATAGAATATCTTGAAGTGAAGTGAACCCCAACACTTTTGGATTTTTTTGGAAAAGTATTAAGGCCTGGCTTTGTCAATTAGCATGGCGATCTAGTATGATACAGTCTTGGGGGTACTGGTAGCTACTCTGTTCCCTCCTAGCTGTTGAATTTTAACCTGACTCATTTCTACTTCTAAAGTTTAACTTGTTTTTGATCTGGTTTTTAAGCAATGGTTTTATTTATGTATATAATATGGTTTTATTATATTGTTATAAACATCCAGAGTCATGTTAAGTGAGACGAGTGATGTAGAAATTTAATAAAGAAATAAACTCAAATCAATAAATTTAATAAATAAATAAAATTCTTTTTGACTGATGACATGAGTTGTTAATCTTAAAAAGGTACTAATATACCTGTTCTGTTTTTACATACTATTATGAGTAATTTTTAACGAAGTGCTTCTTAGTTTTTTAGGAATGGGCAATATTTATTTAATTGTGAATGTAAGGCTGTTAACTCCATAGGTTTATCCTATGGACTTACTTGCTTATAGACTGTGATCACAACTTCATGAAAATTAATTGATTTAATTTTACAGTATTTTTACCATTTATGTATTTTATTTATTATTTTTTATGCCACCTACATCTCACTAAGTAATACTTTTAATTAGCAATTTTATGATGTTTATGATGTTTTTGTGTCTATATTTTTCTTGACTGTACACCACCTTGAGTCCTACGGGAGAAAGGCTGTATAGAAATATAATAAATAAATAAATAAATAAATAAATAAATAAATAAATAAATAAATAAATAAATAAATAAATAAATAAATAAACAAACAAACTATCCAAAGGGATTCTGGGTAGCTAGCATATAAGAAGTTTAGTATATAAGCAATCAAGACTTTTTTATTTCTGGGAAAAGAAGCCAGAAAATACAAATTATCATCTCCTGTTTCTACAAATTGCTAATTATGAAGTGGATAAGAAAGTTGGGATGGCAGTTGGACAATGGCAAGGAAAAACCAAAATGATTTACACTTTGGGTTACATTACAATTTTAGAAAGCTTTTCTATAGTCCATTCCGCAAAGCATAAAACCACAGCGCGTACCTGCATTGCAGCAGAAAAGGAGCTTCTACAACAAAACACAAAGGCTCTACTACAAATTTAAAATTTTAGACCAATTATAAAGCTGTACTACACAGTTGTCAATCGCTTAACTCTGTTATCAGTGGTTATTACCATTAAGAAAAGTATCACTAACATTAAATATATCTTGGAGCTCTTTAGGCTTTACAGCAGAAATATACTAATATAAAATGCATTAAACTGTAAGTAACTATAAAGAGCTTAGCTGAAACAGAATATTAGAAATGGAAATCAAACTTAACCCCAATGAAAGCATTTTTGCTCTGCACAGGCAAAGAAACCTTGTGTTGTACTGTTGATGTATCGGGAAATAAGCTTCTACTGTTCTTTAAAGATCTCAAATTATGTTCCCTGCCTCATTAATATTTGATGTTTCTGTTGATTTAAGATGTTTCACATAAATAAAATAATCTGGCTCCTTTTTGAATGAAATTTTTTTCTTTGTCATTTCTTCCCAACTCGATCACACTTCTGAAATGAACTTGCACATAAACTTCCAGAATTTTCTCTCAATCTTGAAGTTGAGTATTTGACAAATGTTCTTATATTCATCATCTTAAGGTTCTGCTATATTTAGCAATATCTGCATAATTTTAATCAACTATAATTATTAGAAAAAGTTTTGTTATATTAGTGGAAATGAAGGAACCTTAAATGAAACTTTGACGCTTAAATGCTGTATATAACTGAGAATGGAAAATCCACTAAATTTCAATCCTTCGTAAAGATTCATTTTATTCACAGTTTATAAAATCAATGAATGTACTGTATCACAATGAGTGTAAATTCAAGATTTTAACTACTCTTGATCAAAGTGTCTCAATACTCCACATTTCTGGGTTATTACTGTTGATGATCATTCCTTTGGACTCTAGTTATCATTCATGGTCATGTGGAATGTTTTTTGTTTTTGCAATTTCTTCTTTTCTTGTTAAGTAACACCCACAAATAAAGCAAAGAGTAGGATCAGCAGCAGTGTTAAAGCTTTAATTTTGCAGACTTTGGCTTTAAAAAGTAATTGTTAGAACCCACATTCCATTTTCTTTTGGTTTAACCATTCTATTATATACATGATAAGACCATTTAATTATTTATTTATTTTATTCATTACATTTGTCTGCCACTCATCTCAACGATAAGTGACTCTATTAATAATGTACCAGAACTGGAGAAGTCTGGAGGAACTGAAGATTTCAGAAGCAGGGTGACTCATCTCTAGATCTAACCTCAAAACTCTTGTTTTATTTCTTTTTGACCTGTTCAACCATATTCTATTCTATCACATGATACCCATTAGACTATAAAAAATGGATTTACGACTAAACCTGTGTTTAGCAGTTCATCTATTGATAGGAGTGCAGTGGGAGTTCCCTTTCCCTGAACAATGTAACTCTTATGCTGTGACTGTCTGTGGAAATTCTCAATCATCCAGGTCATGGTTGTCCCGAAGATGCTTTTCCAAATGGCAACTGGACTTCCTTGATTTTCCCTTCTCATCTAAAAAACTTCTCTGAAAGCCCCTCCATTTATACAGTTATCCAAAGTTATAATTGTCATAGTGTGAGACCCAAAGGTGCTTTTCCAAAGGGCAACTGGACTTCCTTGGTTTTTTGAAAACGTTTCATCCAAAAACTTCTTCAGAGTTGGATGAGAAATGTTTTGCTTCCCATCCAAGAAGTTTCTTGGATTGTTTTGTTTCTTTCCCACTAATTACTAAACTAAATGCAGAAAAATCTGATGAAGTGCTATAAGCATGCTTAATAAATTCTTCAGTACTACTACTATTAATAATAGAAATCGCATGATGAAAATTTAAGCAGATGCTAATGGGCACAGTCAGCTGTTTGATGCCATAGCCTGCATCATCCTCTGTTATCAGCATGAATGAAGACAGACTCTATCAAATGGGAATATTTTCCAATCTTCAGATAGAAAACTCTTTTGCTGATATCAGCAATAAAGAAAGTGCCTCTTTCCTTCATGATTTAACATGTTGTCTCATAGCTTAGCTTTGTAGGTGACTGATTACTTTTGTAAACCTGGTACAGGAAAAAGATCAGTTGATTAAGTGAAATAAGCACAGAAAAATATTGCCACTGTAAATAAGATGCTACTAGTTGGAATCAGTTTATTTATGCTGATTGATTCCTGAGATGCAGATCAAAGCTAGCTATGTCTAATGAGATCCACCTGGAATATATTGATTTGACTTTAAAATATTGGAACTCTCAAATGCTTTCTTTCCTCTGGAAATACAACTATATACACTTAAGGAAAATTGACAAATCACGTTATGATTTCTTGAAGGAGTTCTAGATTTATAAATCACATGTTGCTCTCCAAATATTTTCACTTCATTTATTTCATTTCTCATCATCATCTAGCATGTCCAGCGGCAAGGGATTATTGGAACAGTATTTATTTTAGGGATTTAAAAAATTATGGGCCTCCCTTCAAAACAAATTATCTTTCACAGGGCAGCTTCAAGACACACCAAAAGCCAGTATTTTTAAGCTAAAACCAGAAGGATCACAGACACAATAAAACAATAAAGCAAAGCAAATGTAGAAGCAGTTGCTAAGGAGCAAGAATAAGATTAATTAACATATTTATCTTGGCCTTTCAAAATCTATTCAGGGTTTTACTATTTCAACACATTTAGAGTGCATTTATTTCTGGATTTTATTATTTTTAAAAACATTTGTTGCTTTGAAGTATTGAGCTAAGTAACAAGTTAATTGAAATGACGGAACTTTATCTGTGTGCTTGAGATCACAAACTTGTTTCTTGCTCCAATTTGCACCCAGATTTTGTCATTTAGTTCCAAGGCAGGTTACATTTGAATTTCCCTTGCTTTTTCCTTCTTCATTACTTAATTCCTGTCATTCATAAAGTAATTGCTCCTTCATCCTTATAATTGAGAAAGAAACTGGCCTGGAAAGAGAGGATTGGAAGGGTTTTTCTCCCCAGTGAATTTTAAAGAGAGTGATTGTCATGTAGATATAGATTTTATTAGGTTTCGTCATATCTATAGCAGGGGTGGGTTCTACGTACCTTTACTACCGGTTCGCAATGGGATCACTTTGCTGTGTGCATGCCAGGCTTCTGTGCATGCGCAGATCGCCTATGATAACATCCGGGGCGGCAGGAAGAGCCTCCCACCGGTTTTACTATTGGTTCTTATGAACCTGTCTGAACTGGGGGCAACCCACCACTGATCTATAGGATGAAACAGGTAAGCATGTCTTGTCATACTGTAGAGAGTACTTTAAACAACACTGAGAGGAAGACTACAACAACTTGATATATTTTTATTCAGAGCTGATCCTTACTTTGACATGCGGAATATAATGCAAATCAATCTAGCAAATCACATAGCAATCCAATTCTGCATAACCATGTATGAATATATATATATATTGGTTGTCTCAATTCATTTTGCCAAGGAACTTTAGTGTCCTGTCAAGCCTTATGTCAGGGCTGCTCATGCAATTATGAGAAATGTGCTGGTATCCTAGATAAGTTCAGACAATTCAAAACACATCTTAACATTAGCAGACTGAATTGCAACTTGGATCTAAGCTATATGGAGGGGAGGAATCCTGATTTGCATGCCCATCCCATCCCATCCCATCTCATCCCATCAGCTACAACTTGGAAAGACCCTCCTGACTTTTAGTTGTGAGCCACACTCACAATCATTCGTAATTTAATGACTCCTTGCTTGAACTGAAGGTATAGTTAGTCCAGAATGTGGCAGCACAAATAGTTTTGAAGACACTTCAATAGGTCCAAGCTTTAATTATTTATAGTGAAATGCCAGGAAGAAAGATGTTTCTTTCCATTTGTGTAAAATTAATGCAATTTGGCATTCTGTACTTGCACTAGTAAACTCGTCAGGAACATGTTGAGGCTAGGAAGGAACCTCCATAAAAGGTTTTTAATATATCTGTTTCATTTGGAGATTGTCTTCCTCCTGTTGGATTGAAGTGTAGCCAGAAAGGGGTAACATAAAGGAGAGAGACACAAACACACAAATTGAATATTCAAAGATTGATTTGATTTAACATTACAACAGTTAACTGTTGTTAACTGTTTCTTATAGAAATGACCACTTTTTTTCTTTTCTTGGTGCCCTCTGTCTATCAATTACTGCTACTTTTAGAATCCTGTGAGAAGTGAGATTGTTGCATATAGTGCTGGTATTTGGTAGAAGTTGTGAAAATTACTTTTTCTTCCTCTATTTAATAATAGAAATAAAGTTGCTCCACACAGTTCAGTGGAAGAGATAGATATGAAACCATGCCCTCCTGCCCTCTTCTCTCAACATGCTGTTGCTCATTGTGAAGGTGACATGGGAATTCATATACAGAAATGTTGAGGAATGCTCTCCTCACTCACTACAAACTGTTTCTCTCAGTTAAATTGATTTTATTGCCAACTGAACTGACATAAGATTTATATCTTGATATAATCAAGATTGTGTGAAGTTTTTTTCACAAAGCCTTAATAAGACCACACTTGGAATATTGTATCCAGTTCTGGTCACCACAATATAAAAAAAGATGTTCAAACTCTGGAAAAACTGTAGAGAAGAGCAACCAAAATGATTAGGGAGCTGGAGGCTAAAACATATAAAGAATGGTTGCTGGAATTGGGTATGTCTAATTTGATGAAAAGAAGGATTGGGATGACATGATAGCAGTGTCCCAATATCTCAGGCACTGCCACAAAGAAGAGGGAGTCAAGCTATTCTCTAAAGCACCCGAAGGTAGGACAAGAAGCAGTGGGTGGAAACTAATCAAGGAGAGAAGCAACCTAGAACCAAGGATAAATTTCCTGACCATTAGAACAATTAATCAGTGGAACAACTTGCCTCCAGAAGTTATAAATGCTCCAACACTGGAAGGTTTTAAGAAGAGATTGGATAACCATTTGTCTGAAGTGGTATAGGGTATCCTGCCTAAGCAGGGGGTTGGACTAGAAGACCTCCAAGATCCTTCCAACTCTGTTATTCTAGTCTAGTCTAGTCTAGTCTAGTCTAGTCTAATGAAAAGAAGTACTAAGGGTGACATGATATTACTGCTTTGACATTTGAGGGGCTCCTACAAAGACAAAGAGGTCAAACTATTTTCCAAAGCACCAAAAGGGAAGACAAGAAACAACGGTTGGAACCTAAGCAAGGAGAAAATTAACTAGAACTAAGGAGAAATATCCTAATGGTGAGAGCAATCAACCAATGGAATAGCTTGCCCCCAGACGTTGTGAATGCTTCATCGCTGGGGGCTTTCAAAAAGAGACTGAACAATCATTTCTCTGGTATAGGGTTTCCTGGTCAAGCAGTGGGTTGGACTAGAAGACCTTCAAGATCCCTTCCATCTCTATTATTTTATGTTCTATGATCTCCTTAATGATTAAAGGAAGTGATGGGCTTATTAGCAGACTCAGCTGTGAATCTCAGCTTTCCAGATATTTATTCTATATTAAAGAATCAGTTTAATTGTCAGTAGACTCTCAGACACATACATTCAAGCAATATACGAGATTATTTGTCCACTATAGTAGACTGTATGCTCCAGGTTATTAAGTCTAGAACTTTTCCTTCAGCCTGAATTATCAGATACTTGATTGTTCTTTTGATGGCTTTGAAAAGTATCTTATCTATGTTGACATAACAGTTTCTCTAGCTGGAATCACTGGGTCCTGTACTCTAGCTTTATTTAGACCAGAAGCAGAACATGTAAACCTTGGATCTGTAGTCTCCAATTTGACTATTTGAATCGCAAACTCCCTTTGCCTTTCAGCGTAACTCTAATATGTAGCTAACTGATACTATTTGTTTAACTGCAAATAAATTACCAAGAAAATAAAGTGCCTAGTCAACATTACAGTTATTCTGTAATCCTCAGCACTTTCCTCCCATTTCAGTCTTCCTGAGTAAATCCAAATTGCGGTCCAATGGCTATTGCTATGCTGCAAAATTCTGGGGAACATTATGACCAGTATCCCACAGTGAAGTACAGAGGAAGTTGCAGCTGCAAAATTTCGAGCTGCATCACAATCAAGTCTCAGCAAGCAGCAGGAAGATATTTACAGCAGTATTTTTGTCTCTGTCATTGGCTTGGCTGCAGTTGTGGTTAGCCAGATACAATTACTTGGAATATGTCTTGTACTGAATAGAATACTAAAACTACTTCTTAATGTTCTGTTTCAGCAAACATTGATTCCTGGTCACTCACAATCTCCAACATGTATTTTGTGGCAAGAAATCAATCTGAGTTTCTCAGCAACACAACAGTCAAGCAAAACAGTTTCATTCACACTGTATTCCCAGTTTCACAGCTGACTTTTTAAAAACATTCCACACAGTTTTCCATAACATAACAATGATGGTGCACAATTCACCTTCACTACTAAAAGATAAATATTCTCTTTCTTGCTTTACTCATTTATTTCCCTTTCTTATCAACTGTAGTTTAGTTCTGGTGCTATTTTGTCCACCTTTCACATCCAATGGACTTGAGCCCAACATTAACTTGAAACTGAGTTAATGTTGGTTTCATTCCTGTGAAAATCAAAACTAAATCAACCCAAAGCTTGGACTTTTAACAAAGCTTAATATATATATTTTTTGTTAAAAGAATATATGTAAAAATCTATATTTTAATAAGAAATACTCTAAAAAGTATTTTAAAAATATGTCAGATTGAAACATTTTCAGGAGAATCTGTTTAAAAATCCTTGTGTAAAAACAAGAACATAATAGATTAATGAATCTGTGTGAAAATCACCAAGCTGTAAACTGACTGACACATCAATTCTTAAGCAGTACCTATTCTAGCTTTCTCCTTATGTTGCATTACAAATCCCATAACTCTAAGTCAACATTGCAATATGGTTGGAACTCAAGTACACCATTTGGGAAGGTTAGTCAGTTTTCAGCCTATAACTCTGATACTTTTTGACCTGAAGAGCAAATAGTGAAACAATTAATCTACTTGGAAAGCGCTTCTAATTAATTCTTTAGCCGCAGGGATGCTTGAGAGAAAGAGACATTGCTCTTAGGGCTAAATTAAAACCATCTAATTGTTAATGGAGCTCTTTGTACCTAACCAGGCAATTTTAGAAGAAACAATGGAAAATTGTCTTTTTTTTTTCAGGGGTGGGTGCGTTTCACTATTGTTTTAACAGACAGGAGCTTGAACCAAAAGATCAGTTTAATTAAACCTGGGAAACACAGGATAGAGAACCTCCAGAGCTGATGCGCATAAGAATTTCTGGCCAAATGGCCAGAACTAAAGCCAGAATAAAAAATATAGGATTCTGTTGGATGCTTTTGCACCAGCCCTTGTTTCTCAATAGACACTTTTTTTCCCCTAGCTCCCATTATCCTGTTTTTCAAGGCTTCTGGAGACTCACAGTGGTCTAAGTAAGGTTACCCAGTGCTTCATAACAGCAATTCAATGAAGAGCGATCCTATTCAGGATAGGCTATTCGTTTTAATTTAAAAAAAGTTAATTGAATTACGTGTAATGACTTAGAGATATAAATATGAAGACATAATGAGCTTCAATGATGATACCTCGGATTTGAATTCAAGTCTTGTCATACTCAGTTCAACACACTGGCTGCTATGCTATGTAGGTTTTTGCTAAATTGCTATATAATGAGAAAATGAATCATGTTACATCTATCTCTATATTTGTTTATAATGCAGGGTTGTATATAATGCATCTATGGTTGTATATAATGCAGGATTATAAGATTGGGTTTTTACTGGAATTCTTAGGCTAATATAAAACCCACAAAACTGAAAATTCAGATGAATCTGCAACAGCATGATATAATCAAGTGCATCTTGTAAAGAAGTAAAAACTATTTCTTCAAGCCATATGGAAGAAGCAGGGAAGATTCTGCCAATTATTCTTTATGGTATTAGTTCTAGGTATTTAATGAAAAACTTCTGTACTTTTAAAACACACTGTAAAATTCAGCTTCAGAACAGCATTTTTATCAGTCAATAAACTCTGGTTATTAGAACTAAACTTCATAATGCAGTGAGCTGGAATCATATAGAGACTTATGATTAAATATTGCCTACCATGATTCAGGAGTAAAGCCACAAAGGCAGCAGTCTGAAGTAAATTTACAGAGTGAATTTCCATTAATTTGTTACAGACTTGTACTTGAGCTGTCAATGAAGCATGTTTAGATCTTGCTGTTCCCTATTGTTGTTTCTACAACCATCTTCCATTTCTTTTCATTTTTCAACACAAAATCAAAGGGTTTGTGTTTTTTGGCAGGTTACAATCAATATTTTGGAGTCTGACTTCCATCTTTAGTGATAGGCCCATAGACTTTGAAGGAGTGAGTGAGGGAATTTCTCATAGACTTAAATGTATAAATCCTAAACACATGACTTCCAGGTCTATGCCATTGTGTTCCTTGCTTCAGGAGATCACACTGCTGTCCTTTGGCTCTAAAATCCGATCAGGAAAAACAAAATAAAGCCACAGTCTTCCCAAACAAGGAACCAAAAGCTGGAAAGAATACTGTAAATTTTTAGAAGCTTCTTTGATGAAAAGCAAAGCCAGCATTCAAAATGGGAATAAAAATAAAATCTTGTTTTGAGCCTGGTCATATAGTCTCCAACCAGAAATATCTAGGCTGTTAGCTAGAGCTTGAACCTCACCTTTGAGATGTGAGCACTCCTTCGGGTGGAAAATTTGACAGTCCTCTAAAGTAGGCAAGGTCAAGTAATATATAGAATAAGGATCCCTAGAATGGAATCAAGCCCACCTCATGGGGTGCTTATAGAGATACAAGGTATGTATTTTTATATTATATGTATCAATTTAATAGACGTGTGAATATACATAGAGATAATTTTGCCCAAATTCTAGGACAAGCTGTATGCATTGACACACACACACACACATTTAAGCCAGGAGTTCATATTTTCTCCAATCTTTGCATGAGAAAGAGGAATTTGTAAATATTTGATTTACTTTGAGGAAATCATTTGACTTCCTTTCCAAATGGAGGATTGTAAATGTACCCATCATTTATCATATCTGACTGTTTGATTATTACTGGTGGATTTACAATAGTTGCTTTCTAGATTTCATGCAGTAATTAATATTTTGTATATAAATTTTATGAGAATATATTCTGATATTCTTGTACAGGGAAGTATCATGTCAGGTTGATGAACTGATTTCTCCATAGGCAAATGTTGACATGTTAATTAATGAAGCTACTGTGAGAATCTGCTTCTCTTTAAAAATGTTCTTTGCTGGAAGATGTTTATTTGCCAAATCTTATGAGGAGAAAAACTGTGTTATCTTCTGTATGTATTTATACTACTTTAAGCAACCCATCTATTAACCAAAAGTAATGGTTGCTTAGTCTAATATATATATCATGTGTGTTCAGGTTAATGAAGGCTGCTCACTTAAAATTTTTGCTAAGTCTCTGCAGCAGCTTATTCTGGTATAGCTCATTTCACAGCTCACTTAAGGCAAAGCACCTAGAACTACATTTACCTGCAGGTAAATTTACCTGCATGTTTTTAAAAATGTCAATGATCCACTGGTGGATTGATTTTTTTAAAAAAAAAAAAGAAAGAAAAGAAAAACCTAGTAGAAAATTTGGTAGCTCAGAGAAAGAAAAATTATAATTGAAAAAAAAATGTTTTTGTTCGGTGTAGTCTGGAGGTTTGCTGTGGTAGAAGCTATAGCACACATTAAGGAACAAACTGAAAAATTGGAAGAAAAGAACTTTTTGGTATATGCTGCACATGTGTACGTGTATGCTTTGATGCTCTAACTTTGGAAATTGCATTAAGTTTTTTAAAGAGTATATATAAGCACAGTAATAAAACACAATCAAGGACTATTTTTTGACACAAACATTCTAACCCTATAGTACAGGGCAGAGGTGGGTTTCAGCAGGTTCTGACAAATTCTGGAGAACTGGTAGCAGAAATTTTGAGTAGTTCAGAGAACTGGTAGTAAAAATTCTGACTGGCCCCACCCCCATCTATTCTCTATCTCCCAAGTCCCAGCTGATCAGGAGGAAATGGGGATTTTTCAGTAACCTTCCCCTGGATTGGGGAGGGAATGAAGATTTTACAGTATCCTTCCCCTGCCATGCCCACCAAGCCACACCCACAGAACCGGTAGTAAAAAAATTTGAAACCCACCACTGGTACAGGCGTATTGCTGGCTGTTTTCAAAAAATTCTGTGAGTGTGTCCTTCGTTGTCTTGTCCTATGTCCTATAAGAGCCATCCATAGTAAGAAAAGAGATTCACACTTGGCTTCCTGGCATGAGTGTAGGGATAAACTAACAAAATGCTCAGAGGGCATGTAAAACATGTTTTTGGCAAAACATCTAAAATTAACACCTATCACAATTCTATTGCTGGATCAGACTTGAAAATGAAATGCATTGGCTTCAATTCACAAATAATCCTTCGAGTAACGAAATCAAACCCTAAAACTTGGTGAGTTCACAAGATTTGTTCTGATGATCTGTTTTTGTAAGCACCCAATTATTGAAGAAACCATTAATCTCTTTTCTCAATTTTTTTTCCTTTGAAAACTAATTCCATATGCTCATGAAAGGCTCACAAGAATTCGGGGTGAATATATTGAGCCAAATCTTAAGAACAGTCAATAAACAATAAGAGGTCATTTTAACTTCATTACTGACTCTTTAGGCATTTTTTAAAAGCAATTATTGTTATTTCGATCAAAAGCAGCAAAGTTAAATTGATTTAAATAGGAATAGTGCTTATTTTACTTTGAAATACAGAATGTTGAATCAACATTGATATGCTTTTGATATGCTTTCTTATATGTAAGCATATGACTTAAATATTACTAGGTTGTATGATTTAACTGTATGATTTAGAAGAGCCTTGGTAGTACAGTGGTCTAAGGCACCCTGTTATTATTTATTTATTTATTTATTTATTTATTTTATTAAATTTCTATACCGCCCTTCTCCCGAAGGACTCAGGGCGGTGAACAGCCAGAAAATAAAACACAGGAAGTACAAAATCTAAAATAAATTAAAACAAATTAAATAATTTAGGCTGAATTTTAAAATACCCCATAATTAAACAGATTAAAAATTTATGTTTAAAATTTAAATTTAAAAGAGGAGATGATTTAGGCCAGGCCAGCTTGATGAAATAAAAACGTTTTAAGCGCGCGACAGAAGGTGCGAAGATCCAGGATCCTCCGTATCTCCGGGGGGAGCTCGTTCCAGATCGTAGGTGCCCCCACAGAGAAGGCTCTCCCCCTGGGGGCTGCCAGCTGACATTGTTTGGCTGACGGCACCCGGAGGAGCCCCTCTCTATGGGAGCATACTGGCCGGTGGGAGGCTATTGGGAGCTATAGGTGGTAGCAGGCAGTCCCGTAGATAACCAGGTCCTAAGCCATGGAGCGCTTTAAAGGTAGTAACCAAAACCTTGAAGCGCACTCGGAGCCAGTGCAGCTCGCACAGGAGAGGTGTTACATGGGAGCTCCATGTTGCTCCCATAACCACCCGCGCGGCCGCACTCTGCGCCAATTGGAGCCTCCGAGTCCACCGATTAATTGTTCTAACTGTCAGGAAATTTCTCCTCAGTTCTAGGTTGCTTCTGTCCTCGATTAGATTTCCATCCATTGCTTCTTGTCCTGCCTTCAGATGTTTTGGAGAATAGCTTGACTCCCTCTTCTTTGTGGCAACCCCTGAAATATTGGAACACTGCTATCATGTCACCTAGTTCTTCTTTTCATTAAACTAGACAGACCAAATTCCAGCAACCGTTCTTTATATGTTTTAACCTCCAATCCCCTAATCATCTTTGTTGCTCTTCTCTGCACTTTTTCTAGAGTCTCAACATCTTTTTTACATCATGGTGACCAAAACTGAGTGTATTCCAAGTCGGCTTTACCAAGGCATTATAAAATGGTATTAACACTTCTTGTGATCTTGATTCTATCCTTATGTTAATGCAGCCTAGAACTGTGTTGGATCCCTCTCACAATTACTACTATTGAGTGTGGTACCACATATACGGTACCTGTGAATTTTGTTTTTCTTTCAAATGTAGAACCTTGCTTCTTTCACCACTGAATTTCATTTTGTTAGATAGGGCCCAATATTCAAGTCTATTATATATCAACACATTTGACCTTTATCAATACATCAGAATCCAATGCAGTTCTTAAATACATGGATTGGATTAAGCTTAATGAAAATTGACATGGGGAACTGATAAAATAATTGGACTATGACTCTGTGCTCATAGTAACATTAATAAGAAGTTAAAGTTTCCAAGTTTGTATCACTGACAGAAGAAAAAGGTCACAGTATTTCAAGTGAAACCAGCTCTGAATGTAGTTTTCTCACTTAATTTCATGCACCGATACACTTCTTTAGTAGTTACCTGGAGTTTTCCATACATTTTTTCAATAGAATCTTCTGATCCCGTTATCCTACATCAAGCTGTGGAAAAACAAGAACATTATTATAACTTTGGAGAATACTATAGAATGGATGTTTCCATTATTACTCACTTAGGCACTAGTCCAAATGGAATGAAAACCTATACAAATTATGATCATTTTTTAAATAGTTACCAATGTTAATTTCAAACATTGGATTTGATGTCTGATGTTTTAACAAAGATGTAAAGAAAACCCTGTTTTTATATTTCCAGTTATTGTAATTTTAATGGATGCATCAATAAATGTAAACAAATCTGAAGTATTTTGTATCCATGATTGATTAATAGGCTTGACCAACAAGATGTCTGTTTTTCCAAATTTTTCTATGTCAGTTTTTCAAACACAAAACTACAATTCTTTAGGAAAGATGGAGCTGAACATTTTTGCTTTGAATTAGCTTCAGCAATCTTTCAAAATATCATTCTGTAAAATGAGCATTTAAGTTGTGGTATTTGTTAGAGTATTTGCCAGTTCTTCTTGCAATTCTTGGCACTAGCTGCTGTGATTTATGCATATGAGAAGTATACCATATTTTTTGGACTATAAGATGCTTCGAAGTTTAAGATGCACCTAGCTTTTGGGGAGGAAAAGAAGAGAAAAAAAATGCCTCTGCCTCCCAGCAATTTGCCACCTTGCAGCAAACAGCAAACAGCGTGGTCAGCTTCAGCACAGCCTGATTTAGCACATGTAGCTGATTGGCGGTTGGATCTGCCTCCTGGAATACCTATCAGCTATTACAGGCTGATCACTGCCATCCATCAGCGCTGGCGCTGCCCATCACCACCTTCAACTATCGCCGCTGTCATCTATCCGCGCACCCCATTTTTGGCCTCCATGTGTTCCATTTTTGGCCCGTTCCAGGCAGTGGGGATCGCTGCTGCTGCCTATCCCCACCATCTGGAACCGGGCCAAAAATGGGATGCATGGGATGTATGGAGGTCGAAATGGGGTGCACAGAGGCGGCGATACGTGACAGTAGCGATGGGCAGTGCCAGCACCAATGTGATGGTGATCCCCCAAGCCTGGAATAGCTGATAGGAGGTATTCCGGGAAGCCGATCCAACTTCCAATTAGCTGCTTGTGCTAAATCAGGCTGTGCTGAAGCTGACCACGCTGTTTGCTGTTTACTGCAAGGAGGTAAATTGCTGGGAGGCAGAGGCCAAAGGGTGGGGGGCGGCGGGTGGGCAGGGCTTCATCAACATTCGCTGTATAAAATGCGCAGACATTTCCACCCACTTTTTTATACTCTGAAAAATATATTAGCATTTTATAGGACCATATTATTGTTTGTACTTCCCAAACACGGTCTGGAAAGTTATTTTCTGATGCTAATCAACAAGAATTAAAAAAATTACTATAGATAGGTAGATGTTCCAAGAGCCATTGGCTTTCAGGCAGTAGGGTACATTGGAGCTTCCTCAAAGCTAGGCGGTTCCAGACACTTTACTCAAGCTGTCATAGTTGCTTTGCATAGACAATTTTATTTTCTACTTTCCCATTCCCCAAGTCATACAATATAAATACAAATGCAGTAGTTGGGCTAATTCACAGTAGTGCAAATGCCTGATATACAAAAGTTCTTAACTTTAAAAGGTCTTAACTTTATCTCACAAGCAAACAAGAGCATTAGAGAAAAATAGCAATAAAGAGGAAAAATCCTCTTCATTGAGAGATGATTGAACTCTAGAGGCTTCAGATCAAATCAAATCAAACCAAATCAAAACTTAATGCTTAAATTCAGGCTTCAGTTGCCCCAAGCCAGAATGGAACCCAATTGCATTTAGGAAGTTGTGTTTATTGCCAGGTAACAAAAAAGGACATTTTTCCTTAAATGATAAGATTTATTTTATCTGTTTATAGTCTGATCTCCATTTTTGTTAGTGGGGTTCTATAGTTATATTTGTTCATTGAGTGAACACTTGAATTTCTATTAATATGGGGAAAAAACCATTTCTTCCTTTAAGTGCTTGAAATATTAAATTCCAGACAGTCCTTTGAGAAGCAGAATTTAAACCTGAGCATCTTTAAAAATATGTCCTTTGAGAGATGATACTGGCTTTGGTTGGCTTTTTAATTTATTTTCCCTCTGCTAAAAGGTAATTTGTTTATTCAGATGTAATGCAGTTGATTCCATTTGATTCATCACAGCATTGTTGTGTTTCTTTTAAGTCCAAAAAGATTCATATTATGTACGTAAGAACTAGTTAGCAGAATTCAATAAATATTTGTCAGTGGAAGATGGGAGTCATCAGAAATGATCACATCTGAGATTCCTCCCTCCCCCACCTGCCCAGGTGATATTTATGTTTTATATTGCTGTAATCAGGTTCTGCTAATTCCACAATAATATTTGGGGGAAAAAGGGGCCATGGGCATTTACAAGGGAGCAATATGGAACAAATGATGAAATGTGCATTGCGTGGAGTTTCCCTGTTGGTCATACATCAGCATGAGTTGTCCAGAAACAGAGTAAATTGCTTTAGGTCATGGAATATTTAAAGTAGGTGAGAAGATAGTTGGACAAATTGATGGTCAAAGTGAGTGTAGGAACTTATTCATGGGTGGCTTTTTGATAATAAGGACCACTATTATTATTCTTATGCTCCTTCTAGGGTTAAAAGCTCCAATGTCCAGAGTGATGAAGTGGAATTTGCAGGGCTGCATCACGTTTGTGGCTTTCTGTATGTTTTCCTTGTGCTTCTTGATGGGAATATGCATTTTTAAAATTGTGTTATTCAATTTTATAGTTTATACCAGGGGCCCCTAACCCCTAGTCTGTGGTTGGGTACCAGGTCGCAGTCTGTTTGGAACCAGGCCACACAAATAGCGGGTGAGCATGTGAGCACACACAACTCCATATGTATGAGCAGTGGGCGCATGTATGCACCATTTATACAAATGGAGCTTGAGAGCACACTCGCTTGTTGCTTGCAAGGAACCATCCCTTCTCCTCCATTGCTGCCACCCCCACCGGTCTGCAAAGCTGGAAAGGTTATGGGCTGCTGGTTTATACCACAGATTGTCTACTTTTCCTACTAAGGTGCAAGGATTAATAGCTATTTTAGGGGCAAGAGTTGTATTTAGGGTTGTGCATCTGTGAATTCTCACAAGTGGGTAGAAGAAAGAAAGAATGGATAGAACAAAGCTGAATAAATATATAAATAATTGACTACTAGATTAAATGCATGGGTCAACAAAATATTGTGGCTGCTTCCACAAGGTTTTGAATATAGCTGTGATTACCAAAAGAGCCAGGAAGCATAACTGCCATATTTATTGATATGATTACCAAATATTTTTTTCTTTAAATTTAAGATAAAGTTTGTGGCATGTAGAATTCTTTATTGGCCAAGTGTGATTGGAGACACAAGGAACTTGTCTTTGGTGCGTATGCTCTCAGTGTACATAAAAAGAGAAGTTACATTCGTCAAGAATCATAAGGTACAACACTTAAGGATAGTCATAGGATACAAATAAGCAATCAAATCATACTAAGAAACAATATAAATCGTAAGAATACAGGCAACAAAGTTACAGTCATAAGTGGGCGGAGATGGGTGATAGGAATGATGAGAAGATGAATAGTAATGCAGACTTAGTGAATAGTTTGACAGTGTTGAGGGAAATATTTGTTTATTTGATTAATTATTTGATGCATATTGACACATATTTTGGGTATGGATATACAGAATTTGGGATGCAGAGGCACAAGAGGATTCAGAGCATGCAAGTCACAAGGATAGTTAGTGCCTGCCTGCAATCCGTTGCAGTAGCCATAACTTTTTTTACAGGAAAATGCATCCACTATCTACCTATCTACTTTCCTGTCTTGTGATCATAGCAAAATATATGTTTAAGGAGTTGCACAAAGGCTATGTGCTCTTAAGGACCTTTGTGCATAGAGGTCTAAAGCCCTGAAAACCTAATGTTTTGTCACCATAGAGCATTTTAAAACAAGAAAAAAATGTAATTTTTAAAAGCAAAGCAGAATAATTCTGAAATAGTTTCCTGTATTCTTTTTTTTTTTAAGTGCTAAATCCTATCTTTTCATATGGCTAAATAGATAGATTGCAGTGACTGTAATAGTAAGATGTTGTGTTGGTGGAAAAAATGTAATTGTCAAATCAATAAATCAATAGTTCATTGTGTTCTTTTGCATTTTCAGCAAAAATCCATACAGAGTTTCCAATCACTGGAACTTGTTCCAGCACTTGCATTTTTTCCATTTCATGAATCTTTACCATCTCAGTGTGGTGCAAACAGTTGCATTCCTGCTTTGAATGCCTCGTGATCTTCTGCTCTCCTTGTCCAAATTTGTTTGAAGCTCCATAAAGAATTAAAGTTGAATAGAGCTTTCTTGAAAGATGCTGTATTATATCATTTCAGTTTCATCTGATTGTCTACAAATAGGGGAGCCATCATCCAGAGAGACAGCACTCACCCAAAATGAATCCAGACCACCAGACTGAAGACAAGCATCTGCATTCTTTATATAACATTGCTTTGCTTTTGCCTGCCTGCTTGCTTGCTTGCTTGAATTGGTGGCCTGATGAAAACAATTTTAAAAGGTTGTGTGTGTTATCCCGGTCATCTTGTCCATACCTTTCCATTCCTGATAGATAAATTACTGATTTAGAACATCTAATAAAATTTCTCCAATCCTTAATAAATATGGAAGTGCAAAAGCAGCAATAGCATAGTGACTGAACAGCTCAATTAACAGATTTTTAAACCAAACAAATTGGCAAACAGCATTCTCCAAATTCAGTTTTAGGCTTCAAAAGAAGTTTTAAAGTTTTTTTCAATAGTACCAAATCTATTCTAGCTGACAAAATCATGGGACTCTCCAACTTGTCCCCCTTTTAACAGTTCTTTTTTTAAACTTAAATTGTATTGTAACTTACATTGCTGATTAGTAAGAAAATTCAAACGTTATTTGTACGCCAATCGTTCCGATTTGCACTTTACAACAAAATTGTACATTTATTGGACAATGAGCGGGATTTTTAAACAAGAAAAATGAATATAAAATAAAGAAAAAGAAGCTTTTTGCACTAATCAGCCAATCAACTAGCTAATACCAATTTAAAAAACAACAACAACAGTGTTATGAAATTACCCAGGACAAGAAATTGGTAATGAAACTGTCATCTGAAATACATAAGAATATCTTACTTTTAACATAACATGGTGTTGTATTTAATTTTATTTATTTATTTTATTTATTATAATTATAATTTATTATATTACAAACAAAAACGAGAACAAGAATAAAAAATTAAAAATACAATGACAGGGACGATAGGCACGTTAGTGCACTTATGCATGTCCCCTCTACTAATGAACCAAATAGCCTACATACAAAGATTATACGTTTGAGAATAAACCTGCCTGTTCTTAAGATACAACATTCTTTTCCTTTCCTTCTATGTAATGATATTTTATATATGTATCTAAAAACTGAGAGCTGCCTTGGTGCACTGATTAAAGACATTGAATTAGAGGTTGTGAGGCTGTGGATTCTAATCCTGATCTAGCTATGAAATTTGGGTGACTTTGGGCCAGTTACTCTATCAGACGCAGGAAGAAAGGTATAGAAAACATCCTAAAAAATGTTTCCTTGGAAACTCTATAATCCCATGAGTCAAGATCGTTCTGCTCTAGGGAAGGGCAAATCCAGTCCTAATTATGTCACCCTACCTCATCACCCTACATCAATATAGCTTGCATTTAATGCTAGTTTATTAACATGCTATTGATTTTTTTAAAAAAAATAACTCCGTTGGAATTCTTTTTTTTTCCATTTTTTATTTGAAAATATAAACTAAACAAAACAAATAACAACAAAACATACAAAAGATGTAAACATATAAACAAAAATTCAAATATATATAAAGTTTATCGCAACTGTACTCCATTGGAATTCTATTGTTCCTGATTTTGTGTTAGTAGGATTTTACAATAAAATAATACATCTGGCAGTATGAGGAAAATGGATGCATCTAGATTTTGCTGTTCTTTCATCATTTCACAATAAGCAAGTTCTTACCTGGAGGTTTCTAACGCTTGATGACCTCTAGCATTACCAGGCTTCATTGCTTCTTACACAGATCAGAATTTTCAAACATGATCAAAAGTAACAACTCAAGGTGGGAGGCAAGGATATGTTTCATCAGAAAGACAGTTAGGATGAACAAATTGTTTTCAAGCATGACACATTATTTGATGCCCTCTGTTTTGTTTTTTGCTTATAATGTACCAATTAATAGAAGATCTTCATTCCTGTGTTTTATTGTGTAACACCTAAATTGCAAACAAGGACATAAAAAATCAGAAGACAGACTCGTTATGTGAGCAGCAGCTCCATTGCCAGCTACTAGATTGTTTGCTTTGATCTTGGAAACAAATTGCAAACTCCCAGAAAGACAGAGTTCCCTGCTTGCATTCCCTACAGCAGGGAAAAAAAGATCACATACTTTTGTGCAGTTGTTAAATCTCTGAGAAAAACGTAATTATATGGGAAACTGTGAAATGCTTACTAGAACTATAACTTCTATCCATTATCATCTCAGATGCCAGCATCACCTACACCTCCCTGGGTGGATCTGCAATTCCTTTAGTCTTAGTTTTTCAACTGTAAAATGTAACAAATTATGACCAATGTAGCAAGACTGCCTTGAGCATTAACTGGAATAGATTTCTTATTAATAAACATTCTACTTGTTTATTTTTATCCCATATACCAGTCTCTTTTGTGTTTTATCACATATGTGTATTTAAAACAGTGGTGAAATCCAAATTTTTTTACTACGGGTTCTGTGGGCGTGGCTTGGTGGGAGTGGTGTGGCTTGGTGGGCGTGGCTTGGTGAGCGTGGCAGGGGAAGGATACTGCAAAATCTCCATTCCCACCCTACTCCAGGAGAAGGATACTACAAAATCTCCATTCCCACCCTACCCTGAGGCCAGCCAGAGGTGGTATTTGCAGGTTCTCCAAACTTCTCAAAATTTCCATTACCTGTTCTCCAGAACCTGTCAGAACCTGCTGGATTTCACCCCTGATTTAAGCTTTACCATTTAGACATAGGTAATCCTTGAAATCAGATGCCATATTTAGCTGGAAACAAACAGTGGTGCTTGGATTCAGAACTATTTTCTTAAAGGGAAGCAATCAATGAGTACATAACTTTGTAATCAGGACTTCTGGCTTAATTATGCTTAGTCAATAGTCAAGTAGCAGGACTGCTTTTTTAAAAAACAAATTATTAGTTATCTGTGAATGGAATCACTTTTAACACTCTTCTTCAGTGTACAAGGAGAGAGTGCTTATGCCCACGACTCTCTGTCCCTCATTATTTCTAACAAGGACTCCCTGTTTGCACTAAGGCTCTGCATCTCATTGGGGTGAACCTTCAGAGCAGGGTGGTTCTAAACAATTCTGAGGTGCTTTTTATCAAGTGGGCAATTCTGAATTTACAATTTCAGGAAGTTTCATGTTGTAATTTGGCATCCTATAGAAAAGTGGACAGCGTATTTGTAAAGGAAAACAAATCAAGATTAAAAAGAGGAACAGAGTCACTGATAACATCAGAATAAAGCAATGTATAATGTACAGTATATAAATCAGACCCAAAACAGCCAAACATTGTATAGTTGCTGGAATGCAATAACCCCCTCTATGTAATCTGTCTGTCTGTCTGTCTGTCTGTCTGTCTGTCTATTTATCTATTTGTCTATTTAGCTATCTATCATCTATCTATCTATCTATCTATCTATCTATCTATCTATCTATCTATCTATCTATCTATCATCTACCTACCTACTACATATATGTGTTAAAGTATGGGTTTATATATATAGTGTGTGGGTTTATATATGTTCATATCTTTATGTCTTTCTCTGTGTGTCTGTATATAAATAGAAAGAGTTTTACACATATATTACACACAATATCCCTGGTGCTGCATAAAAAAGTAAAAATGAATCAGATTTCTGGAATTGTGTTTAGAGTCAAACCTGATAGCCCCAAACTCAAACTTACTTGATTTGCCTTTTCCCCCCTATCTTTTCCAGATTTGTTCTTCCTGTTGATGTATATCTAAGTATGAATCCAACTTGAAGCTTACCAGTTAATGTTCTGATATTTTCCTAGCATACAATTAGCCAATACACTATAAACCTAGAGTGGCAACAAACCTGTTCAAAAGTCAGCACAACCACCTCATTATACAGTTTTTTTAAATCTTTGATTACTCAGCATTTCTTCCAGAATCAGACTGCAAAGAAGGCCTGAGCTGTTTTTTTCCCCCTCCCTGCTTGCCAGATGAAACCTCCAGACAGTCTTTTGCTTAACTAAAACAGAAGGTTGATGTTGAAGCCTTAAAAAAACATTTTGTCCTATAGACCTCTAGGTTTTGCTGACAACCTCAAAATGTTTGCATTATCAGCTACCTGGAAGTTTGGTTTGGTCCTCTGAGCTAGATCACCAATTGATCTAGATTAGCATAACCTCAGTGGGCTGAGATGTTGTAGTCACATTGAGAGTTGGGCCTATCATTTTCTCAAGTCAGCAATCAACAGTGCAGTTTTCTCTTTGTTCTCTGCAAGTAAAAGATGGGGTGGGAGGTAGGCAGAAACTTAAAAAAAAAAAAAACAAGAATTGCTGCTCTCTCTTTGCTGATCACAGTTCTCATTAAATAATGTCAGAACAGGAACAATGCTGAATCAGCAAGAAAAAGTGGGTGGTTTTGTTCTCTTATCCTAAAATGAAGAGGCCAGATTTGGATTGTAGGATTTAAAAGGAAAAGGAAGTAAGCCCGGTGTCATGATGATGAAACTTCAAGGAATGAGGAGGGGAGGATACAAGGCAGTAGTGGGATTCAAATCCAGTCACTACCAGTTTGTATGCGCATGCAACACTTCTATGCATGCACATGGATGTCTGGGCAAGTGGGCGGAGCCTCCCGCCACTGCCGCTACTGGTTCGCCCAATCCGGGGCGAACTGGTAGCAACCCACCACTGGTACAAGGAAACAGACTCAAACCTGCCCATTATAGAATGTAAGAATTCCTGTCAAGGTAGGCAGTTTGAGGATTGCCCAAAGAAAGATGACAGTCATTGCAGGAATCAAATGTCAAACTCAGTTCTTCTCCCTCTCTGTGAAGGCCACATGCCAAACAGGTTTAGCAGTGAAGCACCTCCTGGTTTTTGAGCCCAGAGCATGTGCTCAGATGAGGGTCTCCTTATACTAGGGTTACATATTGTTCCTGTGCCATGCTTCCAGTCAGTCACCCAGCCAATCCAAATACAGAACCAAGACAAGGTATGGTCAATTTGCAATAATGTATGTAAATCCCGTTACTTAATTGTGATGATCTAAATAACTTATATAGAGGATGAAATCCTCCGTAATCTCTTGTCTTAAACAGAATCAAAAGGCAGCATGGGACTGGTTGAAAAGTAACTTCTCAGAATGACTAATCAGCTAGCAGAACAATGCAACAGAACAGGATGAGGCAAGATTAGATGAGATAAATCACCTCTTGGCAATATGATTAGCATTTATCCATAAGTAAGTGGGGGGATGCCTTGCCATCTGGAAAAGATGAGGAGAAAGGACCCAAGAAACTTGCAAGACTTCAGCTCCTTTTTCTCCAGAGGCTGACATGTTGTGCCAGTTGCTAGAGTGGCTTTTATAGGACAACTGAAATTTCCGATAAGATTTCTTGTTTCTGGGTTTCCATTCCAAAGTAAAATTCAGGCAAAATTCCATTCTCTGAGGAATGGATGTTCTTTTATTTTAATCTTGGATTGACTGCTGCAAACATTTCTGGATTTGTTGCTAAAGCTGGTATTCTCAGTAGGGGCAGGATGTTCTCAGCAGAGAAGTTATTTCTTTTTCTGGTAAATATTTTTAGTTGTGTTTTGAGTTTAGGCTTTCAGTGGGATTCCATTGATATCTGAATTAATACTGATGGAAGCATGTGCTCATTTAAATCTTTTTTAAAAAAAAACAGTTTCATACTGGGTAGGAAAGTAAGCAACGTAGTGGCCTAGTGGTGAAGAAGCTCACTTCCCACTCGGAAGATTGAAAGTTCAATCCTAGGTTGTGGAAGATGCTTCTCTCCTAAGGCACAAATAAAAAAATATCTGCTGTGAAATCCACATAGGCGTCAGGAAGGGTATCTGGTCAGAAAACGCTTAACTCCACCTCAGAGGTGGGACTCACTTACCTTTCCTACCAGTTCACAAATGTGAGCATGCGCATGCACAAGCTTGCTTTGCTCGCATGTGCCTCTTCTGCGCATGCACCCAGGGCTCAAAAATGTGCCTAAATAGGAGGGCATTATGTCCGGGTGAGTGGGTGGAGCCTCGCACAGTCACATTACTGTTTTGCACAAACCGGACAGAACCGGCTGAATCCCACCTCTGCTCCACCCTCACTCTACCTGAATTAAGGAATTACAGGGTCATAAAAAAGAAAAACAACTGGATAGGAGAATACTGTACATACTAGATAAGTAAAGATTTATCCTGTCCTGTCATGTCCAACTCTAGGGCACTGTGCTCATCTCCATTTCTTAGCTAAGGTAGTCAGCATTGTCTGAAGACATTTCCGTGATCATGTGGCCAACATGACTATATGCTGAAGTGCACGAAATTCTGTTACCTTCCCACTGAAGTGGTACTGTTTATGTACACGCATTTGCATACTTTCAAACTTCTAGGTAGACAGGAGCTGGGGCAAGGATGGGAGCTCATCATGCGGAGCTTGGGTCTTAAGCCTGGGCTTTCCAGTTGACAAGCTCAGCATCTTTAACTGCTGACTATCGGGGGCCTTTTATATGTATTAGATAGCTATTCCTTAATTTAAAAAATGATCCGGTGTTCCATTTATCTACATTCACAGAGTGATGAAAATATAACCCAAGTGATGGACCTTGCATTTTATGACCGGTTCATGTAATATCTAATAAATAAAAATGGAACAAATCTAGTATTGCTGTATTTACCATTTTCTATCAACTCATCAGAGTCCTTCTTCTGAATATAGCACAATCTTCCAGATTGTGAAAATTTGGGATTCCCTCAATTGCAGAGGACTCACTCATGGAATCAAGCAACAGACAACAAAGGTAAGGCAAGGACTTAGACAATATGTAGGAGTATTTTTGCATTGACTGATTGGCCTCAGTTTTATCCTACATAAGCTGTCTAGAGCTGCAGTTGACAAATTAGGCAGCCATATAAATAGTTTAAATAAATCTAACCTAACACTTGGCACACAGCTTGTGCAAACAGATACATTCCCATGTAGTCATATATGACTCCTGAAGGATATTTGCTATTTAACCTGCTCTCTTTTGAGCCCTATTAAAATCCTCAGCTCATTCTGATAATGAAATAGAGATACCATGGTATTTCTGGTGATATTTCATGGTTTGAAACAGCTCGGGAGAGTGCAGATTTTCCTCCTGATGTCTTCTGTAGGGAAATCAGGCAGTCTGCAAAAGAAATGATTATACAATGAAATACTGGCCTTGACTTCTGCACCACTTAATCATCTTCTTCTACATTCCACCTGTGAGGATTTCAGCCAGATATTAAACCTTTCCTTCCCATTAAAAATTCTTCACATTTGTCCTACCTTTTCCTATTTGAGTTATTGGCATGGTGTGCACATGTGTTAAGACATGCATTTAACCTTGCCTTATACGTTTGAGAAAATTTAAATATTTTTGGATGAATAGTTCCCCAGGAACTGATATAAACAAACTAAATGTATCTTGACGTATCTAAATGTAAATGAGCTGTGGTAATGCAGTGGTTAGACTACAATACTGCAAGCTACTTCTGCTGACTACTGGCTGTAGTTTGGCAGTTCAGTTCTCACCAGCTCAAGGTTGACTCAGCCTTCCATTTATTTAATTTATTTTATTAGTCATATTTCTATGCCGCCCACTCTCCAAGGACTCTGGGCGGCTTACACCAAAGACAGTATACTAAATAGCATATTGCCCCCAACAATCTGGGTCCTCATTTTACCCACCTCAGAAGGATGGAAGGCTGAGTCAACCCTGAGCCGGTGAGATTTGATCCGCTGATCTGCTGAACTAGCAGTCAGCTGAAGTAGCTGCAGTACTGCACTCTAACCACTGCGCCACTTCGGCTCTTTCCATCCTTCCAAAGTGGGTAAAATGAGGACCCAGATTGTTGTGGGCAATAAGGTGACTCTGTAAACCGCTTAGAGAGGGCTGTAAAGAGCTGTGAAGCAGTATATAAGTCTAAGTGCTATTGCGATATGAAAGGAGGCATTGCTGCATCATTCTTTCAGTTGGATGGCTCTTCCCATCCCAAAGTGTAAGCAGATGTGGACTAGAAATAAATCCTAATATTCAGCAAAAGCAATCTGACTTTAAAATCACTGGGAAATATATATATTAAAATTACTCCAGAACTTCTTATTATCTCCTTCTCCCTGACAAAGTGATAAAATAGTAATTCATCTAGAAATACTTAATTTGCATTTCTATGCGATAATATCATTACATACAGATCAATACTTCAGGGTTTCCTAACCCTCGGTCCGTGGCCCAGTGCCAGGCCACAGTCCGTTTGGAACTCGGTTGCAGAAGTGGGCAACTGGGTGCATGTGTGCACGAAACTACATTTGTAAAATCATCCCCTGACCCTGTCCCTCCTGCCACCAGTGCCAGTCCGCCGAGCCAGAAAGGTTAGGGAACGCTGCAATACTCTTAACTCACTTATCTCCAGTTTTCAATTTTTTTGGGGGGAGGGGAGGCTAAAGGAGACTTCTATTTTTCTATTTTACTATTGCTTTTCTAAAAATAAAATTAGTGGTATTTAGTTTGTAGAGGATGATACGTATTATTGAGACTTGATTTAGGTTGTGACAACCTTGTTTTATTCTTCGGTTATGTATCATTCTGAACTTTCCAGGGCTGCTGATATTTCGTGCTTCGAAAAAGCCCAGAAGTGTGCAAATTTTCCTCCTGGTGTCTCCTGTAGGGAAATCAGGCAGTTTGCAAAAGAAATGATTATACAATGAAAAACTGGCCTCGGCTTCTACACCTTCATCCATATTCCACCTGGGAAGACTTTAGCCAGATTTTCACTTTCTTTTTTCTAAAATAAGAGCAAAGTATTTTCTTTCAGATTGTATAAGAAATGGCTGAACACAATGCAGAAAGTATTTTCAGCATAGCAAGAATTACAATGCACAGCATTTTGCGCACCTACTTTTTTTTGAGAGAAGAAATGCTACAGTATCCTATGACAAACATGGTTTTGAAAGAGAAGCAAGGCTCTTGACCACAGATAGTTGGCTATTAGAACAGTGCTTGTCAATCTCAGCAAGTTTATAATGTATGGATTATGACTTCCAGAATTCTGGGAGTCATAGTCCATACATTAAAAATTTGTTGAGATTGATAAACACTGTAGGCAGGATATAGAAGGTACATAAGGAAAAACAATTTGCTTAAGAGAAAGGATGTTGATCAGTGTTTATAAGGTGACTATATTGGTGATATAAATGTCAATGTATATTTTACTATTACAATTTGTCAGCAAATTGTTTTGCTGAATGTTTAGGTTGAATTTGAGTCCTATTGAGTCCTTCCAAAGATCTGGAATAGGCAACTGTTGTTTGACGGTGTTAAAAGTATCGTCACAGGATGTAAGCTGTTCAAAGTAAAGCTGGCAGCTGAAAGCAGTAAAAAACTGTACTGTTCATTCTTTAAGCTTTTATGCAATGGTTATGTCACATCTTTCTAGCTTTTGTGGCTTTAAGAAGTCCCCACCCCACTTTCTCTGCTTAGATTGATAGTATCAGGTATTTCACCATGATGCATGCATAAGTGTGCCTTTGAAAAAAAAAATCTGAGTTCCATTTTTTTGTAATTAATTTAAATTAGAACAATTAGTCAGTGGAACAACTTGCCTCCAGAAGTTGTGGGTGCTCCAACACTGGAAGTTTTTAAGAAGAGTTTGGACAACCATTTGTCTGAAATGGTATAGGGTTTCCTGCCTGAGCAGGGGGTTGGACTAGAAGGCCTCCAAAGTTCCTTCCAATTCTGCTATTCTGTTATCATGTTAATGAGCTGTACTCTCTGAAAATAAAATCTGCCTCTTCAGCTATCAACACTTTTCCAAAGCAAGAGAAAAATATTAAGAATTATGAACTTGTAGTTGGAATTATAGGTAGCCATTTGAATAAATTGCTCATGCTGCCAGCATGATGCTTTTGAAATAGAACATGGATAATAAAAGAATCTATGGCGTTTGAGGTTATCAGGACAAAATGTTTCCTTCCAAACATAGCTGCTATTCTTTTCAATAAACTGGTTACCATTATTTGTGAGGAGGATTCATTCAGAATGGATTGAAAATGTGGGGGATTGTTTTACATTATGCTTTTGTACATTTAAAAGAAATCAGCTTGTTTATTATTATTTTTTTACAATAAATGTTGCATATTTTATATCCGCTGTACTTTGGTTTGCCATGGCCCTGAACAAGTGGTGGGTAATGAACATTACACTAGTAGCCTAATATCCAATCCCTGATATTTCAGTGGGAAATAAGTGTAATGAATGTTAGTTGATCTAGAAATCATTTGTTTCAATTTCAAGATATTATTGGTAAGCAAAAATAAATTGGTGGTGATAGCTGGGACATTTGCTTTTAAAGCCAAGCTCAAATTTGGTTTCATTTAATTATGAATTAGTCATAATGTGCATTCTGAAGTGAGCTAAGCCTGAGTGAGCAACCTGCAGTTTCACATCTACATGTAGTCCTTGAACACTTATTTGTGATCCCAGATTCCTCCCTGATTATGTGGTGTTATTTGGCAATGTTTTTCAGAAACGTCTGTTACAATTTCTTGATATTTTGCAATAAGAAAGAAACTAAAATGATGGCATAGATAGACTTTTCAAATAGGTCACCCATACCAAGAACTCAACTACCTCCAGTTTGTGAAATCATTTAACCACGATCCTGGCTGGTCTACACAGTGGTGAAATGTAAAATTTGTTACTACTGGTTCTGTGGGTGTGGCTTGGAAGGGTAATATGAGTGGGTGTGGCCAACTTTTTTTTTTTTTTTTACTTTTAAAACCATTTTTTCTACAACCTCTTCGGCTGAAGAGGTTGTAAAAAAAATGATTTTAAAGCCTCTGCTGACTTACCTGATCGGCAGAGGCTTTCTTTTTTTTTTAAAAGCCTCTTGATGATCCCAGCTGACCCATGCAATTATCAGAGGCTTTTTTTTTTTACTTTTAAAAGCATTTTTTCTGCCAAAGAGGTTGTAGAAAAAATGCTTTTAAATTTTTTTTAAAAAAGCCTCTGATGATTGCGCTGTTCAGCTGGGCAATGGGGGGGGACAGGGATTTTTGCTACCGGTTCTCTGAACCACCCACCTCCATCACTACTGGATCGGGCAATCTGGTCCAAACCGGGAGCATTTCACCCCTGCATCAACATACTGCTCAAATGTTGAAATGTTTCCATGCATAAAATGTTCATGCCCATATTCCCAGGCCCAGCATCACCTTTCCTTTATGGAAATTATTTTTATCTTTCTTTTTAATGGCAAACTTTTTTTAGTTAAGCCTTCTTCTGCTGGGTATGTTTGAAAATTTTAACAGGTCTGTTTCAGAACTTTGCTTCAAGAAGGAAGATTGGCAAGGAGACTTTGAATATTAATTCAAATTCATATAGAAGCGCACCTTGGTAATTGTCATTAATTGGCTCCAGGAGGCACGATGAGTACCAAAACCATAAGTACCGAGCAAATTTTTCCCATGAGGAATAATGTAAATAAATTTAATGCATTTCTAAACCAAAGGCAATGCACATTTTAACGGCAATGTGAAAAAAGATAGGGTTGTATATCATTACTTTACATGAGAAATAGACCTAAAAATTAATGAATACTTACCGTATTTTTCAGAGTATAAGATGAACCGGAGTATAAGATGCACCGGAGTATAAGATGCACCTACCCTTTTTGGTGAGGAAAAGAAAAAAAAAAGAAATCTCCCTCTGTCTCTGAGCAATTTTGCCTCCTTGCAGCAAACAGCCTGCTTTACTTTCATTTTCATTTTCAGCATAGCTTGATTAGCCCAAGGAAAAAAAAAATCTGCTCCAGCAATTTACCTCTTTGCAGCAAGCAGCAGAGCCCTGCGCAAAACAGCTGAGAGTCGGCAGGCCCATCCAATCAACTTGTGCTAATTAGGCTGTGAGCTGTTTTTTCTTTCTGTTTGCTTGCAAGGAGGTAACTGCTGTGAGGCAGAGGCCAAAGGGTGGGAGCCAGTGGGTGGGTGGGGCTACATTCAGTGCATAAGACGCATCTAAATTTTCATCCCCTTTTAGGGGGAAAAAGGTGCATCTTATACTCTGAAAAATACGGTAAATAAAGATTTCACTCTACCTGTACTAATGAGAAAAAAATAATACACAAAAAGACCACAGAAGCTAAGGCAAGACTACAAGGAGGTGTGCACAGGCAAGAGCAATCATGTGACTAATGTGTCACCCTTTCTCTTGTCTGGAAAGTGTAGCAATGCAAGAGTCAACCAACACCAACAAGTTCTAGCTTTTGCATTGAGTACCAAACAAATGACAAGTACTGAGACAAAATTTTCTAGTCAAAATGTGTTTAGCAGGTTGATGAGTTTCAAAGCAGTTGAATATTGAGGCATCACTGTATTTCTGTAGGGCTCATGAAAAACATCCTTCAAAATTTATTGATTTCTTAAGAAGCTGCTTGCTGGTTAAAACTAAAACACTCCCAAAAGATTTATGGCAGTTTACAAGTGTTACAATCATTCCATAGTTACGATTTATGATTCATTATGATTTCCTCAGGTCAGTGCAAGATTCAGAGTAGCTGGGATTTCTTGTCATTTTTGCTACTTTTTCAGAGGATGGGCACAACACCTAGAGATATTTTGATGCTACCGTTATTTATTTATTTTTATTCTGCCTTTATTACTTTATGAGTAACTCAACATACCTAATAGTCTTCATATTTTCCCCACAGCAACAACTCTGTGAGGTGAATTGGGCTGAGAGAGAATGACTGGCCTAAAGTCATCCAGCTGGCTTTGATGCCTAAGGCGAGACTAGAAGTCACAATCTGCTGGTTTGTAGCCTGGTGCCTTAACCATTACATGAAATGTAGCAGTGACTTGATTGTAATCCAAAAGTTAATCAAGATACCAAATACATTCTAATGGAGACATTGTTCTTAACATACTATTGCTTATTTTCTCCAGCTAGGGACTATGGAGTACATGCTGCTATTTTTGTCTCAAATATTGCAGGCTGTATTGTAGTTATGAATTTCAAAAAGGGAAAGCGATTATAAGATAACAAGATTCAGTAACACAATTTATGATCCTTGTTATGAAATCTTTTATAACAAGAATATAAGATATTTATCTTGTATATGTGAAGAAAAATTAGTATGTCAAACCTATATTGTCCTGCCATTTCATCCTCACTTGTACAATAGATTTCTGAATGTAAACATAAATTATTTTGAAGTTATTAAATCTCCTCATCTCAACTTATTGGTTAAGATCAAATGTGCCTAATTAATTTATTTCATGATATTTCTCTGAATTTAAATTATTTTCATAATTACATCTTATAATTTATTTGTGTAAATATACACAATTTCTAATAATAGTAGAATTACACAAAAATATACAGTTACATAAAAAACATAAATTGCACTAATTTTTCATCCTGCTTTTGAAACAACATTTGAAATTGAAGTCCAGACTACAATTTTGTCTATTCTTCTGAAGCCGGCTCAGTGGGAGTCACTAACATTAAGGTTATACTTTACATCATAGTTACACAAAGTAAATAAGGTAGTAAATAAATAATTACATCTCCCACAGCTTTATTTTTACAGAACAACAGTAGAACAGCATGTGTGCCTTATGCTTTTTCCCACAATAAGTATTCCCTTTAAACTCTTAGAAGTGTTACCCTATTTTTATTCTGAAAGCTTTCAGGGTAGAATGTTAAGTCAAGAGAAGGGGGAAAAAATTCTTTGGCAAAATAAATTGATGATTTTATGCAGATAAAAGGCTAGTGAAAACCCTTTCCTGTGAAGCTCCCAACTGAGAAGGAAGGGGCTGACTATATCAAGTTTTCACTTTCTAAAATCAGCTTTCGTCCTGTTTGACTAAATCCAGAGTTATCAGAATTTGGCTAAATAATTCATATTGCCTTAGATTATTATTTTTATTTGCTTCCTTCAAAATGAAACCCACTTCTTCCGCAAAGCCAGCATAGCCAGGGACCCAGCAGTGAGAATTAGCTTTAGCCATTAATTGAAGCAGCAGATTCACACATAGGCTTTGTAGGGATTTGAAACACCAAGTACCATGGAATATAGCAGTTAAGCAGTTTTGTTCCCAGTCATGTATATTTTTTAAACACAGACCTGGAATCCATTTGCCTGGTATGAGTTCATCTTCATATAAACAAACAAATAAAAAATACCAAAATCCATGTCATCTGAGAGGAATCATGTTGGTTTCTTGGGGAAAACCTCAAGGTGTTTGAAAAACGTGATCTCATTTAAACTATTACCATCAATTATCCATCTCATGGTTTAAAAGTTGCTAAATGAAAACAATCGCCTTTGTTACAGTATAATTAGTGTCAAATTGTCTTAAGAGCTTGGTATGGTTGCTCTCAGTATAAAGTTATTGTAAGGAGAGCTATATCATTGACATTAAAAAATGCTTTGGGCAATGAAATGCAGTGTGTGTGTGTGTGTGTGTGTGTGCATACACACACACACACACAACACACACACACACACAACACACATACACATAAACTACACTGTAGTCAATCTTGGAATCATGGGGTCAACAAGAGAAGAACAGTTAAGATCTCTTCCTTTTATATCTTTCTGGATACATATGTTGGCTGATAAAGTACATTGGCTGCCACAACCAAAGTACCTTGGGATGTTGCTATGTGGCATCTTAATTAACAGTAGCTTCCTTTGATTGATGGGAGGTTGTTCCAATTTCCTTCAGAGTCTATCTGTGATGATTGGATCAAATGCTGATTTTTAAGTTCATGTACAAATATAACAGGCTTCACAGGGAGTACAATACTTTCATTCCTTAAATTTCAAAGAATAATACAAACATAAAGTTTAACTGTGATGACTTCACTAATGTGTTTGTGTTATTTTATTGGCAACAGTAAATGGCTTTTGGGGGATGGCTTTTGGGGGATCAAGGTGGGATGGAATGGGGAACTTTCTAATGTAAGGTTCAGCCATGGGATTCCCTGAAAAACTCTAAGCCTAAATGCTGACTGCTCCTGACCTTGCAGTTTTCAAATCCAGTAAAGTGTTGCCATCCATTGAGATTAGGCAGAATATTCTAATTACAGGGGTATCAAACTGGCGGCCCATGGGTCAGATGCATCACGTTCAAGCCACGCCCACCCCAATTTTGCCACAAAATGTCATGTCATGGCAATGTGACGCGGCGAGTTTGACCCCAGTGTTCTAATATAATACAGACCTTTCTTCTCTATACCCACTTTACTTCCCCTATTTTTTCCAGTTCAGTGCTTTATAATAAAGAAGTTGAACAGAGAGTTTATTGATCACACTTGGCAAATTGACTGAATAAGAACTAGCTAGGTCAGCCCTGACCCTTTTCTTATGAACAGCAAATCATTTTCATTCCCTGAAATCTGTAGCACATAAGTTAAACGAAGAAAGCAGGTCAACAATCAGTTGAGAAACTGAGAAGGACAGATTCATGTCAGATAAAAGAATATTTTTTGAAACAATATTTTTTGAAAGAAAATCAGTATAATTAGGGCATTGTACCATAGCTTAGCCAAGACATTCATGGTGGTTATTTGCTTTCAGATAATAACAGGAAACATTTTTCTTGCTTTTTTTGCACAATGCATCTTAGAATTTATTTTTAGATTCCTTCATGACGAGGAAGGAGTTGTTTTCAACTGAATGAGCTGGTAGAATATATTTGTGCTGATCTTCCAGCAGTCTGCTAATCATTTTAGTCAGTGATTTATGTGCCTAGATTCAGCACTAATGTATTATTACCCTGCTTTTATTTACTTAGGGAGGTACAATGGCTCAGTGGTTAAAGATACTAAGCTTTGCCTGGGTTCGTGCCCCAAACGCCACTCAATGGGGTGAATTCCCGTTCCTGCCCCAGCTCCTGCCCATCTAGCAGTTCAAAAGCATGCAAATATGAGTAGATTAATAGGTTCCTCTTCAGTAGGAAGGCTATATGCACCTTTGGCATATAGCCATGCTGACCACATGACCACAGAAAATGTCTTCAGACAACGCTGGCTCCCTCTGCCAAGAAATGAAAATGAGCACCACTTCATAGAATTGGACACGAATGTTCAGGGAAACCTTTACCCTTTTCTATTTACTTAACTATAATATGTTCTTTTCAACTAGGTTAGTAAATCTAATGCTTGGTAGTTTTTACACATTACTTTTTGTTTTTCAGGCTTTGAAGATAAGACAGTTAGTTGGGGTGGATTTAAACTTAAGACAAAATAGCATTCTGTGACTGATATAAAGCACGTTAAGTTCAAAGAGCTGTGTTGAATAATCTAGATAACACTGCTCTCTGCTGTTCACAGATTGCACTGAAATATGCTATAAATATCCATAGCACAAGTAAGAAAGATTCACTGCAGGGCAAATAGAACATTAGCAATTCCTCAGTTGTTGTATAAGCTAATTAATATTTAATTCTGAAAACTTCCTACATGGTCTTAAAATATCACTAGGATTAGTTTCAGGGTTTGTAATTAGTGGTTCATTTGCCGTCATTGCTACCACAATTAAAAACAAATTCATATGCAGTCTTTAAAAAGTTTATAATTTTGGAAAAAGTGAGCTAGTCTTTTGATTTTAGACTTGATGAGTTTCTCATTTTACTGCCTGCAAATTCTGCTTGTCTCTGTGAACATGAATTTGATAGGAGAGCTTTCTTTCAATATTTTCTTAATTTGAATATTACTTGTTCTAGTTAGTCCTGGCCCAAAATAATCTTGAATGATTTTTAGTATACTTTTCCTAATGTGCACACTTTGCATACAATTTTTCTAACAGAAATGTGCATAATACAATATGTATTGTTTCATGCTATATTATCAGTCTTTTGATGTACATAAGTTATATAAACAAATTCTTGAAAGCCTGACAAACTTTCTCTTTCTCTTTTACACCAGAGAGTTTACAATGAGGAAGTCTTGGGAAACTTTCTCACATTTTCCTGTTTTCCTGTTGGGCATGTTTTATTATTAATGTGTTCATAGAAACTGGTACTCTGATAATGCTTAAATAAATTTCAGCAAATTTAAACATGTCAAATTACGTCATGGAACTTTTTCAAAAACTTTGATTAAATGTAGTAGAATGAAATACCTTGCCTATCTTTTTCTTTTCTTTCTGCTTTTAGTTCAGTTTTAGACTCCTGGCATCTTCCTGGATTATATATTCTGCAGTTTTCATGGCAAGTGTCTATGGAGATTCTTATCCTGTCATCCAGGTCATGGTTGTTCTAAGGATGCTTTTTTTCTCAAGAGGCAACTGGACTTTCTGGTTTTTCTTTCATTCCTCACTATTCAGTCAGAGCTGAAGAAGCTTCTTGGATGAGAAGGGAAACATTGTCAAAGAAAAACTAGGAGGTCCAGTTGCTTCTTGATAAATGGTATTTTCATGGCAAGGTTTTTCTTTTCTTCTTTTTTTTTTTTTCAATTGCAAAATGTTTTACTTGGAACATTTTACATCCTGCAATGATAATTTTAATATTCTTTTTTTTCTTTTTTTCCCTCCAATTTTTATTTATAAGTATAAACTAAACAGAACAATGAAACGTACAAAACATAAAAACATATAAACATCCATTTCAATACATGTCCAGTTTGTCGCAACTATAATATACATTTCTCTTTGTATTTTGACTCTTCCTTATTTGGTCATTCCCTTTTATCTATCTAATATTGATCTTTGTTGACCTATGTCTGTTCTTTGTTTCCATCATATTATATTTGGTCATTTTATTTACTTCCTATTGCTTCATCTCTTTCCTATCTTTCAGCCAACTATACCATTTTTCCCATACTAAGTAAAAGTCACATTCTTCCCTATTTTGTAATTCCTTTGTGAGTCTATCTAATTCCGCACATTCCATAATTTTATTGATTACTTTATCTGGTGTTGGTATATCACTACTCTTCCAGTGTTGTGCATATAGTATTCGTGCTGCTGTTATCATATGTATAATTAAATAGGTTGTTTCTTCTTCATAGTATCCATTCACTATGCCTAATAAGAAGCTTTCTGGTCTTAGTTCTAAAATCCACTCCGGGATTTTGTAATAATGTGCCTTTTTAATACTCTGTCATGGCAAGGTTTTTCATGGCAAGCCATGTCGCCTTAGGAGTGAGAGAGAAGGACTGTCTCAAGGGCACCCAGCTGGCTAAGGCAGGACTAGAACTCACAGTCTCCAGGTTTTTAGCTTGGTGTCTTAATCACTATACCAAACAGATTCCTTTTTCTAAACTTAAAAGCCTGAGCTAGTAATTCTTTCATGATAGTTACTCCAGTCTACAAAGTAATATTGTTTGCTCTTTCTCTTGTACATTATTCACTTTTACAATGTTGTTTCAAATTCCCTTTGCTAACCAGGGTTGAACATGGCATGCTAAGTAGAACCGTATCAGATAATAAAAGACATTATTCATGTGAATTATTTCCAATATGGATACATGCCCAGCTACAGGATGTCCTGGGCTTGTTACTGTCAAGTTTGTTTGATAACTTTTATTTTTTTTTCAAGTTAGTGCAGAATAATAAATGGGAATTATGAATTTAAAAAGACAATATTAATCAGATCTGAAGACAAATGAGACAAGAGTAGCTTCTTTGAAATTTTAGTGTTAGCATTGAAAGTTCATTGAACCTTTCATTGAAAGTTCATGGAAAATTAAGTATTTTCTAACAAGAAAGTTCCCTGTCATTTATTGTTAATTCAAATTGTATATTTATCAAGTTATATTAAAGGTAAAGGTTCCCCTCACACATAGGTGCTAGTCATTCCTGACTTTTTATTTATTTATTTGATTTTTATCAAAGGATATATCCTTTGATAGGATATATTAAGTTATTTGTTGTTGTTAGTTGCAAAGTCATGTCTGACCCATCGCGACCCCATGGACAATGTTCCTCCAGGCCTTCCTGTCCTCTATCATCTTCTGGAGTCCATTTAAGCTCACGCCTATTGCTTCAGTGACTCCATCCAGCCACCTCGTTCCCTGTCGTTCCCTTCTTCTTTTGCCCTCAATCTTTCCCAGCATTAGGTTCTTCTCCAGTGAGTCCTTCCTTCTCATTAGGTGGCCAAAATATTTGAGTTCCATCTTCAGGATCTGGCCCTCTAAAAAGCAGTCAGGGTTGATCTCCTCTAGGATTGACTTGTTCATCTTGCAGTCCAAGGGACTCGCAGGAGTCTTCTCCAGCACCATAGTTCAAAGGCCTCAATTCTTTGGCACTCAGCCTTTCTTATGGTCCAACTTTCACAGCCATACATTGCAACTATACGGTTGCAATGTATCATACATCGGGAAAATCATAGCCTTAACTATACACACATTTGTTGGCAGGGTGATGTCTCTGCTTTCAAGTTATATCTACTTTTAAATAAATAATTTCAGTTTGGAATTCAAAGTAACTAGAAGACTCTATAAAAGAAGCACACTTTTTTTCCAGAAAAGCTCAGCCTTTCACTTTCATTAGCAAAATAATAATTCTTAATGCATTTGTTTAATGTACTGTATCTGAGCTGACCAGTTCCAGAAGCATGCAGTAGAGTGCAGCATGGTTCCTTTTCTTATATCTTGATGGAGGCTCAGTTGTTCCTCTGATTTGCAGTGTGCGATTGAATCACTTGTAGCCCTTAAAGCCTGAACGGGCTGCAGAAAAATTGCTGCAGTGTGTCTCAGTAAATATTCCTTTGACCAGAATAATAGATGTTTCTCTTTTTGCTTAACCATGTACATTATTACAGCAAATCCAGAATTGATTTGCATTTATACAGCGTTGAAACCAAAACCTCCTCCTCCACTGCAGAAAAATCATGAATTCATGTACTGGTGGAAAGAAGGTGCTATTCGGTCCAGATCCTGTTTAAATTTTAAAATGAAAAATAAAGGCTTTTGAAAGCAGTGCCCATTGATCTAGAAATATTTTCTCTCTGTTCAGTTGGTCAGGCATGACTTGGGAAGGGGGTTTATAGAGTAATATTTTGCATACATAAGATCCTTCTTCCAGCTCCTGGCATTTGCAGGTAGATTAGGGCCAAAAAACAAAACAAAAACCCAAACATTTATCTGAAAGCTTAGAAAACTTCTGACAAGCAGTCCTGAGTCATTAGCTCAGTTTTCTCTAATCTGATAATTTACAGCAGGGGTGAAATCCAGCAGGTTCTCACAGGTTCTGGAGAACCGATAGTGGAACTTTTGAGTAGTTCGGAGAACTGGCAAATACAACTTTTGCCTGGCCCCAGAGTGGGGTGGGAATGGAGATTTTGCAATATCCTTCCCCCAGGAGTGGGGAGGGAATGGGGATTTTGCAATATCCTTCCCCTGCCATGCCCACCAAGCCATGCCCACAGAACCGGTAGGGGAAAATTTCACCCCTGATTTACAGATATGGGGGATTACAAATCCAAGGTCCATTTAATTGAAAATTATGGGAATTACAACCCCATATATCCAGAGGGCACTCTGTTGCTATAAAGCATTTTCAGACTTTCCAGGATAATTCTAGACAATCAACGAGATGTGCAATAACCCCCAGTATAGGCTCATTGACTTATAATAATCACTATTACTATTCACATTCTGCTGTATCTATGTGAACTAATGCTTAATAAGTGTATATGTAGTATTTTATTTGTATTTTTAAGGGAGTCATTGGTAGCCTAAATCCTCCATTGTTAATTGAGTTGGTGTGTATTAGATGTGTTTTATAGGACTATATGACTTTTCAAAATTCAGTAATCATCATCATCTTCATGGATCATATTTCATTTGTTCTGTATCCCTTTCTCTATAAATTCTCGATAAGCATCACATTACCAGTATAAAATTTGGCTGCAACTTTAGCATTCAAACCTCAGTAAAGCATGTGTATTGAATGCATTCTTATAGGTGAGGTAGTTTTTCATTCATTAAGGCAGAGATAACCCAAAAGAGATAGAAAGTTTCTATGATTCATACAAACTTCAGGGGAGTTATATATGGGGCCAGAGGCAGGTTTTGGCAGAATCCTTGAGAGAAACCTTCAAAAGCATGGTGGAAAACTGGTTGCAAGAGCCTTTGCAACAGTTGGTCTAGTGGTAAAGGCACCAGGCTGCAATATAGGAGATCATGAGTTCAAATCCCATCTTAACCATGAAAGTCTGCTGGGGAACTTTGGGCCAGTCACTGTCTCTCAGCCCAAGCCACATCACAGGGTTGTTGTTGTTGTTTTACAAAAGGTTTTTTTTATTTTTTTAGACAAACACACAAACGAACATACAATATATTTTCTTTGAACAGAATATTTGGCTGGTTCACAAATTTAAACAAGGTTTAGTCATTTCAATTAAGTTTACAATTTCTATATTTCCTTTTTGCCATATGTATTCCTTATCTATTTTTTTTAAAAAAAACCAATATACCCTTCATTCTCATCTCTAATCTTAATCATAATCAAATTCAATTTTTCCGTTCTATCTATATTATACCCCTTCTCATTGTCATCTATTTTTATATCTATCCTCACATTGGTTAGTTATGTAACATTACCATTTTTTAATATAAGTCCAACATTTTAGCAAAGATCAGTTAATTATGTAACTATCTTTTTTTGTATATTAATCAATATGAACATAAATCATCCAATTATTTCCATGCAATCCAATTTCTTACAAGTCAATTAGTTATATTTATCAATAGTAATAAACCAAATAATTTCCCCCCTTATTTTACTCATTAAACTCTCCCAATAAACCAAATAGTTTTGCCCATATAATCCTCCAAATCACAATTTAATCATTTCTACTTCCATCACAATATACAATTAAAAGTATTTCAATTGTCATTATCTAGATTTCAAAGATACAAAAACAAATATTCCAAGTATTATTCGTTTCATTTTTACAGTCGTGTGATTTCCCATTTGTTTCTTACTACTATTCATATTTCAATCCTAAATATATATAACATCTTTCTCTTTCATTTCTTTTTCTCCCTTCCCATTTTTATATTTGCCTTTTTCTTTCTCCTTTTTTTCTTTTGTGTTTTAAAATCTTGAACTCTCCTCTTTTGCCCTAAATTTCCCCTTGTTTCCCATCTCTTTTCTACTTTTCTTATCTCCCCACTATTCATCCCACTGTTTATTCCAGTGTAATCATTCTGTATTTCAGAAATCTGGACTCTTCTATTTTGCCCTGCCTTTCCTGTTGTTTTCCATCCTTTTCCTCTTTTTCCTCCCTTTTCACTGTTAGTCCCAGTGTAATCATTTAAGTTTTTTGTATTCTTTCTATGCCACCCTTCATTCCTTCTTTGTCTCTTCCCGCCCTTTCTGTTTTTTTCCATTGTTAATCCCAATGTAATCTCTAAAAACCTCCTTTTTATTATTAATATTTACATATTCAATTATTTTTCCAAAATTAATCACATTGTCTTTATCTTCTTTTTTATATTCAGTCTCAGTGTCTTGCTTCTCTGTCTTTGTTTCCTTGTTAGCTTGAGCTTGCTCTATCTCAATTTTTGGATCCTCAAATTTCGATTCTTCATGTAACATTGTAATTATTCCACTTATTTCCGCTTTCCACGACAAGTACATCATTTCCATCATTTCTCTAATTTCCTGCACCATTTTATTCTTTCTATGTTAATATTGTTCCAGTTTTAAAAGTTCCGTTGTTTTCCTTTTTTTTAAAGTCAAGCCGCTTGCAGACAAAGCAATCCTCCCCAAAAGTTCTCATGACTATTATCACTAATGTAGTTCAAAATTTCCCAAAACAAAGATTCCAAATTGCAATGCTCTTTTTTCTCTTGAAGATGTCTCTCTACAATCCACAATTCTCTTAATTGTTTAACAAAGTGTCCATTTTGTATCAGTCCTCGTTCACAGTCTAGCTTCTTTTTTCTTCTTTTTAACTTTGAAAATACCAAATCATTTTTATAGTCCAGTCCAAATTAAACAATACTTTTCCCCTCTTTTTTTTTCTCCTTTATTTTATCTTTAGGTATACAGCATTTCTGTATGTTGTTCCGCCAGGCTGGGCTATCAATGTAAAGATTTTAAATTGGTTTAAAATGGGATTTAAATTTGGGGTTTTATAAATTGGGCCTATTATTTAATAATTTTAATTATTTTTAAATTTTGTCTGTCTTTGTGTTTTTAATTAGGCTGTACACTGCCCTGAGTCCTTCGGGAGAAGGGCGGTATAGAAATAAAATAAAATAAATAAATAAATTAATTAATTAATTAATTAATTAATTTCTGTTGCAGGGCTTAATATCCAATTATCTTTTATTTTTCTTAGCCTTCAAAAATAAAGGATCTATTTATTTTCTTTCCAATCCTTTAGTCAATTTTGGAGTTACTTCTTCTAATTCTTAAAATTTTCCAGATAATTTTATTCAAAAGTCAATGTTCTTTTCAGGGTTTTGTCCCTTTAAATTCCGCTTGCATCCTCTTTTTCTTCCCCCCATGCCAGTTAGCTGCTATTTTTATGCTGGGGGTTTCAGGTTTAAATATTTTTTTTTTGTTGTTGTTACTTCACCTGTAGGTTGGCTGTCACTCACCTGGCTTCAAAAACTCTGTTACATTCACCGCTCCTATCCAATACTTAGTCCGGTTGCCCCAGCTTCTTGACAGCCACAATGGCTGCTGCCCCACTGCCGAATCAGAGAGAGATTCCTCTGACCTTCAAGGAACTTGCCTGTTCCTCTTGGTCTTCCGAGGTGCCTCTCCTTCTTCCCTGTCCCTACAGGATGGTTCTGGTCCGAAGAACCCTCAGCAGTGGTTCATCAGTCCAGGTTTTCGTGGAGCTCATCAGAGCTTGCTAATTCCCCGACTGTCTTGCCGCAATGCTTCCGGCTGAATCCTCACAGGGTTGTTGTTGTGGAGAAAATAGGAGGAGGAAGATGTGTTGGACGTATTGCTGAGAGAGTGTGACTGGTCCAAAATCACCCTAAATAGGGCACAGAAGTCATGGGCTCTCTGTTTCTAGGCCTGGTGCATTAATCACTATTCCAGACTAGCTTCATTTAGGAATGTAAATAAATAGAAATCCAATAAAGAGCTTCTTTCATCTGTATTAAAGCTTAGCTCTGTCATCTGAGCTTAATAGCATATACCGTTGAGTATGATAATGGTGGGAATCTTCAGTTCACCCTCCATTCTTACCTATTCTTGCCTGCATTCAGTACCCATCCTTACCCTATCTACTTATAAAGTAAAGTTAAGGAACCTGTGGCCCACCAGAGGATGTAGAAATACAGTGCTGGAAGCTGTGATGCAACAATAGCTTGAGCCCTCCCCTCCTTCTATAAAGAATGCACATACTGTAGACTTATTTGAATATTGCAGTATTTGTCCAATAGAGATTAAAGTTATGACTCTAAACATATGTTTTTTCCCTTAATCTCTGACATCTGCTTCATTTTTCTTCTTCCATTGTAAAATAACAACTATTAGAATCCTGGCTCTGGGATGAGACTTTATCTGTGAAGTTCCATGCCTACCTGGCTTTATCTCTTTTGACATTTGGAAGATGAATCATCAACATTTCTCTAGTTTAGAATGCTATATGAATATTCAGCTCTCTCCTATAATTAACATGGGGCTGATCATGCCAAAGTTGATGGAAGGTAAATCATATCCAACCCTTCCTGTATGGTTCTAAAATGTATATTAGATAGGACAGAAGATGATGCCAAATGATAAGGAGATAGATGACAGAAACCAGATTGTTGCCCTTTCTGGAAAGAGGTGAAAGGAGAGGCAACAAGAGTATAATAAGGGGCATATTAGAAAGTGCTACTATTAGTAAAAGGGCCAGGGCTTAGAGCCCTTGTAGGAATGTACAATTTAGAGGCAGTGAGTCAAATCATAGTAAATTCATCCTGTATTGTTGTCAGTTGCTATATTTCAGCTGTAAAAATCACAATATGATTTATATAGCTTTTTATGTAACACATCTAGGAGTATATGCCACATATACTATATGTTTGGTAACACTGCTGAATTTGGAGTTCTTTTGCATTCTTGTGGCACAAAGCCCAGGGATTACTATGATTTGTGCATGCCAATAAAAGATATATGTTGCATCTAATTCCACTTAATTTGGTCTTTAATTTAAGTGAGCATTTTTCTCTAAAGGTGAAGGTGAAAGGGTAGAGCAGTGCACTGAGCAAAAGGTTTTACTGATCTGGGGGAATCTCCACATGATTTAGAAGCCGAGTTATGGAAGAAAATGGGATCGGTATATGTGTGTAGGTGTGAGGAGAAGTGGAGAAAATGCAGCTGCCCCAGAAGTAGCATACTTGACCCTATTTTCATTCATGTAAATATAATTACAAATGGGGGTTCTAGATAAAGGAGTAGGAATTTGGGCATAGCTCTTTGAATGACCGCCTCTTTTAAAAGATCTTGTTGCATAGTATTTTGACATAGTATTTTGTTGGTTTTTATTATTGCACTCAATTTTTTTAATGTAGGTTTGATAGACCAATTGAACTTAGTACACAAGATACAAGTATAAACCTTACATACTGTGGAAATAAGAGCTTTCTTAAAAGCATTAAATGCCTATTAGTCCATGTAGAAACATGTACCTCTTAAAGAAAGGTATAGAAGATTTCATAATAAGTGTACATAGCAGTCTCTGTTCCTACTTAAAATCCAGTAAGATCTGATTTAGGATTTTTCTGATTTTTCCTATATCTTTCATTCAGTTTTTTTTTTAAAGACAGCTTTTCTGGACAAAAAAAGATATCTAACAATTAGAGGTGGTGCATCATGAGATGCATAACACTTATGCTTTCAAAGTCTCATCACTGTATCTACAAACATTTATTTGCTTTTTTGATCCTTTGCCTGTGGAAGTTACAATTTCCTCTTGGGAAGGGAAGACTTTTTTTTTTTTTGAAGATTTTTTTTCCTCTTGGAAAGGCTGTGCTAGAAGCAACTACAAGAGGAAGAACACCACATTTCAGATTGATTTCCCAAAAGACCAGAAACTGGGGATCTGAAAAGCTTTTGATATGATGGGAATCAATAGCACAGTCTCACTAAATGTAACACTCTTCACCTACCATGCATTACAAGCATGTTGGAGCCTGTTTTTTGGTTACTTCCTTTCAAAAAGAACTTTCAAAAGTGTAGTTGAAGCAGTAGAAAACAGGAGACAATGGCATCTAGCTTGCATTGTAAACCTGACTACCAAGGGATGCAATCCAGCACCTTCTCCAAGAAAAGTGTATATATATAATGGGGTTGAGTCTTTGTATACTTAACATGTCATTCAGAAATCACTATTTCAGGGCACGTGTCTCTTTGTCTGGTTTGAAATCAGAATGTGATTAATGTCTCCTGCATATCACGCAGAGCAGAAGTGCACATTAAAATGCACTTTGGTGCATCTGCAAAGAACTTAAGGGTTGCACTTATTCTTCCATTAAGAATGCTTTTTATTTTCTCCATCACTTGCGTTCCTTATTACCACTCTCCTGCATTACTCTCTCATGTTAGGTTAAGCAGCACTAAGATAGGTTTATGTGTTCAAAAGAAAATGGTCAAATCTAAGAATGGTGATTAAGAACAAAAAAGAAACCCCTTTGGAAAAATAAACACAAATTATTCTAACATATTTAGAATTAAGATGCATAAATTAAAACAATGGATTATTGGCACATTTCACCTTTATGTTGTATCTTTATAATTGGGAAGACATGCTGGTGGGTGTAGGTTTCTTCCCTTTTAGTAGGTAAGCTTTGACTATGCTTCTAATTTTCCATCCTCAGAGCCTACAAAAGTTTCATTCCAATGAAACTGGATGCCATTTTCAGAATTCTCATCCAGCCTGCTAATTTGGTGAGTTGATTTGCCCAGTATTAAAGTATTGAACTAGAAACGTGTCAAAAAACTAGAATCACTTTTTGGAAACTTATTTATTGCTAGTAGGATTTTTCAACAGAACCTTGAAAGTCCACCAAAATACGTAAATTCTCCCTGTACTACTGATACTTAATATAGTTAATGATACAATGATATGAGGCTCTTTCTCTCACTTCCACTTCTGCCCTGGCCTCAAGCATCTCTTATGTACTGGATCTGTCCCCTCCCTTAATTGTCTTGCTGCTTCCTCTGTGTTCTCCAGGTCCATCCCAGGATGTTTGGTATGCTACTCAAAACTCATGAATGAATTATTAAGAAAGAAAAAAGTAGCAATATTTTATTACCAATATTAGTATTGTTGTCAACCTGATAATTATTTGCTTCTATTATCATGAAGCCAAGGATTTTTAATCTTACCCTTATCAGCAATTACAGTGGCTGTAATTTTCCTACTAATTAGAATAGAATAGAATAACAGAGTTGGAAGGGACCTTGGAGGTCTTCTAGTCCAACCCCCTGCCCAGGCAGGAAACCCTACACAAATGGTTATCCAACATCTTCTTAAAAATTTCCAGTGTTGGAGCATTCACAACTTCTACTACTAATTCACAAATTAGTAATGAAATTATTTAGCTTTATTCTTGATTGTGTTTTCTCACTGTTTTGTGAAATTCTAACAAATGCAGCCAAGTATGCCCTTTCAGAAAATAAAATCCTGAAAGGAATATCCTGACCTTATTTGTACTGACTTAATCATTTAATCATTTAAATATGAGCCAGCAGTGTGCTGTAATTGCCAAAAAAAAGCCAATTCAATATAGGGATAGAATCAAGATCACATAAAGCGTTAGTATCCCTTTATAATGCCTTGCTAAGGTGACACTTGGAATATTGCATCCAGTTTTGGTCGCCAAAGTATAAAAAAGATATTGAGTCTATAGAAAGAGTAAGGAGAAGAGCAATAAAGATGAATAGGAGCTAGAAGCTAAAACATGAAGAATAGCTACAGTAATTGGGTGTGTCTAGTCTAATAGAATTCTTTATTGGCCAAGTGTGATTGGACACAGAAGTAATTTGTCTTGATGTATAGGCTCTCAGTGTACATAAAAGAAAAAATACATTCATCAAGAACCATAAGGTACAACACTTAATGATATAAATCTTAAGGATACCAGCAACAAGGTTACAGTCATACAGTCATAAGTGGGTGATAGGAACGATGAAAAGATTAATGAAGATGGTAGAGGACAGGAAGGCCTGGAGGAATGTTGTCCATGGGGTTGCGATGGGTCGGACATGACTTTGCAACTAATAACAGCAAAAGTCTAATGAAAAGAAGGACTGGGGGTGACATGATAGTGTTTCAATATTTGAGGGGTTCCTACAAAGGCAAGGGAGTCAAACATTGGATGGAAACTAGCTAAAGAGAGAAGCAACCTAGAAATAAGGAGAACATTTCTAATGATGAGAGCAATCAACCAATGGAATAAATTGCTTTCAGAAGTTGTGGATGCTCCCTCACTGGAGGCTTTCAAAAAGAGACTGGACAATGATTTGTCTGAAATGGTATAGGGTTTCCTGCTTGAGCAGGGATTTGGATTAGAAGATCTCCAAAGTTCCTTTCAATTTTGCTATTCTGTTAACTGTCTTTTTTGTATCCATAGAACCATCTAATCTGCCAATCAACTGAATCTGGGTCAGAACCATTTTTCTCCTATTGATCAAATGTTCTTCAAATAGTTTTATTTATTTTTTCATGGATTGAACAACTCAAAAACCTAGAAAGCAAAGCCCACCATTGGAATCAGCTGAATATAGGTCCACAATAGTTGTCTCTGCTGCATCTTTTGAGACAGATGATATTGGAGTGCATGGATAGGATGCCTATCTAGCCTCAATATTGTTTCTGACCACTATCTAGCACCACCAAATGGGATAGGAAACAAATTATCATTCAAACAAACTAAATTTAACTCATTGGATGACACCCCTGTTAATTAAAGACATCTTTGCAAAAGCAATCTGTGAATAGACAGTTCTTCCGAACTCTGTGTATAAGGAGAGTATAGGAAATTGCCCACATGTTGTCTAGATGGCTCCTCCTTGCAAGGAGACCACAGGACACCAGTCCTCCATAGGTTTGAGTACTGGGAGATAAAGGGATTAACGATCTTGCTTTCAACCATAATGGAGCCTTTTAAAGAACAGTTAGTTTGCAATTCTCATTTTCTAACCACATTTGGAAATTGCCTATTAACTGGTGGTGAAATCCATTTTTTTTACTACTGGTTCTGTGGGTGTGGCTTGGTGGACTTGGTGTGGCTTGGTGTGTGTGGCTTGGTGGGCATGGCAGGGAAGGATACTGCAAAATTTCCATTCCCACCCCACTCCAGGGGAAGGATACTGCAAAATCCCATTCCCTCCCCATTCTTGGGGGAAAGGATATTGCAAAATCCTCATTCCCTCCCCACTCTGAGGCCAGCCAGAGGTGCTTTTGAGTAGTTCTACAAACTACTCAAAATTTCTGCTACCAGTTCTCCAGAACCTGTCAGAATCTGCTGAATTTCACCCCTGCTATTAACCATCTTAAAGCTATTGGAGACCTTCAGAACAACAACTTTGAAAAGTTGCTAGGTCAGTTTAGTTTCAACTTTGAACAAAATAAAACTTAATTACAAGCTTTAGAAAAAATGTGAAATAAACAGCAAAGAGCTAAATAGGATTTTGATCTAAGAAAGTTATAAATAGATTATGAGTCCAGTTAAATTTGGAATATTGACTTTTACTATAAGATTTGGGAATTAACTGTAAAACATAGATAGCTTCTCTTGTAAAGCAAATTTATTTTAGCTATTTTGAATCATGATAAAGATAAGTACCTTTATGATTTTAGAAACTGGACACTAGAATAAGCTAAAGTATGCAAAAGAAGAACAGAAATACAAGCCGGCTTTTGATGTCAATTAACTGAAAGTTACAAAATGACACCAATTATCATAGCATTGGAAATATTAAAGGAATTCTTTGAAGAATGGAGTAAAAACATTAGCTACAATATTAACAGTGTCAATAATAATTTCTGATTCTATGACTAGATTATATTCAAAAGATGTTAGTAAGAGAATGTCAGAAGTGGAGCAAGACAGAAAGTACAGAAAATGGAATTACAAATTGTAAGCCAAAATAATGATTTGGAAAAGGATACTTTATTGGATATTAAAGAAAAAACAAAAAACAAATACCCTAAACCTAACTGAAGTTTTAAAACTTAAAGGATGACTAACGGCAAACCAAGAGAATGTCTTAGAAAATGTTTTCTTATGAATGAACTAAAGAATAAGACTTTTCGAAGGAAAAGGAAAGAAATCAGGATTGAAAAGTTGATGTTTTATGGATTTGCTTACAGATAAGGGATAGGATATGGGATGAAGATATTTCTATTTGTAACTTTCTAGAGGGTGAAGTTACTTCATTGTTATAATGAAGGTTGGAAGTCACTTCTTTGTTTGTTCTTTAGCATATTCTGTTGTTTTCTCTTTTTTCTTGTAGTTTTTTTAACTATTGTATACACACACACACACACACATATCTACATATATGTACTTATATGTACTTATATATACACATACATACATACATACTTACATGCATACATATAACACCCCTAGTTAGGTAAATAGATTTCTACAGTCAGATGTCCTGCTATCCTTAAGATACCCTTAAGTTTCTTGCTCTATTCCAAACACCCTTTTCCATTTAGAACATAAATGTTTCTCTGTAGCAGATCATGGAACTGGTCCCTGGTGCCCAAAAAGTTGGCAGCCGCTGCTGTAAAAAAAAGATTAGCTTGTTTGGCTTGTAGTTCACTCTCGGGGGGCCTAGAAAAACAGAGTTGACATTGGCAGGTATCTTGGCTTCTGTTTAGTTGCCAGGCAACTGGGTTGGAATTCCCCCCTTTCCTTATTTTTCTTTTGTGTGGTGTGAGGGATGAGTGATCTTTAGTTAGTGTTGCTGGTACTATACGATCCACTTTCTTTTCAGCATTTCCTGCAGGATCACCTTTTGTGCCAGGTGGATATCCTTGACAATATCTTATTGTGGTCCCTTACTACCAGCAAGTAACTGGCGCAGGAGCTTGTAGTCAAATGTTGCACTCTTTCTTCTGGAAGGACCTTCCCCTTGAAAACAGATTAGCATTCATTGAGATGGCCTCCAGAGATTCATGAAAATTGACTTGTGCTGAAGAGCATTTATTGATGCCATCCACTTTTGATCCATTTATTATTTTATTTTGATTTTAGTTTTCTTTCTGTTACTTTTGTTGTAATCTGTGGGAGAAAGGGGGACTTTTAAAGCCTACTCGCTCTTGGAAAGTTTTTCTTATTTAAATTGCACTCCTTTAGCTCTTTTTTTTCTCTGAAGAAAAAAAAAAGATTTGGGTAATAGTTGGTAGAGATGTAATTATATTACCTGTTTCTATTACTAGTGCAACCAATATCTAATGAATTTGCAATAACTTGATTCTTTATTTATGCATAATATATGTTATGTACTTAAATTATGCATCTATCTTGCATACTTTTCAGTTTCCTGGTAGTCTAGTTTCCTGTTAAAATAAAAAGAAGATTAGTTCAAGAATCTTGGAATGAATATGTTTTTTATAATAGGTTTTTCTCAGAGAAGAATCTTGGTTGTTTTTTTTTAAAGTAGGACATTAAAATTCTAGAGAAGAAAAGGTCAGGAAAGCTTTTGTGTTCAAATGATTTCCTCCTGGTTTATCATGCAATACCATATAATTATGCAAGACAAATTTAGCATGGAATTATTTAACATCTTTATTGTCCAATAGAAGTGAGCAAGAACTGGTATCATCTTATGCCAGGACTAGTCCTCATATCTTGGCAGCCCCAACCATCGGCCATAACCAGTGATCAAGAATGTGGGAAACTGAATTCTACAAGAATTGATGACTATTCATTCCCTATCCTTGTCTTCATGGTAAGGCCCCTTCCAGGTTGACTGTAATATCATCACAGACACATCCATTATATCCAGGTAGTTTTATACATACACAAACACACACAGCCTGGAAAATGCCCTCCTAAAACTAATCTTGTCTGGCCTCTTGGTATTGCTTAGAGATCCATTTTATATTGAATTTGGCATTTGTCCTCTAGTGACATTTTGCTAGTGTGGTAAAATAAGAACTTTAAAACAAGAAATGGTATTTCAAAATTCTTGACTTATTTTAGAATAGAATAGAATAGAATAGAATAGAATAGAATAGAATAGAATAGAATAGAATAGAATAGAATAGAATAGAATTGAATTCTTTATTGGCCAAATGTGATTGGACACACAAGGAATTTGTCTTGGTGCATACTCTCTCGGTGTACATAAAAGAAAAGATACATTCGTCAAGAATCATAAAGTACAACACTTAATGATAGTCATAGGGAAACAGTCAATATAAATCTTAAGGATACCACTAACAAGGTTACAGTCATACAGTCATAAATGGGAAGAGATCGGTGATTGGAATGATGAGAAAATTAATAGTAATGCAGACTTAGTAACTAATTTGACAGTGTTGATGGAATTATTTGTTTAGCAGAATGATGGCATTTGGAAAAAAACTGTTGTTACGTCTAGTTGTTCTGGTGTACAGTGCTCTATAGCATCATTTTGAGGGTAGGAGTTGAAACAGTTTATGTCCAGGATGTGAGGGGTCTTTTGGTAGAATATAATGTAAACCTTAATGGTTTTTTTAATGTTGACATATAATGTGCTGAAAATATACCATATCTTAGAACTGAGCTATAATTGCAGGACATACAGTACTTGTGGATTATTTTTTCTAGCTCATTCTTGTTGGCACCTTTATGAATCTAGGTATAACATATCATGTAAAGATAAATATGCTAGGAGAAGAAAAATAATATTAACTATTCTAAAAATAAAATTAAAAAACAAAAAACAAACAAACTTTTTAGTATAAAAATATGTTAAATATTTGAATCTATCTGTAGGATTAGAAATTATTTTGGAATGCCTAAGATGATTGATTAAAGTTAATTGAAACTGGAAAAAGTAGCTTCTACTGTTGATACAAGTCGTGAGGGCTAGCCCAAAGTATGGTTAAGACACACTGACCTTAAAATTCTACAGGGTGTACAATGTATTGTGGGCTTAAAAGATATGTAGCTTCATACATTCTCCCAGGAACTAATTATCAGTTCACAAGACAGATATGGAGAGAAAGATCTAAATAGGATAAGGGTTCCTTTTTTTTTTTAATTGAAAAGTTTTATAAAAGATACAAACATTTTCTCCCCCGTCCCACCCCTCACTCCTCACCCCATCCCACCCCCCTTCATGTGTTAAAAAGTCGTTTTATATGCTGGAAAATACGGTAATTCTTTTTCTTTTCATTTTTATGATAAGTAAGAGTTCATAATCAGACAGGTACCCTGCAGGAGAGCTGATGAACATCATGACATGTCTTGCTTTCCAAAACTTCCTTTCCCTTCTTCACTTATTTGGCACACTCAGTTGCTTTTGTAAACTCAGATCACCAACAATCTTATACTGCAGATACCTTCCCATTCTTTCTCCAAAGCTAAGGAAACTTCTGCTTCCTGAATTACCTGGATTTGTGGCAGAAAACTGCTCCTTTGGAAGTGGTTCACTGATGAAGAACTGCTGGTTGCTGAGCAGTTGCTCTGATCCAACTATGCTTTTTGACAATGCATATTAGACTTCATTTATTTATTTTTACCCCATTTTTTATCAATAGTTTAAGATGACAAACATACCTAATACTCCTTCTTCCTCTGTTTTTCCCACAACTACAACTCTATGAGGTGGATTGGGCTGAGAGAGAGGGGCTGGCCCAAAGTCACCCAAATGGCTTTCATATCTAAAACTAGACAGGACTAGAACTCGTGGTCTCCTGGTTCTAGCCTGGTGCTTTAACCATTAGATGAAATTAACTCTTCTCAAACTGAACCTATCATGGCAAATGTCAGTGGCCAACTAGTATAGAGACTGATTTTGTTATTTTGCATATTCTTGTTCACAGAAACATCACAGTACACCACTGGTATGATATAATAACATCATATACAATTTTCATTTTTTTATGACCATCCCATAAATGGAAATAACTTATATTTATGGCAATATTATTTTTTCCAGATCTTACATTGTTATTTTTTTAAAGATTGTTGATTTTAATGCTAAATTGTCAAGCCAATGCTTTGTGTATGCATTCATCAAACCAATTTATTGTTCTTTCCTTGTAAATTTTTATATTTAGGCTCACTGAATAACTAAACTAAGGGATCCAGTTTATTTAGTTAACATATATCTTTAACATAGGGCTGGAGAAGGAAACATAGAACAGTTCCAGACATCAGACAAATATGAAATTGCCTTTTAAAATTTCATAGAACTTGAAGTAACAGGACCATATTAACAGGCAGAGATAGCTAATTAATTGCAACCATAATGTCTTTTGAAATTTGCAAATCTTCTGAAGTGTTTGAAAACAAGAATTCTTTATATATCTTCAGCCTCTCTCATCCTCCCCTCCTCTGTGTAGATATTTTACTCAATAATTGCAAAGTACAAAGATGAAGTACATTTTACTATATGATTCTTGTACCTCCAAAGCAGTTCTATTGACCTTAGGATATGGTTTTGATCTTAAATGCTAAGCAGTATTTTTTTTCCTTTCTCTGTTTTTGATTTGCAAATTTACATAAAGCCTTACTTCGGGTTCCTTGAAACATGATACAGTCACCATAACCATGTCCTTGGAGATTATAGCTAAGTGAATGAATGTGACTAAGCTTTAAATATAAAAAAGAAAATTCAAAACAGCCCGCAGGTAGAGGCAGTGTAGAAACCTACAGAAATGAATAACCTTGCTATGTCAACTCTTGGTGTATGTTAATAAGTGTATGTTGTTCTCAGTAGGTGTTTGCATAAAATAACCCTATTTTTCTCTGAGAAAGAATTTTGGTTTGATGCATTGGTAAATATTTCAAGTTAACTACTTCTAATAGTTCAGAATTCTGCAGTATTTATATTCTGGGATGTAAAGAACTTTCCTTAAAGTTGGCTTGTGCTTTATAGCTTGACATATTTATAAGAGCTAGAACAGTTTGTTGTCAGGTATATATACATACATACATACTTGTTTTCTCAGGTTTTCGCGGGTGTTTGTATGTAGGTCTTTGGTTATTCGGGTCTTCTCCCACGTAAAATTGGAAGTGTCTTGGCGACGTTTCGACGAAGTCTCATTCGTCATCTTCAGGCTGGTGTTCTCGGCTTCGTGCTTCCAGGAGCAAACCTGAACAGCCTGAGCAGCCTGAAGATGACGAATGAGACTTCGTCGAAACGTCGCCAAGACACTTCCAATTTTACGTGGGAGAAGACCCGAATAACCAAAGACCTACATACATACATACATACATACATACATACATACATACATACATGAAAAATTGCAGATCTTATAATCAGATACTGAGAACACATAAAATTAGAGGTAATGACTGATACCTGACTGGATGGATAATAGGCCACTTGTAATGGATGAACAAATACAATTCTATTTGTAAATGAAATGTTTTCGGGAATATACAGTATATTTGTTTTAGATAAGAGACTAGAGTCTGCTGGGAGGTAATGTTTTGTGAATTAAAATAAATAGGGTTGAGACAAACAAGCATGTCATCTAATATACTTGTTAAGGAGATATGAACATAATATTGGGAAAGTATCTTGTTTAGGACAAGCCCATTATGAAGCCATCATAGCACTTTAGAAAACTATACATAAAGTAGGTGCACGTGGATGGAAACAGTTCCTTCCTCTATCATAATAATGAAACTGGAAATCATCCAATGAAGTCATTATTCTGAACGGGTAAAAGGAAATAATTCTTCCAATGAAGGATAGCAGTGCTATGAAGTCATGTTAATAAAAGTAACTGGTAATAAAATGTGATAGGTAAATTAATGGAGAATAAGGTCATCGATGTCCCAAGAGCTATCTCCAGTATATTTGGAGATATTGAAGCTGTTGGAGAACATATGGGTTTTCCCTGGACATTTGATTGAGCACTATGCAAAATATGCTGTAGTTTTTCATCGCAAAGAAAAGAATTTAGACTGAAATGTTGTTTTGCTATAGCAGTTACAATTACTATTACTTTGGATATTTTTAATTATTACCTTGGATCCTGATTACGGTAGGAGCAAAAAGTGGGATATAAATCTTCTTACTACATGTTTTTCCTACATGTTTTTCTGCATGAAATATAGTATATCTATTTCAATCTAGTTTTAGCTCCAGTTTGAGAATTGAAGTAGACTCGGTCAACTTAGAGACTAACAAGCTGGAACTGGACCAGGAACTGGAAGTCAACTGTGGGACATATCCTGCTTTTTTTGCTGGACCTTAGAACATTTTTAAAATATTGAGTTGTTTGTAACAAAATTTTAGAATTCTTAGACACGCTGCTGAGAATTCTCAACCAACATAATTGGGAACTCTGGGATTGCATTTCAGCACATCTGGAAGATTCTAAGCTGAGTAAGACACTTAGGATATACAGTTCCATCTTACACATGCACATTTCTGAAAAATAGGAACTATAAGGAAAGATATGTTATTTATATCAAAAGATATCAAGGCATTCATGAAAAAGATGAAGTTTCCAACTAAAAACATAACTACAATTACTGATTAAAGCTGAACATTGTTAAAAGCAATGCACCATCATTACTGAAGATGGTTTCCATAGTGAACATCATTACTCATATATATTCTGTTTTTCTCAGCTTTTATCTAGAACTGAATATTTTATCTCAGCCCTCCTTGAAAGTTGTAACAAAAGTGAAGGGTTTTATCACAGTTCCTCAACTCGTGTTTCCCTTCCTTAAACCATCATCAGTGTTGACTTAAGGAGGTTATAGGGTATGGTAAAAAGCTCCCTTGAGTCATAGCGGTCCATGAAAATGGGCTACGAGTATGCAATCTGAGGAGGTAAAAGTGAAGAGATACAGATTCTTGCCTCTGTTGCTTTGCCCGAAAGAAGTCAAGAGTTTTTAGTGGGCAAGAGTATCCATGGCCTAATTTAGCTGTATGTCATCCATTGATAAGCCAGATCAATCAAGGTTTGGAGCACGGTGGTCACTCACTGGCTGATGCAGCTCAACAGGTAGTCAACTCTCTGCCACATTTGGGGTTGAAATTTAATTTGTTAAATGATGGGCTTGTTAAGTGATTCATCCTGTGACCAGACCATTTTATGACCATTTTTATTGCAATTGTTAAGCAGATCACATAGTCATGAAGTGAAACCAGTTTTCCCAATGACATTGCTTGTTGGACGCTGGCTGGGGAGGTTGCAAATCCTGATCTTATAACCACAAGACACTGCAGCTATAGAAAATGTGAGCCAGTTGCCAAGTGCTCTGATTGTGATCACATGATCATGGAGGTGGTGCAACAGTCATAACTTCAAGGACAGGTCATAAATCACTTTTCCAAATCCATCATAGTTCATTAAATGAATGGTTATAAATCAAGGACTACCTGAATATTAACTAGGAGCTAGGTAGGGCTGATGAGGATACATTTGCTCTTTATTTTATTGATTAAATTTATATGCCAAACATCTCACTATCTAAGGTGACTCTGGGGTCATGTAAATATTTATAGACTATATTGAAAAAAAAAAACTAGAATAATATTTCATCCCACAGTTCCTACAGCACCTATTGAGTTAGAACTGGAAAGAATTAGCTATTTCTACCACCATAATACAAAACTGCTGCAATTAGAATAATGCTGTTTCTTAGTTAAAGATTTTTATGAAAGGAACAAATACCCAGGATATTCTTGCTATAAGACCAGGCTAGAAACCAGGAGACTGTGAGTTCTAGACCGTAGACACAAAGCTGCCTAGGTAACTTTTTGCTAGTTAGTCTCTCTCAGTTCTAGAAAGCAGGCAAACCCACACCTGCAACCTTGCCACAAAATCTGCAGGGTTTTGTTCAGGCAGTTGCCAGGAGTCAATCCTGACTTAAAGGCATCAAGAAAGAAAGAAAGAGAAAGAAAGAAAGAAAGAAAGAAAGAAAGAAAGAAAGAAAGAAAGAAAGAAAGAAAGAAAGAAGAGAGAGAGAGAGAGAGAGGGAGGGAGGGAGGGAGGGAGGGAGAGAGGGAGGGAAAAGGTAGAAAACTAAAATTTGATTTTCCTTTGTTTTTTCTCATGAATTCCTTTCCTTTTCTTTCAGTTTAAGGCAAATAGACCCTCCATTTGTAACATTCTAGAAACAAAGGTGAAAAGATAATGTAGGTAAGAAATGTGGAGAGGTGCATGTAAGTACCTTAAAAAGAACGAGCGTCATTTTTAAAATGTCAGTTCCCAAAGCCGAAGATAGCCAAATGCATTGATATTACTTAATCATGAAAAATGTTAATGTATCTCGATGTCAATATGTGGCATTCAAACAAGACTTAATGCATCTGGTTTAGGTATTAGACCCAGAATAACAAATAGTTTTTGTACTTCTTTATATGCAAAGTGTTTAATTCATTTCATTGTATTTTTTTCTGTGCTCGGATACTCGGATACAACAACAAGAAAAAACCCTCTGCTCCTCATCCTCAGTTTGATCTCCAGTGAACATTATTATGTTACAAAAATCTTTATAGATAAAATTAATCAGAATAGCTTTCTGTGTTGAATTTACTACACATAATTATACCTCAGTACCTGACCTACAAAGCTCTCTCTTTTTTTATAGCCAACTAATGGGAGTTATTTTTCTCAGCTTTGCCCTTGAGACATTGTTATATTTCACAGGGGGGAAAAAAATCACACTTCTTGAATCAATAGTATTGCCATGGGGACTTCTGAAAAAAAAACCCCACAAAAAACACAACTCTAAGAGAGGCTATCTCTGTGTCTTCTATGCGAGTGTCCTTTGGATATATGGCTTAATGAAGTGAAGATTGGGGTCTTGAATGATCTCAAAGAAGTCACTTGGAAACTATTCTGTAGGTAACCAGCTAACAGCTTTAAGGAAGTGCCTGAAAGCAAGCAGTTAAATTATGAGGTGATTCTTCAGGTCACAGATAGTGCAAATGATAAAAGAGAAGAGACACAGAGAGAAAAAATGTATGTTCAAACTGCAGTAATTCAGGGAAGTCTTGTAATGAACCAGGCTGTACCTTTGGATCCAGGGGTGGGTTCTACTTACCTTTACTACTGGTTCGCAACGGGGGCCGTGCGCGCGCTCTTCTGCACATGCGCAGAAACATTTTGATGATGTTGGGGTCAGTGGGCGGAGCCTCCCGCCAGTTTTATTACCGGTTCTATAGAACCAGTGCGAACCGGAGGCAACCCACCACGGTTTGGATCAATGAAATATTTGCCTTTTTTATATTATGAGGGTTATTTCTAATTACAAAAAAAGATATTTCTTCCAGCTCATCATTACATTGGGCGATTATCAGTTTATTTATGAGACCAGAAAAGATTTAAGTGTGGGGAAAAGTTTTCTTTGCAAAAGGAAATGAATAAACCAAGGAACCCTAGATATTGGGGGAAGCCAGGGGAGAAGTGTGTATAAAGTTTTAGAAACAAGAACAATTTTTGTAACCACAGAATAAGGGATTGTTTTATATTTATATTTATAATGGCTATAAGAAAATCAGAAATCACATCTTTCACATACTTTTTTCTTTTGATTTGTGCATCTTTGCCTTTGTTTTTTCTTTTCTTTCTTCTTTTTTTATTCTAAATATTAATGCTTGTTACTTTTTTTTCTCTGCTAAAAAATTTAATAAAGATTATATATAAAAAAGAAATAGGTACAAAATGGCTACTGCTAATTCCAGCTGCTGCAGAATGAAATCCAATTTTCAACATGCTTTCATTTTATATCTCATGTCTCTCTTTCAAAAAAAAAAAACGTATTATATCAAAATACGTGTATCTTCTCTGAGAGCTTTGGGGGTGAATGGGAGAGGGAAAACGCTGTTACAAAGAACATTCAATCTCCTTCTACCTTTTAGAAATAATTACTAGAGAAGGATTTGAAGTAAAAGCAATAATACAAAGACTGTGTTTATACTGAAAATAATGGATGCTGCTCCTTTTACCTAGGGAAGAATAGACTTTGGACCATCTTCATGCTCCCAAGATTATTTTTGTGGAATAGAATTTGAGCTCAGAAATAATCTACTCAAAGTGGCAATATATGTGGCATCATCATTGTTGGTTCAGTTCACATCAGATACATCTCATCTTTACAAGTCAATTCAGACATCTGTTTTCTGTAGCAAGAATTTGTCATCCAAAAGGTAGAGGACAGAACCAGAAAGTCAGGTATACTGGATTTAATCATTACTAATAATGATGAAATGATAGTGGGGGTTGAAGTTGCGGGAACTTTGGGGGAGAGTGATCAGGTCATATTAGAATTCAACATAATGCAGGCACAAATACTACAACAAAGTCAAGTGAGTTTCTTAGATTTTAGGAGAACTGATTTCAACAAATTTAGAGCTTAAGAAGAACTTCATGGATGGGAAACTTAAGAAGAAATAAAATTCAAGAAGCTTGGGAAAGTCAGAAAAATGAGATTATAAAAGCCAAGTCTAGAACAATACCATTGAGAAAGAAAAATAAGAGTTTCCAGATGAAATCAGCATGGTTACATAAAGAATTCATTGATAAATTGAGAGACATAAAGCACAAGTACAGTATGAAAAATGAAAAGAGGAACAAATGTCTTAAGCCGAATACCAGCAAATAGCCTGAATCTGCTAAAATGAAGTCAGGAAAGCTGAGACTCACAATGAACTAAGACTTGCAACAAATGTCAAAAAAAGTTTCTTTCAAATATAAAAATAGGAAAGGAGGTGGTAGGTAGTAGAAAAAAGCAGAATTTCCAGGAGGTAGGAGCTCATTTATTTGTTTCTGAATGTTCTTCTATAAATATTATTACATTGATTAATCATATACAACATGATTTACTATTTTGATAAGAGGTTGATCTGGATCTGCTTAGTTTTTTTTTCTAGGTTGCTCCAATGGTTGATAATTCAGTGAAGATACTGATCCAGCATTCTAACTTTGTGAATTTGTGCATCAAAGGCTTGATATACATATTTAATATTTCATCTATTGGGACCTAATTATCCATTGGAGTTCACCTTTGCATAGATCTTTATTTGCATAGATCTTTCTCTCCTATCTATATGAGAGCTGAGCACACTTTGGAAATGATTGAGAACAAGTGTTTCAGACATGAATGCAGGATCTCTCTGCTGTTTATTAAACCATACATGTCTTCACGGGGAAGGGCTTTCTATGAGCCAGAAAATAACAATACTTCTTATTTAATGAGCTTAATAATTAAATAGCAGATTATATATATATATATATATATATATATATATATATATATATATATATATATATATATATATATATATATATATATATATATATATATATATATATATATATATTACTAAAACTCTTGTCATGACCTTTAATGCATTAAAGGGCAACAATTTTTCAATCAAGTTACCTCAGATGGGTTGATTTATAAAATGTATCCAAAACCCAGGACTCATGACTTCTCATGCAGGAGTGAAATTTGAAGATATTGTGGCTCGTTAGTGCTACTGGTTGCTGCTGTGCTGCTGTTGCTGCTGTGGTCCTGTGATCTTCATTTACAACATTATGTGACAGTTTCCCAGCTAGTCTTGTAATCCCTTGCTCCCTCCACCACTCATGATCAGCCACTTACTTGCAGTACCTCTTGAGTTTCCTTCCCCACCCTTTCTAACTCCCACAATATCTTTCATACATCCCATATACCAATTCTGATCCATAATCCCATGTTCTCCCTTGCTGCCTCATCCAGTACCAGTCACTTAGCTACCTGCTGGTCTTGGACTTGAAGCTTCCTGCTGGCTTTCCATTGACTTTCTCTTTGCTAGCTTCCTACAAGTAAAGTAAATGGGGAAGCCAGCAGGAATTTTAAGGAAGGAAGAAAAAAAAGATAAGAAGGCAATCAAGTAGGAAGATAATGACAGAATGAAAGGAGAAGGTAAGGAAAGAAAGGGGATGGGAAGAGAAGGGAGGGAGGAAGGGAGGGAGGGAGGGTTTTTGATGCTTCTTGCTAGTTTCCCACAAGAAACTCAGTGGGGAATTTGGCAGGAAGTTCAAGTTGCTCCCACTCCCACTAATTTTTTTGCCCACCTGTGATCATTCTCTTTCTCTGGTAAGGTAAGAAAATATCTCTGAAATGAGGACCCAATTGAGCACAAGTTGTCTAGTCCTTAATAAAACACTGAAATTTTAACATCTTTTTTTCAGACTTTGGATTAATTCATCTCTGATTCATCTCAAACACTAAACAGGTTTAGTGCTTGGCTTAAGACTATTTGGGTTTCTAGGACTGGGAGATCAGTGTGGAGCAATGGGAAACCTCTTCCATATAATGCTAAAAAATCAGAAAGAAAATTTTCCAGGCAAGTGAGAAATTTATGAGAAAATGATACATGTTGGAATTCATAGAAATTGGTACAGAGGGATTTTTTAAAAGCTTTATTTCTTTTCATTCTGGTTTTTTTTTTTTAAATGATCCAGTAACTTTGTTATCTAGGGATAGACTGTGATGAATTGCCATGCCAAATTTTAGGCACAGAGATGAAGCTTATTTGTGCATAGAGAATAGTTGTTCACAAGGAATGATAAATGTGACAGACCTGATTTCCATGGGGGCTTTGGCAGAGGTATATGGAATGAATGTGCTATTCTTACTTTTGCATTATTAGTTTCTCCTGCTGTGTTGTGCTGTAAAAACAATGCCAGTGTCCCCTCCAACTGTAAATTGTAGATCTCCCTCAGAAAATAAATAATTTCTTAGGCCTTCCTTTTTTATTCTGCTTAGGAATCACCAGAAAGATTGAAAGATTACTAGGTGACAACACAAAGGAGGAACACTTTAAATTCAGATTGAAGGAAAAGATTTTCAAATGGAAGATGATGATGATGATGATGATGATGATGATGATGATGATGATGATGATAATAATAATAATAATAATAATAATAATAATAATAATAATAATAATAATAATAATAATCATCCTGTTCTTCTCCATCATGTGCCATATAAAACCAAGAACTTTGTATAGCACTGTGATGGCCAGCTTGTCTTGCATCATGAGTTCCCGGGTTAGATAATCAGAGCAAATTCCAAGTTCCATGCAATTCAAGCTGTTCTGTTATATACTGTAGAGTTCCATTCAGAATTTTGAAGCCCAGATAGTGTGGCAAGCTATACTCCAGGGCAGAACTGCACAGCATAGGCTTCATGAACCATATGTGACCCACGAAGCTGTTTTATGCAGCCCATTGCCATTTTTCCCCCTAAAAACCTAATTACTTTAATGACAGGCTTGCACCTCTATCTGAAAAACACTGCTGAGTGGCTCCAAGTCTCGCCACTGCTGCCAACTTCAGTGCTGTCATCACTCCTGTAGCCATCAAATAGCTGGTTGACATACTGGGTATTTCTTTGTGGCCTGCAATGATTTTTCATTTATCAACGTGGCCCTGCCTGCTCTCTATAAGTTATGCAAGTCTGATATGGGGCATAAAATTGTAGATGCTAAAGGTGGTGTTGCTAATATTTAGGGTGATTAATTCATGTGGGATATTTTGTGTTCATTACCCTGTTTCCCTGAAAATAAGACATCCCCTGATAATAAGGCCAATTGGGCTTTTCAGCGGAAGCACTAAAATAAGCCTCCCCCCAAAAAATAAAACCTCCCCGAAAATAAGGCCAAGCACTTATTTCAAAAATATAAGAGAGGATCTTATTTTCAGAGAAACATGGTATTGTTTCAAAAGAATGTTGATACCAGAGACATACATGCTTATGGCATTTTGCTTGCACATACAGAAGTATGAGAAGATTGTTGTGGCTTTGGATACTTCCTGGATTATATAAATCCCAATCATTATCAGTCTTTTGTGTGAAGAACATTCAGTTTCAAGAATATTGTGTAAAGAAAATGTAGTAATTCAGGTCAATGTAACCAAAGCTTTGATGTATTATACACTGAGTACTCTATTAAATGGGCAGCTTCCCTCTGGAGATTTCAACTGTTCTTCATTGTTATTGATTTGTTTCAGTCAAACAGATGTTTAGACTGGATTTCACATTTTTACCCACCCATTAAGTCCTTCCTAAAGACCTGGGAAAGGCAGATGCTGTGGTTTGATGGTGTTAAAGGTATTGCCACAGGGTATAAGGTCTTCCAAATGATTGACTGATGGTGATTTTGTCAATCTGATGATATTAAAGTGAGGTCCAGATGTTTGGGGATAGCACCGAAGGCTTCTATTACTGTTGGTACTATCTTTGCTTTCTTTTGCCATGGTTGCTCTACTTCTATTTGCAGGTCTTGGTATCTTGTGGTTTTCTCCTGTTCTTTCTCTTATACTGTCTTCAGGTACTTCAACATCCACTTCTTTGTCAAATGTTAATGAGACAGATACCTTTAATTATTATATGAGCCTTGGTGGCGCAGTGGTTAGAGTGCAGTACTGCAGGCCATTTCTGCTGACTACTGGCTGCCTGCAATTTGACAGTTCAAATCCCACCAGGCTCAAGGTTGACTCAGCCTTCCATCCTTCCAAGGTGGCTAAAATGGAGACCCAGATTGTTGGGGACAATATGCCGACTCTGTAAAACCACTAACAGAGATCTGTAAAGCACTATAAAGTGGTATATAAATCTAAGCGCTATTCCTATTGCTATTGCTATATTGATAATTAGCTATGTGTTTTCTGTTTTGATCCCCATTTCCCAATTTGGCCTTTAGTGATGGCCTAAATGAACACATAGTAACTATATGTAGTAACAACTTCCCCGGCACCTGGATGAAGCTATCTATCTAGACCCGTACCAGTCGGGCTTCAGGCGGGGGTACAGCACAGAAACGGCATTGGTCGCGTTGGTGGATGATCTCTGGAGGGCTCGGGACAGGGGTTGTTCCTCTGTCCTAGTCCTATTAGATCTCTCAGCGGCTTTTGATACCATCGACCATGGTATCATGCTGCAGCGGTTGAGGGGGTTAGGAATAGGGGGCACCGTTTTGCGGTGGTTCTCCTCCTTCCTCTCCGACCGCTCGCAGTTCGTGTTGGCAGGGGGGCAGAGATCGACCTCGAGGCGTCTCGCATGGGGAGTGCCGCAAGAGTCGGTCCTCTCGCCCCTCCTGTTCAACATTTATGTGAAGCCGCTGGGTGAGATCATCCGTGGTTTTGGGGTGAAGTGTCATCTGTACGCTGACGATACTCAGCTGTACATCTCCACCCCAGACCACCCCAACGATGCCCTTGATGTGATGTCCCGCTGCCTGGAGGCCGTGCGGGTCTGGATGGGGAGGAACAGGCTCAGACTCAACCCCTCCAAGACCGAGTGGCTGTGGCTTCTGGCGCCCCGATATAGTCAGCAGGTGCCATCGCTGACTATTGGGGGTGAATCTTTGCCCCCCACAGAGAGGGCTCGCAATCTGGGTGTCCTCCTGGACGCACGGCTGTCTTTAGAAGAGCACATGACGGCCGTGGCCAGGGGGCCTTTTATCAGGTTCGCCTGATTCGCCAGTTGCAGCCCTTTCTGGACCGGGACGCCTTGCGCACGGTCACTCATGCCCTTGTCACCTCCCGGTTGGACTATTGTAATGCTCTCTACATGGGGCTCCCCTTGAAGAGCACTCGGAGGCTCCAGCTGGTCCAGAATGCAGCCGCGCGGGTGGTTATGGGCGCAACCCATTATGCCCATGTGACACCCCTCCTGCGCGAGCTGCACTGGCTCCCGGTGGTCTTCCGGGTGTGATTCAAGGTGTTGGTTACCACCTTTAAAGCGCTCCATGGCATAGGACCCGGGTACCTCCGAGACCGTCTTCTGCCACCAATAGCCTCCCACCGACCAGTTCGTTCCCACAGAGAGGGCCTCCTCAGGGTGCCATCAGCCAAGTTATGTCGGCTGGCGACGCCCAGGGGGAGGGCCTTCTCTGTGGGAGCCCCAGCCCTGTGGAATGAACTGCCCCCGGAAATTCGTAAGATCTCCGACCTCCGGGTGTTTCGCTGCGCATTGAAGACCCTGTTGTTCCTCCAGGCCGGACTATCAACACAATAGTTTTAAATTGGGGTATTTAAATTTATTGGGGTTTTAAATTTGAGCCACTTATTTAATTATTTTAAATTTTATATCATTGTTTTGTCTGTGTTTTTAAATAGGCTGTACACCGCCCTGAGTCCTTCGGGAGAAGGGCGGTATAGAAATAAAATTATTATTATTATTATTATTATTATTATTATTATTATTATTATTATTATTATTATTATTATTATTATATTTTTTCCAGAAAAAAAGAAAAAGAAAGAAAGTTCTACAAAGGCCTCCTCTGTTCTCCTAAACTGTTATGTAGTATTGGGAATAAATACATGATTTATAAGACAGGCTGCATTGTCTCCCATGCCTTCTGAGCTTTCCATTTATCTTACTCAAGGAGTTGAGGAACTTGAGATACTGTCCTTCACACTTTTTCTATGGTACAAATAAGTTCATCATCTGCAAGTGAACATCTGTAAATCTATTCACCTGTAGTCAAGGAAGATAGGCAATTCATTTTTGAAGTGTGCAAGAAGGAGGCACACGAGGTAAAACAAGATTGAAATTTACCTCTACCTGTTATTTACATTTGAAAAGCTCTCTCAACAGTCTATTCTTGATATATTTTTGAAAATTATTTTAATTTTAATATGTATACATGACTAAATATGTGTTTTGTCTTCTTATTCATTTGCAAGAACAATGAAGGATCAGTGAGAGTTTTGCAAATGAGGAAGGGAAATCAAAATCATATTTAATGTGCTGGACAATAATAACATTATAGTCACAAGCAGTAGGACTGAAATCTCATCCTCCCAATGACTCCCAATTAGTTCATTGATATCACACACATTTATAAATGAGCAGGGCTTGGATTACTTCCCTGTGGATGTTGTTGGTTGTGGAGTATAGCATATGTATCCAATGTAGATGATATAAAGAAACATAAAGGGAAATGAAAAAAAGAAAGAAAGAAAGAAGCAAAAAGAGAGAGAGAGAGAGAGAGAGAATGTCATGGAAAATATATCCTATATCTGTGGACAAAGTAAAAAAATTTGATCTAACATATGCTTGCATACAGGAAGAACTTATTAGAAGTTTTAGTCTAATTTTCAAGCAGAACTGCAACATTATTCTCATGTTTTTCATGTCTAAATGATCTGTTTCCAAAATTTGGGGATATTACTTAATATATAATTGCTAAATGGTTTCAGTATACTTTTCATTATTGTAGGGAATGCTTTCACGACTCACTTTCTAACTTACGATTTGAGTAAATTGATTGTTGTACAGAACATCAATATTTTTAGAGCATCATTCAGTGATTTTTTTTTCAAGGTTAGCTATGTTTCTTGGCGATTATGAGTTAATGCATATTGATCTGAGTACTTTATTAATATCAACTAAATTTAATCTAGAGTGATTTCATTTTTCCTGTTGGGAAAAGGTTAATGAAATATATTTTTGTGGTATCAGAGGCAAGTGAACAGTTAAGGACTTTAGTTGGCTAATGGGAATTGGCACTCTGCTCAAAAGGAATGAAGCTGGATGAGCACTATGAGTACATACTTTGTAGTCATTTACAGAGAAAAATCTGTTTATTGTTTATTTGACCATGTTGGCTCTAAGAAGTAGACAGAGTTATCAGAATTGTTTGCAGAGTCACTTGCCAATTTGTAATGAAGTGAGAAAACCTACAAGTTTTCCTTCCTTAGTAACAGAAATTTCGGGCTCAATTGTGGTCGTAAATTGAGGACTACCTGTAATCATATATTGCCAGAAGTCATCTTTGACTTTTGAGACAAAAGCCTAACAAGATAACTTAAGCTGTAATACAGCTTGCAGTTGAAGCTGCAGTTGAAGTTGCATTTTTAACAGCATTCACTGCTTTCCTATTTTAATGCTTTCCATTTCCATTTGTTTTGTGCCTTTATTATTCTTACAAAGAACTCAAGGCAGCAAACATATACAACGTACCTTCCTCCTCCTATTTTTCCCACAACAGCAACCCTGTGAGATGGGTTGGGATGAGACAGTGTGATTAACCTAAGGTCACCCAACTGGCTTTCATGGCTAAGGCAAGAGTTGAACACACAGTCTTCCACTTTTTAGTCTGGTGCCTTAACCACTAGACCAAACTGGCTCTCCTTCCCACAAGAAGGCACCTACAACATAGCATGTATATCTTCATTCAAGGGCATGAGGTTTCTTTAATTCCTTTATTCCATTTTCATAGTACAGGAGAAATGATTGACAGGAAAAAGCTGGCCTCAAAATAAGCAACTGTAGAAGTGTTTTGAATGAGAGGAATGCAATAGCACTAATACCTTAAGTGGCCCAATTTTCCTTGGAGATAGTTGCTGCCCATCTCACTTGTGTCAAATTAGTTAACAGTGCTGCAAGCCCAGGGATGGAAAGGTCACTGTGAGAGTCCTTCAATACCCTGGCAAAGATGGGCAAATTTCCCATCTTTGCACAGTTTGAGTGTTTTATCTCTGGGAAAATGCTTACAAATGATACTACTGCTTGCCCTTCACGCTTTTGACTGCCTGAGGTTAATGCTAAATTACACCTAAAGCCATATAGGAACACTTCAGTTTAGATTATAAGAAATCATTAATTCATCAACTAGATTGTGTGTGTGTGTGTGTGTGTGTGTGTGTGTGTGTGTGTGTGTGTGTGTGTGTGTAATGCGGCATGCCCTAGATTATAGTTCTAGGTCATAATACATAACCATCTTTTGAACAATGTTATCTTCTTTTAATGTTGGAAGTGTTGGAATATTAATTTGCTTCAAATCAAAATGCAATGAACTAAAAATGGGACATTACAGATCGTGTATATGTTTGTGTGATCAAAGAAACTCATCAAATGCTGAATATGAAGATCTGAGATTAGGAGCCAAGAAATCCAAGCAGTCACACATCTTCCCAGGATCTTTCAGGATCGTGTACAGAGGTGGGTTTCAGCAGGTTGTGACCAGTTCTGGAGAATCAGTAATGGAAATTTTGAGTAGTTCGGAGAACTGGTAAATACCAATTCTGACTGGCCCCACCCCCATCTATTCTCTGCTTCCCAAGTCCCAGGAGGGAAATGGGGATTTTGCAGTAACCTTCCCCTGGAGGGGGGAGGGAATTTTACAGTATCCTTCCCCTGCGATGCCCACCAAGCCACGTCTACCAAGCCATGCTATGCCCACCAAGCCACAGCCACAGAACTGGTAGTAAAAATTTTTTGAAACCCACCACTGATTGTATAGAATGACATCGCTAACTAACCAACCAACAACAAATACCATGGTGATATCCTATCCCAAAGATGCTTTTTTTCAAGAGGCAACTGGACTTTCTGGTTTTTCTTTGAAGACGTTTTACTTCTCATCCAAGAAGCTTCTTCAGCTCTGACTGGATGGTGTGGAATGGAATGATTTATACTCCTTGAGAGAGCTGGTCATTTGCATTCTTTTAGCCAGTCGTTAAGGTCACCTAGAAGTTTATCTGGGTCATCAAGGTCACCTGAGTGGTACAAATTGGTGTGGAGCCTTCTTGGAACTGTTGAAAGGACTGTGTTGTAGATTGGAGATAGATGATATTGTATCCCTCCCCCTCTGTTGAGAGAGGGCTGTTCAGTTTTGACATAGATGGCCTCTTTAATCCCTCTTTCAAACCAGTGATCCTCTCTGTCCAAAATATGGACTTTGTTGTCTTCAAAAGAATGGCCTGTGTCTTTCAAATGCAGGTGAAATCTAGTCTTGATGTGTTTGTTCTCCTATGTTGTCTTCTCTCTTCTGACTAGCAACAAAGAACAACAAAAAAAGAGTATCATTTCTTACCTATAACTATAAACCTTAGACTATACAGTCACAAAGTCAAAAGCACTAAGGAAGGCAACATTTAATTATATAGTTGACTTTATTCTGTACAGTCTGTACTGGAGATGTGTCAGGCTCTTCCGTGGCCTGCCATTAAAGCAAAGTTGTGAATGCTTCATAAAGCAGTGAAGCTGTTAGTGGCCAGGTATTGCATATTGCAAAAGAACACTGAGCAAAAAAAAAATTGCCAGCCTTTTAACATCACTTAATCTTTTTCTATAATCTCTGGAGCAAAAAGGCATCATAGAGTTTATGAGTTTTAACAAGTGGAGAGAGTCTTAATTTTCCAAGAATAGAAATTCTATAACAGAATTAAGTGTGTGTGTGAGAGAGACCTTGTGGAGATAACTAAATCACTGTCAACAATTAACGGGTAGAAACAGAGCAAAGTCTTCAGACATTAGAGAGATTTACAGATACTTTAGTTCATTTTAAATGTGTTTCTTGTTCCTGAAATAAGTGGAAAGTACAGAGAATTAATCAGAAATTAAATCTTGATAAAATTGCTTGTAGAAAAGAAATCCAAGCACTGAGGAACAAAACAGGCAGAGCAACAGCTTGTGTTTACCAAGTTGTTTGAAACTTGAAAAATGTAAATTAAAACTATTAGGGAATTTAATTTCATATCACTTCATTGAAATAGTAAAAAAGAAAGAAAGAAAGAAAGAAAGAAAGAAAGAAAGAAAGAAAGAAAGAAAGAAAGAAAGAAAGTTCACTTAGTTATCACTTTTAGAATTTTACCAATATTCAGTGATTTGTTTGTTTCCAATTAGACCTCTCATATTATCGTCCATAAATGGCAGAAAGTCCCAAAGCAAGTTCTTTTTAATAAAGAATAACTAGAATAGATATTATTTGTTTTATACTTATTCTGTCAAGGAAGATGGAGTATTTTCAACACAGCACTTAATTATGACACTAATGGTCTGGGACATTTAGTCTCACTAACCTTATTAAGCGGGTTTTGGTTGCAACAGGAAAAAAAATCTGAATTTGGAATGAATTCAGTGAATCATTGAACTTGATAAAGCACTCTGGACAATGTTTGTTTGTTTGTTTGTTTGTTTGTTTGTTTGTTTGCTTGTTTGTTTTATTATACTTATATGCCGCCCTTCTCCCAAGGGACTCGGGGCGTCTCACAGAAATTAAAACAATAAAAACAATAAAAATAAACTACTAAAAATAATCAAATTAAAATCTCCCCAATTAAAAATCACCCATCAGATCAGCAAATTTGTTGAAAAAGCCATGTCTTCAGGTCATGGTGGAAAGGGCGGAGGTCGGGGGCCATCCGAGTCCCGTGGGTAACCCATTCCAGAGGGTCGGTGCGCCCACAGAGAACGCCATCATCCTGGGCGCCACCAGTTGACATTGTCTGGACGATGGCACCCGGAGGAGGGCAGTTCTATGTGAGCACACAGGGCAGTGGGAGGCAGGCAGAAGGTGATCCTGCAAATACTTTGCATAATTTATATCAATTTTATGGGATTTATGTAAATGATGACTATATAAATCACATAACACAGTTTGGTGGACTTTTGTATCATTCTTGACTCCTGGATACTGGAGAAATCCCTGCAGTTTTGTAGGCAAAACCAGTAGGGACCATCCTTGGGCTAAGAAATAGTGACTGAACTTACATTTTGCTGGTTGCTAGCCTGGTGCTTTTAATTACTACACCAAACCTTTTCCCCTAAGAAGTATGTACATTACATAAATTTAGATTCAATAGCTATTCATCATTAACATATCTTCCTCCTAGTTGGTCCATTTAATCAAGGTTATATTGAATGATCATTGTGAGCCATGGGAGCTCCTAATTTAGAAGAGGCAGGTACATATTATAATTTTACTCCTCATATTGGTTTAGTACTAATGTTTTATTAATAATAATATCCTTGAAATTCTTTAGATATTTTAACAGAATAGCAGAGTTGGAAGGGACCTTAGAGGTCTTCTAGTCTAACCCCCTGCTCAAACAGGAGACTCTATACCAGGGGTGAAATCTACTTACCTTTCCCACTGGTTTGGAAGTGCATGCACAGTGCGCAGACCCTCTGCGCATGCACAAACCCTTCTGTCCATGCGCAGAGGGTAAAAAACAGGTTACTTCCTGGTTAAAACCAGGAAGTAATGATGACCAGGCAGGTGGGCAGAGCCTCGCGCTGCTGTCGCTACCGGTTCTCCAAACCACTCACCGCCATTGCTACCGGTTTGGTTCAACCGGTCCGAACCGGTAGCTTTTCACCCCTACTCTATACCATTCAGACAAATGGTTATGCAATGACTTCTTAAAAACTTCCAGTGTTGGAGCACACACAACTTCTAAAGGCAAGCCATTCCATTCATTGATGGTTAGGAAATGTCTCCTTAGTTCTAGGTTTGGTCCTCTCTTTCTTTGATTAGTTTCCAGCCATTATTTCTTGTTCTGCCTTCAGGTGCTTTGAGAATAGGTTGACCCCTCTTTTTTAAAAAAAAAAATTTTTTTTACAATTTTGATTCTTACAAGACTATTTTTCCCCCTCCATATTTAGTGTGGCCTGCGCAGGCATCATAAGAAAAACTACTTAAAGTTTCCATTGTACATATAAGTACTATGCCATCTTGCTAAACATACAAACTGTACTTATGATGATAATCTGTGGCTAGGAAGTAGAAGAATTTTTTCGCCCTTTTTTCTGAAGATTGTGCTCTTTCTTAACTTTAATTGTTCACAATCTCTCACACTTTGTTTTTAATTCATTCATCTTTTATATCTTCCAGATTTTCATTGTGTTTTTAGATTTTTATTTTTGCTCTGATGTATCCTCTAAGATTTTAAAGATTGTACCCTACCTTCCTTATGCTGCTCTGTGACTGTAATAAAGGTTTTATTTGGTTTTATAGTCTCTCGTGGACAGAGACAGTTGAAAGGGGTTAAGGAGCAAATATGGATTTAGGCAGTCTCTGACTGCTGAAGTTACAAAGAATGATTCAAAGTCACTGAAATGAAGGAGGTTGTAGTAAGGAATCTGTTTTCCCAGTTCAGATGCCCAGAGGGAGAAGAGAATCTGAAAAGGAAAGAAGATCAAGGTTGATTGAAGGACTAGAAGTTGCCTGGTAAGTTGAACTGAAGTTCTTGAGTTGAGTAACTCTTTGAGGAGTTAGTAGGAGCTACATTCTGAATTACAGCTTAGACACACTATCATTTCAGCAGTGCTGTTGCTGCAGAAAGATGGTTTCTGAACCTCAGAGTAGTTAGGTCAGAAAGGGAGTTACTCTATGCTACCTTCTTTGTAAGAGTTATTTCTCTCTCTCCCTCCCTCTCTCTCTCTCTCTCTCTCTCTCTCTCTCTCTCTCTCTCTCTCTCTTTTGATATTGGAAAGAAAAAATGTTTTTAAAAGACTTCTTTTCATTTCTACACTGAAAGCGGTAACAAATATATATATATATATGGTCCTGATTTATTGGACGCACTCTCCTGTTTTGCTGTTTAACAGTTGCAATATTTTCAGTTGTATGTGACAAATCATGATGTATTTTATTCTTATGGTCAACCTCATTCCTGCAGAAAACAAGGGCCCTTTTGTTTCTAAAAATGAAGTGGGTGGCTCCAAGCAATGTTTTCTCTTGACTGATATACTTGTGATTTCAGAGCTGGGCTCTTTGTTGGAGCTGATGTAACATTTCTGGAAAGATAGAACAGAAATGTTTAAAATAAAACAAATAAATAATGGGAGGAGGGAAGAGCAAGACAGATGGGGGGAAAGTTCAGATTCTCTGAAATAGATTTCTGTAGCTACACTCCTGGTTGATGTTAAAAGATGAAGCTTTGACATGCCATAGTGAAATGCATGAGTAGCAGGAATGTACCGTATTTTTGGAGTATCAGATGCACTAGAGTATAAGACGGACCTTAGTTTTTGGGGAGGAAAATAGGGAAAAAAAATTCTGCCTATCAGTTATTCATCTGGCTAGTGTCCTTAGTTTGGTCAGCTTCAGCACATTAGTTTGCTTGTTTTGAGCATGCGTGCGTGCGTGCTTTTTATCCCCTAATCGGGAATAAAAAACAGCTTCTAAAACATAGCTAATTGTCAGAGAGAGAAGCAATGAGAAAAGCAGGCGAAGCATGGAAGATTGCTTCACTCGCTAGCACCTCATTAAGGCTGAAAAAAAGCTTCGAAAAAGCTACATTCGGAATATAACACGCACCCAAATTTTCAGCCTATTTTAGGGGGGAAAAGGTGCGTCTCCGAAAAATACGGTATCTAAATGGATGACGACCAACTTTTCATATCTAAACTTTATTTTTTAAATAATTTTTATTCAACATTTACATCTTTAACATCCTTGTTACATTTTTACAGCTTTCTGATACCGGCATCTTTAATAATATCTATTTTATCTTTTAACCAACTATATACACAAACATTTTATATACTACTTACTACTTTCTAAATTCACTGCAATTTATACGTATTTATTACACAATAACTATTTTGCTCCTCTCTAATATCTAAACTTTTTGTGCACATACTCATTTCCCATTTTCTATTCCCAACTGCAAGGAAGGATGTGTCAGAAAAATGGCCTGCTGTTTATATTCATGATTATTAAATCAGTTTGACCCAGTAAAAAATGATTTAATATCTCATTAAATAATCTTATTTTTCCTTGAATCAAGAGAAGGACTTAGCCATATAGCAAGCATATGTCAGTAGTATTTAAAATTTAAAATATGGCAGATGGGACCAAAATCTCACAATGTGAAATTGCTTAGTGTGAAGTACATGAAAACTGCCCATGGACATAAACATCTTAGAAAAAGAATATATTGGCAAAAATAAAGAAAAAACGAAAGGTTAAAAGTATTTTTATTTTGCTTTAGTTTTGCTTAAATCCTGACTTAGACATCTTAAGTATTCTAATGCTATTGTTGGGATGTTTTTCACGTTTTATAGTTTTCGTCACTGTGAACAAGAATTGTAAGATTGTGAAAGATTTGTTCTAAGCATTTCATAACCGTGGGATTTTCACTTCAGTTGCATTAACATATTTAAACTTTGGGGAGAGCTTAGAACAAAAGCAAGGGCTTTTTAATTATAATCCTGAGAATTAACCCACTGAAATACTTTTGCTAAGCAATTGCTCAAATTGAAGAAAAGTGTGCCAGAACAGGAAAATGCTTAAAAGTTATTTGTCTAATTAAAAATGTCTGTCTTAGGTATTGTGCTGCTATCTTTACTGCTGCTGCATTTCAAGAAACTTTCTTTTATCACCATTTCCACTGGTGCCCCCTCATCTCAACCAGCATGCTAGGGTAAAGGCTAAAAAAGCTGAAACCTGATCAGAATAGATATTTCAACTGTGAACTAGGCATGAAGGCATCTACCTGTGGAAACATCTGGGAAAGTGAAGGAAAGACATGGGGACTACCGAGGAGGGAACAATCCCTAAGAGCAAAAGACAAGCACTGTAGACCTTTCCACACAGGAACCAGTCAATGAGACATCCCTTCCTTCCATGGATGGAAAGAAACAGAGGAATGAATATGTCTTGCATTGGCCAAGTAGCAGCCAGCTCTATTCTCAACCCACTGCAAGTAGGCCATAATTTATGACCTTGGATTAGGGAGCACAATGGGAGACCAGTAGTTTAGGCTGTAGTATGGAATTCCCCTAAGAATTACTCTAAGATAACAATACATTGTACCTTTCTGGGTGACTGACACAATTGTGTCCACTGCCAGAAAAAAATCCTCTTATTCAGATCTGCATTCCACTCTTCGACAACAAAAATGAAAGGAAATATTGTCTTCTGAGATAACACAGAGGAGTAAGTATTGCACCTCAAATATTTAGCATTTCTTTTCCTATCCCCAGCCTGACAGTTTTTAAAATCAATATTAATGTTTAAATGTCTGTTCGTCTGACTATTTGTTTTAGTATATTTTGTACACTGAACATATAAAATGGGTTGCATATATTTTAAGAAGAGATAAATAAAACTATACCACAAAAAAGTTGATGAACCAAAAACCCTCTATATTAATGTATTAAGTTAATTCAGAGATATAGATCGGTGGATGTGTTTGTATATGTGTGGGTGCTATGTGTTTCTGTTGACAGTTCCAAAGTTTGGGTGTGTCATGTCTTAGTTGCAAGTGCAGAATGGACACCAGATTGATTACATAAATGTTTTTGTTCAGAATATTGCTGAATGGGAAATGTATTTGATTAAACAGATAGTTGTCCATTTTGCAGCTTAGCTAAATGAATCCTTGTTTAACTGTACTCCCTGATGGGTAGTACTGTTTCATAAATAATTATAATGAACAGCAGGCAGGCAAAGGGATGTACAAGGCTGCAGCCACAATTAACAATGTTATGGATGAGAAGCTCTTACGTGAATTAGATTGCCGTTCTAAAAAGATAAAGTGGTTGATGAAGGGGATATATTTAATAGGTTTCTACATTTTGTTTGTAAATCTGCCATTCTTTTCCTATAATATTTTCTTTCTCTCTTTTGATAGATGATGATAGATAGATAGATAGATAGATAGATAGATAGATAGATAGATAATGATGTTGATGATAGATAGATAGATAGATAGATAGATAGATAGATAGATGATGATGATAGATGATAGATAGATGATAGATGATAGATAGATAATGATGATGATGAAGATAGATAGATAGATAAATAGATAGATAGATAGATAGATAGATAGATAGATAGATAGATAGATAGATAGATGAGAGACAGAGACAGAGATAGAGACAGAGACAGATGATAGACAGACAGATAGATCCACTTCTTTTACACAGCACACTAATTCCTTTTTATTTGCTAGGATCATTCTAGTTCTACTCTCTCTGCTCTCTTCCCCTAAAATGCCCTAAGAATATTTAAGCAGTATATTACAATGTAGTGATATCTAATTAAACTGAGGAAGTCTATTTTAATGATTCAGAAGCTTTGAGTCTTATTGGAGGAGTATAGATTCCTCTTCCTCCCCTCTCCATGAAAGCATTAGAAGCCAGAAAACCATATTCTCCTTGTTCCTAAATCAGCTAGGAACCAGATACCTATGTAAAGTCTCCTCTGAGTCAAACATAATTTTTTGGAACTTCATGGACTTACCTGAGTTCTTGGCAATAAATAAGAAGTGGTTTGCCATTTTTTAAAATTTCCAGTTTAGCCACGAGTGTTGGTACTACTCAGTGATTACTCATCCAGCTCCTAACCAGGTCCAGCTCTGCTAAACCCTGAGCCCAGACGGGTCAGCCAGATGTTGTTCCTACTGAGAGAGAGATGCCCAAGTACATCTCATTTATTACTCTGCCATTCAAGACAAATGTTGAAAAGCAGTTCTGGCTGAAATCAAGCTATCTTTCTAGGCAATACGCCAGTGGCTCATTAAAAATAAATTAAGTGAGGAAGTCATTGTTTAAATCAAACACCTTTCACTGTCAAGTAGAAGAGGGAAAAATGCCTTTGTATCCTGAGTATTGGCAACATGTCCTTGTTGCACATGAGGCTGCACATGAGGCTGCAAAAACTTGCTCTTTGCAAAGATTTACTCTGCACTGTTTGATTCCTTTAATGGATCTCCCCTCCAATAATTCAGCTCTTGAATATTAATGTCTCTTCACTTGGTGATAAAAGCAAGATTCTCTTACCACTTAACAAAGAAGTGAAGGATATTTTGCTTCGTCTTTTTTATCTTCGGTAATAGAATTAGCCTACTTAATCTTGGCTGGTAATTCTAGTTCATCTCTTTATTTAAGAAAGGGTGGGGAAAAACACCAGGATACTGTATAATTCAATCCAATGCAGTTTGCTGATGATTGTGCTTATATACATCAGTCAACTAATGCATGTAATAATAATAAAAAAGATTGATTCTGGGACCTGACCATTCATGTATGTCAGATAGTGAGACAGCAGAATCCACCTTGATATCTTTGCTCATTGCCAAAGACAGTTATTTTTATGATATCACATTACAAGCAGATGGAAATGCCAGGAGAATTTACAGAGGCATTGGAGATACTGTAAAGCAGTGTTTTTCTAGCTTGGCAACTTTAAGATATATGGACGTTAACTCCAGAAATCCCCAGCTAGCTTGAATTCTGAGACTTGAAGTATACATATCTTACATATGCCAAGTTTGAAAAACATTGCTGTAAACTATAGAACTGTGGGTGGTTGCTAATTGTAGGTCAAACTGATTATTTGGGAGCTGGGTTTGCAACGTTTTTTATTGGATTGGAAAAAAACCCACTATGAAATGGTGCACATCTTGATCTAGCACATTTAGAGCTGACTAGCATAGAAAACAATAATTTTCAAAATATTTATGCTGGGTTTTGACCTAGTAATCTTCTATTTAATGCACAAAGAACGTAGCCACTGTCCTATTTCAGCAGTGGGTTAAGAAGAAGTTCTAACATCATTAAAGATCGACTGTTGACACAATTGAAGAAACAGGTCTTCTGCAGAATAGCTGGAGTTAGCTTATTAGAATTCTCCAGGCAAACTAGAGAGCATCATATTAGAAAATATAAAGGAAAAACAATACTTTAAAACCCTAACAGGAAAATACACCTTGAGGTTGTTTTCACAGTGAATAGAAGGTGAAAACAGGCGATGTCCATTTCTGCACTGAGCAATGCCTCTGCTTATGCAACCATTCCGTCACACTTGAGCAGCTGGTCCCCATGGACTTGAACTTGGCTCTCTTTAATTCTACTTCAATAACTAATTATTGCAGTGCACAGAATTATAACCTTCAAAATCCAGACAGAGTAAAATACAAGAGCAATTATGTATTACAAAATACAGTAACACTGTATGTGCTTGTTTATCACTGTTTATCTGTCGTTGGAAAGGTAAGATTAGCAGATATGGTTAATTCATCATAAATTCTGGGCCTATGAATACTTGAAGTGAAAGGGACAGTTCTGTCTCTCTTTGTCCTATTCCTTTGTTTCAGAGTTCTTTGAAAGTGGCATCTCTTTTCATAACTCTTTGTGAAATGAGCTCAAGTGGAAAGTTCTAGGCCTGATGAATGTTCATTTTGTTTAAAATTTTCACGAACCATTTTCCCAAAGTTCCCAATCTCATTAAGATTTACATAACCTATTTGGAATGCTTGAGGGAATAAGATAAATATTCAGAGGAATTTCCTAATGATGGGAAATGTTTTAAGAATAATGTAGAAGAAATTATTGCTGGAATTGATAAGCTATATGAGTGGTATGTGTTTGGGTGTAAATTAAAGTGCCACAAATACTGTAAGTGTCCTGTTCTTATCAACACTTTTCTTTAAAATAAATGTATGTCCACAATGACTTCAGGAGGAAGAGAGATGTATATCTACCATTGTATATAAATGGTGAGGAGGTGGAGAGGTGGGTAGTTTTAAATTTTAAAATTGATTAAAAACTAAATACGCATGTGCAAGGGGAAAATCACTTGAATATGGCTTGAGCAATAAAAAGGATCAAAACTGGATTCTGAATTATGAGGTGGCTGGATGGAGTCACTGAAGCAATAGATGTGAGCTTAAATGGACTTCAGAGGATGGTAGAGGACAGGAAGGCCTGGAGGAACGTTGTCCATGGGGTCGCGATGGGTCGGACATGACTTCGCAACTAACAACAACAAAATGTATTGTATCTGTGTTTGGTTCCCATATTCAATGAAGTGGTATTATTATGTGCTTGTGTATATACATGTAAAATTATGTGTTGTGTGTACCCGTGTTTATATTTTACTTCACCTAGTGCTTGTAATGCAGTTTTATTGTAGTGTGCTGTGCTAATGAAGAGTCACGTCAGATTCTCAGTGTTGAAATGTTTTATTTTTGTTCTTGTCCTTAATATATTTCAAGTAGCAATAATTGCATCCAGGATTAACCATATTAGCTATAATGCTGCACTGCACCAAGCTTTTGTTGATATACATATATAAGTGTGCAATATTTATGGCATGTAATAGGAGAGAGAGAGAAAGAGAGAGAGAGAATGTATGTGATGTATATTAAAGTATGTGTGTATAAATAATATATATATATATATATATATATATATATATATATATATATATATATATATATATATATATATATATATATATATATATATACACATATTCTATAGATATACAGGTTTTATAATGTGCTTTTTTCTTCTTACTATCTCAAGAAAATGTTTTATAGTCACTCCCAGTTTATATAACCATGCAATTTAAAAAATTGTATAACCTCATTAAAAAAAAAAAATCAAATAGAGCAGCTGCTCCCAAACCAAATTTACAACTGTCTTGAAAAATGATTAGATAAAAGATGGTATAGTAGTCAGAAGGATTGACCTTAAAGACAGGAGATTGCAATATTTTGTTATTATAACTTTATAATAAAAGTAGGGTTGTACATGTATGACTTTGGTTTTCTAGTCTGATCTACCTTGAAGGTCTGAGATCAGCAGCGGAAAGTCTCTAAATAAAAGTTTCTTGTAAAGATGTGGCCCAACCTAATATCCAGGGGTGGGCTTCAAAAATTTTAGCAAGGGCTTTTTCTGCCCGGTTGCTGGGTGGGCATGGCCATGGTGGGCGTGGCCTAGTTGGCCTCCTGCACCGCAGCAGAGGGGGACTTTTTGCCCTTTCCTGGCTTCAGAGGCTTTGCTCGAGCCTCCAGGAGGGCAAAAATAGCCTCCCCAGGCTCCAGAGGCTCTCTGGAGGCCAGAAATGGGCCATTTCCCAGCCTTCCTGAACTTCCAGTAGGCCCCTTTTTCGTCCTCCCCGAGCCTCCCTGCACTTATCTGCATCCAAAACGGGCAACATGGGGACTCCTGGGAGGCGCCGGGGGGGGAGCCAGGAGTGGGATTTGGGGCTTCTCTGAACTTCACAGAATCTTAGCTAGAGGTTCTCCCGAACCCCTGCGAACCCACAGCAGCCCACCCCTGCTAATATCTCATTCTGTAGTATTCATTCATATATCATATGCCCTTTCAACATTCTAGATTAGGTGAGTGGGACAAATTTGTTTGATTTATGGCTTTTTAGAAAATAAACACTTTTTTTTTGTCAGGTTTGTGCAAATCAGGTCTTATGGAATCCAGGAAGTGTCTATACATCTGATTTTTATTAATCAAGCTCAACTCTTGCTGCTTTTATGCACATTTCCATATTATTTTTGAGAACAATGTAGAACTACTTTTGATACCTCCAGAAAGCTTTAAAACGAAATCCAAGTCTAGCATAAAGCCCTGACTCTGATCTTGCTTAGCTTTTTTGATAAATCCAAGGTTGCTGCATCCATTCATCAAACGTGACAGAGGATGCAGCTGTATTTGGGGAGAAATTACTACATGTTGCGATTTGTTGCAGAGATGAACTTTAAGACTTGTAGATTGGTTCTGAAAAATAGATGGTCTAAACAAGTCTGGTTTAATCTAAATTTAAGATTTTGTGACTCATCACTGGAAATGTACACAGCGTAGGGAAATAAATTTCAAAATTGAAAATCTAAATTTCTTCCTAGAATTCTTACCCCGAAGCATCTGTTTTTCTACTTTAGATTTCCTGGACTCCCCTTTTTTCTGCAAATTACAATATTTAATCTGGAGGTTTGGGAAAAGTTACTTCCTTTATTAGTCTCTGCCTAGCAACTTCGGTCTTGGTCTTAAAATATATTTTTTTCTTCCAAAATATAGAATGGAGTATCTATCTCTGCATATGACAGAAAACACTCCCACCCACCCGTCTATTTCTCTTTCTCATGATGCTACATATTTTATACCTGCATCTGTCTGGCAGTCAGTTGGCAAGCATAAAACATGACATTTACAAGAGAAACTCGTTGTCAGATAATTTTGGCCTGATATTTTGCTCCTCAGTTAAAATTGAATTTCTGCCCGCATAAATCCCCGTACCAATATTGACTTGGAGACCAATGCAAATTGTGAGTGCAGAGACTGTGACTTGCAAATTAATTACAACCTTTATAATTTCTGTGGCACATGAAGTGAGGTATTATTTTTCCATGATCTGGTTTTTACAACATGAGTGGAAATTGATTTTTTAAAATGCATTATTTGATTCTATGTGGAATATAAATTACTAAATATATGTATTTTCAGTCTTCCCATGCACCTTGAATTAAGGGACTGTTAAAAATGTTTTTCATGAGACTAAGTTTACCTTGTATCTGAGACCCTTAATTATATTGCATATTTGGGTTTTTCATTGTGGTATTTGGTTGTCTTTCTTACATGACAGGTGGCTTTTTGGTTTCTAGGAACTTCCATAGTATCTTAATTAAATTCAGATTTTAATTCAGTGGCTGCCTAAAGGTTAGATTCCTGGAATTTCATTTTTTAGTTAGTGATAAATTCAAATGCAAATGCTAACTCATTAACAAGGTATCCAACACTTTCTCACAGCAATTCTATTCTGTGACTGTATCAGCAATTAGTACAGCAGGAAAGGATAATAAATCACATGCCTGCTATCATTTACTAATTCTGCCCTTCAATCATAAAGTCAACTAAATAATTACTGTGAGCATGATTTTAGTACATGATGGCAACCACCAGCTATGAGCATTGCTGTAGAAAGGCCAGTTGAGAGTAAGGGCATAATTTGAATATGAAATCCAAGAAGAAGTAAGAAAGCTTTTTGTGGCTTATCTCCTTCAGGAACTTTGATAGCAACATACCCACATGATTAGTACCAGAAGCAATCTAACTTGAAGAAAAAAGGCCAGCTGGCTAACAAAACATCTAACAGACATGGATAGGCTGATGACTCATTTCAGGCACAGACTGCTAAGAAAGATGTGCAAATATTGTAAGTATTAACTCAGAATCATCTGTGTCTAATCACCTGGTTCACAGGACTTGGAGGATTTATTTATTTATTTACTTGGGTGAGTCATTTAGTAGTGCTAGCACCTAGCTTCAGTGGCTTGCAGTTTCTTTTTTTTAATAGCAGACATAGGAAATTGACAATTACTGTTCCCACACTAATAATAATTAACCCAAAGGACCTGTGGCTTTGGATGAACATTTGTCTGAAATAATTTAGGATCTCCTTCTTGAGCAGGGGATTGGACGAGAAGACTTCCAATGCCCTTTGTAATTCTGTTAATTAAATGTGGTTAGACTTCCATGACCTTCTTTACTGGTTCTTCTTACAAGAAACAGGAGAAGGACAAAGTAAAATCTAGATGAAGTACTATTGAGTTAACCAGGCAGTAGCACAGGAGACAAGCAAGAGTCAAGGCTTAATATTCCAGATTTTGCAGTCATGGATTTCGACTCCACTTCATCTATAGTACCAAGACACTAAACTGCTAGGTTGCTTGCAGTACCTTTTGTGATTACTGATTATTGAAAGGCATGGTCTATTGAGTCATATTTTCTGAATAGCTCACTTCCTGCAACTAATTGTACTCTTTAACAGATTAACAGAGTTGGAAGGGACTTTATAGGTCATCTAATCCAACCCTCTGCTCAAGCAGGAGACCCTAAACCATTTCTGACAAATGGCAGTCCAATCTTTTCTTGAAAGTCTCAAGTGATGAAGCTCCCACAACTTCCAAAGGCAATTTGTTCCATTGGTTGATTGTTCTCACTGTCAGAAAGTTCCTCCTCATTTCTAGGTTGAATCTCTCCTTGGTCAGTTTCCATCCATTATTCCTTGTCTGGCCTTCAGGTGCTTTAGAAAAGAGCTTGACCCCCTCCTTTCTGGGGCAGCCCCTCAAGTATTGGAAGACAGCTATCATGTCTCCCCTGGTTCTTCTCTTCACTAGACTAGCCATGTCCAGTTCATGTAACCGTTCTTCATATGTTTTAGTCTCCAGTCTCCTAATCATCCTGGTTGCTCTCCTCTACAGTTTTTCTAGAGTCTCAACATCTTTTTTATAGTGTGGTGACCAAAACTGGATGCAGTACTCTAGGTGTGGTCTTACTAGGGTTTTATAGAGTGGTATTAGTACCACTCACTTGATCTTGATTGTATCCCTCTGTTAATGCAATTTAGGATTGCGATCAGTACTAGCTGTACTTGAATGCAGCTCAACTGGTACTGATCATAATTTCCAATATTTCAAATGTCTGAATGCCTGAGAGTAGGCAAATGCTTAAATAACTTATGTTTGTCTCTCTGTGTAGTAGGCTGGGCAACACCTTGAATTCAAGGCTTCAGAATGTGAGGGGAGGACACATATAACACATGTCTACAACCTATTAGTTGCTCTTTTTCTGGAATTATGATGCTCTTGTGGAGGGCAGACTTATGATCTCCCCAATGCAGCTTATATAAAGAGCTGCAGACAGGTGCTATATGTCTGCTCCTCTATACTCCAAAATAACTTTTTGCATTTGAATCTGAAGCTACCTCTTTTAGGTACTAAGTACCTATGGAATAATTTCTTACTGCTCTACACTTAGGATCTTGCCTGATAATAGAGAGATTTTTATGAGAGAAGAAGCATTATCAGTGCTGTTGAATGTTGAATAAATGAAATGAATTCCATAATTTTCATCATGAATCAAATGCAGAAAGCCACCAAGAAGAAGCATGAAACAGGAGAGTGAAATGTGAAGGAATGTGGGTAGAAAAATCAGACAGGTTTTTGGTAGAAAACAATTGTTTTATAACTCTGACCCAAGTTAACCGGTGATCTGTATTAGCAAAAGTAGCATGGCCAGGAAGAATCGTAAAATATTAGGTGTCAAAGTTGCATTTCTTATACAATTAGATAACATATCTAAAAAGAAAAGTTGTTAAAGGAGGCACAATACAAATATTCCACATATTGAGAGACTGATTTTATTTATGATTTTCTTTATGAACAAGAGGAATACGTTGATAAAGATGCTTGATGCAAGACAATTTGATGATGTGGGAGAAAATAGATTCTCTCAGGTTGTCTGTTCATAAATATCTGATGAGAGACAGGAACTATTAAGTCTATTAAGTCTGTATTATATTAGAAAGAATGTACTACAAATGGCCAGCTGAGTTCCTTCATGCTTATGTCTAGTTTGGCCAGACCTATCAATAATTTACAAGCTAAAATGTAGAAATGCATTAATGATTTGATTAAGTGAATGCTCTGCCATGCCTGAACTAACTTTGAAATGTTTTGATATTGTTTTGAGTTTCAGAACCCATAGAGGCATAGATCTCCAGGGAAGTTTGACAGTGTACTTTGGAAACATTAAGCATGCCTGATAACTGCTAAGCTTTTGCGCCTTAAAAAAAATAAATAAGGGGCTTTGTTTTTGAAGATGGCACAGCTGTTTACAATATACTTGATTCCTGGTCAGTTCAAATTTTTATTAGTTTACGAAACTATAAAATACAGAAATATAGAATGGAAAAAAATGAAAATAATGGGAAAATAGGGGAGGAGAAAGGAAAGAAGAAAATGTATAGGGGAAAGGGGAAAAGAAAAAGAAAAGAAAAACTTTTCTTTCTTCTTTTCCACTTTACCTTACACAATATTTTATTACCTTACACTATATATTTGAATATATTTGACCCACAACTTTGCCTACAGTTGTACTTTGTGTACCTCCTGTAATACTTACCATTTTGTTAACTCCTTGAGTCAGTATATGGACTCTCTCTCTCCTCTCTCTCCCCCCTACCCCTTCTTCTCTCTCTCTGTTCTCATCCAGATTTCTTTATATATTTAAAATTTCTCCTGTAAATGCACATATTGAACATGCTGCTCCAAGCTTCAGATTGTTTTTGCCTAATTTAAATCCAAATAGATTTTGCTTCTTCCTATCCATTATATTGACTGACAATCAGGCGAACCGGTAGTGGCAGCAGTGGGAGGCTCCGCCCACCTGCCCGGATGCTCCTGCGATGCGCAGAAGCATCGTGAGCACGTGCCCGCCCACAAGCGAACTCGTAGTGATAGGTTTTGAAACCCGCCCCTGACTGACGTTAGACTGATCATCTTTCTTCTTGACTCTCAGCATTTTGTTCACAGGTTTTAATCACCCTCATTTACACTTTACCATTCACCTCCTCTTGTTCACCCCCCTTTAACTGCAAACGGCTGACATCTATTTCACCTAGAGTGTTGTTATTTTGACAGCTATTTTTTTTCTCAATAGTAAAACCGACAATATCATTGCCCTTCAAGTGAGCAGAAGAGTGGTAATTAGTCTATCACCAGGACAAAAGCTGAATAGCTTTTTAATAGCCTCTGCTCTGTTTCTTTTTAGTGAAAGTTCTGCATGGACAATGTAGTTGGATTTTGATTCTGTATCGGTACTCTGATCTTCTAAAAATACTGAATTCTTGATTCTGAAGAAAAAATATAGACCTATTCTCTTAGCTGTTAAATTCTCAAATCCAACTAAGTCAACAATAGTAAGATCATAATACAAACTGCTGCTGTGCAATAGACAAAAAGCCTATTTAACTCAGCATCCCATTTTTATTAGATTATAATCCCCGACTCTTTAACATCTGCTTGTGAAAAAGAAGGTGATGCAGACGGCCATTGATTCCCCTATTTGAGAATCTATTACAATTCTTTCCCTATTTTCAGTCACAGAAAGAGAAGATGAAAACTCTAAATTTCATTTACAACCCATCAGCCACATTGCAACCAACATTTAAATCTAAAGATATGGTCCTATGGTCCTTTTTAAGTGAGTATGGATGTATTGCCATTTGAACTATTAAGAGCTCAGTTGATTGTGAATCATTGCTGAACATCATAGAAGAAATGTGTACGGTTTGTTTAATTTCCAATCTCTACCTGTTCCATTTTGTTTTGTTTCAAATTCTGGTTCCAGTTTTGCATATCGTAGGCCTCACTTAATGACTATCCTGTTTAGTGATTATTCAAAGTGATGAAAAAGAATCTTTATGACCAGTCCTCACATTTACGGCCATCACAGTATCCCCTGGTCACATGATTGCCATTGTACACTTCACAACCGGCTTCCCACAAGTAGAGTCAACGGAGCTATAAAACTGCAAATCATAGTTGTGGGATTGTTGTCCCCAAAACTGGGCTCTTGCTTGGTGTCGAAAATGATAAGTCACCGGACACAAGGTGTGATACAAAATTATACTTTTATTTTGATACCAAGATATAAGGACCCTGATTCAAAAAGCTAACCAAGGGCCTTGAGCAAGGTCATACGACAATTCTTATAGTCGAAGGGTGGTCCCATACACCCCTTTGCCCTTCCCCTAATAATGCATGCATAACATATAATATTGATTGGTTAATTGGTTTACAACCCCCTAAAAGTCCTACGCTGCTTATGCTATAGCTAAAATCGTGTCACCTGTTGTTCACACAGGTCACAGGCTTCCTTGCCAGCTATGTGGTTTTGGGGGGCTTTCTTATAAGCAAGCTATTCTTGTGTCTAACATCCTAGCTATTGGTTTTCTAACAGGCAAGGTGCTAACTTCTGTCTCACTACGAATGTGTCCCCCTTTCTATTGCAGAGGAACAAACAGTTTTCTCTGAGGCAGTGCCCCCCCCATTCCCGGCAACCCCTGCCTCCTGCAGTGAGAGAAGACAGGAAAGAGCAAAGCTCTTATCTGTTTGTTGTAAGGCAAAAAAAATGATCAGAGAAAACGTTTTATCAGAATTCATATTCCTCGCTCTCATGTCCATTCCATCCATACCTGGGTCCTATCTCCACATATGACCCTTCCTCTGAATCCCAGCGGCTCATCTCTACATACATGCTATCATTTGATCCTTCAGAATATCTCACTGTATCAGGGGTAAGCTAGGTACCTATGAGAAGACCACATGAGAGAGGGAGAAAGCATTCATTTGCTCTGTTTTTTTTAATAATAATTAGCTTCACAGCTTCCAAACTGTTACTCAGACTGGAAATGTGTGTATAAGAATCTATGCTATGTACAGAGCAATGTTAATAGTAGAATCAAAATGTTTGATGCCTCGCAACAGGCAAGTATTTACAATTTCAGTGTCTCAAGGTCAGATGATCACCATTTACACTCTTCCCAGGTGCTTCCAACAAGCAAAGCTAATGAGGAATCTGGATTTGCTTAATAACCATGTGACTTGATTAATAACCATAGCAAAAAAGGTAACATTGGGCATAACTCATTTAATGACCATACTGCTGAGTACCAGAAGTTCTAGTCCCAATTGTTGTTATAAGTCGAGGACTAAAATGCAGGTCCATTTTTGTGTAGCTTTTGCAGGTAGAACTTGTGAGTGAGAAAACAAAAATTTTCTCACACAAAGAACATTGATAGGTCCACTCTTTTCTGTCCACAAACTGGACATGAAGACAATGATCCATTCTTTAATGGCAGCTTCTTTATGCTGCTTCTAATCTTAGAAATAACACAGAGAAATCAAGATTAATTATTTTGACTTTGTGTTCAGTCTTGTAAATTACACTTTGATATACAGTATGTTTGGTCTTCTGCCTTTATTCTTTGTTTATAAAATACTTAAGACTGATTCTAAGAATGTAACATTACTCGAGTATTAAATACTTTGAGGAGGAATTTATGTTGCATAAATAAACTATGATACAGTGTAGTTAAAATAGACTCTAATCTCTTATTTTAGAATTTAGTTAGAGTTGCAGTTTATAATAACAGAATAACAGAATGAAAGAGTTGGAATGGATCTGGGAGGTCTGGAATGGTTCAGGCAGGAACCCCTATATCATTTCAGACTGATTATCCAAGTGTTGGCGAACTTTTTCAGCACTGACTGCTGAAATGGGAGTGTGTGCGCCGGAATAGCAGTTCCCCGGTGCTGAACTTCTGGTTTCCAATATGTGCATGCTCCCTCATATTCAAATTGCATTTTGCGCAAGGTCACTATTGGAGGGTGAATTAAAAAAAAATCCAATCCCTCCCTGCAGCACCCTTATTTATATACAGAAAGAATCCATATGAGAAAGCAATAATATTTTCAACATTAAAAAAGAGAAAAAGAAATTTGGAGCGGAGAGGGGGTGTAAGTGGAATTTTATATCATGGAACTTTGCATGCCTGCAGCTACTCTGGTTATATAAAACATACCTGGTGAAAACACAGCAGTAAGGATAACCTTTGGGTGTCCTAGTTTGCTCTCAAACTCAAAAACAAAAACTCCCCAAAATTACTTGAATTTTTGGAAAGATTTTGGTTGTTAATAGGATAATGTTAAAAAAAAAAATCTTAAAGTCTATTGTGACAGGTTCTTTTTTTTAAATGTACCCAATTAGTTTGGCCCAAACTCAAAAGAAACACAAAAGCACCGAACATATCTCCCTGAAAGGATTGAAGAGATGCTTAATTTTCTAAAAATAAACATTAAAAAAAATTATAGGTGACTGCTTCCTATATTCTTCCCATACTTCTATGACAATTATTATATTCCATTGTCTTATTATTCAATTATTATTACTATGACAATGCTTATACTATATATTATTTGATATACGATTTTACTATTACCTATTACTCTATTACTCTACTATAATAGACTATGAGCTATACTATTATCAATATACAGCAAATTTTCCCTTCATAAATTTATTCTGCCTTAAGCGCCCCCTCTCTGAGCTTTCTCTCTGAGATTTGTTTTTCTTTTTCTGTTAATGGTCAGCATGCAGAGCTCTTGTATCTTTTTCTTTTTTATCTTGCTGTGTTTTGTCTTGCTGGGCTTCTTTCTCTCCCTTTTTTGGGCCACCCACTCTTTCTAAATGAGAACTGCCTTATTTCATTGGCTGCTGTACTCAGTTTGCTGGTAGCTGAGAGCCCCCAGAGCAGTGGTGAAATTCAAATTTTTTTATTACTGGTTCTGTGGGCATGGCTTGGTGGGTGTGGCGTGGCTTAGTGGGCGTGGCTTGGTGGGCATAGCAGGGGAAGGATACTGCAAAATCCCCATTCCCTCCCCACTCCTGGGGCAAGGATATTGCAAAATCTCCATTCCCACCCCACTCTGGGACTAGCCAGAGGTGGTATTTGCCGGTTCTCTGAACTACTCAAAATTTCCACTACCGGTTCTCCAGAACCTGTCAGAACCTGCTGGATTTCACCCCTGCCCCAAACACATTTGCCTCTAGGTAATTGTTTTATTGACAATTCCTCCATGCTGAGGTTTGGAAAAGCCTCCAATGGAAGGGAAAGAAGGAAGTATGGGGGTCTGCATACTGCATTCAAGCAGTTTGCTCTACCAATGTAATTCTCCTGCACAACTGAGACCTAATATAATTAATAATATTACATTATAAGATGAGTTTCTTTCTCTACCTTTCCCTCTCCAGTCATCATTATTTTCCTTCCAAATGCATAGAAGGCATGAAGCAAATAAGAAGGGTGCACGTAAGAGAAGGACTTTCCTATTGGACATCTTCATCTTTTTTGTTTTCTTATGGCCAGTAATTAAATCATATCATTAATCAGTAATTAAACATTAAATCAATTCTGAACTCATTTCTTCATAAATATTCTTGTTTTTTAATTATAACCACAAAAGGGAGAGGACTTTAAGAGCCCTAGCAACCTATACAAAACTACTCTATTCAAATGATCTTTTGAAAGACTCCTTCACAAGGAAAATGGGATAAAAATGAAACAGAAAAAAAATGACATATTATGCTTTCAAAATTGTCCAGATTGAGTGACTGGCATCTAATACTTTAAAAACGGCAGTACAAAACAGAACAATTTAGGCTACAATTGAATATGACTCATAAACTAGGAGGTAAGTCTTCCACAATATGAAGTAAATTCTATAAATGTATATTAGCAACAGCAGGCTTAAAAGAACAAATAATGTTCTATAATTTTAATGGTACTTTTTTAACAATTAAATATTAAGATGCATGTTTTTTTTTGTACAGGATGTGAATGAGAGTTTGATAATTAGGAAAAGACAGTAGCTACCTAGAGTCTAGTGAGTAGGCAGCATGTAAATTGTTATAATCCATCCATCCATCACTCAAACAATTAATGTCGTGTTGTCTGAGTTATTATTGATAAAAAGAGAGTTAGTGTAGAGAACAAAGAAGATGACTGACAAATATAGGTGAGATCTATTGCCAAAGTAATAAGAAAAACATGTCCTAAATCTCAAAAATGCAGAAGGAATTTGAAAGCATCTTAGATTGACACCACCATTCTCATGAGAATAGAAGGAGAAGAAAGTACAGGTAGTTCTTGAGTTACAACCACTATTGAGCCAAAAATTTCTGTTGCTAAGTGAAACATTTATGTGTTTTGTCCAATTTTACGACCTTTCTTGCCGCAGTTGTTAAGTGAATCACCGCAGTTATTAAGTTAGTAACAAAGTTGTTAAATGAATCTGGCTTTCCCATTGACTTTGCTTGTCAGAAGGTCACAAAAAGGGATCACATGACTGCAACTGTCATAAATATGAGTCAGTTGCCAAGCATCAGAATTTTGATCATGTGACCATGGGGATGCTGCAAAGGTCATAAGTGTGAAAAAAGGTCTTAAGTCACTTTTTCCAGTGCTGTTATAAGTTTGAACAGCCACTAAATGAACTGTTGTAAATTGAGGACTACCTGTATCAGATTTGCAAGATTTTCAAGATTCTGATATTTTAGCCAATCTTTATAAAAGTAGTTTTAGTTTTCCTGTGGAGTTGATTTCTTGGTCTGATTTACAGAGTAGAACTAATGAGGGATATTTTCTATCCAAATTAGACACTTTTAGTAATTGTGCTTTGTGTATGTTAGAGACTGCTTCCTTGTTTTTCCAGTAACTTATAAATTTTAGTATCTATCCTATGTACCTTTGAGAAATGCTACAATAATTTAAATGAAAATCAATTTGTCAATAAAATGTCCGGTTCTTTGGCAGCTTTGTGTATGTTAGAGACTGCTTCCTTGATTTCTTAGTAACTTATAAATTTTAAAATCTATCCTATGTATCTTTTAGGAATGCTACAATAATTTAAATGACAACCAATTTGACAATAAAATGTCCAGTTCTTTGGTAGTACTAAGGACATGTTCTGTCACTTTTCCCCTTCCAGCAAATTCTTCTAAATAAAACTTTCCTCTAATTAGTAAAGCATGATGCCCATCAGTGTGGTCCATGGTGTTTGTCAATGTCAAAAGAATTATACTTTTGTTCAAGGTGTACTTACTCTTTGTGGAATGACAAACCATTTATCCAGAAACAATTCCAAGCATATCTAAGTCAACAATCTATCATTTAGATAATTAGACCTGCAGATAAACAGAGGTTTCTCACTTCTGTGCTACAGAAGCCTCTGTAAATATAATAATGATATAATATAATGCATTTTCAAATAGTTCTTATATCAATCACAAGCCATTAGAACTTGGAACCATTAGTTTTAATATTCTGTTTGATTATTCTTTGTAATATACATTGCTTCATAATCAAGCAAATTAAGTGCCATGAAAGGAATTCAATTCCTGGCCACCAAATGGGCTAATGTTCACCTTCAATTGCATCAAAGCTATAATCTGTATATTATTGACTGTTGTTTAGAAAATCGCCCCCGTTAAGTAATTTCTATTTTCTAAATAGAACCTTTTCTATCTTGGCAATTGGTGATTCTGATACACTGTGAAGATAATAGATATACTTGTCACATATGCCCGTACTTAGCATGTGATCTAGTCCTTTGGAAATTTAAGTACAGGGTATCATATTTGTAATAACACAGTGGTAATCTTTTAAAAAGCTGTTCAAGTCTACTAGCACAAATTTGAAATGATGACATCTGTTTTAACAAATGATAGATTTTCTGTTATGTAAAATCAGTGAAAGAATTTTAGAAGAATGCAAATTTTGAGTGGACTGATGATTTGTAATCAACATGTTGTGAACGGATGTTGAGTAGATGACTTTTTAATGATGAGATAATAATGCAGATATGAAGTATATGAGACTCCACGTTTTACAAAATAACTGACAGGTGATAACCATCTCAGATGAGTAAATGAAGTCTTGATGCTGTTATAGATGACTCACTCTTAGAAAGCCTAAAAGCCCTGGATTATTGATTGGTTGATTGATTAAATTTCTACATTGGCCATCTCACTAAATGACTCTGGATGGTTGAAAACAGCATAGTAATAATATAAACACATGACTAAAAGCACAGTTAAAATACAGAATTAAAAACAAGTTAAAAATGAAAAACAAAGATAAAAAATTCAGAACCATTGATGTACACACACACACAAACATGCGTATATACATATGTATGCACTCTAGCCTCTGCAGTCATTCACTGTAATTTTTTTATGGTAAAGAGAACTTTATTACGCTAACCCAATTAATGCATCATTCAATGTTGTTTACAACAATCCTAAATGGTCAAAATGTTGCTTTAACTGTAAGAAAGTCTACATAATGGTCATGAATAAGTCAGTGATTTGTTCCAAGTCAGTGAGTTGTAAATTAGTACTGTTTGGGCTAAAGCACTCAATATACTAGGCAAAAGGAATATTAAATATCGGGTTGTGACAATGACACAAAGAACCATTTAATTTATCTTAGTTTGTATGGTAGTTTTGGTGAGTACAAGTCTTTTACCACATACATGTAGTACATGGGAGAAACAATAGAATCATATTTATCAATTCAGTTCCCCTTTTGAAGTACCTCTTAGTCCCTTCAATGATATGCTTGTGTTCCAGTGGTGGGTTTCAAAATTTTTTACTACCGGTTCTGTGGGTGTGGCTTGGTGGGTGTGGCATGGCTTGGTGGGCATGGCAGGGGAAGGATACTGTAAAATCTCCATTCCCACCCACTCCAGGGGGAGGTTACTGCAAAATCCACATTTCCTTCTGATCAGCTGGGACTTGGGAGGTAGAGAATAGATGGGGGCAGGGCCAGTCAGAATTTTTACTACCGGTTCTCCGAACTACTCAAAATGTCCACTACCGGTTCTCCAGAACTTGTCAGAACCTGCTGAAATCCATCTCTGTTGTGTTCCACATAATATCTTTAAAAAATTCATTTGCAGATACTATAAGCTATCAAGAATCTTGCAAGGTCAGGTTCTGTTGGATAAAAATGGATATGAATGAAATGAGTATCTATGGCTATAGATATTCCATTCAAACATACCTTGCCATAATCAAATAGCACCAAAAGTCACATTTTATATAGGAGATTTGTATATAGGAGATCTGGAAAAGGCACAGCATGAACTCTTTCCCACTTTGGATCCTCAGTTCCTCATGGCTCTCAGCTGCATACGTACAGCGGACTGTATTCGATTCTCCATTGAAGCTTCTGTCTAATGAATAGAAATGAGAAATGTATAGTTATGAGCTGGGGATAGTCTCCGAGTTCCTTGAAGGAATTTTTTTCAAAACGTCTTTTATGTTTTTAGCTGTACATATTTATTTTACTCACAAATATTTCATTTGAGAAATAAGTTTTTTGTGGAAGGCTTTGAAACTGTTTCAGGCAGCAAATGATCATTCTTTTCTCAAACAACATTCTTTGTCTATAGGAAAACCATCCAGACATTATGTTAGGATTTTCTGAGCATGATCTATATATTTTAACAAAAGATACAGGCAAAGTCTTATTTGAGTGATTTTGAATATGAATATGTCAATCTCATGGAAGTTCATTGATGTTGTCTTCTTCTAAGATGTCTTTCAGCTGTCCTATTGCCTCACTATTCTCTAGTGATCTCCCATCCCAATACTAAACTGGGCACATCCAAAATTAGCTTCTGAACCTAGACAAAGGGGGTTGGACTAGAGGACCGCAAAGATCCTTTCCAACCCTATTATTCTATGTTCTCTGTTCTAAATAGCTAAATACCAGAGGCAGCCTCCCAAAATAAAGAATAATGTTCTGCTGTGAGTTGAGAGAATCATGAGCAATGTGTTTGCATTAATCAAACTAAGCATATATTATACATAACAATAGCACAGCATCTTCCTTTTATTTTCTCCTTTGAGTTATTAAGTCTCCATGGTTATGGGAAAAGGAAGCGATATATCCTGTGTTGATATCTCTACAAAAAAAGGGAGATTAGCTTTGCAAGTCTTTAAGCTTCTCTTCAATATGGGCTCATCAGTTTATGTAAATTGGGTTTTATTGTTTTTTTCCCCCCTTTTGGTTACTCAGCCAATACTGCAGCCATTGCTCACTTTCTTCCAAGTGCCGCTAAGATAACTTAAGAATGTAAAATGTCCATTGTTAAGAGCTTCAGTGAAATTAAAATAATTCCTTTTAATTACCGCTAAAAATATTCTCTGTAGCCAGCTGACAAATATGAAAACTAGAACAGAAGAAGATTGTGGGGGGAGCTGCAGTCTTCACTGTCAATGCAAATTGTGAGCTAAGATAAGCAAGAGATAGAGTGGTAGCATGAGGAAAAAAGAAGCAAGGTAAGTATTAAAAATAATATTGAAAAGTATCAATTTAGTTTTAAGTGAGAAGCAATTGTAGTCAGGTAGAATATCCTCAGGTGTGTGTCTTGAGAAGCGATAGTTAATCTGGTTTTCAGGTGGCCAAAACAGTGGAAAAGTTAACATCCCTGTGACTGATTTCAATGAAGCTAGTGATCGAAGGTAAAGTGGGACAGCACTCTTGAGTTCAGTAAAAACAAAAGGTACACCTGTGTGTAAGAAAGATAGCTGTTTAAACAAATATATGTACAACGAGGAAAGGTACAGTGTTTCCACAAAAAGTATCTCATGCTGGTGTTAATTATTTAAAGTGAAAAAACAACACCAGAGATGCATTTTTTGAGATTTTTCAGATTTTTTTTTCTCCAACAGAATCAACAGTAACATCTTAAAATCATATTTTTTAGACAATCCGGATTCTCAATGAAAAGTATAATGTTTGTATAGACAAGTGCCCAGGTTTTTTTAAAATTAGTTTTGGCTTTGAAAAAAATCACATCCCCCTTCACAATGTTTCTTTGGACAGCAATCTATCCTTAATGAAACTGAATTGTTTATTTAGTCTGCCATATGCATTTTTGCCCATAATTAATGAATCCATTATACAAGAGAAACATTGGATATAGAATTGGATTGTCCCAGTGGTGAAATGTTACTACCGGTTCTGTGGGTGTAGCTTGGTGGCGGGATAATGTGACTGGGTGGGCATGGCCAACTTTTTTTTTAAAAAAAAACCTTTTTTAAAGCATTTTTTGCAACCTATTCAGGTGAATAGGTTGTAAAAAAAATGCTTTTAAAGGGTAAAAAAAGGCTCTGACGATCACAGCTGTGACGCGCAATTATCAGAGCCTTTTTTTCACCTTTTAAAAGCAGGAAGTGATGACACCTGGGCCAGTGGGTGGAGCCTTGTGCCACCATCGCTATGGATCCGAAGCACCTGCCACAATTGCTACCGGATTGCCTGATCTGGTCCGAACCGGAAGCATTCCACAATTAAATCAATGCACAATGGTTTCCTCTTCCATGCAAAACTTTTGTGTGCTCTTTGGCCATTATTCCCAGTTCCTAAATCCATCAAATTGTATATTATGAAAGTAATATAGAAGTATACCATCTATTTTCACAGTGGTGCACAAGTCATTCCCTGCTCCTACAAATTTTTGTTCCCAATATCTGGCTTTTGCAGAACATCATTCCAAAAGGTGAAGATCAACATTATGTCACATTGCTAGTGATTTTGCTGCATGGATAGCTACAAGTAATCACATGTCACTCTCAAATTTGTTAAATATCAGAATAATGCTCATATCAAGTTCCAGTTCCATTATTTCTTATGAATCACCTTGCTTCTGATAAATTTTAAATGATATGAAATTTTTCTTTATATTCTTCTTTAACTTTGCCAGTTTTTGATAAATAAAAACATATGCTAGTAATATGGAAGTAAAGATTGCAAAACATACACACAAAGCTTCATTTGCCTCAGTATTACACTCATGCAACAGCAGATACTCCAAACAAATTCAGGTTGTGGATTGCACAATTTCATATCTCTATGAAATTTTAATCTTCTCTTTGTAAGAGTTGAGGCAACTCTACTCAGTCCAGTACTTTATATTTTGCAGTACAATATTAATACAGTATTAGATTTTTTCTACCAGCAATTATCCTGATATTTGCATTCTTCCAATAATCAAGATCAGTTTCAAATTCATTACAATGCTTACTGCTGATCAATAATTTGCACACAAATCAGTACAGTTGATTTACTAACTACAACCTTCCCATTTCCTGAATGTCTACTGATTTTTTTCTTTATATTTCTTGTCATGGAAAAATAGCAATATCAAAATTCTGAGATGGACTGACATTAGCAAAAACAGATCTCAGATTGACACAGTCTTCTTTCCAGAATGCAGGATCAATGGGGCACTTAGGCCAATCAGAAAAGTAGGCATCTCATTTTAGCATGAGAGTTTTGGTAGATAAAATTTGTTTTCAGAATAACTGGCCTATTTTATTTGATCCCTCTATGACAGAATATGTTTCTGCTTCTTCACAAAGATTGCTATCATCCTGACCCCAACTGCATCATTAATGGTAATGTCCATAGGGCCTTATGTACCTTGTCCATGAACTTCAAAGGAAATGCCTTGATCACTTCCAGTGCTTTCTTCTTTTTTTCATTTCTTCATCTCTGTTATACGTTGTAATCGCTGTCTCTCTTTCTTCAATTTTTTTTGCATTCAATAATGTTAATGTAAAGGTAAAGGTTCCCCTCACACATACGTGCTAGTTGTTCCCGACTCTAGGGGGTGGTACTCATCTCCATTTCTAAGCTAAAGAGCGCTGTCCGCAGACGTCTCCATGGTCATGTGGCTGGCATGACTAAATGCTGAAGACACATGGAATGCTGTTAGCTTCCCACCAAAGGTGGTCCCTATTTTTCTACTTGCATTTTTTTTACGTGCTTTCGAACTGCTAGGTTGGCAGAAGCTGGGACAAGTAACGAGAGCTCACACCGTTACGCAGTGCTAGGGATTCGAACCACCGAACTGCCGACCTTTTTGATTGACAAGCTCAGCGTCTTAGCCCCTGAGCCACCGCGTCCCCTTAATGTTAATGTATAAATAAGAATATTAAATTGTTATGCCAGTTTAAGTATTTCTGTTTTTAAGTAGAAAAGAAAAAAAATATATAATCAGGCTCAAATAAGCTGTTAAGTCTTGCCACATATTGTAATATTTGGGTATCAGAATGATAAACTGTGAGGAGTAAACTCTCTATTTCATATCCTCACTAAATATTATCCAATTTCATTCACCTGATATAACATCAATTATCCATTCTAAAGACGATGACACATACTAGTGACCAACAAATTATAATATTCTTTGATACAGTATATTATTATATCACATATAATAATTTTGCTTTGTGACTGATGTAATTTTGCTCATTCATACAGTGCAACAATGCAAAAAAGCTCATGGAACAGAAGTAGTATTGCCTCAAACATCTTAATAAACTCTTTTCCAAAAGATTCCTATCCAACCATTCCTTATTGTGTTCAAAGCTTCAAAACCTAAACACAACCAACCACATTTTTGTTTATTTAACAATAACTTACTTGACTGGACATTTACTTATATTGAAGTTATTTTGAATGATTAAAGAACTGCTCTGAAATATTTTTCAGGAATCTTTTTCCATCAGACTTCTGGTGAGCATCATGGCGAACTGATGTCCTCTTGATTTGCAGGACTGTGTATATGAGGAAAATCATGGTTGGTGCTAGGCCAGTGAAGGGTACAGACCAGTGAAATCTCTCCATAGGAAGAAAAGATCATTGATATCATACACATGACTTTGGACTGAGAGTTGAAATTAAACTAAGTTGACCTGTACAATACAGCCTTCTACAGATATTGAGCTCATTTCTTAATCATTTTCTGGATTTTTTTAAAATTGTTATACTGGAGAGATTAATCCCCTCTGGATTGACAAGCCTTTTCTGTATTTGTTAGGTAAATCCTCACTACTTTAGAGAAAGTATACCTTAAATATAAATTTGATTAAAAAAAAAAAAAAATTAAAATACATGATTTTTTGGATTACACCACAAAAATATGAATTTCAGAAAATTAATAATGGTTTAAGGGTGCATATTGACTTAAAATTATAGCTTTTATTTATTTAGAAAAAATTTCTCATGAGAAAATGCCTTTTTTAAGGATTATATGATAAGGGGACCTTGAAGGTTGAGCACTAGAGGGAGCAAGAGGACGAAGAAAAGAATGAAGCAAAACTATAACAGAATCAGTTGAACTTTTGTCAATCATTTTTGAATAAACTTCTTGATAAAATGAACAGAGTATATTGCACTTAAATTACAGAACAAAAACAAGCTAAAATCAATAAATAAATCTGAAATCATTTTGAAGGGGGACTTAACTATGATAAACAATGATAATGCAGAAAAATATGGATATACAAATGAATTGATGGATTTATTTTATAAAGGAGATGTATAATTATTGAGCCAGGAAATGGATTTGGATATTTTGTTCTCTTATCGGATATACTAAAGAGTTAAAGTCTTGAAGGATTTTACTGGAGAAGGACAAAAGAAAAAGACAAGTGTTACAAAAAGACAAATGGCATGACGTATTTGTCTTGAATTATGGGACAGGGCAAAACAAATTGCTATTTTGTTCTAGTCCACAAATTTTTGTAAGCCAAAATGTCACATATTTAGTTTTGGCCTTTCATATTGTCTAAGTCAACCATTGTGATGTTGCTTTATTGAGATTTCCAGAGTCAGTGAATTGATGGAATCTAGCGGAAAAATTAAATTTGGTCTCTTCAGTGAATGATAACTATGTCCTGTGTTCTATCGCTCAGTGCAACATGAGAATCTAATCAATATCCTGTTGTGCATCAAGATTACGGTGAGGATCCATTGAGTTGGATTATTGATCTGAAAAGACTCCTTTTAGTTTTTATTATACTTTCTTCTCTGGAGTAACATCAATACAATTGAATTCTGACAAAGGGAAACTGTGTAATCTTTGCGATGAGTCTAGCATTTGGTGGCTCTTTAAAATTATGCAACCATTTCATGAAGCACATTCACAGTAACGGTTATTTCTGGTTTCTCTTTTCTGATGCTACAGTTATAGCTTCTGTCTCAATTTGCTTTGGCAGGAAGGATTTGCTGTGATCAGTCCAGATATTTATATAATCTTCTCTTCTCAGCGACATCTTCTTGCCTTTGAAATAGACCCTGGTTAAAGCAGGGCACGCTCCTCTCCGTAACATTGCACGCAGATTACATCAGTGAGAATGGATAGAAGAAATGCCTGACCTTTTTTCAGATTATGTAATCACTGCGATGCATCCCTGTGTAATACTCTCTACCCAGGGAAAGATAAACTCTATCATTTGCAGAACCAAATTGCTGCTGTAGCTTAATGCCAGTCAGGTAGACATCCCTTAAAAATTCAGGCTGCATTTAAGGGGACCCCCTTCTGTGCAGGATATAGCAACACTTGTGCCAAGGAATCTCAGATATTTGCTTCATAAAGCAATTAAGTTAGTGGCAGCAGCAACAGCAGCCTGTGCTTTCCTATTTTATCTAAATACCCACTGCTAGGATGCCCTCTAGAATGAAGATAACAGGAACAAAGACAAACTGGTGACCGGTTATCTGTACCTGTCTGAATATTCTTTCCAGTTTCATCTAGCTTGTACTACAGTTGGACTAATAGTGTATTTGTTAGCCAGAAAGCCAAATTGTAGAGGTTTTTCTACAGAGAGGTAAGTCCTCAACATATGACCACACTTGGGACCAGTATGTCCATTGCTGAGCAAGGCAGTGGTTAAGCGAGATATGCACAATTTTACAATCTTATTTTCCATGGTTGTCAAGCGAATCACTGCAGTTGTTCCGTGAATCAAACGGTTGTGAAGTAAATCCATCTTTCCCCATTGACTTTCTTTGTCGGAAGCCAGGGAAAGTCACAAATGACAATCACATGACTATAGGATGCTTGCAAGCATGGTAAATACATGTTGGTTGCCAAACACACAAATTTTGATCACGTGACCATGGGATGTCATAAATGCAGGGACCGGTTATTTTTTTTTCACTATTATTATAATTTTGAATAGCTGCTAAACAAATGATTGTATTTCAAGGGCTATCTGTAATTATAATTTCTGTAGGAGTTTACTTAAGGCTATATAGAAATAGCATTTAGACTTATACATTACTTTTATGATGGCGAACCTTTGGCACGCATGCCACAGGTGGCACACAATGCCCTCTCTGTGGGCACATGAGCCATTGCTCCAGTTCAGCTCGACCGTGCATGCACGCGCACCTCCAGCCGGCCAGCTGGTTGTCAGGTCTTTGCCATGCATGCGCAGGGGGTAGGGCATGTGGGGAGATGCGCGCATGTGCAGGGGTGGGTAAGACACGTGTGGGGTCTGTGCATGCATACATGGGGGGCAGGATGCATGCACGGGGGCCGCACGTGCATTGCATTTTGGGGATTTGGCTGCTCGGTCCAGAAAAGGTTAGCCATCACTGTACTACATAATGCTTTGCAGCATCTCCAAGTAGTTTACAATGTCAGCATGTTGTTCCCAACAATTTGGGTCCTTATTTTACCAACCTCACAAGGATGGAAGGACACACACACACACACACACACACACTGTATATGGTGTCTTGGGCCCTGATCTGTTTTTAAGAAGAACCGGAAGATGTGTAGGAGAAAATGACTTTTTGCTGCAGCAGGTTTGTGAACTTTGTATTTGTTATTCTTGGCTTGGAGAAAAAAAAAATCATTTTGATAGATTAGAAAGTTGTCTCATGCTGAAGACAGCACAGAGCAATTCTCTTTGTTCCAAGATGTAGAACCAGAAAGACGGTGTGAAAATGAACCTATCTCCTAGAAAGAAGTGATTGATGAGCAGATAAATACTCTTAGGAGGCCCTCCAGAAGCTGAAAGGCTTAATCATAAACTAGAAAACCACCTGTCAAGAAAGTTGGTTTTGCCTGGGCATTGCAGGTTCATCATTTAATTGAAACCCCATCTGGATTATCTCCATAGTCCTTTTTTAATTCCCTGATTCTAATATCAATTTAAATAAGCCAATACACAAAGGAAACCTGTGCTTTTATAATTCCTTGCTGGTAACCAATGACATTATCACTTTTTCACATTTCTTAAAACTCTTAAAATAGTAAGTAGCATGAAGTCCGGGCTTGCTTCTTTTCTCAATGCACATTTTTTTTTTAACTTGGTAAGAGGAGAGGATTTATGCTTCAAAGTTCAGACCACAAATGTGTGGCAAACAGTGGAAGGCTCTTAGGAAGCAAAAAGTCTGCAGAATGACCACCATGCTTACAAAGAGGTGCAAAGCTGTTCAGTGACCTGATTTACCAGCTGGCACTTCTGATCCGAGTACTTAAGATGCTAGGAGATGCAGGCAAACAATCTGGGAAACGCAACTCTTTTTTTTTTTTTTTAAATCCCATCAGCCCTACCTGAGCTGCAAATTGTCCCTCTGGATAGCGTTACTGGTTCTGAACTGAAGCAGGAGATGAAATTAGCTCTTAACTAGCTTGGCCTTTGTGTGTTTTCTTTACCTCCTTTTTGTGTTCTGCGTGCAATTTTAATTGGGCATTCTAAGTATTCACCAGCACTTAGTTTCTTGGATTGATGGCTGAAAAAAGACCAAAATATTTCCACCTTGCAGATTTTTATGGAACTGCAAATAATATTGAAATAAAGGTTGTTTGGTGTGGCTATGCAGATCAGAGGTGGGTTTCAACAGGTTCTGACCAATTCTGGAGAACCGGTAGTGGAAATTTTGAGTAGTTCAGAGAACCGGTAGTAAAAATTCTGACTGGCTCCGCCCCCATCTATTCTCTGCTTCTCAAATCCCAGCTGATCGGGAGGAAATGGGGATTTTGCAGTAACCTTCCCCTGGAGTGGGGAGGGAATGGAGATTTTACAGTATCCTTCCCCTGCCACGCCCACCAAGCCACACCCACAGAACCGGTAGTAAAAAATTTTGAAACCCACCACTGATGCAGACCCCAAATTTATTTAATAAGTCACATTCATTGTTGCTTTCCACAGCTCATGTTATCTTGAACAAGTAATTTAAGCACTGTTCTTTAAGCATTCCCTTTACAAAATGGAAATAGCATGCCATGCAGTTTAGCAAAGGAAAGAGAATATTCAGAAATAAATGAGTAGATGTATCAATGCTCTAGTAGCTTGCTCCAGGGTTACAACTGAGTGAAAATGACACTTTTACTGGTTGATGTAGTCTTTTATTGCCTGCTTGCCATTAGAACTTGAAAATGATGTCTCTGCAAAGTGATTTTTAATCTTTCAGTCATCATGTGATCAGAGCCAGGTGGAGTGAAACCCTGCGAAAGCCAGTCTTCTCTTTGGGGTATAACTTTTTATGGTCACTGGGATTCATGCTAAATCTACTCTACAGTCCCGGATGCCAGCAGCCTTATGTAGCTAAAAATTACATTTGCCAACTGCATATATTAAAACATGACACTTGACTGAGCGAATAGAAATCCTGAGACATCCTAGTAAAAAGGTAAAGGTTTCTCTGTCACTCATGTATGACTCTAGGGCATGGTGCTCGTCTCCATTTCTATGCCGAGGGATCAATTACTTTTTACAATTACAATTACAAATTTTACAATTACAATTACAAATCCTAGTATCAATTATTTTTTTCAAAGCTTTTTCAGTATAATTTTTTCAGTATAATTTTAGGAAATACATCTTAGTCATGCTGTCTTTTATTCACAGTGTTGGTTGGAACATGAAAATGGACAATATAGCAAGGTATACCAATAACAGTTCTAATCAATTATTAAACGCAAACTGGGTCTTGGCATTTCATTCATTCTGAGAATAAAGGTAAAGGTAAAGGTTCCCCTTGCACATATGTGCTAGTTGTTCCTGACTCTAGGGGGTGGTGCTCATCTCCGTTTCAAAGTCTAAGAGCCAGCACTGTCCAAAGACGTCTCCGTGGTCATGTGGCCGGCATGACTAAATACCAAAGGCGCACAGAACGCTGTTACCTTCCCACCGAAGGTGGTCCCTATTTTTCTACTTGCATTTTTTACAGGCTTTCGAACTGCTAGGTTGGCAGAAGCTGGGACAAGTAACGGGAGCTCACCCCATTGCGTGGCACTAGGATTTGAACCTCTGAACTGCCGACTTTTCAATCAACAAGCTCAGTGTCTTAGCCACTGAGCCACCACATCCCTCTCTCTTTTTTTTTTTTTCCTATTCTGAGAATAAAAAAGGCTAAAAGAAAACATTGGAGGTTCTCTTTAGCAGTTCTAGTCATCCTTCACATTATGCTCCGAATTGACCTCAAAGCTTCTGGGCTTTTTAATTCACTTTGCATTTTTATTTTTTTCTTCTGAAAAGTCAAGGAAAAACCTGGCAGCTTTATTTTGCATATTTTATGGGCTGGCTTTCAAAATCTGGGGAGAACTTTTGCTTTGGGCTCATGTAGTTGTACTAATAAATTGTTTAATGACTTTTTCATAGTGAGAACACTCTTTACCCAAATTATTCTGCCTTATTACTTTCTATATTGTTGATCCTGCTGTCAGTAAGTAGATTTGGAAAGGTCAGTTTTAATTATAAATTAAGCCTCTTAAAATGCTGTCAGTTTTTCAATGAACTCGGCTTTATTTCGGACATATTATTTAATTTAATGGTGGCCCAGATTAGATTTTGTAACATTTGAACCTTTCTTGATAACTCTAGACCAGGGGTGGGTTCTACTTACCTTTACTACCGGTTCGCATCACGCCCGCGTGCTCTTCTGCGCATGCACAGATCACCTATGATGACATCCAGGTCAGTGGGCAGAGCCTCCCGCCAGTTTTACTACCGATTCTTGAGAACTTGTCCGAACCACTGCTCTAGATCTCTCTGACCTTGATGGCACTGCAGATCTAGAAAGCTCCGTAAAGTTTATTTTCCAACTCTCAACAGAAGATAAATTTTCTTGAATTAATTAAAATTAGACTAATGGAGAGGACAATATACACTCAATTTCATATTTCCTAGATAAGCAAGAATAAATCAGGCTCTGAATTTCTGATTTAATATATGATAGCGATGATCTTGCTAATACTCTTCTATTGGAGAATCATTTGGAGGATTATTCTCTCTATTAAAAAATAGAATAATTGTTACACCCATTGCCAGATACCTGCTAATCACACATTGGATACAGTATTAACAGCAGAAATTAATGAAAATCATTATAAGTCATCCATAGTAGCAGTGCAAAATTTAAATGTATCCAGTCTAAAATGTATGCCTTTTTGCCTAGCGTGTGTAAGGGTAAAGTCATATTATTCAGCAAGATCTTGTCTAAATCTGCAGGTGGGCTTGCTGATTACGTACCTGGCTCCTTGCTGTGTGGCAATGGCCCTGCCCGAGCTCCTCAACATAATAGCCAGGGTGGCGGTTGATACCTCCAGGCTTTTGGTCATGGAGGATTTCAACCTGCCATCCATCGGTGAAACATCTGAGGTGACTCGGGGATTCATGGCTTCCATGACAGCCATGGACCTGACCCAGTTAATTCATGGCCCTACTCACGCAGGAGGACACACTCTGGACTTGGTTTTTGTCTCTGCTCAGTGGTTGAATGGCCTAGCTACAGGGGATATAGCCATCGAACCCTTGTCATGGTCAGACCATTCTCTCCTTAGGCTTGACTTTCTGATCGCTACACCCCACTGCAGGGAGGCGGAACCGATTAGGTGGTTCTGTCCCAGGCACCTGATGGATCCTGATAGGTTCCAGATGGAGCTTGGGCTATTCCCTGAGACTCTGGCTCACAACTCGACTGAAGACCCGGTGGCCGCCTGGGATAGGACGGCCGCTGGTGCTTTGGATCGGGTCATGCCTTTGCGGCCTCTGACCTGGCGCCGAACCTGCCCAGCTCCTTGGTTCTCCGAAGAGCTGAGGGAGATGAAGTGCCGGAAAAGACACCTAGAGAGTAGTCGTTCCGAATCCGACCGAACACTGGTGAGGTCTCATATTAAGACCTACTTAGTGGTGATAAAAGCGGCAAAGTGTAATTACTTTTCCGCTCTTATTGCGTCGGCAGATAACCATCCAGCTGCCCTGTTTAGGGTGACCCGCTCCCTTCTCCATCTGGGAGCACAGGAAGACCCCTTGCAAGGGCGAGCTGAGGATTTTGCACAATATCTGCATGATAAAATCGCTCAAATTCGGGAAGGCTTGGACTCTGACTGGGTAGGTTCAGGCGGGATGTCTGAGGCGGGTCTTGAGAATGTTATCTGGGATGAGTTTGACCCTGTGACTCCTGAGGATGTGGACAGGATGCTGGGGAGGCTGAATGCAACCACATGTTTATTAGACCCGTGTCCCTCCTGGCTGGTGCTGGCTACCCGGGAGGTTACACGAGGCTGGCTCCAGAGGATTATAAATGCTTCCTTGAGTGAGGGTTTCCTGCCTCCTGCCTTGAAAGAGGCAGTGGTGAGGCCGCTCCTCAAGAAGCCCTCTCTGGACTCAGCTGTTGTGGCAAATTATCATCCAGTCTCCAATCTTCGCTTTGTGGCGAAGGTTGTTGAGAGTGTGGTGGTGCGACAGCTCCCGCAGTACCTGGATGAAACTGTCTATCTAGATCCGTTCCAGTCCAGCTTTAGGCCTGGATACAGCATGGAAATGGCATTGGTCACATTGGTTGATGATCTCTGGAGGGCTTGGGATAGGGGCTGTTCCTCTGTTCTGGTCCTATTAGACCTCTCAGCAGCTTTTGATACCATCGACCATGGTGTCATGCTGTGCCGGCTGGAAGGTTGGGAGTGGGAGGCACTGTTTTACTATCTCTCCGACCGGTCGCAGTCTGTGTTGGCAGAGGGGCAGAGGTCTACCTCAAGGCACCTTGTTTGTGGGGTGCCACAAGGGTCGGTCCTCTCGCCTCTCTTGTTCAACATTTATGTGAAGTCGCTGGGTGAGATCATCCGTGGTTTTGGGGTGCAGTGCCATCTGTACGCTGATGACACTCAGCTGAACATCTCCACCCCAGACCACCTCAATGATGCCCTTAAAGTGATGTCCCGGTGCCTGGAGGGGTCTGGATGGGGAAGAACAGGCTCCGACTCAACCCCTCCAAGACTGAGTGGCTGTGGTTGCCGGCATCCCGATATAGCCAGCTGGTGCCATCGCTATTGGGGGCGAGTCATTGGCCCCCACGGAGAGGGCTCGTAACTTGGGCGTCCTCCTGAATGCACGGCTGTCTTTAGAAGAGCATATGATGGCCGTGGCCAGGGGGGCTTTTTATCAGGTCCGCCTGATATGCCAGTTGCGCCCCTTTCTGGATCGGGACTCCTTATGCACAGTCACTCATGCCCTTGACACTTCCCACCTGGACTACTGTAATGCTCTCTACATGGGGCTCCCCTTGAGGAGCACCCGGAGGCTCCAACTGGTTCAGAATGTGGCCACGCGGGTGATTGTGGGGGTGACATGGCACTCCCATGTAACACCTCTCCTGCGCAAGCTGCACTGGCTTCTGGTGGTCTTCCGGGTGCACTTCAAGGCATTGGTTCTCATCTTTAAAGCACTCCATGGCTTAGGGCCTGGGTATCTACAAGACCACCTTCTGCCACTGATAACCTCCCACCGGCCAATACGCTCCCAATGAAAGGGTGCCGTCGGTCAAACAATGTCGACTGGTGGCCCCCTGGGGGAGAGCCTTCTCTGTGGGGGCACCTGCCCTCTGGAACGAGCTACCCCTAGGGATACGACTGATCCCGGACCTCCGTACTTTCCACCGGGCCCTGAAGACTTTTCTATTTCAGCAAACCGGGCTGGCTTAAAGTTTTTAACTGGTTAATTTTATGGGTAAGGGGTTTTAAATTGGGGAAGACAAATTGATTTAATTATGTTTTAAATTATTTTAATTTTCATATTGTATGTATTTTAATCTTGTCTGCTCACCGCCCTGAGTCCTTCGGGAGAAGGGCGGTATAAAAATTTAATTTAAAAAAAAACTGGATTAAAGTCAGTAATTAATATTTTTATGAAAAAGGAAAGTAACTGAATTGTGGAAATTGTTCCATGAATGCCATCAGTACACTAGATTGTTAAATTTGAGATCACACATGGAAAATGGGAAAAATTAAGGAAAAAGGGCATTGATTTTATAACTAGACAAATCATCATTTTAAACCACCTAGAGTCCACAACATACAAAAAGCTATATTAAATACAAAGTAAATACATTTGCAAGAAAAGGAAGAGCAGCTTACTGTATCTGCCTCCCTCCCTCCCTCCCTCCCTTTGGTGCAGAGCTGTGTTGACAGCTAAAGAGATAGAAAGGTCTGTTCAATATATGGAGCTTATCAGTGCATTGTGGGCAAGGACAACCATTTGAGTTAATTTTTAAATTGGATTTTGGGTCTCTACTGCTGAATTTATAATGATAACTAATGCAAAGTGAGAATGGGGAAATATGTTTTGCAACTGTCCTGTGACATGTTTCTATAGCTTTCAGCAACTTTCAGTCAACTGTTGCTCATAATGGCCATCAACAACATCAACAGGATGTTTATTTCAAGATATTCACTTTATCTGCTGTAAAACAAAACAAAATATGCATGCCAGGACTAATGGATATCTTGCTTGGTATTGTGAAACAGGAGAAACTCTATAAAATGGACAGATTTTATTAAATTCCAATCAGGTTCCTTGTAGTAGTGTCCTACCAAAAATATTTCTACAGAAAGAGTAAGGAACAATAATTGCTTAATATCACTCCAACAAGGCATAGATCAATCTATCTGTTTTCATGTTTGTAAAAGTGGCAAAGTTGGGAAACACTTATGTAGACTGTGAATCTTTTCATAACTGAGGGTATTATATAGATAAATATTCCATTTAACCACCTGTAAAAACACCATTAAGATTTGCCTAGATACGTATCATAGGAACGGTTGAAGAAATGCCCTGAGATACTTATATATCCATGTCATGCACAATAAGTTACATTTTGCCTTTAGAATGGGAATTGTGACATAGAACCAGGTTACTTTTAGAAGAGTTTCAGCAGCTGGACTGATATTTCCAAGACTGTGACAGAGGGGAAAAGATGCCATGTTGTTCTATTAGAAAATATAACTGTGCAGTATGAAGAAATGAGTAATAGGCAGGATGCCCTGCAGTGCACAGTATGTTTCTACACTGCTATAAGGATATATAAGTTTTTGCCAGCTTTAGCTGCCATTAACTGAGTTCACAGTCTTAAATATATTTCACTATGGTTAAGTCTCACTAAGTAGGGTTCCAAGTAAACATACATAGAACTATAAATTATATCTCACTAATATAAATTTAGTTTGGTGAAGTAATTAATGCATCAGGCTAGAAACCAGGACATTGTGAGTTCTAGTTCCACCTTGGGCATGAAGCCAGCTGGGTGACCTTGGGCCAGTCCCTTTCTTTCAACCTAGGAAGAAGGCAATGGCAAACCACTTCTGAAAAACTTTGTCAAGAATACTGCAGGGACTTCTCCAGGTAGCCTCTGTACCAGTATATTTATTCTTTTTTATAAACCCACCACACCATAAGACCTGGAGAAGTATTGCAATAGGGTCCAGCCATCCTCATTATTTTAAAAGATAGAATGATGCATCTTATAGCTGTTAGCAGATACAAAGTATCTGAATAAACAAAGTTTGATCTTAATTAGATCAAGTCTGTAGCTTCCAATTAGACAAAAATTTAAGAGTTATGGAATATATAAAGCAAATGTGGATGGTTGCTAGGGAACACTGGCCATAGCCATTTAATTTTTTGTTGTTCAATCGTTCAGATGCTACTGACATTTTGTGACCCAATGGACAACAGTTCATAAGAATTGTCTTCTCAATAGCTGTGTCTTTCTGTTCTTAAAAATGCATGAATACTAGATAAACACCTCAGCAATTTAATAGATATAAAGTATTTTATACTGCAAATGGATATTTCAGGATAAGAAAACTTTCAAAAGATTTGTGAATGCTCCATATACAGTCTGTCCAAAACATAACAATCAGCTTCTTCAAGATTTATTTCAAGAAGTAGTCACATCACATTCACAGCAACCAGATTAATGGAATCTCAAAACCCCCAATGTTTTGGTCTCCTCAAAATATTGCATGGTAGAAAAACAGGTGTGTGCAACTAACAGTTTTTGTCGAAATAATGAATTGGGTGTTAGGATGTAACTATGCAGGCTCTACCCCATATATACTTTTCTGCACTGTCATAATTCAAGGTCAGAATTGTACTTTGTATTGAATTTGCTGCAACTCACATGCCATCATTTCTCCCTCCATCTGCCTCATAAACACCCATGGCCAAAATGCTACATTTTGCACATTTCTGCAATTTAACCCTTTACTAGCCAGCTCAGTGTGTTCTACTGCCATTTCTAATAATTATTTTGATGTTTTAAGTATTAAGCCATTCTGTTAATGCCTCAGTACTAATTTAACTTTTATTTGTGTTGATTTAGCAAAAATAATAAAAATCTTTACTTGTTTTAACTTTTTGCTAGTTTATAGCAAAAGTACACACATATACACAAATGAAAGTGCTTTACTTTGTGATCTCCATAAACAATTCTAGATTTGTATAGATATTTCAACATCAAATTAGGACTGATGCTTGACAACATCTGTCTTTTCTTGTTGTTTTAATTAAGAGGTTTGTTGGCTGGGCATTCTTTTTTTTTTTCTCCTGCATTTAATACTTCACAGCTGAAGTAACACTTGTTGTCATCAGAAGAGACCTTTCATGAGACTATCAAGTCTAGGCCCTAAATTTATCTAATTGCAGTGTTCTTCTTCAGTTACAGTTACTTCCTTGAGCTGAGGAGCAGTGGAGATTTGGATGAAACATCAAGATTAAATTTGGCAAGGCTGTGAACTGAGCTTTTACAATACCACATGTTGGTGCAGTACAACTATATTTTGCGTGCTGGGAAATACAAAAGGCGTCTATGGGCAGATAGATCCTAAGCTACAAGAGACAGATGGCAACTAATGCGCTCCCTGCTGATGTTCCATCTTTCATACTAAAAGCAATTTGGAATAAAATAATAAATGATAAGAAAATTAAAAATTAAAACTTCTATTTCAACTGGAAAATTGTCTGCTGTGAGAATATAGATTGCCATTACTAAGCGTTAGCCATGAATGAAACTACAGAAATAATTGGCAGCTTGATAGCTATGTTCCTGCTCTGCTTGTGTCCTTCATGATTTTTACCCCAAAGATGAAAGATACATTTCTTCTTCCTCTTTTAGCTATTCTTTTGGCCTTTGCCAATTTAGTCGTCCCCGTAGCCAGATTTCTTACCTTTTTTTAAGGATGACGTTTATATAGTTAACCACATCATAGTGTTAAGCTGTGCACATGAATCATAATGGGTTAAAGTTATACATGACTTGTGCATCTTAAGAATAATTAATCACTGACTTTTAAGGGCCAAGATTATTATTCAGAGCTGTGTTTTTTACACCCCAGCCCACTCTCAGAAGAGACAGTTCTCTCTTAACATTAGCTGCTTATGAGCAAGAGAAGACAGGTTATTGATTTCTTGTGAGGTAAATTTTGGTATGTATATGACCTATCCAGAGACAGCTCACTCACTCACTCTATTCCTTTGATGGTTGTAATCAGAACTGCAGAAAAAACAATTACTACTGTTGGAAGTTAAAACCCACCCCTCTCCTAGAAAAATGAAATATTTTAGGATATACTAAAAAGGCAGAATATTTTCCCCAAATTGAAGCAGAAACTCAGCCGCCCCACCCCCACCCCCTAGTTAATGGGCCATTAAGGCCTGGGCCAGTCTATCCTACATAACAAAGATCTACCTTCTTCAGGCAGAGCCATATAAGGAATTGCCCAAAGCCCTTTCATTACATCACCACCCAGCAACCAAACTTGGACTCAAAACACAGCCTACAGAATTGCCCCTGGATGGCCCCATGGGAGTCTGACAATCAATCAGAATACGGTCAAAGACAATGCCCAGCAGAAGGCATAAAACCAAGGCACTCTCAGCATCTCGGCCTTTTTTTTCTGCTCAGGAACTCAAGCCATGTGATCCTGTTCATCAGTAAACCTTCTTTCCAAACAACTTCCATGAATCCAGTATCTTTTCCCCCACTTGGAACTGAACCCAGATGGACATTTCTTCCAATACTACCAACCTCAAAAAGAGGGCTGTAAAAATATTTACAGACCTCTCGCATCCTGGACATAAATTGTTTCAACTCCTACCCTCAAAACGATGGTATAGAGCACTGCACACCAAGACAACTAGATAAAAGAACAGTTTTTTCCCAAACGCCATCCCTCTGCTAAAGAAATAATTCCCTCAACACTGTCAAACTATTCACATTAGGCTTCATTACTACTGCTATTGGTCTTCTCATCGTTCCTGTTGCCCATCTCCTCTCACTTGTGACTGCATGACTATAACTTGTTGCTTGTATTCTTGTGATTTATATTGATATTGTTTCCTAGTATGATTTGATTGCTTATTGTACCATATGACTGTTCTGTTCTGTTCTGTTCTGTTCTGTTCTACTCTACTCTACTCTACTCTACTCTACTCTACTCTATTCTCTGATTTCTCCCTTCTACTCTCTTTAGTGCTATGCTAACATTTCTTTTACCCTATTCCTTTTTAGTTATTTTGGGTAGCTTAACAGGGAACAATCTGTGTTTACTTATTTCTTTTCTTTTTTCTTAGAAGAAAAACTTGATGAAATTCTCTTTGGAGGGATATGGAATGGGTGCACATCATGCACTTTTATGAAGTAGCTAGGATCCTCTCTAGTAGTCTACAGCTCTGCATTTCTCAAGCTTCAATTAATTTGTTAGAAAAGATATGGAAAAGGAACTCCTTCAATGGGAATTAAAGGAGCTTTATTGAATTAGAAACTACCTTGTCTCAAAGGAGGCTGGAATACAATCCCCCTGAGCATGTGGCAGAAAATTGGAAGCCCTTTTTTTTTTCTTTAGGAAAGGCAACTCATTAGAAATAGGAGAGAAAAATCTATTGCAGTTCAGCTGCTGGCGTTTTTGGAAACATTTACTTGGCTTTCAAGCCTCCTTTACTAATCACAGATTAAACTTTCATCCTATTTTAGATAGTGAAATCCATGTTGTCTGTACTATAATTAGCATTGCCAGTTGCTTCTGAAGTTTGAAAAAAAAGTAGATATTTGAGAGAAATATGTACTGTTCCATGTAGGTGAAACTATTCTAGCAATTTTAGAGAACATTAAGATTCTACAAGTGAATAATATTAAGGATAAATATTACTGTTATTTATTGGGCTTTGTTCACATGTATTTATTACTACATTGCTTTTAGGTGAAACAGCTACAGGCATTTCAGAGAACAATAGAAGAGAATATATGTAGCTGAGGGCTGAATTATGGAGTCCTTTGTGCTCTCTGAGCTTGGTTTGCTTGTAGATGTTTTATTACATGATTAGGTCACATCATCATTGCTAGTTAGTGTTGGGTTTGCTCCCTGTAGCTTGCCCTGCTAGTGTTGGTGGGAATGTGATTTTCTCCTTGGTAGTGCTTTTATTAAGTTATTGTTTTCTGATTGTTTGTCTGGTGTTAATCTCTGTTTATCTGTCAGAGGATATTCCCTCATCTGTAGATGAAATAAATCTTAGTTTGGTTTCTGTCATTATGCCATGCAGAGGTTAGATGTTTTATCCTTAATGTTTCTATAACACTCTAATATCATGAGAAATCATGCCTTGACCATCTACTTTTATATAAGTCTTTCCCAAATTAGGTTTCCTCCAAATGGACAGATTTTCAACTCCTAGAATTCTAAACAAGAATCCGAATTTACAGAATATGATCCTCACCAGTGGTTTGCCCAGCCTAACATTTGGCATCTAGAGAAATACCACATTAGATTCTGGAGCACAAATTTATAGCTTGCATGCACACAATATTGTAGTATTGATTACTAGTAGATTGGTTAACTTTTTACTTTTTTACACTTTTTACACTTCTTTTGGTTCATGGTTCAGGGGTGTCAAACTCACATCGTCACGTGACATTTCAGGATTTTTTCCTCCTTTGCTAAACTGGACGTGGGCGTGGCCAGCACTCATGGCCCATGGGCCATGAGTTTCACAGCCCTAATGTAGTTGAATAAAATCAACATTTATGGGCCATCACCTCCCCCACAATTTAATCATGGATTTCACTCACACCTTATGGATTTGTGCATTATTCAAATGGATTTCCATTTGCTCTGCCTGCAAATGTTTTGTATACTATTGTGCTTCTTCAATTCTATTGAATTTTAGGTATATTAATATATGATAATTTAAGCATATTTCATTATTTTAGACACATTCTGTAAACGTAAAATAAAGAGCACTAGGAAATCCTAAAACGATGTAAAACCCAAATATAATTTGAGGGTGGGTGGACACATCTTAGTCATAAATTCTGTGTTTAAGCATTAATTTGGCCTATCTTTTGGTAGTAGGAAGAGTCACCCTGGAAGGGTGGAATATTAACTATGCTGAACTCTTTTTTTAATAATAATTATAACCATTTTGGGCCATAAGGGGAGAAAAACCCACAACAGTACCATTATTAGAGCCAATCAAGATGACATAAAACAGTGGGCCAGTTTTTGAATTTCCCACATCTCATTATCGAGCCAAGTGTTATAGAAAGCAGCAGATGCAGAAGAACGAGAAATTAAGCCAGGTGCTTCAGCCAAAATCCTTTTTATTCCTTGTTGTGAACTCTTTAGCTCTTTCTCTTCTTGGGCATCAGAGTTCAAATTTAGAATCTGCTTTCTTAAATACTGGTAATTCAGAGAATCTTTGTACCCAAGCATGGGCCTTTTCCTCAAGATAAAATGCAATAATTATGTGCAGTTCAAATCAAAGGGTGAGCGATTATTCTAACTTCACTACTTGGACCCTGAATTTTCCCTGCCATGTCTCCGTTTTTTATTCTTATTGTCAGATGATCAACATATGCAATGTTAGGCAGCAGTTGACTCTGCCAGTGTAATCTACTTTCCTTTAAATTCATGGACATAATCCAGATGAAGAATGATGGTGAATGACTGACAGGAAAGATGGAGGTTGCATTTCAGATGTGAATAATGAAAAGAATGGATATCAAAATAAGGATAATCTTTCATGGAATTTATCCATTTTATGCTACTGAATTTCCATTCTGTATCATTTGCATTCACTTTTGCACACCTTGAATTAACTGCCAAATGCACTTGCAGTGGAGATATCTCCGGTACACAAAAGGAGCGAATTGGATGGACTACAGCCATGATAAGGTTTATTAATTTTGGTATTCTGATTGAAATAAGTTGTCGCCTTATGTCCTGGCCTTAGAAGATTTTAAGACAGTATTATTTCTTGCTCACACTCTACCCCTGCCCTGTATGAGACTGTTTAATAACCAGGAAGGAGCTTTATGCAAAACCACAACTTTGACATCTGCTTCTCTCTTATTTTTTCATTCAGTTAAGTTGTCGTTCATTCATTCATTCACTGATTATTGCTCCCCAGCCCGTTTCCTCAGGCACCCCCTGGAGACCTTCGCCTCGCCATCCCAAGAGGTAGCTTAATCTAGAATGCAAAAAGGATTTATCGGTGCTTTCTCTATAGATCTACAAGCTTCTTGTTGCAGCCATAAAGGAATGAGAGGAAGAATTAGCCTGTGTGTTTGTGTGGCTCTGCTCCAGTAAATATTTTGATGCATCTGCTGCCAGCACTGGTCTGAGGGAATCTACCTAGCATTTAAATTTTGATGGCGAGCTGTTTTGAATAATAAGAGTGCAGCCGGCTGTGAGTCAGTGCATGTGTGTTGACTGAAGGGGGGAAAAAAATCTAAAAGCTTAATGCCTGCTGAACGCTGAGCTGCAGTGCTTTGCTTTTGCCACCACCACCACTCCTTCTCCTCCTCCTCCTCCTCCTCTTTCTAGTAGATATTCCAAACTGATTTTTTTTTGTCTTGCTCACTGAAGGGGAGGAACAAAAAAATATAGCCCCTCACCCAAGTAGCAGTTGCAATGGGTGCTGTAATGGGCACGTTCTCTTCTCTGCAAACCAAACAAAGAAGACCCTCGAGAGGTAAGGACCCTTCCCCCTCCTCCTTTCCCCCAGGTGTTATTAGTGAGGATTCAATGTTACCCCTTTTCCTTTAGAAACCGAGGGGATTAAAAAAAAAAAAAAAGACCGAAGCATGTGCCACTTGCAACTAACACAGCGAACGCCGATCGTTTGGAGGAAATTTGCAGCAAACGATGAAAGCTAGCATGCGTCTCTCTCTATCTCTCTCTTTCTGTGTATGCCTGTTTCTGTGTTAGGAGCTGCAGAAGGAAGAAAGGGGGTAGTTTCCTTGGGGTCTTCGTTGTGGTTGTTCGGAAGAGGGAAGGTGTGCCTAAAATGTTGTAAAGCCAGCATACAAACATGTGTAAGGCGGAGAACTAGAGAGGTAGCCAGCTGGGCAGAGCAGTTGCAGAAGAAACCTGTTTACTCTGGGTCCCATGCTGTGTGTGGTTCCTGAGGGGTAGTATCAACATAGGAAAAGAAAAAGAAAAAAAAATCAGCATTTACCAGCTGCCTTTGAGGATCACTTAAAAAAAAAAAGGAATAAGACATTACTTCTGAAAAAGATGTGTAAGAAATGCTGCCGGTGGATGTCAAATGTTTGCCTTTTTTGGAGAGGGAGGGAGAGAAGGAGTGATAGATTTGCGGAGCAGCGGAAGTGAGAGAGCAGTCAGGCAAGCAAGATTTTAAGCTTTCTCTCTCACACCCCAATCCTTTTTCAAATCCTGAAATTGGCGAGATTTGTATATAGCATGCTAATATTCTGTGTTAACTGTGCACTGTTTAGGATAGGGTGGCTTTTTTTTTAGCCCTGTTTCCTTACTGGTATTAACCCCAGAGTTACTGGGGTTTCTTACTGGTAAGTAAGGAAACTTACTGTTTCCTTACTGGTATTAACCCCAGAGTTGAAGAGAATTGGGGAATCCAAAGTTGGGAGGCTCACTAAGGAGTAAGATGAAAGAAAACAAGTTGGACAAGATAATTTTGTTTTGTTTTCTAAATCAACTTTATGTACTCAGTTCTCTCACACTGGCTCTAGAAACAGCATAAAAATGCAAATGCTCCATGGACAGGACCATAGAGTTGTGGGTAGCTTTTTAAAAGTAAGGTTTCTTTTTATGGGAGAAGATCAGTTCCATAATGGCAGAGATGGGAGAACCAGTTTGTAGATCCACACTCATTGTGGAGTGATGGAATAAAGTGTGATGGAAGTATGATGACTAAAAAGGTCAACTTTTCCCCAGTCAGAAATCCTTTTATAGATTTTGGCAGCCATCCTTCCCACAATTTCCTATATCCCACTGAAATCACCAGGATTTAAGTGGCTTATAGGTATCCATGGTTGCTGTCCATATTTTTTTTTCATAGATACTAGTGTGAAGGCAATTGCTAAGAAATACTTAAGAGTATCTCAATCCACATGTTAAACCTGTTGAGGTGATAGAAGTACTTTAGAATTTAGCTGAGCTTTACTGAAATAAATTCACTTGGTATATACATAATATTTTGCATAAATTTACTAATCTTTGATACTAAAGACCCAAGTTAAAAATAAGAAGTGCTGTTTATTTTTCTGCATGCAGGCTACCATTCTGATTTAACCTGAAATAGTGGAGAATTTATTCAGAGTCACTTTGAGTTTGCAGTTTCCTGCTTCCACCATTTTACAACAGGTGGTCCTATGGGGAAGAAGGGAACAGCTTGAAATGGCTGGTGACTAGATTACTTTATTAATATTTATTAATTATAAATATTTGACTTGGGGGTAGTGATTCTCTTTCAGCTACAAGTATCACCAATACTTTCCCTTAAAGTCTTTATTTAGCAGTGTTCTTGGAGATGCAGTTTTAAGGCTGAAAATAATGCTGGGCTTTCCTGAAGTCTGGGTAATTATTGTTTGTTGGTTTTTAAGTTCCTAAATAGATACTTTGCTCTGGTCTCCAAAAGGGGTAAGTCAGGATCTGTGGATTTTTATCTCCTTTCCTTACATTTTTCTAAGGTGGCCAAGTTACCTTTCCTTGCTCCATGACTTTAAAGAAGTCAAAATGTTATGCAAGCAATGCAAGTCTGCCTCTTGTCCTTATCCAAATAGGAGCGGTGATGCTTGATTGGGAAATAAACTGCAATAGCCTAGCTATGTTCCCATGTGGCATGACCCCTCTTAACATAGGAATAGTCATGAAGTTCTACATGTCCTGCATGAAGTTGTTGGTTACAGTAGAAGTAGGGGAAGGAGAGCCCTCACCTGCTTTCAAACACTTTATGGCAAGACCTCCATGGAGATGATAAGGAGTCGCTCTTAGACTTCATGTAAGTGGAAGGACTGATGGAATGAAATGGGGGCTTTTCCTTCAGCAGTCAACAAAATTGAAGCCAATTGGCAGATTCTAGAAATCATCAAGGAGAACAGTTTGCATGAACTAAGCAAGGAAGTAGTATCACTCTCTACTTTCAGACTGCTGCTTCACACTGTGGAGAACAACTAACGATGATATGTTAAATCTTAGCTGCAGTTTCTCAGGAAGCCCCTGCTGAGAAAATATTTCATTTTGTTTCCTGCTGCAAAAATATAAAAACACCAGTGAGCTATGGCATTCCATAAATCCCATATACTCACTTGTCTATGGCAGTTATAATGTTCTGGAGGCCTTAGCGACTGATTGACTGTAATGAATGTCAGGTTTCCCTTTTACATGAATAGTGAATGCGGGGAGAGGAAACTACAATCAAATCTATTCTTCTTAATCCCCTGCACAATCTACATGTGGTAGCAGATGCCATTACATTGTTGTGCAGAAAGAACTTTATATTAAGTCCCCAATCAACAACCCATTATAGATGATGGCAATTTTGAAGATTTTAAGTGGGAACATCCCAAAATTGTTTTGTTGCAAAGGCAAGGCATTGTTCATGGTAAGAATTTACTCCTATCTCTTTAGTTTTCAGTGTACAAGAAAAACCACATAACTTCTTAAACTTTTCTTGTTCAGCCTGCTACCTATACTAGAAGCTTTTGCTAAGGTTTGCTTTCAGAAGTTAGTGTGTGTAGGTGTGTGTAGGTACCCAGAAACAACTTATGGAAGCAAATATAAAACCCTCAAATTACGACCACAATTGAACCCAAAATTTTATGTTGTTAAGTGAAAAATTTGTAAAATGGAGTTTTGCTCCATTTTATAACTTTTCTTGCTCCATTTAAATGAGCCACTGCAGTTGTGAAATTAGTAACCCGGTTGTTAAGTGAATCTGGCTTCCCCATTGACTTTGCTTGTCAAAAGGTGGCAAAAATGTTCACATGACCCTGGGACATTGCAGCCATCATAAATAAGTTGTCAACCATCCAAATGTAAATTACATGACCATGGGGATGCTGCAATGGTCATAAGCATGAAAAAAAAAATTCAATGCCTTTTCAATGCCGTTGTAACTTTTAATGGTCAATAAACAAACTGTTGTAAGTAGAGAACTACCTGTATCTATCCAAACACCTACAGTCATATGCATGCATGTAGACATACTCACAGATATGCTACTTTTTAAGTGTTGGATAGTCAATGATAAATTGAACCCCACTGCTACATTTCTGAACAATTTCATTGGTCCAAAGCACACAGACACAATTGTTTATGCATTATTTCCAATTTTTCCTGTAATTTATCAGAACATTGTAAATTCTATACTTAGTTTTGATAAGAGGTTATGAGTTGAAAGGTTGGATCAGATGAAGCAATAAAATTATCTACCTCTAAATATTATCTGCTGTATAATGTAACAGCATGTAGCTATTCTATCCTTGTACATATCAACTTATTTACAGTAGTTTAGGGTATATAAATGTGACTACAGACATGACAATTCAAATGTGAAATACAGATGTATAAATTATCTTTCACCCAAGGTGAAAATGCAGTTCAGAAATCTCAGGAAATATGGATTTAATAGCTGGAAGACATTAAAACCATTTTCTCCAATTTAGAAAGTTGATCTTACTCTTATTATTTGACAATCGTTATATATATATTTTTTTTGAGAATTCTGTTTTGCAGTTAAAATAACAAGGAGAATGTGGGTAGTTTAAAGCCTAGGGAAACCTATGTTTTCTAGTACACCTGAAAGCACTTTGGGCCCTTGTAGAAATTTACTACTTAATGGCTTTGATTAAACATAAAACTGCCCTTCCCAAAAGATAACTCTTGAGATTTTCTTTCCCCAAATCCTCTCTAGTTTGCATAGTTCTCCTAATCTTTATTAGCCGGCTGAAATCACTTGGCTGCAACCACTTAGCATTTCTATCTTAGAAGAATTTATATAGAATCCAAAGGTGCTTGGGAAATAAAGATGATGCTGTAACTGGTTCTTTGCTTTATATTATATCAGTTTTACATGTATTTAATTAATATTAAAAATAGAAGTTAGTATACACTTATACTGAACCAAAGCCAATACATTGTTAACACACTATGTGCACCAACCTAAAAATGGAGACAGGTCTAGGCCAGTCTAAATAATGCCACATCTGAAGAAAATGTTCCACAAATTATCAGAACTCAGAAAAGGGACATTTATAATGAGAAAGATTTTATAATGACTTCATGTACTTTGGCTTCTTTTCAAGCCAAATCCTAGCCCAGTTGTCTAATGGAAGTCAAAATACATATTTAAGCAGAAAGGGCCAATGTCTGTCTATGTTTTGGTGGATATACACATTTTGTTGTATATGTGAGATTTAAAGGCACCCAATTTTCATTTCTTGGCAGGATTCGCATATTGTGTAAAATTATTAAATTGTTGGTTTCCAGCTTAATGTGACATAGGAATTTATCCATTATAGTTTACCAATAACATTATGTATGAACTATGTCATTATGGCTTATTCAATAAACAAGTGTTTAAAGTATCTCTGTTTATTGTTATATGTAACTGAAGCTTGGTACCTGATAACAACAGCAGTATCACATTGTTATACACTTTAGAGAGACGTTATTTGATAGTTATGTATTATGTGTGCACATTCATATAGTAATCTGAACTCTTTAAAATCAATCCCTACTGATGAGAACTCCTCCATAACAGTAAAGTCCTTCATTTCATTCTTATGAAAACAATAAGTATGAATGATACATATGAATAATAAATTTATTATTCATACTTATTGTTCTGTTGAGTGGCTCTCTTCAATCAAAAATTTTCTGTCATCTGGATAAAATTATGCAGAAATCATTGAACTATAAAACTAAATCTTGGGTATTGTATACTTGTCGGTAGGTGGGCTGATTTTAAATGATGCTCAGTTTAAATTAATTCATGGTTCTGCATAACAAGAAATGTTGTCAGATTGCACTTGTCACCATTGCTGTTACAGTGTCAGACTTGTAAAATCGTGCAATATTTGCAATTAGAATTTGTAAATCAAATAATACTTGACTTTTATATGATAAACAAGGGGAAAAAAAGGAGTATACTGGCAAGCAGTTGGTGAGTTTGAAGAAATGGGATGTTTGTAAAATTTTGACTGATGGAGATGAATGGAACCAGTCATTGTGATTATCAGTCTCACCCATTACTTAGGAAGAAGTTAGACATAATATTGCTTTTAACTGATATTTAGAAAGTTCAATAAAATTATTCTTTTTGTTCCCCCATATCCTGTGTCAAAATAAATTACAACCATGCAGTTATGATTTCATTTCTTATCACTCATTAAGGATCAACACAAACACATACCTTGTCTGGCTGACAAACACAGGGCATTTTCATGAAATCGGCTTACTATACAACCAGGGCCAGACATAAAATTAATTTCAGGGCCTTGCAAAAGGTCAGCACAGTCAGGGCTAATCTCAGGAGAAATTATTTTGGGAATTTGTTGTGATATGAATTTAATAAATTATTATTTTCCAAGAAACATGCACTCTCCTCCTGGCCCCTGCCAGCTGACACTCCTTAGCCAAAGTGGGTGGGACTGGTAGAAGAACTGGGGATATATATTTACATGTTTTCTTTGGTTCTTTGGTTCCTCTTGTTCCTGATAGATGCAGCCAACTTCCCACAGAGGGGGAAGTCTTAGAAATAATCTGCTGTTTTCTTTCATTGCCTTTCTCCAATATTATATTGCAGCTGTTTTTCACATCATGATTGAGAACAACAAATAAGCATTATGTGCTCTCAACACTTCCAATGCACAAGCGCCTGAATTCAGAGAAAGTGAGATAGAAATGTTTATAGACCTGAATATCCAGTGAACCCCTCTATCTGAGCAATAATTCATATTTTTCCCATAAGCAAGAGGGGAACTGTAATACCAGTTGCACACTCTTATAACAGCAGTGTTTCTGGTACAGCAGTCTACTATTGCTGTTATATCAATTCCTTTTGATATTTCTTGGAAGCATTTCCTAATTGTTACTAAATAGCGCTTTAAGGACCTAATTTTGATCTTATTGTTCTTTATTCAAGTTTTTCTAATTAGCATTCACAAAATCAGATCTTTGTGATTTCCATAAAATATTTTAGACTGAAGAATACATACATATCCAAACTGAATGAATAAGAGGAGTTGGAAGAATCAAATGTATGGACTCTAATAAATTTGGAAGTGATTTTTTGTTCAAAGATGTCAAGCGTTACTTCTGACGATCACAGCTTTTTCAAAATGTGTGCAATACACAAGCATCCCAAAATCAGGAACTGAATCCTTCAAAGGGTATCAAACTATCTAGATTAGCACAATTTCTTTATCCAATTATTATAGCCTAATCTGTGTTAAGCATCAACTTTTCAGCCTTATCCATCTTGAAGCATGCAGGTGTCCAATAGAGTCATCTAGCCAGAGACAGTTCACTTGGCAAAAAAAAAATAAAAAGGGAAAATCAGTGTGTAAAATGTTCCTTATAGTTACAAAGTTGGAAAGGCACATTGTAATTTATTGCTTCATATCAGCTATCAAAGATTAAATCCTGTTGCAAAATGTTCAATTTAATAGGTGTCAAGTTATCAAATACTGAAATAAAGTGTTATGAGGCATCAAGTAGAAATAACAAACCAACATTTTGCAACTATTTAACCACTTCAAATTTCTGGCAAGTTTAATATCAATTTCAAAATTCATAATAATTGTTATTTTTAACATTAATTTCACTACTCTGGAAATGGAGTAGTCCATTTAAAAATGGAGCAGTTGCAGCCTTCAAGTCTAATCTTTGTGGCAGAGGAGATAGCATGCATTACAAGAAGCTGTTTCTCCAATATTAGCATCTGTTCTCAAATCAATGATCTGGGGACAGAAGCAGAGTTCTAGAAACTTTATCATGTACATCAATTCTGTGAGACCATCCAGTTGACATATTTAGCAAATATAATAAAATTTGCTCAGAGCAGCAGATATAATGAATAACAGAGAATAATACTTAAGTGTGGAATAGATCTTACTTCTTGCATTTTTTATAAAATTTTATTTTTCTGGTAGAGGCAACTTTTAGCCATAGCTTTGTTAAAGTTGATAGGGTCTTCCAGAAGTAAATTATTTTGGCCTCAGTCTAATCTGGAGATGGGCAAGTAGTCATTGCAGTTCCTAGTTTATTTAATAGGAAAACTATTGAGTACAAAAAGAAAGCCAGGCACTAGATAGTACAAAATAAACCCATAACCCTATATAGGGAAAGAAGGCAGCTTTAAGTCAAAAGGGTATAGAACTATCCTTTTATAGTTAGCATTCTGTTAAATCCAGAGGGAAAGAATGAGACCATCCAAGGAACAGACCTTTGACTGTGATTCCCTTTTTAAGTAGGCTTTCTGTTTGTTTAGAAGCACAATTTGTACTTGTGGGTGGGAATTCTTCTACCCACGGATTAAAAATGTATGAAAAGCAATTACTGGTGGAGTGTTCTAAAAAGGAAAAACTGGGGCAAGAAAGAGAGCACTAAGGAACAAAACCATAGAAGGGAAAGAAAAAGAGTTCCAGAAATGAGATTTGTAGTACTACTAGAAGTGGATTACAAAAATGTACTCTGGATAATAGCAGTAGGAGACAGAAATATAAGCTCCCATCTAGTTGTCTAGACTTTAACAGGCCTGGTCTGGTAGCTTGAAAGAGATGAAATTCAATTTTGAAACTACCCTTGTTTTTCTTATAGAGTTTAGATAATAAGAGTAGTGTTTGTAGCTCAGTCTTGGTGTCAAATTTAATTCAAAATCATGTTCTCAATATGAAGTGAAGTTGTAATAAAGAGACTGCTAATATATGTCCCTACACAACTTGGATTAGGGAGAAGAAAACGGAGGTTTTCTGATATGATTTCCACAAAACTAGATTCTTAAAAAGTCAGTGTAGAGAGCTGGCATAAATGCCATATGCAGCAATTCATTTCCCCTCCCCTTTTTAAATTCGTATATAACAAATTTCATATTTGTTTTATAATGTTAGTGTTTATAATTGATCGATAGTTTATCTTCCAAAAATTTCTGATTGCCTTTTCAAATATTTATTGTTTGTATAAAATCTATAGTCACATCTATCACTGTGTATCCAAGTAATTGATATATAGGCAGATTTATTAATCTTATTATTATTAATCTTTTTCATTTTAATAGTTTTTGATAATAGCATTCTTTTTTTTATTCTTGTTGGCAACCCAGAATTCCATCTGTATATAGATGAGCAGCCATTTATATTTGTTTAATAAATACAAATAAATTAATTCATCAATGATGACTTGCCTCAAGGAAAATGAGCTAGAGATAATTTTCTATATACACTCAAATTGCATATAACAGTAAAAAAACATGATGTATTGGCACCAAAATTCACATATAGGAATTCACATCTAACCACCTGTGGAAAATAATATATTTAGTCACAGAATATCCTGCCTATCCTTGGTATTGAAGTTGATGGAGTCCCTGAAATCTCACTGGACAGTTCTTAGATAGAGAAACCTTTCCAACTTGTACGGCCATGGCAAATCCGATGCTACCTCTACACTTAGAGGACCAGTAAGAGGATTCTAGCATTCAGATTCTAGGCTAGAATTGAATTCTAGCAATCCAATTTTAGGCCTCTAGAAATCCAGTATTCGGGACCTTGGACTGAGACTGAGGGGATAATAGAAAAGGTTGGATCTAAATTTCTGATTTTCCTTCTCCTGTAATCCTCTGCTGTCTGTCATATCTCTTTTTGCTATCACAACTATGATCCCCCCCACATTTCTTTTCATCCCCCACGGGGCCTCTCCCATTCTCCCTGGTGGTACCTAGTGTCTCTCTGCTATCTTGCCAAAGTTACTTCAGCAGCATGGACTGCAGAGATTGACTGCAGAGATTGCCCATCTCATCTCTCCATCTCCTGGTCTCCCTTTCTCTGTACTCTTATCCTCCATGCCTCTCAGTCAAGAGAGGCATGCTTACCTAAGCTATCAGGTTCCTTCTTCCTACCGGCAAAAAGAATGCCCAGGCAGCTGTCCTCTTCCCAAGGCCTTCCCTACTGTTGCCAGTACAGTTGCTGCTCTGCTCTGAGAGCTGGTCCAGGCCTAACTGAGTTGCAGTAAATAAAGGTGGGATAATAATAATAATCATCCAAATTGACTTGTAGAGATCTCTGAGGCCCAATGAAAAGAATGTCCAGATAGATTGGAGTCTTCATATTCAAGTCTAAAAGCAACAGAAGCAGTTGGTGATGGTGAAGTTAGAGTACCTTGACATTTGATGACCAATGATACTTAATTGCTCTCAAGCTGGGATACAGGAAATTGCTTTAGCCTTTCTTTTTAAACATTTAAAAATGCCTTTTTGAACAGTTGACAATAGAAACCTATTAAGAAAATTACATACAAATTATAAAAATTTCCACACTTTATCATTTAACAAAAAAATGTTCAAATGTTTTCAGGCTGGTTCAGGCAATAACTTTGCTTTAACAATGATGCTGTTAACTGACTTATGAGGATCTAAAAGTTGTTGATTTCAGAAAGCTTGCAAAATATAAAATGGAGTATTCAAAACTGAACATATGGCCAAAAAAGCTAAATTCCAGAAATTCCAAGTATAGTACTTTCTTTAAGAGTCTGGTCCACTGATCTTTTTTTTAAGTTCATTCCTGAATATTTTATAGTTCTTAATAGTAATTAAGGGATGTGGTGGCTCAGTGGCTAAGACATTGAGCTTGTCGATCGAAAGGTTGACAGCTCAGCGGTTCAAATCCTTAGTGCCGTGTAACAGGGTGAGCTCCCATTACTTGTCCCAGCTTCTGCCAACCTAGCAGTTCAAAAGCATGTAAAAAATGCAAGTAGAAAAATAGGGACCATCTTCGGTGGGAAGGTAACAGCCTTCTGTGCGCCTTTGGAGTTTAGTCATGCCAGCCACATGACCACATCTTTGGACAGTGCTGGCTCTTCAGTTTTGAAACAGAGATGAGCACTGCCTCCTAGAGTCAGGAACAACTAGCACATGTGTGCGAGAGGAACCTTTACCTTTTACCTTAATAATAATTAACCCTATTAGGACTTGGGCTACAATATTCTATCAGTGTAGGTAACATTGGGATAATCCACGGTATTTCAAGGTTCTTTATTATTTTAATGATACCTCTGGTTCATATTATATAAAAACCTAGCTCTCTAGATAAGTGTCTAATGCTGGGAATGATGAAAGGAAAGAGAAAAAGGAGATAAATATCAGCAAGATTCAGTTATGGTGGAATAAGTGCACCACTCAAGACCTGAAAGATTAGGTTAGGGGCAGCTTGTTCCTATTTTTCTGAAAAACTATCTATGTGGTCACAGTGAGTCAACACCAACTTGATGGCTCATAATCACCCCTGGATGAAAAATTATATTTGACTAATTATAGAACAATATTGCAAGCTTATGTTGCCAAATGCCCATGTTCTAATAATAAAATGTTTATTTCCTTATTAACAGTATTTGTTATTGCAAACTTTCAAAATATATAAATAGTTAATTAAAAAAACACATTTGCATACCTCACCAAATATTCTGTACTGTTAAATGTTGAATGATGAATGACATATTGTAGATATTTCATTAAGATGGGGAGAAGCTTGGGAGAAGCAGCCATCATTTGGGAAATATAGTGTTCAAGATATCTATAAAATGAAGTGTTTTTATATTTTATATATGTGGAAAGACTTGAGCAATAAAGAAGTGCAGAAATTATAGATGAAAAAATGGACTATTGATGACGTGATGGATTTAATTTAATTTAATTTAATTAATTAAATTTATATGCCGCCCCTCTCCGAAGACTCAGGGCAGCTGAGGTTCTACCCCACCTTGAATCAAACATGTTTGAGTAAGTTAATTGACTGAAACAGATAATTGCATAAGAAGCCTCATGATGTATTTACTTCCTTAAACGAAACCTTACTTTTTTCAAGACCAAGTGTAGAAAAAGGTTAAAAGATGCTACGACAGTAAATATGATGAAACCCAAGCTTTGTTTTTCATCTCCTACCAGTTTAAAACAAAATTATTTAAGAGTTAATAGAAAATGGTACCTATGATTTCAATAAAATATATTGGATGATGTGACATTTAAAAAGTCGATCTTGGATATATTGGCTGGAATTGTAACAAGATAAAGACTTTTGGTGGGTGGTATGTATATAATTAGATTTCATTGGTATCCTGCAATGCTTTTAGATACTTTGGAAGTTCTTTTAAATAATGTATTTTGATTCAATTTTTTTAAAAAAATGCACAGACAAATATAGACTTTCAAAAATGGTGATTGCAAATCATGTGGAGTTTTATAGATCCTGCTGGTTTTTTAACTGTGTCTGTAATTGTACTAAAAAAAAACCCAGTTATCTTGCTATATTGCAATTTACAAAGCAGTCAGATGCTCTATAGAACCAGCCAAGTCTGTAGCCCAATTGTCAGTACTCTCAATCAGTAGAAACTTTCAGATATTTTTCAAAGTCAGTCGCACATATACAACATTTCTCAAGGACAATTTTGCTTCTGGAGCATTGCAGTTCAAATGGAATGAACTACATTTATCATAGTATCCGACTTGTTGGCAGAAGGAATTGCCCCACTAACCTTAGCAGTGCAAGAATGCCGTAGACCTGATTATTGCTGAACATGAGACCCTAGACTGAGATTAAAATTCAGGAGTTCATCTAGTTTCATGAGAAATCTACCAAGGCAGATTAAACCTCTATTCCCCAATCTATTTTCAAATGGCCAGAAGCACACCTGTATTTTCTGAGGGCTTTTTCAGCAAGAAGAATCTGTACCTTTTTGAAAGTAGCTTCTCACCCTTCAGTGTTCCCAAGACATCAGCAGCATTTGAGAAGAGAGCTAGTTTGTTTCCAACTCAGCTGTAGGGTATTGCAAGTGTGTAAAGTTGAGGGGCTTTGTTTCGTGGAGATACTATGATGATCTCAGTTGGGAAGAATTTTCTCGCTTCTGAACTTCAGATCTTGTAAAGGAAATTTTAGCCTAATGGCTTGGCAGGCCTTCCTCAGTATTTTAGACATAATGAGTAGCACAAAATCAACAGTTTTTAAAAGATTAGGCTACTTAGATGCTCCTTGTCCTCTTCCTTCTCCTCCTTTTTTATTTTATATAGAATGTAGGTGAGGCTGTTTTATTACTATTGTATCTGCAACAGGTTGGGGGTCAGCCAATAATTTTTCATTCCTTGTCTCACCTTCCAAAACTGAGGACAATCAGGGATTGCCTTCAAACTGCCTCTGGAGAAACAGTGCTGTATGAAAGTGCCCCGCTTTAAGCTTCAGATTTGTGTGTGTGTGCTCTTCTGGTGTTATTATTAATACCAAACATGGATTTAAAAATTGAATAACTTCTATACTTTTAGGTGGAATAGAGTGATAAGACACTATTATTAACAGTACAGATAAATGAGTCAATAATGCACACCTTTACACAGTACAAGGTGGAATTCTGATTTCATGGAAAGCAAAAACTATATTTTTCAGTTCCTTGGCAGCACTAAGAAAAACATTTCCCAAGATAAGCAGCTCCGAGAGGGCAAGTTGCCAGTTTCTGCAAAAATTGTAGCTGCTTCAGCTTTATGGAAGAGATCCATCTCTTTCCCCAGGTTATAACAATTTCTACGCTAAGAGTTTCAAAGTCTTCAGCCACTTTGCAACCAACAGTTGAGTCTGGGACTAGTAAGACACTGATAGATTGTGGCTTTTAAAAATCAACTTAGAAGTTACTTTTCCATATCAGCACAGATTTGCAGTGTAGCACCACAGTCTTGCCTAGTAAAACTATCTTCTTCCTATAATGAACAAGCTTTTTATTTCTGGCCTGTTTATGGAAGGCTTCCTTCCTGCTTTGCTTTTCAATGCCACTGACACCAGCTATTGATTCTTAAGTTTACAAAATTATCTGCTATAGTGCTAGATGGACTGAAGAGGTTGCATTTCCTGAAACACACTAAATCTCATTGGATGCAGATGACACTGACAGATATAATCATAATAAAACAGTAACCAATTAAAATATTGGTTAATAGCAGATGGAACAGATGAAAACTAAATAGCAGATTAAAACACCGTACTGAAGCAAAAGTTCAGGAAATAAAAGTGCTTGGTAATAAGTGTGAGGCAGAATTTTTGGTGGGTTATTTTAGAAAATGCCTACTCACAAGTAGGCCATAACTCCATTTCAAGACCTTCAGAATGGTTTTAGATTTCAGTTAGAAAAATAAAGGAAGTGGTTTTACTATTTTATTTTGAGATAACAGAAAATGAAAAGATTACACTGTCATACAATTTATGTCTCTTCATAAATTATTTGTGAACTGTGTGTGATCTCTAAAGATGTAGTTTTTACATGTGGCATCATAGAAAGAAAGGAACTGGCATTTATTCAACATGCACTTTCACAGGAAATGTTTTGTTAGTTACTATCAAGCAGGCTTTAACCCTGTTTAGATAATCATTGATTTTCTTTGAATATGTGTAAAATGTATATTTTGGTGGGCAGTACTATCAAACATTTTTGTATCCTTTCTAAGAAGGATACAGCTATATAATTAGTGAGGGAACATACAGTATGCTGAAAACAGGGCAGAATTTTTCCAACATTTCCATGAGTATCCTAGCAATCTTTTTTGACAATCTTTAATAGCAATAGCCCTTAGACTTATATAACCAACCCCCTCCCCCTAGCACTTTACAGCACTCTCTGAGTGGTTTACAATGTCAGCATATTGCCCCCAACAATCTGGATCCTGATTTTACTGACCTTGGAAGGATGGAAAGCTGAGTCAACCTTGAGCCAATCAGGATCGAACTCCTGGCTGTAGACAGAGTTTGCCTGCAATACTGCATTGTAAACACTGTGCCACTATGGCTCTTTAAACTTAATATGTTGTCAAAAGTAGATGAGGAGAAGGTAGATGCTTCAGCATCCAAGTTAAAAGACGATGAACATATCAGTTAGATCTCTGTGAATAAGTCTTTATTTAATTTTAATTAGAGGACCAAAAAAAAAAAAAAATCAAATTGAGCATCTAAGGCAAAAATTAAAAAAAAAAAAAAAAGGCCAGGTTTGTGAAAGCTGCTTTGAGATTTGATTCAGAAAAATATCTGTGTATCAGCTGTAACAGGGACTCATCAAAATATCTACTTTTTTTCTTTGGGCAAAATGGAATGAAAATAGCAGGGTGATAGGTATTTTAGAGTCCATTAACTCATCCAAGTTTCGGTGGATCTCTTCAAATGGTTCACTTTAGTAATTTTTTTTAATGATTCTCCCAGTACGCTTTTAAAACATAGATAGCAGGGATGAGGGAAGAACACTACAGCAGCCTTCAAACTGTCCAACAAATTGTGCTGATTTGATGTACAAAATGTCCTGTTGCAACCTAAAAATAATAATAAAAAAAACCCTTCCAAGCCCTGTTTAGAAAGCAAGCATTTTTCCAGTTGCTTTTCTAAAGCGCCAGGCTTGGCATAATGTTGAAGAAAAAGACCATTAACTTGTTCCTTTCGGTGAGGGATTTTGCTGCCTATGATCAGTAGGTTTTCCAGCGTACTAAGAAAGTTGGCATAGCTGATTAGTAAACTCAGACACTTCTGGAAAAGACCACCTCATTGCTAGCTTTAGTTGAGTACCAAGCTAGACAGGACAGATTGTCAATACATCTGGAGAGCCATTTGGATTTACCAAATGCTCATTCATGGACCATTTGGATTTACCCTTGTTGTTTAGTGTAGCTTCGCTGTGCCAGATCACTAGGTTTTATGGAGTGCAAAGAGGATTGGCCAGGACCCTGTCATCACTGCCAGGACTAGGGTATGTTAGGTTTATGGGCAGTAATCTGTACTCATTAGTAGTCTTAGTCTCAGTCATTTTATTTCAATCATTGACCGCAAATATTCATTAGCATGTATTTTAGAATCAGGGTAGCAAGTGAGATACAGTGACAAAGACTGGTATAGCAAAAGAAATGGCATTTATAGCGCTATCTCACACAGTCTTAAAAGCAGTTAAACTTCTAGGCCAACATCTAAGTCTCCTTTCATTGTTGAAAAAGCTACACATATTCTAGTTATATAGAATTTAAAAGTAAGGTTTGAGCCAAGATGGTATACCAGTCAGGGGTGAAATCTACTTACCTTCCTTACTGGTTCGGAAGTGCATGCATGCACCAACCCTCTGCACATGCACAAATCCTTCTGTGCATGCGCAGAGGGTAAAAAACAGGTTTAACCAGGAAGTAACAACAACCGGAGGGTGGGCGGAGCCTTACACTGCCATCGCTACCAGTTCTCCGAACCACCCACTGCCATCACTACCGGTTCGGCTGAACCAGTCCGAACCGATAGCATTTCACCCCTCATACCAGTGTATTCTAGACTGATAAGTATGCTTACAGATTAATTACAAGCGAATACAGTTTGGTGTAGTGGTGAAGGTGCTGGCTTAGAAACCAAGAGACTGTAAGTTCTAGTCCTGCCTTAGGTATGAAAGCTGCTGGAGGACTTTGGGCCAGTTACTCTCTCTCAAACCAATTTACCTCACAGGGTTGTTGTGAGAAAAAAAAAGTACTTTTTAAACTGTGTCTTTAATTCACCACTTTGAATTACTTCATTATTTATAAAAATAAAAAGTCAGGATTAAAAAAAACCCTACGCCTTCCCCATTATGTGTATAAGAGTCAGTGTGGTGCAGTTTAAATTAGAAATGTGGAGATCCAGCTTCTAGTCTTGTCTTATCCCAAAACACTCACTGGGTGACTTTGGACTGACTTAGTCTTACTTATCTTACAAGGTTATTGTGAGAGGAAAATGACTCTTGAGCAAAAGCTTAGATATAAGGTTTTAGCAAACACAGATCCTACTACACTACAATAGTTCGGTTCACAAGATTGGAAGAATAACTTAAGCAAATGACAAGCAAAGTTATTACATATATAAAAATGAAGTTGAACATTATATAACATTATTATCAAGCAACTTTGCAAACAGCAAAGAAGCCACAGAATCTTCAAACACTATAAAAAGTATTTGGAAGCACGTCTGAGTCAACAATCTGCTTCAGTCCCTGCTTTGAATCCCAAATCTGGTTCATTGGAGATAATTCCATAGAAATGCTGTTGAATCAAAGCATCTTGGATGTTTTGCAGTCTGACTGTGCCCTGGTCCAGATTTGAAGATGGAAAGTGATTTGGGGTGTGTCTAGATTTTCAGTCATCCAGGTCATGGTTGTCCTAAAAGTGCTTGTTTTTCAAAGGCAACTGACTGGAGTCAGAACTGAAGAAGCTTCTTGAATGAGAAGTTAAACATCTTCAAGAAAAAACAAAGTATAGTTGTCCTTTGAAAAAAAGCACCTTTGGAATGATTTAGAGTATGTAAATGTGGCTAGATAATTGTATTTTTTAGCAGATTGTATAGCTACTGTCACATGATCTTAAGGTAGGACTTATTTAAGGATATTGTTTCTATATTGTAGAAATAATTTAAAATTTTGTGAGCGACTGTGTGTTGGACTTTATTTTCTGTTTGCAAAAAATGAAAAAATACTGGATTAATAGATTCAAGGAGATGCCAGGATGTACTAATTTGAACAGGCAACTATGCCCTGGGTCACATTTTTCTTCAATTCTGAATCACTGCACAGTCCTTTTGCAACTTTGCCCAGCCTTGCTATTAGTTTATTTACATTCTGTGGGTAAAATGGGCAGGTTCTCTATGCTTTTTAAAACGTTAATAATTCTACAGTTCGTTTCTTTCATGCTACTATTACTATTCTTCATTGCTTACAAAATAATGGAAGAACCAAGAACCGAAAACAGTGGCCTTACATTCTTTTGTACTGTAATTTATATACTGAAAGTTATGATATTACAGCCAAGAATGAATATCTATGGAAGTGATGCCATCAAGCTGAATCCTCATGAATACTTTTTTTAGCTTTTTCTTGCTTTCCCCCCTTTTTTGTATCTTTTTAAAAGCTTCTCAACCAGTGGTAGAATTCAATTTTTTTTACTACCGGTTCTGTGAGCGTGGCTTGGTGGGCATGGTGTGGCTTGGTGGGCATGATGTGGCTTGGTGGGCATGTCAGGGGAAGGATACTGCAAAATCCGCATTCCCTCCCCACTCCTGGGGGAAGAATACTGCAATATCTCCATTCCCACCCCACTCCAGGGGAAGGATACTGTAAAATCCCCATTCCCTCGCCACTCCTGGGGAAGGATATTGCAAAATCTCCATTCCCACCCCACTCTGCAGCCAGCCACAGGTGGTACTTGCCGGTTGTCCAAACTACTCAAAATTTCCGTTACCGGTTCTCTAGAACCTGACAGAACCTGCTGAATAGCACCCCTTTTCTCAACTATAAATATGAAAAACAAACTCTGATTGTGTTTTAAAGCTCTGGAGCCATGCTGATGGGAACCAAACACTAGCTACCAAAAAAAAAAAAACCCCAAAAACCAACCCAAGATATTTTGCAACAGCAGCATAGAGAAAAGTTATTTTTAACTTACAAGCAGAAAAGGAAGGCATTCAAAAGGTGCTCCTTCACTGATCTTCAGGAAGGTGTCTTACTTTCCCATCCCATTTAGTCTCCAGTGGGCCACACCTCAGACTCTGCACTTCTATTTCTTTCTCTTTGAAACGCTAAGAAAAACATCACTGGATCAGGTGAGGACCTCTGATTGAAACCATTTGCTCAAAAATGGAAAGAAACCGCAGGCATGGAAACTGGACTCCAAAAACCTCTCCTGAAAGCATTTTCAGTAATGCTGGAAGCATTCACAAAATGTTGCTGACATTCTTTCCTACTGGGATAACAATACAGCAAGTCTTTGGCAGTAGCACCTGGAAATTAGTTCAATTCCCACTCCGGTAATAGCACAGGAAAAAGTGTTTTGGTGCCTTGCACCAAGGACAAAGAAATTAGTGTGAACATACCCATAGCTGAGATTGCACACTCCATGTGCTGAAATCACAATTTTCTATGGTGTGATAGATTTGACTTTCTTGTAGCTATTCGCAGGAAATAATATTAAACTGTAGAAGATTAAATATTGTGATCACATTTGTGTAATTATTGCTGTGCTATTTCCAGATACAGATATGATAAAATTTGAAAGATTTGGAGGGCGGAAGTTAATGTGTTTGATAGTGAACAGTTTTCACCAAAAAGATGAATGCACTTCTTTTCATTTGTTTAATTGTGTGATTCAACTCTTCAGTGCTGACACTTGAAAGGGGTCTCCGTAAAGCGCAGCTTGTTTTATTTTAAGAAAAATAAGAGCTGTAATATTTAAAAAATATATTGGGTATGATGTGCACAAAATTAGTGTTACCAACATGTCAGAAACAGGAAATACATGGCCATATGGTAATTGGTGGGAAAATGGCCAAATCAAAAAGCTTAATCTGCTGTAAGTTCAGTAGCAGAAGGTAGCGAGCAAGCAGCAGTTCAAGAATTCCAAAGCTAAATGCAATTTTGTCTGTACTAATAAAAATAATGGATGCCCAACCATTTGCCCTTTATTTTATGCAGAAATCAGTGACATTGTAGGCAGTCAGTGGCCCACCTCAAGCTGCAATCCTGTCCGTGTGGCCAACCTCAGGCTGCTGCTGACTAGGGAAGATCAGTTTTTGTTTACTGACAATTTATTGCTCTAGTGGAGCTGTTTTTAGCAACTCTGCAAGTTGGAAAAGCTAGATAATATTTTTCTGGACAAAACCCATACAAGATAAAAACTAACATGTTTCCCAAGAGACCTTGCTGCCTAATGCAAAGGACGAGATAGCTTCTCCCCTGTGGGTAGAGAAGCTAGCTGAAATGACAGCCGAAAATGGCATTAGGTTGGGGCTTTTCACCTCACCTGAGAATAGCACATTAGTTTAGGAGGCTCCGGATGACCTGTCTTCTAATAGAGAGGAATGGTTGGCAAGCTCAAAAGAATAGCTAGGGAGCTGTTGGTACTGCCTTCAGCATCTCTCCATTACTGCCTTAAGGTCTACAAAACCAGTTTTCAAGAAGCAGCAGTTACAGAGGATTTATTGAGCCTTGTGTTCTCTTTCATTTGTTTTCAAAATGTGCTGGATTTTTCTTTGAATCTATGTGCCACCATGTGATTACTTCTGTTTTATATTACTTGTAGTTTGTTATCTGTCTACCTACCAGCCTACCTTCCACCTTATATTTGTGTGAAGGTATAAACAAACAGGAATGAAGGAAGATTGGGGAAAAATACCAGGATGAGGACCTCTGACATGGCACAGCAAAAGATTTGGGGGAATATGGTCTTCAGAATTATCACAAAGTATTCCAGTTTAGTATTCCTGGAATTCAAACCTAGCCTGGTAGAGTTGAGAATATGCACATGACATCCCAGGTTCATGGAATGGCATGTAACTGCTTGTATCTCCAAGATGATGTCACATAGGTTGGCTTCTTAGGTCATCTCTAGGGATCCTAGCTTGCATAGAGTAGTGTCAGCATCATTGATAAATGGGCTTGGATTTAATTTTTGATATGATGGCCAGGCTATGCCAAAACTCACTGATACTGTTCTTACAATTAGCAAGGAATGTAATATGTGACACAGTATGATCAAGATTAGTAACCTAGTTTACACATTATGCATCTTACTAAAAAATAATATGTGTAAATCTTAACTGACCAAAACCATGAGTGGCAGCATTCAATTTCTATAGGCTCCTGTGGTGGCGACATATAGAACATGGTGATTTGGAGTATAAGATAAATATATAGAAAAAGATGAATTATTGAATTAAATTAAATAAATAGATGTCATAGATTATTTTTTTTAAAAAATAAAAATAATATATGAAGCAGTATATGGTAGAAAAGATAGTTCACAAGTGTGAACATTTATAGAGAGGTATAGTGAATATTGTTGCTACAGTTTTATTTTTTCTAATTTCCTGTGTTTATTTTGCTCATGATTTTTTTACTGTTTTTCTGCACTTTTCACAACACTACTTACCCCAAAAGGGAATAGCATGATGAGTATGTAGGTGGGTATCCAGGATTTGTGGTAACTGAAGCTTTTAGTTCAGAAAGTAAACAAAAAGCATCATCAATCCATTTATCCATTTATCTTTGGATGTCCATTGCCTCTGGATAGAAAAGTAGCGTAACAAACTAGAATACATAAAGACTGTCTTTGCAACTCTGTGTATGATCGTGGAAGAGAAAATACTGTCAGAATCTGAATAGATGCTTGAGAGAAAGGAGAAGCAGAGCCATTGGCATCAGAGAATTACAACATGTCCTGCCTATGCTTTGAGCTGTCCAGTAATCCTGCTCTTGACTGATAGCCTCTTGAATGAGATAATGTACATTATATAACAGCTTTTGCTCTTCTTTGCACCCAGATGCAGACATACCTGCCTTTATTAAGGTATGCTGGCATTTGGCTGAGACATTGGTTTGTTTGAAGTTGATGTGGTACTTGAAGGGCCAGAACCCCCTTTTTTGAGCTCCCCTTATCCTAGGGTAGGGGTGGGCAAATGTGGCTCGGCTGTCTCAGGAATTCTGGGAGTTGAAGTCCACAGGTTGTAAAAGGGCCACATTTGCCCACCCTGTCCTAGGGAGGTCAGTTGGTATTCCTGCCTTTCTGCAGGACATAACTCAGAGGCTCATAATATGAACATTGCATATGATACTTCTAACTGCTTGCAGATTTACCCACTTAAAAATATGACCCGGACTCTCATTTTCAGGACCATTGGCTGCTTCTCTTAGTCTGAAAGACTAACACATTGCAGCCTGATTTCCTTTCCCCTATGCCTTCTCAAGACAATCTTCCCATTATTTTTCAAACCTGGCAAATATTTGAATAATTAAAAGCCCATCTACTTCTTTGTGACACTAAAATAACCCAAGTGATATTTTTCTCCCTGTGAAGATTGCAAAGGCGGGGAAGAGTCATGCTGCTGCCTGAGGGAATTCAGTAGGATGGGAAGGTGGAAAGTGTAGCTATGAGACAGGAAGAAGTTAAGCTTTTTCTTCTCTCAATGATATTCATTCACATCTGTTTACCAGCCTGGGAGATGGTACAATGGACTGATCTACATAAAACAGATTGAAGTATTCATGATTAGTCATTAATAGATCCTGATGGAAAAAGTTGCAGGTGTTTTTGATAGGATCCTGACAGATCCTTCAAAGAGTGTTTTCCTTAACCATCTGCAGTTTCCTGAATAGATTGTTCCTTCATATGAGGTCCCTCCATTTCCCTCATTTCTACTATTTGTTCCCTTGTTTTATCCTTTAGCTTCAATCAAAATGAATTGACTGCTTGATAATCTGAAAACAAAATGAAATTGGGCATCTTCTGGACTTTACTAAGTTATGGGTGTTTCTAAAATTTTGCTAAATTCATGACTTCCTTTACTATTCATTAGTAAATATCTATCCCCTATCTAGTATCTAGTAATATCTAGTATTATCTAGTATCTAGTAATATCTAGTATTTGGAAATGCAAGGTATCCAAATCTAGCATTATGTTTTTGGCATTTTGCAAAAAAACCCATTTCTTTATTCCCTACATTTGTCTTCACACATAAAAGATTGGGAAAGCAGGTATACAGTGTTGAAAAGAAAGAGCTGTTATGTTCTTTTTAAGCAATGCACATATGAACCATTACTGTAGTTTTGATATTTATTTGCTTATTTGCATTTCAATATCCATATGCTTTTAAATGGGGAAAATGACAGTGGCAATACGATTATCTTTTCTAGCTGCTTTGGTTATATTCACAATAGAAAATACATTCCAACTTTCTAGAGCAAATACACCATCTGCATTTGTTACTTTCTTAAAATACACAAAATGATGGATTGTCACAGCAACGGTTTGTAGTTAGCTTTTATGCTATTCCTTTATCCTTCTGAAAAATAATTTCCTTATTCCATTTGTCTGATGTGTCACCAACGTCTAGAATTCACACAGAGCTAAAACATGAATAATTAATACAGCAAATAAACTGTTTAGTGTGGCATTAACAGATGCCCACTTTCACATAGTATTTAAACCCAAACATTTGAACAGAGCATATCTGATGCCTTGATGTTTGATTTAGAACATTTGCTTCCAACAGTTTTCATTACCATTTTTGCATAAGTACTTTCATTCAGTTCAACTGCCTGTTGCTTCATTTCTTTTTAATCCCATATCTTCCTTTACTAATTCCTTTTCAAGTGCTACCTGTTCTAGTTAGAATCTCAGAACTTACCTGCTTTAACTTTGGAGGAGAGATCTAAACAAACATTTTAGTTGTTTTTTCTTCAGTTGCCTTCAGAAGTCAACCAAGACGGATGAGGTAAATACTTACTTGAGGATGGTATCAATATGCATAGTCAAAAATGGGGTGTGGGAGAGAGTTTGTGATTGGAAAGGATAAATGGGTTAGAAGTCTGAAGAACCAGAAAATTGGCAAACAGATAAGGGAAACAGAAAAGCAAACACAGTAACACGCATGAAGACTCAAGTTACATTTCAAATTGACCAACTTGTTCAAAACTACTTTTTTTTTCCTTTGACATATACTGCTGAATATCTGAAATTGCAAAACACTAGAAAATAGAATACCCCATCAAGGAACCACAAATTCAAATAAACAAGCTAACAGTAAACCACAGTCTAATCAAGGAACCATGACGACCACTCCCGCCAAAATTGACAGGGCAAGCCACTAGTATATAAAATAAGAGCAAACCCCACACCCTTCTTGCACTGATGATGGTACCTAGTTTGGTAATAAAACAAGAACACAACCAAGATCAAAAAAACCCCAAAAACCCCACAGTTCAACCCTGAGCTACAAAGTTTCTTTTCTATTAACATTAGAAAAGCTCAAATAGTCTCAAGTGAGCTTCCATGGTAAGGAAGAACACAGGTACTGTAGAAGGTGCTGTCCCTGACATCACCAAGATGTTTTGATATATGAAATATTTAAATGCTTTGCTTCAGACATCGGGAGTAATCTACCATAGGACAGTAATAGTTCATCAGCTTTATACTTTGAAACTCCAGATCTTCTGGTAAGGCTGAAAAATAATCAGACTGAAATCTGGGGAAAGATGTTATTTCATTGCAACAATTTTTAGAATGCTTCCGTAGCTAAAGCAGCATTTGGAAAGCAAAGGAATTTGCAAATATAGCATGTCTCTGAATTGTCCACATGGTTTGCACCTTTTGTAGCCATTTCAATCATTCTGGGTATCCTAGCACTTTGTATAACATATTCATTCTCGTCAATGTACTGTAGTTTGTTTGTTTTTACTCTGTTGGTACTTATGTATTCATTGCCATCTCAGTTGTTATTGTTTGTCTTTGAAAGAAACTTTTATCTTTGAAAGCAGGAAAAGCTCTTATTAAATGTCATTTCTTCCTACAAAGTTCGCATAATCTTCATCAAAGACACAGTTGGCTTCTTAAAAGAAAAGGAGATAGCAGCTGCGCTCCTTACATTTGAGGATTTCTTGTACAGATTCATCTATGTCTAGACTCATATCTGAATTTGTCCATCTGTGAAAGTTTGTCATAGGTTTAACTTTGAGAGGTTATGAGTCAGAGGCAGGTTGATATACAAATGCCTTCCAAGTGGGAATTTTGTTAGAAAAATATTTACAACTCAAAGAGTTTAATTTTCTTCTGATATGTTTAGAAGTTGTTGTAATTCTTTAGTTTCTAATATGCATTTTTATAGATAGTCCTTGTTCAGAAATTGCCTTGGACAGCAAAGCTTTGCAGTTATCATGGTAATAATAATAATAATAATAAAAACCAAACCTTTTCAATCAATGCCTGCATTTAGTCTTCACAGCACCTGTCTCTCAGTGACATATGCACCATTACAGTCAATTAATACACATTGTCCGGTGCCCAGTCCATTTTTCCCTTTTTTTTTCTTCCTCGCAGAATGGAGAGATTGCTTTAAAAATATTTCTTTCTGAGTTGCTTTTTTCCATAGTTCTCTAATTTCATGTTCCCTGGCAGCTGCTTCTTGAAATTGACAATATCTTAATCAGTTTCACACTAGAACATTCCTTTCCATGTGTATTCCCCATTGTGTGCCTGCCTACTCTCTTATAATCCCTTCCTCTCCAATGAATATAAATGCAAACCCCCTTGTTTATTATTCTAGTACCAAGGTGAAGATTTCAAAGATCAGCGGAGTGGGGGGAAAGCACATTTATGGTCATGTAATTTTCCAAATAACCACCTCTTTGTTTAGTGGCTGAATTGCCAATCCCAATTGCAGTGGTCAAATGATGACTATTTGTATCTTCTTAATCCTTTCTATAGTTGTCTGTTATCTGTTTTTTTTTTAAATCTATATTCCTATCATATCTATGTGGTTTATACTATGCTCCACAATTTACAGTTTATAATTCTAGTTCTATAGTTTTCAGTACTTGTAACCTTATCCTAGTATATATGTTGATCCAAGTTTCAATTTAATATTTCTTTCTTTTTTCTGTTTGGCTTATGACTGCCCAACCCAATTCACACTATACCCCAGTCACTTAAGTGGCCTCTGGTTGTTAAAATGGAGAGTTGAAGCAGGCCTCTTGTGAAAAGTTTTCACTATTGCCAGATACTTCAGGTAGGGTGTCTAAGTCACTAAGATCTCTCCTGTAATTATTTTATCTGAGCTGCTTGGAGACATGACTACACAGGGGCCACTTACTGACACTTTAAATGTTATCCCTGGGCTTTTATTTGGGTAAATCAATATCTAGACTGTGTGCATAACACATGGGCTTTAGTTGCCAGAATCTGAGCAGCACAAAGAATTAGTGGATTTCCTATTGGTCTCTCCTCTTTCACTGCAATCTTCTTTCTTCTTTCTTCATCTCTAACATCTTTCATTCTCCGCCTTCTTTTTGAAACACCCCATCATCACAATCTTCTCTTTAAGCAGACTTTTGTAAAGGGCCAGTTTTCCAGAAAGAATAATGGTGTGTTAAAGGGAATGGGGATGCAGAGAAGGAGTGGATATGAGTACTTTAGCCACCATGCATCATTCCACATTTTTTTCTTCCAAAACATAAGCTGAGACAGCCTTTCATCCCCCATTTCCAATAGACTTTGTGCAGCTGAGTTCTGCAAGCATCAGCCTAAATGCTTCTTTTGCACAGCCTGACTGTAAAGAAAAAAAGAGCTACTTCTCTGACCTGAAAAACTCATTATGAAATGTACAGCCTTGAATATTTCATTGCATTTGCTTACGCATATTGGTAGCCCTCCTTTTGAAGGCTTAGAGGGCAATGTAAAAATAAAATGGAACAAAAAATATAAGTGCTTATATACCACAATATTAAACCTCTCATAACTAGAATTAAAAAAAAAAAATACTTATCCATGTAGCTATCTCTCTGCTAAAGAATGCCAATGCAAAACAAGTTCTGTGAACATTAAGGGTTGAAAGAAATGGGCAACTGTTTCGAAAAGGAGACATTAAGGGGAGATAGGATCTCACTGAGATCTTCAAATACTGAAAGAATTATCAAAAGATACTTGTTTTTATTGCTTCAGAGCAGCCTTTCTCCAATCTACTACTACCTTTTGGATCTGTGAGATTTCAATGCCTATTTTTCTATAAAGCAGGCCATATTGGCTGAGAATCATGGCAGTCGAAATCAAACAGCACTAGAGGGCCCTGTGTTAAGTCAAAACTGTTAGTGGAAGGAAGTGACAGATCCAAATTTAATGGAAAGAGAACCTTCTTAATTGATGGTTATTTGACAATAGTACTAAATTGCCTTGGGCATCTTTCAATTCATTTTTGCCGCAATGTTTAATTGAAGGTTAGATGGCATTTCTATATTTCAAGATTTCTATGCCGGAAAGATATTGAGTCTTTCCAATTTTTGAATCTTTCCTCACTTATTTGGCAGCCTTCAGGGCACCCTTTCAGAAGCTGTTTTCAAAGCTTTTCTAAGTTTGCCTGGCACACTAGCTCTGCCGAGTTCTGTGAAACATTTAGAAAACATACAGATGCTATATCTGTCCCCACTTCACCCCATCTCTCTTCTTCCAAACAGCTGGAGATCTTCATTTCTCAGAGTTCTGGGAAACTTATGGGCCACAGTCCCAAAATATCTGGGAGTAACCAGATGGGGAAAGCTGCTTTATCATAGGCTCACATAATTATTGTATTCCCTCATATATCTCAGTAGAAAAATAGGTGATGGAGCTATGATTAATACAGCACACCACTTCCCTGGAAACATTGTAATCAGGGGTGGGTTCTACTTACCTTTTTCTACCGGTTCTAAAGAAACGGACAGAACCGGGAGCAACCCACCACTGGTTGTATTTTATATGCTTGAGAAAATATATGCACTTCTATTAAGTAGAAGTCATATCAAGTGGACAATGAAAGCGAACAATAACCAAGATTTAACTGTAAAATATAGTGCATGGTAGAATATTTCAATGGAACTGTAATGATTTCATGAAATACATGTATTTACATTCCATTAGCATGCTAATCTGATAATTGAGCCCATAGTAAAAGCAGGATAAAATTAAACATTTATTATTTATTTGAAATTCCATATGTAGTCTAATCTTGATTTATTAAATTTTGTTATCTTCTGTGGGAACAGATACTATTGTTCAGTCCCCAAACCATTTCCCCTGGTCTACACTTTTTCAGTTGTATCAAAATAATTTGATTCGGATTTAGCTGCACAAACAAAGGAAAATGGAAAATTTCTTTAAACACTGATTTACATCAAGCCATATTTTTTCCTCTGGATTCAGTGCTGCCTATTGCCAGATTTCCCATGTGGACTTCAGCTTCCAGAATTATTCAGCCAGTATGGCTATTGAAGTTTTTTCTGGTATTTGAAGTTCCCAGATCTGAAAAATGCCCAACCTGGGAAAGATTTGCCCTATACTGATTTTCAAATAAAATGTAATCCAGCCATATTTGGAGCTGCTCAGCTACTACTGACTTAGGCCATTCTCTTTTTCATTTAGCATTTATTTTCTGGAATGAGACAGAATGAATTTTCAAGGTCATCATACCTGGTTTACCATTTATGCTCTCTATCTGTTGCAATACATAGAAGGGCTCATCAGGTTTTTTAAAAATATGATTTTTGAAGAGAGCAAATTTCAAACTATTTATAAAAGTGTCAATGTTCAAATTTCATTCTGCATAGTATTAGCAACACACTTTTTGAAGTTCTTCTCTGGTTAGCTTGTACAGAACATTTGGCATGGAGAGGATTTATCTTTTCATTTCCTATTCATCCATTTCAGCTCTTGTCAGCCTGTCTGCCTGAGTTATCTGTCTGAGGAAGAGAGATTGATTAAAGCAATTGTTTCACAGCTCTACACAAGCTCATTTAAGCAATAATCTAAAAGCCACATAAATGAAAACAGAAAAGTCATCTAAGAATAAACAACACAGACATGATTTATTTTTCTTCTTCAGAAATTCTTCCCTGTAGGTGTCATGACAGTTGTTCCACACACTTTTTGTCTTCATGTGTGAGTTTCTCTGGTTCATCACCTCTCTGTTCACTGTTGAGAAAAGGCGATGGAGGAATCTGAATTCTGTGAAACTGATTCCTGAATGAATAATTGAGAGTTATCTTTTCCCCTTCCTAGGTTTGATGATAAGCATGTTTCCCATTTCTAAAAACCTATTGGAGAAAGTAAAGCTATCATAAAAATTTATAATTTGCATATACAAAAGCATGAAAACACAATCCTAAAGGCTTGTCTTATGCATTAATACATTCAGTATCTTTCTGCATGAAACCCAGGTTGTTCAAAACTGACTTGTCTTCCCAACACCTTCCAGATTTCTACCTCCAACATTATACAGGTACACTTATGCAAAGATATGCCTGCAAAAGTGGAATAAAGGGGCATTGTTAACTTTTAGTTTAATTTTAATGCATTTCTTCCCAACCAGATAGAAGCAAAATGTGTCTTAAATAATAGAGCTTAAAGTTACGTTGTATATTTCTGTTGTTGATTGAGAAGGCATTAAATGTATTTATTTGGAAAATGTTATGTTTTTCCCACAAAACCATATTTATAAATTCATAAGTAAAACAGTATAGTCAAAGCTTCTTAAGGGACAAACCTCCCACTTACTCCCACCCCAAAATCCTTATAATTTGACTGAATCAAATATTTCATAATTATTTCCCAAATTAAATGTTAGTAATTTCAGCATGGGCAGAAATGACAGAAAATAGATGAGCTAGTTACCTTTAAATAACACTAAGACATATAGGCTGTTAGAATCTGTCTTTGTTTGGGAAGATGTAAAATATCTTTGTGGTGAGAGCTCATAGTGAGAAAATAGTAGGTAAGCAGGATTTACTTCTTACCACAATGTAAGCAGAATTCGATCTATAGACAATATTCTAAAGAAAGAATAGTGGCTACTTTTAAGAGCATTCACTCTTCACTGTATATGTAAATGTCAGACACAAAAACCAGACGCCAAGGTTGAGTTCATCAAAACAACTACGAGTTGATTAAATGCAGCCTGTACAAGAATCTGATCTACTAACGGTCAAGGCAAATTGGCGACAGATAAGAGTCAATGGATTTCAAGGGAGGCTGATCTTAGGTCTTTTTCAAACATATATCAATGCCAGACTTCTGATGCGTTTGAACCTATCCTCAGGCTCAGCCTGGTCATCTTCTACAGTAATTTGGTCATGATGCTCAGGATCATTACTGTCCGTCTTCAAATTTTCTGAAGTTGTAGTTTTATGCCCATTTATTTCATTTGCTTATTTAGGAGTAATTGGCTGAATCCTATTTATTATGTTCATAGCTACCATTCTGTGCCCTGGCGATATGCTTCACTGAACACAGTTGGACTTGTTTCTGAATAAGTATGCAGAAGATGGCACTTGGAAAGATTTTGTATTCATTTTCTGCACTAGGAACCAGCAGAGGATCCTATTAACCTTAATAGAACATAGTAAATTGAATGATACCTTAGAAATCCTCCAATTCATCTGAGCAACAAGAGGGCATTTGTGCCAGCTGAGAGAACAAGTAGGCATCTGCCTTAATTTCTATCCTCTGTGGAAATATTCATGTGTTATACTTTACCAGAGAGCTGTCCTGTATTTGAAAGGCTGCTCTCTTTGAAAGGTCATTCAGTCCAAATCTGGTTTTTAATGTAGTCATAACCAGGAGAAATATCAGATTTTTGTCAAGAAACTAACATATAGTTAGTCCCTTAGGTTGGAAGAAGACACATTGTTATGCAGTTAGTCCTGTAGATACAAGAGTTGTTTTGCAATCCCAGTCTATAGAATTGAAAAAAGGAGCACTGAAGATGGGGCAATTGTCATTACCTAACTGTAGGTTGGTATATCCATGGTCATCTCCTTAAGAAGAAAGTGCTCTTTTCAAGAATGCAAGCACCTGTACTCACAGTGACAATGGCCTGGAGACATCTCCTTATTTACCCTTATAAGCCAGGAGTGATAGGGATCTAACCCACAGGTGACATAGTTCATATTATCAAGGACTTTCTATACTTTCCAGGATCAACTGGTTCAATTCTAATCGGTAAGGATTGTAAAATGTCATCCTTGGCATCTCTGTTCACTAGCTTTGAACTCTGAGTAAACATGGATGATTTTATCTGCACATGCTCATCTATCATCTTACGGTGGCCCATTCTTCCGGCCTATTCTTCCCTAACAATAGTCTGTCTCACCTTAAGAATCAAACTGCTAGCAACATTTTCCAAATAAGTGCATTTTTGTTGTTGTTGTTAGTTTCTCATTGCTACGGTAGGACTAACAGATTATGAATGTTTAGTTATCAATCTGGGATCATTTGGAGGGCAAAGAAAAGTTTCACAACATTCAATTTTCAGTTGTCATTATATATATTTCCTGTTTCCTGTTGCTTTATTATCATGATTTTAACATAATAAAAGCTTAAGCTAGGTTTTTACCTTAGGTTTAAAAGAGATTGTAATTATATCAATATCCCCTAAGCCAGGGGTGTCAAACAAGCGACCTGCAGGTTTTTATATTAAATGTAAACATTTCCTGCACTTTCTGATTGTATCGGTAAATAATAGGGCTCATTTGGCTTTCCATTTTCAATACAATTATATATTATATATCAAATCCAAACACTACCTCTCATTCTGAAAGTTAATTTGTTTTAATAACTGCTAGCCTTATACAAAGACAACTTTTTCCTATAATTGGGCTCTGTTATATTGAATTAGTAAAAGCTTGTTGATTAATTTAACTGTCATTGTTAGTAATAATGAATTAAGGCTAAATGCTTATTTGGGAGGCTAATAGAATTGCTCAACAAATATGATGCACTGACGTATTTGCCTCTACCAGTCCTAATAACAAATTGGGTTCTTTATATGTCTCTATTGATCTCTGAATTATTGCAACCCTTGATTATTATATATATATATGGTGTCATATGATTTTTCTTATTGCATTGCTTACAAAACATGTTACATGTTTTGAAAATCCAAGGAATTGTCTTGGATCAGAAATTAATCTGTTGAATTTCAGCAGAAAGCTCTGTGATTAATATCTCTTATTATGACCCCAACTTCCTTGTCGTTTTTAATCTCATTCTATTTTTTTAATTTAATGTGCTGAAGTGGCTTTGATGTCATCCTGGAGAAAGAATTGTTTAATAAATTACCTTGTCAGAATTGGTTCCCCCCAAATTTTCAGAATCAATGGAGACTCAGGTAATTCAAATGTCCAGGGAAGTTTTAGTCATCCAGGTCATGGTTGTCCCAAAGATGCTTAAGGCCACTGGACTTCCTTGATTTTTCTTGAAAATATTGCTAACTAATTGGTGGACAATGGAAAGGATTTTTATTCTTTGCAATCATCCAGTTATTAACACTCAAAGACCCTCAGAGTATCAATTACTGGCTTGACTGTAAAGGATATAAATCCTTTCCATTCTCCACCAGTTAGTTAGAACTGAAGAAGCTTCTTGGGTGACAAGTGAAATGTCTTCAAGAAAAATCAAGAAATTCATTACCTTTTAAAACACCTTTGGGATAGGTAATTTAAGGTTCTACTGTAAATTATCATCATCATCATTGAACATTTCCATCAACAATACAATTCAAAGAAAGAAAAACTCCTCTTGGTATAAATACACCCTGACGCTTTGTTTTTCCTGGATTATATGATGCAGAGCCTTCATAGTTGAACATATCAAAATTGCTGAAGTAGACCCACCATTGGTTCTTAAAATGGATATGTATTTAGCAACCACAATGTAAAATTTTTCTAAAAACATAAAACAAAATGAAGCAAACTAGGGGTGGGTTCTAAAATTTTTTACTACCAGTTCTGTTGGCGTGGCTTATTTTGTGGGCGTGGTTTGATGGACATGTGACAATTCTTTAGGATTTAGCAGAGGTACTGGTCTACCAGGCTTTTAACTGCTTGCATAGCTGTACCGGTCTACCCATTTGTTTTTGGAGTGCACCAGTCTACCCATTTGTTTTTGGAGTGCACTGGTCTACCACCACACTGTCTTTTACTGCTGATCAGCTGTAGGACGGCCCTTTGAAGCACCATGGCAAGAGTTTAAACAGTTTTTTTCCTTCTAGCCGATCAGCTGGGACTTGGGAGGCAGCAAATAAATTGAGGTCGGGACCAGGCAGAGGTGGTATTTACCGGTTCTCCAAACTATTCAAAATTTCCACTACCGGTTCGCAAGAACCGGGGAGAACCAATAGCAACCCACCACTGAAGCAAACACTGTCAATTCTATGAGCCTCTAAAATAAGCTTACAGCCTTAATTCATTACTACTAGCAATGACAGCTATATTAACCCACAAATTTTTCTGAGACACCAATTGTAAGACCAAAAACTGTCTCTATATAAGGCTAGCAGAATTTTCATTAAAATGAATTAACTTCCAGAATGAAGGGCAGTGTTTGGATCTGAGAGTAAATATACAATTGTATTGAAAATGCAAGGGCAAATGAATCCTCCTTTTATAGTTAGAAATAATCAATATTCCCTTGTGAGTACAGTACTTCCAAAAGTCAGTGATTTCAAGCCTTTGAAACTGGACAATATTTAATGAATGCCATCATGCTTCCTACACATTGTAGGAATGTAGGGGTGAAATCCAATTTTTTTCCCTACTGGTTCTGTGGGCATGGCTTCTGAGCATGGCAGGGGAAGGATACTGCAAAATCTCCATTCTCACCCCACTCTGGAACCAGCCAGAGATGGTATTTGCCGGATCTCCGAACTACTCAAAATTTCCACTACCGGTTCTCCAGAACCTATTAAAACCTGCTGGATTTCACCAAGGTGGGTAAAATGAGGACTGAGATTGTTGGGGGCAATATGCTGACTCTGTAAACCACTTACAGAGGGCTATAAAGCACTATGAAGCAGTATAGAAGTCTAAGTGCTATTGCTATTCATATATGCTACATGCAGCCTTATAACCCCTTTTAAGTTTAGCCTGTATTGAAAGCAGAAGATAGAACTACCCAAATTAAAAAAGTGACCAGGAATAGTTGCCATACAATTGTTCAATCGGTTTGTCCACTGTTACCATTCTCATCATGTTGTCAAAGAATACCTTAACTGACAGCATACAAAATAAATTTCACTTAATAGCAATATACTGTTTGGATTTGATATCCCATGCTGTTGTAATATGGGAATTCCACTTGTCCAGTAAAGGGTAAGGTTGAAGCACAGAGAGCGTAATTTGTTATTTTTCACATACTTATTTTTCTGATATTTCTTGATGTCTAGGTATAGATTTTGCAAATTAAACAAAGTGCCAGTAAATATTGAAGGCAGCAGTACATGCTATTTTAATTTTTTAAAATTTAGCGATCACATATATATTGTTGCCCATCTCACGTAGTGACATTTGCCTGCCAGTGAGTCCTATTATTTGAGTAGGATCTTTAAGTAAGCAGATTGGTCAGACTTTATACAGTTTTAGATATGTTGGGACTACAAATCACAGAATCCTTAGCCAGTGTACAGGGGGTTGGGAACGGTTAGAGCGCTTGTCACAATGTATTTGAAGGATTGCCAAAGTAATGGCAATGTGCTCAGAATGCAGAGTAACAAGACATACGGCTGGCAAATAGTCTGTTACTTGATTTATAGCATGCCTAAAAAGGAATGGCAGGTACGACTGATGAAGATGCCAGCAGAGTGGAATAGGATGTCAAGAGAAGATAGACTTCATCGGAACCGGCTAGTTAAGAAGACTGCTAGATCCATGCTTCAGATTGAGAAGCGCAGCAGGAGAAAATATTCTAGTGTTTTAGGACTGATTATAAGAAGCTTCTGATTGGAAGGGGCTTGTTTGCTTAAGCAGATAATCATGCCTCCACAAATGTATATTTTATTTCTACATGTGTAATTCTTATTTATTGCATCATTGTGCAAGATGAACACCAGGACAGGCCTCTTTCAAATGCACCTGCTCATATTATTTTACATTCAAAGAAACAGGAATTTCCATCCAGGGGTGACATTCAAAAATTTTCCCTACCAGTTCTGTGGGCGTGGCTTGGTGGGGGGAGGGTCATGTGACTTAGTTGGTGTGGCCAACTTGACATGACTCATAGCAAGATGGGGCGGCACCACCCCACCAAGCTACGCTCATCAAGCCACACCGACAGAAAAGTTTGGCCAAGTATTCTAGCGTTCAACCTGGCTGCTTCTCGTCTCTTTCTCATGTTTGTTCAATATGAGCCTGAGAAGAAAGAGGGAAGTAGCCATGTTGAATGCTGTGGCAGAGAGAAGCCTCCATTCACTGCTCCCTTTATGGTCCCTCCTCCCTCCCTGGGGTCAAAGTACCTTAAAGGGACAGGCAGGCTGCTGCAACTCCTTTTCTTCCTCCCTTCGCTGCGAAGGGAGGAAGAAAAGGTCTTCTCCTCCTTCTTTGGCATACACACAGAGCAGAAGGGGTGAGCAGTGAACGGGTGGGGGTTGGTGAGGTCAACCAGGGGTGGTTTTTACAGGTTCAATGAACCACTTCAAATCGCTGCTACCAGTATCCACGATCCGGTCCAAACCGGTCGAATTCCACCCCTGATTTCCATATACATTTGGGATAGTTTTTCTTGTAATTCTGGTTTTTATAATTCTACCACTACAAAGGGACATGGTTATACCAAAAATCAACTAAGAGGAATTGATTTAAGCAATACTGTATGTAAGCACCAGAAAAATGTCTATAACCTGGATTTATATAGTCTTACATAACTGTAAATTTGCTAGATTTTTGTATTAAAGTTTAATCTCAAATGCACCACTCTTTGCTAACTGTGAAATGGATGTATATTTTCTTAGAATTGAATATTGATGTATTTGGCTTAGAATCAGAAGTTTAAAAAGAAGGCAGATTTAGTCTGTGATAAACAATTCAAATAAAGATTCAAAGCATTCCTTCCAAGTTAAGAATGAAGTCCTCTAAGCATCTTTGTAGCCATACAAATTGGGCAAGAGTTTCAAAATGTGAATACGAGCTACAAAGAGAATAATTTTAAGTGTTTAATAAAATCCTATAAACATGTGCTATAAAAGCAGGGGTCCTCAACCCCAGACCGTGGACTGGACCGGGCCACAGAATGCCAGAAATGGGGCTGCGCAAACAAGTGAAGCCCCATCCATAGGATGCAGGCAGCACGTGAAACCATGCCTCCTCCAGTCTGTGGAAAAACCACTCTCCACGGAACCAGCTCCTGGTGCCAAAAAGTTGGAGGCCTCTGCTACAATGGGAATTGTTAGATTCTCCTGTAATGCAATGTACTTTAGAGATGGTTGCCTTCTGAGATTGCCAGATATGCTCTATTGTGTGATTTTATTTCAGCGTTTTTGTAGTTGAGAATTTTAGTGTCTCTGTGTGGTGTGGGTGTGGGTGTGTGCTCATATCCATACCTGGGAATCAGGGTTGACTCCTGGCAACTACGTTGGAACAGTCCCTGAAGTTTTCTTGGCAAGGTTTTAGAAGTGATTTGCAATTGCTTGCTTCTTAGGAAGGCAAGCAAAGCAAATACATACTATTGTGCTTTATACCAGACCCTGTTGTGATGTGCTCTACATCACACAAAAAAGTAAATAGTGTGTGGTAAATATTTTATTGTGCTCTATACCACATTAGTTGAAGGTCATGGTGATAAAGAACCCACCCAAAAGTACTGCAGCAAACAACAGAAGCTTTCTATCATCCCAAATGTACTGTGTTTTCCCGAAAATAAGACCCTGTCTTATATTTTTTTGAACCCTGAAATAAGCGCTTGGCCTTATTGCCATGCGCTCAAAAGCCCAATCAGGCTTATTATCAGGGGATGTCTTATTTTGGGGAAAACAAGGTAGTAGAGCTTACACTCAATGGAAAAGCAGTGGTCAGAGATGTAGAAAGGCTCTGGCTGAGCAGCTATACTTTCTATGCAGAAGATCATACTTGGTCTTCTGACCTTTCTAGGAAAGGTCAGAAGACCAAGTTATAGGAAAGGTACCTTAATTGGAAATGAAGACTACAGACAAATCAATGGCCTGTCCATCATCCAGTTTAATGCATGCATATAGAGTCTAAATAATGCTACAGTCCTGCCTATGTGAGCCATTGATTTCCTCTGACTCATTAGCAATGTGTTCTTCATTTTTCAGTGGGTTTTTCCAGCTCTTCTGAGTGAAATAAGATGGGAAAATGAAGCCCAGCCTCCTTTTGGGAAGAGGACGATTCAGTACTTTTTTCCCCTGTCCTTAGAAAATTAACACATGATCTTTCTGTGTGATGTGGAACAGTTTGCTAGTGGATGAGAAGGAAAAAATATCATAGAATATAAATGTTGACGGTAAGGTAAAAGTATACACAAGCCATCAGTTAAGTCCTCTTAGGATAAAGCCTGAAGCCAGACTGTAAATCAGCCCTGAAAGCAAAAATCAGAGGAGGGGGGAGGGGAAAAGAAAGAAAGCAAACTGTTAGGTGATTATTGTCTTGAGATACCATAAACCATCAAAATTGCTACTGTCCCCCAGAGCTGAAATAATTCACAGTAAGTTCTTTGTGATCCTCCATTGAAGCAACCATTGAATGCAACAAGCAGCATTGCCTACTCCACCACATAAAACTGCTGCTTTTTTTGTCATACTCCCAATCACAAGGGTAGAAGTATACAGGTAGTCCTCATTTTGAGACTCCAATTGGGACTGACAATTGGTTGTTAAGCAAAGAGATCACTAAGTAAAACTGTGCTGTGCTTATGATCTTACTTCTTTCGTTTGCTTTACAAACCTACAAAGGTTGTAAATGCAATGACTGGTTGTAATCGCCGTCATAACTGCAAATGGTCACTAAACAAATCATTCTCTAAACAAGAACTGTATGTACACAGTATTATTTGCAGACATTAAATGTAAACGTATGACTTTTGTAGAGTACAAGCAATCCTGCATTATGTTCCTATAGATATACAAAATAACATTATAATAATCTTCTTCCAGAAATATAATTTTTTTTTTTTGTCTTCAAATCTCATGCTACTTTGTAGGTGGCATAAACAATTTATAGTAACTCAGGCAGAAACGTCAGTTCCTTATGAAGAAGAAAATTAGTAGAGAATCTAGAGATTATGAATGCTTAAGAACACGACATGCATAATTTAAACATCACTTTAATATGCCCAATAGCAAAGTAAGTAATATAACCTTGTGAAACTATCTTACATAATATTGGTAGTGAACATAAGTTATTGAGATTTGACATGTAGAAAGGAAATGGAGAGGGCATAAGTTCCTCCTGAAATAATAGGGGATTTAAGCCTTGGTATATGCTGTATTTGAATCAGTCATCATGTACAGATGTAAAGGAATACAGAGATAACCTTGAAGAAGAATTGTGTGGGTGGTTATGTAAATACCAATTTGGCCCTGACAAAGAGGAGTGTTTGGAAAAAAAATCAAGATTATACCACCTTAGTTTTCTGTGACATAAGCGGGAAAGAGAGAAACTCTCTCAGGCTTTCAAGATTCTGTTACTATAACCTACAGCAATAAACTAGATTTTCAATAGTCCTTATAGTATTTGTTTCCTGACACTGATTTAAAACCTCTTATACTTTAGCCTTGATTTAAAACCCCTCATACTTTAATTTTAAAATTATAATCCTAAAGTAACTTGAGAATGAGAGCTGGTAATTTGTTTTTTTATGAAATCAGTGTATAACAGAACTTTGGATTTGTTCAAAGATAGTTATATTTATTAGGTGAGAAAGATAAAGTTAGCTACCTAAAACTAGTGGTAAAATAGAAATCTTTTCAATCAGTTGACATCTTACTGTCTTTCATTAAAAAAAGGAGAAATGGTACTTAAATTCTAGAAATGTGTAAATTGTATGTTATGTTTTGGTATGATACTTCATATGGGAAGTTTAGGAAGCTGGCTGCATTGCTGTAATGCTGTCCCTTGCCTCAGATTCAACTTGTTTTACTTCTTCCATATCATTTCTCATACAATCGAAATGATCCACCCTTTAGAACTGTCATGGTTTCATTACAGATTTTGGAAAACTACAAAGCTATAACAACTTTTAAGAAGCTGCTGTACCTCACCTTTAAGAAAATTCAGTGCCTTATTTCTAACTGGTTGCATATCTTCAGCTTTACAAGCCGTTAGTGCCATCTCAAGAAATATAATATTAAGAGCACAACTAGGTTATCCTGAAGGATAGTTAATGGAAATTGAGGGTCTTAAAATTCACACCTGTGTCTTTTTGAAGTATATGCTAGGTGGATTCATGTTTTCTGTTTGAATTAATGTAATATTTATTTTCCAGCCAAAAGTCATTTTTCCAGTCAACAGTGGAATTGAAGCCTATAGGAAGCAGATACTTCTAATTAGGAATATAAGGATCATTTTAAATACATGTTGGTATACCAATGTCTCGACAAAAGTTAATTTGTCCTCCAAATTAACTTTTCTGCTCATTATTGAAACACGTGCACACAATGCATTTGTTGTTGAACTTGGCTCCCCAAATGTATGCTTTTTTCCCTGTAAAACATAGTATGTTTTTTTTTTTTGAAAATTGAAAAGCACTTTGAGATGGACATTATAGATGTTGTGAATGATATATTTCTCTGTGCCCTATTCATTTTGGCAAGAAGTTAGTAATTTATTTTATATCCCAGCTGGTCATCTTTAGCCACAGCTATTTAGAATGTCATGAGAGCACATCTGGATCCGTAGATATTCCTTAAAATCATTTTGTGCAGATAGTAAAATACTGAAGTAAGTTATGTTATGAGATGTTTCTTGGATTGACCACATGGATTATTTTAACCATCATGAAAATCAGAGCAAACACAGATTGTGTAGTTTTTATCTCTATTGCAGCATTTCCTGAGAAAATTGTGCATGGGCGCTTCCTGAACTTAGCAGTGATGCAAGTATGAAGGTCATCTTAAATGTTCTAGTATTAAGTTGGATATTTGGAAACACTGAAGCAGACTCAGAGATTATGTTTCTTCCATATCTCTAATTCCCTCCAATATTCAGCTAAATAGAAATGCTCTTCCAATTCAAATGCCTGTTGATGGAGAACACTGTGATCATCCGTGAATAAGTCTACCTTCTCTGGGTATTTTATCTTCAAAATCTATATGCCATTTATTTCTCCTTGTTTTAATAAAACACAGCCATTCAGTTATATCTAGACTCTTGGTGGTGACAAAGATTGCATATCAAAGAGTAAGATCTGCATTGTAGTTCCTGTTTGTTTAGACATTAGCTGAGGTCCATCCCTCTGGCCTATATGTTGGAACAGGGGGAAATGATGTAGGACACATGTATATGTGGTTAATGTATATCCTAGAGCAGCAGTCTCCAATCTTTTTGGGCACTAGGAACTGGTTCTGTGGAGAAAGATTTTGTGTGGTGCCTGCATCCTGTAGGTGGGTCTTTGCTTGTTTGCACAGCCTAGTTGCTGGCATGCTGCAGACTGGTGCCAGTCCATGGACCAAGGATTGGGGACCCTGTTTTAGAGAAATAGATGAGGATTGATAGATAGATAGATAGATAGATAGATAGATAGATAGATAGATAGATAGATAGAAAGATAAACCAAATGAGTTGGGCAATATTCTATTTTTCATCCCAGTGAGGTAGATACATGATTGTGAGAAAAGAAAAATACTCCCCAATATAATAGTTTAACAAGTCTTCATTATGAAGTTACATAACTCTAGCATCAAAACATTTTCCCAAGACAGAGAGAAATAACAACCCAGAGTTTATTTTTTTAAGTATAAAATTAGGCACTGATAATATATGTAATAATTTTCTTTATTTCTTTATTGCTGATTGCAAAGGTGTCCAGAGAGTTATGCAATATTGACCAATTCATGACAATATTAAGTAACAGGTTTAGGATGCATATGACAAGTGAAGCAAATTGTTTGCTTGAGAATTAATTAGGTGAAAAGGCAGTCATAGTAATGGATTGCTACTAATGTGAAAATTCTCTTTGTGTATGTGTGTGAGAGAGCAAAAGAGCGAGGGAGGGAGGGAGGGAGGGAGGAAGAGGGACAGACCAGCATAAGAAGTTATTGGATTTCAGCTTTGATTTGAGGCTGATCAATATTTTTGTACTGTTCAATGTTCGCTTATTTTTTACTTAAATACCTTAGCCTAAATGTATATTTTATAAGCAGGGCTTTTAACTTTTAATGGGGCTCACTAAATTAATTGTCTAAATTAATTAAACAATGAGAAAGCTTTTGTGGGAAGTTGCTTGGCTATAGGGCATTTTTATCTCCTCCTTAACAGGTCCTCTGTGAATTGCAGAGATCCTTTCATCTGTTGCGCTGCTGTTCTCTTTGCAAATCATTTCCCAAAATTACAGACCAAACCCGTCTCTTGACCTTTATGCTTATGGCAGCCTGAGGGGACCTGACAAATAAACATCAGGAGTATTAAAAAAAAAATAATGGCCTATGAAGGCCATTTCATTTTGCTTTGCTTTCATCCTTCCTACTCAAATTCATCTGGCAGCTACAGCCCAGGTAGAAGTGTAGAAAGTTGTGGGAACTAGGCCAGAGATGAACCCCCAGGTGGATAGAGAAACAAATGAGGAAAGAAGCTCTATTTATTTTCTCTTAGCTTTTTCCTCATTCTTTTGCTTTCTGTTAAAATTTATCTCCCAGCTACAGTCTAGCTGAAGGCTTTGAGGTTGTTTTTAACAGTCTATTTTAGAGTCCATTTAAAAAATCCGTAATTAGAGTTGAAGCCCTCTAAAAGCATCATGGATGGCAGGAGCGAGAGAGAAAAACTAATGAAAAAAATGGAGAGTTTCAATAGTCATTTTAGATTTTGTACATTTTGTCAATATTTCAAAACAGTTCTGAACAATTTGCAGAGGGAAAGGGCCACGTGAATACATTAAATTTAGTCACGATCCACAAAGAAATATCTGCCACTGTGATCAAGTGGAGCTGATTTGGAGGTATGCAGTAGCCCCCCCTTTTATATATATATATAAATATTCTATTTGTTTTTAAACATCTTAAACATAAAATATATCTTTTAAGAATGAAGGTTTGGTCCGGTATTAGATAAGTACAATTGCCCACACTTCTTTAACCAATTTGATTCCAAATTTCATCCATTGCATGCAGTAGCCCTTTTTAAGGCAGAAATAGCAAAGACTTTATTACTTTTTTAAAAAATAATGTTGGTGGGCTGCTAAAGGCTTAAAACCACTCAGGGGAAAGGTGGTGTGTGGGTTTTTTTTAATACATTCATAATGATATGGAATTGGGAGAAAATCAATATTTTAAATGATGCAGAGACTTGATCTCAATTAGAAAACTAACCTCATTTCCATCCTTATGTTTTACAATCAACATAAGCAGACATTGTCTAGTCTGAATGGCTTAAAATTGAATCAAAATTAGAGAGGGGGTGCTAATTATTATGTGGCATAGTTCTGTTCCTTAGGTATCTGATTTTCTTGAACTGCAATGGCTTCACTATATGAGAGTCAAAAAAAATTTCTCTCAACCTTGCTACCATGATCACACTTCCCAACCCAATATCTGTGTGTGCGTATGTATTTTCCAAAGCATCTGAAGGCCAGAATAATGACTGGAAACTGAACAAGGACAGATTCAGCCTGGAAATAAGGAGAAATTTTGTCACTGTGAGAGCAATCAACCAATGGAACAGCTTACCTTCAGAAGTTATGGGAGCTTCATCACAGGAAGCTTTTAAGAAGAGACTGGCCTGTCATCTGTCAGAAATGGTGTAAGGTCTCTGGTTTGGCTGGAGGATTGGAGTAGATGACCTACAAGGACCCTTCCAACTCTGTTAATCTCTCTCTCTCTCTCTCTCTCTCTCTCTCTCTCTCTCTCTCTCTCTCTCTCTGTGTGTGTGTGTGTGTGTGTGTGTGTGTGTGTGTGTATATATACATACATACATATACACATATACACACTTAATTAAATACTAGTAAATAAAATTATTTTTCTTTTTACGTCTGAATATTTTCCATTCCAGAGAGGCAAATAAGAAAGTATACTTTTGCTTTCTTTTTAAAAATAGTTTTTTCACCTCAGAGTTCCATTTTTGTACCTGAAATATGGAAAGTCCGAAGGTATTCATAAGTGAATAGAAAATGTTGTCAACTGGAAGACATGAATTAGTATCTGCAGCCAATCAAAATTTTTATATTAAAATATCAGAACAAAATCAAATATTAGTAAAAACAATAAATGGAACAACCAATCCTCCTGTGCTCAGACTGACTTGCAAACCAAACAACAAAATGAAAATAGGAAAGCATCTTGTGACGTCTTAAATCCATCAAGTTTTTGTGGGTACCACTTTACTGCAACAGATGCATAGGGCAGAGTACTCTCAGAAAAGGGACTCTGATCACTTGGTGATTGGTAAATAGATGCAGATAGTATCTGGCACTATATAAACTATGTAATTGGTGTTTTTCAGGATGCTTTTATTTTATTTTATATTTTATTTCCTCTGCCTTTTAAAATATTTGTTTTTTTAAAATATTAAAGCCACTAAGTACAGTGAAGACAATCAAATGTCTGTTTTGACCCAATAAATGGCATTTAGATTTTAATGGAATTGTTTTGGGATATCAATATATATTCTTCAGTGAGACTAAGTTATAACACTAGAATTGACACAATCACTGAAGCTACAAGAGATAAACTAATTTATTTAGCTCAAATTATTATATAATTTATTTTAGTCCACGGGGGCCTTTTAAAAATGCATTTCCTACCTTCCCCCTGGAAATTTATTGAATTTATTGACTTTGACTTAGTTTCAACTAGCTTATTATATAAACAGCTTTCTACCAGCTAATACTGCAAAGATGCGTATTGAGCATTAATAGGTGCTAGAAAAGAAATTATCTGTCAGATTTGATTACATATTTCTTGGAAGGAAAAAATAAATTCCCTAGTGTGATTAAGATCTTTATGGTAACAAATGGGATACATGCAAATTTTCAACAAAGATTTCATTGAGGGAATGAGCATATTTATCACAGCTCATTATTAGATACTTCACAATAGAATTAATAAATCTAAAGTATTATCACAGAAATAGAGAAAAAAATATCGCAACTATTCTATAAAGTTTGCTACTGGTTTAATTAGTAGCAATTGCCTAGCCTTTTGTAACTGATATTATTTTTGAATTAATATCCCATCTTGAATAAAGCAAGTGTGCACTATTTGTAATATTGCACATTAATATTCATTATATAGAAGAATATTTGTCTTCAATTCAAAGAGCCATATTAGTTTTCCAGAAAGACTGATAACTGAGCTTGACAGTCAATAATTTTTAAAAAATTGACAAAATGAAATATTGGGACATTGCAATAGAAATACTTATTTACCACACAGGAATGCCAACTCTTAATATTAAATGCTGGAGGTAATAATAAATGGATTGTGGATTACTTTCTGGCTTTGATTTTTTTTTAAAAAAAAAAAATCTGAACTCTTCTATTTGTTTCTTAAGCCTTGAACAGATTGTGCTGACAAATGGCTCCTCATTCCTACAATAGTAATTCAATGTGCTGATAGCTACCTACAGCCCTACATAGCAGAGGGCCCAGTTACTTGAGAGAGACTGCCTGTCTCCTATAATATTCATCTGATCTTATAAGGTTGATATGCTCCAGGTTCCTTTGATTAAGCAATGTCATCTGTCAGGAAGTGCACCTTCTCTGTACTTGATGTCTGGAATGAAGTTTTTCCCAAGGTTTGAATGCCCTCTGGCCTACTGGTATTTCAAAGGGCCCCAGAGATGTGGCTTTTGGCTCAGGCCTTATGCAAGGATGATCCTTTCTTCTTTTTCTTTGTTTCCATCTAAGTTTGTTTGCCATCTTTTTCCTTTTGTTTTTGTGTTATTTCCTTATTACTAGTGATTTTTAATAATCCAAAACCAACCAAAATCACTGGGAGTCCAGTATAAATCTAATACATTATTATTGTTATTTCAACAACAAGTGTTTTTAAAGTGAAGCTCATATAAATGGCTGAGGAACAATAGTACAGTTTTTTTATATGAACATTGGATATATGATACAATACAAAATATGTCTTTAAATTGTCTTCTATCTCTGAATGGAGCCACCTTACAAAAAGAGTGGAAAGAGTGGGGCATTTAGGATTATGGTCATAAATCTGAGGCCATAAATAAGACTATAGACATGAGGAGGGAAATATTGTTTGATTGAGTCCAGTGGTGAAATCCTCTGAAGTCTGCTACTGGTTCTGTGAGTCTGCTACCGAGCGTGCGCTTCGCACATGCATGCACGCCTGAGGTGTGCCCATGCAGCACTAAAAAAGGAACATTTTGAAGCCTTTCGAGTCTGCAAAGGTAAGTAGGACAGCAAGTGGGGGGAATCCGCTGTGCCACACAATTTAGATTAACTAGAAAGCAGGAAATTCGATGATTCTAGCTAATATAAATCGTGCATCACAGCTGATCGTTGCCCAGCTGATCATTGCAAATACTGGTTTGCCTGAACTGGTAGCATTTTTTACTACCGGTTCAAGAGAACCGGTCCGAACCAGTAGCATTTCACCCCTGATTGAGTCCATTGTCATAATAGTATAGATTTGAAAGGAACTGAGATCAATTTTGTGAAACTACAGTTGAGTAAGATAAACTAGACAATTGCTGCTTCCCTCCCTACATTAAAACAGAAATCTGTAGGAACAAAATCTCATGTTTTGTTCTGCTACTGATAATTTCAGCCCCAAACAAGCATTGCTCATACATTCACATATATTAGATTTTAAATTAATACCCAAGATATAAAGAAAGATCATGAAAATATGTATTTTTAACTGGATGGATATAGATCATATTTTCATGAATATAGGAAGTAGACTCTTGCTTTTTATAGTGAAATCCAAGATGTGTTTATATAGAAATAAGCATTATTGAGTTCAATGGGACTTTTACCGAGATAAATGAATATAGAATTATAGTAATTAATTTCTTAACCACTAGTTACCTATGTTAATATGTTACTTGGATGTACTTGGATGATTGATAGCAAACTTTGAATTTTAGTTTTTTAAATATTGTGAATTATTTGATAGGAAAAAGGTTTGTTTTAAAAAAATCTAAGTTATACAATAAACTTTGTGCAACACCCAGTTATTTTCTACATTTTCCCTTTGAGAAACCTAATATTTTGCTAAGTAAATTAGACACAAGCTGTTTTCTACCCTGCAATCAGCTCAGAATAAATAATTTGTCACGTTAAAAGTTTTTAAGCAGCTTCTCTAGACAGACTTAACACACTATGCCTTAAAAGGTCTTTTAAAATAAATAACAAATAGGATGTTGTCATATTAGTGCATTGTATTGACATTGTGTTTGGGGTATGAGCGGTTGTAAAAGGCAGACAGAAAAGTGCCTGTTCCTTTGGTTAAGAAGCTAAATGGCATTTGCAATATATATTCATTTATAAGGCAGGTATTAGAACGGTCAAACAGGACAGGCTTTTCCATTATGTAGAGTAGGTTGGCTGCCTGAGCAGCAAACGTGAGAAGAGAGCAATGAAGTCTTAGAGGACAAAGTATTGAATGCTTCCTGAATCTTCTCAGCAATCTTGTTGATTTCACATGTGGTCGTGGTTACAGTATTGCATAAGCAAACATAACTTCTCTGTATGTGAAACGTATGTATGTATGTATGTATGTAAAATTTCATTTTGATCTCCACTTCGGGCAGAAAAATATCTTGTGTTGGTCTTGACTCTAAGGATGGCAAGCATCTCTCCCTTTCCCATGTACAAAACTTCATGACTGTAGCAGAGGTGGGCTTCAGCAGGTTCTGACCAGTTCTGGAGAACCGGTAGTGGAAATTTTGAGAAGTTCGGAGAACCGGTAGTAAAAATTCTGACTGGCCCTGCCCCCATCTATTCTCTGCCTCCCAAGTCCCAGCTGATTGGGAGAAAATGGTGATTTTGCAGTAACCTTCCCCTGGATTGGGGTGGGAATGGAGATTTTATAGTATCCTTCCCCTGCCACGCCCACCAAGCCATGCCTATCAAACCATGCCACACCCACTAAGCCACACTCACAGAACCGGTAGTAAAAAAATTTGAAACCCATCACTGGACTGTAAGTAAAAGAGATGAGTCTGTTTTCAAGCATCTGATGAATAAATATAAAAACCTTTAAGTAGTTTTGGCAAGTCAAAATGTGCCTCAGATAAAGTCTTTAAATTCCACAGCTTTTTCTAAAATGGAGGACAGCCACAAAGATAGTTGTGATGGAATAGACATAATATGGAGAATTCAAAGAAAGAAATATTTTAAAAGATCTATCCTAGTGATCCGAAAACTCAAATAGATCTTCATATCCCCTTTCACTACACAGTCCTATAGCACCTGCAATGTCTTACCAATAGACACATAGAATATTAAAAGGCTTCCTCTTAAAAGTGGGGGGGGAGATCTTACCCTGAGGTTGGTAAAATAAGGGCCCAGATTGTTGGGGAAAATATGCTGACTCTGTAAACCACTTAGAGAGGGCTGTAAAGCACTGTGAAGGAGTATATCAGTCTAAGTGCTATTGCTATTTCCTATTCATTGTTAAACAATTCATTAAGCATTGTCCCTATTCTCACCCAAGTTTTATTTATATCACATACCATTCTTACTGCATTCAACATCTAACTTTAAACTCCAGATTCATGCAAACATCCCATAATTCAAGCCCATTCCCTTTATCACATGTTTCCCCCAAAATAGGACATGTCCCAAAAATAAGGCCAAGCCTGATTTTTGGGATGGCCCTAAATATACGCCCTCTCCCAAAAATAAGCCCCCTCTCTCTCACACAGACACACGTACACACAGGTCCCTCACCCCCCCCCAACCCTCCCAAGGCAGCCACATCCCTGCAAACTCCTGCTCCCTCACCCTTTTCGCCGCCCATGGCACCAACCATAGGCCTCAAGTGCCTGCTCCTGCACCATGGTAGTAGCCCGCCTGCTCTCATCCCCATGCCCAGGCACTGCATTCGCATAGCCTGTGCTACCGAGTGCCTGCCACAGCAGCCCCAGTGCAAGCATCGCCGCCCCAGGGCTTCCTTTGCAGGGCAGCCACTGGCAGCCAAGCTCAGCCATGGGTGAGGAGCGTTGGCCATGGCTGGGCCGGCCGAGCTGTGTCTGTCGGCGCTGCCCTCGCCATGGCTGCCTGATGTCTCACTGCCGGGCATGTGGAAAGAGTAAACTGGACCTGCGGGCTTGCCAGCAGGCGCTCCGGTCAGTCAGTGCTCGGGCAATCAGAACGGAGAGGAGCAAGACGGGAAGGGGAGGCTTGCAACGAAAGCAGCAGAAACAGCAGAAATCTTTCTTTTTCTCTCCCAAACTCTCCCTCTGTGGCTTCCAAACTCCAGCCAGGGCAGCGGCTGCTCTAGGAGTGTGCTTCCCACTCTATGGTGACGGATGGAACTGGAGCCTGCAGGGAGAGCTGGCCCAGGCTGTGGCTTCTGCGCGGGTGCTGGTGGTGGGTGCCAGTGGCATTGGTTATGAGCTCAAGAACCTGGTGCTCACCGGCTTCGCCCACATTGACATGGTGAGGCCTGGGAGGTGCACAAGTGGGGGGTGGGGCTTGGCACCTTCAGGCCGCTCATGCTCTAAATGAACACCCTGGGGCAGGGGAGGGGCTTGATGGTGGCACGCAAAGGGAGCCTCTCTCTGCCGGATTCCTGGCTGTGAGTGTGCAGGCCGCCCGGGCCTCCTGCACACTTGAAATAGTAAGACCCCCTGATAATAAAGCCAAGCCCTTATTTTGGGGTTCAAAAGAAAATAAGACCCTGTCTTAGTTTCGGGGAAACATGGTAGTTGAAGAGCAAAAATAACATGGGGGTCTATATAGATAAACAGTTGGCATATATAGCTTTATAAACATGTAGTGTGGGCGTGTGTGGTTTTGTGTAAGTGACTAGTTGTATGCATATGAGCTTAATTTAGGTGAGAGGGTGTCATGTGTGCCATGACCTGTCATTAAGGATCTTTCATTGTCTTTACTTTTGCTTTTTACTTTCATTGTTTTTTTTTTACTTTTGCTTTTTTTTTTTTTCAGTTGGTCAGGTAGGTCTTTGAGAATCAGCACTTTGCTCATTTTTATTGACCCTACAATAGGTCTCAATTCATTACACAGAAAATTATATGGAAAAGAAGAAAGAAAGAGCAACTAAAACAAAATTCCTTATTAATGAGCAAGGCATTAGTAGACCTTTTTCAACCGTTAGTCTCTTGTGGTTGTATCATAGCTGCTGCACAGCCTATTCTTCAATTTACCACAGTTAAGAATAACTGTATCATTTATAATGGATATGAATGGCGCTTCCTTAATTCCATAGAATAGATACAGGTGAATAGTTTAATGCAAAATAAAAAAAAAGTTTTACTTATTTATTTGCTCTATGCAAAGAAAAAAGAATGAGGAAAATGTCAAAAAATATCACTTTCATACGGATATATAGCTATAGCAGAACTAGTACCATAGGTAAATGAATTATTAAGATTTAAGTCAACGTACTTAATAGTGAGAGGGGAAAGGAAATTAATCATATAAACTAGCATATATATTTATAGCTTTAGTTCCTCTTAAGAATTGCAAAAAGTTCAGTGATTTTTTTTCAGTACATATTAAGTCATCAATGGATAAGAAAGAAGTCACATAAGCATTGCTAACTATGCATAAATGAGCAAACCATAGGTTTTTTTCAAAGATTTTTTTTCAATGCAGCTTTATTCCGTTTAGAACCAAGACTGCCTAAGCTTTATGTGTCCTTGACATCTCATTTAAAATGGCATTTACACAGGGCTTCAGTGCTTAGTTTAGATCTGTATTGATGGTTTCTAATTGAAGCTGGAGCTTGTGAATCAGTTGTCTAAACAGTCTGTGATACTTGGGAACTAGATATTGCCTCTTCTTCTTACCCACAAAGGATTTGAAAGGCTTATGCAAGTGTGTGCAATTCTGAAAAAATACCTGAAGTCAACAGTAGATAAAGCTAATACTGACATCCTCCTGGCTCCTTCAATGTTTAAATGTAACCCTTCTGGGACATACTCTAGAAATGCTTCCACAAGATGCATTTCGGCCCTTGTAACTTTATTCGTAAACAATAAGCAACTCCCCAAATAACTCCAATTAGATTAATTACCACTTAAATAGTGCTTACTATTTAATATGGAACTATAGCTTGAAAACCAAAATCTCAAACAAGTCTTCCTAACAGGAGACAAAATTGTAAATTAACCTTTCCCAACTCGGTATCTTATCCAAGATGTTAGACTAAAAGTCCCTGAATTCCTAGGTAGAGTGATGAAATTGACATTATTTCTGGTCCAGAAACCAATCTGATTTTATAATATATAGGCACTTTATCAAAACTTACACAGACCTAGAACAATCAAGGAAGAATCGAAGTGATGGGTTTCGTGATGAAGGAAGACCAAGTTCTTCTAGACTTTAGGCGTATAATAATGCTATTTTCTTTTATGTACACTGAGAGCATATGCACAAGACAAATTCCTTGTGTGTTCCATCACACTTGGCCAATAAAAAATTCTATTCTATTCTATTCTATTCTATTCTATTCTATTCTATTCTATTCTATTCTATTCTATTCTATTCTATTCTATTGACCTCAACAATGTTTTTGATCTAACATCTTCTGAACTCCATTATCAATAGTCTGTATAACTCTTCATAGATACAGTTCAATTCCTTAGATTTATGCTAAGTTTGATCCTCCTTTGGAGACCAAAGGAATGTCAGAGCACCTTCTAATTCTCTTATTTGCCAGTTAGATTTGTTTGCAGATTTCCCTATAAGAGCTTACAAGTTTAGTAACACTCATTCTGCAGGAAGCAGAATTTCCAACTACCTTAAAGATGTTGAATTCCTTATTTAAGATGCAACCCTGTGAGTGACGCAGTAGCTAAACTAAGGTTGAAGATTAGAATTTTCTGTTTCTCTTCCATTCAAGAATTGGCAGGAAATAATTGATTTATTTCCTTCTTTCATTTGAAGCTCCCCAATTCAATATTATTCTGAGTGGCATACAATTCCACTCAGATTAATTTAAAATCAGATTAATAATAAATAACAGAAGAATAGAAAAAGTAACCATTCAGCTAAACCATAGGACCAAAGCATGAAGAATGTTTTTATAAAATAGGAATAATACTGTCAATAATATTAATTCAGTGACATTCTTCACCAAAGACAACAGTAACATCCATAATACCTGTTTATTCTACATTTACAATGGATGTGATGCACTGAGATCCATACAGTTTTAATAGTCAGGTTTGCAATTGGTTGACATTTTAGATTTTTTCTCATCCAGCCCATGAAAAAACTCCTCTAACTGTCATGCAGAAAGCTGTGCACACTCCATGCATTGCATTTTTCCCCTTTTATTTATCATTGATCAATTAAAGTTTGTTTGTTAATTCTTAAAACGTGATCCAAAAGTGCTTTTTCAAAAGGCAACTGGATTTTTTTTTTCCTTGAAGACATTTCACTTCTCATCCAGGAAGCTTCTTCAGCTGAATCTCCATAGGAATCTCCATAGGCACTCTTAAAACATGTTGAAACTGTTCAACATATCAACCACTAGATGGGACCAAAGAGTTGGAGGGGATAGCATCTATTGGTTATCATCCAGAAGTTATTCAGATATGTGCAGCCAAGATCCAGCCAGAGTGCTACTGAAGCAGTAGTGGGTTCCACTTAACCTCGCTACTGGTTTGGAACTGGGAGCACACGCGCAGCGCAGGGCTTCTGCACATGTGCAGAGCGTCCATGATGACATCCAGGAGGGTGGGTAAAGCCTCCCACCACCGCCACTACCAGTTCACCTGAGCCGGGGTGAACTGGTAGAAACCCACCACTGTACTGAAGAGCTAGAATTTAAGACAAGTTTAGCTGTCAGTACTACATGGAAACTGTAAATTATTCTAAGAACATAACTTTAGAAAAAGAAAAAGAAATAAGGAGACAGGGGTTCCCTGGGAGCAGCGGCCATTGGAAAGAGAATTTCCAACTGCCCACTTTGAAGCTGAATTCTTTCAATTATACTTCCCACTAAAGGTGTTAATTCAAGTTTACTTGAATCTAGTGAACTTCAGACTTTCATGTTTGGTAAGTTGGCAGTCAACTGACCCATTTAAATATAAAAGGGGCGGGGGAATGGCTGCAGAAGTCAGAATTCCAATTTCCTTTGCAGCCAAAACAGGACTGGGGAACAGTCAAATACTAAAGGGATAGCCCACAAAAATGAGCAGAACCAAATGGAGCCACTGGTTGGATGACAAAATGGATATAATTGCCGGCTTCCAACATGACTTATACGTCCTATCCCACATGACACGGGACAATAGGGAAAATATCCCTTCTAGAATATAAAACCTTAACACTTCCTTAGGAAGTCTCAGCTGAGGAGTGACATTGAGATATGAGTAAAGGATGTGAACATAGACCCAAGAAATCAGAAAATAGTGAGCTGTCCTGGTGCTGGACAAGGCAAGGAACCCATGAGCTTTAGAGCAAATAAATGTTTAGTCTGAGTTTATGCAATAGCTTTGCTGTTGCTGCACAAGCAAATGTTTGTATATCACTTCAGACATTGTAAAGCTTTCCATAGTAAGCTGACAGTCCACTAACACTTTAAAAAAAGAAACAAAAGTAACTCATATCTAAATATTATTAATGTATAATGTCTAGAGACTAGATTGGCTTAACTTTTGGAACAAAATTGTTTGGACTATATACATCTCTCATTTATATTGTGCAGACTATCTCTTATACTGTTATAACTATAGAAAGTCAGATTGTCATATTAAACAAAGTATTTTGATTTCCACTCATCATGCAACTGGATCATTTAATTTGATTTTGTATTGGTAAGAACGGCAAGGACTGTGCAACAGTAGATTTTGTGGGCTTCTCTAAAGTTGTGTAGCTGATTGTCATTTAACTGGTGATATTGTTGTTAATTAGATCTTCCACTTAGTTCTTCCTGCCCTCTAGATATTGTTGAACTTTCTTATTTAATTCACTTTTTTTCTTAATGTTTTTGTTTAGCTTTGATCTGTCTCTTTTCAATATTTTTCTTTCGGGGTTTGGATTTTAATGTTTTGAATAAAATAAATTGCTTTAAAAAAGAAAATCTGGCGTTCTCAGGTGTCCTACCCCTTTAAGAACTCCAGCCTCCTTACTGTAAATATAAATATGAATATTCAACTCATTGCCATTTATATCAAGTTCTAAACTCAGACACTTTTAGAAGATAATTGCCTCACTTCCTGTCTGCTGCGCTATTCACTATTCAATGAATATGAAAAATGAAAACAGAAGGATTTTCACAAGCACCCTTTGAGAATGATTTGTGAATATTAAAGAAAACATGTGATGCTATGAATGAACTTTTGGGCATATTCTTCATGCCCAAATATATTGCAGAAATTATATGAGCAAGTAGCTTCCTATCTTCTCTCTCTGCCATAGAATTTGCATTCATTTTATTATTAATTTGATTAAGCAGTTATATTTATTTATTTATTTATTTATTGGTTCGATTTATATGCCGTCCTTCTCCGGAGACTCAGGGCAGCTTGCAATGCATTAAGCAATAGCCTTCATATTTTTGTATATACCTGCTTAGAAGGGCTTTCACCTCCCCCTAAGTGGTGTTCTTTTTTATACAAAGTCATCTTATTGCCCCCACAATCCGGGTCCTCATTTTACTTACCTCGAAAGGATGAAAGGCTGAGTCAACCTTGAGCCTGGTGAGATTTGAACTTGCAGTAATTGCAGGCAGCTGGTGCTATTTAACAGCACTTTAGTCTGCTGCGCCACCAAGGTTCCTGTGCTGCATGTAATATATTTAATATTTTCTGTGTGGGAATATGAAGATTTAGCAATACTGAGCTTCAGCAATCAGGTGATCAAGCCACATATTTCAAGAAAATTGAAGGGAGCATATGCAGGAAAGTAACGGAGAAGATCCTAAACTGAAAGGGAAATTGAAATGGAAGTATTTTGAGTGATATTGAGGAGGGAACCTACAACTATATTAGAATAATGGGTGCTTGAGTATTCTAGAATTTATAACTTCTAGGTTCAGAAATACATATGATTTCCAGAGTTGGAGCTACTTCTTGAGTATGCCTAGAAGTTCTTGAACAGGCTAGGAGAAGCTGATAGCTTGAGATGTTCATATGGGCTGTGGTAAGTTTTGAAAATCTTACACAAAAGTCTTTGCCCTAAGTGAAGAAAGAGTAGAATATTCACAGTGCTAGCAGCGACAAAGAAAAATTAAATGAGTTTACGGCTACATTTACATAATTCACAATCTTGTTCCTCATTAAAAAACTTGTCATCTTCAAATATATTGGAACAATATATTTAGAAGGCCTAAGTTCAGAAAGTTGAATTACAAACAACTATAGGATTTCATTATATACTATCGTCCTTTGATGTGGACAGGTAGTGGTTCTTATAAATGAAGAGGCAGAATGTTCCAGAAGCTACAATTTGTGTGAGAATTAAAAAGAAGTCAGAAATTAGATTTCTGTCAACTGTCAATAACTTGCCACTATCACATTTGCCACAAATTTATAAAATGAAAAAATTTGAAGCTGAATCTCATATAAAATGGCACTTATAACTACCATGGTGTTCTTGCTGCCAATTCTACCATCTTTGCCAACAATAATAAAGTCATTTTGTTGTATAAATTAACCTACAAGAGATTCCATAGTGCCCTTCTTTAATGCAAGTGAGATTTTATACTGGGATTATTTGCTGCTGGGAAATGTGTATAAGGATTGTAATCAATTATGTCTGGTTCTACCAACAAAAACAATGTAGAATATATATAGATCTTTAAGCTATACTATATTTTCTGAGTTCTCAAAGAGCAACTTAAATTGGCTTGTAATTCCTTCTTGTTATGACAAATATATGAAAATTAGCTCAGAATATATCTGGAGGAGTATCTCTTATTTCTGCATTGGACATTTTCTTGCTTTGTTTTCTTTCTGCTGTAATAATTACTATAATACAGTGGTTTCTATATTTATACGAACCCAGCTGATCAAAAATTGGTACTACTAGCCTATTTTATATACACTTCAACTTGCCTGAATTGAAACATCTACCCCTTTCTAAGAGCTAAGCAGTCCTGTTCCTGCTTAGCATCTGAATGCAGACAAGGTTGTCCTGGTATTGTTTCCCACAAAAACAACCAATACATACAGGATCCTAAATTAAAGGCAGAAAGAATATGTGTAAAAAATGAGAGACCCATATTGAAGAGTCTACACTTCCTATTTAAAAAGATACAAAAGGGGTAGGAAAAATCCATTCAGATTTGTGAAAATGTATATATGCCTTTGGAGAAGGCAAATTATTCCCTGCGTCCCTTAATTTCAGGAATGGGATAGCCCAGGACAGAACTATTACAGAATTATAATTCCCAGAATTTTTCATCACTAATAACACTGATAATTCTGAGCGTTTCAGGACAGCAGCATTTTTCCCACTTCCATTTAGCTGGAAGTGATCTACAAATTAATTACTGAATATAGTAGATGAGCAGATAGCAGGAATCAGAAGTACTTTCCCGGGGGAAAACATTGGTGGATTTGTCTAATCCTGTTTCAATATTTTTCATATCCCTTTCCCCTTGGGAATAATTCTAAACCTACTTTGCCATGATTGAAGGAGTAATACCAAGTCCTTGAAAATTGGAAATAAATGCCTATGGGAAAAAGAGATAATTGATTTCAGAATTAAGTTCATAGAGATTGCACAAGGTTTAGACACTGCAGAGATTTATTACTTCTGTAGTCAGACATATCAGTCAGTCACTGTTTGACCTGAGACAAATGAGAAGTGTAACTTTGATAAGGGTCTAGTTGCAAAGGGAAATGTTGATACAGAGAGTTATACTTCAAAATCAGATGGCAGTCATTGGGAAGAGCTGAACATAAAATCAAAGTTGAAATGTTAATTATCTAAGACAATCTCTGGTTTATAACAGATAACTATGTTACTTAAGTTTCAGCTTCCCTCAACCAGAAAATAATGTTTAGTTCAGGAGCTGGGTCTGCACAGTATACAGAGCTTGATTGTGGCATTTCAAAAATCAAATTGGAATCTGCATCAAAAAAGACATTTACTACACCCAATGTTCCTCTAATTGTTTTCGGATGCAATCTGAAAAATGCTGCCAGAAAGTCGGTATGAGTCACTTTTCAGATAGAATAACATTCATAGCAGATTTTGGCAGAGAACTTTGCACCAGTGGGTGGCTGAAGATTATTAACCGTATTGTTATGCCTCTTACAGTGCCATCTCTGTACTTGGCGTACACAAGCACTTGCAGGGGCAATCATAATTTCAATAAAGTAAAATATAATTAGAGTCTTAAGAAATACGTGTCAACATTTTCCAAACCTTCTGCCACCACACTGGCTAAATCCAAGTATCGTAGCATTGCCAGTTTCTTGTGGGTGCAAGGTTTGACTGTGAGCAGGGATAATATTGCTTTCCTGCACACACATTTTGAACATCTCTCCCTCCCTCCCTCCCTCCCTCTCTCTCTCTTTCTCTCATTCTCTCTGTCCCACCCCTCCTCCCTCACATTATTGATAATCAGATAGGGAAGGAGATTAACATAGAATTGTAATTATCTAATTTACAATAAGACCAGTTTAAGCAAAAGAAAAAACAAGTATTGATAAAGGTATTTGAAAAGCAATTATTTGATAAAGGTAGTTAAACCTGAATACCATGTGCCTGAGTGTTTAATCTACATGTTATTCATAACTCAACTCACCATGGAAGCAGACTATGGCAGCCTTCCGAATAAGCCAATATAATTTACCCACAGGTCTGGTCTTCACTGGGTGTCTCGTAAACACACAGTATTTCCAATTGCAGAGCAGTCAAAATAAGATGATTGTATATTGAAAGTCTGTAGTGTGTATTTAAAGGGAGACAACAGAAGATCTGACTGTACTCCATTCTGCCTGATTGACTATATAGACTATGGAAGTAAAAGCACTTAACAATAAGAATTTCCAATGGATAGTTATAGACACTTGAAAAGCATTACTTGGCTGATGAGGCCATCTTCACTGATCTTGAAAATTTAAGTACAGCTTAAGTTTGTTAGTACTTGGATTGGAATCCACTAGGGGAATCTCAAGGCTACAGATTAGATTGAGAAGATAAGATCACATTCTGGAAGAGGTCAATAGCAAATCACTTCCATAGTGTGCAGAACAAGACATTTTGATTTGAGAGGCATTACTTTTATACTGGGATGAATCATACCGTACATTTAAAGCACTGTTGTTGTTGTTATTGTTGTTGTTATCATTTCATGGATCACTTCAATAGCCTTTCCCAACTTGGTACCATTCACGTAGATTGGGTTTTTCTTTCTAACCCTGATTCACATATCTGATGCCAAAAAAATATGTCCAGACACCCAAAATTTAGAGATTTGCACACCTGGAGACAGCAGGTTCAGGAGGCATCATAGGACATGCAGTTGATAAATATTTATTAACCATTTAATATTGATATTAAGTACTTCTGTGCATTGATTACATCAAATGTTCATTTTGGTTCTCTCAGGTTGTAGAATGGAAAAATGGGAGTCTGACAGGCTCAACTGACCAGCTTCTCATTTCTGAAAGCTTGTCAGTTTTGTAAAATGGTCACACCTTACATGCTGCATTTCTAGAATTTAAATCTTAAAAATCAATGTGGAAGGTAAAGGCACAGACTAGTTGAATACTGAATCCTTGCTGAGGAGAGACTATAATATACCATGGAAGGATACTCTGAATGGCATGAAATTACTTTTAAATGGTCATCAAGACATTATGTGGAACAAAAAAATGCACTTAAAATACTAATGTGGCATAGTTTGGATCAAAGCAGGAGAATGAGTATTTAAATTGTCCTATATTCAAAGAAATGAATAAGAAACATGCCCTGGTTTCAACCATTGGGACCAAGATTGTAAAGAAGCTACATTCCCTGCATATTATAGCAAGAGGGACACCCACTATTCTCCCAACCCAGAATCTATCTATTCCATAATAGTTTTTTCCTGATTGTGGAGCACTGCGAGCTGCGAGCAGAGCACGAGAGAGCTGAAGGGCAAGATGTTAAAGCCTCATTCATTGATTGTAATAACTCTGGCCTCAGAATTATTGACCAGTGGAGGAAAAAAACACAAATCATAGTTTGGCAAGAACTATGTATAAAATTTAGCACATTTTTCCTTTCTCCTTCTGGATTGGATGAACTGGTCTCTCAATCTATTCTCTTTAATCTTCATTGCGCTTCCATTTGTGAATCTTATTCTTATAGACAGTGAGCATCAATTCCCCTTCCCTTTAGCCCCTTTGGGAGTCATTGAGATAAGGAGATACAGATTATTCAGACCTGTTACAGCTTGTTTCAGGAACAGATATGGAACCAAGACAATATTGATTTTATTGATAGGTGACCTTAGGAAAACAGATTAGAAGTAATGCAGCCTATCTGATGATGCTTGATCAATCAATTACTTTTGATACTGTCCATCATGGTGTCCTTTGCATTACCTCTAAGGCTTGAGAGGAGGTCACTGTTTTGCAATGGTTTTCCTTCTTCCTAAAAGAGTGGTTCCATTTGGTTGTGGAAGGAGTGAGAGATTGTGCCATAGGAATCTCACTTAGGGTTTTTTGTATGATTGATACTCTCCCCATTCCTGTTTAGCAACTAGGTTATCTGTTGACATGGGATCAGGTATTACCAGTTGGTTGATAATATTCAGTTTTGCATCTTGATCAAAATGCTAGCCCATTGTAAGGTCTAGATTAAAATGAACAGATTTAGGATTAATCCTAAAGCTAAGGGTTCAAAAGCCATCTTTAATTTCATATTTGAAATTTATTTCGATGCTTCATCACCTGACTTTGATTCTCAGATCATGCAATACACTTTCTAAAACTGTTCCTCTTCATTTCTTCTTCTAAGCAACCATAATGTCATCTGTGTTTTGGCATCAATATTTCTTATTTTCAGTCTAAATTTAGCAACCATTAAAATCACACCATGTAATGTATCTGGAACAGTGCACAATTCAGTCTGAATTAAGTTTCTTGTCCTAGCTAAAAAAGAATCTCAGATTGCTCATTATTGTTGTTTTGGTGAGAGCAAGTAATTGACTTTATGTAGGATCTGAATTTCCTGAAGTTCTCAGCTGGAAAATGGGAAGCAATTTAACTTGGTGCTAAGGTTAAGAAAACCACTGAAAAGCAGGAAACGGAGGATCTCTCTTCAAAAGTAACTGCTTGAACTGAAAGAAAACTTTACTGCCTCAGCAATAATTTAGCCCTGGCAAATTAAAACAGTATTGATTTGAACTGCAATGGATGCCTTGACATTTCCATTGATGGAACAGAAAACCAATTTAAAGCAGAAGAGCAATTCACATTTTTCCAGGGTAGTTCATGAATTATAAATCAAGTATGTCAATAGCAGCTCTCTCTCTCACTCACTCACTTAAATATCAAATCAAGATTTAGGGTGGAGTGAGTTGTTTGCTTAGTAATTTGGAACATGAATCAACACTGATACATAAGTTAAGACAATGGAACTACATTTCCTACTTTAGTGGTGTGCCAGTTAACGGGGAGATAATTCTAACTCAGAGTAAAATTATCCTGCTTCTTTTACGTAATACCTTCCATGACTCATTGAAAAAAAGCCAGTGATGTGCACTGAAGGATGTTGCATTGTTTCTATGATTCTGAACCCTTGTCAGCAAAAATCAAGGCACTTTGGGAGGAAAATATGAACCTAGAATATTTAATTATATAGTCTACCATAGTAGCTCTGATGTTTATTAAATTTTTCTTTGTGAATTTATAAGACCAATTATTGAAAGTATAATATTGAAAGTACAATTACTGCAGGTTCGATCTCGCCAGGCTCAAGGTTGACTCAGCCTTCCATCCTTTCTAAGGTAGGTAAATTGAGGACCCAGTTGTGGGAGCAATAAGCTGACTTTGTATAAATATACAAAAGGATGAAGGCTATTGCTTAGCACATTGTAAGCCGCCCTGAGTCTCCGGAGAAGGGCGGCATATAAATCAAATTAAAAAAAATTTAAAAAAAATATTGTGCCTCTGGTATTCATGGTATAGAATTTGAAACCATTTGTTAGAAGTCATAAGTCTGGACTATTGTAACACTCTCTACATGGGGCTCCCTTTGGGTGCACCCGGAGGCTCCAACTGGTGCAAAATGCGGCCGCACGGGGGATTATGGGAGCGACGGGGCGCTCCCACATGACATCTCTCCTGCGCGAGCTGCATTGGCTTCCGGTGGACTTCTGGGTGCGCTTCAAGGTGTTGGTGACCACCTTTAAAGTGCTCCATGGCTTAGGCCGGGGTATTTACGGGACCGCCTTCTGTCACCAGTTGCCTTCCACCAGCCGGTTCGCTCCCACAGAGAGGGCCTCCTCAGGGTGCCGTCCGCCAGAAATTATCGGCTGGCGACTCCCGGGGGAGAGCCTTCTCTGTGGTGGCACCCACCCTCTGGAACGATCTACCCCCAGAGATACGAGTGATTCCAGACCTCCGGACTTTTCGTCGGGCCCTAAAAACTTACTTTTTTCAGCTAGCTGGGCTAGCCTGATTCCATGTTGGTTTTAACATTTGATACCGATTTTTAATTGATATGTTTTAAATTATGGGCCAAATTTCATTTAATTAGTTTTAATAATTATTTTAACTTTTGTGTACAAATGTTTTTATTTTGGCTATTCACCGCCCTGAGTCCGAAAGGAGAAGGGCGGTATACAAATTTAATAAATAAAATAAAAATAAGTTACTACTTCTGTGTCACACAATATATGATTATCAAGGTTTTATTAGGTACATCCATATTGCATATTCTTATTTCTTTTTTGTCATGATAGAATCATCACCATATTACAGAAATGAGCTGAAAATTGTCAATATTGAGTGTCATCAGTCTCATTGTGGGTTAATATAAAGATGTGTGTTGGTAGTTTTTGTAGAAGGGGATTAACTGTTTACTGTTGAAAGAAATAAAAACAGACAGATTGGCATGAATACCATTCAAACTGCTGGTGAAACAATTGGCTGCTAAATGCTTTGAAAATGAAGAGAATAGGAATTCTAGATAAAGCATCATAATAAGTTGTATTTTTCAGACTATAAGATGCACTTCCCCCCAAAAAAACCATGGGTGGAAATGTGTGCATCTTATAGAGCGAATGTTGCTGAAGCCCCACCCACCTGCCAGCCCCCACCCTTTAGCCTCTGCCTCTCAGCAATTTGCCTCCTTGCAGCAAACAGCAAACAGCCTAGTCAGCTTCAGCACAGCCTGATTTAGTATGAGCAGCTGATTGGCAGTTGGATCAGCCTCTGCGTGCCCCATTTTTGGCCTCCACATGTCCCATTTTCTATGCATCCCTTTCGGCGGTGATAGGTGGAAACGCAAATCCCCACCGCCTGGAATGGGCTAAAAACGGGATGCATGGAGGCCAAAATCAGAGCATGTGGATGCCAAAAATGGGATGCACAGAGGCCAAAAATGGGGCCTGTGGATGTGGCGATAGGTGGCAGTGATCCCCGCAGCCTGGAACAGCTGATCGTCAGTATTCTGGGAGGCTGATCCAACTGCCAATCAGCTGCTTGTGCTAAATCAGACAGTGCTGAAGCTAACCAGGCTGTTTGCTGCAAGGAGGCAGAGGCAGAGGCAGATTTTTTTTCTTGTTTTCCTCTCCCAAAGCTAGGTGCATTTTATAATCCAGAGCATTTTATAGTCCGAAAAATACGGTAATTTTCTTTTTAAAACAGGGATGATAAACTGTCACTCTTTCCTGTTTGCTGATCTTTGGAAACCCCCTTTGATCAGGATTGCAAAAAACGAATGGCATTTGAATCAAGAAACATGGTGTTGTATGGAAGCCTTTAAAATAGGCATGACATAATTAAAACAACAGCTATCACCACCAGGAGAACCTACCAAGTCTCAGTATTGCTCACATGTGTTCTTCCACTTTGCCCTCAACCTTCTCTCCAAGATGTCTACTGTGGCCCTTGGTTTTAAACTCTTCTAGCCAGTTTCTGACAAGCAAATTCAATTGGGCAAGTTGGATTTGCTTAATGACTGCAGTAAAAATAGTTGTAAAATCAGGTTTGGTCACGTGATGAGTTGTTTAATTTCCACATTGCTTTGTGCTGGAACAAAGGCTATATTTCAAAGTAACTGAATAACAAGAGCTGACTTCAGAACTCAGAATTTTCTAAAAGTTAATGCCATGCTAACTAGAAACTCTTATTCTGCAGTTGTCTGAAAAGATTAGCATTCAAATGCCAGTGAGATTTATAGAGCTGCGGTAGAGTAGGTATCACATTTTAATTGCTCTTTAGTTTAAGATTTTCAAGATTTGATGGCAAATTAGTTACTTACCTGTCATTATTTCTTTAATTTAGTCTGTTAATAAATTGCATTTCTGGAAGTTTTAAGTTCTGAAGATGCTTAACTATTAACTGATTCAAGCAGAAAATGTTCTCCAGTGAGAAGTTCTTTTCTTTTCTTTTCTTTTCTTTTCTTTTCTTTTCTTTTCTTTTCTTTTCTTTTCTTTTCTTTTCTTTTCTTTTCTTTTCTTTTCTGTGGTGTCTTCCCCTTTAGAATTTGGCAAAGGGCAACGAACAGTAGTTGATTTAGTGAACAGTCATTATTTATGGGAGAGGACATTCCATCCAATGACATTTTTATCAAAAATTAACTCCTCCCCCCCACCCCCGGAATTAATAGAACAGCACAATGAATAGCATCAAATATAGCTTCATAAAGGAAATGTACAGTTTTGTAAAATTCTTTAGGTATCCAGATAATTAATTTGGAAAGATTTGGGGATTCTAGTATGAGTTAAATCCATAGAAATAATCACTCTCATTCAACTGAATTCAAATTTCCTCTACTAGCTTTGAAATATTTTTGCAAACAAGTTATCTACCATACTTCTTGTATAATATCTCCTTGCTGTGGATAAATTAATGCTAAAATCACTCACTATACTTCTTTGTGACAAGCTAAGAATAATTTTACATACAGTAATGTTATCTTTCCAACCAAGGAATTACTTTCCCGGGCCTGTTCTCCCTTAAGTATTCTGCAAGTTCATATGACTTCGCTATCTAAATTATTTTTAATCTTCTGAAAATGTTTTCTTAAACTGTGGATTATTTAAAGGGTTTGGCATTGCAGGGGGGGAAAAAACTGTATTAGTCTCCGTTAGCAAAAATCAGCAGAAGTCTGGTAACTTCTTTCTCTGATAAATTTTATTGAAAGGCAAACTTATTTTTTTCATATGATGTAGTAAGCTGCTGCTCAAAAAAGCTTATGGCTTAAAAAAAAATCTTACAGTTGGAAAAGGTGCTACCAGAGCCATTCTGATTAGAGAATTTGGGAGATTTTTTAAAATGGTATAAATTAGTTTTTCAGTCTCTTCATGACAATATCCTTTCTTTTCTGTTCTAAATTTTAAAATAAGTGTAATAGAGCATGGAATATAAAAATTTAGAATTCCCTTCCGAAATATAGCTCCTAAAATTATAGGCAGAGATAAGTATATCAGTCTAAGTTTGAATCACTTGGTTGAGTTGAATATCATGTCCTTCAGTCATGTCCACATTGCAGGCCAGTGGGAGCTGTTTGGCAGAATTATCAGGTTTACAGTCATATAAATTGTCACTGTGTTGACTAACAATTGATTAGATTTATTTTTAGACTCAACTTGAGCAACCAACTTTTTAAAAGCTCAGCATTTTAGCTTAGTGAGACCTGAGACCTAGGGATAGCTTTCCTTCAGATTTAATTAAAGCTTCTCTTTTGAGGATGTGTTTTAGATCTCTTAAGAAGCATTTGGACAGGCTTGATTCCAGGTCATCTGTATATTATTGCAATAATTTTGTAGTGTCTGAATCAAAGGATTAGTAACAAGAACAGGACAAAATAACTACTTTATAAGCAAGATTACATGTTCTGTACTATTAAAAAAAATCAACTGGGTATGAACTGTTCCATTAATTTGGTGTAGAAGAGCTATGACTGCATTTATTTTTTGAATTAAATAATGAATGAATAAAGGGCATATCCAGTTTTGATAGAAGAGAATATTTGTAGCTCAGGTTTGAACTGTGCGATCCTTGCTGCTCTGGTGGTTTTCTTGCAGATGTTTCATTATCAAACTAGCACTGATAATGTTACCTAGTTTGGAAATGAACTGTCTGCAAGAAAACCACCACGGTTAGGGAGCACCAAGGACCCCACAGATCTAACTTTACCATTAGCTGATATAGTTGCTTCAGGTATCTCTATATTGTTAAAAGTTGATAGATACATTGTTTGTTTAAAATATTTTATTGTCAAGAAAAGAGAAAGATGTTTATTGGATGCTCTGATTCAGTTGTCAAAATAAGTTGGCTAGCCTTAGACACTTCGATCTCCTGAGAATTGCGTTGCTGGTTCTGGAAAATAATAAAGTTATTACCATTGCATAATAATGATTTCAACATTAATGATTAATTTTAAAAAAGGACCAATAAAATCTAATCTTGAATTCCACATGCCATACAATTTTCAGTAACTTAATTCAAGTGCTTATCATCTTTGTGTAATCATCTTTGTTTTAGTCTTTAAAGAAAAAATGTGATCAGGTACCCTGTTCCCCCCAAAATAAGACATCCCCTGATAAAAGCTCAATCGGGCTTTTGAGCGCATGGCAATAAGGCTGAGCACTTATTTCAGGTTTCAAAAAAATATAAGACAGGCTCTTATTTTCAGGAAAACACGATAGATAGATAGATATTACAATGGTGGTTAGAAACACTAGGATCATTTTTTTTCCTATAAAGTTCATCAACTAAATTAATTTCTCCTGCAAGGCTGAGAGGGTCCTATTTCAAGGACAACTCCAATCTGCAGAATCTACCATGCTTTCAACACAGCTAGCTGTCAAACACAGAAAATATCCAAAAGATACAAAGAAGGAATTGGAACAAGCTCTGCAAAACAGATGCTCAGTCTTGTATCTGGTATTTCTATAGGTCAGAGGCATTATTACACAAGTACCTAATTTACATCGTTTGTGAGATGATGTCATGAGGGCACCAAACATTATTTTGATGAAATCAAGACATCTTGAAAACTGTTTGAAGGGAAAACTATCTGATGGAAGTTTTTCAAAAGCTTAATATTTGTAAAATGTCATCTTCAATAACTAAGTTACATCTGTGAAAGTATTTGTTCTGAGTGTAACAGTTCTAATCTAAATCAATAAGATACAACAGCGATTCTCAAACATTTTGATCTTAGAACCCTTATACTTTCTTTAAAATGAGGGAGGATCCCAAAAAACTTTGCTTTACGTGGTTTGCATCCCTCAATATCTTCTGTGTTCCAAATTAAAACCAAGAAATGTTAAAATATTTATTTAATTGATTTTGCACATCCCTTGAAAAAGTTTCTCTCTATATATATATAGTTTATAGAGCTTAGGAGAAATTCAGAAACATTCTTACATTATGTCTGCTACTTTTCTTTGAATTTGCTGATTTGTCCATTCATTGTTTGGCTTGTTTTAAGCAAACATCTAATGGGTGGACCAAGAAACCTGATAAGCGCCAAATAATCAGAAAGGAGGATGTCTCAAAAACTAAAATAGATAGTTTTATCTATTCTTATAATGTTATTCTGATTATTTAGAAAGGAGAGATTACAGGAAATCATCATTTAAGTAGAAAACTCTTGAGCCATCCATGAGGCTATATCTGCCCAAATAATTTTTTTTGTGTGTGTGTGTGTGTGTGTGTGTGTGTGTGTGTGTGTACTATTTTTTGTGTATGACTATATATTATTGTATATGTTTATTGTATATCAGTAAAATCAATTGAGTCATGGTAGTCATAGCAGAGATGAAAAGAAAATCCAACTCTGTGCATGAGTATCATGACATCTGATAGAACTGATAAAGGATGTATACCAAATCATTAATTTAAATATTAGTTGCATAACCAAAATCTAGTGTTGATTTATAGTAATGAAATTAGGATATATCTTCATCAAATCAAAAGCAATTCAGTACCCAACGGATGTTGTAGATTACAATTTTTCATATAACTAATCCCAGAACATCAGGAGAACACCAAATTTTCAGACTTTGTTCTAAATTATTGTCAGTGAACGCCACTTTCTTTAAAATGATTTGAAACTGGACAGTTCAGTGACAGTATGGAAAAGTACAAAACAATACTCTTTGGTAAGTTTCAGCCAGTAAAGACTCAATTTGGAAGATTTTTTTTCTGTCTGTTTTACAGGCAAAATTCCATAATATCTTTGAAGTCTAAATTAGGATAATCCAAATAGTTCCTGCTTGAAGCTAATGTTCTGTGACAAGAAATTTACTGGGACAGCTTCTTATATCCCAGAAGTACACAAATGTGGCCATTTTTAACCTGCAAATTGAAACTACCTGGGCCCTTGATGCATCTGTTTTGTGAAATATAATTTCATGTTGGGTCATTGCATTACGATAGAAGATGTAAATTGGTGCTTAGACGTAAACCAGATAAACTTTGATCATTAGTGTTAAAAATAAAATCTGATCTCTTGACTATTAGAGGACAAGTTTTTAAAACCCTTGCAATCTTTGGTTTATAAATTTGTCTATTAAGGAGGAGCACATTTTACAATTAGGAGCTTCACCCCAGTATGATATTTTCTATAGAGTTTCTGTATTCTTACTTTACTCCAATGACACTGTGGTATTCCCTTAATTTATAAATCTGAACAATGCAAGCTAAGATCTCTTCTTTTTTTTAATAATTGCATTAAAGATTATGAGTGCAAATATAAAGACTAATACAAATTAAGAAAAATATATAAAGTAAAGAGAAAAAAAAGAAAAGTTCAAAATGACAAAAGTAAAAAAAAAAAGACATATAAAGCAATGACTCCCCACTTCCCGCCAGAGAAACAATCTTCTCATATCTCATCTGTTACCAATAAGCATATTGTAAAAACTCATCATCCAGTCCTACTCAATCGATTAAGAGTTACTAGAAATAGTAATATATTACTGTATATTTTAATCAAATAAATCTATTTTATATTTTTTATATTTCAACTTATCACTTTCCCTAAGAAATAAAGCAAAAAACAAAAAACAATCTTCAAAGCCTTATCATTTGAGAAGTGTCAAAAAAAGAAGTGCCTTTACTGACCACCAGAAACCACAACAGGTCTATTCAACCTGGTTGAATAAATCTACATTGCTTTTAAAAACCTTGCTCTTTAATCAACTTTAACTTTAATCAAGTTAAAAAATGTCCGAAAGCTGATTTCTTACAATTTTCTTTGTCTTCTCTCAGACACAGCTTTAGTAGTTTAACATCCTTTTGTTAAAGCCAAGATAAGAAAGCTTTCTATTGTTATTCTGATTTATTTTTTGCCTGTCTCCTTTAGTTATTAAAACATCAGTCAGTGTCATTTGTAAATTCATTGTAGTGTATTTATCCATATCGCTTTTGAAGTCTAGTATTTTAAAATCCATTTTCAAACATATTTTTTTTCTATATCAGAATTGAAGTCTGGCATTTTTTTTAAAAAAAAAATTCAAATCCACATTCAAGTCAGCCTCAGCCTCAATTTTATCCAGTAAAATCTGTTCCTGTCCTGTAGCTTCTGTTAAATCCATTTTGTAGTGTCAGAGAATCTTGAAAGTAATTTCTGAGTACATTGTTACCAAACAGCCTACATTTATACTATAATCCAATAGTATTGCACCATTGTGTTATCGTTCATAGTAATTGTCAGTTCATTCTGGTTCTCCCTTTAAAATGCCCTCATGTAACATATTTATTTCCCAATAAACAAAACTTTCTCATGGGACAATTTCTTACAATTAATTTGAAAAACTTGATATGTATTTTTTAAAAAGTTTAAATAACTGTCAACAAATGTTCTTTTATCTGGCTCCTTAACTTACCAAATCCCCTTTTGCTGTTTTCCATAGATTTAAAGCAAATCCTTTTGATTAAAATTACATGAAACTTTTTTTACCCGGAGGATGCAGTGGCCTAGTAGTTAAGTTGCTGGGCTTATCAACCAGAAGGTTGGCAGTTCAAGACCCAAGTATCACATGACGGGGTGAGCTCTTGTTCATGCCCCAGCTCCTGCTAACCTAGCAATTTCAAAGCATGCAAACACAAGTAGATAAATAGGTAACACTTTGGTGGGAAGGTAACAGTATTCCATGTTGTCCACAAGACCACAGAAGCATATTGGAAAAATGGTGGCCCCCTCAGCTAGGAAACAGGGATGAGCACTGCCCCTTAGAGTCAGACATGATGGGACAAGGGGAAATCATTACTTTTTTTTCCCATCCAGGGTAGAAGGAATTATCTCAGTAACATGAAACTGTACTCTTACTACTCTTGCCCTTCAGGAGATTCTTAACATTCAAAAATCAATAATAAGCAATTTCCTAAAGTAGTTAAGAAAGAAAGTGAGTAAATCCAATGTCCAAATGACGGTACCAAACCATCATTAGGCAAGATGAATTTCCTCCAGCTCTCAAACCTACTGGAAATGGCTATTTTATGATATCTTCATGGGAAGTCTCTATGTGAAACAAACTTATGGATGATCTTAGTCCTATCCTTTATTGGGAGAGATGTTTTAAGAACCCATTGCTTCCCTAGACTTTTCAAACCAAGCTCTATTCAATAACATAGTAAGAGAGCTGTAGACAGCCTCACACATAAATTTATTCTAGGCTTGTTTAACACTTATTTCTCAATTCTCTCACTTGAGCTATGTCAGTATATAAGAGTTTATGAATTGGAATAGACATGGCAACAGGTCAGCCAATGGGGACTGTTTGGTGACTCAGACAGTTTGGAGCCTGGGCATGGCTTAGCTTGACTGTTATATATAAAAGAGGTGGTTTGTCCTTGCATTATTGCTTCTGTGATTATATTGATTCTGTACTTCTGGATTCTGAGTACTGGTTCTGGCTTCTGCTTCATGGGTATTGTATACATGCATCATGCTTTATATTATTGTATATAAAGAAGTTTCTTATATAAATGAATACTGCTGAATTATTTACTTGTGTGCTGGTTGGATTGCTGCAAACTCTAACAAGCTATGTAAACAAATTGAAATTGTATAATGTGGTTAACATCATTTTCCTGAAGATAGGTCTCTCTGAGGAACTGATTATAACTATGTATTTTACCAGTGAAGACATACTTAAATATATATGAGGTGGTGAGTTGACCACCTCAAGCTAGGACCCCTAAGGCCTTCCCACATATTTTTAATTTTGCACCCACTTATAGTCTTGAAGAGTGGAATCTAGTTGCTGCACCACCAACTCTTTCCTGCCATATTTCTTTTCTGAGTCTTTCTTTGTAGAGGAGGAGATTCTTTTCTCTTGACCTCTTGGCTTCTGTGACCAGCAGAATGGCTGATTTGTGAGGTAGGCCATGTTCCCTGTCAAAATGAGAGTGCCAGTTCAGAGGATGATATAAGGTGCAAGATTATGGATTTCAGGTTCAGTTGTTAATTGAGAACTAAAAGCAAAGACAAACTGGAATTTGAATTCTGCAAGTTTTAGTTCACAAATATACTTCCAGGCAACATTCATACACGTCTACAATCTCGTAGAACAGAACAAGACTGAACACACACACACATACACACACTCATACGTTTCAAGGTCAGTCCATAATAGGAATGATGAAAAAAATATCTTAAATCATATTTAGTACTATTTTTCCCTCAATGGTTATTCTCTTCTGGTAGGCAAGAACAAAGCTCCCTTGAGACAGAGAGAAATTTCCCTACTCCTAACTTCTTCTCAGAGTTTGAATTTCTTAGCCTTAAATGATCTCTGAAATGGGATCTTCTCAAAAAAGGAAAAGGAACAGAAAGAAAACTGTTTTTTTCAAAATGATTCTTATCCCAATGGATTAATTCAAAATATTTGATGGAAATGATCATTTTCCTTTGCCTGTTCCCCAATAGATAAAAGGCAGTACTTTTGTCAGGTGAACTGCACATATCCATTTACTCATGGAGTATTTACATGGATTCTAAATTAAATGGCTATATTCAAGATTATAGTTTTTCAGTGGTTATTTGCATCAAAACTACTCATAATTTTGTATGTCTTGCAGTATACAATATTTTAATTCTCATATCTCTATGGTAGTACATTTCATTTTCTTTGCTAATCCATAACAAAAACCACCAGCTCTAATGTATAAACAGATTTTAAATAACTATTATTTACATTTGAAATGTTAAAATTGAATGTTGCGAAACATATGGGGTCAACTTATTTTCCAAAGCACCAGAAGGAATGGATGGAAATAATGGATGGAAACGAATCAAGGAGAGAAGCAAACTGGAATTAAGGAGGAACTTCCTAACAGTGAGAACGATTAACCAGTGGAACAGCTTGCCTTCAGAAGTTATGGCTGCTTCATCACTGGAGGTTTTTAAGAAGAGACTGGACAACTACTTCTCTAAAATAGTAGAGTCCCTGCTTGAGCAGGGACTTGAACTAGAAGATGTCCAAGGTTCCTTACAGCTCTATTCTGATTGATCTACACTTAAGAATCAGAAGATTTTTTTTGAAAATGATAAAATTTTGTGTTGTTATAATGCAGTGTGAGTTGCTTTCCTCCCAAACACCCCTTGTTAACGTGTGTCTAATGATAAACTTGAAAGTAGAATGGTATCCTACCCTACCCTTTTATAATTCGAAAGGCACATTAAATACTAAGAATACATATTTTCAGAAATTTCAGGAAATGAATATAGAAAAAGATGTATCTATCAATATAGTCCATTAGCATATATCATTGTACAAGGTCTAAAGGAAAAAGTGTACATCAGGTACTGATTGGACAGCTCTCTCTTTGACCTTCTCTGCTTGATTGCTTGGATGAAGTGTCTGCATACGTCATTCAAAAAATCCTCTTTGCTGAAGACTGTGTGCTCCTGGCACACAAAGACAATTATCTACAGTTGATGATGAACAAATTCTCAGACTCATGGGAGAATTGCTTTTCGGTGTGACTATTAGCCAGAACAAGAATAAAATACTTTATTAGTCTATGCCAGATACCAAATCAGTAGAACCAAAACTCATTGTTGACAACATCCAGATAACAAATGTAAACAGCTTGCAATACTTGGGAAGCATCATTTTGAGAGATGGGCCGTTTGAACAAAGAAATTGCCTCTAAGATAAGCAAGGCCATTCAGGCCCTGAGACAGATGTGTACCAGAGTGCTCAGTCAACACAATTTTTATATCTCCACAAAGCTGAAAGTTTACACAGCTTTTGTAGACTCCTATATGGATATAAGTCCTGGACTCTGTACTGAACATCAGAAAACTGGAAAAAAAATTCACATGCTTGCTCTCTGTTCCATCCTCTGTATTTGTTGGGAAGACCGCTTTTCCAATCTGGAGGTCACATGGACTCCACCAGCATTGAATCATTGCTCAGAGCCCAGATAAGTGGATTGGACACATCACCAAAATAGAATGACCACCATATGTCTTTCCAGTTACTCTATAGTATACTGGAATCTGGAAGAGACCTCAAGTTTGACCACACAGATGCTACAGAGACACTGTAAAAGAAATGTTTTGCCATTGTGACACCCAAACATGGGAACTAGAAGCTGTGATTACTGACAGAAGCCTCTGATGAGCCCAGAGCTCTGAAGCCTCAACCAGCTCTTTAAGATCGGTGCCAACAAAAGCTGATAGAAAACTGTGAACAGCATTACAGAATAACACCCAAAATTACTGCAACAATGGATTTTCATTGCCCCTATTGTGCTAGATTCTGTGCCTCCAGACTAGGAGTACAGAACCATCTTCATGTCCACAGGTGAACTGCACAACAAAGTGTCTTCTTTAAATCTGAAGCTTTACCACAATTGCAGAGAAAAATTAACCAAACTTCCTGATAGTTATTCTCACAGTGCATAATTTTCTGCAGTATCTGGCACAAAATAACAAACTGATTGCCATTTTCCAGATTCTTCCTGCACTTACTTTGTGCAAATTTCATAGCTTTTGAAGCATACTAATATCACTTTTTTTATTAGTTTTCCCTTTAGAGTTTTTCTTCAGCAGCATATTTCAGTGGTGATTTAATTGCTCCTCAAATATTTGTCACTATTTTAGATTGTTAATATTTTTCTATCATAATAGATGGTGCATTAGAAAGATTTTTCTTCTATAACTCAGTGGGGAAAAAGAAACATACGGTGTGGGAAAAGAGTGAGAGAGAAAGTGGTAATCTCCTGGAAAAACAAAATATATTCATTTTGTCTTATAAAAAGTATTGCTTTCCATACCCCGAGGTGTTCTTTATAATTTATCATTTACTTTGAAGTTTTTCCTCTGTGTACAAGTGTTTTTTTTCTTTGTGCAATCAATCTGTAATTGATCTCACAGTAATATTCTCTTTTCTTTCTCAGTGATATGCAAGTGGAGAAGAAAAACTTTAATGTGTCAAAATAGTCTGTGTACAACTCTATATAGCTTATAGAATGTATTCATTACCTTACAAAGAAAACAAAAGTATTTTTGTTCATCATATTTTTGTTATTACATAACCTAGTAAATAGTTACTATTATGCCCAATTTGAATATTTTAATAAACATTCTTTATTAGCAACCTGACACATCCTATATCTTATGAGAAATTATTGTTAATTATGTTTTCTAAATGCTATTCATTACAGTTTACAAGATACTTTTATTTAAAAAAATAGCAAGAGGCAATGCATGCCACTATGAATCAACTACATGGAGAATAAATGTTAAGCAAGCTGAATTAGACAGTTACCAAGAGTGCACATTTCTTTTGTAACTCACCCTTACTTAAATTGTGCAAATCTGTCTTGTATGGTCTCTACTTTCTGATTTTCAGTTCCCAAGAGAATAGATCATGAAGGGACTGTTCCATAGCTCAAGAATGTCCCACAAATTTAGGTGAAGAAATATGAGATGTGAGAAAGATAGCAGAATAAGGAAGAGATGTGGAATAGAAATGTATAGTGACTGCCATCTCTCACAATTAAGCATTTACCATGGTGTGTGCTAGTATATACAAAGTCAACATGAACAATCCTAGTGAAGATAGAATGCCTTCAAAAATTACTGCTTTTAAGTACTTTTAAGTTTGATACCTAATGACCAAGCGGTAGATTGAAGCTTGAACATGAATTTTAATTTAAAGATAAAATGTATGTACACGTATTAATTTGTATGTTATTCACCAATTTTTTAAATTATCCAGTGTTCTGCTTGAAGCTTAGCTCAGTTATATGTTTATAGTGATATGCTTCTATTTTATACAAGCTCAAATGAGTGTTGCACCTTTGGATATGTGTGAAATTCAAACATGTCATTCAAGGCCAAAGGGAACCAATAGCAGTTCTATTTAACTTAGACTTTCCAGTCTGCCTTCCAGGAAATTAAGAAGATGAGAGTAATCATCATTCTCTGTTATTTTGACAAGTAATCCAGTTTATAACTTAAATATAAGATCATATGCTGTGCAGGAATTGGTAAACACAGAACAGATTTTTCAATGCTAAATTAACCTAAACATACCAAGCTCAGCAGAATGCCAAGTAAATCAATGAATCTTTTGGTAATGAATTATTTTGGTAATAAAAGAACAACAGTCTCCCCACTCCAAAATAATAACATGAAACCATACTGAATGGAATGTTGTTTTAGCTTCTGAGTTAGGATTTGGTTTGAGCATCTATTATTGAACTCAAAAGCTTGTGTTGCCTGGATACATTGAGTCAAACGTTTGATTGGATGAGAGAAATCCATTTATTTGAACACTGACGGCAAATGTCAGAGCTCTCCTTAGCTTGTTTGTCTTCATTCTAGCTTTGTCCTTTAAGTAGAGAATCTCAGCTGATGCTCAAGATGACATATTATTTCAGATGTCTTAGTTTGTGGGGATATCTTAAATCAAAGAAAATCTATCTGAGAAAATATTCATTAGACTTGTGTGTACTTTAAAAGTCCTATTCAATGATTTCCCCCCCCTTTTTTTTTTTTTTACTTTTGGTACAGACTTTCATACTGGAATTTCTGATGAATATTTCCAACATTTACCAGTTGTTAGATATTGATCAGGATAAATTTGAGTTCAAAAATAAAATAAAGGCTTCAGCTAATAAAAAAATACTATAGTAGTAAGCTGCATCAATTATCTTCACACTGATTGGGCAAACGCATGTTCTGTTCATAGAAGTAATATTTTTGGTGCCCAAATGACTGCACTTTAGGATGGTTGTGCAGACTTGATAGGAAATGCAGTCTAGATAAGAATTTTGCAAATCAAAATTCTAAAAAATGCAACTGCCTCTAAATATAAATCATTGTCAAGGAAATCAGCGTGGTTGAATCTGACTTCAGCAAAGAGACTTATCTAAAATTAAGGATGTTCTGAAAAAGACAGTTATGGTAAAGCGGAAAAGTTGGGTTTTGGGGGTTTTTTGAACACAAGAAAAATAACAATTCAACTTGAATTTATACTATTTGTCAGGAATGTTGTTGCTTTCCGAGAAAAAGGCAGTGGCAACCCCAAGACGGCACTTTCGGTCATTGCCATTTTGGAGGTTGACAGATTGGTGTCCTGCCAGAGCTGATAGGCAGTTGTGTAAACATTGAAGAATTACCATATTTTACAGAGTATACGACACACTTTTCCCCCCTAAAATGGGTGAAAATTTGGGTGCATCTTAAACATTAAATGTTGCTGCAGCCCCGCCCACCCCCTGGCCCCCACCCTTTGGCTGTTTTCGGCCTCCGTGCATCACATTTTCAGCCGGTTCCAGACGGTGGGGATCAGTGGCAGCAAACAGGCCATGGTGAATGCGCCACGCTGAACGGACTGTGGTGAATGGGCCATGGTGGCAGCAAACAGGCTGCAGCAAACGGGCGGTGGTGCATGAGCCGCGCTGAATGGGCCACGATGGGGATGAATGGACCTCGCCGAATGGGCCATGGTGGCGGTGAATGGGCTGTGACAAATGAGCCACACCAAATGGGCCACAGTGGTGGCAAACAGGCTGAGCCAAAGGGCCATGGCAGCGGCGGCAGCGATATTTTTTTCTTGTTTTCTTCCCCCCAAAGGTTAGTGTCTTATACTCTGGTGCATCTTATAGTCCGAAAAATACAGTACTCAATTTCAAGGCCACCAAACACTGCAGAAAGTAACTCTTAATTTGTGAGACAGAGAAAGGAACAGTGGATTTGAACCCCTGCAGGCATTTGGATATTCACATTGGCAAAGAGAAAAATTATATCTTGACTGATATAATATGCTGTTGTGAATTTATAAATTACAAAATTAAACTGAAATACTGTTACAGTATATAGAAAAGGTTGCCATTCATTAACAGAACCTCTCACAACTGGGATGGGGATGAATTAATTGTTCTCAGCAATTTATTTTTAAGAAAAGAGCAACCCTCCATCTTTAGGGTTCTTTTAAAAATGCAATTGTATACTCCTCATTTGATATAGAAGGTTTTTCAACTTGTATCAGTCTCTCTACTTGCACTCATTAGACTCTAGTCACCTGTTCTTTGCCGAGTCTGTATTATATCATAATGGAATTCACTGTGGTGTTTTTTTTTTTTTTTTTTTTTTTTTAGTGTAAAGGCAGCTCCTACTGAGATCAAAGTGGGGAGGGAAGCTATTTTGTAGTAGAAAAACCTGCCTTGGATTGTTGCTGTAAAATGTGTTAACTTGGATGTATTTTCTCATCATTCTCCATGTCTCAGCCTGTATGTGTAAAGTAAGAGTTTGTATGCAGTGCTCAATTCCTTGGGATATCTTTGTGGGAGAAGAAAGCTTCTGTTGCAAAGCAAATGCTGGTATTATTTTTAATCTGAAATTTCAGTGTCAGTGTGAGGTTATCTAGATAAAACACTGTGACTTGGAAATAGCTTATGAATGCATAACAGTTGGGTCTCCTACACTAGCTTATTTATACTTGCAGAATGCTGCTGGTGCTTTTAGAGATGATACATGATGCTTTTAGTTGCTACGTGATGCTTTTACAGAAACATAGGAATTGATGGTCTCAGTCCTCTTCCAAGCTAAGAACTTTCTCCTCTTCTTTTTAAAAAATGTCTCTTTCAATTACTGCATTGGTTGCCTCTTGGTTGATTCTTCATACATCTGAAAATGAGATAGCAATAGCAATAACACTTAGACTTATATACCACTTCATAGTGCTTTTTCAGCCCTCTCTACGTGGTTTACAGAGTCAGTGTATTGCCCCCAACAATCTGGATAAGAGGGGAAAAAACACAATTCTCCTTTTTTCAGGGGTACAGCTACTTCTACAGTGAGTAGAAAGAAGAAGCTTCAGAGCTAAGTGAGAAAATTACTGAGACACATAGATGCAGTTACTTATTTTTTAGAAGCTTCTTCCCAAGATTATGTACTTTTGGAATGATAGAATGTACTTAGATGAATATATCAGTGAATAATTGAAACAATCTTCATATGGTATGTGAAAATAATGGAATTTGAAATCTTGGTGGCTGATTCTCATTTCAATAAAAGTTACTCAGTGTGAACATTTTGAAAAACAACATGGCATAGATATGGAGAGACTAGTCAGTATTTAAAGTGATTTGGGACAAAGCAACCTCTTGTGTCTAAATCAGTGAAACAGCGCAGCCCCACTGCGAACCGGTAGCAAAGGTAAGTAGAACCCACCCCTATTTCAGTCTGCAGACTCTAGTATGTCTCTCTACCTGCAGGCTGGATCCTTTTGAGGGGCAAGTAGGCTAAAGACAGGAGGTGGTAAATACCTCATGGTAGCAGGACATATTTCCTGCATACTTGAAGAAGGTTATGATACACCAAATCCTTCAGAAGCCTTTTGTGGAGATCTCTCTCTCTCTCTCTCTCTCTCTCTCTCTCTCTCTCTCTCTCTCTCTCTCTCTCTCTCTCTCTCTCTCTCTCTCTCTCTCTCTCTCTCCCTCCCTCCCTCCCTCCCTCCCTCCCTCCCTCTCTTTTTTTTGGAAAAAAAATTTTTTTACTAACAGTTCTGTGAGCGTAGCTTGGTGGGCGTGGTGTGGTGTGGTGTGGTGTGGCTTGGTGGGTGTGGCAGGAGAAGGATACTGCAAAATCTCCATTCCCACTCCACTCCAGGGGAAGGATACTGCAAAATCTCCATTCCCACCCAACTCCAGGGGAAGGATACTGCAAAATCCCCATTTCCACCGCACTCTGGGGCCAGCCAGAGGTGGTATTTGCCAGTTCTCCGAACTACTCAAAATTTCCACTACTGATTCTCCAGAACCTATCAGAACCTGCTAGATTTCACCCCTGCCATTAATACACAGACACATCTTTTCAGGCATAGGTTGATGAGCTTTGTCAGAACACAGATGCTGTGTGAAGTGTAGACCATTGCAATACACTCTGTGTGGGGAGATCTGCAACGCTGCACCACTGTCCAAAGTCCACAGGAGTCGTCTGTCGTACTCTGGTTGAGGTTGTGGATCATTGGTTAAAGCCAATGTGGCGAGTGGAGTTTGTAGATCACGCCGGGGACCACGACGACCTTGTCTTCCGCCTCTGCCTCTGCCTCTGCCTCTGGAATCTGTTCCTCTGGGCTGGTATGTGACAGGAGCTGGAACTCGTTGGGGACAATCCCGGGTGGCATGTCCCACACGATTGCAGGTGTTGCATCTTGGCATCCTTGGAGCATAGGTCCTTCCTCGGAAGGGGCGCCTAGCTGGAGCTCTTGATGCGGGTGGTCCTCTCAAGTGTGGAGTAGCTAGCATGAATGCCTCTTCTTCAATTAAAAGCCTACAGACATTGTCCACTGTGCGTTGAGCAATTGGGACTTGGTTAATTTTTGTAACAGCATCTTTCCATTCATAATTCAAAGAGTTAATAATGATGCTGATCATTTGAATATCTTCAATGTTATGGCCTCTTTCTCTCAATTCTGTTCTCAGACCTTTCAGTTTGGTCAAATGTCCTCCAATTTGTTCACCAGGTTTCAATCTCGAACCGTGGAGTTCAGACATTTTTAGTTTTGACTCACCAGTTAGTGGAGAGACAGAAAGTGCCTGGTAAGGAGCCTGCACTTGGTACGCTGGCTGTGCTGGCAGAAATGCCTGTGGTATTTGCTGTGCCTGTTGTGGACCTAAAAATGGTCTTGGTTGTGCCATTGGAGGTGGGCCAGGAGGTGGCCCTATTTGCACTTGTGGCTGGGGCACATATGCAGGCATTTGTAGCTGCTGTGGCTGATGCACTGGAATCTGCTGTGTTCCAGTTGCCATTTGTGCTTGATCTGCAATATTGGCATGACCTGCTGGAGATGCAGTCATTTGCCTTTGTTTTGTTCCATCTAAAAGGACACCAACACCGCCAGGGGGTGTTTGAGTTTGGGCCTGTGGAAACACTTGTGGCATTTCAGCTTCCTGTAGTAAATTACTTTTGCCAGCAGATGGTGCTGCACCTTTGGGCAGCTTTGCATACGGGGCATTGTATGCTTTAGAGTAGGAGTGGTTATGTAAGACATGTGTAACTTGATCAGGGAGACTTTCATGTGACGTATGCAGTGCTCTTTGTCTTAATTGGCCTGACACAGAATCCACCAGGGGGAGTGTCTTTGGCTCTGAGGAAGAAGACAAGATGGCCTCTTTTGAAAATTTTAAGTTATCTCCCATATCTTGCTCAAGCATAGATATAGCCATTTTTGCCTGGGATAGCTGCTGTTCATAGAGTTTTATACGGTCACGATAGGTTTTCATGGCCATCTCACGCTGGGTGAGCTCAGGGCTTTGAGGAGAATAATGAATTGTTTCTCTCTCTGCGTGGGAGTAATTTTGCTCAGCAGTGTTTGCACCGAGCGTTACAAATTCAGAAGGTTCTGGGGAGACTTTTTCAGAGCTTGGAAGACCAGAAGAAAATGTTACTGACCTCAGTCGTAAATCATCATCTTCAAAAACAGCTTCTGTCTTATCTCCATCCATTTCTGTTCCCACGGCTTTTTCTTGTTCCAGGCGTGTGGCTGTAGTAAGGGGCTGGAAATCTGGAAACCTCCTGTCTGCCACCTCTTCGTTGGAAAGATCAATCAAATCATTTACGAAGAGTGGTCTTGGTTTCACTTTGCCTTTTTTCTTCTGTTTCGGCATCTCAGCAATATAATTAGCGTACCTCAGTAGCTAAAAACTAATTGCCTATGCGCTCTTATCAGAAGTAACAAAAACAAGGAAAAAGCCATAAATCAAACCATCCTCTGCTACCAGAATGTCAGGGCATTTATTAATCCCATGTTTGGCTCTGGGACTAATTACCCTGGTTTAGAGGAGATGGATCGTGGCTTATCCTTGTTTCAATAATCTGAAAAGAAACGCGAAGGAAGGTTTCTAATAAAACTCATTTATTTGTTATAAAGAAAATAAAACACCTCACTAACTAAGAAAAGTTAATTGTTACATTTTTGAAAATAATTCTTGCCGGCTATCTGAGCCGGACTTCTGGCAAGAGAACAAAAGGAAAGAGTGTGTGAAGAGCAAGTGAAGGAATGTGGGTGGATACGGAAACACGTAGCTTACTGATAAGAAGTTGGCAAAGCTACGGAGAGTCTGACAGTCCAGAAATAATGAGCTCAGCTGGTAAATAAAATAATGCAGTGACAACTCTGAAGCTGCTTCAATGCAGAATGTGGCAGTCTGACTGGAGATTGGCATCATTCACCAGGAATATATTACATCATTGCCTACAGCCTTGCACTGATTGCCAATAAACTTCTGAATGCAGTTTAAGTTATTTGTTTTTGCTAAACAGGCAGTTAATTTTGTCTATATCCTGATAAATTATATCTACATAAAACAGATATTAAGAGCAAAAGAAATGGCTTGTTAAATTATTGGCTTTCTGATGGAAACAGCTACCTCTGAGCAATATTATTCATACAATCAAGGATATTTAGGGTAAAATGTACCGTATTTTCACTTCTATACTCAGCTTTCTAGTTATATGTTAAGGCTATAGAGGAAAAAGTTAAGCAGTTTTAATATCTTTCCAGAAATTACATAGGATCAAATTGGTTGGTTGGTTGCACCTATATCTTTTTAGGAAACAATATGAGAACTGGAAAAGATCCAGGCCCCAATGGCAGTATAGCTCTGTAATTGGAATAAATGCTTTATCATTGGTTTGGCTCAGACATTGTCCAGATTAACAAGGTTCCAGATTAACAAGGTTCTTATCAGATGTTGAGGAACTAAGGCAGTCTGGCACCAAGTGGGCTACTGGAACAAGCACTGATGAAATGTAAAATTTGTTACTACCGGTTCTGTGGGCGTGGCTTGGGGGGGGTAATGTGACTGGGTGGGCATGGCCAACTTCTTTTTTTTTACTTTTTTAAAGCATTTTTTTTACAACCTATTCAGCTGTGGCGCACGATCATCAGAGCCTTTTTTTAACCTTTTAAAAACAGGAAGTAATGACACATGGGTGGGTGGGCGGAGCCTTGCACCGCCATCGCTACTGGTTCTCCAAACCACCTGCCACAATCGCTACCAGATCGCTTGATCCGGTCCAAACCGGGACCATTTCACCCCTGGGGATAAGCCATTCATGGATGAGGCAAAATAATTTGGGATTAATGGAATGCTATTACAACATTAGACCTAATGAGAGGGGATATATGAAACATATGAGAGAACTATGGATGGACAGAAGATCTAAATCCATACTAATTTAGGAAAAGTTTGTTACCTAACTTCTCAACATAATGAAAAGGAAGCTGTTGTTTCAACAAGAGATAGAGCAAATACACATTACATCCCAGACTTAGAAGAATCAGGAGAATAACTAAGTGTGCAACCAATACCTGATCTAGAACATCACTGCCAATCCCTCTATTACAAAGCACAACAGCTATAAATATATAGAATAAAATCATGGGTAAACTAGTTAGTGGCAACCCTCAAGATTCATTACGAAGGCTCATTGGAGAACTACTATCAGATAGTAAGCTAGAAGATGCCAATAGAGCAGTCACAAGAATTCTCACTGTCATCATAATTCAAACCAATCAATTGGCATACACCACAGATGCTATAATTCAGGAGGCTCTACAATGGAATAAACTTTGTACAGATGTAACTTTAACTCAGCCTTTACCTGAGCCTTTAACTCAGGCTCAGACTCAACCCCTCCAAGACTGAGTGGCTGTGGCTCCCGACGGTCCGATATAGCCAGCTGACACCATCGCTGGCTATTGGGGATGAGATCTTACCTCCCTCAGAGAGGGCTCGCAACTTGGGCGTCCTCCTGGACTCATGGCTGTCCTTGGAGGATCATATGATGGCTGTGGCCAGGGGGGCTTTTTATCAGGTTCACCTGATCTCCCAGTTGCGTCCCTTTCTGGATCGGGACGCCCTGCGCACAGTCACCCATGCCCTTGTCACTTCCCAGCTGGACTATTGTAATGCTCTCTACATGGGGCTCCCCTTGAGGAGCACCTGGAGGCTCCAGCTGGTCCAGAATGCAGCCGTGCGAGTAATAATGGGGGCAACTCGTCGCTCCCATGTAACACCCGTCTTGCGCGAGCTGCACTGGCTCCCGGTGGTCTTCCGGGTGTGCTTCAAGGTGTTGGTTATCACCTTTAAAGCGCTCCATGGCTTAGGACCTGGTTACCTACAGGACCGCATTCTGCCACCGATTGCCTCCCACCGACCGATATGCTCCCACAGAGAGGGCCTCTTCAGGGTGCCGTCAGCCAAACAGTGTAGGCAGGCGACCCCCAGGGGGAGAGCCTTCTCTGTGGGGGCCCCAGCCCTATGGAATGAACTGCCCCCGGACATACAAAGGATCCCCGACCTCCGTGCCTTCCGTCGCGCTCTGAAGACCCTATTATTTCAGTAAGCTGGTCTGACAGGATAAAAGTTTTTTAAATTGGGTTTTGATAGGGGTTTTAAAATGATTTTAGTTGGATGTTTTAAATTTGGCCGAATGATTGAATTATTTTAATAAGCTTTTAATTTTGTTGTACATTGTTTTTACCATGGCTGTTCACCACCCTGAGTCCCTCGGGAGAAGGGCGGTATATAAATATAATAAACTAACTAACTAACTAACTGTAAATTACAGCTATAATTTTTCCTCTTCTCTTATCCTTCAGGATGATCATATACTCTGTGTGTGTGTGTGTGTGTGTGTGTGTGTGTGTGTGTGTGTGTGTGTGTACACAGCATATATATCTTTCCCCTGGCTCAAGCTGATGAAGGGAGGAGAACTTGTGGTTCAGAGGTTAATTCAACTGTCTAACATGCAGAAAGCCCAAGTTTGAATCTGAGTAAGAGTATGGCTAGCTGATGAGAGCTAAATAACTTGAAATAGATCTATACTACTCTCCCTTTATTTCTTTATCAGCAAAATATAAATTATATATATATAATTATTATATATATAATATATATATAATTATTATATATATAATATATATATAATTTTATATATATATATATATACACACACACTGTTTTTTGAGTTGATAATCAGTAAAGTGTTCTCTCAAATGCTGTCTCTTTAACAATTCTTAACACTGCAACAAAGCTGCACAAATCTGGACATCTACTTGATGACAGTCAACTCTTTGTTGCCATCTAGTGACTGCTAGGTCAATAGCTGGTTGGACAAACTAAATAGGCTGTCAAAGCACAAAAGTGTAGTCCTTTCATTTGCATTTTCAATTGCATGTACAGTATTAAGCCAACTACAGATTAGTTTCAGGAGTTTATATTCAGGAGTGGTGGTTTCAAATTTTTTTACTACCGGTTCTTGGTGGGCGGGGCTTGGGTTGGTGGGCATGGGTTGGTGGGCGTGGCAGGGGAAAGATACTGTAAAATCTCCATTCCCTCCTCAATCCAGGGGAAGGTCACTGCAAAATCCCCATTTCTTCCCGATCAACTGGGACTCGGGAGGCAGAGAATAGATGGGGGCGGGGCCAATCAGAATTTTTACTACCAGTTCTCCGAACTACTCAAAATTTCCACTACCGGTTCTCCAGAACTGGTCAGAACCTGCTGAAACCCACCTCTGGTTTATACCTGTAGGTCAACCAGTCAGGCAATCTATTGGATTTTTCAATCAGGGACAAAAAAAAAATGGAATTTATGATAATACTACAATCAAAGGTTACAAGTCTTTAAATACAGTAAATTGATATCAACAGATCTAAAATAGATTAATCCAAAAATCATTTTTTGAGTCTGTTGGATTCCCCAAAGAATATATTTGAAAGAAATGTCAGATATTCTTTGTTGATGTGAAAAAATTGATGGATCATTGATCCATGTGATTTCATCTTGTGAAGTATTAGTATCATTTTGGATTGGGATTTCAGGGCCCATAAGTAGATTTATAGGAAACTCATTAATGTTAAAGACATTAATGCGATGCGGAATTGTATCAAATTTTTGGAATTTATTACTGTGAAAATATAGTTGTACCAGGCAGTATAGTTGGATAGGAGGGGAAGAGGGAATTATTCTGAGTGGAATAATAGAAAAGTTTCAGACATTTCAGACATTAAAGTTTGGCATGTGCTTAAAAAATTCTTTTTCATAATCATTTGGTAGTATTAAAATTTTTATTTATTTATTTCATCAGTAGCAATAAGCTACCTATGACATGAAATTTCCAATATGAAAACCATTTACCAGCAAATGGTACATGGCTGGTATTCGTGATGCTTTAAGCTACTGAGTACATGAGACATAAAACCTTGTTTAGCATCCAACTGTATTGCTGGCAATGCCATTGAATTTTGCACTACAGAAGGAAGTATGTATATATGGATTTTCTTTTAACACTTTTTTTAAAAATCTGTCAAAAATTTTGAATCTTATGTATGATACCAAGTCTTTTTAGGATTCAGCCAGCAAAATTACAAGGTAGATTCTTTTATCATTTTTTAAATAAATAATAACATTCTTACGCCAACTGCCACTTACTGCTCATTGCCTAGGATGAAAGCCAGGGATTGGCAAAATATATAACTTTTAATATGTTAAAAAATATTTAAGCTCTCGTATAATAATATACAGAAACTTAATAGGAATTAAGATTTTTACTTTGAAAAATTATTTATTCAGCTCAGAGGAGCTATCTTGCAAATATTCTGATACCTGTGATGACCCAGGTCAAGGCACGAAGGTCACACAGCCAGCTGAGACTTCAAACTCCCCTCTAATGTTCCAAATATCCCCCCAAATGCTCCCACATTCTTGGCAAGTCCCAGAGCAAAGGGTGTGCATACACACACACACACACACACACACACACACACACACACACACACACACACACACACGGCAGCCTGGCTGTGCCCTGTCCAGAAAAACAAAGAAACAGGGAAATGAGTCCATGAAACAAGGAATAAACAATGAGTCCAATGAGTAAGAAATAAGGTACTGAGTCCACAAAGTAAGGAAGAAGCAAGCAGTCCTGCAAACTCCCAATGTCTGTACCGGCACATCAAACTCTACCAATTCAGCATTTGTTCCCAACAAATGCCCTTCCTCACAATGTCTCCTTAAATCTCAGTCCCCGGGTGTCCCCTGTGAAGAGGGGTGGAGCACTCTCCTCCCAAGTTATCGGGTCAGCCTGTGCTGTTCCTGCTTTTTCTCCACTCTCCATGCTCAGGGATCAGGAGGGGGGTCCTTGCTCATCACCTGAGCTCTGTTGCTTCTCATGTCCACTGCTTGCCCTTTATCGGTCATCCTTCTTCCGTTTCTCCCTGCTAACAAGCCATTCCAATCCTGAGGGACCCTGGGCTGTCTTGGCCTGCTCCTCCCCACATTCGTCTGAAGCCAGTGAAGCCACTTCCTCGATCTCCATCGACTCCAGCTCCAGCTTGTTCTACTTTGCAGATTCAGGCTCCGACGGGGGCATGACAGAAACCTATGTGCATTTCATTGCCAATTCCTGCAACAATTTTTTATTTTGTTGTATTGTTCATATTCCAGATGGGAGAAAAAGCCACCCAACTTACTCTAGGTCATAAAATTTGCCTTTTCGTAATGGAGTATAAATAATAAAACAAACTAATTTGGAGTGCCTACACCTGAGCGATGATTATCATAATTATTTATTGTTTGGCAAGACTAGAGGGAATGTCACACGGGGTGCTTAACAAGTAGAAGGCTGAGACTACAGCACTGCAGGTGTAATCATTATGAATCTTCTGTTTGCATATATGTGACAGTGCAGTTAAAAAGACTTTATCAGTTAGGTGGGTTTGCAGCAAATTACTATTTTGCTATTGAGATGTTTTTATGGATTTCTTACATGACTATCATGTCATTCCTTATATGACTATCCGAACCAGAACTGGTATTCTGGTATGATGTAGAAGAAATATCATCCGTTAGATTTACGAAAGCAGAGTAAGGACTGGTAGCGAGTTAATTGTTTTTTGCACTCAACTGCACACATGCAAATACTACCCAGAATCTTATGATGAAGCAGATCTATTCCCACCTCCCACCCAAATTTCACGGTCATATGGATAAAGTAAATTTCCTTTTAAAAGAATTGCCCATTCTCTTTCTTCAGAAGGCTGCAGAATATGATAAACATTATAGCACATAAAAACCTAGGTGAATTAGAGCTGTTGATGCCTTCAGTATTGTTGTATTTCATGCTAATAAACAAAAAGAACAGCAAACATTTTTCTTCAGGCTGTTCTTTTGGGAAATTATCTGGAAAGAGAAAATTTAATGCTGGCACTCTGTTTCAACTCTCAAAACAGATCTATGACATATTGGGATCCTTGAGGAATAGGCAATAAGGCTTTTCTTTATTTTACTTCAAAAGTAGGAATCGCACTAGTTTGGCAAGACTCCAGCAAGCTGGCTTTTTAAAGCTGGGATGAATGTGTCATAAATATGAATGGTGGTGTAATAGTAATAGCAATAACACTTAGACTTATATACCACTTCACAGTGCTGTACAGCCCTCTCTAAGTGGTTTACAGAATCAGCATAATTTCCCCAACAATCTGGGTCCTCATTTTACTGAACTCAGAAGGCTGGAAGGCTAAGTCAAACCTTGAGCCTGGTGAGATTCGAACTGCCAAATTGCAGGCAGCCGGCAGTCAGCAGAAGTAGCCTGCAGTACTGCGTTCTAACCACTGCGCCACCACGGTGATACTTCTCTTTTCTTTTTGCTTCTGGATCACTATTACTGGGAATATTGGCAGATGAGCATACACAATGACCTGTGACCTATCTTTTCCCAACTTTTATAGACTTTTCTATTAGATTTTTGCCCCAAGGTTCAACTTGACTATAATAATAAGTAAGTTGCATGGCAAAAAAAAAAAAAAAGAGAGAGAAAGGAGAGGTGTAGCGCTTTGGAGTCATAGTGTAAATGGAGCTAAACAAGCTTAAATGGTATCTGGTCTTTAATAGGAGCGATCATTTACCTTTCTTGTTCTCTTTCTCTCTCTTTTTTTGCTTAGGGGAAAGTCAGCATGAATGCCTGAATTGGCCCTAATTGCCACAGTCTAGATCACCATCTCCCAATCTATTATTTGCATCGTGAAAAACAAACAAACATTGACATGCAAATTGCCAGTGCAGGGTCATGAATATAGATCAGAGCAGCAGCAGGGGAGCCCTCCATACTAAGACTACAATCCCCAGATTTCAAATAAGAAAAATAATGTCTGTGGTGCTTAGGGATGGGAGATTTAAAACGAAGGGTGAAGTTTTTGTTAAAATGAACTACTGAAACCGAACAAGGTCTGCTGCTTTAAATAAGAAATAAGCTAAAGAGCTCAGAGCAGAATGTTATGAGAATGAAGATTTTCATTTTACAGCTTTTTTCATTTTAAATCCACATTAAAAACTAAAAGGCAAAGTAAGAAAGGTGTTCCAAGTCAAAAAGCATATTTTCCTCTCCCTTTATATACTTGCTGTTCTGTTCGGAATGACCCCTGGATTCCAAGCTCTTTCCAGTTTGAAAAGATAAAACAATTCTTGAACCCAGAAACAAGCTAAAAATGGATGCAGACCAAACAAAACAAATATAATATGTAAACGTTCTATCCCACTCAGACGGCAGCATTTCATACCAAATACTTTTGAAAGCCAGGCTCCCATCAAACACTTTACAGTAATTTCAACTGACCTGAATATCTACAGCAAGCACTGATTTCATCCAGCCCAAAACTAAAAAACAAAAACAAAACAAAACAAAAAAACCAAGCTCCTTAGCAACAGTTATTGATATATTTGTAGATCTAACAGAAACATCAGCTCACAGAGGCAACCCTTCCCATACTATGTACTTCCTAAGCAATAGTGATCAATATTCTAGTTATTTTCTTTTGCAGCTTAATTGATTTAGGAATAGAGTAAAATCAGAAGCTTGTGAATTATTTACCAACTAAAAATGCATATTTATCTATAAATTGCACACACACATACAAAACCCCAGTGTAAACTACTGATATAAATATCTAGAAATAAATTGTGCTTGACTTGTGACTTTAAATACAGCATCCCCTAATTTCTCGGCTTTATTAATTCCTAAATACTCCGTGAATGATTATTTTCATCAATAAGCAAGAATGCAGGGATAACCTATAATTTACATTAGATGTTGCAAGAACTGAACCTATTATTAATCTTGGACCTACAGACAAGGAGAGGAAGAGAGAGAAAAAAAAATCATTCATTCGACCTTGCCACACTGAGGAATATACATCACTGGAATCAAGTCATTTTTAAAAATTTCATTATATAGCATATGAGAGAAGGTAGGATCTCAAAATGAAATAGATTGATCATAAGTTTCCTCCTATGGATATTTTTAATATTATGAAGTATTTTTCCCCTCAGTGCTGCCTTTTTATATTCCTCATTTTAAAACTGATCCTAATGGCATACTAATCTTCAAGACAAAATATACATTGGCTCAGGCTTAATTTGTATCATTGAATTATTCTATCATGGTACATAGTCAATGGCTTGGGGGCTGAAAATACTCTGACACAATCTGTGTTCTCAGTGTCAGAAAGAAACACTAAATTATTAGCATTATCTTCATGCAGGCTAGCCCACAGAATCCCTACTGTGTAACATATAACAGATAATTGTAAGGTCCAGATAAATGCAGTTTATTATCTGCAACTAACAAGCAAGGAGAATTAACGTCATACTTTCACACCTGCAAATCTTTTTATCACCATCTAAGGATGTTTAGGTATGAATTAGACTATAATAGAGTGTGTTTTTAAAATAATTTTACATTGACATATTCTGCACTGAATCTCATGGAAACAGTTAAGTGCCTATCTTTCTTAGTTCCCTCTTTGACATCTTGATCTCCGTTATAATGGCAGCATAAAGAATGTCTTAAGAACCTTATTCTATCCATTAGAATTATTCAAATTACGATGTTGATTGTTAGTGGTCTATAAACTTATTTGAAGGATACTGCTCAAAGTGTTGAAGCTCTGTGTCAATCAAAAACTTGTTTGGGCCACTCTGAGGGACTCACAGCATGAACTGATTCTCCAAATGTATGGACAGACAACATTTCCACTAGATTTATGGCATTGTAAGCCATTCAGAGTCATTTGATAGTGAGCAGCAGCATACAAATTTAAGTTGCTTATGAGAAGGAGGCATCTGAAAGCTCGTGTTTATTCACAAATGATATTATTTTCCTATCCACTCTTTTACTGCCTCCAGTGCCAATCAATATTTTCCTGGCCTAGGGTAACGATATATATAAATGATGCCTCCTTCTCATAAGCAGCTTAAATTTGTATGCTGCTTCTCATCTCACTATCAAGCGACTCTGGCTGGCTTTCAGGGCCAGAAATAACAGAATAAAACAACTGCAGGATTAAAACATTGAGCATTAAAAGTTAAAGCATTAACTTTTAAAATTAAAAGTTATAATTTTAATTATAAAATTAATATAAAAGCAGATAAAAAGAACCAATGTGTAGACGGAGAGGAGGTAGGAGCTTCTACTAATCTACTAGATGTCTGAGCACATCAGCCAAGGTATTGATACAAATATGCAAAATTAACTACCTACCTGGAAATGTGTTCTGGGTAGGAGTAGATGAGGTGCCACGGATCTTGGACAAAGTCCAGATGAATCATGGAGATGGGTAATAGCAAGGACACAATGAGAGAATGAATCCCTGAAGGATTCAAGAGATACTAATATTCTGGCTCATTCTTTCAGATTTCTGATTCCAGGACAAAGGCTGACTGACTGATAAATCCATTCTTCTGACGCAGGGATTATAAATGTATTTGGAATCAGACAGTATCCTGTGTTGAGATAGTGTGAATAATTCAGGAGTCTAGAGTTTCCACCAAAACTGATTATTTTAAAGCTGCCATTGTAATTCATTGCAAGGTGACTGGTCACCATTGTTTATATTAGAGCGATGACATCTCTCTTCCCCTTTTAAGACCTGTGGTGGTGCAGTTGTTAGATTACAATATTGCAGGCTAACTTTGCTGACTGCCAGCAGTTCAATTCTGACCAACTGAAGGTTGTCTCAGCCTTCCATCCTTCCAAGGACCCAAATTGTTGGGGACAATATGCTGACTCTGTAAACTGCTTAAAGAGAGCTGTAAAGCAGTGTGAAGTGGTATATGAGTCTAAGTACTACAGTGGTTTAAAGCACCCTGTTATTAACACAGCTGCCTGCAATTTACTGCTGGTTCGAATCTCTCCAAGGCTCAAGGTTGACTCAGCCTTCCATCCTTTCTAAGGTAGGTTAAATGAGGACCCAGTTTGTGGGGGCAATAAGCTGACTTTGTATAAATATACAAAAGTATGAAGGCTATTGCTTATTGCTTAACGCACTGTAAGCCGCCCTGAGTCTCCGGAGAAGGGCGGCATATAAATCAAATTAAATAAATAAAATAAAATAAGTGCTATTGCTATTTAATATTTTCAATCTTATTGCAGATAAATTATTGAATTGTTATGGTTAGAGTTTTAAAAATTATTATTTGCTAATTATTATCATGTTTTCTTCCATGTTTTATTTGTATGTCTCCCTACAAACTATTCCTTCTTCCATTTTTTTTCTTCACAAGGACCTTGTGAGAGACAGTAGGCTGAGAAAATGTGATTGGTCCAAAGTTTACCAAGTATACTTCAGGGTTGACTCAAAGCTGTATCTTCAAAATCCTAGTTCAGCATCTTAACCTTTACACTAGGATGGAATTTTTAAATAAGTCAGTATTTATTACTGAAGTCTGAATATTGAAAAGTAAACACCACTAAAAGAATTTATTGCCATGTCTGCAGAGTTATGCAGGCTTCTAGACTCTAATTGTTTCATTTCTTGGAAGAATTCATAAGAATCTAGTGGATTTCCCCGCTAGTCTTTTTAAAATAAATTTAATAAACCTTTGAATGGAGACATATTAACTTAATAAACAATATTTATTGATGCCATTCCAGCCTGTTTAAGAGACAGGATCTTTAATATAATTTGTTTGATAGTCCATAAAATAACTGACGTTATTCTGTCAATTCATTAAACTTTGTGTAGCAATAAATATTGGCAGTGTTTGAAAGAGCTAGAGGCTACTTTTCAATAAGAAGTAAGAAAATATTTTTCTAGGGAGTTTTCAGTGATAATTCTTCAGATCTTAAAGCTATTTATTATGGGGTCCCATGTCAAAGCCTGTACTCTGAACGGTGCTTAAAAATCAGTTAGCATTCAATGCAGTTCCTGCATAGCTGCATTGGATAGTAAAAGATTATGGTTGTTCTCACCCACCAAAAATCTTTGTACCAATTGTATCTGTTTGTCTATCTAGCTATAATATAAATGATCGACACATGCTAAAACTGACACAGATAAATAGAATAAAAGTAACAAGTTATCAATATAATACAATAGCATTGAGCTGTGATTAAAAAGAACATGCAAAATCATACAAACCAAACTCATCTAGCATCCAGGTTTGAGGCATGAAGTATAATCCAGATGTGTAGGACCTTACAGGATACCAATAGATTTGGAGCTTCATGGATCCTGGGAGGGAATGGTATTCTTCTAGAGCAGGTGCTGTGGCAGAAAGGATCCCCTTAGATAACACTCATAGAGGGACCTCATAGAGGGACCTGATATTGCTCTTGAGGATCTGGTGGAACAGGCAAAAACAATGGGAGACAGGTAGTCAAGCAAATAACTCAATCCCATTAAGCTTTTGTAAATGATAACCAACACCTTGAATTTTACTCCAAAGCCTACTGGAAACCAATGCAGTTTGTAAAGCAGTTAGGATAGATGGGCATAGCATGATGCTCCTTAAACTGCGTGTATTGCTGCATTCTGAAACAGTTGAAATTTCAAAATACTCTTTAAGGATAGCTACATGTAGAACATATTGCAGTGGTACCAAACAAAAAGTGACTAAGGCAACAGGGACCATCGACAGGGCTCCCTGCTCCAGATAGTGCTATAATTGAAGCACCAGCTCTTTGCCATGGCTTCTTTGCTTCTCTAGCAGCAGCTATGAATCCAGATGGAACTCTAAGAAACCACAAGATGTAGACTTGATCTTTTATGACAAATATTACCTGATGCAAAAGAGCAGATAAGGAGCCTGATGGTTTCTAGACAAACAATGTTTCCGTCTTGCAGGGATTTAATTTCAGTTTGTTCCTTCCCATTCCGTCTATCTCAGCCTGCGGATGCCAATCAATAGATTCCTAGCCTGGGGTAGTGATGTATATTAATGATTCCTTTCTCTCCCAATCAATAGATTGTTTTCCCCAGATCTTTATGTAAATGTTGAAAGACAAAGGAGAGATGTATTAAGTTGTAATTTAAAACAAAGGAGAGGTTGAGTTCTGCTTCCCTCTGGCACTTTCAGAAGGGACTGGTTTAGGAAGGACCAGCACTATTGTAAAATAGTGTTCCCTCCTACCAATCTTTTTTTTTTGTTTGTTTGTTTCAATTTATATACCACCCTTCTCCCTAAGGACTCAGGGCGGTGCACAGCCAGAATTAAGAACATAAACTACAAATATTAAGAACAATTAATATATATATAAATTTGGCCCAAAAATTTAAAAATCACAAACCAATTAAAACATATAAAAAATTTTAAAATTTCTTCTTAAGCCAGCCCGGCTTGCTGGAAAAAGTAGGTTTTAAGGGCACAGCGGAAGGCACTGAGGTCTCTGGGGGCAACTGATTCCAGAGGGTAGGTGCCCCCACAGAGAAGGCTCTCCCCCTGGGGGTCACCAGCCTACATTGTTTGGCTGATGGCACCCTGAGGAGGCCCTCTCTGTGGGAGCGCACGGGTCGATGGGAGGTCGTCAGTAGCAGCAGGTGGTCTCGAAGATAGCTAGGCCCTATGCCATGGAGCGCTTTAAAGGTGATAACCAACACCTTGAAGCGCACCCGGAAGACCACCGGGAGCCAGTGCAGCTCGCGCAGGAGCGGTGTTACATGGGAGCGCCATGCTGCTCCCGTCACTACCCGCGCTGCTGTGTTCTGGACCAGCTGGAGCCTCTGGGTGCCTTTCAAGGGGAGCCCCATGTAGAGAGCATTGCAGTAGTCAAGGCGAGAGGTGACGAGGGCGTGAGTGACTGTGCACAGGGAATCCCGATCAAGAAAGGGCCGCAACTGGCGAATCAGGCGAACCTGATAAAAGGTCCCCCTGGTTACAGCCGTCAGATGTTCCTCCAAGGACAGCTGCATATCCAGGAGGACTCCCAGATTGCGAGCCCTTTCTATGGGGGCCAAAGACTCACCCCCAATAGTCAGTGATGGAGTCAATTGACTATATCGGGATGCCGGGAGCCATAGCCACTCAGTCTTGGAAGGGTTCATCTTGAGCCTGTTCCTCCCCATCCAGATCCGCACAGCCTCCAGGCACTGAGACATCACTTCAAGGGCATTGTTGGGGTGGCCTGGGGTGGAGATGTACAGCTGGGTGTCTTCAGCGTACTGGTGGTATCTCACCCGAAGCCACGGATGATCTCGCCCAGCAGCTTCACATAAATGTTGAACAGAAGGGGCGAGCGGACCGATCCCTGTGGCACTTCACAGATGAGAGGCCTCGAGGTCGACCTCTGCCCCCCTGCCAACACAAACTGCAACCGGTCGGAGAGAAAGGAGGAGAACCACCGCAATACGGTGCCTCCCACCCCAACTCTTCCAGCCGGTGCAGCATGATACCATGGTCGATGGTATCAAAAGCCGCTGAGAGATCTAACAGGACCAGAACAGAGGAGCAAACTCTGTCCCGAGCCCTCCAGGGATCATCAACCAACGCGACCAATGCCGTTTCCGTGCTGTGCCCAGACCTGAAACCTGACTGGAACGGATCTAGATAAGATGTTTCCTCCAGGAATTGTGGAAACTGTCGTGCGACCACACTGTCAACAACCTTCGCCATAAAGTGAAGGTTGGAGACAGGACAATAGTTGGCCAATATTGCTGGATCCAGGGACGGCTTCTTGAGGAGAAGCCTCACCACCGCCTATTTCAAGGATCCTGGGAGGGAATGGTATTCCCTCCCAGGATCCATCTTCATAGGTAGTTCAGAAGAATTCCAGGGTCAGTTACATTGAAGGTTTTAAAAAGTCTGGATGAGACAAACACCCCCATCCAAGTCAGATGAAGGTCATCAATCAGGATGCTTAAGACCTAAATCCTGACTGAAAGATATTCAGATCTGCTTTTTACTTAGACTAGACACCTAGACATAATGCTTATATTGTTACTGAAAATTTAATGGGATTTCAGAAACTTATTAATAATATTACTAGCAATGTTGGGAGCAAGGAAGGTAGACAACCATCTACCAGATCTTGCTCAATAATTTCAATTCTAAATAAGGGGTTCAGCAAAGTGGGATAGATATGACAATCAGAAACATACTGTTGCTCATATCTACAGGATCACTGAAGCATGATTGAGTTTTTTGTCAGTTTTCCTAAAATGACAGATTGTTTGCTTGAGATATAATTGAACATTGGGTGCTGCATTGCAATTTCTTATGGCTTATTTGAAAACATGTATCAGAATACAGTATCTGTATTCTGCAGTATCTTTCTTGCAGTTACTTGGAAGGGGGCAATTTTATTGAAATACCAAAAGATATTCTTAATGCAGTTAGGTATTGTATCCTTGCAGTTGAGCTAGTTCCACTTTTTTAATTAATTATATAATGTTTAACATTGATATTTGCAGTTTCCTAGCCAACTGCAGATAATTATCAAATTTCTTAAAGACAAAATGTTTTGCAAGAAAATTAATAATGTACTTCTAAGGAAGTCATTATTTCAGTCAATCTGTTGTTCATAAAGTATGCTCATGAGCTGAAGTATTCTCAGAATTTTCAGTTGGGCATGCAAAGTGGTTCATATGCATGTTTAGATTTATGTAGCTGTAAATGTGTAATAGCATTTAGTTACATTTACACATGTTCATGTATGTCCAATAGGTATGTGGTAATAAGTCTATTTCAATTTTAGACAAATTGGGAAGATGATGATAAAGGAGAATATGTGTAGCTCAGCATTAAACTGTGGAGTGTGAGTGTGAGGAGGAGGAAGAGAAGAGGAGGGGGAGGAGGAGAGGGAGGAGGAGGAGGATATCTAGTTGGGCAATGAAAATGACTGCAAGCAGGAAGAGGACGTGGCCGGCATCAGGCAATATGGTGTGGATTCTGGAGCTCCAGAAGAGCACCAATATCCCAGCCGATTTTGGGGATCCCTAGGGTTCATAGCTGTCTTGTAGGGACAGTGAAGAAAGAAGACGCAGGCTGGCACGGATAGGGAAAGAGCAAGTTCCCTGAAGTGCCGGCATTAGTCTTCGACCTATCGGTGAAGGAAGGCAGCCATGGAGCTGTCAAAAGCCGGAGCAGCCATGATCAGAAAGAGGAAGTGCAGGAGTGGTGATTGAACAGAGTACTGTTCAATCACTAGATGAGTGATTGGCCAACTCACAGGTAAGAAGAAAAAACTTTTAAAAGCTTGAAAGAAGTTCCAACGAGCAATTAGCAGCTAATTTGCACTTGGGAATTTAAGCAGAGGGGGAAAAAAGGAGGAACTTTAATGTTAAAATGAAAGCCCTAAAAGGAATCTTCCACCTGGATTTAAAATTGGATTTTGAAAGAAATAAAAACAAGACAAGGGAAAAGGAGACAGAGGAACATTTTTTAAACAATAAAAAGATTTAACTCGGAAGAGAGGAAACAGGCGTTCCCATGGAAAATGGATACTTTGTTGCCAAAAGAGTTGTGAATTGAAGAGAGACATCTGCTGGAGGAGAGATCGTGGGAAAGAGCCGTAGGAGTATACAGCTGAAAAGATTAAAAGAAGCAGAGAGGACGAGGACTGAGATTGTGATGACTCAGTGAGCATTTGAACTGGACGCTATCTGGAAAGAAAAAGGAGCTACCACATGGACTTTGAAACTAGAAGTATAAGTAAATGAAAATAATAAATTGGAAAATTCTAGCCTTCTAAAGTGACAATATGGAGAATTGGGAGGATGAATGTGAGATATTAAGGGAGATGTTTGAAAAAATAAGAGAAGCATTTAAGGGAAATAAGAAAGCAGAGGATTGGTTAGAATGCAAGAAAAAAGAAAGAGAAAAGATGAATGAGAAGCAAGAGAAACAAGGAGAAAATATTGAAAAGGAAATAAATGAAAATAAAGATAAAGATGATTACACTGGAATTAACAGTGAGAATAAAAATGGATATGAGAGAATAGATCTCAAAACTTAAAAGAAGAGAAATAAATGGGGAAATATTGAGAGGGAAAATTAACAGAGTGAAAATTAAAGAAAAGAGGCAGAAAGGGAGATATAAGAAAAGGAAGAGGAAGAAGATAAGGGAATGGGAGAAAGGGAGGAAAGCATCAAGAAATGGGATTGTGAAGAGTTTAAAAGAAAATGGTTAAGAGTCAGTGAAAATATTAATATGTTAATAAAGAGAAGGAAGTTAGTTGTAGAAATTATATGTGAAAATACTGTTTAATGTAAAATAGATCAGTAGATGAAATGTGGAAAAAAATGAACTATGTTTTTGATGTTGGAAAGGAGGAGAAGGAGAAAGGAAGAGGAAGTAGAGAGGAGCAGGAGAGAAGGGAAAAAGAAAGTAATAAGGAAAGAAGAGAGGGAGATGGCAGCATTGAGAAGAAAGATTGCTGTACAACAAAAAAGATGAAATGGAAGAAAGGCAACCCCGAACATATATAAATATACTAAGATAAAGAATGAATGGTTAAAAAATAAAAGAGAATAAATATGAATAAGCAGGAAAATCAGAATTTGAGGGCGAATGAAGATGTTGTTTATATAAGTAAGCAAAGAAATATTGAGATATGATTAAAAAAAGGGAAAAAAAAAATTGTGGCAAAAAATTGTAATTGAGTAAAATGTATTTGAATTTGATAAATTGTATAAGATAAGATATGGCCAATACTCTGTTAAAAAAAGATGTGGGTGAATGTGGGGGTGGGGTGGGGACCAATAAAACTTGATTTAAAAAGAAAAAAAAAGAAAATGACTGCAAGCAAACAATCAAGCTCAAAGAGCATCACGAACTTCACAATTTAAAAGTGCTTATTACTATTTTGTGGTATATGCCACAAAAGAGTACAATCAAAGGTCTCAGGTCAAAGTTGGGAAAAAGTTGCAAGGAAAGAAATTCTTTCCTATAAAACAAGTCACAGCTAAATATGCACCACAAGAATAATTTCATATAGATAGCAACGTTCATGTAATTTTCAAGTCTCTGTCTGCTTTCTACGGGAAGGCTTTCTTTGCATTCCTCCAGATTTTAATATTTCTCTAATAACTGCTTGGGTTAAATGTGATGACATGGGAGATAATGTTTTTCTCCTTCTTACCCCAATACAATGGAAAAGTAGAAGCAGACAGTCTTGGCTTCTCAGAAGACACAATAAGAGAACTTCATTATAGCTAGCCATGCAAAAAACAATATTTCTGTTATGTGACAGCGAGCCTGTTCTGAAATCATTTAAATTGTTGTCTTGTCTCAAAATAAAGTTTCTCCATAAAAGTTTCTCCATTTTTGTAATTTGGGTAAAATAAGCAGGAAAGGCATTTGCCTTCTCTTGTCAAATTTTGGAGGAAATATCCCTAACAAAAATTTTAAAATTTCCTGAACAGGAATTAAAACAAAAAACAAACAAACAAAATGTTTGCTATGCTAAGAAATGCTATGTCTTCTTTCTTATTTGAAGAGTAGTCTGCATGCTGCAGTACAAAATTAAGAAGAAAACACAAAGACCATTATTATTATTATTATTTATTGAATTTCTATACCGCCCTACTCCCGAAGGACTCAGGGCGGTGTACAGCCATGAAATAAAACACATAAATATACAAAATTTAAAATCGAATAAAATGAATTAAATAAATTTGGCTGAATTAATACCCATAATTTAAAATACCCATAATTTTAAAATACATTAAAATTTTAAAATTTACACTTAAAAGGGAGAAGATTTAGGCGAGGCCCGCTTGATGAAATAAAAGCGTCTTCAACTCGCGGCGGAAGGTGCGCAGATCCGGGATCCTCCGTATCTCTGGGGGGAGCTCATTCCAGATCGTCGGTGCCCCCACAGAGAAGGCACCATCAAGCATCCATTTTATTTTGAAAACAAGATCAACAGTTCTGAATGCATCAATCTGGGGAGAATGTCATATGAGAATTTTTAAAGCATCACTACTAAATGAAGAAGTGAAAACATAGCAAAGGAGTCGTAACAACTGTGTGGCAATATCCATTGCTTTCAAAATTTGTCACAGCAAAATTATTCCAAGATGAAGGAAAAGTGCCAGTAGTTTAAGTCAATGATCTAGAAAAGATGTTATGTGCTTGCTATAAGAATGTAAATCCTGTTTGACAGCCTTCAATCACAAATGCAGACGTTCAGAAGTCTATCAAAATAATAAGCTTTTTTCTAGATACATGATCGTTTATATTTTCTCAGATATAAAACATAGTTGCTATAATGGTGAAAACATGCTCTACATTTCAACAGAAAATCTTTTTTCTAGCATGCTTTTTTAATTGTTGAATTTTCACCCCTAGGAAATTTAGCCAGCAGAGTAATAATGAAATTTAAAGATAGATGCAGTTACCACAATTTCTTTTATGGGGAAGAAATGAAAGTGAGACATTCAGAAAAATATTATTTACATTGTAATGCATGGGCCTCGGGGAAGGTTCCCGAGGAATCCTCTAATGAAAAAGACAAGCGAAACCTATGATTCATTTTAGGCAAAAGGATTTATATATCCTTTTCTATGGGCCTAATTCAGAAGTCTGTTTGTTTCTATGTCATTTAAACATTAAGATCCTTGACATTTAGATAATAAGCCAAGTGTAGAAAATATCTTTGGAGTTAAGGGTAGATGAAGAAGAATATGTCTTTATGAACATAACATTTAAAACTAATTACTGGACCAAGCGATTATATGTGCTATCAGCTGCCAGCTGTCCCTAGGCATTTAGTTGCTCTTGATAAAATGAGATCGTCTGATTGAATAAGAAAATGTAGCCATAATAGAAAAACATGACTAGAATATGCATAAACATAAATATAATCTAGTTTTAGATTGATGCAGAGTATTCAGTTCATTTATACTTGCAAATGCCCATTAGGACAATTTGCCAACTTATATTAAATTATGTTCATAAGGTATTGTCTATTTAAAAAATAAATAAAAAGCCACGGTGTATGAAAGTAAGGGGAAAATAAGTTCAATAATCCTATTGAAAGTTAAGAGGAAAAAATATGTCCACATGTATATTATAATCTATGATCACCTATTTATTTTCATTAAAAATGTATGGTTATAGCTAATTAACTGCCCCCACTAACTAAATGGCATCTGTTTGTGACAGGAGAAAGAAGGAAAAGGTTCAGGGTGGAAGGAGATGAGAAATGTGTTTGTGCAACCTTAAAGCAAAGACTCCATGTCAAACTTGACTCTTGGCAACTTGCTGCCTTCAGGTTGGACTAAAGGTCCAAGGTCTCTTCCAGTCCTATGACTATGATTTGTGGCAAGTTTCTAGGATCCAACAGGTACTAACCATATCTAAACCTCTTCAGATCTTCAGTTCATCAGGATCAGTCAAGGTTAACCAGTGTCAGAAATATCGGATTTGGTAGTGGGGCTTTGGGGACATCAAAGAAAACTTTAAAAAGACAACATATTATCCAAAATAGTGATTATGCCATCCAATCTTGATTCTTTCTATTCAGTCACAAAGAAAGTAGTGAGGGAAAGTAGCAAGGGAAGTGTCATGGCACAGAATTTTGTATGAAAATAAAAATAATAATATGGAAAGTGATCTTTGGGAATAAATATTGGCTAATTATATTTTTGCTTAATTAATTAACCCTGAAGTAAATATTTCATTTTCCAGGCAAGAACGTCTAAGTTGACCGCTGACTGATAATTTAGCAGAAATTATCTCTGATCTCTGATATATGAAAACTGGTAATTGTTACTTGTAATAATTTGTACTATGATTTACATAAGTGTATTATTTTCCCCATTTGAATAACACCATGTTTTTATGTAAAACTGTTATTGAATTCATTTTCTTTCATTTAATTAAAATATATTATCCAGATAAATCATTTTTATTATTTATAGAGCCCAGACTATTATTTATTTATTTATTTTTATTGATATCCTGCCTTTGTTATGTTGTTATAAACAACACAAGTTGGCAAACTTATCTAATACTCCTTCTTCCTCCTATTTCTCTCACAATAATAGCCCTGTGAGGTAAATTGGGAAGATCTCTCCTCTCGCTCTCACTCACTCTTTCTCCCTCTCTCTTTCTTTCCGTATGTGTGCATGGGTGCTTTGAAATACTGTTGAGTGGTTGACTCCTTGTGACGGCCTGAATTTCCTGCAATTTCCTTGGCAAGATTTTTTAGAAGTGGGATTCACCATTACTGTCTTCCCATGGCTGAGAGACAGTGACTGGCCCCAAAACACCCAGCTGGTTCCATGCCTCAAAAGGAACTAGATTTCATAATCTCCTGATTTCTAGCCTGGTGCCTTAACTACTACACCAAACTGGTTCTCCCCTCAATTCATTGTTTTTACATAAATATCTAAATTCATTTTTTTTACTCATTCCATAGTAAATGTGCATTGGTTATATTGCTTCAGATTGCAAATAAGAGCTCTGTAGCTCTCTGTACATTTGATCACTCTGATTTCTGCTAGTCTGGGCTAATAAGGACTCCCCCCCCCCATCTTTTCCAATTAAAGATTATTCTCTATTTTATTCTGTACAGTACTGGAATATTCCATTAAATTGTAATCATGCAGTAAGAAACACTTTTTAAAAGGTTCAGAGAAATTGTTTATTGAATGTGAAATTGTCACATTCCTGGTTTTTTTTTTTTTTTTTTTTTAAGAAAGACAGATGTTTCTCTACACTGACACTCAACATGGGGAAATAAGATTTTCATCAATATGTTACTTGGGAAATTAGAAAACTATGCTACGAATTCATATATTTCATCACCAAAGTTAGCATTTCTGTATAGGGAAGACTTTCCAGATACACACCACAATAACGACAACAACAAAATACAATCAAAAGCCAATAAACCTCTCAAAACTGTTAATAACCAGAATAAAACCTAAGTGTATTGATAAGCTGCCTCCATCTGATAAGAATGCCACCACCCACCTCAACATCTGATGAAGACATTTTAACTTTCTTTATTGAAACTTTATATTGATGCAGAAAAACTGACTAGCTAGACGACCAGCCCAAACATCTTGCTGCATTATCTCTGAAAATTCTTAGCTGAACTGGCTTGGAGCCTATTTAATTACCATGGTAGACTGAACTTTTGCATCTGTCCTCAATGCTGGAGCATTTTTAAAAAATATTGTTAAAAATAATTTAACTCCTTTTCAACAGCAGCACCTTCTTGTATGTATTAAGAGATTGAGAAGCGGGATTCGATACAATTCTACATGTGTATACAAAAGATTAATGTGGAGCTTTGTGCAAAAGCTTTGTGCTGGTTTGTACTGAAAAGTGTCCTTTAAGGTGAATCTATAACCAAACCTATAACTAAGCAATAAAAAAAAAAACATTTAATTATTCAAAGCAGATACTGTGAATACCATATGCAAATGCATGGAAACCTGGACTAAAAATATATGAAAATCAATATGTTAATGAACAGAGGAATTTTACTTATTCATTAAGTTAACAAAATATAAAGCTCAAATACAGTTCCAGAGGTGCTTTTCCAAGAGGCAACTGGATTTTCTGGTTTTTCTTTGAAGACATTTCGCTTCTCATCTAGGAGCTTCTTCAGCTCTGACTGGATGGTGGGGAATGGAAGGATTTTTACTCCTTGCAGACAGCTGGTTGTTTGCATTTTTTTTAATACTCAAATACAGTTGGATTTCCAACCAAATCCATGTACTTGCCTTTCATAAGTTAGTTCCATGTGAGTTACATCTCATATTGAGAAATGGGAAAATAAACTTCTTATGTGGTAGTCCAGATAAGAAACACACTAGAAGTACTATCTCTAACTCGATTGTAAAGTTACCAGAAGCTTGCAAGTCAAAATACATCTCTCCTTCATTTCATCTTTAGAGTTCAAGAAACTAATGAGTGTCCCTTCTGAGACATTTACCATACCCAGATTCCTTCTGTGGGCTCAGCTGCTACTTCATCTGATTTTCTCCTGTCTCCAAAAGTTACCCCCCACATTTCATTACACTTCTGCTTGCTACAAGAATAGTATTATTTCATTCATACATCAATAACATAATTTAGGATAAAGCAATTCAAATGCAATAATAAAAATGAATTAAAATAGTATTTTTTTAAAAAAAAGTCATTAAAAGGTTGTGATTGAGGGAAATAGAATCCATCCAATATTGCCAGTCTGAAGCAATAGGCAGGTAACAGCATCTCAAAGATGTAAGGATACTTATTTCATGAATTTTGGGGAGGAGACCCTTGCAGAGTGCAGGTACCACTATAGTGAAGCCGTGCAAGTTACTGCAAAATGGGATTCTGCCTATTTCACACATTTCCCCTAAAAATCTTAGTAGTTGCCTTATCAGGTCCCTTGTTCAGAACTTTATATATCATAAGCAAAATCTTGAAGCTGGCTCAGCATCTAATTGGCAACTAACACACTTTTTTCAACAGTAAAGTTTGCATCAAGGCCAGATGTCTTATTCAGCAACCTGCATTTTGTAACAGCTGGAGCTTCTGGATCAAGCTCAAGAATATCCCGATAGGAGCATATTTCACAATTTAAAATGAAGGGTACCAGAGTACGAACCATAGCTAGCTTATCTCTGTCAAGAAAAACGGAATAACCGTTATAACAGCTAATAGATACTTGCAGCTACAGAAATTCCTTGGGCCTCTTAACCATCTCTTGCTGGTCACATTTACCCAACACATCAGAGAGTGGAGGCATCCACTGTGGGTCCCATCCCCTAGAGACATACACCTGGTGGGACCCAGAAAAAGGGCCTTTTCCATGGTGGCTCCCTCTCTCTGAAACATCATTCCCCAGAGATTAGAATGGAGCCCAGTCTAACACTCTTCCAAAAGGCGCTGAAGACCTGGTTCTGCCAGCAGGCATGGGGAACTCAGAGCGGGATGGGGCCCGTTAAATGGCTTGTGTAATCTGCTGTTGCCGGGGCAGGGGATGGGGGTGATTTTATTATATTAATTTATTTGATTATTTTTTATTAGTTTTATTGTTTTAAATTAGGTTTTATATTCTGTAAGTTGCCTTGAGGCGCCATGTGCGAATAGACGGAAATATAAATTCAGTAAATAAATAAACAAAAATAATGAACCTAGGAACATGCCCAAATTACAAACCTGTCCTTTCTGGGAAAGTGTAACACTATTAGGAATAAAGAAACTTTCCCATTTGTTTATCTGGGAGCTTAAAAAGTCTCTGTTTTCTCAGAATTCCATCTCAATTTATTGCCCTTCCTCACACTATCACTAAGTCTAAACATTATTGCAAAATGTTCATAACTTCTCTGCTTCAGAGAGTAGAGATAAGTGTATGAATGACACTTATCCCCCTCAATATCTGCTCTAAGAAACTTTATATAAAGGTTAAATAGTGCAGTGAAGACTCCTTTAAACAATATAACTGCCAGAGTTAAGCTATATAATACTATATATTGAGATACCTCTGTATTCTGAGTATGTGAAACTGTATGAACATGCCTGCAGTAAAAATGAATTTCAGAAGTTCATGTAGCATACTGACCAAAGCGTGTGCAACTGTAGTCCCTGCAGTTTCTTGGCAAGGTGTTTTGGAAGTGGTTTGCCATTATCCTTCCTAGGGCTGAGAGAGAGAGTGACTGCCCCAAGGTCACCCAATTGACTATGTGCCTAAGGCAGAGCTAAAATGCACAGTTTCTAGCCTGATGCTTTAAGCACCTCATGGCTCTCTGCTAGGCTTTGTGATGTTGCTGCTTTTTTCTGTCCCTTTCAGAACTTGCTATTCTTGCTTTCAGTTCTTGATCAATTTTGGTACATTAACTGCACATAGGGAAAATGAAATCAATGTCTAAAATCACTATCAGTTGAGCAGTTTACCTCATATTTATCTGACTGGCACAACATTTTTGACTCTGCGGTATGCAACCTTTTACAAGGATCTACAAAATTGTATGAGGCCTGAAGTGGTCATAAAGTTAGCCTGTTTAAAAACATCCCTGGCAGAACCTAAGCCTTAGAAATTCTACATTTAGCTAGATCATGTAGGACAATTTTCTACTAAGCAAACCGCCATGCACCTGTTCACATCCATCATGTAATGAACATAATTCAAACAATCCTTTCTGTGATTGCAAATCAAAGATCCTGGGGTTCTTCAGCAGAATTCATAATTACAAATGAATCTTGGCTACTAGTTCATGGAGTAATGTGTTAGCTCTTTCTCGAATATGCAATTAGTATGCCCTGAGAGCATAATAGATCTCCAGCTGTTTTTCTACTTGTGCCACTAAGCTTTCAACTTCAGATGATAAATGACCACTGTTATTAAGGAAATAGACAGATAGCACACAGTGGCAATCTAAATCTGATTTGAGGCAGCTGCTGTGGAAAGTCTTGCAAAAAGATGGACTATGTGTACATTGGCTTAAGTGGGTTCCACAAATCCACCATTCCAAAACTGAATGGAGTCAGTGTTGAGAGTAGTCCCTTAAAGATCAGGGTAAACAATTAGAGTACCTTGGAGCTGATCACTTATGTGGAAAAAAGAGGCATATGTTGTTCTTACTGATTATAATGGATTACTGCAATCAAAATGAGTAATAAAATACGGGTTTTCTTCTGTTGCATTTTTTCCAAAAACAAACAAACAAAAACCTGACTGGCTGAACCGGAAAATTAAAATGCTTCTTAATCCTAAAATAAAGTTTTGTAAGGTCCCAAAATGTACTTGAGTCACCAGAATGCTGAAGAGAGAGACTCAAGAAGAGGCTTGGAAAAATATCAGCTTTAATTTGTACGAAGAAGAGCTGGGTAAACCATCCCAGTACATACAGACAAAGAGCATGCAGTGAAAGGCCATGCCTTGGGGAAGGTATGGCATCCTTTTATATCTTCAGAGACATCAGCTTAGTATCCAATTCTGGCCCCTTGGCCCATGCCTTCCTTTGGCAGTGCAGCAAGGAACAGAGGGGTTGAGTGCTTAGCAACACTGGTATTTGCCCGATGTAACCCTGCCAGACCTTCTTAGAACATGCCAATTTGTTTTAAAATGTACAGTTTATGTAACCATATATGTAATGTATACATGTACTATCATTTTATGCTAGATATAATTATATATTTCTTAGATCTAAGTAGAACTACTCTCAGGCAAGAATATGTAGGATTTCAGGATCATAAAAAACCCTGAACAATTACTTTTGAACAGACAATATATTAATATATAGGGCATGGAGATAATTAATAATAATTACTATTAAAAAGACAAATATAGAACCTTTGTTGAAGTATTTTCACAGCCACCTGTTTCATTAGGATCATCTGTTTTTAGATAAATATTTTTCTTCCACTATAAAGGCAAATTCCTGGAAAATAGGAATGATTCATCTTACGTATGTCCTCTGAGTTTTTATTACCATTATTCTGGTCAGCATGCCGACTTTCAATAATTATGGTTCAGTGACCTTGAAGCTAGAATTATCTTTTCACATTAGCTTAAATGTTCAGCTAATGCACATTGTCAAAAACATTTTGTTCATCATTTTAGTGTTCTGTTTTCTGTTTATTTCTCCTGTATCTTTTTATTTCTTCTGTATCTTGAGGTCATTCTTTTTCAGTTTGTACACACGGACCTTTCATTCATAATAATTCAGAAGTGCTCTATTTGATTTGGTAAACCTTTTAGGTTAGAATGGGAAAACAATTAAAACAAACATAGCTCCCTCTATGAATGAAAGCAACTTATTGGCCAAAGCAACTTTAATATTTCATTGCACTTATTGGAAAATGGGAATGTTTTCTTTTAAATGTTATTTTGAACATTTCAGCCTCTAATTACCATATTTTTCAGAATATAACACGCACCGGAGTATAAGACACACCTACCTTTTTTGGTGAGGAAAAGAAGAAAAAGAAATCTTCCTCTGCCTCTGAGCAATTTTGCAGCAAAGAGCAAACAGCCTGCTTTACTTTCATTTTCGTTTTCAGCATAGCTTGATTAGCACAAGCGAAAAAAAAAAATCTGCTCCAGCAATTTACCTCTTTGCAGCAAGCAGCAGAGCCCTGCACAAAACAACTGAGAGCAAATCAGCTGAGAGTCAGGAGGCCAATCCAATCAACTTCTGCTAATTAGGCTGTGCTGAAGCTGAAAGTAACTGTTTTTTTCTTGCCGATTGCTTGCAAGGAGGTAACTGCTGCGAGGCTGTTCTGCCCAGCTCAGGATTTCCAAGGATTGTGACACACACCAATGGTTCTTATCAAAGTTATAACGTACGAAGAATAAACGAAGTCCGGCAAAGGTTGGCAACCAGCCCAGAAAACAAGATACAATAAGACACTCACTCTTCAAAAAGCTCTGTAATAATTACACATTGTTTCTAGCCAGAAATTACTAACTGCGTGCGACTTAAATAGGCTAAGGGAGTGGCCAATTATCCTCAAATCTTACTCTCGAGGAGATCTCCTCCTCCTGAGTAGCCACTCAGGCAGCCCTGCGTGCTCGAGCATTGAGGAGAGGCTCCTCCACTTCGTGCTCTCCACTTGAAGGAGCCTCTGGAGGTTCTGAAGGCCCTGGCTGAGTCTCTGCCTCTGGCATCACATCCTCTTCAGCCTCCTCACTGTCTGACGCACGCGCCGGCTCCACTGGCTGCTGGCGCAACCCCACACCAGCCTCCTCGTCGTCGGGATCAGCTACAATCCGCGCAGGCCACTGGCGGGCCACAACAGAGGCAGAGGCCAAAGGGTGGGGGCCAGTGGGTAGGTGGGGCTACATTTGGTGTATAAGATGTGCCTAAATTTTCACCCCCTTTTAGGGGGGGAAGGTACGTCTTATACTCTGAAAAATACGGTATATTTTACCCACTTGCATATAATAAAGGTATAATGAAGTACTAAACAGTTTTTTAAAAAAAATCTATTTGTAATGAAGTGTGAAAGTGTTCCCAGATGGATCATATGTGGGTTGCTACTTCACCACACTGAATCAGAATTCATCTTGAATTTATTCAACTTATCTAGGTCTGAGACAGCGGTGTAGAAATCACTACATTTGGGCTACACATTCCTGCTGGACACATGTCCAGAGCACATGGCAAATTCTTTTATTTGTTGTTGTTGTTGTTGTTAGGTTATTTGATCCTTTCTACAGAGATATAAAATTGTAAGCTGCCCAGAGTCACTTAGGTGAGATGGATGTTGTGGAAATTGAATAAATTTAAAAAGAAATAAGATATACATGCTGCTGCTATAAAAAATTCTAGAAGTTTCCCATAGTTTCCCATACTAGAATATTCCCAGCCTTCTTTTGCTTGGTTCTGCAAAATCATCCTCATCCATGCTCCTTGGGAGTTTGTTAATAAATGAGGGGAGGAAAGGAAGGCTCATTATGGATATAACACCTTTCTTAATATTTCCTATGAGAGCATTGGTCTTGGATTTGGGAGATTACACTTCTGACTCTGCAAGAAGTGTAGCATCATCCAGTCTTTTCTTCTTCTCTTAGTCCACCACAATATTTGTTCCCAGTCTGCAGAAGGGACCACAGAACTCCATTGACATTCACTCTTAACAGCAATCTTTTAAGGCAGCATCTGCTATATTCCTAAAACTTACACTGCTGAACCTTCAAAATTGTAACAGTACAAAAATAAAAATGGTGATGTTTCGTCTGAAATTAAGCCAAACAGGAAACTGCAGAGATCCCAATGGTGATTTATTTTCTGAAAATCCTGGTATGGGATAGCATCCATTACAATAACATCTTGATCTAACGTAGCCCTTTGTCTGCTAAATTCTTCAAAACTATTTCTTTCACTACTTCCTTGTATAGGGTTGCCAATCTGGGCACATCAACCTTTTAATTCCTTTCTCAGATGAGATTTTTGAGCTACTGCCAAATGCCGCATTTCTATAGCTTTCAAACAACTGCCAACTCTGTGCCGTCTGTTAGGCTCCATGACAGTATGTTTTAGGTGGCAAGAAACAGTGAAATACTGTAACTACTTCAGGTGTCTGAATGCTGAAGTTTTTACAAAGGGTTAGAATCATAATTTAGAATTTGGAGTATCCTTCTTAGTTAAACTTAAATATTAAGATGAAATTGAAATCCAATCAGAAGTTGGCAATGTAGCAATCACACTCTTTGTCTCATCTACATTTAAAAGTGGAGAATTGAAGTGGTAGAAATCTTTATTTACAAGCCCCACTGACATTCTTACAAAATAAAAAGGTGGACAGCCTAGTTCTTGATTTAAATGTGTATCTCCACACATGGGGGGCGAAGGAAAGCAATTTAAACTTTGAACTAAAAAGATCAAGAAATACACAGATTCTAGGAAACGGCTAAACTGGCATTGGCTGAAAAGCTTCACTGTAGTTCCATTGTTAACTTTAATTATTAAATGTAAACGTTATTGATAATTTGATTAAACTATAATTAGAATTATCTTTGCTGGGCATTGACAGGATAATGCAATAAGAAGCAGTTCATTTTAAATTGAATAGTCTTACAATAATTATTCTCCATATTTTTATCACTTCCTTTTTTATCAGGCTGGAATTAGAATTTGGAGGATATATTTAAGGGGTTGCAGATTATTGACCTCTGCCTCTAAAGAAATATAAATAAAAATACCATATACTGTAAATATAAATTCAGTATAAATACTTATTACAACTTCTGCTATGAGGCAATGCTAATGTTTAGACTACACATTTTAATAGCCACTAGGCTGTACGATGCTTTGAATGTAGGGTTGTCTGAAGCACCCCTTCAAAGTTGCTTTGGATTGTTGTTAGTAATTTTATTAAAGTTTACAATTTACAAGAATACCAACTAAACAAAAATAAAGGAATAAAAAGTAAAAAGTGTTGTGATTGCGGCGGCCCGGCAACAGGGATGCTGCCGGCAGATTGGCTAGAAGGGAGTGGCTAACACGCGCGGAGTTTTACTGAGTTCCTATTGGTTAGCACGTTGACAGCTCAGCGTATAAAAGAGCTGTCAGTTACCAGAAGCTGTTCTGTCCCGTTCCTGTCGTTGCTGTTATAAATTAAATAAACCTTTCTCGTTCATGCTACCCTCGCCTCGTTAATGTCTCAGCTGTCAACGGAACAAAAAGTAAAAGGGGAAAAAAAAGTGGTTCCTATTGCCACTGCTTTTTTGCCCATACATGGTCATTCAGTTTTTCTGTTTAGGTGAAGAATTATTTCTGAAACAATGAGTCAGTAGATCACAGGTACAAAATAAATCTGATGCACAATGTAATTATAATCATTCTTGGGTTATAATGGTATATATTGATTTGTATACTATCCAAAATGTGATTGTTGTCCCTTTATCCATAGAATTAAATTTTAGTCTGGTTTTTAGTGCTGATTTAACTTACTGCTGCCTATTACAGTTTTGTCAGTGATTAGTTCTGTTAACTAAGTATATTCAGATCCAGTTCCAAAGAGATAATTATATCATAATTTCTTTTTAACAAGTCCTATATTTTTTTCTTACATGTTCTTTTATTTTTATTCTTTCAAGATATTAAATTGCACCATAAGTGGGAGGAGCAGAAGAAGTAAATTAAAACTGCCACAAATGGTCAAATGGTGCTTTGGTTGTCTGGAACTGCTGGATAAGAGCACCTCATTGAAGAAAATGGAACTGATTCCATGATGCACAGCCCCTGCTCAAGATAAAACACTGCCACACTCAATAGTAGTTATTAGAATCATCAACTGATACTAATGCTTATTTCATGTCATTTATGTGTAGTGGCTGTAAACAGATTACACTGAATGTAATAAAGATAAGAAACAGTGATAGATACAGTAGGAAAGACCTGTACTTAAGATTTTGAAGGAGGGGGGGTATTTCCATCGGGGTTTTTTTCAACGAGCTCCAATCACAGTTTCTAAAATAAATCTGGGTGAGGTGTGTCTCAAGTCATTTTGTACCAAATGACATTGATTAAAGCCTTGTTAAATGAATAAATAGCAGTTGGTAAACCTAAAGCTTTTCTAAAATATAGCAAAACATTTTAAAAATTAAATCCATATTTAACCAGTGAGCAAAATTTTATGACAGTCAAGCTGTCAAAACTGAGCAAGGTGGGAGTTTTTTGTTGTTGTTTTAGGACAAGCACAGATACATATTTTGGCTGTCAAAATCTGTCCATTTTCCCATAAAGAGAAAGAGTTGTGCACATTTGAATGACAGGGAAATCTAGGCTTTATAAAGCATAAACAATCACAATAGATTTCAGGCAAGCCTAACCACTGAAGAACACATGTCAAATTAAATGAGAAGGGTTAGAACGAAGTTTAGCCCACTGAATGCATAATGAAATAATCCTTCAAAAATAATGCACAGCCTGAAACTACACATGCTAGGAAGTAAAAGCCAAGTCCATAGGGCTGCCGTATTTAGAACCAATGATGTCAAGAGTGAACAAATTAGGAAGGAGGTGGAAGTATCATTTTTAAACTATGAAATAAAGACATGGATTTGATTAGCTTGAAAAAGAGAAAACCGAAGAGAGCATATCTTACGCTCTTTGAGGATGGAAGGGATGTTCTATAAAACACGGGAACAACCGTCTCTCTGTTGTTTCAGAATGCAGAACAATAATGGGAGAATAATGAAGCTAATATTCTAGAAGGAAGCTCCTGCATGAACCTTAACAGAAATCTTCCCAACAGCAACAGCAGTTCAGCATTAGGACTCATTATGTCATGAGGAGAGCGAGTTACCCATCTTGGATGTGTTCAAGTCAGATAGATCTCTATACCAGATGCTACAACAGAGGAGCAAATTAAATGTAACAATCTAAATGGTTCATTAAACTCAAAGATTCAAGGATTCCATTACTTAGTTCTTTGACTGTAACACTTTGTCTAGCATTGTACTTACCCTTTCCAAAATATGTTCAGTTTTGTCTGAACCATAGTTAAAACACTCAGAAGCACAGCACAGTGCCCCAATGAAATTTATCTAATGCAGTATAGCCATCATAAATTTCCATATCTACTAGCCAGACTAAATTATCAGTCATATTTCTTCAAAGCTGTTAAAATAGGAGGTTGATATGAAAAGAATTCTGGGGAAAAATGCTGTCTTCCGCATTATTTGTTGTTATAAATAACAACAGATTACAGATTATTTGTCGTTCACACATAGTGTGATTAGAAATTATTAAAGCAAAAAGCTAATAAGTGCACCAAGAAATAGAATCCAAAGAGCTATCTTTGTCCTTGGTGTTCTTGACCTCTCACCCACTTTCAATTCCATCAATCGCAGTACTCTCCTGGAGTGGCTCTGAATGTTGGGGGTAGCTGGTACCATGTTGTGTTGCCGCTTGATCCTTCTTCTGGGGTTGATTCCAGTTAGTGTTGATAAGGAAGGAGAAGTGCAGCCCATGTCCCTTATTATTTGAGGTGCCGCAGGCTTAGTTCTTTCTCCTTTCCCATTTAACACCAATATGAAGCTACTATTTTTTCCTCATATGGTTTCGTATTTATCCAAAGCAGACCAAATGAATTAGTTTCACTTGAAATATAATCCATATTGCAGTAGTCAAGCAGCAGTGGCCATAGAAGGGATCTCTCTTTTCTTTCATTTAACAAAATAAATTATGAAATTGAACAATTTTGGCATGCCAGTTACATAACTCCTCAGAATTTTCTCTTTCCTTCTTAAACATATGCGACTCCTCCAATGTTTCATTGTAAGTTTTTTCTTACAGGACCCTAATCTTTCCAGGGTGAAAGAGAAATGCTTGGAGTCTACTATGGCATAACATTTATTATTAGAATAAGGATGGGGAGATCCAGATTCAAATCCACTCCCATCTGCAGAAGCATCTAGAAAATACATGTGTACTTTCTGAAACTTTAAGATTTAAAATCCTTTATCTATGCTTCTTTTCTGGTTCTACATGAAAATTCAAATGTGCTTCTACATTTATTTCTCCTAATGTATACATTTTTGCATGCATTTCCTTAACATACATAACCTTTAATATTTCATGTGCCCTAATGCATACCTGTTTAGATCAGAAAACCACTTGACAAATATTAGGTTGGAAGTCTGGTTTATTTCTATTACTGTAAAATGCAAATAAGGCACATTTTATGGGGCCATTGTCAGGTGAGCCATCACTTAATCCCAGGCGTTTCTCATGAATAAAACAATTTCAGGTAGGAAACTGAACAGCTGCTCACCAAATTAAATTATTATCTCCAAACTCACTCTTAAGCAGTCTGAATGATTCACTCATTACCATCAAACAGATAATATAAAAGTTAATAGATTTAAGTGAAACACCAGTTTATCACAGAAAATTCTTCCACCAAGCTCCTTAAAGCAACAACACACTAAGATGGATGTTTTATGTTAAGCGTTTTTTAAATAAATTCTATGCCAGGCATAACAAGACAGCCTGACATTAGAGAAATAATGGAAAAATCAATCACTACAATGAACATGGTAGAACAAATGCTATGTTTTCAAACATCTACCACTGTGGCCTTTCAGGGTCTTTCACAATTATGTTTCTTTTATTTGCAAACTACATTAAAGATTGTACCACAGGACTGGGAATTACTTAATATTTTTTTCTAGCTATTCCATATAGGGATATTGAATTTATTTCAGTGACTATGACTCGTCAATATATTCTGTTTTGTATATGCATTCATACTACCCTGATATTCCTATGAGTCAATGCCTTTGCAAAAGGCATTTCTAAATGCAAATTACTGTGGTCATAGACTTAATTATCTCAAGTCCAGTGGTAGAAGATGCTAATAAATAATATTTTTATTTGTGTGAATTACTTCTCTTTAACATGAACTCAAATGGAGTTCTTAGTATCATTAGTTAGCAATAACTTTAGAATAGATAATTATTAATTCATGTAAATAAATCTAATACCTTATTTGTTTATTACACATTGCTGCTTCAATTAGTTTTGACTCTAAACCACATTAATACTACTAATAAAAAATAATCATCTTCAGACTGTTCATCTATATCTCAGTAACTGTAGGAGATGACCAGGATAAGCCCTAGGGAGGGGTATAAAATGTGTCATCAGTATGAGTCCCTGCATGCCCATAAGAGCTCTAATCCAGCCTACCTTGAATTACTTTATTACTTTATTTATTTATTGGTTCAATTTATATGCCGCCCTTCTCCGGAGACTCAGGACGGCTTACAATGCGTTAAGCAATAGCCTTCATACTTTTGTATATACCTGCTTAGTAGGGCTTTCGCCCCCCCCAAGCGGTGTTCTTTTTATACAAAATCATCTTATCGCCCCCACAATCCGGGTCCTCATTTTACCTACCTCGGAAGGATGGAAGGCTGAGTCAACCTTGAGCCTGATGAGATTTGAACTTGCAGTAATTGCAGGCAGCTGGCAGCTAAGTGCTACTTAATAGCACTTTACTCTGCAGCGCCACCAAGGCTCCTTTCTTAACTCTCCCTCATTTCCCTTCCCCTGTAGTAGTTCAGATTCTTGTAGAGAGCTTAAACTTGCAATAAATCTTTATACATATTGGAACTGCCTGAATCTCCTGATGTCCCCCTTGATAGAAAGATATACATGATCTATATTCTCATCTACAACCAAATCATGTATGATACTATTCTTCTAAATAATTTTGTATTCAATAACATCAGCCAGAGGCAAAGATACTTAGCAATCCAGATATCTGGTTTCCAAGATGAGACCAAAAGATCAGGAAATTGTAGGAAAAGAACAAGCAGAGCTGGAGGACAAAGTTAAATGTGTCATCAGCTTAAAATATGTCACCACAAATGGTCCAGGTCCAGCCCCCACTCTTTGAATTCTGTTGACCCTTATCTAGTGTCAATTTAGTACTGACCATTAGCTGATTAGATTCTTGTGTATAGGATTGAATAAATATTCTGCACTGCAATTTAACGTACATATCTGATCCTTTGCAACTGGCAAAAATAGAATTGACCTCAAGATATCATACTAGTATAAATTAAGTGTATTTTGTATTATAGGATAGCCCAGATAAAATATATCTTTATGCTGACTGAGCATCTCAAGAAATGTTAATAAAGGGTTGGCTTTTAACTTTATTACGTTGAGGTAAAAAATGATGAGAGGACATTGTCCTATTCTTGCCTTCATTTGATTTTATACCAATTATAATCTATTAATATTGTTTTACAAACATAAGTGTGTTATAAGAATATGATGTACCCATGAATTACAAAAAACTTATTACAATAAGAATAATTATAGATTTATTGAATGCGGTGGTGTAGCAAAAAAAGAGATTACTTTTTATTGTTGTAAAGGGTAATCCCAAATTCCAGTATTGGGTTTCCAAGTCTTTCTGTTTATGAGCTAGCTGTAAAGTGATATAGTGAAATAACTGTTCAAGATTACTCCAAATGATAACTTTTTAATCTAAAGATTTAAAAATTAGGGTGATTCCCCCCATATATTAGACAATATGCTTTAGTTGTTATTTTTTCTTATTTTGCCTCTATTTTTTTTGTGTGTTTTTTCTTTCTTTCCTTTTCTTTCTTTTTCTTCTCTTTTTTGGATAGTAGAGAAATAAGAGAATAAGAATATTATTTTAAAAAACAAGCAAGCCACATCACAATAATAGATACACAGATAAAAACCTTGCAACTGTTTTGCAAGCTCTTCATTTTTTGGTTGCCACCCAAGTGACTCTTTCCAGTAGTTATTTCTTGACTGTTTACTTGATTACATTTATCTCATTGTCTTTTTATTAAGAATATGAAATTTGCAAATTTCTTCAGAAACTGGAGACAAATTGTTTGAGATTAAAAAAAAAAAAATCCTGGAGAAATTTATTAAGCTCAAGGTCTTAAAAAATCCTTTTCAGTTTTACTGCCTTCAATCATGTTTGTGATGTCATCAACTTCTTTATTGTCCTGGCAATTAGAAATGATATAACTTGAAACTGAAGAGAAAAGGGGAAGGGGAAGGGGAAGTAAGAAAAAGTAGAACTGGTTATACCAACTAATATTTGAAGCAACAACATTTGAAGCCACATATCAAACTAGAGAATATGATAATATAGTGATCTCATGCTCAGAGACAATATGGTATCATATGCTACCAGTATATGCTGAGGAAGAGTTGAAAGGATAGTAACTTTTATTCCCTTCCTGAAGCTTCTGTTGGGTCACTGTGAGAAGTAAGATCTTGAAGTCACTTAGTCTGGTTTAACAGAGCTGTTCATATGCTGCATTCCAAATATGTAGTCTGGATTTTCTTTTTTTCTTTTAACCAAATATAAGTTGGACTGTGTTTTTCTCTCTTCTCTTATTCAGCTGAATGATTAGGAAAGTTGGCAGTCATTTCAGTTTAGTATTCACAATGCCTGTTGATCTAATAACTGTAGATTTGGGGGGCAAATCTGTTTCACTTCATTATCTGAACCTATTGATCTTTTCAGTGGAATCTTCAGGCAATATCACTATTATTGTAGCAAAGCTGTGTCTACAATAAGTGTTTGGCAAGTTCCATGAAGAACCAGTTTAGAATTTTGGGCTAAATAGCTCTTTACCAGAAAACTGAGTAGATTATTTTGTCTAGGAATCCCTTGTGGAGTTTACTCTTCTAACTATAGGGAATGTGCTCATCTCTATTTCAAGGCCATTGAACCTTCAGTGCTGTCTGAAGACATAGCTGCAGTCATGTGGCCAGCATGACATCACAGAGTGCTGTTACCTTCCCACTGAAGTGGTACTTATCTACTCTCAATTGCATGCTTTTGAATTCCTAGATTGGCAATTCCTCACTGGGGCGAGGACAGGAACTCACCCCATTGAATGGCGCTCGGGTCTCAAATCCGGGCTGCCAGTTTTTCAGTCTTAATCGTTGAGCTACTGTACTCCCCAATATATGGGCATAAATTTGGTCTAGATAAGACATGAAACCTTACATGCCCCTAGGCATCACCACTCCCTTTGTAGCTTTGCAGGAAAAATTTCCAAACAGTAGTTGAAGAATAAGCTAAATGCTGGATGAATTTTTCTTTTCTATAAAATACATTTGATATAGGGAAATGTCAAATTAAATTGGGGCAGTGTTTCTTTCAGATGCCGTATCAGACTGTAGAATGATTTCGTCTCCAAGTGTTTAAAATATTATGCTTTTCTCTGGCTGTACTTTGACAGTGGATCAGGTAGTCAGACATCATTAGCTAGAAGCAAGTTTTAGTTTGGTCACCTTCTGAAACACATTTCATCACTTCTGTCATGAGTTCCAGCTGATTAAGTTCTCACTGCTCCTCTCTCATTTTTCTATTTTCACAATCTCTCTTGTCAGAAAATCACTTTTCACTCTTTAAAAATCAAAATTTTATATTTCAAAGGTGAACTCCCTCTCTTTGCAAAGGTTTTTCCCTGCAAATATGTTTGGAAAAAATAAAACTAATTCTTTCAATGAGTTACATAGTAAACAACCTCTGAAGATCAAACATAATAACAACTGAACTTATTCCAAAAACCAAAAGAAGTTTTAGAAAAGTTTAAAGGGAAATTGGGGAAAAAAATGAAAATGACAAAAAGACCTAACATTCTGGACTCTGAACAGCTATTACAAGAACCCAAGAATGTTAGGCATTACAGACAGTGATGGGATTCAGCCAGTTCGCACCACTTCGGGAGAACCGGTTGTTAACTTTCTGAGCAGTTTGGTGAACTGGTTGTTGGAAGAAATCATTGGGGCAGAGAACCAGTTGTTAAATTATTTAAATCCCACCACTGATTACAGATAATGACTTTTGAGATGTATTCTTGGCATAAATGTGGATTATAAATGTCTCATGTGGAATATAAATGGACCAAATGTTCCTCAGAAAAGAAGAATTTTTTTTCACCATTTTAAAAAGGTGAAATGAGATATAGACCATTTGCAAGAAACACATACTAGAAAAAAAAAATCATACAGATAGTCCTTGATTTATGACCAATCAAGTTAAAAGAAAGTTTTAAGGTGGATAATAGGACATTTGGAACTGAGCAGCAGAACACAGAATTTGAGTTGAACTATGAAAAAAAGGGTGAACATGTAATTGCTAAAATGTATAAACTTTTATTGAAAGTTGAAATAGAAAAATAACAAGTGAAAGATTATAAAAAAAGGAGTAAGCATAGCATATTAGGGAAACAATGGGGATATATGTGGTTAAAATGCTTTAAATTTATATTATGTAATAACTTAAAATAATTTTTAATAAATGATGCACTGTTGGTATATGACTTCAGAAAATATGTCTAGAATTATTAATGTACTTTTGATTTATGTTGGAAAGATACACAATGTGAAGGGTCATTTTATCATGCTTGGTAGTTTTGTAAAAAAGCCAGAAATTTGAGTTCAAATACATATAATGATACAAAGAATTTTAAAGTTTATAATTCTTTATGAAGATACAAAGAATTTTCAACATTCAACTGAAACCATAATTTTCTTGCTAGGATTAATGAACAATTAAAAAAGAACCATGGAAGATTATTTTTGTATATGACTGTGATGTGAGCACTATTGTATGCACAAAAAATGGAAAGAGTCTGAAATATCCACTTTACAGAGTTGATTGGTTAAGATTACAGAACTAGCAGAGATGCCAAAATTAACTTATCTGATTAGAGAAAGATCAATAACTATATTGATTGGTGACTGGAAACTCCTTAAGGATTTTTTTTTTTTTTTACTGAAAAAGAGAAAAATGAGTTTGTGATTTATGAGTTTGGAGACCAGAAAGCATAGCTTATGGAAGGAAAAAAATATAATATTAGAGAGAGGATAAAATTTAAATATATATGTAACTGCTGTCAAGGAAATCTGAAGCTGTTTCTTTAGAATCTTCCCTTCCCTTTTCGTCTTTACACCATGGATCAAATCCTGGCTTAATACTGAGTTCTGTAAGCAATCATTGAGAAAGTATAGAAACTCACTCAAACTCATCATTTCGACTACTGTCTCCATTTCTTCCACAAATTTTCATTCTTCCTAGTGAATATACACATTTAATATATTTTCTCTCTCTCTCTCTCTCTCCCTCCCTCTCTCCCTCTCTTATAACTATCTTCTATCATCTGTCAAACTTTTATCATCTATCTTTCTACTTGACTATCTGTCTCTGTCTCTGTCTGTCTATCTGTCATCTATCTGCTCTATCCATCATGACAACCATTCTCCTCTCTCCTTGGGCTGATAGAGAAAAGAACTTCATTTCACTGAAATTTAATATATCATTCCATCTGACCATAATTGCCCTTAAAGCAATGAGTCTTCCTGCTTCCTCATTTGTCAAACTCCCAGCATTAAATTCTTATGTTATAATTAAAGTGAAGAAGGAAATTGTTCTGCCTACAAGAACCTCATTATTCCAAGCTGATTAATGCTACTTCAGACTCCACATTGAGGATGGAAGCTATAGAAATTAAGAGGAAGCCGTGGCTTTTCTCTGAAATTTTCTGCAATCTTTTCTGTTCAAAGAGGGAATATAGTTTAGTATTCAATCTCTAAGGAAGGCTTAAGCCATCTGATTTAGATAAACAGTGCTCCATATAATTCTCTAGATTTGAGATGGGGAAAAGGTTTTTACAAAAAAAAAAAAAAAACACGCCACATTTGTGAAGAAACTAATTACTCTTGGTAGTTACGAGTTGCAGTTATTTTCTATGTGGATTCATCTGGCTGTGAACAGAAAAGGCTGTAGGGTTTATGGGCAAGTGGGTGGTATGGTATTTTTATCAACATACATTCATACAAATCCATATTATCCTATAATTTTGGAAAAAGAGCTTGGCTACTAAAGATATTCAGGGTTCTTGAAAAATCAATAATGCCAAAGCTTTTCAGAGAACTTTGAAGTTGAACTTTTTTTAAGCAATTCATATTTTCTTAAGATAATTAAAAGGGTACTTCCTATAAACAAAGAAGAAATGTTAATGGCTAACATGGCACAAAAGTAAAACTTCTGAAATGGAAAAAATTAAAGGAATTTGATTACATTTCTTGGACACACAGATAACTTTCTTTAGACCAATTGTTTATTCTTATATAAACCAATGTTATGCCTAATGCAGGTTTCCAAAAAACTTTGTTAGAGGTATTTCATACATGCCTGCTATCTTTAAGTGAACTGGAAGCCTTCTGCATATGAGTATATGCATTCAGTCACTGGGCTACTGAATTCAGATTCTGTTTTTATATGAGAAAAAAATGATATAGAAATAAAGTAGATCAAGATCCTATGTATTACAGAGGACCTGGAAATCAGTGAGTCTCACAGGTCACTCTGAGTGAATAGTGGTCATTTTCCCTCCACTGAAACCCCCGTCTCAAATGCATGCTTTAATTTTATCCACCTGTTTTGCATAGAACATGTATCAATTATTTTATTTTAATTTATTTTATTTATTTAGTTTGTCAAGCATGTATGAGAAAGCAAGTATACGTATGAACATAACATATAAACATATAAGTTTAAACAGGTATAGGTACATACATAAGAAATGAGTATGAATAAATGGGAACAGTAGGACAGGGACGGTAGCCATGCTGGTCCACTTATGCATGCCCCCTTATGGGGTGAGGTCCACGGTAGACAGTTTAAGGTTAAAGTTTTGGGGTTTTAAGGATGTAACAACAGAGTCAGGTAGAGCATTCCAGGCATTGACCACTCTGTTGCTGAAGTCATATTTTCTGCAATCAAGTTTGGAGCGATTTACTTTGCCCATGTATTATTGCGGTTGAAGCTGAAGTAGTCATTGATAGGTAGGACATTGTAGCAGACGATTTTGTGTACTAAGCTTAGATCAGACCATAGGCGGCCTAGTTTTAGGTTGTCCAGGTCCAAAATTCCAAGCCTGGTGGCATAAGGTATTCTTTTGAGAGCAGAGGAGTAGCGTACTCTTCTCGTGAAATACCTCTGGACTCGCTCAATTGTATTAATGTCCATTATACAGTGTGGCTTCCAGGCAGATGAGCTGTATTCTAGAATTGGTCTGGCAAAGGTTTTGTATACCCTGGTTTGCAGTACAATGTTACCGGAGAAGAAGCTTAATAAAATTAGGTTAACAACTGTTAATGCCTTTTTGGCAATGCTGTTACAGTGAGCTCTGGGGCTTAGATCTTTTGAAATGAATACTCCTAGGTCCTTGAGATGTAATTTAGCGGTGTTGGAAAATCCCAAGAAAGAGCCGGAGTGAAGATCCACCACTTTCTTCCCAAATGAGGTAGGTGTCCCAGCAAAGGCAGGGACCGTGGGCTTCTTCTGGATCCAGATGGGGAGAGGTCACAGCATTTGCAAGAAACCCCCTCCCCAAAATCACCTTTCCATTTTGAAACAGTTCCGGCGACCCACTGCCCCATTTCCAACACACACACCCCCACTGCCGCTGCCTGCCTCCGCTCTCCCTCATCTTTGCATCTTCCCCTCCCTTGGGATTTCAGGATGGAGCAGGCTGCCTGATTGGGGATGGGGGGGGGCTCAAGAACTACGTTGCTCAGAATGCCTTGCTCTCCAGCTGGTCTAGGAAGGGAAGGGGGGGTTATGCAGAATGGATGCAGTATTATGCAGAATGGATGCAGTAAACTATTTCCATCCTTGACTGCAGTACTTTTATTTGCTAAATTCTTTCATTATCAATAACCTTAGTTATGCCTATGAAGCCATTAATGATTAATTTATCCCCAAATAGTAATGATGGAGCCAATCATGAATAATATAAATAAGGATATTTTTCCTTCTCAAAAATCCTTTTTGCATTTAGCTGCAACTCTCTTTTCTTTATTTATTTTTTTCAAATTTAACCATTATTAATATGCAAATTTACAGTAGATAATAACCCCCCAGAAGGGAAGGACAGAGTCACCCTTGGGTTCTGTTTAGAAAATTGGAAATGAAGGATGATTAATGCATTGGTATTAAAATCATTCCCTTCTTACAGCCTGACGATTGTCTTCTTTTGGCCAGCTGTTCCTATATTCTTGTTTATTAGTACTGGAACATCTTCAGAGAATTTCAAGGACAAACAATATTACATGTTATCTTCAGCATCATCAGACTATGGTATTTCTATTTTTCTTTCACTGTTTGCACAAAATTAGGCATACCTCCTAATGCAGTTGTAAACGTTACCCAGCAGATTTAATACAGAAAAGAAAATATAAATGTTCATCTGTGAAACACTTTTCCCCAAACACCATTTTGTCCATTAGAACACCATTTTGTCCATTGGTAAAAATAGGAAACCCATTAGCTGCCTATAGCCTTCTACTTACTCCCTTCTGAGGCATAAATTGTTCTGCTTTTTAGCCTGGAAACATTTCTCCACTCCAAAACATCCAGTAACCCCTCTGCTGAAGTCCAGTATCAAAATTGCTCCATATACGTGTAAATTGAAACAAAAACAAATTATATTCCAACAAGACCCATCCCTTTGGAAGAAGTTGAAGTACAAATATTCATGGTCTGGAGCCATCTCTGCCATGCAGTTATGGTGCCTGATTCAAATTCAGCTTAACTCCTACTGATAGATATGTGTTGTTTTATGTATTTATTTATGTACTGTGTGTACTATGTTTAATATAGCCCGTTTATTGGCAACAGTAACAAATAGTTACTACTGTCTATTTCTGGAATTTTGTTTCTCATCTAGCATGTGGTCTTCAAATTTCTTGAGGTTCTCCCATTCTAGGTCTGACCAGATCTAACTCTCTTAGCCTTCTCAAGATCATCCACTTGCTACACACACACACACAGAGGGAGTCGTGTTCCCTCATGGCAACCTGGAAAATGCTGCACCCACATTTAGCTAGGTGTTGAGTGAGATGTACGTATCCATTTCTTTCAATCATGTTGCTACTATCTTAGACACAGATGCATCACTATGTCTACTGATTTGTCCTAAATTGCAATTGTCTGCCTGTTTGCTTGTCCCAAACATAGTGATTTAATGCAATCTGGGTTCCATTTTTATATTTTATTAGTTTTTCAGAATATAAAATACAAAAATACAAAGAAAAATGAAAATAACTGGAAAATAGGAGAGGAAAGGAGGAAAAGGAAAAAGTGTAGGGTAAAGGGGAAAAGAAAAAAAAGCATTGACTTTTGACTCCTTTTGGTGCAGTAGAATAAGGTAATAATATACATTTTTTTTACCTTTACATATTAATATATACTAGCATTTCTATAACAACAAACATATCTAATTAGCCAAACCCAAAATCAAAGTTTCATTTTTCCACCTCAATCACAAAGTCCAACAGCAGTTCCAAGTAGAAACAAAATTAATTATAATCTTTTCTTTAATCAAAGCAGTCATTTTTACCATCTTTGCTAACACCATCAATGTTTGCAACCATTTTGTCCATTGTAGGAATCAAAGTATCCTTCCACAATGTTGTCTGGATTCCCTGGGGGGAGGGAATGCATTCCAGAGTAGTAAGTGGCAATTCAGTTCAGATAGTTTGTGTGAGGGAAAGATGGTGAAGAGCCCCTCCTTAATGGTTCCTAAAATATATGCTTCGTATAGATAGTAGTCTGCTTCAGTTTGGCAAGACTCTGTCTATATGTGTGAAACAATAAAGACATCTGCTTAGAAGAATCACTATGTGTCTTCCTTGATTTTTAGAGCCTGCCAAACACTTATGCAATTTGGTATAATCTAAACCATGCTTTCATAATGGAAAAATGGTGGCAGCCTTCTCCACAACTGAAAGAAGCAAGACAGTAGGACATATGACACTACTTTCCAACTCCTCAATATTGTTGGTGGCAGATATTGTACAATGGTGGCAGATATTGTAATATCTGCACCATTGTACCTACATAGCTCTGCCTAAAGTTGAGTTGAACCTTGTTATGCTACATAATTGGAGGTGCCAGGAGTTCAATCTGGAGTTTTCTTCAAACAAAATACATATTCTATAACTGATTTTTAAAAAAGCCCAGAAATGATCCCATATTTTTATATATGAAACCAAATAATTTCTGAAGAAGACTTTTTGTGGTGAAGGTTGTTGAGTGTGGTGGCATGACAGCTCCCCCAGTATCTGGATGAAGCTGTCTATCTGGACCCTTACCAGTTGGGCTTCAGACAGGATACAGCACGGAAACGGCATTGGTCGCATTGGTGGATGATCTCTGGAGGGCTCAAGACAGAGGTTGTTCCTCTGTCCTGGTCCTATTAGATCTCTCAGTGGCTTTTGATACCATCGACCATGGTATCATGCTGCAGCGGTTGAGGAATAGGAGGCACCGTGTTGTGGTGGTTCTCCTCCTTCCTCTCCAACCGCTCACAGTTTGTGTTGGCAGGGGGGCAGAGGTCGACCTCAAGGCGCCTCGCTTGGGGGGTGCCGCAAGGGTCGGTCCTCTCACTCCTTCTGTTCAACATTTATGTGAAGCCGCTGGGTGAGATCATCCATGGTTTTGGGGTGAGGGTACATCAGTATGCTGATGACACTCAGCTGTACATCTCCATCCCAATGATGCCCTTGACGTGATGTCCCACTGCCTGGAGGCCGTACGGGTCTGGATGGGGAGAAATAGGCTCAGACTCAACCCTTCCAAGACCGAGTGGCTGTGGCTACCAGCGTCCCGGTATAGTCAGCTGATGCCATCACTGTCTATAGGGATGAATCTCTACCCCCCACAGAGAGGGCTCGCAATCTGGGCATCCTCCTGGATGCACGGCTATCTTTAGAAGAGCATATGAAGGCCGTGGCCAGGGGAACTTTCTATCAGGTTCGCCTGAGTCGCCAGTTGCATCCCTTTCTGGACCGGGACGCCTTGCGTACAGTCACTCATGCCCTTGTTATCTCCCGGCTGGACTACTGTAATGCTCTCTACATGGGGCTCCCCTTGAAGAGCACTCGAAGGCTCCAACTGGTCCAGAATGCGGCTGCGCGGGTAATTATGGGTGCAACTCATTGCGCCCATGTAACAACTCTCCTGCACGAGCTACACTGGCTCCCAGTGGTCTTCCGGGTGTGATTCAAGATGTTGGTTACCACCTTTAAAGCGCTCCATGGCTCAGGACCTGGGTACTTACGAGACTGCCTTCTGCCACCGATAGCCTCCCACCGACCAGTTCGCTCCCACAGAGAGGGACTCCTCAGGGTGCCGTCGGCCAAATTATGTCGGCTGGAAACACCCAGGGGGAGAGCCTTCTTTGTGGGAGCCCCTGCCCTTTGGAATGAACTACCCCCGACATACGCAAGATCTCTGACCTCTGAGTTTTCTGCTGTGCTCTTAAGACCCTGCTCTTCCAACAGGCAGGGCTAGCTTCATAATTGAGTTTTAAATTCAGAGTTCTTAAATTTTGGGGGGTTTTTAGCTAATTTTGTCCTTAAATGTAATACTTTTAAGAATTTTTTAAATTTAAATTGTCTTATTTGTATTGTGTTTTACCTGGCTGTACACCGCCCCGAGTCCCTCGGGAGAGGGGCGGTATAGAAATAAAATTATCCTTATCCTTATTTAATGTAACAAACTATCTAATAACACAGTTTTAGTTTCTTTCTTAGTACCCTGTTTCCCCGAAAATAAGACATGCCCTGATAATAAGCCCAATTGGGCTTTTGAGCGCATGCACTAAAATACCCCCCCCCCCCCAAAAATAATCCGTCCCCGAAAATATTTAAACACATGCACAGCCAGTCCCCACCATTTCCTCTGGTTTCTTCCACATGCCCCAAAATAATAAGACCTTCCAAAAATAAAGCCAAGCGCTTATTTTGGGGTTCAAAAAAATATAAGACAGGGTCTTATTTTCGGGGAAACACGGTAGACATTATTGAAGAGGAATGGTGTGGCCAAAATTCAGAAGGGGGTCTGGTCATATCACATTTTTTATACCAATAAATTTTATTAAAATACATAAGCTTTCATGAATTACAACTCATTTCACCAGGTCTGGGAGGGAGAGGGTTGGGAAGAGCCATTTTTAATCAAATCTGTTAGTCTGAAAAGGTGCTACCGAACTCCTACTGATTTTTAATTTGTTTCGTCAGAGCACTGGTTATTTATATGTTTATTTTGGTCACAGTTTAGCAGATATAGTATGCTTCATGTTATTTGTATGGCACAAAAGGCGAGTTGAAAACGTTGTCTTCTCTTGAATAAGATGAACAATCAATAGACCAATGTTATGCCACCTGCCATGAACACCAGTTTTGTTATTAACAAGTGAATGCTACAACAGAGAATCCACATTGATGGATGTCTTTAGACTTTCACATGCTGTGGCCTTGTAAAGGGCTGAAATGTTCTCCTCAAATCTCCTACTGTTTTGATTTAAACTGGAAAAAAGGGGGTTTCAGGCAGACCGCTGCTTTGCTATATCCAAATACACTGGCAACAGGGTTTGGAAAGACAATTTTTAAGAATTCACTCTGCTAGGAGTTAAATATGTCTGTTGATGAAAGTATACAACATGACAACTACATTACATTAGTCTTCAGTTTTCCCTACAGGGGTCAGTACTAAATTATCATATAAAAGCAACGGAAAGGTTTTGCTCCCAAAATCTCAAACCAAGAAATATTCTTTTATAGTGCATTTCAGTCAAATAAAATATGATTAGGAATGGACATGTGCCCACATGTAAAATGTTGCACAAATAACAGAGCACACTTGATTTACACTCTTCCTGACACCTAGGTTTGTGGGCCTCTTTCTTATTTTGTCCATCAAATCCATATTGCTACACAGCCCTATGGTGGTTATAAAGAATAAAAGGCCCCATTTTTTAAACTTTGAAAATAGTAATTGTTCTTTTAACTGTAATAGAAATGAAAGACTTCAGAAACTACGAATTCTAACATAAAATGGTTTATGGTTTTTGGAAGGTCAAATTTCCATCAGACCATTTTTTTTCCTCCTCAGAACATTTTTACTTGAATAGCCAAATAGCCTTTCTCAAGATGGTTTTACAGACAACTCTGTGCCACCCCGTCCCCTTTCACTAGAGGACAGAAGGAAATAAATCAACTCCACTGTCAGGCCTCTGATTAAGTTATTCAAAAGCTGAAATGGTTTTGTTTAATGGATGTGTCTCATCACTACGTATAGACAACTGGATAATTTCTAATTATGAAGCTATGTTATTATTTGGTATTCAGTGAAAAAGATTAGAATACAGCATCTTGACATCTGTAGCTCTTTGAGCAATATTTCTTCAGAAACAAAGCCAATTTATTTCCTTTTACTTCAGAATTTTTGTTGTTGTGGCACCTGCCTTCTGGCAGAGCATCTCCCAATGATCCTACAAAGGATGTCATAAGTCCTTGAAGTCTGCTTTGTTGTCAGGCATGGGGTTATTTGTTGAGTCCCTGGTGACGTATTTGTATATGGAGAGTTTAGGCAATAATAACAGCTGGACAATATTCAGGTAACACAGAGGAGATACTATTTTGGAGGCCTGCTTAAATGTTCCCCTCTGATTAGGGAGAAAAATAGGCCCCAAATGATATTCCTTGTCCAACTCTCAGATTCAAAGAAAGCATCAATGGCAGTGGAACTTTTCCCACCTGCCATCATTTTATTTCTTCATAGTTGTCCAGACAGACACATTACCCTAACAGATATGGTCCTCCTTCTTTCAAACTTAGTTGTGATTAAAATGGAACAATATTTTGACATCACTTCTAGTATAGATATAATTCAACTGTTGTATGCATTACTTTATCTTGCTATTTTGTGAGAAGGAAAAAAAATAAAGAAAAAATAAAGGGTAAAAGAGAAAAATCTGAAGGATTACTTGATCTAAAAGATGAACCAAATGTAGTGTTATCTTTGAACTTTTTCTATTCTAAACCTTGCAGGAAAATTGAACAAGTGATTACATACGTGTCTTTAATTGATTTTAATAAAAAGCTAAAGCATGTTTTGCAGAATATGACAAGATAGGCTTGATTTATACCAAGAGTGGGTTCCAATTTTTTTTACTACTGGTTCTGTGGGCGTGGCTTATTTTGTGGGCATGGTTTGATGGTCATGTGACAAACAATTCTTTAGGATTTAGCAGAGGTACTAGTCTATCAGGCTTTTAACTGCTTGCAGAGCCGTACCGGTCTACCCATTTGTTTTTGGAGCGTTCCGGTCTACCCATTTGTTTTTGGAGCGCACTGGTTTAACACCACACTGCCTTTTACTGCTGATCAGCTGTAGGGCAGCCCTTTGAAGTGCCGCAGCAAGAGTTTAAACAGTTTTTTGCCACTCTGTCACCACCGAGAGCATCGGAAAATGCTTTCAGGCAGCTTGGCCTCAATTGCCAATCTATCACCACCAAGCGGTTTACAAGGAGCAGATTCGTTCTAGCCGATCAGTTGGGAGGCTTCTTGGCTTCTCAATTTAAAGCTAAGGTGTCTTTTTTTTCTTTTTCTCTTCTTTGTCAAGTGAGCCCTGATTTTTTTCCTTCTAGCCAATCAGCTGGGACTCAGGAGGCAGCGAATAGATTGGGGGTGAGGCCAGGCAGAGGTGGTATTTACCGGTTCTCTGAACTACTCAAAATTTCCACTACCAGTTCGCAAGAACTGGGGAGAACGGTAACAACCCACCACTGATTTATACATAATGCCAAGTGTTCAACTGTCATAATCTATAATGATTGAGTTCTAGGTTTTTTAAAAGGAATGACAATTGCCTTGGGCCATTTTTGAATTGAAGATCCGCAACTGAAATATAATTTGGCATTTGAAATGTTCAGATGAATCAATATTTTTCCTCCAATCAAAAAAAAAACCCCTAATTAGTTGCAATGTAATGACAATAATTACTTCAGTTATTCAGGTTTCCTCACACACTCACCATTCTACACTATTGATTTCAGTGGAGAACCAACAATAGTGAAAAAAATTTCCATTGATGCAGAATGGAATGTGAAGAAAGGATGTAGGTAGTATGAGAGAGGTACTCCAATGAATCTTGTATTTCATTGATTCACTCAACACACTGAGCCAAAGCCAAATAAACCATACTATAACTTATAAATAAAGCTGTACTATAGCATGCTTTGAAAAGCATGAATTCCCTAGTAGCTGAGAGCTGTGCAATGAAATACAGACTTACTCTCACTGTTCTACTGCTTCCCTCTTTCTCTAGAAATAAAATGCCTTGGCTTTGTTTCAGAGTGGAATAGATTGTGTGGCATATAACTGGCTGGCTTTCAGTGTGTTGTATGAGGTATATTTTAGGACAGTTCTGCCTTTACCCCTGAGGGTGGAAATAGAGCCAGAATGCATGCTGCTCGAAGCTGTGGATAATCTTATCTATTCAAAAGCTAACTTCAAATGCTAAAATATATTAGGGGACACTAGAGAGATTTGCCTCATGATATTCTCTTCTATTCCATACTGTTAAATGACAAATTTACAATTGAGTATTATTTTTATAAAGTGAGGACAATGATAAATATTTCAGGCTTGGTTCAAATGTACATTGATTCTCATGTAGTAGTATCAACAATTTCATGCAGTGTATCTACCAAATTTAGACAGTAAAGGCATTTTTTAAAAAGTGACTAGCACAGAAAAATGGAAAAATTAACTAGCAGTTTTTCTTTTCTTTGTATATGTGAGTGCAGTATCTCTGGATACTGATGAATGATGTAAAATATGTGGCTTTGTTTTTTATTTCAGTGTCAATATAATTTTTTCTCCAGATTTCATACTAACTTATGAATATATGCATTTGAACTCAAATATGGCAATATTGGAATATTCCATATATGGCTAAGTAGACCTGATACATCTCTATTTGGAAAACTATCTTTTGGATGGTCAGATAAAACAAAAATGGGACTGTGAAGGCATAGCAATGACAGGCATTAACTTAATTTCTCTTTAGAAGGTAAACAAAACAATTCTAGTAAGGTTATCTATAATCTCTCAGATATTCTTTAGCAACAGGATAGAAGAATCTGTTCTCAAATGTAGCATGGTGCTAAACTGCACTATATGGTATATTTTGTTTTTATGGTTCTCCTTATTGGCTTTGAAAAATATTTGAAAAAAATATAAACTTTTAGTCTATTGCAGCGATGTCAAACTCGTAGCCCACATGCCGGATGTGTCACGTGCTTGCTACGCCCACACCCAGTTTAGCGAATGGGAAAAAAGTCACAATACGTCATGTGACAATGCCGTGATGATGTGAATTTGACCACCCCTGGTCTATTGGATATTTAATATGTCTGAAGAAGCATTAATAATGAATATTCATTTATAATGTCACTGTTTCAATGCAGAGCTAGGTGGTTTACAGTGCTTATAAGAAAATACAATAATACAATAATATAAATATGACAATATATATTGTAAATGTAATCAAATGTTAATGTGTATTGATAGCTCTAGAGTCAATCTGGAAAATCCATGTGTTTATACCTTTCCAGAATAGCATAAGAATAACATAAGTCATCTTAGTTATTATCCACTATTGAAAACTCAATCATACGTGTGTTTATTTGTTAGGAAATACAAATATGTATGACATTCCAGATTAGCTCATCCTTTTTTCCTATTAGATTTTAGTACAGTCGTGAATGGGAAGCTATCTGAACTGGATCAGAAAAAAATATGGAAAACATGTATACCAGGGTCCTCCTCAATGTTATGGTTGTTTAAAAATATTCCTTTAAAAGAGCATGCAGAAGATGATAAGCTCAATGCAACGTAAATGTCCCACTTACTCCAGCTTCAACTTCTCCCTTCTTGAAGAAAAAAAATCTGCAGTGAGGGCTAATAGCAGGAGTTCAGCAAATTATTAGACAGCAGCAAACGCATCCGAAATGAAGCACTTGGGGTTCTCTGAACAACAACAAGAGTTTTAAGTTAGCTGTATGTTTCATGATTAAGTATCATCAAATTGTTGTATGTCACCCGGAATCAATTTTGGTGAAATGAGAGGCTATATAAAGTAGATGAATGAATGAATGAATGAATGAATGAATGAATAAAAATTGATTCTTATTCCTGAACAAAAGAGAAACAAGTCGTTTCTATTTATTTATATTTTTAAAAATACAATATAATCATGTGTATATGATGTGCAAATTGCTTACCTTGAGGTGGTATTCTTTTTCTGTTGACAGGCCCCTGTGGCCTACTTGAGTCAGTTCTGAGTCATATGAAATCTTCATTCTTGAAGTGGCTTTGGACAATGCTCTTCCATAGCTTCTGCAGACTTCAAAAACCATGTGAAAGCATTCTCCATTCTTAAATTATTTTTAGAGACTTTGCAGGCCACAGAGCTTCTTCACATGACTTCTGGAAAATCCAGAGGCCATGTGAGAGCATACCCTATTCTCACACAGCCTCCACAGCCTCTGAAAAATCATGCAAGAATGGGCTTGCTTTCAAAAATAATTGTTGTCGGATCTTGATAAATTTCACCCAAAACATTGTGGCATGTCTCCTTGGACATGCATGACATAGGTTCACCATCACTATGTTAAGCTTGACACAATTCTGGTGTGCTAGATGAGTTTACTCAATGGATCAGAATGGAGAGAGTCATTATACTTCCTGTGTCCTTTTTCTAACTTCTAAAGCATTTTTGAAGGCATCTGCTTCTTCAATGGTGGTGGTGATTTTCTCATGATAATTCTCTTTAACAAATAACCATGGTTTGGGGTTGTGGACCTCTGATGGTAATTATTTTTGTTGTTAGAGGGGCCTTTTTGTTTTTAACAATTTTATTGTTAAATATGATATAACATACAAAAAATATACAAAAGCAAATAGTAGGAAAAATAGGGAAGGGAAAAGTGTGGAAAAGAGTGGGGGAGAAAGAAAAGGCATTGACTTCTGACTCCCTTTGGTGCAGAAGAATAGGGTAGTAACATCAAACCACAACTGTTTACTTCTATTTAGTAGTTTAAACTAGCCATTTCTATAAAAACAAATCTATCTAATTGGTTAAACACAAAGTCAAGGTTTCATTTCTTTTCTACCTCAAGCACAAAGTCCAGAAGTAGTTTCCAGGTAGAAACAGGGGCCTTTTGTCCAGACACGTGGGATTGTCTTTTGTTGTTTTCCTCTTATTGTTCTTATTTTTCTTTCACTTGTGAATATGATAGAAGGATAGGTAGGTCACGAAGCAACTTACTGAGCTGGTGCTGAATTTAGGTTCGGTTTGATTTTCTGATTCAAACTGTCATCAATTAACAGTACAGGAACATTTGACATTAAAATGTTGATATTCCTTTAAGATACTATTCCAGCTATATTTTAACTGTAAATATGTCAGTGTTAATCTCAATTCCTAGCTAATCTCAATTCCTAGCTTTGATTGGGACATGAGTAATAACTTGGAAAGCTTTTGGTGTATGCAGAAGGTTGGCAAACGTGATACTTCAATCTATTTACTAGTTGAAATGCTTGAGTCACTTCCAAGTAACTTTGTTATGGTACATTAGTAGTCAGAACATAAACATCCCTAGACTTCTGTAATTTTTCATGCAAAGCCAAATTGAAAAAAAAAAAGTTTTAGACTTGTTCTCTGTGTTGCATGAATAAAGGAACAGAGCAACCCTAGTGGCATTCTAAAGTTGCATTGATATAGCTCTGCTTGGAAGGACAGTAGTTTCTCCAATATGACATTTGCTTAAATTGTTCTATGAACTACAAAGTATTGCATAGTGGCTTATTGAAACCTGAACCTTGACTAATTTATTCACATGTTTTTCCAAAATGGCTTGTGCTTTGAGAAAACACTTGATTAGTAAGTACCCCGAGTGCAGAAAAAATGGTTATGAAGTTAGACTACAGAAAATATGTTGATTCAAGGGAGTAATTTCTTTCAATCAAAGCACATATTTTTATAGCATCAGAATTGCTCTACATGCAGATGAAATATTCATGTGGCTTTAAAACATGTACTTTCCATATCAAATTCTCTTTTTTGTTTCAACCAAATTGGAGAAAAGTTAGAGACGATATCTCCAATGGCACAATGTAAGATTAGCATAGTAGACATTTCTAGATAACTCTATCCCCTGTAATATGCTGCAATTTCAGGTACCAAGTAGCTATTAGATTGTTTCAAATGTTTCCCTGGAAAATGATTATTTAATCTGTAATGTGAGACTGTAATTGAGATGTGCAACAAGATTCCTAAGATCACTGTAAATCTGACTGAATTAAGTAATATTTGCACCACAATAAGTCTGTTGAGAATTATAGTTTAATATGTTAGAAATATAAAGTAATCATTATAACATAAATGATAATATGTTGAGAAAGAACAACCTGCATTGCATTTATTACATTTATGGCTACTTTCAAAATCTACCACAACACTACACAATTTACTGCCTTTGCATTTGTATTCAAATATCCTTAGAAAACAATAGGAACATCCTTATCTTCCACACATGCTGTTGATGTGCAATGTATCCAGCATGGAGAGCTGTCAGTATGCTTTCCAATGCAACAATTTAGATCAACAGTTTGAGTAGGAGCCAATTACAAGGGCTATAATTCAGAAACTGCAGGCCACTTAGATGTTAACTGAATTATGATTTCCTGTGCATTAGAAAAATGTCAGTAATTAAACACGATGTAGACAATGCACTGTGAATACTGAACTTCTGAACTTAATATACCTTTGTTCCCTTAACAAATTATTGGGAGCACTACAAATATATCTTTCAACTTTTGTGAAATTAAGCACAGAGTTAGTTCACACAATAATATATCTGTGACTATCCTTGGACATGAACATGCTTGCAAGTATCTTGGGGAATTACCTTGAAGCAGTTTGATGGATTTGAAAAGTCCTAACAAGGACTTTTCAAATCCATCAAAATGATAATAATTTTTATTAAAAAAAATTTATCCCACTTTTATTACTTTATAAGTAATAAAGGCAATGAACATATATAATATTTCTTCTTCCTCCTATTTTTCCCACAAGATCCCTGTAAAATAGATTAGGTTAAGAGAGAATAACTGCCCCAAAGCCAAGCTTTCATTCCTAACATAGGACTAGAACACACAGTTTTCTGGTGTCTAATCTGGTGCTATAGACACTAGATCAAATTCCACCAATAATAATTAAAAGGATGCTAAGTATATTTTATGTTCTGCTGTATCATGGTACATTTCTCATGTATTCATATCAGACTAAGCAGGATTCATGCTGAGCAGGGGTGGGTTCTATTTACCTTTACTACCGCTTCACAATGGGGCCACGCACTCGCGCACTCGCTTCACTTGCATGTGTGCACGTTCTTCTGCGCATGCGCAGAAGCATTTTGATGATGTCTGGGTCAGTGGGCGGAGCCTCCCACCAGTTTTCCTACCGGTTCTATAGTACCGGTGCGAACTGGGGGCAACCCACCACTGATGCTGAGGGGGGAAAAGACCCAATACCAGATCCTCTAAACTCTGAAGATTTAGAAATCTTGTCTTGTGGGGCAATGCTTTTCATGCTAAAGATGATGAGTTTTCAAACTTTTTCACCCCTTGAAACCTGTTACTTTTTTTAAAAAAAAATCCTGGTTCTCCTGAACACGAGACAAAATCCTAGTCAATGCAAATTAGCTGCCTTCAAGTTATTACGTCTTTTTCCTTAGTTGCTCATGGAATCCTATCAAGCACACCTCTTGAAGATGACCTCTGAAGTCATCTGCCAGGTGGATAACCCAGAGGACATTTAGTTAAAAAGAATTGTTATGCAGTTTTTTAAGAATAAGATTTAGTTATCAGGTTCTTTTTTTCCAATTTAAAACAGATTATAAAGAGATATTGTCCTTGTTATGAGCTTAGTACTTTGATGATAGTGAGAAATCAAACTGGAACGATGTTTTTTTTAAAGATCCAGAATAATCATTAATCAGTCTGAGCTAAGGTGCTTCTTCAAAGAACATACATTCCAACTCATATAAACTATTTTTGAGAACATTGCTATTATATCTATCTCTGTACTAATGAGCAATAATTTTTCAACCAAGGTACATCAGATGAGCTAATTTATGGAATGCATCCAAATTCCAGGATCTGTGACTCCCATGAAATTGACATTTGGCAAATTTATAAAATAGTTCATGACACAAAGATTATCATAAATTATTTTGTGACATAATACAGAATGTCATATAACTGGCCTGTCAAACTGGCCTGCATGTGAAGTGCAGGCCACGCCCACCCTGACTCCGCAAAGGCAAAAAACATTGTGATCAAGCCCATGACATGATCAAGTTTGACACCTATGTCACATAACATTTCCCATAGTCAACTGCTGATGTTTGACTGTGCTATACAGTTCAACATGGACTATTTTCAAAGTAGATAGGGTATATCTCTGAATATCTCCCTGAATTTTTAAAAACTTTCAGTGAAGGCAGAAGCTCTGTCACTGTTGAAGGCATTAAATAATCTAATGACGAAGTATTTCTGAAACGATTATCCAATGGGTCATAAGCTGTGTAGTATACCACTGAAACTCTCCTGTCTATGTGTAGTATTCAATTAGTGAAAAAGGCACATCATAGGGCAGTAATTTTTGAATGAAAATACTGGTGTACACTAATTTAAAGCATATATACAAAATCTGGAACCCATTTCTCCTGTGGAATTAAAATTTCAAGGATCTTCAGACTAGTTGTATTTGCAAAGTTGAGGCTACTGCAGGGCTCCCATAATCAATTGTGGCCTTGTGACTATAATTTCTGATACCCGCTCCCAGTTTCTTACAAACAAAGTCAATTGGAAAGTGGCAAGAATTCAGAAGACACTCCCACTCCCACTGGTTTTTTTTTTTTTTCCCCATTCATGGCCATTCTGTTTCTCTCTTTAGGTAAATAAATATTGACAAAGGATGAGCCAATTTGCCATAAGTTGTCTAGTAGAACTGTAGTAGTAGAAAATAATGTTGCACTACATAATAATATACATGTTACATTTATAAAATATGCAAAACTATTAGTTAAAAGGCCATAATATTAAAACCATCTATATGAATTTGTGTATTCATCTATTCTCAAGATATAACAAATTTAGAAGAACATTTTCACTTTCCAGATGTTTTTTGGGCTTTTGTGCTAGGTGTTGTGCACATGTATTTACAAGGTACCAAGATACAAGTTATCTTGATGCAAGGCATCAAGTTGACTGCTTTAAAAAAAAAAATGATCAGAACTGTTGAATATCCTACCTTCAGTTGTAAATGTACAATCAAGCCATATGCCCATTTCCCAGTTTTTCCCCCTTGGCCGGTGTTTAAATTCCTGGATATTGAGAAAGAGGCAATGAAATATATTATATTCTACAGAATATGAAAGACAGGTGGGAAGTAGATTTGAGATTAAAAGGATATATAGCCCACCCAATTACTGCATTCTCCCCCTAAGAAATAAAAAGATAATGCTGCATATTTACCCCATCAGGATTATATTATTAAAAAAGATTTTTGAATTCAGAATGAAAGAAAAGCTGGTAGAGTTGGCAACAATATACACTCTGGGGAAAATATTAATATTGCAGAAGTGCAATATATTAGAACTTATGTTTACCAAAAAAAAATCTAATTAATTGCAGCATCTATGAAAATAAAACCTTCTAGGTGAAAATGTATTTTTTGAAATACTGCTGGATTGTGCTTGAATATGAAATGGCTAGATGAACAATATGTTTATTTTATCATTCAAAAATTTCTGCACCACAGTTTATATAGAACACAGTTTCTTTTACTAAAATAAGCTGGCCAAAGATAATAAAATACAGAACATCAAATACTTCCCTCCAGTTACAAAAATACTGAAAATAACTGCAGACCAGAATGAAACCAGAAAATAAAGAACTTCAAACTCAGCTTGATTCCTGATGACTATCTGGTGATAATTGTCTTGGTATTTCTATGGAAATACGAAAATGGTGTCTTCATGTTTTGGAATGCCAGCTTGTCTCTCTTGAGGCGATCCCTCAAGTAACCACAGGTAGTCATCAACTTTTGAAATTTTGAGCCTAAAATTTCTATTGCTAAGCAAGTCAGTGGTTAACTGAGTTTTGCTTTTTTTAATTTATTTATTTATATGCCGCCCTTCTCCGAAGACTCAGGGCGGCTTACAATGTGCTCAGCAATAGCCTTCATCCTTTTGTATATTTATACAAAGTCAGCTTATTGCCCCCACAAACTGGGTCCTCATTTCACCTACCTTAGAAAGGATGGAAGGCTGAGTCAACCTTGAGCCTTGGCGAGATTCGAACCCTGCAGTAATTGCAGGCAGCTGGTCTTAATAATCAGCTTAATAACAGGGTGCCTTAAACCCCTGTACTACCAAGGCTCTTGATCATTGTACAACCTTTCTGGCCACAGATGTTAAGTGAATCTGGTTTCCCCATTGGCTTTGCCTGTCAGAGGGTCGCAAAAGGTGATCACTTGATCCTGTGACACTGCAACCATCATAAATGTATGTGGGTTGCCAAGCTTCCAAATTTTGATCATGTGATCATGGTGATGTTGCAATGGTTGTGAAAAACGGTCATAAGACACTTTTTTTTCAATGCTTTTGTAACTTTGAATAGTCACGAAACAATTTCTTATAATAATTGCCCTAGTTCTTCTATAGAAGCTTTTTTGCACATACATCAATTAATGTACCATGCAGGAGTTTAAATGGATCTTATTCTATAGTTCCATTAACACTAGAGTAAACACTTGTCCACACCACTGCTTATATGCTATTTATTCAAATGGTAAGTGCCACTTTTTAAACTGCAGCACATCAAAGGATAGAAGCCTTATTTTAAGTTTTTTTCTTGTGTACTGTGCTTCAGATATTTTGACAACAACATGTTTATGGTTTATAGTTCTGGTTAAACACTGAATTGAGAATAACTTCCTTTGACAAGGTAAAAGTGATTTTACAAAAATAACACTTTTTTTGCATAATTCATAATATTAAGTTGTTAAATGATTGGATCTAGGAAAAGTTACCTAAGTGCTTGTTATAACAGAGACAGAAAAAAAAATAGCTTCCCTTGTCAACTGCTTCCAGCACTTGTCACTCAAAGATCTATGAACTGTGGTTACTCAAGGCTATTGAAATATAAAATAGTACCTATTGTAGATGACGACTCTTTCACCTCTTCAGGAAATTTCCCACGTTGCCCAATCTTAATCTCAACAAACCTGAAGTTAGAACTTTTCCAGTTAGAACTATTATGGAGTCCTTGATGTTCTCTGACCTTGTTCTTTGCTTCCAAGCTTTTTGTTACCAAACTAGTTAATATCTTCAGTGCTAGAAGGGAGTGGGATTTCTTCTCTGCTTATATACAATAGCTGTCATTGTTGACAGGGTTGTTGTTTTCTCTTTGATTGGTTACTGCTTGTTTGTCTTAATACAAAAGAGCATTCAATGGGGTTCTGAATTTAAATAATATACAATGTCCATCAAATTTGGCTGGCTTTCTATAATGTCAGTGTTGACCTTAACAAAACTCAACAAATTGTCCAATTTTATTTGACCATTGTTCTGAATATAAGCAAGGTCTACGTTATTCGCCATAGAGTGTCCATCACTTTCCCCACTTACCAAATAAGTGTAATTAGTCTCAAATAAATGTATCTTTATTCATATCAAAGCCAGTTACATTAATGCATCTCCATTCTTCAGCACTGTCCAAATCCTGAAATTTAATCTTATCTACCATCTGAAAATGTTATTTCAGTGAATTAAGTTTAATATATTTTTCCTTTCAATTTTCATCTCTTTCTCATAAAAAAAAAAAAATCTCACCTGGGTAATACCCAGAATTTTAAAATTATTTTCACTCACACTCACAAACAAAAATGAAAAATTAGTAAGTGAGACTGTCTATGGAGATTCTCAGTCATCCAGGTCATGGTTGTCCCAAAGGTGCTTTTTTTTCAAGAGGCAACTGGACTTTCTGGTTTTTCTTTGAAGACATTTCACTTCTCATCCAAGAAGCTTCTTCAGCTCTTGACTGGATGGCCATTTTTTTGAAGATAACAAACTCCATATTTGGACAAAGAGGATCGCTGGTTTGAAAGAGGGGTTAAAGAGGCCATCTATGTCAAAATTGAACAATCCTCTCTCAACAGAGGGAGAGGAATACAACATCGATCATCTAACTCCAATCTACAACACAATCCTTTCAACAGTTCCAAGAAGGCTCCACCCCAATTTGCCCTGTGTCATCAGGGTCACACCAATTTGCCCTGTGTCATCAGGGTCACTCAGGTGACCCTGATGACACAGATAAACCCCCAGGTGACCTTAACAACCTGCTAAAAGAATGCAAATGACCAGCTGTCTGCAAGGAGTATAAATTCTTCCATTCCCCACCATCCAGTCAGAGCTGAAGAAGCTTCTTGGATGAGAAGCAAAATGTCGTCAAAGAAAAACCAGAAAGTCCAGTTGCCTCTTGAAAAGAAAAAGCACCTTTGGGATAGTAAGTGAGAAGCTTTGAGCTTTGAAATTTCACTTTAGACTTGTCTTCAAGTTGAGTTAAGTAGCCTCCAAACAAGTTGAAGTTTTTCCACTATGAAATAAAAATCCAAATTAAATTCTGTGGTTGATACATAAAAGCTGTGTAAAATTTGTTGGAAGAATAGAGTACCTGTGCCTTAATACATATTTGATGCAGGGCATCCATTTCCATTCTGTAAATTTTAGTGGGATTTTAGATTTGATCGTCTTATAACATACTTGTTATACATACATATAACATGAACCTAGGAGAGAGAATTTCAATTTCCTTTGAACTGATCAATGAAAGAATATCTTCCTGTCAGTTCCTACATCCTGAAATGAAATTTTCCAGATGTTTATAGGAAGTTAGTAACACTGGATTGCCATCTAGTGTTCAAGACAGGATACAGAAATAGAGATAGAAACATGTTTTTCATTGGTGAATTTTCTGTTTAAAAAAAAAAGGAAATGCTAACAGCATGTATCTAAATATTAATATTTAAGGACAAAGAACAGGAAAAATTAGCTGTTGAAATAAGGAATATAAGTGATCTTTGTTGATAGTGAGCTATAATTGGAAGAGAAGGTCTATAAAATTAAATGCCTGAAAACATGAACAGCTGTCTGTAGATGTATTTTGAAAATTATAGATATGTAGGATATTTTTAAAAAATTAATTGGGTTGCAGATTCTAGAAAGAGCACTTATAGTTTATTTAAGGGGAGTACAACATAGATAGTTGAGATGAATTTCTCCATGTCCGTACCAAATTTAAGCTAAACTAAACAATTGTATACATTATTGTGTTATTTGCTTCTTAAAAAAAAAGACACAGTGATGTCTAGTTGAAAATAGATAAAGCCGGGTATCTATCATACAATTTTTAAAGTGTTAGCCTTTGCATTTCAGAAGTATTCAATCTGTAAACTGTACAATATATCAAAAAGTCATGCTTTCTTTACATTTTTCAATAGAAAGGCAGCACCAGCCTATTCCAACCTGCATCTTCTACTTATAGAAGAAAATAATGCACTCCTGAAAAATTGATTTTATTACTGACTTTATACCCTGAGTGCACCTTATTTTGCACTCTGGTATTGTAACAGACTTTGCTATGAGGACAGATTGAACTATATATAATCAGTCAATTAGAAATTCTCTCTGATCTTGATACAGATTTTATGACAGCCTCCCAAAACTTACATATTTGGAAGAGAGAGGTTGAAAAGGCATCAAATAATGGTATTTGAGTAACAATGTAACCATGAACAGGCCATCAATGACTTACTAGCATCAGATAACTGACACAAGTTCATCTTGATGGCATTTGTGTTACTACATCATCATACATTTGTTGTTGTGTTAGCACCCCCAGGGCTTGCCAGGGCTTCTGCAGATGCTACTACATACTGGGAGTGCAGTTCCTAACTTATAACTAGACTAGCTATGAATACTGCAAACTGTAGTTCCAATATTCTCAATACCATAGAATTTATTTTATTTATTTATTTTATTTTTAAATTTATATACCTCCCTTCTCCCTGAGGACTCAGGGCGGTGTACAGCCAGAATTAAAAAACATGGAATACAAATATTAAAAAACAATTAAAATATATATAAATTTGGCCCAAGATTAAAAATACAAACCAATTAAAACATTTAAAATTTCTTCTTAAGCCAGCCCGGCTTTCTGGAAAAAGTGAGTTTTAAGGGCACGGCGGAAGGCACTAAGAATGCTGCCCTGAAGTTTGTAACAGATCTTTGCGGAGAACGGCTCTCACTGGAATGGTGCTATTTGGATTCACCCATTTAGAAAAGGGGAAAAAACCCACAGTATGGCCTCAGCACTTACAACATAGATAATTAGAGCATAAAAGTAATTTTACGGAATATCAGGTATACAAACTTTTCCTTCTTTAAGTTTCAGAGAGCCATATTTGACATGTTCCTTTTCTCAGGTACCATTTGGCAACTTTTGGAAGGTTTATAAGAGTTGTGCCATGATCATAAATAAATCTACAAGAAATACAGTGTATTTTTAGTATATTTAGAATTTTTTGTAAACAATTGTCATTGTGACTGTAATATATTTTATATCCCTATCCACCACTGAAAAATGTACAGAGCTCTGTAGAAGCTCCAGATCCGTGATGGCGAACCTATGGCACGCGTGCCACAGGTGGCACACGTAGCCATATCAGTGGGCACGCGAGTTCAGCTCTGGCAATTTTTGGGTCTTCTGGGCCCACCAGAAGTAGGGAAACAGGCTGTTTCCTGCCTCCAGAGGGCCTGGGGGTGGTGGGGAAGGTCCATTTTTCTCTCACACTTGGCTCCAGAGCGTCTCTAGGAATCTCTGAAGGCTGGGAACAGCAAAAAACGTCTCTTCCTGTCCAACCAGAAGTTGAAAAATGGGCCATTTCTGGCCTCCAGAGGGCCTCCAGGGGGGTGGGGAAGGCTGTTTTCACCCTCCCGAGACTCATAGAGAGGCTCTGGAACCAGGTAAAAGAGAAAAACGGGCCTACCGGGCCATCGGTGCTAGGAGCAGGGGGGAGGGGTGGTCTCACACGCATGCGTGGGGGCAGGGTGCATAGAACTATGGGTGTGTGCACGACCCCCCCTCCCCCCTCCTAGCATGCAATTGCAAAAGGGTTAGCCATCACTGCTCTAGATCATGAATTCATGTTTGGTATTCCAGATGTTCTGAATTGTATCTCCCAGCTTCCCTCACTATCATCCAAAATGTACTGGTCATATGTACTGGTCACTTTAAAGATTGTGAAAGAGTCACCATACGTGTATATATGGTACATGTATGATATACACAAAACAACTTCATGTGAGAAAGAAATCTGACTGGGAAAGAATCTTTCATGATAGAAAAACTCTATATTGGCATGCCAAAAGGCGTATAGAATCCCTTCATTCAAGGGTGGAGTTATGAAGTCTTAATATTTGGTTCCTGGCCAGTTCTTTTAAGGTATGAATTGATTCAAGTATATTCCACAGGTAATGAAAAAAGGATTTCAGCATCAACTATTAAGCCATATTTGTTTATGCCTGTTTTTCTTCATTTTTCAGCTAGTATTTTATTACAGGTGATCATTTCACTCTTATTTGTTACTCTTTGCTCTTATTTATGTGATAGCATTCCTCATTATTTAGTAGCAGTCATATAGTTACTAAAAAGAATAATTTACTAGTTTCATGTATCATGAACTACTCAGGGATATAATGTTTAATGGCCTTTGGGATTATAGAGATCATAAATGTAAATTCTTTGGATAAAGAAGAATTAGCCACTTACAAGCTTTATATATATCCCTTCCTCTTCCCCCTCCCAGCCAAGTCTTTAGTCCTAAATAAGTGCTGTGCCAACTCTTTGTAATTAAAAGAGGGGGAATCAGCAGCACTTGAGTAACTTGTTCTTGAACAAAATAGGGTATTAAGGAACATTTAGCTACTATACTTAGTAGAAAATATCTTGGCTTCTCTGTGGAGTATTTTACATTTTTTTTTGGTATGAGATTCTTCTCCATAGATCATTTAATGAAAATGCTTGCCAGGTATCCTTTAAGAATGATAAACAGGCCTAGGATAAAGATAAGGTGATGTTCTGTCAGTGGTTTATTATATAAATACATGCCAAATTTATAACTTGCTACTCCTGCAAAGATACCAGGAGAGTCATTTTATTCTCAAAATTGATGAGTTAGGTTAGTCTAAATAACTAGCTAAATTATCCAATAAAATTCATGGGTGGTTGTAATTGCTGGAGTTAGTATCTTATTTCCTCTTAACGCCTCTAAAAGTTAAACGCCTGAGACCTTTCCTCTGCATATCCATGCACATGGGAAGGAAACATAGTTCAATCATGAAATTTGAGATTTTCTGTCCTAAGGTCAGGTTTATCCAAATATAAGTAATTTCAAATAGTAAGACTGTATTGCTGGAGAGGCATGGCCTGTCAGAGTATTTAGCGTCCTTCAAATTATGCTAAAGTCCCATCATCTATCACTTTTGGGCATAAAAATAAGAATTCTGAATAAGAGCTGATAGAAATTAAACTACAACAGTAGACACTGTTGGGTTGGATAGCTGAAACACAATATAAAACATTCTGTATTTGTAAAAGGAAAGGCCCCATATATTGCACAGGCTGCCATGGGATATATCAGAGTATATACTCACAATATATACCATCTTACCCTAATGGAAATAGCCTGCCCCACTCATTTAGGCAGAGGGGACATACTTCAAACCCTGTCACTCAGGAGCCACACCCTCTTGGCCTTCCTTCCAAAAGGGTTCAAAAACCTGGTTCTGCCAACTGGCTTTGGATCTCGATGGGAACGTCTCATGCTGGAGATAGTTAGTAGACTAACAAAAATCCAATCTTTGCCCCATTTTGTGTATTGTTTCCTATCTTACCCAGTTTTAATGTTCAATGGTTTAACAATTTAACCTTTTAATGTTTTATATTTCTGCTTTTATGAAATTGTAAAAAAAACCCTCCCAAAATTATTGGGTATTGCTATGGGCAAGCATATAAATTAAAAAATATATATTGTTAGATAATTATATGTCTCAAAATAATTTCAACCAGAACCACAATCTGCCTTACAGGTTTGAAGTAGTAACAACATAAAGCTACTGCAGAGTAACTCTACCAATTACATAAAAAACATGTTGCCTTCAGCAATGTGTAGGAGTAGTGAATCAGCACTAATGTACACTGTGAAGAGAGAACTGTTGCAACATTACTGTTGAAATTTGTGAAATAACAGAGGATGAGATAATCATAATTCTTCCCCCTACACTATTAGAAGAAAAAAAAAAAAGAGTTGTAAGCACCTAACTGTAGAATGATGGTGAGAAAAAATACGTTTTAAGTTTACAAAATGTAGCACTGAGCAAAAAATTGCCTCATACCTAGTTACATTTTTTTTTTTAATTTGATTTATATGCCGCCCTTCTCCGGAGACTCAGGGCAGCTTACAATGCGTTAAGCAATAGCCTTCATACTTTTGTATATTTATACAAAGTCAGTTTATTGCCCCCACAAACTAGGTCTTAGTTACATTTTATGGATACAAGATATATATATTACTTCATTTACCTAAGAAAATTAGGTTTTTGTTTCTGTTGTGGGAGGCATCATCTAACATCGTCTGATAAGAAGAAGCAAGTAGAAATTTTTTTAAAAATGAGCAAAAATTGAAATGGCTTGTAAATATTACTGCTGAAAAGTATGGGTGGGTTTGTTTGTGTGATAAATTTAATACTTCTTTTGATGCCTAAGCAGGCTTTTTCCTGCTCTTTCTTTCTTGGGTAGTTATCTCTTGCCTTTGTCTCTTTTCCATGTAGCTTTCTCCTACTTCATAGAGTCAGTTTGGTTTAGTGGTTAAAACATCAGGCTAGAAAGCAGAAGACTCTGAGTTCAAGTCCCACCTTAGCCATGAAAACCCAACCAAGTTCACAGGGTTGTTATTGTGAGGAAAATAGGAGGAGGAATGTGTGTTGGATATGTTTGCCACTTTGAATTATTTGTAAAAATAATAAAGACAGTAAACTAACTAACTAACTTGTTGCAATATTTTCAGGATCAGACTCAATAAGTTATGAGAGAATTAAGAGTTCAAATATATTTTCTTTTATTTACATAAGGCATTCTATATTCACTGAATATTCACAGATAGAAGCAAAGAAGAGAGTGTGTGTAGCTCCTTATATATACAATGGGTGGAGCTAGATATGGGAGTGGTGAAGTATGAATACATTAAGAAATGAAGAATAAATTAACCCCTGACATCCCGTTCATATACTATTTACACATTAGAGAATAAGGCATTTACTTGTGACAAATCCCCCTCTAAATGCCGATTCGATATGCTACATTTATTACATTCAGATTCAGAACAATATAATACATATAATTTGGAAGTCAAATATTTATGTTGCTTAGATGGCAAAGGCTTTGTCAATATGTCAGCTAACTGTTCCGATGTCTCACAATGCACTGCCTTAATAAATCCATCTTGAGATAATTGTCTCACATGTTTAAATTTTATGTCTATATGTCTAGATCTCTGTCCAATGGCTTCGGATCTAGATATTTCAATGGCTGCTTTATTGTCTTCGTGCATGACAAAAGGTAGTGCAGGTTTTTTCCAAACATCAGAAATCAGATCATTAAACCATACAAGGTTATTTGCTGCTTTAGATAAACAAACATATTCCGCTTCTGTTGTTGAAGTGGCCACTAAATCTTGTTTGCCAGTGTACCAGTAAACTGGACAATCGTTTAGGAGAAATAAGTAACCAGATGTACTTTTTCTGCATGAAGTGTCTCCAGCCCAATCTGCATCTGCGTAACATGTGAGTTTCGGTTCTTGACATTATTAGGTTCTAACATTAAGCAAAAGTCTAATGTGTTTTTTAAATATCTTAATATTCTTTTAACAGCTTCCCAGTGATACATAGTTGGTTTGCTGACATGTCTGGACAATAAATTAAGGGGTAAAGTGATGTCTGGTCTTGTCCAATTAGAAATGTAAAGAAGTGAACCTATGATTGATCTATAGAATGTGTTATCTTTGAATTCAGGGGATGATTCATCAGCATTTCTTAGGAAATCAGTTTGCATTGGAGTGTCACAGGGCTTAGCATCATTTAGGTTACATTTGTTCAAAAGTTCTGTGATCTTATCTTTCTGAGAAAGCTTGAATCCCCTTTTAGTCTTACTAATTTGAACACCAAGATACTTATTTACTTTACCTAAGGATTTCAATGAGAAATGTTCATTTAACTTTGTTACAAATGTTTCTCTTCTTTCTTTGTGATTACCTATATATAAAATGTCGTCCACATAGATTAATACAAATTCTATGTAATCATTACCCTTTTTAACAAAGAAACAATTATCAGCAGTGGTAGCATTGAATTCCATAGTTCTTAGTACTTTTACTAAACAATCATACCATCGTTTACCAGATTGTTTTAGCCCATATAGACTTTTGTTTAATAACCAAATCTCATTCTTATTTGTATATTGACTGTGAGGTGCCCTTACATATATTTCCTTATCTAATTTTGCGTGTAAATACGCAGTCTGTATGTCATACTGGAATAAATCGAGATTGAGTGCTGATGCTACAACTAGAGCCGTTTTTACACTTTCAGTTCTTACTGTGGGGGAGTAAGTGTCAGTATAGTCCTCTGGATATTTCTGTGCATAACCTTGTGCAACTAATCTAGCCTTGTATAGAGTATTGCCTTCCTCTAAATTTTTAATTTTATATATCCACCTAGTGCCAATAATTGTTTTGTCCTTTGGTGCAATCGTAGGTGTAAATACATTTAATCCTTGTAAGCTTTCCATCTCTTTTGTCATTGCTAATTCCCACTTTTCTTTTTCTTTAGGGGGAAGTTTTAACACTTCCTCATATGTGCTAGGTGTCATAGTTTCTCCATCCATATGCATTATATAATCTTTATATTTATTTGGTATTTGGTTTCTAGTGTTTCTAATTGGCTTCTCGGGTTTACTATTATTGTCATGCAAATATCTTGCTTCCTTTTTTGTTAATGTATCTGTCTTTATTTTGTGTTGACTATTTGTCCATGTTTTGGTTTTGTTTTTATATTTGTTGTCTTTTTGCTTTTCTACAGTTCTTTTCTCTTGGGATTTAGTATCTGTGTTGTTGTTTGGGAATATTTCATTAAGATGTATTCTAGACCAGTTGGCCTGTTCATGAAACACAGCTGTTCTGGAAACTATAAATTTGTTATTATTATCAATGAATCTGTATCCTTTTGTACCTGTCTCATATCCCATAAATCTAAGTCTTCTAGACACATTTTCTCCCTTTCTTCTTAATTGTTTAGGTATGTGTACGTCTGCGGTGACTCCAAAAATGTGCATGTGTGCTAGTTTTGGTTTTCTATTATACATCACTTCATATGGTGTCTTATTCACAATGCTGGACCAAGTTCTATTTTGTGTGTAATTGGAATATTGTAGGGCTTCTGACCAGAATTGTTTGCTTAAGCCAGCATCTTCCAATGTGCATCTAATCATGGTTTGTAATGTTGAGTTCTTCCTCTCTACAATTCCGTTCTGGAACACGGAAAATGGGCTAGATGTGTAATGTAACATTCCTCTGTCCTTCAACCATTGGGAGAATTCCTTAGACATGAATTCACATCTCCTATCTGTCATTATTTGTTTTATTTTGATATTGTGTTGTGTTTCTACGCGTTTGTAAAACTCTTTAAATTTTTGAAAGGTTTCATCTTTGTGTTTTAATGTGTAAACAAATCCATAGCGACTATAGTCATCCACAATAGTTAAGAAGTAACGTTTTTTATAAATGATTGATGGAGTCAGTGGACCAACCAGGTCCATGTGTACTAAATCAAAAATCTTGTTAGTTGACCTTGTAGATTTTCTAGGCCTGGGACTAGTTTTTAGTTTTGTAGATTTACATACTGAGCATTCCAAATAGTTTTCACAATTTTTTATTTTGACACCTTCTGCGTGTTCGGTCATTTTCTGTACTACAGGAAAACTGGCATGTCCTAACTTCCTATGTAAGACATGAGCACACTCATCATGAATTGGCTTACCTATTTTTGGTTTTTTCTCATTATGTGCATCCTTGTTATCATGAGCTATTTTACATTCATCATTGTCACTGTTGCTAATGTTTTCATTATCTAGTTCAATACAATCTTCCATATTTGAATCAATGTTGTGTAGCCATTTCTCTTTAGTTATTAAATAAAGTAGGCCTCCTTTAATCATTACTGTACCTATATCTGTTTTATTTTTCTCCAAAGTTGCTTTTCCTTTTGAAAACACAATATTAATATCAGAATCTCTGCTTAGTTTTATGGCACTTAATATGTTATGAGGTATCTCAGGTATCAGTAATACCCCCTCTATTTTTCCTATACCAGGCAAGGTTACATTTCCTCTTCCTAATACTTGGACCTTTTCTTGGTTGGCTACCTTTATTACAAATTTATCTTCTATAAATGAAGATAGTATGTTCTTATTATTAGTAGTATGATTGGTTGCTCCAGAATCAATAAGCCAATTATTATCCTCAGTTTGCTGTATGTTAGTGTTGTCTTGCTTGTTTAGTCCATTTAGTGAACCAGATTTTCTGTCCTTTGAATTATCTCTACCCCCTCTATATTCTTTGTAATTTGGTGGGCTTCTATATCTATGTCTAGCAATGGAAGACTGTCTATGGATGTATTTGTTTCTGTGTTCTGACCTATGTCTTTCTTTTGTAATTTTGGGACAATCTCTTCTATTGTGTTCCCTGGATCCACAATTGTGGCATCTGAATGTTTCATTATATCTTTCTTGGAAAACCACTTTTCTATATGGTTTATGTTCAATGTGATTGTTAGAGCGGCTCTTCCTTGAATTGTCTTCAGCTATTAACTTATTGGATAGACTTTCTATGGATAAATATCCAAGATTGATTGTGTCTAAATGTGACATATAATTGTCCCATGATGGGTCAAGTGAGTTTATGATAACACTTTTCATTGTTTGGTCTGAAATCACCTCCCCCCTTAAATGTAGCTCAGCTCTTATTTTGTTTAAAGATATTAAATGTTCACTTATGGAAACCCCTGGTTTTATCCTAGAAGAAAAGAAATCTTTAGACATTCTTGTGGTGGTAGCTACACTATCACTGTGAAACAAATTGAACATGCATTGAATAATTTCTGAGACAGTCAGATTTTGCTTAATACTGTGATACATGGCAGGAGACACACTAAAAATTAATAAGAAAAATGCTCTATGGTGTAAGCAGTCTAACTTTAAAGTCCAAGGTCTTTTTGGGGGATTAGTGATGAAAAACAGTAAGTTTTCTTTCATAAAGACCACCTGGAGCTGCTGATACCATTCTTGTAAATTAATGCCATCTATTCTCAGCTTTGGGAAGTCACTGGGCAAGTTTCCGACATTATTAGGTCCATTACTTACAACCGGAGGTAGTCCGTGGTCTCGTAGATGGTGAAAATTACAAAACGGCGTGGGAATGCTCGCGACGAGTCTGCAGGGTCCTTTCGGCAACTCATGTCTTCCCGGGCCATCTGCGTAGTCTCGCGCATGCGCGTTGCTCATTTCGATCCTGGAGTCGTCGTGAGAGGTTCTCGTCGTTGCGGCTCGCTCACTCAGCTCCTCCTCAGATGAATCGGTCTCCGGCTCGATCTTAGGGGTTCTGACGATGGCGTTTGTTCTTTTTCTTCTCCTGAGTGCGTTGGTGCTTTCATTGGTCTGCGGTGTGGGACGATATTTGCAGGGCTCTCTTGGTTCAGGCGTCGGTGCTCTCGTCGTCAGGATGGGAGCGGGTAGATTTTGAGACGTTGGCTTGCTCGTTCGTTTTCTGGTTGACTTTTTGGTAATTTTTAGTTTTGGTCCAAATGCAGCAAAAAGCGTTTTCATTGCTGACTTTATTTGAGTATCTGTTGAATCACCTTCACTTTCTGATTCTGATTCTTCTGAGGTGTTTGATTTTTCTTTTTCGTTTTCGTTATCCAGTAGTGCCTTTCGCGCCAGAAATTTTGAATCAAGTTTTCTGATTGGCTCTGCTTCATTCCTTCTGGAGGTCTGTTGGAACCAAGATGGCTGCCATTCAAAATTTTGCGCGGGATCACCGTTTTTCTTCTTTATAGCGTTCTTTTCTTTAGTCGTATCACTTACTATTTTGGAGTCTTTTGACTTTTCGGTGGCGATGTGCTTCTCTCTCGCTGCTCCGCTGTTTTTCAACATGTCTTGGAGGTTCGCGATGAGGCTATCATCGTTTTTCTGGCTCTTTAACAGTTTTAATATTTCTGACCTGAGTTCGTTGTTTTCTATTTTAATTTCCTCTCGGTCACCATCTTCATCTATTATTTCTTCGTCTTCAGTTGTGTATTCTTCGGATTCTCTCGAAATTGCATTTGTGGACTCATCTATTATTTCTTGATCCGTTTCCATTTCTTTGCTGTATGCCCTGGTGTTGGGCCTATCTCTCTTAGACATATTTAAGTTTTTATTGAGTCAATTTAACCATCCTCTGCTACCAGCTTGTTGCAATATTTTCAGGATCAGACTCAATAAGTTATGAGAGAATTAAGAGTTCAAATATATTTTCTTTTATTTACATAAGGCATTCTATATTCACTGAATATTCACAGATAGAAGCAAAGAAGAGAGTGTGTGTAGCTCCTTATATATACAATGGGTGGAGCTAGATATGGGAGTGGTGAAGTATGAATACATTAAGAAATGAAGAATAAATTAACCCCTGACATCCCGTTCATATACTATTTACACATTAGAGAATAAGGCATTTACTTGTGACATAACTAAATAAATTTCCTTCCTACTGCCCCTATACCTTCCTCTCATCCTATCTTCATTCTGTGTTTGAGTGTTATTTGACTTCTTTTTTAGCTATTTTTGAAAGAGGGAAGGCAAAGTCATATGCATTCTTTAATTCTGTTCCTGATAATGGTTTGAATATGAGAGGAAATGATTTCGGTGTGTAGATGAGAATCAATTCATTTCATAGTACAAGCCTTTATAACAGGTTTATAGGCAGCAGAATTTAGATTAGACGATTAAATTTACTTAAGCTTAATTAAGGTTGGAGCATAGCAATAAAAGCCCCAACTCTTTTTTTTAATGTGCAGATCACAATATGGATTATGAAAATAGGTGGGACTTGCATTTTAATGCTCTAGCTGCCATCTTGTTGATTTTGATTCCTGTCTGCAAAGACCACTGGCTACAAGCAAATCATTTTATTAGCAGTTAGTAATTTCCTTTTTTCTAGTGTTAGGCTTCTGACACATATATAAAGAGAGGTTATCAGAGCCAAGTTAGTATAATGGTTAAGGCGTCAGGCTAGAAACCAGGAGACTATGACCTTGGGTGGCATTGGCCTAGTCACACTGTCTCAGCCCTAGGTAGGAGGGCTATTGAAATGTTGTCAAGAAAAACTGCAGGGACATACTTATCCAGGAGTCAAGTCTGACTCAAAGGCAAAAAAAGAAAATGAAATTAAAAAATAGTGCCTTTAGATCTATGCTACAAATATCCATACAATCAGAAGATAGCTGCAAAGGCATACAGAATATTCTTTGCTGCCATATAGTGTTCACCCCAACTTTTATAGCCAAGATCTAGTAGCCCTAATCTATACAAGGGTGTCAATAAGCAAAATTTATGGAGGAGAGGGAAAAATCTCTAGATGTTTCATCTAGAGCAGGGGTGCCAAACTCAAGGCCCAGGAGCCAGATTTGGCCCACTGGGTGCTTAGATCTGGCCCATGGGCCTGCCCTGGAAACAGCAAAGGATCAGCCCGCAGTGCCCTTGCCAGCAAAAATGGAGCTCAGGAGGTCCCTCATGAGCTCTGTTTTCACTGGCAGAGTGTTGCAGTAGGCTGTCTCAGTCACAAACAGAGCTCAGGCACCCATATTTGCTGGCAGAGTCCCCGAGCCACCACAGGCACACCCAACACGAGTGACATCATGCTGGTCATGCCCACCCTGGTCATGCCCACTCTGCCCCCACCCTTGTGGTCAAACACAATCCTGATGTGGCCCTCAATGAAATTGAGTTTAACACCCCTAATCTAGAGTTTAAATTGATGAAATATAGAAAATGGATATTCCTTTGTGCTAATTCAGGCTTGTTTTCCTTCAGTTAAATATGGCATGTACAGAAAAGTTGATTGTTTCACAGAAGTATGAGAGATCTATAGTATCTTACATAATGTTGTTAGCAGGAAAAAAATGATATCAGGCAGCCATCTCCCTTCCTTCACAACCCTATATAATGAAGGATATATTTTGCTCTGCTTTTGCCCTCCAGGGTTGTAGCCTCTCTCTTCATCTTCGCTTTTAATAGAGACTGCCTCTGACTAATTTGGCCATTACAAACTCCAAACATAGCTGGAATTTTATGCAAATCTGAATGCATCTCTCCATTGTAGTTTGCACTTCTTTAAATTTTGCAATGCCATTTTTAGCTGAAACCTGATATAAGGTTCATTAGGGAAGCCCATTTATATGAAAATTTAGAAATGCATCTTTTGAGAGGAAATACCTTTTTAAAATACTATTTAAATGTAAATGTTAATATATCCATTTAAAAACGCAGTGGAGGCATAAGATGAATAGGAAAGGATATATATATATATATATATATATATATATATATATATATATATATATATATATATATATATATATATATATATATATATATATATATATATATATATATATATATATATATGTATGCAAGACTTTGGGGATTTGTTTATTAAATTGTGGGGGAAGACCATGAGTCTTTCTGATATACGATAGGAAAGTTCTAGAGGAATGCAAACATGATTTATTGGCATCTTGAGCTTTAATAAGCAGCAGAGGGCAGCATTAGACCTGGTATTTTATAGCGAGTGATAGTGTCATGAAAAGACTACAGTTTACATCTGCTGTACCTGCTTGAGCTATTAAATTAGTGAAGCTTGTAAATAAGTTTAGCTGTTAATAAAATATTAATGCTGTAATAAATTTCTCTAGCAGAATTTTATTACGTTTGGTCCAGCAGCAATCTTATTATTTAGTCCATTGCTTAAGCAAAGGGAAGAGAAAGACCGAGACATCTCTCTTTTAAAAGCTACCAAGCAGCTTTGGGTGACAAGCTGTTTTTTGCAAGAATGAGGAACTTCATCCAGCCATTCAGATTAAGAGACTTTAATGTTTTAGGGAGGATTATAATTCCTATATCAGGGATAGGAATTCCTTATACAAGGGATTCTTAAGCATTCTGATGTGATGCATCTTCAATTATAAATGATTTTTTTCTCCACCACCAACCTCCCAGACCCTAAACAAAATTAAATTGCCAACTGGCAAGAAACAATTTACTAACCATCAATCATTTATCAAGTGTTGCCTTGATTGACAGGTAGTTTTGACAGATGGTTAGATTAATGTGTTTAGCCAGCATTCAAATACCCCCTGGGCTTTCATTCTCACTTTGCTTGTACCAGCTGTCAGTGAGCTTGCTAGATGGGATAGCTTTGGTTTCCAGCTACTCACTTCCTCATCATTACATGCCTCATCAGGCAAAGAGGGACCAGGTATGAACAGGGTTCCTATTTTGACTTTTGCCAGTTTTATCATCTTGTAAACAAACAGTGAATCCTTCCCACTGCCAGTGATCGACAGTTTGATCATTCTTTCCTTACACCCACCTCATTAAAAAGAAATAATAATAATAACAACAACAACAACAACAACAACAACAACAACAACAACAGAAAGAGCAAGAACCCACCCATAGATATCATAGATATTCCAAGAGAACATTTAATGGGGACTTAGTTTCAGAACTAGTCTTCATAGTATGTCATTTCTGGACTCTCTCTAGACAGCACATGAAGATTGTTTAATGTCTTTCCAAAGTGCAGAAGAAGGTCAGGGTACAACTCTCTCCTTATTACAGGAATGAACGAGTGGTGAAAAATGTAAGAGATGTTTGAAAAGCATCAGGATTTCCTAAATCAAGGAACCTTTCCTGCTTGTAGCCCTGGTTGTAAGTCTGTGAAAAAGGGAACATTGTTAGCACAAGGCTTTCTGGATTGTGATTGTAAATGGGGTCAGAACCTGACCATTACTGTTGGCAAATTGAGAATCTAGCTGCTGTTGATTGATGATCAAAGAAATGTATTTGAAGTCTTTTCTAGTCATAATTTGCCCATTTTTGACCAATGTTTGTTTAAAAGGGTAAATATCTTCAGAGCTGAAGAAGCTTCTTGGATGAGAAGCAAAACATCTTCAAAGAAAAACCAGAAAGTCCAGTTGCCTCTTGGGGGGGGAGCACCTTTGGGACATATCTGTAAATGTTTTCTCATATAAACTATTTTCTTAGATTTGCCAAACATTCAGGGATGTAAGCCTGCCCACTCTACACTTACCACAGTGTATATTTTGCCTTAAAACCCAAATCATTTCTGAGCGAAGAGTTGAATGGGTTTTTGATCAGCTGTATATTAATATTAACTCTGAATAACTGTAGAATTTACCTATTGAAGTAAGTGCATTTGTGGCAGCATCCTTTTGTCTTTCTCCGATATGGATTTTCTGGCAAGATTACCTTGTAAACCAACACACTCTTCCCCTCATTGTATCAACTAGGAGGGACATGCAGCATATTGACATACCCTTAGAGTGTTGTAAAAATGTTTAAATTCTTTACTAAAGTTAATTTGTTGTGCAGAGAACAAAGAAATGAAAATCAATGGCTTATGATGCTACACAGTCCTATCAAATTAGCCCTACTCATTTATAAGATTGTAGATCCTTACCTGATAAGCTAAACCATCAAATTTTAGCTCAGAGATACAATAGAAAAGGAGAAATACAATGGGGATGTATATGTATTTGCTTCAGTTATGTATATTTACCTTGCAACAAGCCACAGTACCAGTTGGTTAGAGGATAGTCTCTGGAACCTCTTCAACAATTGCCATTGCACATACTGTATAATTTGTAATTTGACAAAAAGAATGATTTGACAGCTGTCTGGATGAATGTGACTCTCAATTGAAAAATGCTTTTGCCTCATGGCAGTATGAAGTACGGTATACAATATGGAGGCTGAGGCAGTATGCCAAAAGAAAGTTCAGGTTTGGGTAGTGTATGTGAAATTTTACTACTAGTTGGGGTTGGGGCTAAGCATTACAACAGTTTCAGTTACATTGAAACAGAGTGACTACAGACTGACGTCTCCAAGTATCTGGTGGGTTTAGTTGCAAGTGGCATCATGACAATAATAATCTTGTAATATAAGATGGCTTTATTCAAAAATATTATGGTTACTGAAATCCCAGTGATTTACTTCAAGTACATAAGGCACATTGGTAAAATGTTTTCTCCTGTCTCTACTGCTTTATACTGAAATGTTTAATTGCTTTGAGACTGATGAGATTACAGATATCATTTTGATGTAATATTGACTGATGATATACAGATATAATAAAATCTGGGGGCTGGGCAGGGGACAGAATGTATCTGCCCTCAGATGTCCCTTCTGTGTGGAAGGGATTGCCACTCTCGAATTGGCCTTTTTAGTCACACTAGATGCTGTTTTAGGACCTCTTTCCAGAGCACAATACCATAGTCTTTTGAGACTGAAGGATGCCAATATTGAAGGACAACTGAGTCATGTTGTTATAGATGTGATGAAAAATTCATTTCCTGTCCAAGAATATCAATTCCGTGGTAGCAAATAGATGATCTTTTCCATGGATTTTCAAAACATTAAAATGGAACACAAAGGCTAGTACAGATTCATGTGCATCTGCCAATGAATATTATGGAAACAACATTTACTCAGTAAAAAGAATAGAGGAAGAAATAAGACTAGAGAGTTATCTCCAACTAGCTCAATAGTACATCTTGGCATGGAAAATACCTAAAGTTTCAGGGAAGTTGGCACAAATAATAGATTTTTTTAGTACATGTCCATTTCAAATTAAATTACAAGAAAGAAAAGGCAATTTCAATTATTTTCAACATAATCTCTCCAGTAGTGGGATTCAAATCCTGGTGCTACTGGTTTACTATTGGTAGCACACGGTGCTTCTGCATATGTGCAGAGCGTTTTTGATGACATCTGGGTGGGTGGGCGGAGCCTCCCGCCGCCACTACCAGTTGGCCCAAACCAGGGCGAACTGGGAGCAACCCACCACTGAATCTCTTTCCATAAATAAACAATTAGAAATTATTAGAGTTCGTTGTATAATGATTTGCAGCTTATTTCCATAATGCAAATGATTATTTCCCCATTGTTGTCAACACCCATTTGTGCAGAAGCTCGAGCACTAATCAAAGCAATGACTATGTTTCTCTTTTTTTCTTTGCAGGTAAGTCAGGATTGGGCTATTTGGTGAAATGTGCAATTTGGGGATATAAGGAACCAAAGTAAGCCTTCATCAAGCTGTCGCAGCCTGTTAACAAGGTTAGAGTGTCATCTTAAAGTTTGCTCTGCCCCAGCTATTTAAGCAACTAAAATGCAGAATATGCCACCCATCAAATTAACAATAATCACTACTGTAGTGTAAGATGAGCTCTGCTGCGTTCAGTAGTGGATTGTATTCAATTGAGTTTGTTTTCCAGATTGTTAAGAGATCTACTTGGAAAGCCTGAATCAAAGCCTCACAGCACTACATCCAAATGCCTTGTCTTTAATGTGCATATATGTACATGTATGTACCCTAGAAGGCTGATGATTCTATTTCTTACGTTCTTCCCTTATGTATTAGGTCTTTTTTTAAAAAAAAAAATGGCTCCTTCTAGCCTGCCATGCCCTACGTTAACAGGCCATATGCTGAAAAGCTTACTTTGAGGGCCAGCTAAGAGTGGCTAGCTTCCTCAACTCATCAAGCCAAGAACATTGCTTCTCCTCTTAACCATTATTTGACTGCTGTAGAACAGGCATGCCTTGCTTCCTATTTGGCCATTCTGCTCTAAACAACTACTGCTGCCATGAGCAAGTTCTCTCATGCATCTTGGCATCAAAATCAACTCCTTCGATTCATTGAACCAGTTGTCATATTTCCTTTTGCCATCGTGCTAAATCTAATTTTATTCCAGGGTCCACACCTCTTGCTTTTCTCTCCAACCCAATCAGGTACTCTGAAATAATTCCCAAGTAATAAAGTATACAGAATCGGACCTCACCTACGGGAGGGCAGAAGGAACTGACAGGAGTTTGTAAAGAAAGTGGCATCTTTGTCCTGATGAAAACTTAACCATTTCTTATATTCTGCTTAATTTTCTTTACACATTACTCTTTCCAAGAAATGAAACTGTCTTCTGATATTAATGGGTGACTTGATTTGGCTTAGATTGTATATTTCCTTTGTCCAGATGTGGACTGTTCTATAAGACGAAGTTTTTCTGGAAGTTCCCTAAAGATGTATCAAGTATTTCCTTAATGTCATGATTAAAAGATTATATATACTCTTTAACACAATGGCAGGGCAACTCTATGCATGTGTAGAATGTAAACAAGTAGATAAATGTGCATAAATCTGAATTTTGTAGAAGTTTATTCTGTGTATTTCAAATGACCATCACTACTAATGCATCATCTTTGTCAATAGGTTAATCACTTATGTTAAGACAAAACTCCAATGAATGAAAAGGTCATCCAATTTTGCTGGATAAACTGTCTTTCTTTATAATACAGGGCTAGCAGGATTTTCACACATGCATTGGCATCTGCAGGACTATTTGTAAGCCAAGGGGTAGAGAATATTTGCCACTTCTCTGCCCTTGTGCAAATATCAGCTACCATTTTCACTTATTTTTGCTAACCAAGAACAGTAAGAGCCTTCTTGCAGACATCATACCCTCTTGCATTATGTCCTCTTGCAGACAAAAAGCACACATGTATTCATCAGGCATTCCATGAGTCTAATTTTTCCAAGAATTTAATAATCATTAGAAAATGTTAAAAATAATATGACGAAAGTATGTATCACTTGTCTGAACTCAAAAGCAGAACCAACTGTATGACCATTAGAATTACAGCATTTATTAGTGTCATTCCACATCCATATCTGAGGATCCGTTTAGAAACTATGATGCTGAAATAAAAATAGCAAACACTTTTTTCTTAAAGAGCATGGGGGGGGTTACGCAGTGGTTTTGCATAATCAGTTTGTGTGAATCAGTCTTAACTGTATTGGTGGTGTAACATTGCATTAGAAGAAGACCAATTGCATTAAATTACTTAATTGTTGAGCAAGTGAATGAAACCCAAACAGTATTAGCTGTCTATGCTAAAGAGAGTTTTCATGGGCAAAAATGTCTTCTATTTTTTTCAAGAGAGGACAATGTCTTTCATGAATGGGAATTGAAGGAGGCAACAGGTGGTATATCTTAGAGTAATTTGCTTATTGTTACATATGGATCAAGAAGTAGGAATAATCACTGCAGTCAGGCTTATGCACTTGAGGATAGAAGAAATAGAGATGAACCCAGTGATTCAAAATAGAAGTGAATTTGTTTCCTAATTTAAATTACCCTCTTGGTACGGTGATCCAACTTATTGGCCAACTCTTCCTGTCAGTGTCATAAATCTGACCGTATCTTTTGATCTCTTCAACATTTCCATATATGGAAATGAAAGTAAAATACTGTATATTGCCTGTATCGCTGCCAGACACAGCAGGAAAGCCGTCATGCATGCAAAGTGCTGAAAGGCTTCAAGGCTCTTCAGAGTCATGTGATTTTATTTGCTACTATACAGGAAGCTTCCCCTTTGATCTGTGAGTTTGTTTCAGTGAGGTAATTCTGTTAAAGCTTTGCTGAGGCAGAGTCCTTCTTTGAAACCTTGCACAAGCCTTTGGTTTGAGTCAGAGCTCTCAGATTCAAAGGCAGATATAGTAACTGATACCTGGCAGTTCACAGAGATTACCTAATAACATTCCTCGGCAAACAAGAGCACTGATATGACTTTGGTATCAAATTGGCCATGTGGTGTCACAAGTCCCCTCTAGCTTCTCATGATATGAGAAGCAAAGCTTCTGATGGAACCTGAGAGCCAAGTGTGATTTGCCAACTCACCAATGCCAGCTGCACAATGCTTGATGCTAACAAAATTAAAGTGCTAAAAATAAGCACAGGAGCCATTTGAAAATATGGCTTCAGGGGAAAACAGTCTAGATCAGTGATGGCTAACCTTTTTGCCATCGCATGCCAAAAGCGGGGGGAGCGCAGTGGGGTCACATGCATGCGTGCCCACATCTGTAATTCTATGTGCCCCGCCCCCCTGTGCTTCCCCCGCTTTTGGCACGCGATGGCATGGTGGGCCCAGGAGGCCTGTTTTTCGCTCTCCCCAGGCTCCAGAGCTTTCTAGGAGCCTGGGGAGGATGAAAAAAGCCTTCCCCACCCCCCAAGAGACCCTCCGGAGGCCGGAAACAGTGTGTTTCCTGACTTCTGGTGGTCCCAGAAGGCCCAAAAATCAGCTGGCCAGTGCATGCATGCGTGCCAGAGCTGAGCTCACGTGCCCACCAAATGGCTTCACGTGCCACCTGTGGAACCCGTGCCATAGGTTCGCCATCATGGGTCTAGATGATCTATCCAAAATAGGAGTGGAAGGAATTCGGAAACTGAAGGCCAGAATCAGAATAAACCTGGAATTAAGAGTGAAGAGAAAATGGATGGGAACCACTCCTTCCTCTCCCAAAGGTTTTTTTCAGGGAGCAACTGGACTTTCTTGTTCTTTTTTTTTTCTTTTCTTTTGAAGTCATTTCGCTTCTCATCCAAGAAGCTTCTTTAGCTCTGACAGGATAGTGGGGAATGGAAGGATTTATATTCCTTGCAGACAGCTGGTAATTTGTATCCTTTTTTAGAGGGTCGTTGAAGCACTTGGAGGTTTATCTGTGTCCTCAGGGTCACTTGAGTAGTGCTCCTGGTTCCTGTAATCTGCAATTTTTCCTCTGGAAATCCATTCCTACTCCCACATTATTCAAAGTGTGTTCATTCCAAATTGTATAGCTAAAGGTCTGTAGAGATTCTCAGTCATCCAGGTCATGGTTGTCCCAAAGATGCCATGATCTGGATGATTGATAATCTCTACACAGTCCTTCCTCTATTACTGAAGACTTATGAAATTGGTGAAGTCAGAAAGGAGAACCTTAAAGCTCCCCAAGAGTGCACAAAATAATAAATCTCTTTCTATCAATCATCATTTTGGGTTCAGTCATTAGTAACTGAAAGAATTAAGACATGTAGAGTAGACTTCATCACCCTGGTGTCCTTTTGGCTGATTGGCAGTCCTCGAAGCTGCACTCAACATATCTGAAGAGCACCAGTTGACAAAACCTGTGCAGAATGAGCTATGAATAGCAAATATCATTTCCTTTTGGCAGGAACAAAAAGTCATATTGGTGTGAGCTAATATTCACTGGTTTGTAACACAGCTGTCAGGTAAGCATTCTGAATGTTAAAATTGTGCCAGCGCTGTTTATCTTAATGAGGAGTTATTAATTCCTCACACAACTGTGGCTGCTACATTTATCCCTTCACCCAGAAAATTGGATGGGATTATCAGCGACATGGGAACAGGGAGAGAATGAAAGTGGAGAAATTATCATTCAGAGTGACAAGTTGTTTTTGTCTACCCAACATTTCTGTGCCATCATAATAGCAAAAGTATCACAAAACAGCAGATACATATCAGCACTATGGGGAAAATGACTTGGTAGATCACCCATCTTTTTTGCATTCAGTGTTGAAGCTGTTGATGTGAAGAAGAAAATATTGGGGAGGGGAAAAAATCATGCATTTTAACCTAGCAGCTAGGAAGGAATGTTTCATCAGCTGGTTTCTTTTGAGAAATGATAAAATCTCTTATTGGAATTCTTAATAAGCAATTGCTATTGGAAGGAGAGAGATCTTCTTAAAGGGTTAGTGGGATACATATCAAACGGAGCAGCTATCATTTCTAAGAGCCAAATATGATCTTGAATTATTATTATGAAAGTAATGATAGATCTGCGAAACAAATTGGGCCTGTATTATATATTGGGTATAAATAAGTCATAAATATTACAATTTTGCCCTTCGTGTACAACCAATTGCCCTAGGAACATTCTCTCCAAAGCAGGAGCTTGTTTTATAACTCATAGAAAAAAATAATATCACTAAAACAATCCAAACAAAGACTCTGAGCTACTTATACACAACCTGTTTTTGCTTCTTGATTATTTTTCATAGCCCCGTTGCGAACCGGTAGTAAAGGTAAGTAGAACCCACCCCTGCCCTCCACCATGGTGCAGCATGCCGACTAGGCTACGCCCATCATGGCTACACCCACCCAGCAACCGGGCAGAGAACCCTCTTTAATGGCTTGTTTATTGGATCCTGGAAGCCAAAGTCTCTAACTCATTTCTTCAAAACAAGCTAGGAGCCAGACGCTAAGGTCAAACGATGGCTTTTCACTGGCTTATTACCGGGGTATATAAGAGACCGCCTTCTGCCACCAACAGCCTGCCACCGCCCAATACGCTCCCACAGAGAGGGGCTCCTCAGGGTGCCGTCAGCCAAACAATGTCGACTGGCGACACCCAGGGGGAGAGCCTTCTCTGCGGGGGCACCAGCCCTCTGGAATGAGCTCCCCTTAGAGCTTCATCTTAGCTCTGACCTGCGTACCTTTCGCCGCGCCCTGAAGACCCTTCTGTTCCAGCAAGCCGGATTGGCCTAATACGGATTTTATAAGGGGTGTATGTACGTCTTAATTTTTGAGCCAAATTTTATATATCTGATTTTAATTGGTTTTAAATTTTGTAAATCTATGTGTTTTAATATGGCTGTACACCGCCCTGAGTCCTTTGGGAGAAGGGCGATATAGAAGTCTAATAAATAAATAAATAAATAAATAAATAAATAAATAAATAAATAAATAAATAAATAAATAAATAAAAAGTGGAACAAATCTGAGTTTTTGGTATACAGATTATATACTGATCATGGAAGGACCTTCCATGGTTTGCTTAGCCATTATGTACTCTTTTTTTAATAGCAGATAGTCACATATGGGAGGGGAAATCTATGAAATATGGACAATACTCTAGTAGACTGAGGACAGGATGAAATGTGGTGATTCCCTTGGAGTTACAAAAGATTGAGTCTATGAAGAGATGGTTGAGGAGAGAAACCTCCTCAAGACCATGAAACAAAGAAAACTGAGTTATTTGGAAACACAATCTTATTCAAAGGACCTTGCTAGAAGACTGGCTGATAATTATATATTTCACCCCAGCATTGTTAATCTCTTTACATAACTGACTTTACCTTCTAAATGTCATCCTGTGACACTAGGGCTGTCATATGGCTTCAGTCCCTAAATGTTCTAAGTTGTCTGTGGCATGTTTTTTTTCCCCCTGTGATCAGAAAACTGGTTTTCCAGAAAGAAACATTTGACTGTCTGGTCTTTGATTTGCTTGTTTGTTTTAAGTTCCAGAGCAAAAGCTGCCAAAAGAACATTTCTATTTGATAACCTCAAAACGCTTTGCTTGTGATTCATTTCAGAGAAAGCTGCTCCCAAGAAAAAAGAGAGAGTGAACAAGTAAGCAAGAGAGATGGATTTAGACTCATCAGACAGACTATTAAACTCTTGTCAAATCTGGCTTGTCAAAAGACTCTACTGCATCTTCATTCATTTGTTCCATGTTACTTAATGTGATCATGATTCTCACTATACTGAAGCATATTTTCTGGTTTCTCTTTTTGAAATTAATTTCTTTGCTAAAAAGCTCTACACTGACTTATAAGATGAAAACAGAAGCAGGTTAATAACAGCTATCTGATATGCAATTAATGTTTCCTATTAAGAAACATGGAATTTCCAATAGAATGAAAGAACTTGTTGCAGAATATATTCAACAAAGTGTTGTGTTATGTTTTAAAACACATAGCTAAACTTCTAATATTATAGAAATAGTTTCCTTTCTTTCTAGCTCTACCCTAAAATAAGCTTCATGGGTCTTATATGCAACTAAATATATTAGGATTATTGTGTGAGAATGCAGTTTACACATGCAGTTTACACATAGGAAAACACATTAAAATCAGTGAAACTGTAGGCATTGCATTATAACTTAAATTATTGATCTCATAAAATCCAGTACAGTTGACACTAATTACAAAAAACATATCATCATAGGGCTGGAATGGATCTCTGAGGTTTTGCAGTCTAACCAGTGGTGGGATTCAAATTTTCTTACTACCGATTCTGTGGGCGTGGCTTGGTGGGTGTGTCAGGGGAAGGATACTGTAAAATCTCCATTCCCTTCCCACTCCAGGGGAAGGTTATTGCAAAATCCCCATTTGTTCCCGATCAGCTGGGACTTGGGAGGCAGAGAATAAATGGGGGCAAGGCCAGCCAGAGGTGGTATTTACTGGTTCTCCGATCTACTCAAAATTTCTGCTACCGGTTCTCCAGAACTGGTCAGAACCTGCTGAATACCACCTCTGAGTCTAACCCCCTGGTCAAGGCAAGAAAAGTCTTATGCTATCCCAGTTAATGGTTGTCCAGTCTATTTTTGAAAACCTTCAATGATGGAGCTCACACAACTAAAAGAGGTAAGCTATTCCATCGACTAATTGTTCTCACTATCATATAAGTGTTTTTCCAGTGAGACCAATCTATCAGGGCAACCTGGTCTACCCAATTATGGGACGGAGCATACTGCTTTCACTTTCGCCCAGCCCCAGTCCAGGGGCCTTTGCAGGCAGTCGCTTTCACAATGAACTATTTTGTGTGAAATTATGTTTACCAACAAAGAAATAAAGGGAGACTAGTATAGATCTATTTCAAGCTATTTATCTCTTATCAGCTAGCCATACCCTTACCCTTCTGGGATTCGAACCTGGGCTACTTGCATATTAGGTAGATATATTAACATCTAAGCCATGGGTTCTCCTCGCTTTGTCGGCTATACCAGGGGAGAGATTGTTTTTCTGGTGAGACCGGTATATCAGGGCAACCTGGTCTACCCAATTATGGGATGGAGCATAATGCTTCCGCTTTTGCCTTTCTGTCATAAAACTTCTCCTTATTTCTAGCCTGGATCTCATTAACAAGCTTCCATCCATTATTTTTTGTCTTGCCTTTAGTGCTTTGGAGAATAAGTTGATCCCCTCTTCTCTATGTCTCTCAAGTACTGGAGGACAGCTTTCATGCCTCCCTCCAATTCTTCTCTCCAATGCATTTGACATATCTAGGACCCTCAGCCATTTATCGTACAATTTAGTCTCCAAACCCTTTACCATCACCGCAGGAGCCGCGGTGGTGCAGTGGTTAGAGTGCAGTACTGCAATACTTCTGCTAATCACCAGTTGCCAAGTTTGGCAGATTGAATCTCACCAGGCTCAAGGTTGACTCAGCCTTCCATCCTTCTGAGGTGGGCAAAATGAGGGCCCAGATTGTTGGGGGCAAAAGACTGATTCTGTAAACCGTTTAGAAAGGGCTGTAAAGCACTATGAAGCAATATATAAGTCTAAGTGCTATTGCTATTGCTATTGCTATCTTGTTCCTCTTCTCTGCACATTTTCCAGGGTTTCAATTTCCTTTTTGTATCATGGTGACCAGAACTGCATGAAGTATTCCAAGTTTGGTCTCATCAATATGGCATAAAGCAGTACTATCACTTCTCGTAATCTTGATCATATTCCTCTATTGATGCAGCCCAGGATTATGTTGGCTTTTTTGGCAGATGCAGCACATTGCTGATTCATACTTAAGTGGTAGTCCACTAGGACATCTACATCTCTCCCATAGTTACTACTGGTGAGTCAAGTACCACCCATTCTGTAAATATATGTTTGATTTTTTCCTACCTAGTGCAGGACTTTACTTTTCTTACCACATAACTGCATCTTGTTTGATAGGGCCCAGTCTTTGTCAAGTTTGTCAAGATCCTTCTTGATCTTGAGCCTATCTTCCGAACTGTTAAGAGCCCCCTCCCAAAAAAACTTGGTGTCATCTGTAATTATGATGATTCTCCTTTTATGTCCTCATTTATGAAGATGATTAAGGGTATTGGGCCCAAGACAGAACCTCGAGGTACCCCACTGCATGCTTCCCTCCATGCAGTTCCATTGAGGACTACATGCTCAGGTACAGTTTGTCAGACAATTACGAATCCATGTGATGATGATACTGTCTATCCCACATCCCACATCTTACCAAGAAGTAGGTTGTGTTCTGTTTTGTCAAATAGCTTAATGAAGTCCAAATATATTATGTCCATAGTATTTTGCTGTTTCACTAATTTAGTCACTTTATCAACAAAAGGCAATAAGGTTTGTTGGGTATGATCTGTTTTTAGCAAACCTGTGCTGGCTTCTAGTAATCACCTTGTTCATTTCTAAGTGCTCACAATGCTTTGCTTAATTACTGTATCTTGACCAGGATTTTCTCTGGTATTGATGTCAAGCTGATTGGCCTATAATTTCCTGGATCCATTTTCCCCTTTTTGTAGATTTGAACCTTATCAGCCTTGCCAGGAGTTACCAGGGACATTTATATATTTCAGTGTATGCATTCTGCCAGTGACCTGTAGGTATAACATATGGACAAGTGGACATATGCAGTACATGATGCTGAGAATTCATTTTTTATTGAAACAAATTATTTATTGTGGGATGGGCAGCCCTATAAACCTGATGAATAAAAATTTTAAGGCAGAATCCAAAATATGAAGCTGGAATGTCACATTGTTAACCTATAAAACAGCTAAATAGCTTTCAATAGCTGTTGAATAGTTATTACCATGAGTCTGAACTAAACCAAATTAAAATATGATGTAGGTCATAGAGAACAGAATTGCACCATTAAAAACGTATATATAATAGATACACTTTATATGCATAAAAATACATTCTGAATCTGAACATTAGTTAATTGGCAGGCTTGATGGAATTGGATCGGTTCTGATTATTTGAATGAATTAAGTTTAAAATACATTCAATCATATGAATTTTATTTGAATATTTAAATTGATTTGAAATTGAGTCAAAAGTCTAATTTTGACAGAAGGGCCCAAGAAGACAAAAATGGTCATATTACAATGTATTTTACCCAGATACTAGTAAAGGTTTGCTGAATTGAATCAACATTACAATGACTTGCATAGCCCTACAAAATAAGCATTGATCATGAATGTTAACTATAAATCTGTCTTCAGCCACATCTAAGGGAATAAGAAAGGCACGTGGTAGTCCATTCAACCAGGTTGCATGAAAACTTTAAAAGTAACCAATACAAATTTTTTAAAAAGTCATAAAGGTCTTCAGAAAAAAAAAGTTTTACTTGTACCATCTAGTGACTAGATTCGCATATTGCCTACATCATAATGTGTTTTGTTTAGTTTTAGCTTAGCATGATGTTTGAATTTATCAAGCCATGGCCAATTCAACAAATTGTGATTAAGTCATGCCATGGATATGAACAACTTCCCTCCTTTAAAAAAAACTGTTATTAAATACTGACTTAAAATAATTTTAAACGTTACAGTTAGAAGAAGCTATGTAGACCCTTGTTCTGTGCAGAATAAAGCATCCACAACAGCTAACTGTCTTGCTTCTGCATAAACATAAATTGTGGACATTCTATTTCTCTGAGTAATTGATCACACTGTCAAATACTCTTCCTGTTACAAATTATTTTTTTTAACTACTAGAACATGCCTTCTGTAATATATGTCCATCCTTCCATGTCCTTCACCCAGGAATGATAAACAAGAGATCTTGAACTTCTATTGTTTCAAGAATTTGAAGAGTGCAGTCATCTTCCCCCTTCGTTTTTTTTTCAATGTTTCCAATACCTTCTTTTTCTCTTCATAGGACTTAGTTTCTGATCCCCTAATAATCCTTTTTGTCCTTCTCTGAACCTGCTTGCATTTCTCTGAATCTTTCTTAAAACATTTTGCTCAGAACACACTAATTCAGCGGTTCTCAACCTGGGGGTCACGACCCCTTTGGGGGTCGAACGGCCATTTCCCAGAGGTCGCCAAAGCCCTCTCTCGCCCCCCCCCGCCTTCACTCACCCTCTGCCTCTGCTGGATCGCCCGGTCGCCGTTCGCTTACCCCGCCCACTCCCAATCTATTGCTGCTCCGGAGTCCCAGCTGATGGCTAGAGGGAAAAAAACTTTAAATTCTTGCCGCGGGGCTTCAAAGAGCTAGCTGCAAAGAGGTAAATTCCTGGAGCAAGTTTTTTTCCCCCTAGCTATACTGAAAAGAGAAAGCAGGGTCTTAGCTGCAACGTGACAAAATGAGGCAGAGAGGTTTCTTTTTCTTTTTCCTCACCAAAAAAGGTAGGTACAAAACTGCAAACAATGGGAAATTTAGGGCAAGAGGAGGTTCAAGATTTTAAAACACAAAATAAAAAAAGCTCTATTTAACTAGGGAATTGTAATAATTGAGATACTATTAATTGTATATTGTGTTGAAAGCAGAAATGGTTAAGTTGTGGTTTGGAGGAATATATGGGGGAAATTATTTGGTTTATTATTATTGGTAAATATAATTAATTGATTTGTAAGAAATTGGATTGCATGGAAATAATTGGAATATTCATGTTCATATTGATAAATATAGAAAAAAGATAGTTATATAACTAATTGATTTATATTAAAATGTTGAATTTGTATTAAACAACTGTATTACATAATTAACCAATGTGAGGATGGATATAAAATAGATGACAATGCAAAGGGGTATAATATAGAATAGAAGGGAAAAATTGAATTTGATTAAGATTAAAGATGAGGATGAAGGGTAATATTGGTTTTTTTAAAAAATAGTTGAGGAATAAATATGGTAAAAAGGAAATATAGAAATTGTAAATTTAATTGAAATGACTAAATACTGTGTTGGAAGAAATATCCTTCTGGGTTCTGCTCCAAGTGGGGAAAAAGACACTGGAAACATGGAGACTGTTTGGAAAGATGTTTTAATAGTGGACAGGATCACATGGCTTGATGGGGCCCATTGTGTTAGTTTCTGTTGCTATTGTGTTGCAAATGTCCTTTGACAAAGGATTGACTTTCTGCCTCTGGCCCATTAACAAAGGGTGGGGGGCAGGAAGGTGGGAGCTGCTTTGTCTGTAAAATATGCTTCTCCATTTCTCATCCAGGGAAATATAATATTCTGCCTTTTTAATATTTCCTAAAATATTTCATTCTTCTAGGAAAGGGGTGGCTGCTAACCTCCTACAACTGTTTAAATTTGTGGACCGGCCAAATACTCTGTTCAAAGAAAATATGTTGTATGTTTGTATGTGTGTTTCTAATTATTGCTATTTATTGCTATTTGTTCTCTTTTATTCTTTAAAGTTTAACAATTCATTCTTTATCTTAATATCTTTATATTTGTTTGGGGTTGGCTTTCTTCCCTTTCATCTTTTTTATTGTACAGCAATCTTTCTCCTCAAACCTACCACCTTTGTCTTTTCTTTCTTACTTACTTTCTCTTCCCCCCCCTCTTCTTCTTCTCCCTACTTCCTCTTTCTTCTTCTCCTCCTCTCTTCCTCCCTCTCTTACCTTCACTCCTATTCTAATTTCCCTTCCCTTCCTTCATCCCTCTCTATTGCTGTATCCTTTTATGCATATGGACTACTCAGAGGGGTGAAAAAGTTATTTTTGACTGGTCCTCGCACTTTTGACCAGTCCTCGAACTTACGACTGTCGTCACATTTTACGTTTTTGCCCTATCTTGTCACCATGGTGAAGAGAAGCAGTTGTGAAATGAGTGACATGGTTGTTAAGAATGCTACAATGGGCATAAATGATGACCAGTCATAACTGCGAAGACCGGTCAAAAGTGCGAGGACCTGTCAGAAATCACATTTTTCAGCCCTCTGGGTAGTCCTTTTGTGCACAGGGACTACTCAGAGGGCTGAAAAAGTTATTTTTGACTGGTCCTCGCACTTTTGACCAGTCCTCGAATTTACGACTGTCCTCACATTTTACGTTTTTTGCCCTATCTTATACCATGTTGAAGAGAAGCAGTTGTGAAATGAGTGACATGGTTGTTAAGAATGCTGCACAGGCATAAATGTGAGGATGGTCATAAGTGTGAGGACCAGTCAAAAGTGCGAGGACCTGTCAGAAATGATTTTTTTTTCAGCCCTCTGAGTAGTCCCTATACACATAGCCATGGCCACCCGGTCACATGACCAGCTAGCCACGCCCACTCAGTCACATGACCTCCAAGCCATGCCCACAAAATAAGCCATGCCCACAGAACCGGTAGTAAAAGAAATTTAGAACCCACCCCTGGTTGGGGGTCACCACAACATGAGGAACTGTATTAAAGGGTCGCGGCATTAGGAAGGTTGAGAACCACTGCACTAATTGGAGTAGAATTTGACTAATGCAAAATTAGGTGGAGCTATTAATTCTCCTTACTTGAAAACTATTTTTCTCTTGATGTAGCCAAAATCGGTTTCTCTTCCTCCTCCTACATTACTACTGTCACTATTACTACTTTGTCTTCCTCCTCCTCTTCTTCCTCCATCATCCTGATGATTCATATTCATTTTGCTTTCAGTTCTACATATTTATTCTACATAATCTGAAATAGGGCAGGATATCAAAGATATATCAAATCAAGGCAGTACAAAGGTGGAACCCATAAAATAGCAAATGGTGTGACCAAAGTGATTGCTCCATCAGTCTCCATCAGTCTTGCCAACTAGTCAACCATTAGATATATGGACTACAACTCTAATGGAGATACTCTGTCTTCAAATAACCTGAGACAGTATCCAATTAGGAAAGGTTGGTAGGTAGGTTGGTTGGTTGGTTCAGAAACCAACTAAAAATGAAACAATAGCAGTATATTAAATTTGTGATAAGCCACTGCTTTCTAAGCTCTCTAATTTAAAGGTGCTAATATCTTGCTTTACTTTTTAGCAAAAGGAATCTGGTTACATAAACAAGAATGAAGAAAAAATGATAAAAAATGGGAAAGGCACAGTATTACAGTACAATTACACCTCGTGTTTGTATATAGCCTATTTTATTTCCTTGATTATGAATTATTTTGAAAATAGATATCAAGCATTACTGATCTCACCTCTATTACTATGTAGTAATAAGAAGTAAATGGGGTTTTGAAGTCTACAGGAGAATATAATATTACTTTCTCCTATGTATTATAAAGTACAGAAATCCAATAATGGCCTTGGACTGTTAACCATTATTCTTTTGAACTTTCAGTTAGCACTGCATTAAAATTGGAAAAGGCATCAGTTCTTGCATTTTAAGGCTTAATTTGCATTTGCATTAAACTCTCAGCATATTGGGTTATACCACTGTAAATAATAAAAAGATAATCATTGAGTGTCACTTTTGAGCACAAAATAAATTGCTCTTGAATATAATACTTTTTTAGCATTTCAAGAAATATGAATGATATTATAGGACTGTGGAAATATTGAAGTGGCACGTTCTGCCTGAGTGAACGTCAACAGTTTTTTTAACATAAATTATTTCTTTTTAAAATATAGCCATAGGCAGAAGAAAATTAAACCATTACTCAGACAATAATACATTGCACTTATTTGGGGGGATGACTTTTTTAAAAAAGGAAGGATATGAAGAAACTCATATATAGAACTGTAACCAAACTATTATTTTCAAAGAGTCTAAGTCTGTATTATGAGCTAAGATACTCTTTTCTTTAACGTAGAATTGCAGTCTTTCTTTCTCCCTACCACCTTATAGGAATTGTTTCCTTTTTAGGGTCTGCTGATAACAATTTGTGTTCGGCAAATAAGGAAAAATAAACACTGTGAGATTTCTAGTAATTTGATGTTCAGATCAGAAACACAAACACTTATTTCGGGAACTGTTTTTTTTTTTTTTTTACTTTTACTAATGTTTGATCTAACAGATGATATAAATGACTTTGATAAATGCAACATCATTGTTAGAACATAACTCAAGATTAGGATGACATGATACCAGTGGTGAGATTCAGCCAGTTCGCACAACTTCGAGAGAACCGGTTGTTAACTTTCTGAGCAGTTTGGTGAACTGGTTGTTGGAAGAAATCATTAGGGCAGAGAAGCGGTTGTTAAATTATTTGAATCCCACCACTGCATGATACCTACAGTAAATGGAAATGCTAATAAAACTGAATAGCAGAAAACAGAGATGGAAGAGACCTTTGAGGTCTTCTAGTCCAAACCCCTGCTCAAGCAGGAAACTCTATATTTGGACAGACAAATGGCTGTCCAGTCTCTTCTTTAAAACCTCCAGTGTTGGAGCACCCACAACTTCAGAAGGCCAGTCATTCTACTGATTAATTGTTCTGTCAGGAAATTTCTTCTTAGTTCTAGGTTGCTTCTCTCCTTGATTAGTTTCCATCCATTGCTTCTTGCTCTGCCTTCAGGCGCTTTGGAGAATAGGTTGACCTCCTCTTTTTTGTGACAGCCTCTTATATATTAGAACACTGTTATCATGTCACCTGTAGTCCAAAAGAACTGAAAGTGTATTTTGGTCTTTAGCTGCATCTAGTCAATTCATGCTAAATCATATGAAAAGCAACTGTTGAAAGCCTTGCTTAAGGTGTTCTGCCACCAGTGGCTTTAATAAGGATATGGAGCCTTGGGCACATCTTCTCCAAATCCATTTCTTCTCTCCTTTCATAAAGAACAGTCTTTCCCAGTTTACTTTCTTGCCAAGAAGGCTAAGACTAGGTTTAAGACAATGGTAGTCTAGCACATTGAACGGCCATCAGGCTGATGAAGCAGCTCTTTCAGAAATTGTGAAAGCCTTGATCCAAAATTTAAAAAATGTCCCGGAATTTATTGACATTAAACACCAGCAAGGATTGCTTGCTAAGACTCAGTTAACTTGCAATTAAAGGTCCAGCATAATGAATTCAATTCCAATCATTGCAGGGAACTATACAATGCTTATCTAAATGTAAGCTGGAACTTTTACGTCTATAGATTTTTTTTGTTCCTTCTTCAAAAGCTTGCAACAAAATGGTTGTGCCCATGCCAGAGTAAAATACAGCAGCTATTAACATTTACTTTTCAGTGTTAAGAAACCTTGCATCAGATTATGTGCAGCAAGCTCCTTTTTTACTATTAACTCACCCAGATCCATAAACTTCTAATAGCCGATGCTTGTTTTAAACAATTAGACACACATTTTATGGGTGCTATGAAGTCGAAGAGATACTTGGAACTCAAAACAGTAATATCTCTCTCTCTCTTTCTCTCTCTCTCTCCTCTCTCTCTCTCTCTCTCTCTCTCTCTCTCTCTCCTCCCTTCCTCCCTCCCTCTCTCCCTCCCTCTCTCTCTCCCTCCCTTCCTCCCTCCCTCTCTCTCTCTCTTCTTTGTAGTTTATGGATGAGAAAGAACAGAGCACCAGTGAGTTACAGGAAGGTAAAATGTAGCTTTGGGGAAATAAATGGAAGTAATTATGTAGGCTGAATGCAGTGTGATTTTTAAAATAAAACTGGAAGGGTTTACTTCTCTTATTTTACAATGCAGTTAAAAAATGCAGTAATTTTTCAGAAATCCTTCAGGGAGGATGTGCGATTGAAGAGGTAGTAATTAGTGAATCAGCGGATTGAGAAATCAGGGAAGCTGTTGGATTTTGTCTGGATTTATATTTATGGTTTTTTGGGGTATGTATTATGTTGTGAACCACTTAGAATCATTAAATAAAGGGGCATGCTAATTTACACAACTATATATTGGTAGAGAATATTTAGGGATGATTGTATTAATACATTTTTAAAGTACCATTTGAAGACATTTTAGTGAATTTTCCCCCTTGGTCCTTTCTCTAAACATACTCAACTCCTGTAACATTTTTCATATGTTCAACCTCCTAATTGTTTTTTGTTGCTGTTCTCTGCATTCTTTCCAGAGTCTCAACATCTTTTTTATATTATGGTGACCAGAACTGGATGCAGTATTCCAAGTGTGGACTTACTAAGGCTTTGTAAAGTACTAGAAGTTCACATAATCCTGATTCTAACTCTCTATTAAAGCAGCCTAAGATTGCACTGGCTTGTTTGGCTGTTGTTGGTTCATATTTAAGTGATTATCCACTAGTACTCTAAGATCCTGCTCACAATTACTGGCATTAGTCCTTACCTATACATGCCTAAATGTAGAACCTTACTTTTATCTATGTTGAATTTCATTTTGTTAGATAGGGCCCAATATTCAAATCTGTCAAGATCTTTTTGGGTTTTGAGTTTGTATTGTAATGTATTGGCTATTCCTGCCAGTTTAGTGTCATCTGCAAATTTGATGAATTACCCTTCTATTCCCTCATTTAGATCGTTTATGAAGATATTGAAGAGTATTCAGGCCAAAATGAAATCTTTGGTATCCCACTGCTTACTTCTTCCCATGTAGATGTAGTTCCATTGAGGACCACATGTTGAATATGATTTGTCAGCTAGTTACAGACCTATCTGATAGTGGTGCTGTCAACTAATTTAGTGCATGATGCCAGCAGGAATGTACTGTACAACCCATGGAACTAGTTCCTCCTGTCCCAATTTTTGTTTTCTTATCCTTCAGAGAAGGATGAAGGAAAGGCCTTCATACTATATTTGTAGGCATTTTTAGGAATGGAGGTGTATTTGTAAGCATATGTAGATGTATGCATGGTCATACACGCATACATGTACACACACACACACACACATGCATGCATGCATGCATGCACACACACACACATACACACACACACTGTTTCATAGTAAAAAACAAAGCAATTTTGTTAGTTAAATGAAGAAAAAGAATAGGCTTGCTAGTTTGCTAGCTTACTTGATGTAAACTAGTTTTAAAAATTCCACAAAACTTACTTGAATGAGCACATTATGCAATGAAGCCCCCTATCCCCCACATCCCACTGTTTCCAGTTCTGACTGTCTGTTTTGCTAGAAATTCTCTAGAGACAGGAAGGGAGGTTGATTGTCTCAACAATTTATGTGTTCAGTTGTTTTCTAACAGAAGAAAGACCAGTGATATGCAACTCTATCTGAAGGCAACTCTATCTGTATGCACGGCTATAATATGGAAATAATTCATCCTGGCTTTCAGTTGGTTGTAGACAAGACGGGCAGTGGTGTAGCACAGCTCTACATCTTGCATCTCATCCTTTCTTCAACCAATGGTGTTTTATATTCGTCTATCTCATAAAGGTCCCATTATGAAAGTGGTTATTTCTCCTGACTGACAAAGGAATAAATATTTTTGTTCAGAATCATTGTTAGATGTTCTGTGAATTTTTGTGACGTCTCTATTGATTTGGGAAAGGGGAGTAGTTTATGGAGGAAGGACCTATGTTTCCCATTCTAAGATACAATGTAATGCTATACTTTAAATCCTACCAGTAGCTCTCAATGATTCCCATCAGTGGTTATTTGCAGAAGTTCTACTAAAGCTTACTGTCCATTTAGGTTGTATAAAGATTCAAAGAGAAAAGGGTGACTTAGAATGTGCCTGGATGTTCACATTACACCTGTTAGAATTCCTTAAAGAAACTGTGTCACTTCTTGTACAGCAATCACCACGTAATCTTAGGAAAGTACACCTTTGGCTTAAAAAGACTTCAGCAGATAGCTTTCCCCCCCCTTTTTTTTAAAAAAAAAACCACAGATCTCTGCATTGCCTTTCTCCCTTTGTCTTTTTTCTTTCATTCATTCCAAACAGGATGGGAAAAAAATAGCATATTAGCAGTGAAGGAAGTTAAAAAAAAGATGCCAAGATCTGAAAGAATTTATATTGGCTTGATGCTTTTTTATCTCTATTCATGACTTCATTAATAGAGTGCAGTCCAGTATATCAAGGCCAGGTTAAATTAGATTGGGAGGAGCTGAAAATTGTTGAGAGAATAGGATAAAAAATGATTTCATAAAGCAAAGGGCAACAAGATAGCCAAAAATGTACTCAGCAAAATCAAATATCAAAAGGTTAAAAATATTCCCAGAGGCATGCTCATGTTTAACCTTCTAACTTGAAACTTTTTTTCTTCTCATTTGGAAAACTCTTTTTCACCTTCTGCACATTTTCTTTGAATCTTCCTGCTACTTAAGGCTCATCCTTAACGTCCCCCTCACTGCAGTAAGAACATGCTTCAGTAATAATTTTTATATGATGTAATAAAGATGGCACATTCTTGCTACAGTTAGAGGCATGCCCTCATGACATTGCCTTCATCTCATCTCCAGCCCACAGCGGAGGCTGCTTAAAGCTGACTTTAGCCACCCTGGTTTTAAAATAGTGTTTTTCCTCTTTTTTTGCAAGAGTCAGTTCTCAGCCTGAAAAAGACTCAAGCAACTATCAAGCCACAGCTGCAGGGTCTCCCTTTAGCAAGAAAAAGACTCCCTTGTCTCCAGTCCACCATGAGGCTGTGAGAAAAAGAATCTGTCTTAAGATACGCATGGATGTATTAGTTCTGAACTGAAAATACTTCGCTTGAGTATTGTTTCAATTTTATTGTTATGATAATTGTGCTAAAGAGAACCCTGCAATATTTATCATTGGAAGGAAAAAGCACTTTTAGTTCAGGTGGTCTGATGTTCTCCAGATACAATTTTTTTCCAAAGACATGATCTAGTTGGTGATTCAATTATGGCTGGGATTTGTCCACTCCTTTTGGCCACTTAATATTCTGTGAGCTTCTCTCCTTTGATTTCTGCCCATTATAAAAAACCTGGCTTGGACTCCAAGAGATACCAGACCCTTAACTACTACAGGAATATCTGGATATGTAATACCTGATTGATACTTTCGAAAATATTTGTCAGGTTTTACCTGACTTCCTTATATACCCAAGCTTAAAGCTACTTCGAATGTGCCCTAGACCTATTTTTGTAAACATGGCATTAGAGGCTTTCTTTTTTTAAATAATAGTTTTGTGTTTAAAAAGTAAAACCAATGCTCTCTTGAGATTGCACTAGTTCTGTGCTGTACAGGATGATGATTTAAACCAGGAAAAAGAACTGGATGCCTGTAAGGACCTGCCTCAGCTACCTTCTCAGGAAAGCATGACTCTTGAAACAATTTGCATTTTAAAAGGAACTTTTACTGAGAGACAATGACTGCAGAGAAGTCAGGCGGAGTCTAAAAATTCCCGCGCGAAGCATTAAACTAGTTTCCCCTGTTCAACTCCCACCCAATACCGCATGTCTACAATTAGCTAATATGATGCTGCAAAGGTGTTATGAGAAGTCTGAGGCGGGATGATGATAACAGGTCACCCTCGGGGTGCCGCGGCTCTGGGTAACAGGTTGGAACCAGGTGATAGAGAAGCCATCCTGATGGTCCACTCCTCCCCCCCTCATTCCCCAAGAAGTTACAGCAAAAGCGAAAGCATTCCAAGCATTCATCCCCCAAGAAGAATCCCCCCTCCCCTTCAGAATGTCAGCATTCCAGTAGGAACCTGACATGCTACTCCCCAGAAGAAAGAGATCCACACCTGGAGGAAAGAAAATAATAAATGGGGAAAAAGAAAAAAAAATGGTTATGGTCATTTTGGCTTATCAGGGAATTGATTATGGAACATTTAAACAACTTAGGGGCCTTAACATGCCACTTATCTACCCATTCATTCTAGGCCCCAGGAGCTTGGTCAATCTCTACTTCTTTGGCTAGCAAGCACCAGTCATGGAGACGAGCTGGGGCCCCTCTTGCGATACAAGCAGTATAAAGGTTGTCGTTCAGCCCATCTTTGAAACAACTCACTAGGATGTCTTCTGACCAGTCAGGATGACAAGCTAGATCTTGAAATTTCTCAATGTACTCAGCCACCAGCCAGTGTCCCTGCTGCATGGTTTTTATGCAGGCCACCCCAACAATGCCCTTGAAGTGATGTCCCAGTGCCTGGAGGCTGTGCGGATCTGGATAGGGAGAAACAGGCTCAAGCTCAACCCTTCCAAGACTGAGTGGCTGTGGCTCCCGGCATCCCGATATAGCCAGTTGACTATATCACTGACTATTGGGGGTGAGTCTTTGGCCCCCACAGAAAGGGCTCGCAATCTGGGAGTCCTCCTGGATATGCAGCTGTCCTTGGAGGAACATCTGACGGCTGTAACCAGGGGGACCTTTTGTCAGGTTCACCTGATTCGCCAGTTGCAGCCCTTTCTTGATCGGGATTCCCTGTGCACAGTCACTCACGCCCTCGTCACCTCTCGCCTTGACTACTGCAACGCTCTCTACATGGGGCTCCCCTTGAAGAGCACCCGGAGGCTCCAACTGGTCCAGAATGCAGCAGCGCGGGTAGTGACGGGAGCAACATGGCGCTCCCATGTAACACCGCTCCTGCGCGAGCTGTACTGGCTCCCGGTGGTCTTCTGGGTGCACTTCAAGGTGTTGGTCATCACCTTTAAAGCACTCCATGGCATAGGGCCTAGCTATCTTCAAGACCGCCTGCTGCTACCGACGACCTCCCATTGACCCGTGCACTCCCACAGAGAGGGCCTCCTCAGGGTGCCATCAGCCTAACAATGTAGGCTGGTGACCTCCAGGGGAAGAGCCTTCTCTGTGGGGGCACCTACCCTCTGGAATCAGTTGCCCCCAGAGATAAGGAGAATCCAAGACCTCAGCGCCTTCCGCCGTGCCCTTAAAACCCATTTTTTCCAGCAAGCCGGGCTGGCTTAAGAAGAAATTTTAAATGTTTTAATTGGTTTGTGATTTTTAATTTTGGGGCCAAATTTATATATATATATATTAATTGTTTTTTAATATTTGTATTTTATGTTCTTAATTCTGGCTGTACACTGCCCTGAGTCCTCAGGGAGAAGGGCGGTATATAAATTGGAAATAAAATAAAATAAATAAAATAAATGTGGTCGTGGGCTTTGCAGTCTGCTGGGGGTCTTCAAATTGCCATTTTAGGGCTATCATGAATCTGTTGAAGTTTCTCAACTTAGGGGCATTCGCGTTGTGGAGGCTCACCATTCATCTGGCCACAGCCCCCTCTTTAGCCAATGTGACAATCCGTCCTTCAGTAGGGATCTCATGGCCATACTTCTGCATGTAGGTGAGAATGTGGGCCAAGAAAAAGCTTAGTTGTTGAGGGCCTTCATTGAACTTTATGTTGGGGGGGTCTTCTGTTTTCAAAGAGTTGCCCTATTACCTGCTCTCGAGATGTTTGCTCCCCTTGAGCCCCCCTGTGGATTCCTTGCAGCCACCCCCATGATGTTGTACAGGGATGAGGCTTTCCCATCTCAATTTTCTGCTCTGCTCTGATGGCTGTCATCTCCCAACATCCAAGCTAAAGCCTCTCATGCCTTCAGGCTCTGGAAGGCATCCATTTCATGGCTTGTTTCATGAGAAGGTTGGCATGGTCAGGTTTGTCCCGTTCCTCCGCTTCAACTTCCAGTGTCTCCAGCTCATCTTTCCCTCCGCACCGATGACTGCCTCAGGTGAGGGTTGCTCCCTTTGTTCTCCCATCCCAGTCGCCTTCTTTCAATGCATATGGACCACCTAGGCTTAGTTGAGTCACCCAGACTTATAGCTTCCTCCTTCCGTTCAGCAGAGTTTGCTCCTGGGTAGGTCTTGGCAGAGGCCTCCTCCCAGCATTCAACTTCTTCTTGATCACTGTCTTGAATAGACATCATTTGCATGATCCCCAGGTAGGACAGATGCCTCTCTGGGTTGACCACTTTTTCAGACTCCGCCTAATGTAAGGACCTGCCTCAGCTACCTTCTCAGGATAGTATGACACATAAAACAATTTGCATTTCAAAAGGAACTTTTACTGAGAGACATTGATTGCAGAGAAGTCAGGTGTAGTCTGAAAATTCCTGCATGAAGTGTTAAGCTAATTTCCCCTGTTCAACCCCCACCCAGTACCCCATATCCACAATTATTCAATATGATGCCACAAAGGTGTTATGAGAATTGTGAGGTGGGATGATGATAACAGGCCTTGGGATGCCACGGTCATGGGTAATGGGCTGGAACCAACTTTATTATTATTATTTATTAGTCATAATCCTATGCCGCCCACACTCCGAGGACTCTAGGCGGCTTACACCAAAGACAGTATACTAAATAGCATATTGCCCCCAACAATCTGGGTCCTCAGTTTACCCACCTCGGAAGGATGGAAGGCTGAGTCAACCTGGAGCCGGTGAGATTTGATCCGCTGATCTGCTGAACTAGCAGTCAGCTAAAGTAGCTGCAGTACTGCACTCTAACCACTGCGCCACCTTGGCTCATTTGGGAAAGAAGGCCCACTATTTTCCTCTAATTCCCCAAGTAGTTACGACAAAAGCATTCAAAGCATTCATCTCCCAAGAAGATGAATGCTTCCCTTCAGAATAGCAGCATTCTGGCAGGAACCTGACAGTGCCTTACTGATTCTTCCACCAATTAATGATTACAGATTTTAGGCAGATTTTTCCTGACAAGGGATTTCAGGTGACAATATCTCTCATTGGTTTTATTACTGGACTGGTGGAGAATACCATTTTACTGATATCACAGACTGTTTCTAGGTGTTGCCTAGAATTTTCTTCCATTCTGAATTGAACTGAAGAAACTTCTTGGATGAGAAGTGAAACATGTTGAAGAAAAAGAAAAAAAAGTTCAGTTGCATTTTTTACAAAAGCATCTTTGGGACAACCATGACCGGATAACCTCCATGGACACAAAAAAACAAATCCCATTTGTGGCTCAGATGTTTATTGGTCAGGTACATGGTTCCTACAAGAACCGTGAACTCCCAAGAAGATATTGTTCAGAGAAAACTATCAACTTGAGAGATTGCCAGTATCAATCACCCAGAGTCACTGGGAGTTGGGCAACACATACACTTAATAAGTTATTATGGTTGGTCACCCAGTCAGCCAGAGGTTTACATGGCATTTTGGTTTACCTGTCAAGTTTTTTCCAAGGACCTGGGATAGGGAAATGTTGTTTGATGGTGATAAAGATATTGTCACAGGATATAAACTGTTTCAAGTAAACCTGCCTTTTGTGAATGACTGATGAGTATCTTGTGTACAGGTGATACTCCAGATATTTTGAGATGTTTTAAGATTGTACCCAAGGCACCTCTTACTATTGGTACTACATTTTCTTTCTTTTGCTACAGTCATTTATTTCTTTTTCCAGTCTTTATATTTTGTGATCCTCCCCTCCCCCCCCCATTTTCTTTTCTATTCTTCTGTATCCAGGTATGGCAATGTCAGAAGGCTGTAAAGCATTATGAAGTGGTATCTAAAACTAAGTACTATTGCTATCCAGACATTTTTTGTTTTTCTTATCAACAGTTGTTATGCCTGGGGTGTTGAGGGGGCAGATGTTTGTCTGTTTAAAGTCCAGACCACTTTAGCTTCTTCATTTTCTGTTACTTTGTCTATTTTGTGGTCCCACCAATTCTTGCTTGCAGGCAAGTGATACTTCTTGAAGATCTTCCGATGCACTATTGTTGTTGTTTTGTGATGCCATTGTTTGTAGTCAGTCTGTGAATCATCTTGCAGCGGCCAGCTAGACGGTCCATAGTTCCTTCAGCTTCTTTCTATTGATATTTTTTATTAGTTATTTCATTATATATTATTATTTGGGGAACTCCACTGTCATTTCAGTCACAGCATTGAACAGTTAGGTAAGGAGGCCAGGAGAGGAGCAGCCATCCCACCTCTTCCCTGAGGCCAAGTTCACACACAGGATCTCATATGAACTTATCTGAGGAGCGGTGTTGCAAGAATCTCCCAGAAGATAACAGTAAGAGCCATTCTCCCAGCCCTGCCTTGGGATCCTAGCTAGTGCTATACTTGAAACCAAACTCAGGTGGGCATATTCCAAGAGGAAGCCTCCTTCCTCCACTCCCATCTAAGACAGTAACTACAAGGTCTGCTCCCTTATAGATGAGGACAGCCTTATTGCAGGCTGATCTGCTTGGTTGTGCACTTAATTTCTTTTCTAGTTTCCCCCCCTCACCCTCTCCAGTTTCCTTTACATGTTCTTTTGAATGTTAGACTTTTTCACCATGTGGGAGGTTTATATTTTATTGTTTAAGAGGTAACTATTTGTCAAACGTCATATTGAAGGTGAATTTCACTTGTAATTGAAAGTTGCTGTTGAAAATGTATGTCCCAAGTTTAGAGGCTCTTTCAAGTATGACAAACGAATCTTTCCAAACCGGTAATTTGCCAGACCAAATCCCTGACACGTGGTGTTAGCAGTGCTACTTTTTCCTTCTTAGCTATGGATAATGACAAAAAAGAAGAATGACACACTTTTATCCACCTATGGGTCCCCCCTCTTTTTGAATATGCAAAAAAAAAAAAATAGTTGAATAATGTATTCAGTTCAAACATGCATAGGTAAATGTAATCTTCCTTATGTTCTGAATGTCCGTTTCCAGAGATGGTGCATGTTGCAGTCTAATAACTTGCATACCTTGATATTGGCTCATAAGGACACATATCTTCTTCATAGAGGCTCCCCTTCCCTTCCATCCAAAATGTTTGAGATGGAAAAATCCCAGATTAGTTGTCACAAGCAGAGGTGGGTTTCAGCAGGTTCTGACCAGTTCTGGAGAACTAGTAGCAGAAATTTTGAGTAGTTCGGAGAACCGGTAAATACCACTTCTGACTGACCCCACCCCCATCTATTCTCTGCCTTCCGAGTCCCAGCTGATCGGGAGGAAATGGGGATTTTGCAGTAACCTTCCCCTAGATTGGGGAGGGAATGGAGATTTTACAGTATCCTTCCCCTGGAGTGGGGTGGGAATGGAGATTTTACAGTATCCTTCCCCTGCCATGCCCACCAAGCCATGCCACGCCCACCAAGCCATACCCACAGAACCGGTAGTAAAAAAAATTGAAACTCTCCACTGGTCACAAGTGGTATCAGTATCTATACTATGACTGTCTACCCAAATCCAGCTAGTGTGTCAGAACTTTCTGGGAATACAAGTAGATCTCAATTTACAACAGTTTGTTTAGTGACCATTCAAAGTTACAGCGGCCCTGAAAAATGGGACTTGTGACTGTTTTTCACAGTTATGGCCTTTGCAGCAGGTCATTTTCAACAGCAACTTTCAAAGGTTACCACCTTTGAATGTGATCATGTGATCACATGTCATGTGATCAATGTTCAGATGCTTGGTACTTGGTTCGTATTTGTGACCTTTGATGTGTCCCAGGGTCTTGTGATCACTTTTGGATCTTTTGACAAGCAAAGTCAATGGGGAAGCCAGATACACTTGATAGCCAAGTTACTAACCTATCAACCACACTGATTCACTTAACAATTGGGGCAAGAAAGGTTGTAAAATGGGGGCAAAACTTACTTAACAAATATCTCACTGAACAACAGAAACTTTGGGCTCAATTGTGGTCGTAAGTCAAGAAATACATGTAGATGGAGCATTCGTCAACCTTGCAACATGGACGGTGGTTTTTATCAAAGCGATGGTCCCATTATTTCACTGTGGCTCTTGAATGTTCTCTTCAACTTTTGGTTTCCTGAGAGAATTTGTTCATTTGAAAGAACTGGAAGATAGCTACACTGCAAATAGAGTAAATATTGTGGTGCATTCAGTGACATCCAGATGAAAATGTATAGTCACACCTATAATGGAGCAACAGTGGTGTTTTAGAGGGCTCTACTTTTATTGTATCTTTTATGAAATACTTAGTTAGCCTTTTCATCTGGTTTACAAAGGTTACACTAAGCAGTCTAGAGGCAAATTCAGTTGACTATTTCATAGCCTACTTATGAAGGTAAAGTTTGAAATTAGATGCTTTGAATTTCTGCTGAACCTTTGTGTTATGTGGTAATATCATCTGGAGCTGGACCAATATTTTTGGAATGATTTGCAATGACTGTGGCTTGAAAAAGCAAATATGATCCTTATGCGCATCAAGTGAGCTACCATTTTATTGATGATGATGATGTTATGCATTCAGTCGTATCTGACTCTTGGTGATCCTATGGACCAGGCCTCTCCATGTTTTCCGAACTTGCATACTTACTTCATTAGACTGACCCATCATGTACTGAGGTTTATGTATATACGTATGTATTTGTTTATGTAGGTATGCATTGAAATTGCAGCACATGCAGGACATTACTGTTTGACTGTTAAGGAGAAGAACCAAATGTATTACATTGGTTGCCCAGAAGTAGCTGCTCCATGTCACAGAGTCCTAAATCATTAGCAGTGTCCACCAGCCTTCATGTTAAGATGATCTGGGGAGATCCTTTTTCAGAGTTCTTACCTGTGGATCTTATGCACAGTATGGTTATAAGAAATTAGAACTGAAGGAATCCTTTTCTTTGAACATTTGTTGAGATCAGACTCTCTTTCTGAAGAAAACTGTTTAATCGTAGTAAAACTAAAATGCTGCATTTCGTTTTATTTTATAACAAATTGCTTTGTTGGACAGTGATTCATGCTTCCTCAGAAGGAAAAATAGCTTATAAATGAAAGGAATAAATCTTTATCGCTGACCATTTTTCAAACTTCCAAAAATAAGTTAACTGGAAAATGTACATATTTGAATGATACCCTCTGTAATCAGTTACTGATTTTATTTTAGACCTCTGCCCATAATGTTGCAAAGCAATTGTAGTAGCTGTAGCAAAATAATTTAATGCTATTGCTTCGCATGCCCTTATTTTAGACTGAAACCAGATGTTGTTTTTGCATGCAGTAATGAAGCTTCGTTTACAACGAACATATTGAAAAATGCCATCAGTTCTAGCTAAGCCACTATTTTGTAAACTTTGGCATAAATCGTGTGTGTGTGTGCTAAACAAAGTAGCTCCTGTATATTTCTGTTGCCTTAGAGACTGAAACATCTGTATCCTATCTGTGCAGGCAAGTGATGCAGACATGGTAAGATATGACTTCCTTGCATTCCTCTCTTCATCTTGTTGTCAATAGTACTGTTTTTGGGGGGCAATGTGTAGGGCTTCCTTTACATTGTAGAGTAACCTGGTTGTCTAGCGTAACATAATCTGGGACAGCTTTTTATGAAGCTCTTCTAACTCCAAAGTCAGCATGCTGCCCTACGAAAAGATGCTCTCACACAAATAATTTTTCAAGATGAACTTGGAGGGACTTGAAATGATTGTTGTTCTGGTGATAATTGTGGCATTTGTGAAAGCCCTGGAACATATGGGACTGCTGGAAGATACAGATGCAGGTAGGATGCTAAAGAAGAATTATTGGTGTGTGTTTTGTTTTGGGGTTTTTTTTTGGGGGGGGGGGTTGCTGGAAAAGCTTTTTTCCAAAGGATAATCACTTTGTTTTTTTGTTTTTTTTTAACCTGCAATAAAGCTGGAAGGGAGAAAATTACAAGTGAGCTTCACGGTTGTTAAAAAACCATGTTAGAGATCCCTAGATATAAATGTGTGTGTATTTGAAGGTATGTTTGTTACTGCCTACCTGTACAGTATGTAGCTTTGTTTTCAACAAATGAGATTACTGTACTAAATTGTTTTTAATAACATTAACGGCATGTTATGCATAAATGGTAAAAATGATGTTTGTTACCCCTAATCTCTCTGTTCATAAACTTTGATACCCCAGTCTATTTCAAAGGAAATAGACTACTGCAGGAAACCTTGTTTACCAAATACGTTTTCCTACCACAATAATATTCTAAGCTTTTTGCATTGATTTTTTTCTTTTTTTTATATTGTTGTACTTTTTAGCAAATTAATATGTATGCAAAATCATTCCTGAGACTTGGGAGCCTGTAACAACAACCACCACAACAAAAAAACTTCACAGAAAAATGTTAACATCCAGTTCACAAAAATATCAATGTGAAGTTATGAAATTATACTTAGATCGTGCATGTTTAGAGAAACTCTTGACTATTGTTGCTTTTGATACTATTGTAGAGGAAAGTATACTTTACACTGACATAAAAGCAGAAATAGATGGCATAAAAATGAATGTATATTTTAAAAAATTAAACAGAACAGCAGTTTTAGAAGAGAAGTCAGTGTTGCTGTTATAGAAATAATGATTTATGTGAAATGTGCTTTTATTGTATATGCTTTTGTATGTACAGTAATACCGACATACAGTGTCTGTCTCTCTGTGTGTGTGTGTGTGTGTGTATAAACATGCATTTAATTTTTATTCCAAAGTCCATAGCACATATTAGCCCCACACATACTAAAAAAAAAAGTATATGGAGCAGTTAATGATGGTTCCTATCACTATATATAGTCTTAGATTCTTTGAAAACAAAACTTCATTAAAGTTTATATGCTTCAATTAATATATAACTTGCATGTTAATATGCATTATTCTTATAACAGTTTCATTGTATCATATGAATTTAAGTTTAAAGAAGAAAGTACATAATATTGAATATTGGACATATATTATAAACTACCAGATTTATTGTTAGGGTTATCATTTCTGCCTGTTAAGATTGCAAGGCAGGAAATGCATATAGAAAAATATTTTTGTTTTGCCTTCTATTGCTTTCAAGAGGCTGTAAACACACATCAGAAAAAGTTATAAATGCACTGTGAGGACAGTAACATTCATCTGCAGCTACACCAAGGTATTGTTTTGTTTTGTTTTTATTTTAAGGAATAAAAATTAAAGTCATTTAATATTCTGTCAAGTATAGAAATGGAAAAAAATGAGATACAAAAACAAAACAAATACTGAAAAATTTTAGGAAGGTTGCATAATTATACATTTTGTTTTTGTACCTATTGCATGCTTACTTTGTTTACATGTGATACTTCTGTACAAATACACATACATATAAGAAATGGCTGTCACATTATACCTGTTTTAAATTTGTTTCAAACAAAATATTCTTCAGTATATTTATTATTATTATTATTATTATTATTATTATTATTATTATTATTATTATTATTAATTATTAATTAATTATTATTATTTACCTGGAATTATCTGAAAACATCTTCATTTCTTTGGTAATGCGTTCTCTGCTGTCTCAGGACATGGAATGTTTAGTTTTTGTCATAGTTAGGGTCCACCCCTTTCATGCAATCTTAAAAAATGTAGAAATCATGCTATGTAGCTGGTCCAAATTTAAAGACACCCATCTTTTCGCTTCATTACCAACGTGTATATTCCCTGCCTACTTTTATATGGGGGAAAACTACACTTGATATGGAGGTTTCCACATATAGAGATGTTATTATATAGATGTTCAGTTTTCAGTATTAAAAACCAACTGGAGAAGGCAGTTTTGTGGAGGCAAAAATACTGTCATAAGGAGTACATAAGGAGTTTTTTAGATAGCATAATGCACCCAGAATATTTAGCCCAGGCATGTCTTGCACCTGAGTTCGTTCATCAGCTACGCTAGGCATGGTATAAAGAGCAACTTCAGAGGACTGAGAAGGGAAGGTTATGCTTTGAAAGGATGGAAAGGTTACTAAACAATATAATACAAAACAAAACAATCTTGCAACAAGGGCTGTCCTACAGGGTACAAGAGAAACAGCATAAGACGGTTACTGTAATTGAGCAGACAACACCAAGAATACACACAACTAGGTTACTAAATGTTATTCCTTTTCTTGTGGCTGCAGAGATGTTTTAATGAATATCGTCTGAGTGTACCATGAAATATGTGGCTTTCAAGTTACTCATAGTTCTGAGTGGATTTTTACATTCTTAGTACTCTTTCCTTCTTGCACTGTTCACATTTCAGGAATTAAACAAGAGCCACAAGTTCATCTTGTAACCAAAGTAATCTTTGCGCAATCTCCTTGTAAAAATGTACAGATTTCAACCCTATTTTTCCCCTTTCTAGAAGAAAAATGTATACTGTATACTAGAATCAATGCAGTAATTCGATCCATTTTCTACTGATTCTTTTAGAAGGTCCTAATAAAACTTTGGACTCACTTTTTTGTTTTATAGACCTATAAAAATGGCTGGAAACGTATTTTCAAAATGTAAAAATATAAACAAACAGATATTCTGAATTATCTGTTCATTGATATCACTAAGATTAAAACAAGCAACAAATGATAGCTAGAAATTCTGTAGGGCAGCAAGATTGGGATGGTTGCATTAAGATTTTCTTTTTGAAGTTCAGCTGCTGGATTGTCCAAGGTTGTACAATGCTAATGGGACAATAATTATACCAGAGCAAAAAATGCTTCTAAATTCTGGCATTAATTCCTCTCCTGTAACTCTGGCACGCTTTCTCGAAGTTCACTGTGTTTTCAGGAGTGGATTTAGGGTGGCAGATTGGGGTGCAGCAGAAAACTAAAGTTAGGAATGCCTTGTGATATAAAAAGAGTTGTATTCAGTTGGTCCCTAATGTAAAAGTAGCTATAATTACCACAGCACATTTATAATATGCAATGAGAAGCTTTCAGTTTTGTTGCTTCGTTTTAAGAAGTTACTAGACAACCTGTGGTCCATTGGGTCATTCTTTCTGTATACATTATAGGCTTCTGCTGTTTACCCAGAAGTATTGTGAGAATGGGATGCTGGATTGGAGAATGGCACAAGGCACCTTGGTTAGAAGGTCTGGCAGGGGCAATTGAGGTTTTGTAGAATGCTGCTTGCCTGACAAGGCATGGTAGAGAGTTTTGGGTGGCATTTCTATCAATTGATTAGCTGATACAGTCTAACTATTTTAAATTACTTACTACTTTGTGAGACTGTTTATTCACTTATTGAGCTCAAGGCAAATTGTAGCCAACATATTTCAAATCCCAACTTTCACAATTAATTTATAAAGCATCTTTTTGCAATGTAGAATTTTGTCTTGAGTCATTATTCAGCATTTCATAATGCTTCATGTTTTACTTCACATGGGGCTTCCATAGGTCAGTGACTTTTTTTATTGAAAATAACCTTCAGTGATCTACTTCAGTTCTGTTTCTAAATGACAACTTTGTGCAGATGCTAGCACAAATATCTGATAAGTCAGATATTTTTCTTTCTTGTTTAGAAAATTCTGAACTATTAAATGAGGATCTTGACTGAATCCATAAAAGAATCCAATAAGGGATCATTTTCTGCATCTAGTCCTTCTTTTTTAATATTTCTAATTTTCAAAGTCTAAATGTAATTGATGTGACTTCCATGGCATTATCCAGCAGGTCCTTGGCAGAAGACATTATTATTTTGTTCAGCTTATTGTTGCTTTCTGTATCACATCCATTGGGGAACATTTGAGTTAACTGCATAGATAGCTGGTCTTTTAGTTTCCAAACAACGGGCTCTCACAGGAAGCCATGCTGTGTTTCAACATGGATGACCTAAAGGATATATTTTAGTTCTATATAATAAAAGATGAGAACTGTGAGATTTGCATGTGTTAGATATTTTACTCTCTTTGAATTTTATATAATTTCTAACAAGCACCCACACATTTCCCACAAATGATACTTTTGCATCCAAATCTGCTTTTTAAAATTTTATTTCCTCTTCATTATGTATGTAAACATTTTCATACTGTTCTTCATTCTGTAAATAATGAGAATAATAAAACCTGATCAAATAGAATAAAATGTAGCACTTATCTAAAATATACGACCTCATAAGGCAATTGGAGATTAACATCTCTGAGCAAAAGTTTGATCTAGCAACAAAATTAACTTCAGAAAATTTTCAGAAGTCAAGAAGGATTTATCAAGAATAACACTTACTTCACTGAAAAGATCTAGTAGCTTCCTAACCAGGTTATGAGAATGTTGTGGACCTAATATACTGTATGATTTCATGTATTGATTTCAACAAACAAATCTGATTAACAAGCTAGTGAAGTATAAGCAGGATGTATAACAATTAAGTGGAAATTAAAATTTGTACTCAAAGAATGCCCATCAATAGCTTCTTATCCATTTGGACAGAGATATGGTATCACAAACTTCAGTCTTGGGCTCTCTATCAATTAACCTATTTTCTTAATAATATGAAAGCAGAGTAAAAGGAAAAAAATTGCAGGTGACCCTAAATTAGATTCTATAATTCATAGAATGCCATCTTTCTAACCCCTTACTCCATGCAGGAATCTTTTTTAAAATCTTCCTCAGTTACCTAGCCTTTACTCGAACACTTTCATGAAAGGAAGCCCATCAATTCTCTAGATAATTAATTCCACTGTCAAACTCCTCTTATTGTTAAGAAGGCCTTCTACTATTAAATCAGAAACTTGCTGTCTATAAAATAAACCCATTCTTCTTTGTCCTTTTCTCTGAAGCAATAAAGAATAGGTCCTGATATTTTTTCTGTCCAACACCTTTTCAAATCTTTGAAGAGTGCTACTATGTCTCTACCATCTCTGCTTACAGTTTTCTTTTGTTAAAGGTAAACTTTATCATTTCCCTTAATCTGTCCTTGTGTGCTATTCCTCTGCTCATCCTTCTTTTCGCTTGTTCCTCCAAATCATTAATAAAAATGTTGAAGAGTATAGCCCCCCAAATTAGCACCTCACTAATTAAAAACTGAAATAAGGTTGTGTTAACAGGACTTCTCGCTCATAAACAGTGGCATATCCATTTCTCCATCCATTGGCAAATGGCATAAGAATTTGTCCTTCAGTTCTCACTGGCTGTCCTGAAAGGCTGGTGTGTAAATGAGAAAATAGCCTATAATGAGGGGGTGGTGACAGCAAGGACACTTAATTTTCCTTTTATTGTTCATCCCCATACACAAATTACCTCAGAATCTAAATGCCTAAAGGGAAGAATAGGTTTGTGGCCTTAATACAGACAGAATTAATACAAAATTCGGTCCCATAATCTGTGTTCCTTAACAGTACCGACTGTCACTCTTATCACCTAATGGGCTGGTATGAATGTGTGTGGAAGCAACAATTTGTTAAACTGAACTCCTGAAGCAAATAATTTAAAAAAACAGATCATTTATTTCATTTGCTTCTTATCCCAAAAATGAAGGCAGAAGTGGTGGCACAGCAAGACCACGCAAAACTTCAGTTTGGACATTTGATTTGGAAAAGAAATCTATTAAACTTCAGAATTAGAAGTTCCTTCAGAAGTCAGGTCAACAATTGGAATTGATTTGACTTTCCAAATCAAATTGCTCCAACTGAAGTATTTAATTCAAAACATCAAATCAATTGACTTTTCAAGTTGAATCAATATCGCAGAGTGAGCCAACTTGATTCAATCAAATCAGCCATTCAAATCAAATTGCAACCAATTGTACGCAGTATGCAGCTGTCTTTTTTTAAGCTGTGGAGAAAAGTACTGAACTTGATTCTAGATTTCTTAATCTACTTAGTTTCAGATTTTCTATTGCAATACTCATTGTGAATTGTCTCTTTAAAAAAAAGAAAGAAAGAAAGATTAATGGTGATAGTCATACATTGTGTGGACTTTCCACTTTTTTTTTTTTTTTTGTACTTTGAGATCACACATATTTTCTAATACTAAGGACATCTATGATTTTTAAAAATGGTCTGTTGTTCCCTTAAGTATTTAGCATGTGATGGGCACTGAAAGAATCTGCTTCATTTTTATTGATGCAACACCACAGACTAACCACCAGCAAACTATTGAGCTAAATTCATCTATCTTGGAGAAGTGCCAGTTACTTAATTTTAATAAAAGTTAGATTTACATTATTCTAATCTACTGGAAGAATGAATAAGATGGAAATAGATTTTAAGAAGCATCTACTATCTTAGATGTCTGATCTCGATTTGCATCTGCCAGGCAGATAGTGGGTGGTGGAGGGAAATGACTAAATGAGCATTGCCACACTACAGCATAGACACTGTCTCTTTTGTATGTGCATTATGATATTGTATGTCTGTATGTAAGGAATACAGTTTAAATTGTGACATCATGATACTCACTTCATCATTCTGCTGAAACTGTTGAATGCTGAGTAGGTTTGATTATAGTGAGCTTAGCATTGTTCATTCCTGTCAGCCTTCCTAGCTAAACCAGAGAGGTCTAGATGAACTAATTATACTTCTTTGCAAACTACATTAACAGAATTTGGCAAGTCTGAAAGTACAAACCTCCCACTTCAATTATATCTGCTTGACCCATTAAAGTGGGTGCTTCCTAAGTTTTTCTCTGACCATTAAGCCACTAGGGATTCTTCCCTCTCTTGCCTAAACATCCCTTGTTCCTCCTATGCTCAATAATAGTAACTGTGAGAGGGATCTTGAAGTCCAGTGGACAACCATTTAAATATGAGCCAGCAGTGTGCAGCAGCCAACACAGTTCTAGACTGCATAAACAGAGGGATAGAATCAAGATTACATGAAGTATTAATACCACTTAATAATGCCTTGGTAAGGCCACTCTTGGAATACTGCATTCAGTTTTGGTCGCCACAATGTAAAAAAGGTGTGGAGACTAAAGAAGACTGCAGAGAAGAGCAACAAAGATGATTAGGGGACTGGAGGCTAAAACGTATGAAGAACGGTTGCAGGAACTGGATATGTCTAGTTTAATGAAAACAAGGGCTAGGGGAGACATGACAGCAGTGTTTCAATATCTCAGGGGTTGCCACAAAGAAGAGGAAGTCAAACTATTCTCCAAAGCACCTGAGGCTAGGACAAGAAGCAATGGGTGGAAACTAATCAAGGACAAAAGCAACTTAGAACTAAGGAGAAATTTCCTGACAGTTAGAACAATTCATCAGTGGAACAACTTTCCTCCAGAAGTTGAATGTTCCAACACTGGAGGTTTTTAAGAAGATGTTGAATAACCATTTGTCTGAAGTGGTATAAGGTTTCCTGCCTAAAGTGGGGATTGGACTAAAGACCTCCAAGATCCCTTCCAACTCTGTTATTATTCTTATTCTATTATATTATATTCTTCAAGGTCAGCCACACATTTCATTACAATTCCCATTTGCTTATTGAAGTATAGTAGCACTGAAAACTGCATTTCAGTTATAATAGGGCATAGAGAAGATCTGGTGTCTTATCTGTCATTTTAACCTTTTTAACTGTTATTTTATAAAAAATACAGAAAGCTATATTTAATTAATATGGGGGGGTTGGGTGTCAGATTTGGTGATTTTAAAAGCCCCACTTCTCTGCCTACTTATCAATCATGACTCAAGCAAGTCATTTTGTCTCAGATTGACATATTTTACATGTAGAATGGAAGACCTATAAAGACTTGTAAAATGAGGGGTCCTTGGTGCCCGCTGAGCTTGCTTGTTTTTGCATATGTAGAAAAATACAGAAGAAATTATAAGAATTATCAAATGCAAAGATCTCTACTTATGACTTTTTAAAAATGTGGGTACAAACTTTTCCACCTGGAATTATGTTTTGTGTGCAGTGATTTTAGAAGGATACACTGCTGAAAAATATGTTTCTTTGTAGCATGAATCAACCATCGCATTTTCCCCATTAATTCCAGAAGGCACATGCTTCATCACATAGACACTTTCTTTGGGGAAGGTCGTTAGACACAAGACCTTGTGGACAAAAAATGATTGATTCTATAGTGAAAAGAGGTGGATGGCAGCCAAACGTTTTTGATTCAATTTTCAGAATGTCAAACACAAAGTTTACATAAATGATAATGCAAACCTGAGTTCATTCAGATTCAAAGCCTGGGTACCTATTAGTAATAAGTGCCATGGATATGGATATTTGCAAATAAAACATTTGAATTTAATTGTGTTCTTTTTAAAAAACAAAACAAAACACAGTGCTTTAAATGTTTAAAAAAAACATTGCATTAAAGCAGGTACAGATATATAATAATGTATCTGTAAATAAGATAGCTCCTCCTCCTTTCCCATATTGGTTCTGCATTAAAAATAAAAAGTAACCTCCTTATCACCATGCTTAGGATCAGGCAAAGAAGATTGAAATCATTCATAGTTCTTACTTATAATCAAGTTGACCGGATAAAGAGAGTTCTTGGATTGTGGATTAAAAGTTGTAGAGTTGTAGAGTATGAAATTTGAACTGTAAGATACTTGAACATATCAGCATAAAATTATTTGGAAGTAGTCTGAATTTGGAGGGCTTTGAAGTTGTTTTGGAATGGAGAAACCGAATGATATCTTCCATTGGAATATAAACAAAATAGAAGCATTACAACATCATTTCACTAGAAAGTGGGCGAAAAGGAGCTCTAGTCCTGCCCATGCCTTGAAAGCCAGCTGGCTAACCTTGAGCCAGTCACTCTCTCTAAGCCCAATCCACTTCACAGGGTGGCGGTTATAGGAAAATAGGAGGAGGAAGTTGGGTTGGTTATGTTCACGGCCTTGAGTTATTTATGTAAATAAGAAAGGTGTGAGACAAATAAATAAAATAATGTGCAATTGATCCATTTTTGAACAAGCAACTCAACTCAAACCAAATGTTATTATTGTGGTCAAAGCTCAGAATGTCAAAATAAAACAGAATAAGATGAATAAAACTAGAAAATAAAATTAATAAAGTGGAATTAGGGGGTCTAGATTCATACTGATGGATTTGTCATATTTGCACAGTTGCTGCCATGTGCTCACTCGAGCCACAAAAAGATTGGCTCCTGTGTGGATAGAAGCATAGATGGGGTCCAGGGGTAAAATGCACTCACCTTCACTACCGGATCGCAAATGTGAGCATGCACCTCCCCCAGACATGCACAGAACCTTCTGCACATGCGCAGAGGGTCAAAACCAGGCATGATTACGTCCGGGCGGGTGGACGGAGCTTCCCGCCGCTGGCCTTACTGGATTGCGCAAACCAGATAGATCTGGCTGAATTTCATCACTGACGGGATTTGAACAAAGAAGATGGAAATAATATATTTCTTGGAAGATGCTGCAAGAGTGGAAAATAGACACCTTACACAGATCCCTGTAAAATTACCTTGAAACAATATATGTTTCTATTTCCCAAAAGCCACATGGGCAGAGTACCTTAATGAATCTACCTTTGTAGGAATGCTGATGGAACATCATTGTGCCTAGTTCTCAAAAACTCCTTCCTAAAAAAGGCATTTTAACAGCTAATTGAAAAACGATGCAAAATATTTCTCTTTGCACAGATTTCCTAATACCTTACAAAAATTGGGGATTTTGTTTTAATTTGAATTTTTCATGTATTGTTTACTACCTGATACACTGAAATGGCTCATAACTTTTTCCCTTTGTTTTGTTTGATATTATTTAGCATTAGTTGCATTGTTTTATTTATCTTTATAGTTTGTTCTGGGTTTTAGTTGCTGTATATTGTTCTGGTTTTATTTTCACATATAGTTTCTCCTTGGTTTTGAACTGGGTTAGCATTGAGAGTTACTTGCAAATAAATGAATAAAGATTTTGTCTGTTTTTAGATATGCCACTGTCTAAGATGGATACTGAATCCTGGTTTCATAACAAAGAGGAGGGAGAGAAATGTGAACACAGACAATATAAGCTAGCATGCGTGGAGGGGGAAAAAGTTTTACAATGAAGCTGTATTTGTCATTTAATAGTATACCTGGATACATATATTTTTCCAAACTAGTGATGGTAAAGTCTTCTTCCATAGGACCTGTTAAATCACAGGATCTGATCCAGGAATTAAATCCAGCAGGTTCTGACAGGTTCTGTATCGGAAATTTTGAGTAGTTCGGAGAACCAGAAAATGCCACCTCTGGCTGACCCCAGAGTGGGGTGGGAATGGAAATTTTGCAATATCCTTCCCCCAGGAGTAGGGAGGGAATGGGGATTTTGCAGTATCCTTCCCCTGCCATGCCCACCAAGCCACACCACACCCACCAAGCCACACCCACAGAACCGGTAGTTAAAAAAAAATTGGATTTCACCACTGGTCTGATCCTCTGCTAAATGAAGGCTCCAAATTAAAATAAGTACCGATGTGTCTATCCAACCTAGGATAGATTGCATCTCCCACAGCCATTGGTTTTGCTGTCAATAAGGTCTTAACTTCAGAAAAGTTTTCTAACATACCATTAGAATCTATATTCATGTAATTTAAATTCATTATTCAGTATTCTGTATCAAGAGATGATAGAGAAGAGCTCCTTGCTATTTTCTGGGTAGTTTGCGTTCAGATACTGGAAAAGCTATTGTTTCCTGTTTTAGTCAAGTTCTTTCAAGAATGAAGATATCTGCTTCCCTCTGTTTCATACATGTCATTGGCAATGTTACATGGGTTTTTGGCAGTGGTGGGTTGCTCCTGGTTTGGTCCGGTTTTTGCGAACTGGTCCATCCACCCACCTCAACGTTATCACTAATGATCTGCGCATGCGCAGAAGCTCCCATTGCAAACTGGTAGTAAAGGTAAGTGGAACCCACCCCCAGGTTTTGGTACTATTCCACAATGAGATTGGGGCATTTCTGCTCTCATTTTATCATCTCCACTCAGTAGTAGATGTGTTCCTGTTTCAGTGTGGCACACAAAAATTTGCAAACATTGAAGCATAAAATGCAATAGTGACGTTCTGCATAGCTTCTGACTGATCTCTTCCCCACTGTTAGGAACTCTTGCTCAGCCTCACTCCCAGCAGATGGCTTTTATCCATCACTGAAGTTTGTTGATAGGCTCTTAAAAAAGAAAAGAGACTTAAGAACTTTGCAGATCCCCTGCACAAAGTCCATGCAGGGTCTTTCACAAATAATCAGACAACTATACACTATTCTATTGATTTCACTTTAAAGGCAGCTGGGATTGACCTGAGCTTTTTTGATTAATTGCAAATCCAGTTATTTAGATATTGCAATTTGCCCTTTCTACCTCTGGAATCCAATATATATCCCCCTTGAATTTTTCCTCTCCTCTCCTCCTCCACAACTAAGACTAAAGGAAGAGATGGATCAGATAAGCACACAAGGCGTATAGGGCATTCTAATATAGAAAATAACTTAATTCCACTTTAAAAGGCAATTAATTCAAACTCCTACACAAAGCCAGTGCAGCAGCTTGGGAGTTGACCAATGGAGAATAAAATAGAAAGTCTCCCCCGCTGATTTTGATATAACCTATGATTGTATTTGCCTTATTGACAGTATCATCTGCTTAGTCAGATTCAGCTTGTGATCAACTATACTTCATGCATTGTGGCGATGGCCTTGTTCATGCTTATTGATGACCTATGGCAGAGCCAGTATAGAGGTGGTTTGTGCTCCCTGATCTCTCAGTGGCTTTTGGTACCATTTGATCTCTTTCTGACACAACTCCAAGAATTGAAAATTGGAGCCACCACATAATAGAGGTTCTCTTCCCTTCTTCATGGACAGTTCCAGTCAATATTGGGTATCTGTGGACATATCATGAAGAGCCATCCAGAACATGTGGGCAATCTTCCAATCTCTCCTTATCCAGGTAGGTTTGAATGAACTTGCCTAGTCACCTGTTCCTTGGTTCTTTGCCCTGATCATTGGCTCAACTTTCACAGTTTACCATAACTCTCCTGGAAGCTCAGCTAGCTTCTAGCTTGGGTAGCTTGAACATTTAAATAAATAAATATTAAATTCTTTAATTTTTCATATAAAATATTAAGTACAGAAAATGCTAGTAATATTATGGTTCATCACACAGTAAGCCAGATGCTCAGACTAGATTTGGCATTTTCATTCAGCTATTGAGTCCTTTCCAAGGACCTGGGATAGGCAGAAATGGATATTTGATAGAGATACAGGATGTAAGCTGTTCCCAGCAAAACCATTGACTGGTGGTGATTTTGTCAATGTCAATGGTGTTCAAGTGGTGCGCCAGTTGTTTTGGGATTGCACCCAAGGTGCCGATTACTATTGGTACTACTTTTGCTTTCTTCTGCCACAGTCATTCTATTTCTATTTGCAGGTCTTTGGAATTTGTTATCTTCTCCAGTTCTTTTTCTTCTATTCTGCTGTCTCCAGGTATTGCTACATCCACTACCCAGACCTTTTTTTTTGCCTTTCTTATTGACTATAGTTAAGACTGAGGTGTTATATAGCAAGAACCTGTCTGTTTGAATTCTAAAGTCCTAGAGCACTTTAGCTTCTCCATTTTCTAGGATTTTTTTTTTACAGTCCCAGCAATTCTTGCTTCAAGAAAATGGTATTTCTTGCAGATCCTCCAACGTGCCATTGTTGCTACTTTGTCATCCTGTTGTTTGTAGGCAGTCTGTGTAATCTTCTTGCATCAGTTAACCAGGTGATCCATCAGCTTCTTTGCAGAAGCAGCATTTGCTATCTGTTGCTATCTTCTCAGTTCTGGCTTTGTATGCATTAATTCTGGCTAATGCAATATTATTATTATTATTATGGTCCATTGCATAATAATTCATTCAGACTGGATTTGGCATTTTTATCCATCTGTTGAATACTTCCCAAGGACCAGGGATAGGTACATGTTCTTGATTGATGGCGTTAAAGGTATTGTTGCAGGATGTTCCAAGTAAAGATGCCCTTTGCAATTTGACCAATTGTGATTTTGTCAGCCTTGATGGTATTCCAATAGTGCTCCATTTTGTTTTGGGATTACACCCAAGGCACCTATTACTATTGGCATTATTTTTGCTTTCTTTTGCCACAGTCTTTCTACTTCTATTTCATTATCATTATATCCTCATTCCTGTTCCTGCTATTGTTGTTATTAACATTTCAATGGGAAGAAAATGAGAGTTGTGAATCGGAATATTCTTTTCCTCTTGTGTTTGCAAAATCTAATGTAAAAGAAAAAAAAACTTGTAGCTTGTATGATTAAGATTTTGAAAGGGATGGGTTTTTGTTTTGTTTTTGCCATCATTCATACACCATAGCTGTTTTGTTTACTTTATATCCTGAAAATAGGCATTTTGCTTTAGGGATAATTTGTTTTTCCAACTATATCAAAGGGTAATTACCTTGTTCTTTTTTTTATAATTAGAGAAGAACACTCTATTTCCAGGCTTGATCTTTTGCTATCATCCATCATTTAATTTGCTGGATGCTAGCAAGCCCAAAGGCACCACGAAAGCTGATGAATGCTTTTGATCCCCAGAGTTGATAGAAGAGCAACTGGTTTATATGACATAAGACTCCTGTTTAGAATAGGCTGACTCTTGGCTAGGAAAATCATAATCCCTTTATAAAAACAGGCTACACATCCAGGTAGCTTTTTCAATGGCAGAGTTTGTCTTCATTGGGTGAAAGTATAAAGATGTAAAACGTACTGTCTTTGAATACAAGTAGTCCTCAACTTACGACTACAATTTTAAAATAAAATTTTTATTGTTAAGTGAGACAATTATTAAGTGATTATGATTAACCTTTCTTGCCTCATTTGTTAAGTGAATCACTGCAGTTGATAAATTACTAATTTTTTAAATGAATCTGGCTTCCCCATTGACTTTGTTTGTCAGAAGGTCGCAAAGGGGGAATCTCATGACCTTGGGATAACAACTATGGTCATAAATATGAGCCATCTGACTTTTGATCACGTGATCATGGGGATGCTGGAAAGGTTGTAATTGTGAAAAACGGTCACTTTTTTCAGTGCCATTGTAACTTGGAATGGTGACTAAAGGAACTGTTGTAAGTGAAGGACTACTTGTACTCAATTCATAGATATCAACACATATTAATTGACCAAGTACCTCATCAGTCATATAATTAATTCAGTCTTTTCAAAACCGAGGTTGCATCTTAATCTGGGGCTTGTCACTGTTCTTGCAGAAGTTATCATATGAGACATCTCATAAGTTTACGAGATTTCAGCCATTAAATACACACACACAGATTTTAAATTTAAATTTGGAAGAGGAATGATGGTTGTATGGCATGCATTCAGTACATAATAATTATAAGACCAAAGTAATATTCTAAATTGGGGGTTTGAATCAGGCCTGGAATTGTTCAGACTCCTCTAGTCATTCTTTCCATCAGTTCAGCTAGCATAATACAATTTTTATATGATTTAATTCCTTTGAATTACATAATTATTTCTTTGGAATTGGATATTAGGGGGAAAAATGAGCTGCTAGTACCACTCCACCATACAGTAAATGTTTCTTAACTTTTAATCATTCACAAGTCAAAGACTGCTGGTTTTTGCCTGAAACTTGCCACAAATGCCATCCTAATTATGCTATTGTCCAATGTATCCATGTGCTCTATTCTTTTCCCAGAAATGCAATTCATGCCCTATTTCCTGTTTCATTTGATAGATGATATATATAGGGATAGATTAAAAACCTTGCTTCTGGCATCTATCCAACCATTTGGAAGGAAAAGCTTGGGTACCCAAATTACACCTTTTTTTCATAACATTATAGGCAGGTAAATGAGATGTTAATGCATAGTTTGTTCCTTTGTTTAGTGAGTGTGAAAATTTTACTTATACTTATACATCATGGCAATGGAAATGAAGTTAAAGATTCCTATTCCAAGAAAATATTAAATTAGGAGGTATTTTCATTTGGGTTTGCATTTTTTCTTTTCCTTGCCTTTCCTTTTTTTCTTCAAAAAATACTGAGAAAAAAAAATCCTTAGACTGAGATAATCTCATCCACTGGTTGAAAAACATCAAACATTAATTTGATACTGAAGTGCAGTCAAATATAATGATTGCTAGAATAAATCAATTTAGTCTAATTTTCTATTCTTCTGTAGTCTTAACGTTTTCTTACTTCTGGTGCAAATGTTCAAAGACAACAAGACTCATCATAGTCAAAGGATGGCAAAATCACTTTATGTATGTATGAATTTTTTGGAGGGAAAAAGATTCAGCTGCTAGTTTAACGTTTAACACTAGAAGACCTCCAAGGTCCCATACAATTCTGTGATTCTGTTACTCTGTTATTCTGTTAAAAATATTTTCTCCCTCCCTCTTCCCCAATTTTTTTTGTCTAGCTATAGCAGTCCCTTCCATTCCCCCCCCCCTTAAATGTTAATAAGATTACATTGATACAACTAGCAAATTGGCAAGCTCTGCTTCTTAAAGCAGATATGTTAATTTGCTTCCTGCCACTGCCTTGGAACAGATTAGTAATAATCTCTCTTCTCCCTCCTCATTTTACTTCTCAATTTTTTCAAGTATCATGAATCTACTATTATAAGTAGTACTCAACTTAGGACAGATGACTTCATGACCGTTCAAAATTACAACATTGAAAAAAGTGACGTATGACCATTTTTAACACTTAGAACCATTGCAACATCCTCATGGTCACATGTTCAAAATTCAGACGCTTGGCAACTGGCTCATATTTATGACTATTGCAGTGTCCCAGGATCATGTGGTCCCATTTTGCGACCTTCTGACGAGCAAAGTCAATGGGGAAACCAGATTCAGTTAACAAACCTGTTAGTAATTTAATAACTGCAGTGATTCACTTAAGAAATGTGGCTTAAAAAGTCATAAAATGAGGCAAAACTCACAACAAATTTCTCACATAGCAACATAAATTTGGGGCTCAATTATGGTTGTAAGTTGACGACTAGCTGTACTAGAACTGGTTTTTGGTATGTGGGTTGGTTATTTGTTTTTTGTTTTAATTTTTTAACCAGTTGTAAGTAACAGAAAATACAAATAGCCTATTCTGAATTAGAGAGTAGCCAGCTTTCAACTATGTACATGATCTGGGCCTAGACAATAGGACAGAATTACCTGCATACCTTGCTTCCATCATGAATTACACTGGAATTCGTGGGAGAGTCAGTTTCTTCTTCCTGGAGACCTTCTGCCAAAGTAAACAACAGATGTTAAGAACACCAATGCATGTTTCTGCTGCTGAGAATTAAGATCCTGCTCTCAATTTCTGAGCATTTTATTTCCACCTGCTTTCATTGCTAATGTTATTTTTGTGATCAGTAATGATTTGTCCAAATGCTTTACAATCCTTTATGGACATTAAGCAACATGAGTAAGGAGGAGAAGAAAATGAAGTTGTGGATTATTTGGAAATCCCAAAGATGACACACAGGAGATGTACCAGACATAATTAATTAGCCTCTGTTCCTGCATGTGAAATAGATTTTGGCTAGGAAAAATCACCGCACTATTAAGCAGTGACTGCTGAAAACCACACACACACCAATAACTTTCAAGTAGCAATACAACCCCAGAAAGTTTATTTCAGCCTGACTGCTTTTTGTGTACATAAAAAGGACACTCTTTTACCTTGCTGATTATGGTTATGGAGAATATCTTAGAACCAACAACTATCATGTGCTACAAGTATTAATTACAGTAACATAATTAAAAATATTACTCTTTTAGCCTTTACTTTCTGTAGAAACACAGAAGTGTGATGGTAACTATCTATAATGGTGTAATGTTTTCCTGTCCTAGTCATAGTGTATATAAATGATTTCAAAGTCACCAAATTAAGTAGGATTTAGTTTCAAGTACTTTCTTCAGGATTCATTTTTTCACTTTTTTATTTGTTTGTTACCTCCTAGATTCTCAGATATTGATAATTCAAGTAGGCTAAAATCTGGCAATCCTGGACACTATGGATAAAGTGATATTAATACTTCATATTAAGTTGTACTATATATTATAAAGTTATTGGCGATAAGCATTTTAGTATATAATGAGATTAATTTAATCAGCAGATATTTATTTATGACACAATACAGATAAAATGTATTTCTCATACTGCAAACACAGTATGGAGATTGCCACTGGAGCAATCAGCCATTCGAATTAGACTTCTTCTTCTTCTTCTTTTTTTAATTTGATTTATATGCCACCCTTCTCCGGAGACTCAGGGCGGCTTACAATGCATTAAGCAATAGCCTTCATACTTTTGTATATTTATACAAAGTCAGCTTATTGCCCCCACAAACTGGGTCCTCAATTTACCTACCTTAGAAAGGATGGAAGGCTGAGTCAACCTTGAGCCTGGGGAGATTCGAATGCCATTCGAACTTCTTTCCATTGGTGTTTGTGACTCTTTCTGTGCCTTATAAATCATCTATATGTGAGCTGAGCATGTACAACTCCCTGGATTTAGTTCAATAAAAGATTAAAAATAAAACAAACCAAAATATGTTGCAATGTACTGCCAAACCTTACACAGACTTAAAACAAGTTTTATAGACCAATCACCAGAGGGAGGTAAAGATCCACTGTGTAAGCATCTGCGAATACAGAAAAAGTTTCTGGCGGGAACCTCACTGTTGATGGGTCAATTGTGTGATATCATTTGCATTTAAAAATGACTATTTCATAAGCTGAGGAATGTGTGTGTATATGTCTAGACTGCTTTAATGCTGGTAAAACTGATTTGGACCATTCAAGATTTATTTAAAAATATTCATCCCAATGCAGCTTTAGATCTTGGCAACTTTTCCTCATGTTCCTTTCTTTAGAATTTTAGACGTTCAGGTTCACATAAATTTAACATAAATTTCCTGATAGACAGATGAAACTATGAATCTAGAAAGTCACAAAAATCAGGCTCTTGTCTTTCATGGCATGAAAGGACACAGCATGTTCTTGCTTTATGCTACCTGGTGTTAATATCTAAGTCAGAAATAGGTGAGAAGAATGTAAGGGGACATCAGAAAAGTAATCCCCTCTATAATTCCAGTTATAGAGGTCACAGTATGATTCACAACATTTTTACATCATTCCTGTATAACAAATGATATAGCCTATGGTTGTATATAGCTTGTCACCTTGTTTTATTCAGGGCTCCTTTATATTTCTATTTTATATTTCTTTGGCAAGGATCCCAGCAATCACTGTAACAATAAAGGATACTTGATTTCGACTATCTCCCATCACTTTGATTCCTTATTAAAATTGGCATTTTCTTACAGTGGAACTAAAGCAGGATGTTGTTATGCAGAATGCTTTGGTTTAGTCACCACTTCATTAATTCTTTCCAGCAGGAAAATAATTCATATAAATATATATCATAAGGAAAACGGCTACCCAAATAATGTAAAGGTTTGTATGATGTGTATTAAATAAGAGAGGCCTCTACTCAAATGGGGGTTATCTTTCTATTATGGACATTTAGAATGGAATTCTAGGAAAAGAGTTATGAGATCAATTAAACATAATAGAAGAAATGACTTAAAGAGATACTAGCAATAAGCTTCGATGTTCAACGTTCTGTGTAAAGTTGAAATGTTTAATTTCTGATTAGCAGTTAGGCAAATGGAAAAGGAAGGGGGAATGCATCACTCCTGCCTTATACATTTTTTCCCTTTTTTAAAAATCTTTATTCTGCTGTAATTTTCTTTAAAAATTGTTACAAGTGTAAGCTTAAAATAATTTTTTAAAAAGACAATACCCCCCTTAATTTTAGCATTTTTTTCAAGAGCAGAAGTCTAAGTCAAGTGACTCCACAAGTATTCCATCTATTTTATAATTTTCAACCCTTGCACAGGTTAATAACCAGAAGCTATAAAATGCATTCTAAAAATTAAAAAAAAATCTTTCACACAAAATTTGATGAAATTGTTGGGTTCTCAGTGCTCTCTTGGTTGTTTTCTTACTGTAATATCATCAGTGTTGGGAAGAGTGGTGTTAGCTGCTGTCGTGGTATAGGTGTGGCTTCTTCCTTGAGGGTTCCTTGATTATTGGTATTGATCAGGTTATTGTTTCTTGATTGATGGTTTATCTGGTTCTGGATGTTGGCTGCTGTAAGGATCTGTTCAAAATGGTTTATTTCATTCCTAGGCTTTTGATTGCATTGTTTAAATGGTATGTAAATAGGATTTATCTCTTTGTATCTATGTGGCAATGAGTGCATCATTGGCAGACTTAAAAGAACAGGTTTGGGGAATACCTGTGGGATTGATAGGAGTTGAAAACAACTTGAGGCCCATAATCAGTCAATCAATCAATATATCTAATGATTACTGATTGCTAATTGCACAACAGTACTAGAATACTTATCCAATAGTACATGCTTTTACTCTTTGGCTATTACCGGTTTAATATAATTCTTAAATAATTAATGCACTTACTTTATTCCTTCAGTTTGATTCTTTCCGTATGCAACTTGAGCTATGGCAGAAGGAGGAAGGTCAAGAGAAGAGGTTTTGAGATGTCACAATCCTGCGGCCAAACCCACTCCATTCTGCAGCATTATTATGGGCAGATGGTTTCCTTGCCAATTGGTGTTGTTCAGAAAAAGGAGGCCAAGAAAGCCAAAAAAAAAATCCCAACCAATTATTTTACTTATCATGCACTGCACAGGCAAAATCAGGATGGTAGCATCTGGCCCTGAAACAGAACAGATGCAATAGGGGCAAGATAAGGACTGCCAATTCAATGAGAAATAGATTGCACTTCAAAAGTGAGAAAAGGCCAATTGACTAAAAACAAGTTATTAGACATGAAGACCTTTGTATCAATCTGTCTTTTACAAGCATTGAAATATTTTTAAAGAGCAGGGTCTTGTGAAAATCATTTGCACTCAGGAAGAAATGTTCCCAGATCTGATTGGGTAGGGATCTCAAAGTGCTTTTGCCAGTAACATAGCCTGATACATCTACTTGAAACTCTGGCATTTCAGGTGCTATTAACACATTTTGGGGGATTTGTTCAACACTAGATATTTGACTGAGAATTTCAGTTACTTTCTTCCTTGTTTTCATTCAGATTTCTGATTCCATAAACTTTATAAATACACAATTAGGGGAAAAAGTGAAGACATTGCACATAAAAATATAGAAGTCTGAAGTGAGGGATCAAAACCATAATTCTGATCATTCTTCATGCATTTTACCTACAAAACTAACCTTGTACAAAAAGTGATATAAAATTAAGAAGTTTTTTTTTTGTTTAAAGATTTATATGTCCATCTAACTTGCAGAATGTGACTCCATACAACAATAAATACAAAGTCACAAAATCCAGACAACAGCAGCAAAACACATAGCTGGGGCACACCCACCATATACTCCACCACTATAACAAACTCACCTAACATTCTGATCCCAACATTTGGGGAAATAGCAAGGACTTAAAAGCCTTCCTGAAAACTAACAGAGTTGGGGCAGTTAAATCTTAGTGGGAAATTGTTTTATAGGGCAGAAACCACACCTAAAAAGGTTCTCATGTCCCACACATTATCACATACCTGGTACAGCTTTGAACATATCTCATCTCGAAATCACTTTTATGTTGTTCCATGTCACCCTGTCACAAGTAAGAACACTGAAATCTCATGGAAACTCATGTGGGACTGTCGAATGTTGACATTGACGGCTCTTGTTACTATTTTAAAATTATTTTCATTTAGTTTTATGGAGTTATGAATGTTGTTTGGAGGGACAATTGACAACTTCATGGCCTGTTACTGATGTCTTCGTTAACTAACATGAAGTAATTACAATGCAAAATACTTTAATGAGTAAAACCCACTCATGAATACATTAGACATTTGACTTGACCTAACATGTATAGGATTAAATGTACATGACGGAATGATGCTTGGAAAGATGGATCCATTCCCAGACCTTTTTAAAACTACAGCAATAACCATACTTGGCAGATTCTTTTTCTTTTCTGAGAAAGAGAGCCATTAAGGTCAAAGGTGTAGAAACTTATATAATACAGTTAGACACCAAAGCACACAACTGTTTGTAATAAATAGCTTTTATTTCCTTGTTTAATTGTAAGAAACTCATATTCTCATTATACATTAATATGAATGTGGTATGCAAAGAAGAGGATAGTTTTAGGCAAACAGTAGGCATATTTATAATTCAGAGAACACAGATGCTAGTTATTGGCTCTACACTGCAGAACCTAATTGGTAAATGAGTTTTCTCATATTCATAATACAGCAAATTACTTGGGTTGGACACCTCAAGGGAATGGTATTGTCATACATAGTATCCAGTACTTTAATGTTTTAGATTTCACAAGGGAGGAGGAGATGTACATAACTGTGTACAGGGAGAGAAAATTAAGAATTCTTAATAGTTTCCACTCTACCTTTCTGGAAAATGCTGCTGCTGAAGAGAGTTCTAGCATCTATTTTTGCTAAATTGAAGCAGAACAGATGGTAGCACCTGGCTAGCCTTCTCTAGCAAAGAATGGTTGGCACGTGGATAGGAGGCCACAAGGAAATCCTAGGGATATAAGCTAGAGATAGTAACTTTTTAAAAAAGATTCTAGAAGAAAAGAATGGCAGGGCTTCACCTGACAGACAAACCCAGGATCAATTTATGAGCTTGTTGGAAGATATGATTCACTCTTCTAGAAAAAGGAAAAGAAACTAAAAAAAATATTAAAAGAACAGGAAAATTTCCCTAAAAGAAAATAGAAACAAAAACTCAGGCAGAGCCCCCACCTTTGTCAATGGGCCATTAAGAAGCTGAAGCCACCCTATTTTCCACAACAAAGGAAGGACAAAATTACAGGAGCCTGCAACATCCAAACAGGTATGGGACACAGAAAAAAGCAAACACCCAAAAAGGAAAAGAAATCAAGCCAAAGTAATTAGAATTTTAAACACATGAGAAAAGGAGATATTCACTAAAACACAGCAAACTGATTAATTATAGGGAATGAACAACTACAAAGGGCTAGGAAAAACAGAGATTGGACCATAAAACAATTACTTATTTGCCAGATCCAGGACAGAAGAACCCAATCACAAAAAGCAGGATTTAAACACAATAAAACAATCACACATACAAATCAAAGGATTCACATGCCAAATCAAAAGAATTTCAAAAGACTTTAAAGGGTCACATAGAAAAATCAAAAAACATTTTAGGATATAAAAAAGGGTTTTTCTTACAGCTCAAACAGGATAGTCTGGGAACTCTGTGCTTGCATTGGTTTCTTGCCTGCTTTCCTATAAACAATAAACTAATTCTGCTCTCAAACAGCTGACCTCCAAACATTTCAAAGTAATCTCCCAGCTGGGAGTTTTGAATTTGAGAAGGGAAAGCTCTGCCTTCCAACAATCCTTAAAGGGAAAGGCTTCTTTTTTCTTCCAACAAGCTCAGAAGAATCCTAGAACTCCTGGTAAGTAGTTTTTATAAGATATAACAAAAGAATTATACAGCTACAGTCTTGCAAGGCAAACATATTTATAGATTTAAACCCTTTTGCATCCTATGTTAACAGACTTTTTGTAGAGCTGGCTTTGGGCTGTAGGAAGTTAGCACTCATCCCTCTCCTAGAAGAATGAAATATTTTAGGAAATATTTAAAAAAGGCAGAATATTATATTTCCCTGGATGAGAAATGGAGAAACATGTTTTAAAGACAAAGCAGCTTCCTGTCTCCCCCCCCACCTTTCTTAATGGGCCATTAAGGCCTCAGCCAAGCTCATTCATTTCCCCCCAACTTTGTCAATGGGCCATCATCTGCAACACAATAGGACCCATCTAGCAACAGAAACTCACCACATGACAAGACTCAAGCAAGCTTGAGAGACAACCTACAAAGTTAGCTAAGACCCCTAGACAACCTGAGAGTCTGACAACCAATCAGGATATTCTTCCTGTGCTCCAGGAAGTTCAAAGCACAGAGAGTGCATAAAACCAAGGCACGCTCAGCATCTCACCCCTTTTCTGTTCAGGAACTGAAACCATGTGATCCTGTCCACCATTAAACCATCTTTCCAAGCAGTCTCCATGTTTCCAGTGTCTTTTTCCCCACTTGGAGCTAAACCCAGAAGGATATTTCTTCCTACAGGGCAAGGGAAAGTTCTGAGTTGCACCTGTCCCTTGTTTAGCAGATAGCCTGAACTTTATTATGTTGTTGTTCTCTGACCATCTGAAAAGCAACTCATAAGCAATGGCAAACAAGTTCAATATTGCTGCTGTAACAATGACATGGATGTGTTGATGCAATTGCCAGAAGTCAAACTCATTGAGAAAGAGATTTAAAACAAAAAACAAAAAACAAACCACAGGTACAAAAATGATCTCCAGCTAGAGCATCAGATTAGAACTGGAGAGATCCAGGTACATAACGGGGCTATCGGTCATTGTCTCTCAGCTAGCCTACTTTGCAAGCTTGATGTATGTTAAAACTGGAAAGAAAGAGGCTACAGTCAGCTCTTCATAGAGAAAATCAGGTTATAAATGAAATATTATATTGCACACAAACCTTGGCCATATCTTTGAGGAGCAGCTGTTTCATGACAGTATTGAGCCAGGCTAAGATTCGATATTGGGATAAAACTCAAATATTAGAAATCCAAATCTTTGGTCAAGACAGAAGTGCCTCTCCCGTGCCAAGGTGCTGAAATGACAAACGGTATTTGACGTAGGTACAGAATTGTAGAAGGGCAAACTGACCCTAAACAGATACATTCTGTTGTTTAATGTTTATTGCATCCCAAATGTCATGCATATCCCTGGATAAGGGGTGCTGCTTCCTTATTGCCCTTGAGGCGTCTTCTAGCCTCTTATCTCCTTTTGTTATGTCTTGAGCTCCGGAGCTGAAAGCCTGAGCCTGTGGGAACCATGCTGTTATGTCTTTCCTAGAGATAGATTAAAGGGTAACTTCTACGTGTGAAATGTTGTACTCTTCGTAATAACTTTGTCTTTATACTGTATAAATATCTGGTTGAAATCATCCATCTTTGTTCAAACTTTTGGGGTCTTCGGACTGTTTGAACCTTTGCGCAAATAAAAACTCTTTCCTGCACTGAAGAGCTTGTCCTAGTCCGTCATTTTTCCTACAACAGCTGGCGACGCCGCCGGGACTGGGTACAAGGCGATATTTCGCTGAGGACCGTTTTGACCCCTCGGGACCATCGGGAGGTCGCTCCTGAACATTCTCCAGGCGCCACAGAGATACATCTCTGGGAGACAGCCGCGATAACCCGGTGGGCCCGACGGTGCTCTGATCGAGTCCAAGAACCCTGCGGTACAGGAAAGGTGGTCTGAACAAATTCCTGGCAAGGAATCTACGGAGTGGGAACGTTTTAAGTAAGTATATTGTAAAAGAATTGTACCTGCTTCATTTGAAAGCAGAAGGAGGGAATTGATCACTCCCTCGGACTCGGGGTAGGCTACCCTAATGAAGTCCATGTCAGGTTGTGTGGGTGGTTAAGCCGTCGCATTTCTCATTAGTGGCTGTGAGTTTCCAGGGCTATGAGTCAACGGCAGTGTGGTAGAAGGGATGGGGTTCAGAGCGTGCCAAATACTCCGTTGGCATGCATGTTAAAAGGTTTTGACAAGTATTTTAGCAACCCTTCCTATCTGAAAGGATCAAAGGATCAATTAAAATTCTTATGTAAATATGTGTGGCCACAAAGGGAGATGGGCTGACCCCCTCCCCCTCAGGGATGGTTAAAGGAAGAAACAGTGGATAAGTTGTGGGGAGTGATTGTAGTGAATCAGGATAAATATCCTGATCAATTTCAATATATTGATCAATGGGTGAAAGCCCTGTTGAAAAAAGCTGAGGATTTATTGCAATGTAGGGCTGAAACAGTCGGGTTATGTGTATCTGAGCAGGCAGGAAAAGTAAGGGGGCTGCTGGAGGGAGCGGAGGAGGAAATCAGAGGCGTATGAGTGATCCTGGCGTGAAGTCAAAAGTCAGGGGGAGTCATTCGCCTAGAGGTAGCAGTCAGAGTGAGGGAGGGGATGATGATGAGGAGGAAGAGGAGGAAGATTTGGAGGCTGTGGGGGCTGTAGGTGGAGAAGAAAGAGCAGGAGGCACGGATGAATAAAAAGGCTAGTTTGTTGGTAGGAGAACTGCGAAGTGGGATGCAAGGGGGTTTTTCTCCCCCCCCCCTTCCTTTGAAGGGGAGAAAGAGGAAAAGAGATGCTTTTAAAACTTTTTTTCTCCTTTCTGGTGTTTGTCTTGTTTTTTTAACAAAATAGGCTGTACACCGCCCTGAGTCTTTTGGGAGAAGGGTGGTATAGAAATAAAATTATTTGGGAAAAAGGAATTACTTGGGAAAAGGAATGCCCAAGACAGATGGTGAGAAGTTGAGGGATGAGAAGAGCGGATTTTGGGTCAGGGAGGCGTGGGCAGTTTGCAGGAAGAAGGGGAGAGTATTGGATTGGCAGACATGGTGTGGTCAGATTGAAGGGGACCAGGCTTGGGAGAACCCCCGCCTGAGCCGTTGGTTACAATGAGGATGGGGGGCCAGCAGACAACATTTTTAGTGGATACAGGAGCAGGTAGATCAGTTGTAAATTAGCAAATTGCAGCTCTTGGATCACATAAAATCCAGGTCCAGGGGGTATCAGGGCAAGCCATGGGGCGGCAGGTCTTGAAATCAGAGATGTGTGATTTTAAGGAAGCTGAAATCCAGCATGAATTTTTGTACATTTCTGAGTGCCCTATTCCATTGCTAGGCAGGGATATGCTGAGCAAATTAGGGGCAACAATTTCTTTTGATGAAGATAGTCAGAGAATGACCATAAGGCATTCTCCGGAGGAGATTTGGAGGTTGTTTGATGTGCGCTGAGGATAACCTGCCGGGTTTTGCAGCTCGCCACCCTCCAGTGGGGGTGGAACTAAAACCTGGAGTGGAGTCTGTGAGTATGAGGCAGCGTCCCGTTTTTTGGGGAAGCTATTTGTGCTATTTATGAAAGCATTCAGAGATTTGGAGGCGGGGTTTTTGGTGCTTATTTAGTCCTCCTGGAATACTCCAATTATCCCAATTAAACAGTTAGATGGGTTTTACAGCCCGGGGCACGGTAACTTTACACCCGGCCGTGTTGAATCCATATACCCTGTTAAGTTTAATTCCACCCCGGGCTGAGTGGTTTTCTGTTATTGATTTAAGGGATGCATTCTTTACAATTCCCATTCACCCCATAAGCCAGCCACTGTTTGCATTTTGAGTGGGAGAATCCTTACACAGGAATGAAAATGCAATATACTGGGACTCGGCTGTCTCGGGGATTTAAGAACTCCCCCGCATTGTTTGGAATAGCGGTAGCTAGAGACTTACAGTATTATGTGCCTCAACAACCAGGAGACACAATACTGTAATATGTTGATGATGTTTGGATCAACAGGACTGACAGAGGATTTATGATGGGAGAATACTAAGATTAATACACGATGATGTTAGATTTGTTACTAGAGTGTGGTTATTGGGTAGCAAGAAAGAAAGCTCAATTGGTGAAAAGGAAAGTTAGATATTTGGGATACAATATAAGGGTTATCGAGCTTTAGGACCAGAGCAGGAAAAGGGCGGTCCTAATGCTGGTAGAACCCCGAACAAAAAGACAACTGAGAAGCTTTTTAGGACTAGCTAGCTTTTCCTGTAATTGGATGGGGAGGGGGCCGAAAAGCTGGCCCCACTGTTTGAAGGTGCTGGCTGCAAGTGCAGAATTGATTCAGAATTGTAATAAACTTACTTTTTCTTGTCCTATACTCATGCACTCCCCTCATGAGGAGCAGTCTGTGTTGGATACTAAGGGACATTTGTGGATTAGTGGGCAAAGGCTGACAAAATATCATGCAATTAGGAGTGAGAATCCACAGGTGTGTCTGGTGGTGTCTAACTGATTAAATCCAGCAACTTTGTTGCATACGGAGTCTGTTTCTGAGTATGATTGTTTACAGGTATTGGAGGTTTATTCCACCCGACCATGTAAATATGGTAAAATAAGGTAAATATGTATGTTAGGTGGCCTGATTTAGGTCATAAAGGGGGGGGGGTTGGAATATGGAGATGGTACAAGAACTTAATAAGCAAATTGAGAGATTCCAACAATATGTGATGGAATAAGTACCCCCTAGATTAGTAACTTAATGTCACTCATTTGAACCTGGGGGCCAGGTGGAAGATGGAAGGGATCTTTTATTGGTATTATGACTTCTCCACTTGCTATTAAGATTGCAGAATCAAAATCATGGATCCATCGGACATGAGTCAAGGCAGCAGCTGACACTGGCTGGAAAGTGTCCGTGGATGAACAACATCCAACAAAACTGACATTTGAATATGTTTAAAGAAAGCTTTTGTATTCTATATATAGGTTACCTTGATGTATATCTGCTGATGTAACCCGCTGTAAGCTAAAAAGAGGATGGAGCACCTGCTCTCTTGGATTGGTCCGGAACTTGGATCCTGACAAGAGATTGGAGATCATTGCGGATCCATGTGGGAGGCAAATTGGGTGTGGGCACTTTGAGTAATTGGGGTAGTAGCTTTATTGATTATTGTGTTTTACAGATATAAGCAATGGTTTTGTGGACAACCAGGGCCCATTTGATTTCTCAGTCGTTCCGATTCCTAATAATTCCCCAACCGGCTGCGGAGTGTGAACCTCTTACAGATGAAAGAAGTCCCTGCTTAGGACACCCTGGAAGCTGCCTTTTGATGCAAAAGAACGGAAAAGAGAATTTTCTTTAAATGTGTTGGTTTTGTAATTGTGGGTGTGAGTGTTGTTGTTGCACTCACTGTATTGATTGTGTTTTATGTATAAGCTGTAAGGTAGAGTGGGACGTGAAAATTATAGAGGAGGTGCTAGTATATTATTTGGTAATAAATCCTGAACCCTTGTAATATTATCTGAAATGGAAAAGCTGCATATACCTGAAATTCCTAGTCATGTAACAAATACCTTTGTCAAATTAGCCTATTCTCTTATTTAGATTCAAGTTACTTCTGCATTTTTCTTATTATTCTGTTGTTGTTGTTTTTCATTTTCCTTCATGTGTCTTTGGGGGGATTTAAACTGATGTTTAGAATATTATGGATTCCTACTGAAAGCCGCATTTGTCTACAAAGAAACTAATTCTGTAATTTGGATTGAAAAATGCATCTTATATAATAGTAATATTATGTAGTAAAAGGCAGTGAAAGATGTACAAGTTGCTTTCTGTGACAGAGATATTCATTTTATTACATTCACAGTTCAAGACTAAAGGGAATCACAAATACGTTATCTACCAATAGACAAAGTGAGAAGTCAGCACATTAGGGAGATGGAATTAGTGGCTGACATTAAAAAGTTATTAGCCTTTGATCTCTAACATAGCACACCTGATCATCAAGTGGAAGTAAGGCTTAAACAGCACCTTCTAAAAACAGTTATAATGGACAAGAATTTAGCACCTTGGGTAGAAATTTCAATAGATTAGTGGAAGTGCACAACCTCTATTTCAGACCAATTTAATGAGGAGTAGAATACTGATATTTTCTTCCACAAATGATTGTGGGTAAACACTTTAAGAGTTATTTTCTGTTTTTGTTTTGTTTTTTAATTGTACCGGCAGGAAAGAAGGCTACTTGTATTGATATTGTTATTACAGGTAGCCTTTGATTTATGATCACAATGGAGCCCAAAATTTCTATTACTAAGCAAGACACTTGTTAAGTGAGTCGCACCCTATATTACAACCTTTCTCTTGCCACTTGTTGTTAAGCAAATCGCTGCGGTTGTTAAGCGAATCATGTAGTTGTTAAGAAAATCTGGCTTCTTCCATTGACTTTGCTTGTTGGAAGCCAATTGGGAAGATTTTAAATGGTGACAATGTGACACCTAGACAGTGCAACTGTCATAAATACATGCCAATTGACAAACACCCAAATTCTGATCACGTGATCATGGGGATGTTGCAACTGTGGTAAGTGTGAAAAGACAAGTCACTCATTTCAGTGTTGCTGTAACTTTGAACAGTTACTAAACGAACGGTTGTAAATCGAAAGCTACCTGTACTTGTATTCTTCGTGCAAAATGTGTAAGTGCTTTCATTTAGGACCATAGTGAAAATGCTTGCCTCCTACTTGGAGGGTTGAGAGTTCAAGCCTAGGTAGCAATGTAGGTCTTTGGTTATTCGGGTTTTCTCCCACGTAAAATTGGAAGTGTCTTGGCGACGTTTCAACGATGTCTCATTCATCATCTTCAGGCTGGTGTTTTCGGCTTCATGCTTCTAGGAGCAATGTGTGATCGTAGCTGTTTCTTCCTTTTAACTGCCAGTGGGGGTGTGAACTGATTGGGTGGGAGCTTGGCTGTGTTTGGATTGGGTGGAGGTGTGTTCTGATTGGTTGGGGGCTTGGCTGTGCTCTGATTGGATGGGGGGGTTGGCTGTGCTCTGATTGGATGGGAGTGTGTTCTGTTTGGGTGGGGGCTTTGTTGTGCTCGGGTTAGTCTGAGTTGCAGGGGGATTTGAGCTGGTGAGCTGCGTTGCTGTTGTTTGGCTTCGCGTTCGTGGTCGTGCCACATCTTCATGGTGGGTGTCAGTTTGCTTCATGTATGGATTGGAGGGGTTTAAAGTGGCTAATGATGCAGCTGTGGTCTGACTTCTGGTTTGTGGTCGTGTCTCATTATTGGTGTGGGTTTGAGTTTGCTTTTTGCGTGGATGTGTGGTGGTGACACCTGTGGTTTTCGTGACTGTGGGTCTGGTGTCGTTCTTTGTGTTAGGGACTCGTTTGTCAATAAGGGTGGGTTTCCAAATGGCTGATAGGCGGGAGATATCATCTCGTTTATTCATGCTGTGTGGGCGTTTTTCTATCTCGATGGCTTCTCTGATTATTCTGTTGTTAAAGTGTTCAGTTTTGGTGATAGTTCTGGTCTTTTTAAAGTCAATTTCATGTCCTGTGGCTTTAAGGTGTTGGATCAGGGAAGACGTTGGTTCCTCTTTTCTGACTGGTGGGGAGGTGGGGAGTGCTGGCTTTGTTGCTGTAAGTGGGTTGGTTGGCTGTGTTGTTACATCTTGATTAGTTGATGGAGTTGATGTTTGCAGATGTAACAACATCAAGATGTAACAACATCAAGATGTAATAACACAGCCAACCAACCCGCTTACAACAACAAAGCCAGCACTTCCCACCTCTCCACCAGCATTTATAGAGAGATGGCATCTCCGATCATGCTTTGGTCGCACATGCATGAAGCCGAAGAAACCAGCCTGAAGATGATGAGTGGGACCTCGTCGAAATGTCGCCAAGATATTCTCAATCTTACATGGGAAAAGACCCGAATACACCAAGACTTGCATACCTGTACCTGTGAAAATCTACGAAAACATATATAAGGAGTTTATTTAGGGCAGAGTTTTTGAAATGCTTCTAAACAGATCTCCTGCTAACATGTAGGGTTCTACTTACCTTTAATACTGGTTCTCAATGCGATTGCGCATGCGCATGAGTGAAGTGAACACACACACCTTTATTATTATTATTATTATTATTATTATTATTATTATTATTATTATTATTATTATTATTATTTTATTTATATACCGCCCTTCTCCCGAAGGACTCGGGGCGGTGTACAGCCAGAATTAAAACATAAATATACAATATCATGGTTAAAATTAATTAAAATCATTAAATAGTTTGGGCCGAATTTTAAAACCCAAAGTTAAAACCCAATTTAAAATCATTCAGTTAGACAGCCCCACCTGTCGGAACAGTTGGGTCTTGAGGGCACAGCGAAAGACCCGGAGGTCAGAGATGTTACGAATATCCTGGGGCAATTCATTCCAAAGGGCAGGAGCTCCGACAGAGAAGGCTCTCCTCCTGGGTGTCGTCAGCCGACATAACTTGGCCAACGGTACCCTAAGGAGTCCCTCTCTGTGGGAGCGAACTAGTCGGTGGGAGGCTGTGGGTGGCAGAAGGTGGTCCCGTAGATATCCTGGTCCTATGCAATGGAGCACTTTAAAGGTGGTGACCAACACCTTGAATTACACTTGGAAGACCACTGGGAGCCAGGGCAGCTCACGCAGGAGAGGTGTTACATGGGCGTAACGAGGTGCGCCCATAACCACCCGCATGGCCGCATTCTGGACCAGTTGGAGCCTCTGAGTGCTCTTCAAGGGGAGCCCCATGTAGAGAGCATTACAGTAGTCCAGATGAGAGGTGATGAGGGCGTGAGTGACCGTGCGCAAGGCATCCTGGTCCAGAAAGGGACGCAACTGGCGGATCAGGCGAACCTGATAAAAAGCCCCCCTGGCTACGGCCGTCATATGCTCTTCTAAAGACAGCTGTGAGTCCAGGAGGACACCCAGATTGCGGGCCCTCTCTGTGGGGGGCAAAGATTCACCCCCAATAGTCAGCGATGGCATCAGCTGACTATACCGGGATGCCGGAAGCCACAGCCACTCAGTCTTGGAAGGGTTGAGCTTGAGCCTATTTCTCCCCATCCAGACCCGCACGGCCTCCAGGCAGCGGGACATCACATCAAGGGCATCATTGGAGTGGTTTGGGGTGGAGATGTACAGCTGGGTGTCATCAGCGTACTCGTGAACTCTCACCCCAAAACCACATATGATCTCACCCAGTGGCTTCACATAAATGTTGAACAGAAGGGGCGAGAGGACCGACCCCTGCGGCACCCCCCAAGCGAGGCACCTCGAGGTCGATCTCTGCCCCCCTGCCAACACAAACTGCGAGTGGTTGGAGAGGTAGGAGGGGAACCACCATAACACGGTGCCTCCAATTCCTAACCCACTCAACCGCTGCAGCATGATACCATGGTCGATCATATCAAAAGCCGCTGAGAGATCTAATAGGACCAGGACAGAGGAACAACCCCTGTTCCGAGCCCTCCAGAGATCATCAACCAATGCGACCAATGCCGTTTCTGTGTTGTACCCCTGCCTGAAGCCCAACTTGTACGGGTCCAGATAGACAGCTTCCTCCAGGTACCGGGGTAGCTGTCGTGCCACCACACTCTCGACAACAAAACGAAGGTTGGAGACTGGACGGTAATTTGCTAATACAGCCGGGTCCAGGGATTGCTTCTTGAGGAGGGACCTCACTACCGCCTCTTTCAAGGCAGTGGAAAAGGCACCCTCATTCAAAGAAGCATTTATAATCCCCTGGAGCCAGCCTCGTGTAACCTCCTGGGAGGCCAGTACCAACCAGGACGGACACGGGTCCAATAAACATGTGGCAGCACTAAGCCTACCCAGAATCCTGTCCACGTCCTCAGGAGCCACAGGGTCAAACTCTTCCCAGATAATATTCTCAAGACTCACCCCCATCTCCAGGGGTGGGTTCTAAATTATTTTACTACCGGTTCTGTGGGCGTGGCTTATTTTGTGGGTGTGGCTTGGAGGTCATGTGACTAGGTGGGCATGGCTAGCTGGTCAGTGTCATTTCTGAAAGGTCCTTGCACTTACGACCAGTCCTCGCACTTACGACCCAACTCATTTGTTTGCTTTTAACACTGATCAGCTGTAGGACAGCCCTTTGAAGCCCCGCAACAAGAGTTTAAACAGTTTTTTTCCCTCTAGTCATCATCTGGGTCTCAGGAGGCAGCAATAGATTGGGGGTGGGACCAAATAAAAGGTAAGAATAACGTGGAGGGGTGGGGGGAGGGTGGGGGGAGAACCGGTTTGGTGACATCATATCATCACCGCTACCGGCTCGGCCGAACCGGGAGGAACCCACCACTGCCTGTCTCCCTCCCCGGACTCACCCAGTCGGAGTCCAAGCCTTCCCGAATCTGAGCGAATTTATTAACCTTGCTTCTTCACATGCGCAGATCGCCGATGATGACATCCAGGGCAGTGGGCAGGGCCTCCCACCAGTTTTACTACTGGTTCCACTACTGGTTTCTGCAAACTGGTCCGAACCAGGGGCATCCCACTGATGTAGGGTCTGCTGATGCAGTAACTCTGTTTTCTGAACTTCATTTTTTATGAAAAGAAAAAACAACAACAGGACTCAAATGCTGCACATAATTATTCTTTTATAATTATTTTGATCATATGATCCAAATTTGGGTGCTTAGCAATTGTCATGTATTTATAACAATTGCCAATTCTAATAAGCCTAGAGCGTACAAGCAATACACATCCAAGTCCAGGTGATGTGGCATCCGGGAACTGAAAAGGTAAATCTTGTGGTGAGAGATTAAGCATCGACATACATATTCCTGCCCTAGGACAACTCTATTGTTAATCTTTCTGCACATAATGGAAGAGGCTTTGATATATAGTGAAACTTGCCTTTATGGTTTTCAGTCCTGCATTCTGCTTCTTGAAAACAGCCTAGCATCATTTTATTAGAAACGAGTCATACATTTATTTTTATTTTTCTAAAAATGAAAATATTTGGTGCTGCATGAGAACATCGGAAATTGATCGAATTAAGCAGTTTCAAGGATCTATTCAATTATTTGTTGTAGGATTCCCACGTTTTACAAAGCCATTTAAACAAAAGCTCAGAAAATTCAACAGGGCAGAATTCCACCTAATATATGTTAAGAATGACCCAACTCCCTGCAAGCAAGTTTCTTCAACACTTTTTATTTATTTTCAGTTACTTTATGGCAGCTCAGAAACTATTGAATTGATTCCTTTTTTTAAAAAAAGAATCCATTTTAGCCCAAGTCTCAGAATTCCAGGAACCGTCTGTCCGAAGCTGGGTAAAGCACAACACACACACAAGGAATCGGCTAATACAACCCAGGGTTTAATCTCGGTTAACGCGACGGTTTTACAGAAAATGCTGGCACCGTGACTTCAACTCAAAGACGGAGTTAGCTGGCTGCTCAGTTGCTGAGTTTCTATTGGCGTTGTAGATGAGTTATAGCTATAGCATGTTTGAATATGCCGCCTGCTTCCGCCCCTCCCATTCGAAGGCTGAGAATGCCGGTGGATGATGTCATCAGCTGTCATCACCGCTTTAGCTTTAGATCGCCCGGGTTTCCCCCCCCCTTGGTTTCCTTTTTCCTATACCGTTCGTCACCTACTACCATCAATGTGTTTCCTATACGCACACCCCCCTCCACCGTGCTCTGTTGCTGAATCCAGGTGTATTCTTGAACGCCCCTTCCCTGCATGGATAAGGTTCTTGCCATCAGGTTCATCACATTGGTGACATGTGTGTCAAGGAGATTTGCTACTTGACATACTGCCCCCCCTACCAGGTTTCCTCCTGCAAGGGTGAGAACAAAGACATCGATTATCCGTTAGTTGTCTCATTTCCTGGTTTGTCTGGGTGTTCTATGCCTTATTTTTGAATCAAGTATTGTTTCCACCTCATACGGGTTACCTGTTATAGGTCCTGGACAATTAGTTGTTATCCATATGTTATTTGCTGGTTTAAGGAGGCTACTATGGAACACGGGATGTATTCGACTTAACAAAGGTGGTAGTTTTAACTTTATTGTTACAGGATTTATTATTTTAATAATGGTGAAAGGGCCTATATACTTCGGACCCAGTTTCCTACTTGGTATTCGCAGTTTAATATATTTGGTGGACAAATATACTCTATCTCCCACCCAGAAGGGTGGGGTCTCAGGTCTCCTTTTATCGGCATATTTTTTAGATTCTTTGGATGCCTTGGTTAAAGCGGTTTTTATGTGTGGCCAGCTTCTATTTATTTTTCTATCCATTCAGGGGTTTTGCATTGGTTTGGTAATTGACTATCCAGTTCGGGAATGGCAGGAAATTCTTTACCCGATACAACTTGAAAAGGTGTAAACCCCGTACTACTGTGTATAGTGTTATTACAGTGTATAGTGTAATTGAAGCCTCTAATTACTTCTTTTTATAATTAATTGCTGAGAGGCAGAAAAAACACTTGTCTGTAAGAGAGGATGGGCTGTCAAAACAGCTTCTAATTTATGTTCTGTGGCTACAGCCTTTATTTTTACTCGATTTGTTTTCTTTTCTCATATTTTATTCTAATGTATTGTTTTATGTTATCACGGTAATTCTTGTTAAGTGAAAATCCCTGCAAATTATACAGAGCACTGATATTGTTGAGATTATAGTTCTTCCTATTTATGGGTCTTATTATGAACTATTTAGTTTTTATTAGGTATATATCCAGACTTGCAAATTTGTAAAACGCTAGATTAAAGAAAAAAAAGAAGCTTTAAACATCTGGCAGCATTAACACACTATTAAAAGGCTGGAGATAATAAAGATGTCTTCACCAAGAATCAAACGCATAATAATATAAGGAAGAAAGCGAACAAAAAAAAAAAAAACCCAACCCAATATGTTAAAAGCAATACTATGCTACCTTGTTCTTTTTTATTTTATTTTCATTGAGCCCAATTTTATATTATTATTTTTAACTATCAATTTTGATGCAAAAATCTAAAAGTAGATAAAGAAAAGTTACATGTGAAGTTAAAACCTACAATCAGCAACTTTGATAGATTTCTTATACTTTTAGATTTTTTATACTTTTAAATTTGACTGTTGCTGATTCGTGTAAACGAATCCTTATGACTGCACCTCATGGCTTTGAAATTAGCTTGTTGTATGTACTCCACTGGAATACCAATAACAGGAGTTCCCGTGAATCTGCAAAGTAAGAATTAAATTGTACTTGAAAAAATTGTATTGCCATTTGTTTTGCTGTGAAGAATCTGAATTGGTGACAATAAATCCTTCCAGTCTCCATGCAGTTGTAACTAAGCTTATGACAAACTGAATGGTGAAAAACTGGGGGAATAAGAAGGTAATAGTAAAATGTTTTGCCCCTCTCAGAAAAGTCCCCCATAGGAAGTTTGACCTTACTCCTTGTATGTGCGCAAATTACAGATTACAAATTAACAGAGTTGGAAGGGACCTTGTTGGTCATCTAGTCCAACCCCCCGCCCAAGCAGGAGACCCTACACCATTTCTGACAAATGGCAGTCCAATCTCTTAGAAAGTCCAAATCTTAAAAAGTCAACTAAAGAGAACTATGAATCCCACTTACCTCAGTCTTTTTTCTTTCCCCTGTACTAGAATCTCTGGAGAAAAGAAAAGGATAAAAGGGATGGGGCGGGTATCTACATATCATAATCAACATCTCTATATCTGTATTCTCAGAGGTACATTCTATTTATGTATGTTTTCTGAATCTGAGGTACTTGACTAAAGGGGTATAAACTTGACTTTGCCTGCCCAGTCCCAGTGGAACTCCCATTCTGGCTTTTTGTGTATGTGTTCCCAAAGGGCTTGCTTACAAGATCCTTACTTACATTTTTTTAAAAAATCATAGAATACTTACCTAATTAATTCACCTTTTCCCCATTCACCTTCCCAACTATTACAAATAGTTTATTCTGCATACAGGCTTCTCAATTATATACAGCTAGAACTGGTACCTGTTCATTGCTGACAACTTAAGTCATATTCATTGCCTTTATACATGTAGGAGACCATTGATGTGATAACATTTTAGAAAATCCAAGAAGGCGTATCTAAAATTTGAGAGGCAGGAGGACATAAACAACAGAATAAGGGCAATAACATGGAAGAACAGGTAATCACAGATGAATGCACATGATGAATTTGTTTCATTTACAATAACTGTTATCTTTAAAGCCAGCTCATCAAAAATAGGTATTTAAACACATTAAAACGTGTGCTTTTCATCCTGAAATTTTTTTGCTTGTTGGGCAAATTAATATTTGAAATTTCAGTGTAAGTATTGAACTCCATTGGTAATAGTAAACAAGATTGGATAGTTAATTCCCTGGAAGCATGTCTTACTATAGTTCTGTGGAAATAAGCACTCTGTATACAGTCCTGTAGTTCTGTGCATACTGTGCATACATTTGTTGTTTATATCAAGTGTAATATGACATTTGCCAGCTTTGTATATATGAATAGGTATAAATTAAAATGTGGCAGATACCAGTTTGTACAGAATGCAAACATCAAATGTGGCAGATGTATCATGTCATACACACCCACACCCACTGATAACACAGGGTTTTGAAAGTGTGCCATGACAGCAGACAAACCTTTCAGAAGCAAAATCTATGGAATCTTATCAGCATTGCAACATTTATATTACTCATAAAACCTGCAGAGCTCACTTAATTCTCAAATAAATCATAACTTGTTATGGAAATAGTATGATTCAATTAATAAAGCCTTGTCTGTGAAAGACAAGTGCTTTGAAAGTAGTAAGAGCACAAAACTTTATATACTGCATACAAATGATAACATTAACTGACAACACATGACACATTGTTTCAAAATACTTCCTACCTAAACTAATAAACAGAATGACCACAGGCAGGCAGTTGGAGTAAGAGCAAAAGTCTTTGCCATCTTCCCCATTGACTTTGCTTGTGGCGAGCTGGCAGGAAGCATCTGAAATTACAATTATGTGATGGCATCTGACCACAGCGGTGCTGCAGGGGCCACAATCTTACAAATACAACTGGTCTGAAGATCCTTGAAATTTCAACTCCAGAGAAGTAATGGGTCTCAGACTTCCGATGCTCTCTTTAAATTAATCTATCCAGTACCTTATTTCAAAAATTGTGCCCTGTGATGCACTGTTTCGCCCAATTGAAGGTTACAAGCAGACAGGAGAGTTTTAATAATATATAGATCAGTGATGGCTAACCTTTTTGCCATCGCGTGCCAGGAGAGGGGGGGGCGGGGGAGGGTCGCATGCGCACGTGCCCACGCGCATGTGTGTGCAACCCCCTCCCCCCCCATTTTTCTTTCTTACCTGGTTCCAAATCCTCTCTGGGTATTTGGGAACAGCGAAAACAGCCTTTCCCACTCCCTTGGAGGCCCTACGGAGGCTGACAGGGCCCATTTCCCAACTCTCGGTGGGACAGGAAGTGACATTTTTTGCTGTCCCCAGCCTCCAGAACCTCTCTAGGAGTCTCTAGGAGACTCTCTAGGAGTCTCTAGAGGCTGGGGACAGGAAAAAAATCACTTCCTGTCCCACCGGGAGTGGGGAAATGGGCCCTTTCAGCCTCTGTAGGGCCTCCAAGGGAGTGGGAAAGGCTGTTTTCACCGTTCCCAGATACACAGAGAGGATCTGGAGCCAGGTAAGAAAGAAAAACGGGCCTTCCCCACACCCCCAGGCCCTCCAGAGGCAGGAAACAGCCTGTTTCCCTACTTCTGGTGGGCCCAGAAGGCCCGAAAATCAGCTGGCCGGCGCACGCATGCGCCCCAGAGCTGAGCTGGCATGCCCACTAATATGGCTCCGCATGCCACCTGTGGCACGCATGCCATAGGTTCGCCATCACGGATATAGGTCATTGATCTTCCATTAGGCATTACATTAAAATAGATTAAACATAGTCAGGCCCATCTGGCCCTGATATTTCATCCACCCAAAGCCTTCTAGAGGAATCAAAAGCTTTTGTAAGGCCATAAAAGTGGGAAGGAGCCTCATGCTGGTTCTCAGGATAGGAGCTCCCACAGACCATTTCCAAACCCTCTCCTGCCATACTTTTGGGGGCCTTCAAGCAGGTGTTCTCTGCTCACTTGGATGGGACAGGCAGAATCTGTGTGAGATACATGGTCTGATAGATATCCAATCCCTTTACAAAGCTTTATAAGTAATAACAAGCATTCCATTATATTTAAAGGAAGTGAAGGCATTATAGTTTGGGCCCAACATCATTTTCTTGTCTTGTCCTTAATACGTGTCTTTGGCAATTCTATTGCCTTTTTAGTTTTTGTAAAGTGGTTGCTATTTTCCAAGACCAAAAAAGAATTGTGAGAATAGGCTGTTTTCCTGAGATGGTTGAATGAAAGTTGAACCAAATGCACAGTTTGCATTTAAGATTCTGATCTTGTATCTGCATTGGATAATCTTCTGTTTTACACCAAGCTGAGCAGCCAGTCACTGAAATTGTAACAAAGAGAAATCAGAACAACAATTTTCCCTTTTCTTTTGAACACCTGGCCAATATGTAGCACTCTACCGCTTTGAGACCTATGCAGCTTATGAACCCCGACTCTGACTTTCAGCCTATAATTTGGCTTTGAGAAATGTGTTCAGTAATATTTAAATGCATTTTTGGAGAGTAAATTGTTGTTCTCAAACATTTTAAGACTTTGCAGAGAGAGCCTTTTTCCAAACAAATTGCCACTTTTCTGAAAAACTGTATTTAAGGCCAATGACAAATTTTGTAACTTTCTTGGACTAACTTCAATTTTTATACGTCATTGACAAGATGGATGCAATGAGAGAAAAGCAATTTCAGCCAGGTAGACATATTTGAACCTATTAATGCTGAATATTATTTAAATTTTGAAAGCACCTATCTCTACAGTGATTCTGGGTGGCTTACAATTTTAAAAAAATAATGAAAATGAGGCCATATTGCAAAGAAAAGACAGAAACATAAATCACTATCATTCTAACTAGAGGCTTGGGAAAATAGAGATGGCCTTCAGCTTACAACTATAATTGAGCTTGACAATAATAGTGATAAGTCATAACAGTTATAAAATAGATCATCAGGTGACCAATCTGATTTTATGACACGTTTTGCAGGAGTCATTAAATAAATGCTGTGGTCATTAAGAAAACCCATTGTTTGATATCGGCAGTTTTTTCTGGAAAATGGTAATAAACACTGGTTTCCGGCAAAATTATTATAAATCATGATGACATAATCATGGGGGCACTGCAAACAGCTGAAAATGCGGGTTGGTAGCTTGTTACAGATGAAAATACCTAACCTGATATCTGTAAATATGTGTGCTTGTTTATATGTCATTGTGTGATGTCATTGTGTCACTTACCATTGGTTAGTACTTACCATTAGCCCCGCCTTCTCTGTATATAAGTTCTTGCTCCTCCCAGATTAGTGCCTGTCTAATTGTGTTCCTGAGGAAGAAAAGAAATAAATATTACTATTACAAGAAAGCCTACAGTCTCTTATATATGGGCCTAACCAGGATAACCAAACTAGCAACAAATTGGTAGCAAGAGGATGGTTTGGTAGGCCCAACCGAACATAAAGATGCAAGACTCACATAACGACAAAAGAAGACCTGCCACCAGATACATAACGAAAAGAATGGCAGCTCAACTAACTCCTGACAAATATACACCACTTGAAAATATTAAGAAACAAACGCAATTACAAGAAAATGAACTGCTAACACCAAACAAAGAAGATGAGGTAAAAAGAAAAATACTAGAATTAATAGAAACAACTACAGCTGAATCAAATCTGCTTGTGAAAATCCGCAGCATAATAAACGACCACGGAACAGCAGCAGATAACGAAAATAACAAACAAGAAAACTGCAAGGTAAGAAATTCAACCCCTGACTTCAAAAATGACACCAAAGATGGCGACAGCTTCCCGCCTTTTTCATGGCAGCCATCTTACCCACCTAATACCTCTAAAATGCCTGACCAATTACTAAAAGAATTCCAAACCTCAAACTACGAAATAAAAAACAAAACCTACCAAGAAGATGATTACCCGAGTCCAAAAACAAATAAAAAACAATTATTTAAACAAAACAAAGCTCAACCTACTGAAGTAGAAATAGACAATGCTATACAGGTGCTAACTGCAGCACTCGGGACTAAACTAACAATACCAAACAAACAACCAGAAAATGAAATAGAAAATTCTAAACTACCATCTACCAAAGGCCAAAAAGAAATAGACTGTCTAAAGAAAGGCCTAGCCACCCGAAGAAAGACAAGCTGGCAATCATACTTACCTACTGAAGAGCAGCTCCCTGAACAACCCGGCTCCATTGGCAATGGCGGCCCGCCTCAAGCTCCACTTACTGACGACCTCAGAGAAGACTCCCCGATGAGCAGAGCAGCACCCCAGGCATTCTTCAGTCACCAGAGGCCCTCCGGAAACAAAGCAGAGCAACAGAAGGCCGTCTGGGACTTCACCCCAGGAGCTGCAGACACAGGAACCTCCCTCATCGACTGCTGGAGAAAAATGAGGACTGAGCATGCCCAGAACGAGCCTGCAAAGAAAGAAGAAGGAAACATAAATACAAGTCAGCGCAACATAGAGATAAGTAAATACAGACATACATCTACCATACCCAGGCCTTATTGTGAGTATGCTAAGGTCTTAAATCATGGACAGCTACTAAACATGAATAACACCTCACTACACTCAGGGACAATACCTCCAGACTTTATAAAATTGAAATTAGATGGAAGCAACTTAATGGAATGGGATCAGTGTTTACAGATTGTATATATGAAAGAAAATGTTTTATTTTTTATTGATAACCCACCAAATAAGCCTTGGACCTATGAAATAGACTGCCTCCACCACAAAGCATACTATATGTTAATTGTTTCTATTTCCCCAAGTATACTCCCCAGTATAGAGCATAATTTAACTGTATTTGAAGTATATCAAAAATTATTCAGACTATTCTATAGCAAAAATGTAGCCACTACCACAAAAATCTCTAGGGAATTCTATTCTGCCAAACTAAAACATGATACATCCATGAGTGAGCATATCTTGAATTTAAACGCTGTAAGAGCAGACCTTATTCAAAGGGGAGAAACCATTTCTGACAACACCATGAAAAGCATTATAATTAACTCACTAGATCACAGCTGGGATAACTACATTACACTAATAGATAACCTAAGTATAGAGCAAATTACTTTAGAAAACCTTACCAATAAGCTTATTACTGAAGATAGACTTAGAAGAGAGCGATATACACAACAAAGAGAAGGTAGAAATCAAAGAAGGACTGATTTCAGGGCCAGAGACAGATACCCACATGAATGTCTCACATGTGGATCTGAAAGACATCAGAGTAGAGACTGTCCCAAGAATATAGGATACAGTGACTCATATAAACACAAGGATAGAAGAATACACTTTTTAGACAGAACCTCCCCAGATTACAGGTATAAGAGAAGAGAATCACCACACTCTAGAGAAAGACAAACATACAGAAATAACCCTAGAGAAAATAAGAAAGGATCACTATATGGAATAAGAAATAATAACACTTTGATATCTGATTCACTCAACACCTGGCTCATAGATTCAGGAGCCACATGCCATACAACTCATAATAGAGAAATATTAAGTAACTTCACTGAAAAGAAATATTATATTAAAGTAGCAAACCAAAATAGAGTCCTAGTGAGAGGAATAGGAGACACGCATATAAAAGGTATAGGAAAAATAGAGGGGGTACTATTTGTGCCCGAAATTCCAAATAACATATTGGCAACCCTAAAGTTAAGCTTAGACAATGCAATAGAAACCACTTTCAGAGGTGGAAAGGTATTCATGACTAAGAACAACAGAAACATAGGTAAACTATTTACAAATGATGGACTAACATACCTACTGCCACAAGATAACGAACTAGTCTATGCAAACTATCAATTAAGAAACAAAAAACCAAATTCAGATAGCCATGATGAAAATAATGATAAGAATGCATCAAACACTGATACTAATATGTCTGAAAATTTAAACAATGGAAAACCTATTCACGATAATTGTAGTCACTTACTCCACAGAAAGCTAGGACACGCGAGCTTTCCAGTCATACGAAAAATGTTAGAGTGTTCCGAAGATTTAAAAATAAAGAACTGTAAAAATTACTTAGAATGCTCTGTATGCAATTCTTCCAAAATTAAAAACAAGCCAAAACCCAAAAAAGCCACCCGCACCACACAATCAACCTTTCAACTAATTCATATGGATGTAGTAGGCCCATTAAAACCTTCAATTAAATACAAAAAAAGATACTTCCTGACCATAGTCGATGACTATAGTAGATTTGGTTTTGTATACACCCTTAACCACAAAAGTGAGGTTTTCAAAAAATTTAAGGAGTTCTTTAAAATGGTAGAAACACAATACAATACCAAAATCAAACAAATAATGACTGACAGGGGGTCGGAATTCCTATCCAACGAATTTTCAATTTGGCTAAAATCACAAGGAATATTGCACTTTAAATCTTGTCCATTTTCCCCATTCCAAAATGGAGTCTCTGAAAGGAAGAATGGTTTGCTACAAACCATGGTTAAATGTGTGTTAGATGATGCTGGTTTAAACCAGTCATTCTGGGCTGAAGCCCTTAATTATTCCAATTACACTATAAATCGCTTATGGTCCAGTACAATCAATAAGACCCCATACGAACTCATGTATGGAAGGAAACCAAAAATTGGGCATTTACACGTATTTGGTGTATCTGCTGATGTATATGTGCCCTCACAGTTAAGACGCAAAGGAGAGAAAGTATCCAAAAGACTGATATTTATGGGGTACGAATCAGGAACCAAGGGATATCGCTTCATTGATAAAAATAATCACTTCATTGTATCCAGATCTGCCGTGTTTCATGAACACATGAACTGGTCAAAATTACATCTCAATGAAATTTACCCAGAATCAAAAAATATTACACACACGCACGCAAAACATCACACATCAGATACGAACCCCAAATCCACATCTACTAACAGAATCAAATGCCCAGTAATAGTTAATGATGAATGGAAAAAAGGACACCCCACTTTGAAAGTAGATCAATTAACCGAAAAAGAAGCTAAGTATATGCATAGCGATGAACATCCCCAGAATAGGCCCATTAGATCCAATAGGGGCATAATTCCTAAAAGATTAGATGATTACGTACTGTCTATCCAAGCTAAACACCTGACTCCTAACACATATGATGACATACTTAAGCTACCCCTAGAAGAAAAAAGTAAGTGGGAGGAAGCAATGAAAAAAGAGATGGACAGTTTGAGAGAACTAAATGTATATACACCAACAGACCTGCCCACTGAGAAATCCCCTATTGGCACTAGGTGGATCTATAAAATCAAGGAGCTAGAGGATGGTAAATTCCTATACAAAGCCAGGTTGGTGGCTCAAGGCTTTGCCCAAAGATTTCCGGATGACTATGAAGACACTTATTCCCCAACCGTTAGATCAGAAAGCGTGAAAACAGCACTAGTGTTAGCTTCTATCTTAAATCTGGAAGTATATCAATTTGACGTGCAGACAGCCTATCTGCACGCTGATCTAGATAAAGAAATTTATGTGAAAGCACCCCCAGGAAAGGATACAAAAAAGGGAGAAATTTGGCTATTAAACAAGAGCCTTTATGGACTAAAACAGTCCGGTAAGCGGTGGTATGAGTGCTTATCAAAGATACTTAAAAATATGGGTTTTGTAGCTACTTCATCTGATTTTTGTTTTTTCACAAAAAAAAATAATGATTCTATTGAATATGTTTTGATTTATGTTGATGATATATTGTATTTTGGACACGACAAAATTAAATGTGATAATTTCGCTGAACAACTAGGCAAAAATTTCAACTTAAAAATATTAGGAAAGGTAAATAAGTATCTAGGAGTCCAAATTGACAAAACAGATAAGGGGTTCAAATTATCTCAGAAAGACAAGATTATGGAACTCATACAAAAATGTAATTTAATTAATTCAAAAATTTGTGATACTCCTATGTCAACTGATTTTTATAGGAATGTGTATAATGAGTACGAACCATTCAAGGATAACACGTTATATCGATCAATTATTGGGTCCTTATTATACATATCTAATTGGACCAGGCCTGATATCACCCTTGCTGTAAATTTGTTGTCAAGACATGTAAGCAATCCTAACTCATACCACTGGGAAGGAATTAAGAGGATTCTAAAATATCTAAAGTCTAGCATTGATATGTGCTTATTCTTAGAACCATTCATTTCTGAAAAACCAACTTTGACCTGCTACGCTGATGCTGATTGGGCTACTGATTCAAAAACCAGAAAAAGTACTTCTGGATATGTTTTTCTTATAAATGGCTGTGCGGTGCACTGGTACACAGGCAAACAGAATTTAATTGCCACTTCCACAGCGGAAGCCGAATATGTTTGTTTATCCAAAGCGGTCAACAATCTAACTTGGTTCGATGACTTGTTAACCAATGTGTGGGATGAACCTGTTTATCCAATTATTATCAATGAGGACAATAAGGCAGCAATTGATATATCAGCTTCCGAAGCAATAGGTCAACGATCTCGACATATCGATATAAAATATAAACATGTAAGACAACTGTCAAGTATAGGATTTATTAAAGCTATCCATTGCAATACTAGTGAACAAATTGCTGATATCCTCACTAAGCCATTGCCAACCAAACAACATATGTATTTGACTTCCAAACTTGATGTGCATATATAATCTTAATAACCCACCATTAGTTAGGTATTTTAGAGGGGGATTTGTTACAGATGAAAATACCTAACCTGATATCTGTAAATATGTGTGCTTGTTTATATGTCATTGTGTGATGTCATTGTGTCACTTACCATTGGTTAGTACTTACCATTAGCCCCGCCTTCTCTGTATATAAGTTCTTGCTCCTCCCAGATTAGTGCCTGTCTAATTGTGTTCCTGAGGAAGAAAAGAAATAAATATTACTATTACAAGAAAGCCTACAGTCTCTTATATATGGGCCTAACCAGGATAACCAAACTAGCAACATAGCTGAGCACCTAAAGCATAGTCACATGACCACAGTAGGAGTGGCTATTGGAATCTCAGAATGGGTCATAAGTAGCTTTGGGGGGAATTTACAGCAACATTGTTAAAATAAAACTCAAAATAGTTAGAAAAGGGTAAAAAATGAAAATAAATTGTGTTGTTTATGGTATGTGTGAAATGAAAAGAAGCTTTAATATTCCATTGTTCATTTTGATGCACACAAATTCTTGCAAAGCATCAGTTACAGTCAAAAACTCATTGATAATAAGCTGATCTAACTCCTTAATATCCTTGTTGTCTCCTTTACTCAAAAACAAACCAAATCAAGATTTTCCTGTGATTATGAAATTAGAATTTGTTTGTTTGTCGAATTTATATACATCGTACTGTTTGGGCGACTTTAGGTGGCTTACAATAAATGGACTATCTTGAAGTAATCACTTTTGTTTTGAATAAGGATCATAGTTCAATCAATTAATTCAGTTCAATTTGATCAAGTATTGGAAACAAGGACAAAATGATAATTAAATAACAATAATGTAAACATTGCCTGTAGACATTCATTTGGGCTTTTATTAGGTCACGTGTTTTTAGTTATGGGCAGATGGCATGCCAAAATTTACAACCAAAGTTTTCTCGTTTAATGAAATAAAATTAACATAAAATTTATCAGGCCAGCTTAGACATGGGGAATAAAAAAGAGGCATTTGCAGTTTTACAAAGAAGCACTGCATGATAAATGGATTTAACAGCATTAGAGCCGACGTGGCGCAGTGCAGCACTGCAGGCTATTTCAGCTGACTGCTAGCTGCAGTTCGGCAGTTCAAATCTCACTGGTTCAAGGTTGACTCAGCCTTCCATCCTTCCGAGGTCAGTAAAATGAAGGCCCAGATTGTTGGGGGCAATGTGCTGACACTGTAAACCACTTGGAGAGGACTGTAAAAGCACTATGAAGCTATATAGAAGTCTAAGTGCTATTACTATTGCTATTAGTGCTGAAGAGGCAGGTACAAAAGTTATAGAGGCTTTATTAATTTTCCCATTAAAAGCTTTGTTAAGATGCTAAATCTAGTTCCAAACAAGTTGTTGGCATGGCAAAGTTATTGTCATGATATAACTACCCAGTTTCCCTCTCAAATATTTTGTTCATTCTCTGATAGGTTCTGAAATCAAGCAATGCTCATTTTATTACCTTAGTATAAAAACCTTTGTCTAATTATTTTCTTAGCATGTATACATTGTTAAATTTAGAAACCAAATTCTTCAATGTATGAGTGGCAGCTTTTAATTCTGGAAAAAAGATTGAATCTTCACTAAACGTTTATACAGGTAAGATCTGTCTGAAGAAAGCTGAATGACGAACTATTATTGTATAACATGATCAATGTATTTAATAATTTATAAATCAAGAAGGATCCTCTCCTCCCCATACTCTTTTATTTTTTATCAAATATTATTTATTTCAAGTTGCTCAGGGTAGCATATAAGATTAATCAACACAAATATAATAAACAGGTAAAAATCAATCCATTTTTAAAGCAAGCCAAAATGTGTTGTTGACTGTGTCTGCATACCATAATAGATCAGAATTCCACAAAATTCTGATTCACTTTCAATTATCAATTGGCTTCTTCTACCATTGACTGAATAAACTTCAAAAGCTCAGTTATGCAAACCAGGATTCCTGACTTGTTCCTCATATTTGGTAAATGAAGCCGGAAGAAGACATTTTATGTATCAATCCACAGAACCTGAGGCTTTAACTCTTAACTCAAATCCATTACACTTTTAAAAAGAGATTAATATGTGGACCATGTCATATATTTTATATTTGTTATGAAAGTATGATCCAAACTGGGTGTCAGGTTTTATTTTATACAGATCTATTTAGCTGTAGGTGTTAGTTTGACATCTATCTATATATATATTTCTATGGCGCAAAATATCAGATGTTGGAGAGATTCATTTATCATATGTTCACAAGCTATAGTAGGTTCATTCACGACTGGCTTCAATTCATCACACATAAAGTATCAAACTACTACATTCAACACTGCTGTTATACAATATAGGTAGACATTTTGGTGGCACAGTATTTAGTTACGATTCTCTCCCAAGAGTTATTTGTATGAATAAGAAGATTCTTCTTATCCTTGAAGACATTACTTTAAAATGTTGTTATTTGGTTTACTCAGAGTGCTTTAATTACACTAATTAACTCGCGCATTGGTGAGATCAGAACAAATGACAACATTGGTTGTATTGCAGTTAATTTACCACTTATGCAAATAGCGTTTTCAAAATATTTGGGCATTGTTGAGATTATGTTATGACTTTGGTATAAAAGAAATGTTTAAACTTCTCTCAGTAGGTTCTTCATTTGAGAAATATAACAGAAAAAATCTTTAGCTTTTCAAATGAAGGAACCAATTTACAAGAGTTTGAAATCTTGTTGGCATCAGGTTTTATTTTGTTTTTTATGAAAAGCCAGAGTTCTTCACTCTGATTTAAAGAAATTAGAAGAATATTAGAATAGTTGGAGGAAAAAGAATTTAATTAGTTAATCTATGTGTGTGTTTCCAGAAAAGCATCATAGAAAATGGTTTGTAAATATTTTGATCTCAGTACCTCTTTACTTTCTTAAAAAATAATGATGAACTCAGAGCTTTGATTTATGTAAGTTGTATCTATCAATATTTTCTGTTTGTTTATTTATCTTAAATGCCACTCACCCCACCAAACAAATTTAAACGTATTTATTTATTTGAGATTACAACCCTTCTGAAAGGATCTCAGGGAACCTCAGGATTCTCCAGGTCACTTTGAGAAGCACTGATCTAGGACATTAAGCTTACACTCATAATTCAACCAGTTCAGCTACTATGAGCAATTGCCAGCTTTTCCTCAGAATATGGGACCATTCTGAAATATACATAAGGAGGGAAGACTTTAGCTATTTAGCATATTTTAGTATGCTCAAGGAAATTCCACACAGGAATTCCCCTCTGCATCATATTCAACAACAATACAATATAGCAAACAGAATTTATATCAGGCTAAACTCATAAGTTATTCCACTGTTCTAGACTACTAGTGCAATCAAGGCTGAGAAACCCTTCAGGTACAAATAAATTCACAATTCTGAATCCTCTGTTTCTCATTTATCTGCCATTCCATCTTCTACATTGTGCTGTTTTCCTTTTCTTTTTGCTCATCGAGTTATGAAGAAAAGGGTGGCAACGCTTGAAACCTTTCTCCAAAGTGTCTTTAGAAAATGTTAAAATTAAAAAGAGAAATATAATCAAAGGAATTACTTGAAAGAGGTGAAAAAGAAAGAAGGAACTGAGGAAAAGAAAGGAAATAAAAAAAAGCACAGAAACATGGTGATAGAAGGGACTATCTGGATATTGATTTACTGTGGGTCATCAAGTCACTTTACTACTAAGCTACAGTTTGTATATTCATATAGTTATTTTCTTTAATTACTCATCTCTCCTTAATGTCCTAGTTACAACTCAGCTATTTGTTTCCCATAAAATTCTAAACTCAAGCTATAATCAGGAACTTCAATTTAGAAAATGTAAAATATTTTGCCTTGCTTTTCAATATTCTTTAAATTTCAGTTCACTTATAAATGTATTTTTTTCTTTCGCACAGTTTTTTTTCATTCCAAATTATTATCCTCAACCTATAAAATAGTATCTGTCTATGATTCAGATCTATGTTTCTGTGCTGAGGGCGTGTTATCCTTGTCTTAGCCTCAGTGTTTATATCTACCATTGCTGGTGATATCCAGATTTTTTTTAAAAAGATGCTGTAAAAACATTTCCAAGGCCTTCAATCCATCTGTTTCATTATTTCTAATAATATTGTTGAATAGCAGTATTTCTTTCTTCAGGAAAATTTAGCCTTGCATTAAAAGCTTCTGATTTTTTTGGGGTGGGTGAGGATATCAGATATATATTGATGGTCATGCTCATTTGGTTCTATGAGGAAGTTATTTGGTCAATACAGCTTCAGGTTCAAAAGGTTGTTTTTATTATTTACAAATATATACATACATACGATAATGAACAGGGTGTCCTGTTACTTTTTTACCCTAACTGTATGACTCAGATGTTGAGAGGAGAGAGAAGTTCATGTGTTGTCTCGCTGAGAGATAGATGAGAGAGAGAGAGAGAGAAAAAGGGGAAGATATCCAAGTGGTTTCTAGGTAAGAGTCCAATAAGAGAGTTCATTGGCTGATATAGACACATGTGATGTCTGTAAAGACTTAACCCCTTCTAGTCTCTGGTGCATCATATGCAGGCAATATCTGACAGAGGAGGGCAATACATTTGAAACATATATTTGGAAAAGTTAAGCAGCTCCTCCATCTTTTTTCATGCATGAGTAGCTGCTTTGAAGGTTTTTCCTGTTTGGTCACCTCATGTTTGCCATTCAATATTTCCCCACCCCTGGTATCATTGTGATTATTATTTTCAGTTCTTTTCTTAATGATTACCAATAGTGAATTTGCCTTTTTTGCCCCCCACACACTGAAAATTCACATACCTGGTGAATACTTTCCATTCAAAATATTCATTGCAGTCTCTCAGACACTGATTGCTTACATCTGCATCAATGTGTATATTTATTCAAAAGAAAGCACAGTTTCTCTTTTTTACTCTTGATAGATTTGTAAGTGTCAAATAATATATCTAGAAGAATTCTGTTATTATCCAGTAATTAATAAGCCTCCTTAAGAGTCCTTGAAAGGTTCTACACAAGTGTTCTGTACTACTTTAGGGCTGGCTTTGGATATGAGTGATATCACCCCACTGTCTGTTTTTAGTTGCTGAGATAATTATTTATTATTTATTTCTGGTTGTTGGAAATTGCAGCAACTTTTACGCATTCTTCTGAATTTCTGAGGTGAGTGATACATTTTTTACATTGGTGAGAATTCTTGCTTCTCTCACTCCCCCTTCCCCCCCAAAAATCTCTGGGATTCAAACCAGACACGAATCTCTTTCACTCCTCACATAAAGATCCAGTGATATGTTCCTGGAGCTTGGTTTTTTCAGTATCTGTTGTTGTGTCCTCCCATCCCCATGCACGAACACTTTTTAATACAACTGAAAAATGGTATAAAGGCAGCTAGGAAGCCTTTAAGAAAGACATTTGTTTATACTCTGTGCAATTGATCTTTGCTAAATATTTTTGGCAAAAGAGAGCCAGTTTGTACACACTCACCCACCCACCCACAGACAGAGAGACATATATACACATATATACATATACCAGTACATACATATATACACATACACATTGTATATATATATACAGTATAAGGTATCAGACTAGAAATTAAGACACCATGAGTTCTAGTCCTGCCTTAAGCACTGATCTAGAATGAGCTTGGACCAGTCACTCTCTCTCAGTACTAGAAAGCAGGCAATGACATGCTACTTCCAAAATCTTGCCAAGAAAACTGCAGGGACTTATCCAAGCAACTGCCAGGAGTTCTCTGCAGTGGAGGAACAAACATCCAGTTTAACCTGTTTTGATGAGTTTCAATAGAAATGTCGATCATACAGAAATTCCTGTCATCTGTGGTCTGCATAAATCTTATCTCTTAAATCATAAACCCTCCATGTTTAAACCTTTGAAGAATTATAAAATATGATTGAAGTACAGCTTAACTTTTGCTAAGCCCAAGTTGAGTCTATTTCATTGAGGTTTGATCTTCTATGTGCTTAAGGATTTTGACTTTAATAATGCTTCCCACTAATTTGCCAAGCGAGAGAAAGTTATAAAAATTTGTTGATAAATATGTCACATCCTACTTCCCTTTTAAAAAATTGTTCTTGCATTGGCCATTTTCCAGTTCACTGAAGGACATATGATCTATTTCTGTTATAAAAATTAGCACTTTCACACTTAATAGATTTGCATCATTTCTGAGTTCTCCTTGTCTACTAATGGGCCACAATTTCGGCATATTTTAGTTTTATTGCGTTTACCAATATCTTCATTTGATTTATTTCTGTATTATTTGTTTATTTCCCTTGGCTCAGTGCTAAACTACTCATGATGTTATTCATATCTTTGTAGTTTCTCTTACATTTTTAATGAATGGCTGGGAAGGAAGGGCTGAATGTAGCAGGGATGTTTTTAATCTTTTGCCTAACAGAATGTAGTGAAAGCTTTGTTCCCAATGCAGTAAACCAATAAAAGGGACTAACTGCAGGATGAACCTTCAGGAGAAGCTCATGATTAAAGAACCTTCTCCCATGCTACAATTTTAATTTAGTTTCCTCTCCCTCTGCTCCTGTTTTCTTGGTTATTTATTTATCTATTTTAAATCAGACTCTCCTAGGCTTTGAATGAGAAACTGACTAGTCTGAATCTTACTTTTCATTTTCCAGTTTGTTTGCATCACAAATAGTAAGCCTTTACTATACCCTCCTGCCAACTGTTCCCTAGCCATGTTTACCCAGAAGAAATTCCATAGTTTTCCAGATATGTGTTTTTGGTTACAGATGCTAAAGTTTTTAAAGGACCTTGGCTAAAAGTACTCTTTCCCTGGAGCCCGTCTTCTGTTGGGATCTATGAATAATGTGAATGATAAAACCCAGCCAAAGATCAGTATTCCCACAAGAAAGTGAAGTGACACCATGATTGAGGTTCTTCATCTCTGGACAATTTGATGAGAGCATTTAACATTCATAATAAGCCATGACAGATCAGTCATAATTAAAAAAAAACCAAACCATCAAACATCATCACATGACTTGCTTGGGGAAATGATTTGCCAAAGATGTAGAAAGCTTCTTATCATGACTCCTGTCTGTACACATAACTTTTGATATATACATTTGGGCTTTTTTAACCCTTAAGGTTGGTGATTGTGTTTATTGACATAACAAGCACAGCAAGACAGTGTGTCCTTATACTTTCCCCTTGTCTGGCTTGTAGTTTTGAAAACTCCAGTTAAGGAATGCAAAATTCATAAAATAAATTTCTAATATTTTAGCGCATAGTTTATATCTAGGTTGTATTGAATATTGGTTTGAAGATGGTTATTCACCTTGAGGGGTTGGAATGCCCTTTTTCTTGTTCTAATAAACATTGCCCGTGAAACAGACCACCAGAATAAAGCATTTTAAAAGCATTCTCTTTCTCTAAGGCCTGATAAAAGTGGATGAAATGTTGAATCATCTTTGAAGTTTCCATAAGTGAAATGGTGATTTAATTGAAAATAACTTTATCCACCTTCCCCAAAGGGCAAGATAAAAGCAAAGCAGAGCAAAGAAAGGGGATGGAAACTGGGAAAAAAAAGGGAGAGGGAATCCTAGTGAATTCAATTAAAAAATACAAAGACAAGCTACAGATTCAGTGGGGAAAGGAAAGGAAGTGAGCTTTATCAAATGTATGCAAAAGTTACCTATTATTTGAATGAATACTTTTACCTTTATGTTCATGATCTTTCTTTACAGCATTGTTAGGACTCTTTATTTCAGTTGATTAGTATCCATATTAGTCTTGCCATGTAAAATGAAATAGAACACGGCAAACTCAGGCTTCTGTTTTCCTCTACCTCATTCCTCCTCCTGTGGCACAATTAGGAGAAGAGCAGTCTACTTTAAATTAGAATAAATCACTGGTTAAGATTAATTCAAATCCATCAAGTTGTGATTCATAGCCATGGAAAATAAAAGGCAGCTTCATAAATGATTTTAGAAATTCAGGGGTCATGCCCTTGACACCTCTATTTTCTGAGTCAAAAGAGTCTTATTCTACCTTTGTTTCTAGTACCAATACTGACTTTTAAAAAACATTTTTCAGTGAATGCATACCAAGGTCAATAAATAAATCTGTCTGCTCCAAACTCGATTGCAGAAAATATGACTTCAGCAACAGAGTGGTCAATGCCTGGAATGCATTGACTCTGTTATTACATCCTCAAACCCCCAAAACTTTAATCTTAAACTGTCTACTGTGGACCTCACACCATTCCTAAGAGGTCTGTTAGGGGTGTGCATAAGCGCACTAGCATGCCTACCGTCCCTGTCCTACTGTCCCCATTTATTCGTACCCATTTCCTGTGTTCATATCCATGTTTATACTTATAACTATTATCTCATACATGTTTGACAAAACAAACAAACAAACAAGAGCTGGATCCCAGATTTAGCCTAGGTTCCCATTCCCAATCCTTCTAAGTGATAACAAAACAACAAAACCCAAAAGTGTTGATAGCTTGATTTGGAACCAGCTTAATTTTTTCATGCTAGGAGTCAGAAATGTCTTGTCCCTGACAGCAAAACCTTTTTTAAAAAAACTTTCAAATCAGGAGAAAGGCTTGCCTTTCTGCATGAGAGATGACTGCATAAGGCAAGACAACTGATGGAAAAATAAATAAATAATGAGACTTGTCTCATTTTCTTGATAGGTGAGTTTCTATGCGTACTGGAACCATTAGTAGCTTATTGTCCTCAATACATGCATCAAAAGTATTTACTTTTGGAATTTTCATCATCTATCAGTAATAAAAAAAAGTCTTATTCAATGAATATAAATTCCATAACATGATAATGTTGACTATTAGTTATACCTCAATAAGAGGATTTTTTTCCCCTTAATATTTTGGCTGACTAAGAAGTCATTAAATGAAACTTGCTTGAGAAATGCCATGCAGAGAAAATGGCTAATATTCAAGTTATATTTATTGTGTTTTCTAACAATTGGAGAAAAATGTGCCACAATAATGCTGTGAAAACATAACTCTTCTGTGGTAATTGTTTTTAACTTTAATTAAATGAGTTGATGAATTGGCAGTAGCTAAATGTGCTAGAAAGTTCTGTAGGGTGGATTCATCATTCCATTCATGAGAAGTTTGCACCAAAAAAGAAGAAATTTTTCACCAGTTTCAATTTGCCCCCTGCAGTCCTCAAAATTTTTGTTCTGGGAGGGTTTGGGAATCCAAAGGAACAAAGGTAATGTTAGAAACTGTAGAAGGAAGGAAAAAAATAATCAAAATGTGTTTCTTCATTCTGAAGAGACCTTTTCTGGAGCTGAAAGGAACCAGTTATAAATCTGAAACCAACCCTTATTTATTTCTAGTAATTTTTTAACTACATGCCAACATTAATATGTTATCAGTGATTGGTTATATAAATTTAAATGTCACTTGAGGTGTTAGTATACTATTAAAGATCTCTTTTTCTCAGCCAGAATTTAGGGAAAACAATAATACAAGAAACTGCTGTCATGCACCATAAACCAAACATCACAACTGCCCTTCTTTTACTGTACAGGCATAATAATAACATAATAACTGAAAGTCTGTAGGGGTAAAAGAATCCATTCTCTCAGGTGGCCTATACAGAAAAGAAGCAGCAAGATACTGAATTGTTGTATGCCATTCAGATTATCTTACTTATACATATATATATATAAATTTATATGCCACTTATCTAATTGTAGAACAACTATGGGCAGCTTAGCCTTCTAAGAAAGAATTCAATCTTTATAGAAAGTTAAGAAAACTGCATTGGCTTTTATATACGGCAGGGATAGGGGCGTTTTGTCTGTCACCTCAGGCAATTAAATACCTTGGATTAGTTTTGAGTTTATCCAAGAACATAACATCAAGGATTTAAGGCACACAAAGCAATTTCCTTTGAATGTGCATTTCCTATTCAGTATTTAGAAGTACTCAAGGATAATATCTATAATAAGTCTTCTATATATGTTCAAAGCACAAATCTATGTAGACAATGTGGGCAAACCTGAAGACCCCATTAGACCAGAGATTATTGTTTTGTTTTTGAGTACAAATAAAAATATATCATTTTCCTATTTTGGTTTGTGTCTCACCAATTATTAGGTGTCCTAAGGGGCAACCACATGTATGAGACAGCAGTGTGTTGCAGCTGCTGAAAAAGTCCTAGGCTGTATCAAGGTAGTGATAATACTGCTTTATACTGCACTGGTAAAACCATACTTGGAATATTACATCCAGTTCTGGTCACGACACAAAGTGATGTTGAGAGTCTAGATAGAGTGCAGAGAAGAGCAATAAAAATGATAAATGGTCTGAAGGCTAAACCATATGTTGTATGGTTGTGGGAACTAGATACATCTAATATAATAAAGAGAAGGACTAAAGGCGACATGATAGCAATCTTCCAACAGTTGAGGGCCTGTCACAGGGAAGATGGCTTTTTAACTTTTCTGTGAAGTTGATCCTTTGTTTTTTTTTTCTACCTAGTGGAGCTGACATAAGCTAATTCTGATAACAAAATAAGAGGCAATTTGAATATGTTTTAAAATGATCAGTATAGCAGATTTAATGACTTCCAATCAAGCATATTATAAAACTATTAATTTTTGTTTTGTATTAAGACTATCATCAACATTTTACCATCATTTTTCTTTTAAAAAGTTGCTTCTGGGTTAGGACGTGAAGGAAGGAGGAAAAAGTGAAGATGCTTAATGGACAGAACACTTTTTCCTCAATAATTATACCTGATTGTAAAATTGCCCTTTCAAGAAATAGAAATCTGAATCATTATTAGTTATAGGAGATGTCTATGTTTCCTAATTAGAAAAGAGAAAAGTTGCACATTTCTTTGTATGTTATTGTCACATTTTTCCTCTTTCTGGCAGTATTCTCTTTAAATTGCCTACCCTTGGAACAAAGAGAAAATGGCAAGATTACCATTATTTTAGACACATAACTACCCTGGAACTCATCCATTGAGCACCATATCTTGGTCACCTATTAATTCCTATTAGCTATCTAATTGTTGTAGTGAAAGACCAAGCCAACATATTTGTTATTTTGTTTATTTGCTTTTTTTTTATCAAGTGGTAAAAATGGTAACCTTCTCCCTATGGCAACTCTCTGGTACACATTAGAAGAGCCCCATCATGTTCAGGTTCCTGCAGGAATGTAAAGAAGTAGAGGGGTTGCTTTTAATCTACATAAATTCTTAAAGCAACAGCAGCAGCTTTGTCTCCTCTCCTGAAAAATCTGGGGGAAAAAAAGCCCAAGCTCCTTGAAAAAAATCTGAAGCAGGGGTGAAATCCAGCAGCTTCTGATAGGTTCTGGAGAACAGGTAGAGGAAATTTGGAGCAGTTCAGAGAACCACAAATACCCCCAGGAGTGGGGAGGGAATGGGGATTTTGCAATATCCTTCCCTCTGGAGTAGGATGGGAATGGAGATTTTGCAATATTCTTCCCTCTGGAGTGGGGTGGGAATGGAGATTTTGCAGCATCCTTCTCCTGCCACACCCACCAAGCCACACCCACCAAGTCACATCATGCCATCCAAGCCACTCCCACAGAACCGGTAGTAAAAAAATTTGGATTTCACCACTGATCTGAAGCTATTTGTGGTTATTTTCCCAAAAGATACTTAATTTGCTTGACAGCTGGGGCCATTCATCACTTCCTATTAGAAGTCCTATTTCTGTGTCCATCAGTACATCACTGTTTGTGCATATTTTAAACCTACAGGATGTCATTCTGAGGCTATATTCCAGCAGTGATTTTTTTATTATTATTATCCTAAGGAATCTGCTTCTTCCTAAGAGCAGATTTCTGGACTTTTCACATCACAGGGGAGATGCAAACTGCTAATGTTTCTGATCCAAATTTTAACAAGAAAGATTAAGAGATTTTAAACTATAGGTCCTGAATGAACCAAAAATTGATATTTTACATGGCTTTCAAATTAAAACTCTGCAAGCCATGACAAACCATTCTTTTAGGGCATTGAAAATCCCAGGATGAACCAGTTAATGAAAGATTAAGAAGTGCTTTCAAGTTTTATCTCATTTCCCTTTGAATCATTTCCCAATTCCCAGTGGCTAATTGTTTCTACTTTTTCTCCGGCTCAGTCACTAACAATATGCAGCTGATATGAAGCCAAAATAGAGAGAATAGGAGACAGTAACTTTTATGCAGGTTTCTTGGGGTTCTGTTCTGCCCGAGCTCCGGATTTCCAAGGATATTGACACACACCAATGGTCCTTATCAAATTTATTAAGTAGCAAGAATAAACCAAAGTCCGGCAAAGGTTGACAACCAGCCCAGAAAACAAAATGCGATAAGACTTTTCCAAGAATGCTGTGATGATAATTACAAGTTGTTTCCAGCAAGAAACTTACTAACTGCGTGTGACTTAAATAGGCTAATGGAGTAGCCAATTATCCTCAAGCCTTACTCTCGAGGAGACCTCCTCCTCCTGAGTAGCCACTCCTGCCTTTTGGCAGCCCTGCATGCTCGAGCATTGAGAAGAGGCTCTTCCATTTCGCTCTCTCCACTGGAAGGAGCCTCTGGAGGTTCTGAAGGCCCTGGCTGAGTCTCTGCCTCTGGAACCACATCCTCTTCAGCCTCCTCGCTGTCCAATGCGAGCGCTGGCTGCACAGGCTGCTGGCGCGACACCACACCATCCTCCTCGTCATCGGGATCAGCCACGATCCGCGCAGGCTGCTGGCGGGCCACAACAGGTTCCTTTTTTGTCTTGCAAAAAAAAAAAAAAAAAAACACCCCACCCTCAAAACATCTTCTCAACAAATAAAAATAAGGATCTGGTTTACCTCTATGTTTTCCAAGAAATGTTCATTATAATGTGTACTGACATTCTTGATTCTGAGGGATCCTTGGTGTTCTCTGAGCTGGGCTGTGTTCTTGTAGACGTTTCAATAAAACATGTAAGAACACAAGCCAGCTCAGAGAGCATCAAGGACCCCTCAAGTCGACCCTGAGCTACAAATATTCTCCTTCATTAGTAGATTTGATTCTCCATTGTGATGGGATTATGTTGTCATTATACAGCAGTTATGAAGAGTGAGAGTCATATTTTAAAGATTTTTGAGCAAAGGTATTGTCACCTGGGGGGGGCGCAATGGCTTGAAGATTAACTCGCTGAGTTTGTTGGCTGGAAAGCTGACAGCCGGGGTTCCAGACCTGAACACTGCATGATGTGAGCTCCCATCCTTATCCCAGCACCTGTCCACCTAGCATGCAAATGCGAGTAAATAGATACTACTTGGTAGGAAAGTAACAGCAGTCCATGAGCCTCAGTATATAGTCATGCTGGCAATATAACCATGGAAATGTCTTCAGACAAGGTATATATATACATTAAGTTAGAATAATATATATTCAAGTTCAAGGATAGCATTGATGCTAGGGGAACTTAACTAAAATGTTGAGATCTGGTAAAGCATAACTAGAATGATTTATTTAGTACTTTAATAACAGTATGAAATCTGTCTCATAGTTATTAGGTATGTGAATGGAGTTTTCGAAATGCACAATTTGAAAAAGTGATCAGTGACAGCAAGCACTGATCTGTAACATAAAATTCACCATGAATTGATAGCTCATGCAGTAAAATTTGATTTATGTAACATGGTACTTCTCTAGAGAATTCCCTACTGACCTATACCTTCTGGATCTGATAGAGAGGAATGAAAACAAATGTGAATTCTAATGTGATGTGACTTTCCAGATGGTTCAGTCTTTCAGGATTCATTTGGCACCAAATTGTCTTCACAACTCTATGTATATTCATCCAGGAATCATGTTTTTCTCACTATTTAAGCAGCCGTAACTATTAAAATGTCAAGAAAACTGCTTGCTATTCATAGTGCTGACATCATTCAACTACTTGTATTGTTTTCATAGCTTACATTTTTTAATATATTCATGATTAAACAAAATAAGTTATAGGTTTAAAACTCAACAGACCAACTGTCTTTTACCAAAGATTTATACTGATTATTTTACTTTTGGACCACTTTTCATTCTGCAATAGCCCATTTTCTATCCACAATTCCCATTTCCAGAGCTTTTATAATTGGGCATCACCATTATTTGGTGTGGAGCAATGGAAAAACAGTTTATAGTGTCCCAAAAATTGACTGACACCTTAATGTCAAATTCTTTAAACATTTTTAAAAGACAGGTCATTTTGCTGTTGTTAAAATTGCTTATTTTTCAGCAGTGAATGTGTTTAAATGATAAATAACTACCAGGATAGATTCATTTTTCTTAAAAAAAAAAAAATACTGCCCTATATATCTGTTCTATGTCACTTTACCCAATTCCTTTTTTAAAAAAAGTATTTGCATATCTGATATTTAAATAGAAGGAAGCCTATGCTTTTGCTTTTGTTTTTGTAGTTTGCCCAGATCTACATTATTTTAGTATACTTTTCTAGAGGAGAACAGCAGTTACACAAGAGAGATTCCATTTATGCAATGCCAGTGTTCATTTTGGTAAGTTCATGACAAAATAAATCCTTGCCAGTTTTCATTATCTTGTTTAGCCTTCACTTGTACTATCACAAAAACTGAAAAACTTCACCAGAAGTTTTAAAATTAAGGTCGTTTATCTGGACCGGTCTGTAAGTTTTAATTAGTTCCTAGCTTTAAATCAAAGAAGAATCCAGAGCCAAGAAGAAAAGTTTGCTTAGCAGAATTAAAAATGGGATTAAGATTTATGCTGGTAGCATTAATTGACTAGAGTGAAAAGCAGATTTAAGTGTCAGTATAAATGTCTGTTATCACAGTTGAATTGAATTTCAGCTGAATCGCTTATTCTGGATATAAACTAGGATAAATGAGATCAGAATTTGGTGTTCTGATGATAAGAGGTTTTTTAAGCTGCTTTTGATAATGCTGCCTTCTTTGAATTGCTGCCTGAAGAAAGGAGAAGTTGCCAATTCAAAATTTATATTGAACTACATTTAACACAGTTCTAAAACAGAAATAACATTTTTGTAAAAAAAAAAAAATGGATCCAAGTGAAAGATTTGCTTATCAAGCAATTATGAAAATACTATTTGGAAGCTTACTCAAAGGGCAAGGTTATCGCTAATATAGTTTTGGGGTTTATCAAAGATTGGTATGTGGATAGAGAGGATTAATTGATTAGGAAGACACAAAACTTGTTTACAGTATATTGAAGCATAATTCTTTAATTGTATAAGTATATACTACAATTAAGAGGTATTATTTATCTGTTAGGGCCCTGGTTCTACAAAACTGCCTTTCCCAAGAAATTGGACCCATTGTTGACCAGTTTTTTGTTAAGAACAAAACTTTTCCAGAGAACTTTTAATTATTTTATTTCATTGATTAAGTTTGTATGCCACCCTCTCACTATAATAGCAACTTTAGGTGGCATCTTTTGATGATGAATTATATTATGCTGCCTGTTGGCTATGTATCAATTGTCTTAATGGTCTTAGTTGCTTATGGAGAATTATTTCCATGAATGTTTTAATGTAGTTTAAATTGACTTAATTCTTCATTGGATCCCCATGGGTATTAGATTGTATTTGTTATATTGCAGGCACCTGAGATTCTTGGTGAAATATGTTGGCAAATAAGACTGATGAATTAAAACTTTGTTTAAGACATTGCATTGATAACTGTCTGAAGGGTGGAGTTTTGATACTCTAAGGGTGGATCAGTGAAAAACTAAACAATGGTAAAATTCCATCAACAATTTCGACAAATATGATTCGGAGATAAGCCTTTATTGTAATTCTTGAATGACAGCCTTAAGATAGTTGGCAGTTCAGAGCCTTGGTGCTCCCTGAGCTTGGTTCTTTTCTTACAATCATTTCACTGCATCTGCAAGAAAATAATCAATCTCAGCGAGCACTAAAGATTCAACAGTTCAAGCCTGAGCTACAAATATTCTCTTGTATTGATAGCTATCGGTCTCTGAGCTACTGCATACCTTAAAAAAACAATCAGAAATAAAACAAGAGACTGTCAGCTTGAAAATATATATGTAAAAAGTTAAAATCTCGGGTGTTTTCCCGCATCATTAAAAGTCTGTTAGTTGAAATACTTAAAATCCTGGCTAAAATCCCAGCTTAAAATCCTCCAAAATCCCAACAAAACACTTTGTAAGGTCTTTTGAAACTCTGGCTAAAATCCTAACCAACACTTTAAAAGTTTTCTTTTTGGCAGCGTTTCAACAAGCTCTCTAACTTGTCATCATCGGGCCCCTACTTTCAGTTTAGGAGCTGTGGGTATGCTGCGAGATCGGAGTTGTCGCTTTTCTATGTTCGCTGCTGCTGACATATGCTGGTTGGCCTGCAACTCTGTGTCCTGATTGAAGGGCAGCAGTTTTTTCTCCTGCTTCATTATCCTAGCTGCAGCCTGACTGTATGAGAGAGAGAAAGAGAGATAACACTAACAATACCTCCGATGTCAACTCTATCATGCGTATTTCTAATTATTTTGGAAGATATCAAAACTCATTCCTTCTGTATCAATGAGATAACATCATAACTATTTATGCTAGTATTTGCTAAAGAAACTAACTGTGGTGACATCTTGATGCTGATCTTTTCATGATTCTGGGAAGAAATACAAATGCATGCCACTGCCTTCTTGAAGACTGAAACAGAATTATAATAGATTTCAAGAATTTCAAGAAATTGCATATGGGTTTTAAAATATCATAATTGAAAAAATGAAAATTATGTTGCCTTTAATGATATATTTACTACCATTTTCAGAAGTGAAGTGCAATAGTTTCAACTAAGTTCCAGTATAAATATAAAAGTATAAGTTATATAGGTCTAACTCAGGGGTGTCAGACTCAAGGCTGAATCCGGCCCGTGGGATGCTTAGATCTGGCCTGAGGGGCTGGCCTGGAAATAGCAAAGGACTGGCCCGCAGTGCCTCTGCTAGTGAAAATGGGGCATGGGAGGGGATGCGTGTGGCCCGCTGCATGCCATTTTGGCTGGCAGAATGCTGCAGGAGACTATCCAGGCAAAAAATGGGATGCAGGAGGGCTACACATTGGCCCCCTACAGAGTGCTGCAGGAGAGTCCATCGAGGCTGAAAACGGAGCACAAAGGGGCTACATGTGACCTCCCCGTGCCTAATTTCGGCCAGCAGAATGCTGTAGGAGCCAGCCATCCCATCTCCCCCCCCCCACCCGGCCAGCCTGCAGAGGACAACTACAGTGCTGATCTGGCCCTCAATGAAATCCAGTTTGACACCCCTGCTCTAACTAGCATAAGTAGTACCGGTATAAGGACTCTAGACAGATTAAATGGTCTAACCTGGGAATGGATTCTATAAAAATAATCTAAAAAGCTGGATGGTGATTTCTACCAACTAGCAGCAGTTTGATCTGATCCCTTCATGACATAAATATGGCCACAAAGAGTCCCAAAAAGAGTAATGCTAATCACTTAGATAGGCTGTATTTAAGTATGCTAATCCCCAACACTTCCAGCAGAGATGAACTTTATGACATAATTATGAGGTAATATATAAAATGGTTACCATCCAATAAAGGTGCAAGTAATGATTCATAAGACTGGCAGTTTCAAAGTACCTGAACTTTTTAAAAAATATCTTAAATTTTATTAATTTGGGATTCCAAGGTATTATGAACATTACAAAAATATAGACTTGAAATTGAAGAACAGTTCATTAGTTATAGCATGACAGGAGGATATAGTGCAGAACTCAAATCAGTCCATGATTCACAAATCTTACTAAGAGGAGAAATAGGCTAAACGATTACCTCATAAATTATAGACCTTAGATATTATGTTGATTTATTCCAGAATGAATAGTATTAAATTTGTAAATCATCTATAAATTTGTTATTCATAAGAAATGGGGTATTTTAATCCTTGATATGTAAATTGTACAAAATTTATAGTAAATTTTCCACAAAGAGAAATCAACTGGAGTACCATCCTTTCTGTATGAACAGGTTTAAAATATCTACTACAAAAGTGGCTGATAAACTTTCTTTTCTGAAAAAAATATTAAAAAGCATATAAAACAGTGTTTCTTTGTTTAGACCAGGGGTGAAATGCTAATGGTTCAGACCGGATCACCCGATCCGGTAGCGATGGAGGCAGGTGGTTCGGCGAACCGGTAGCAAAAATCCCTGCCCCCCCCCATTGCCCAGCTGAGCTGCGCGATCATCAGAGGCTTTTTTTTTATTTTTAAAAGCATTTTTTCTACAACCTCTTTGGCCGAAAAAATGCTTTTAAAAGTAAAAAAAAAGCCTCTGATGATCACACGGCTCAGCTGGGATCATCAGAGGTTTTTAAAAGCATTTTTTCTACAACCTCTTCGGCCGAAGAGGTTATAGAAAAATTGTTTTTAAAAGGAAAAAAAGTCTCTGCCGATCAGGCAAGTTAGCTGGGATCATCAGAGGCTTTAAAAAAAAAAAAAGCTTCTGCTGATGAGGCAAGTCAGCTGGGATCGTCAGAGGCTTTAAAAAAAAGAAAGAAAGCCTCTGCCCGTCAGGCAAGTCAGCTGGGATCGTCAGAGGCTTTAAAAGCATTTTTTTTTAGGTTGTAGAAAAAATGGTTTTAAAAGTTAAAAAAAAAGTTGGCCACGCCCACTCAGTCATATTACCACCCCCCACCAAGCCACGCCCACAGAACCGGTAGTAACTGTTAAGGATATTGTTGAGTTACACCGAAGTTGTGGTTTATAAAGCAGAGTACCGTTAGAGTTTTACGCACAGAAACGTTTTGAGAGTAATTGTGAATAACATACAGACAAACTGGGTTTTATAGTACAGTATTTTACTTTTAGGGAAAAGCAAAATCATAGTCCTTTATCAATCCAAGTCTTAGCCATATAAAGTGCAATATAACATCAATCCAGGGATATAAAATCTTCTTACCAGTTTGTAGAAAAATACAAGGAACAATCAGGAACAATATAAAAACAGTTCAATAAATATCAGAAAGCAGTAAATAAATAATCATGATCAATCAATTGACCATAGAGAGATCAAAAAGAGTTACAGCGTAGCAGCAGGTAAAAATGATGTAGTGTCCACACTAACCATAATTTAGCTCTCCTTAAATACATTGGCTACAGAGCCAATCAGATGCAGAATGACTCGGCACAGTTTTTAAAGCTACATAATAAATTCACATAATACAAACATACAATGTTGGCTTATATATTTCCTGGCCAACCAATTAGGCAATAACCATTTCCTAACAGTAACAAATTTTACATTTCACCACTGGTTTAGACCAAATTATGCAAGTGCCTTACATAATTTTCCACTTTCTGTAATGATTATAATTATGGCAATTACAAATATCAAATATTTGTAATAAAAATTATTGACTAATCCCATAGTCATTATAGCCTAAATAATAAACTAAAAATATTTGTCTTAAACTATATTTACATGTTATCACTTTATCAGTGATTTACATGTATACTTTTTTCTGTTATTTTCTACTTTGCTAAAAGCAATTATATTACAAGACTGCCTTTAATGTAATAAAAGAAAACCTAACTTTTAGTTTTCAATTCAGTAAACTTAAGAAATAAGCTTTTGATTTTGAAAAAAAAAATGTAATTATAGAATGTGTTTTGAATGCCTTTATAGAATGTTTTCTTGCTTTATAAAATAGCGAAATCTGAATCTCACTCTAATTGATTTACAGGCTGATACACTGCAGCAAAAATGAAAAAAATATATTTGAAAATCAAAAGAACAAACAGGAGGTCACGGGAGCTCATTCAGTTAATTAATTAAGCATCTAGGATTTTCAAAAAGTTCCAGTTAATTAATTTCAAGATTCTAAATCCGTGCAATGCATATTCTCAACTGAACAGGCCATTTTTATGTATGGAAGTCGTTGCTTTCTGAAATTAATGTAATGAAAAAGTAATGAAAAAATGGTTTTATCAGCCTCTGCTTCCTTATTTTAAATTTAAAGATAGTAGTCTTGCTCATGCAACATTTTATTTATTTATCAGTAAAATCACCTCAAGATGTCACTGATCCACTTGCTCCCCAGGCCTGATAACATAGCCAGGTGTTGAGGAATATGAGCAGGAAGGTTATGCAGGATATGTTCGCTGACTTGAGTTATCTGTAAAAATAATAAAGAAGGATGCAAACAGGAATGGAACTAACCTCACTCTGGGAGGGAGAAAGTTTCATAGGTAGGCAATTCTTTGGTACAAATGAATGGATACAAGGCATAAAATGGCAGGAGCATCCATTACCAAGATATTACAATTGTGCTAAGATATTACAATAGACTTACGTAAATCATTTAAAATGGGTGTTTTGGTATGCATGAGAAGGATACAAGAATGCTTATTGTCAAATTGTTAAAGCAGCCACACCCTTTCCCAGAGTGTTTTGGAAGTCATTCTCAGCAGATTTCACATGCATGTCCATCCACAACCACTTTATTTCACTGGGATAAAATCCCTCTCTTTTTTTCAGTGTCTTCAAAAACTCTATTTCAAGGGATTTGCATAACCCTAATGTATAGGGTATATAATGTATGTATGTATGTATGTATGTATGTATGTATGTATGTATAAGGTATATATATATATATATATGTATAAGGGGCATGCATAAGCGCACCAGCGTGCCTACCGTCCTGTCCTAATGTTTTCTTTTATTCATATCCTTTTCATGTATTTATAATTATGTTTACACTTGTATCTGTCATAAAATACATGCTTGATGAAAATAAAAATAAATAAATAAAAAATATAGTTTGCCTTATAACCAACATGATGTTGAGAAGTAGTAACAAAAAAATGCAATCTCATCTGCATATTAAAATTTACTGATAGAGCTAAGTTTTATCTTAAAAACTTCCTCAGGCTGCCTTTTCTAGACACAGTGTTTTTCTTGATCACTGTGATTAACCTTATGAACTAGTAATGATATAATAAAGCTTTCTGTTCAGGAGGCTAATGTACTTGATATCTCTCCTGCTATAAACATTGGAATTATGGCCATAGATTGCTTTGATTGCTTCAATTATTGGCATTCGGTTATTTTGTAAACTTCCTAGTTTTATACCCTAAGAACTCAGAAAGTTCTGTCTGGATGTAATTGATTGATTTTCATAATTTATAACATCTCTATGTGCATGTTTCTTAGCCAATGCAGAAATTAAAAAATTAAACTTTCTGAATTAGCATAATTCACACATATTGAACAATTTACAAGGCAAAGGTTAGTTTTCCAATAAGCACAGAAAATAACTGCAAATAATTTATTCACTGCTTACCATATCCTCAACTTAGGTTCAATAACAGATAGGAAATTAAATGTTTATTCCTGATATCTGTAGACATCATGAATAACACTGGGCTCATCTGAATTTCAGATCAAGGATGAGCTTTAAGGTGAATAAAGAAGGGACTTCCTACATGAAGCTAGTTTAGAGGGAAGAATGGCTGTCTATGAGAAGACCAAGATCTCTATCAGTGTATAAAGGCTGTCATTATTATTATTATTATTATTATTATTATTATTATTATTATTATTATTATTATTATTATTATTAAAATTTGTATACCGCCCTTCTCCCGAAGGACTCAGGGTGGTGCACAGCCAAAATTAAAATACATACAATACAAAATTTAAAATAATTTAAAAGCAGAATTAAATCGAATTGGCTTCCCAAAACATTAAAACCCATTACCCTTAAAATAACCCATTAAAATTTTAAGCCAGCCCATCTTGCTGAAATAGGAAGGTCTTCAAAGCTCGACGGAAGGTATGGAGGTCCGGGATTAGTCGTATTCCTGGGGGTAGCTCGTTCCAGAGGGCGGGTGCCCCCACAGAGAAGGCTCTCCCCCTGGGGGTCGTCAGTCGACATTGCTTGACCGACGGCACCCTAAGGAGGCCCTCTCTGTGGGACCGAGTTGGCCGGTGGGAGGTTATCGGTGGCAGAAGGTGGTCTCGCAAATAACCAGGCCCTAAGCCATGGAGTGCTTTAAAGGTGAGAACCAATACCTTGAAGCACACCCGGAAGACCACCGGAAGCCAGTGCAGCTCACGCAGGCAAGGTGTCACATGGGAGCGCCATGTCGCCCCCATAATTACCCGCGCGGCCGCGTTCTGGACCAGCTGGAGCTTCCAAGTGCTCCTCAAGGGGAACCCCATGTAGAGAGCATTGCAGGCGAGAGGTGACGAGGGCATGAGTGACCATGCATAGGGAGTCCCGATCCAGAAAGGGGCGCAACTGGCGTATCAGGCAAACCTGATAAAAAGCCCCCCTGGCCACAGCCGTCATATGCTCTTCTAAAGACAGCCGTGCATCCAGGAGGACGCCCAAGTTGTGAGCCCTCTCTGTGGGGGCCAATGACTCGCCCCCAATAGCCAGAGATGACACCAGCTGGCTATATCAGGACGCCGGCATCCACAGCCACTTGGTCTTGGAAGGGTTGAGTCGAAGCCTGTTCCTCCCCATCCAGACCCGCACGGCCTGCAGGCACCGGGACATCACTTCAAGGGCATCATTGGGGTGGTCTGGGGTGGAGATGTACAGCTGAGTATCATCAGCGTACAGATGGCATCGCACCCCAAATCCACGGATGATCTCGCCCAGTGGCTTCACATAAATGTTGAACAGGAGAGGCGAGAGGACCGACCCTTGCGGCACCTCACAAACAAGGTGCCTCGAGGTCGACCTCTGCTCCCCAGCCAACACGGACTGCGACCGTCGGAGAGATAAGAGGAGAACCACCGTAGAATGGTGCCTCCCACTCCCAACCCCTCCAGCCGGCGCAGCATGATATCTTGGTCGAAAGCCGCTGAGAGATCTAATAGGACCAGGACAGAGGAACATCCCCTGTCCCGAGCCCTCCAGAGATCATCGACCAATGCGACCAATGCCGTTTCCGTGCTGTACCCAGGCCTGAAGCCGGACTGGAATGGATCCAGATAGACAGCTTCATCCAGGTATTGTGGGAGCTGTCGCACAACCACACTCTCGACAACCTTCGCCACAAAGCGAAGATTGGAGACAGGACGGTAGTTTGCCAAAACAGCCGGATCCAGAGATGGCTTCTTGAGGAGGGGCCTCACCACCGCCTCTTTCAAGGCGGGAGGTAAGACACCCTCACTCAGAGAAGCGTTACTAATCCTCTGGAGCCAGCCTCGTGTAACCTCCCAGATAGCCAGTCATTCATTTATAGATGTCATTTTACATTGTTGTGAAAGATATGCATGTGGGGAAGTGTATTTATATTTGGCTTTGACCTAATCTGGGTGAAGATTAATAAAATTTAGAAAAGGTGCAGTTTCCCAGTTTAACATATATGTAAAAGACACACAAAGAAAGAAACAACGGAAAGCAACAGCATGTATTCTACTACCATTGCTTTGCCTTTCACATCTCTGCAAAGACTTTTCCCCAGTGTTTTTGCAGGCTGGATGTTAACCATAACATATCCTGTTTCTCTGTTTCAGTCTTACGTACTAAAAGTGTGTCAGACATGAGGATAGCGAGAGACAGAGATGGAGAGCGCTTACTATGGAAAAAGAACAATTATATATGCAGAACATTGTGCTGTTATGGAAAGACATAAACCTGATCTTCTCCTTGGATTCATGACCATACTCTTTTTAGCAGTGAAGAGGATGATGGTATAATTCAAGATACATTGCAGTATCCTGAGTTTTACTAGCTTATCTTCAGGGGTGAAATGCTCCTGGATCGGACTGGATCACCCAATCTGGTAATGATTTTTCCCGGTGATCCGGTATCGATCGCCGCCCGGGTGTCATTACTTACTGGTTTTAACCAGAAAGTATTTTTTTTTACATTCTGCACATGTGCAGAAGGTTTTGCGCATGCGCAGAAGGTGTGCACGCCCCTGTGACACGAACGGATAAGGAAGGTAAGTAGATTTCCCCCTGCTTATCTTCAATATTAACTTGCTCTCCTAATCATCTGTATCCAGATTACTTCAGCTGCCTCAATTTCCTTGGCAATAGAGCATGAATGTTTTAGTACAAATATAGTTCTGCCCTTTTGTATGTCACTTTGCTGGAAATTTGATTGATGGGAATGAGTTGACAAGGCCTTTTGTTGGAAAACCCAACAGAACGTTGCAGCACTTTGAAAATATTTAATAAAAAGCATTTCAGAGTACGCAGGAGCTCAAAGATAGTCTAACTCTAAAAAGCAGCTCTCTTCATCCTATTTCTGCATAGTGGCCTTCTGCAAGATCCTAGCAAAAAGACACAGCTGCCTTAAAGAAATGCCTCTGTAAGTACATTTTCATCCCCACATGCTTAGAAGTGCCATTTTGGAATCCAAGACATCGCACTGTTCTAATATTTACCATATGGTATTTCTTGACAAGAAGTTCATCATATTATGCTCGGTCTGTCATGCTGTTCTTGCTGAAAGAAAGGCAAGATGAAAGAGACAAAATCATTGTGTGTCACTTTGTAATACACAATATAAAGCAACACCTGAAAGAATACATCCTTTTGATTCATACCCAACATTGCATGATATTTTGCTGTGAAGAGGGACGAAAGAAAATATGATTTGCCAGTTGATAGAGCAGGCTGCAAAAATGTTTGCTTTGTTTATCTTCAGCAGGGCTGCCAAACTCCTGGCCCATGGGCCAGATGTATAATGTGCTGGCCATGCCTAATTTAGTGAAAGGGGAAAAAAGTCCCGATACGTCGCTTGACACTGCCGTAATGATGTGAGTTTGACACCCCTGATCTTCAGCCAGAGATTTATACCAGGGGTGAAATCCAGCAGGTTCTGACAGGTTCTGGAGAATCGGTAGTGGAAATTTTGAGTAATTCGGAGAACTGGCAAATACCACCTCTGGCTGAGTGGAGTGGGAATGGAGATTTTGCAATATCCTTCCCCCGGAAGCGGGAGGGAATGGGGATTTTGCAGTATCCTTCCCCTGGAGTGGGGTGGGAATGGCGATTTTGCAATATCCTTCCCTTGCCACACCCACCAAGCCATGCCCACCAAGCCACACCATGCCCACCAAGCCACGCCCACACAACCAGTAGTAAAAAAAATTGGATTTCACCACTGTATCCCCTTCCCTTCCATCTCTGACCTCACCTCAGTGGGAGTTTAATTCCCAGTAACTGCCAGTTTGGTGTAGTAGTTAAGACACCAGACCAGAAACAGAGAAACCATGAGTTCTAGTCCTGTCATGAAGCCAGCTGAGTGACCTTAGGCCAGTAGGTATTTCTCAATTCTAAGAAGCAGGCAACATACTCCTGAAAATCTTGCCAAGAAAACTGCAGAAACTTTTCCAGGCAGTCACCAAAAGTCAACACTGACTTGAAAGCACCAAAAAAAAAAAAAAAAAAAGAGAAAGAAACCTATTTCCATGAGGGCTACTGCTATACGAATGAAGGCAAATATACATGTTCCATGATTGCAGGATCTAATCTGGGTCGGTCATCAGGACCTGAGATTTAGTTTTTAGTCTGCTACTGCAATAATTTACTTAAAGATGTTAAAACTTTTAAACATTTTTTTTCAACCTCACCCTCTATAACAGGACTGTTAAACTCCCGGCCCACGGGCTGAATACATCACGAACTGGCCACACCCAGTTTAGCGAAGGGGGAAAAAGTCCTGATATGTCATGTGACAGTGCCATGACAATGTGAGTTTGACACCCCTGCTCTATAACCACAGATAGCCAAAGAAAACCCTATTATAAGGGCTTATATTTAGAACACTACCTCAATTACCCAATCAGAATGAAAAGCCCAGCTGTTGTGCTGATACTGGTAGTTACCCAACTTCCGGGCTGCAAGTTGAGTTGGATACTTTTCAGCAAAATCTTGTACCGCTGGAAACAAAGCAGAGCCCCCAAATTAGTTTAAAAAGAAAAAAAGCACTTGAAAAGCAATTAGATTCAATAGAATTAGCTAAATTTCTCTTTTAATCAGTCCATGGAGAAACAATAGCAGCTGTCTCAATAAGGGGTAAATGGAGTCCACTTTCATTTAAAGGCTGGGCTTGCCTAGCCACTTTAATCAGGTCAGCTGAACCTGGCAGATGTATTTGCAGAAAGAGATGAGTTTGATTAGTTTTAATCTGAATAATTGAGAAGGGTGTAAATTTGTGCAAATGGGTTGATTCCATAACCAAACTAACTGCTCTGCAAAAAGGGAAAAGGAAAATCTGTGTTGCATACACAAACAAGCTATGCTTCTCCAGCTGATAAATCCTATGTGTGGCTGTATTCTGGTGTTGAGATATTTATTCCTAGTAGCAACAGCATGAAGATTATTCAGTTGTCTCAAGAATGGGAACCCAATCATCTTTCAAACATGTTGCTAAATGTTGCAGTCTCTGCAGCTGTTCTCACTGGGTTCAGGAGAACATTTCCTCCTTGGCAGTAATTTAGCCAGGTCCTTCCATAGACTTCTCACCTCCAATCCAGGGAGCCATCCACCCCACAATGCAAACCCAAGAGAGCAACCATAACCCATCCTTCAAATCTTCCTGTGGTGCAATTCTTTCAATGAGACACTACTGTCAGTGTAAATCTTTTAATCTAATGTAGAATAATTGGAGTCCCTCACATACCATCATGATTCAAACAGTCAAGTTTCCCAAGGGGAATTTCACTTGATTTCTACCATCACTGCCCCATCTCATCACACTACAGTGATCATTTAGCTGTCCTTGCCAGTGATCAATGGCTGACCCAATTGAAAAGGAATCTGGAGTATCTCCCCTCTTTCCATCAGGCTCCCAGTTTGCATCACTGATGCTGCCTATGACCTCTTCTGCTCAGGAAGAATCTCAGCACCCTGAGCAATAAGAAGTCTATAAATAAAACAATAGTCCCTCACCAAAACCAAATCTTCTCTTCTTAAGCAAAGAATTCCTCCAAGCGACTCTGTTCTTCCAAAAAGTACTACCTCAGTTTGTATCCTGGCACCAATACTGATTTTAATATCCTCCCCCAGCTCCTGGTTTCCAGGCAATGGTGGCACCACTCCATTTGCTCCTCTGATGCCATGGTTGCTCTGAATGCTACTCAATCTTTAGTCATAGAATCTGCAGAATTTATGCTACCTAACCGTCAATTTCTTCTATGCCACCACCCTGGTATTTTCCTCCGAAAGTACATTTGTCAGTTCCCAGATATTCCCTTCTTCCAGATATTCACTCTACTCCATAGTTTTCCATCCAGCTCTTCAATTAACTCCCACTTAACGCTAAATTTCACTTTAATAGCTCCTATACTTTCTGGTAAAAGTGCTTAATTCTGTTCCTCTGCATACAAACTTCTATTATATGATATAAAACTATTTTGAAAGAATTATATCAAGCATGTCATATCATGCATATAGAGAAGAATTATATCAAATATGCAAGATCTTTTGGTGAGTTTTTGAAATCATTTGATGGTATATTTTCAGGAGATAGAGTGAATCAATTGAATTTCACTTATTAATATATTCCAGGCAGCGTTATAGTTTATAATAGGATTTATGTAAAAATCCTTCAAGCAATTTAGACTCTAGCCTGAACTGCCTTAAATATTGATAGAGTTTGCCTGTGCTTGGATAAACATCTGATCATATCATATCTCTTGAAATACCACCTATCTTTTATTCATGGGAAAGTATTGGGAGAGGAGCATAGCTTTGATCTTTGGCCAGTGAGCATGGGTGGTTAGAAAGTAGTATTTTATTACCTGAGGCTATTTAATTTGTATGTGTGTACTGATGCACACTTCTGACAAATCTGTGGCACATTTGGATTATAGTAGCAGAAATGTTCTTTTGAACATGAATTTTTCACACCTTTAAAAACACACCATTTCAGTCCTTTCAAGGCACTCCTCAAATCTAGTCTGAATAGAGCTACTCTAGTCTATTACAACATGTCGGTACCTAAGACGCTGTTGTATTATACCAAGAATCCCAACAGTCTGCTTTCAAATTCTCTTGAAAGCACAAAAGTGCACAAAACTAATACTTATGTCATTCTTTGTGACTGAGTAATTCTTTGTTTCCATCATCAGGCACACAATCGCCACTTTTCCATAATTCTTAACTGTTGTTGGCTGAATTTCCACGAATTTTGATTTTGCTTAAAAGGCTAGGAGTGGCCATCACCATTTATATAAGAAATGACTACCTTATTACACATTCTTAGAAGAAGTATGGAATGACATTTCTCTTTGTTCTGCAATTAGTTACTCAGTTTCCCCATAATTCATTTCATCTATAATAGCAATTGGCAGCTATATGCGACTGTCTTCCTAGTATGTAGGCTTTGTGCAAAGCATTTGAAAGAAGTGCTTTGGAAAACATGAACATTTGTCTGAAGTACTCCTCTTTGAAGTATTACTGCAGCCTTGCTTCATAAAATGCTTTGCACACCCTGCTAACATATGCTATTTTTTCTACACCTTGATTGAAAGAATGATTAAGATTTATAGGCATTATTGGACCCACAAATCAGATCTAGACTTTTGCTTCAAAGTGACTGTGAATGTAAAATGTTAATTTGAAGAGTTTTGTTGCAGCTAGGAAAATATCCAGTAAAAAAGAGCTTTATTCACAAACTGAGAAATCAGATTGAGACAGGGTGATCAATTAACCCAAATTATAATATCCTTTGCCTTTAGTGCAGGCCTGTCAAACTGGTGGCCCGAGGGCAGGATACGTCATGCACAGGCCACACCCATCCTGGCTCCACAGAGGCAGAAATCGTCACGATACATCACGTGACATGATCACATTTGATACCCATGCTTTAGCATGCTGGTGATTTTGTTGTTTCAAATATACTTATATCATAAAAATGATTTTTTGCAAAACTCTGGAGAACAACTGGCTGACAATTTTCTTAGACATGCTCTACAATCATGGAATAACTTTTTTCATACCCCAAGTTGATCAACCCCATGTTGATACTATAATATTGTGACACTAAACACACTGGAAGTCTTAATTAACTGGTAATGATAGGCTTCTGCATAAATATTTTAAAAAATTCTATTTTTTTCATGCACTGGAGATTACCATTGGATTTTTTAAAAAATACATTTGTTCAGTAATGTTCTTTGTTCTTACAGATCAAAGCATCCTTTATTTTTAAGTAAAAAAGACAGATCTTAGCTTAAAAATACACGAATAAACTCATGAAGAGACAAAAACACTTCCAATGTCTTTCAAGATATAAGAGCCATCTTTAAGAGTCCTCTTAAAGTCACAGATGATGATAATGGAAACAGACGTGCTTCTTCAGTCTAATGCTCACTTTGAGGGTGAAGGTTAGTTTTAAATTTAGGGCACCATTTGAGATGCATATATGGTACGCTCAGGCCAGTTTCAAGTACTATAGGATTTCAAGCCTGTGAGAGTGAACTACTCACTTGGCAAATTACAGTCATAGCTACTCAATCCTTCATGTCCACTGGGAAGGCACATGCCTATGCTGTAACTTGAATGAAGGTGGCACTGTACTGAGTATGACTAAATACTAAGGAAGGAAAAGGTTTAAAAATGTGCTTCCCATTGTGAAAACATATATGTATTGGAGGCCAACCCCCCATCCAATCAGAGCACAGCCAAGCCTCCAACCAATCAGAACACACCTCCACCCAAACAGAACACAGCCAAGCTCCCACCCAATCAGTTCATACTCCCCACTGGCAGTTAAAAGGAAGAAACAACTGCGATCACACATTGCTCCTAGAAACATGAAGCTGAAAACACCAGCTTGAAGATGATGAATGAGGCTTCGTCGAAACGTCGCCAAGACACTTCCAATTTTATGTGGGAGAAAACCTGAATAACCAAAGACCTACATACAAATACACGCGAAAACCTCAGAATATATATATATATATATATATATATATATATATATATATATATATGTATGTATGTATGTATGTATGTATGTATGTATATGTATATGTATATGTATATGTATATGTATATAACTTTCTGATTTTTAACATTTTAAGATCTATTTTCTTTCATATTTCTAATGTTTAGTAATAGCACCAAGAATTCTGATTTACAGGGAGAATAAATCAAACATCAACATTAGACGTACATAGCTAATTGGCAGCCTAAAATCATTATTATTGCAACTGTGCAACGTTGATACCCCTTGAAAGAGGAAAATGCTTTATTAAGCATGAAAAGAGCGTAGCTTGATACATGCAACTTCTAATATAGTAAAAGTCATGTCCTTAATTGTAAATATAAAAATCATTTCTCAGTTCAATAATTTTTGAAAATGCCTTAAAAAGAACAGGTTGTAATGATAATTTTTAAAAAAATCAAAATCAAACTGAAGTCTCTAGAGTTGGTGCCATAATGTTAATTCTTGGAAACTGTATATCGGCAAAGAAATAAATATATGTAGTAGCCATTAGCTATAGGGATGAATAACTTAAGGAATGTTTTTTGCTCTTGTGTTTTTGGAGAGAATAAATAGGGAATATTCTCTTTGGTATGAATTATAAAAAATCTGTTCTGCAGCAGATTACCTCTCTGGAGATATTAATATTCATATGAACTCTATAGTATGCTAGCCTCAACTCAAGATAAATTTGTCAATCATAGCAAATACTTCATTATTCGCTAATGATGGTGTAGTAAAAAAAAGTGAGATGTTCAAAGGCTAAAGAAACCCCCTGAAAAAGCTGTTTATAGATCTGCTGAATATTTTATATGTAGTAAATCAGGGGGCACAGCCATATATTGTTACTCAAGGAATATTCATGGGCACAATTTCACTGCACAAATATTGTGGTTTCATCTTTGTCTAAAAACATCTCCAATTTCTTTCCCATCCTTGAAGAACTCACAATTCCACAAATGTCACCAAGCCCATCATCCAAGCAGTGTCCCTTAGGAAAGTTTTGTCTTTACAACAGAAAAACTTTATGTGTTTCCTCCAAACTCGTAGAAATAATTCACTGCAATCTTTTCCAGAAAGCATATACTACTTTAATAACTCCCTTTTCATCATGTTAGAAGAAAACAAAGTATTACTGAATTTGGTTATAACTAGTACATTTGCCCACATTCTCTGACTTCTTTAAATATAGTTTTAGTCAGCACATGAATAATCTAGTATTACAAGAAATTTATCATGTCATTGTCAAAAATAATAATAATTAACTGTGGTGTATTAGAAGTGTTTGGCATATGCAAAATGTTAAATAGTCACACTTCAGGCATACGTATTCTTTGATCCAAACAATATTGTATAAAAATAATTTCCCCATCTATTTAACAGTGCATCAAACTATGATATGTTGTAATCAACTGTAACAATGTAGTATGAAAAAGGTGACCTTAACTTAGTCTGCTGAAAGATGCAAGGAGGAGATACAGATTAAAAAGGGAGTTTTTGTCTGCAATTCCCTGCACTTTTCTTTCTGAGAAAATATATTGCATTCTTTAGAATAAGTGATAGCAGTTGAGCATCAAAAGTAGGAGGGGAGAAATTATATCCAATTTTATCTAAAGATGGTCCTCTGGTGGTCTTTATGAGTCATGTAGTAAAGTATGAGTTGAGGAAAAGTAATTGCTTTTCTGAGTTTAGATGGGAAAAGTAGAGTTCAGTTGGGAAAAAGCTCCCAAAATTTTGAACACATCTGTTAAAATTATTGAGAGAGAGAGAGAGAGAGAAGAGTACAGTTTAAATCTTGGTATGTTCATTTATGATATCTTCACATTGCAGCCACAAGCAAAGTTTAATTTGACTAGGCAGAAGATAATCTCATTTTGTATGAGGGTATGAACTGATTGTGGGTTCTCTTTAAAATAGAAATGACTGCTTAAATAGCTTCAATAATTAAATTTTATGAGTTGAAAATATCATAATTTGTGAAATATTGTTCCAGGTAAATAGAATCCCAGATGAAACCATCTGTTCATTATCTTCTCACTCTCTGATTCATGTACAAGGTAATGCATTCTAATTAAAATTGATACAAGTTTGTCAATTTAAATAATCATCTCTAAAATGTATATTATATAATTGCATCTCATTTGTAAGAAGTTGGAAGCAAGGTAATAAATATATACTTGCCTGTGAGCTTATTTACCTTTGTTTCTTGCTTGTACAGTAGTTGTCAGACTTCTCTTTCTTTTCATTAGCCCCATTCTTTTCATTAGCCCCATTTATTCTATCTCACTTCAGTCTTTGGATTAAAAACAATTAGAACATAATATAAAACTTTTAAGTCTTTTGGAATAATGTTAGCATAAATGGTACTTGTCTGATACTGGCCTTCAAAAATAAGTGGGTATTTTTTTTTTCAGTATGTGAATATTTATAAAATTTAAAGTATATGTAAGGTGGAAACCACTCGGTTCTTCTTTGAATAGAAGCCAATATGCATGCAATCTTATTTACAAAGACTTCCTTCCTGCATGGATATGCATGGACAATTGAGTGTCAATGAAAATGTCTCAATCTTATTTTTCAATGTCTATTGCATACTTGTAATACAGTGATGGTTTTTAGTAATCTATGATCATAGTGGAATGTGGAGAGGGGGTTGTCTTTCCCCCTCCCTAGTCACCCAGTAACACAAGAGAAAGCTGCTGGCAAGTCTGATGGTTATCTTCAATGCTCTCCAGAAATGAGTTTTCAGCACACATATTTGGATTTTTGCAAGAATTGCTTTATATTAATATGCTAGCGAAGTATGTTGTCAGAACTCTATTCCTGCTTGCTGATTTCCACTGTATATTTACAATGAGCCAAGCTTATTCATGAATATCAACTAATTCTTGACATGACAGAAATTGGTTTCAAATAGTTAAGGCTACAAGGAGAAAATGAGGATGCTAACACCACTTGATAAATTAGCAGCTACTGCAATTCAAGTGCTGACAAATACAAGATGAAGTACTTGAGATGGAATAATTGAAATGATTCCTGCATACCGGCACATTGCATGTAAACTAGTATTATCATAGAATAGGCAGAAGAGTGGGGGGAAGAATACAATAAAGAAGATAACTGAGCAGAAATAATTCTACAGCATATGGACTGGATGTGGATAAGCTAAATACACAGAACTATCATTTCTTGGAGGGGGGGGGGTCTTTTTTTAGAATTTAGTTCTGTTTTAAATGAAGATTGCATTCTTCTGTAAGAGTTAGGTCCACAGTTATGGTTCCTGGATTTGACATTGCTTCTGAATGGTGTTGGTAATCAGGAACCCTTTTCATCAGCTTTAGCTGGGAAAGTTGATTTCTTTTCCTGGAGAAAACATGCAGAGCTATCACCATGCATGCTTATTAACATCCCAGTTACATCATTCTAATGCATTTTACATGGCATTGCTTTTGATCTGAAGACTGCAGTTAATTAAAAATGCAGGGTTCCAATTGCTGGGCTCCTCAGAAGTTGGGCTTCTGAGGGTCAATGTAATTCTAATGAATTTCCAGCTTCTCTGCTTTCTTATTTGTTTTGGGCAACATTCAACTATTGATGCTGCAAGATTTGTAGCCATGAGCATACTGTGACAGGAAACCAAAAAGGTTGCCTTTCACATGAGATAGACCACTTATTTATTTATTGTCTCTAGGACTCTGGATGGTGTACAACTCTAAAACATAATAAAACAGTAAAAGATGCCACCCATATACATCCTGAAAAGGCAATTCTTCAAACAGATAAAATCTTATAGGGAATCAACATCCATCTTAGCCAAAGCCTGAGGTAACAGCTGGGTTTCAGGGATTTCTTGAACATCAGCAAAGTGTGAACCATATGGGGGCAGTTTTGTTCTAGATGGTAGATACCATGACAGAAAAACATACTTCCTGGGTCCCAACAGGTAGTAGGCTTTAACCAAAGAGATTCAGAGTGCATTCATTCTGATTTTTCATGACTGGATGGATGGATACTATCAGAGATAGGCAGTCCCTTAAATAAGCAGGCCCTATGCACTTGAATTGCACCCAGAAACTAATTGGCAACCAATGCATCTTGTATAGTTGTGATATTTCATGCATAAACCAAGGTAGGCTGGACAAGTTTTAACTTCTGAGTGATCTTCAAGGACAGACTCATATAGATCACATTGCAATAATCTACCCATAAAGCAATTAGGGTGTGAGTGCTGCCTGGAAGGCCTCCATATTCAGCAACAGATGCAACTGGATAAGATGAATCTGTACAAATACTATATCTTCTTTGTTGTAGTTACCACTTTCTCATTAAGCATAAACTGTAAGTCCAGATTGCTTACCAGTCCCAGATTCAACTTTATTTCACCCAGGATTAAAGATGGAAGATTTCTGGGTTGAATGGCCCAAATGCCCACAGACACATAGTCTTGCTAGAATTCAGCGTCAGTTTGCTCCTCTCCATCCAGTTCTTCGCAGTCTCCAGACACTGGGACAAGACTTCAACAGAATTACTTGATCAGTCTGGGCTCAAGATATACAGCTGGCTATCATCAGCAAACTAATGCTACTTGACCCCAAACTGATGAATGGCATAGCCCAGTGGATTTGGGTAGATGGCAAACAGAAGATACATGCCAATTTCAGCATTCCTATCTTATTACTATCTGAGGCATGGGAAGATTGATAAAAACAAAACATTTGTACTTGTAGTGCATTGTAGAATCTGCTTGCAAGAGAAATTTTATAAGGAAAGTGTTTATTTTGTAGTACTGTGCACTGCTTCATATCAGGCAGGTAATATTGGTTGGCAATGTTTGAAAGTTCCTATGGCTTTACTAACGTCATGCTGCATCTGGGAACGCAGCTGCACAATCCCATTAAAAGATAACAGCTGCTGGAGGGAGTATCCAACTGTCTTTTTGTGAATGTCCTTATAAAATTGGGAACTCTTTTTCTCTTGATATGAGCCACTGCATAGCCATTATATCTAATATCTACTATGGATTTGTTCTCATATCACCATTTTATCATTTTACTTCAGATTCACAGATGGTTTTTGATTCAAACAATGAAGTAGAACTGGACTATAGCTAAAGAACATGCTTTGCATTCAAGAAGCATCAGGATGATGCCAGAAAAAGACTCATATGAAATACTACACAGACTCAGTACTAAACCATTTTATGTACAACTAGAGACATAAGCACCACCATGCTTTTCCAACAGGAATAAGGCAGATGGAAATAAGTACAGTTTCTGCTATATGACTGCATGCCAATTATGGAACTCTTTACGTTTAGGACTCTGGGATCTGTAGTGGTGTAATTTTCAACTTTTTTCTCCATTTAGTACATTCATTTTTATATTGTTCTGTATATTTGTTATTCTGACCTTGGAGCCAGAAGGAATCTAATAAATAATTTTATAAATTGCTATGTTCCTCAGTATTTTCCTATTGGAAAGTCTCTTCATCTCTAAAAGAGCAATCTGTTTTCAAAAACAATAATGGCTTGATAAGGCAGAATGAGGAGGATAAGGAGCCTTCAAAAAGAATAGGCATGAAACAGAGAATCTTGCAGCAATCTTGTTAGAGTGAGCAGCATTAGAAATGATTTTCGATAGCACTGCTTGCATCTCATTGCAGATGTACTTGCTACTAGGAATTCCATCATTTCCTTTTACAATCCTTTACAGATTGATGTAAATAATTCAGGCAAATGATACTAAAGTCAAATATGGATGGCAGTTGGATTGCATTAAAAACTCTGACAGAATAAAAAATAGCAGATCACTCTTTCCTCCTAGAAATCTTGATGGATAGAATAAGAATGTCATTAGTCAAAATTATTTTACAGAAAGTAGAATTGGAAGTGGTGTTCTTTTCAAAGATAGTATCCTTTGTATTCAGTGCCAAGGGATGCAGAACAGCAAAGAAAGGTACAATGTGTTTTTCACAAATTGTTAACATGATCAAAGAATAAGGGACTTTCTGAATTGTAAGGGGTTAAATTTCAAGATTACAATCCTTAATATAATGTTCAGGAAATTTATCCTTATTTTATACCAAGATAGAATCATATTAAAAATATTTTAAGGGGTTGGTAGCCATAGTATTACTTGACTTCTTTTTGTAATGATTAAACCTTTTTCTGACTGTATTGCCTAGTAACAAATTAGTAGTTCTGGTGGCTCATGAAATGGATCTCTATACATTTTGGAAGCCGTCTAACAATGGGTGAGTGGCTGGAATAGAGATCTGTTTACCTCATAGTTTACCAACTTTAGAATGTTTTTAATACTTGAATTCTATTTTTCCATTATAGCATAGTTCCCAATAGTATTAAAACAATCATGCTATCCAAAAACAGTTTCATAGAAGCATAGAATTACAGCATTTGGAAGGGCCATTCAAAATTATTGCCTCCAACTGCTTCCTCTGTTTCAATAATCAACTCAAAGTATTATTGACAAATACATTTTTAGCTACTTACTACTTCATGTGCTTACTGCTGTGGGAGGAAAGATTTCAGGGATAAGAATCAGTAAAGTGCAGTGATTCCTCACTGCTGTCATTCTCTAACATGACATACAAAGACTGATGAAATAGTTTAGTGATATTCTAATGGGATTCTGGTACGGAAATGAAATAAATACAGTCAGAGTTATTTGGGCTAAGAATAAGAATGTAGGATGTGCTTTATGATAATCCATATTACTTTGTCCTCTGGTTTAAAAATATTCCTGGGAGCCATTTCAAGCTATCAAGTTCCTATGGTCATCCAGAATTGTCACTTTGAAGTCAATTAAGTTTGTATTATATTTTTTCCTACTTAGAAACTACGTCTGGATTTTGTGCTTGAGACAGAAAAAAAAATGAAACTTTGACCTTGGGATTTGCTGTTTAGACAAGTTTGTTGTTATAGAAATGGCTAATACATATTAAATATGCAAAAGTAGAAAGTTGAGGTTCTAATGTTATTTTTATTCAACTGTGCTGAAAAGTGTGAAGTTAATGTTTTTCTTTCTTTTTCCCCCCTTTATCCTTCATTGCTCTCTCTCCCCTTTTGCCCTTCTCTGTTTTCTAACTCTTCATTTTCGTTAGCATTTTATATTTGATATGTTTAATAAATTATGTTTTAAAAAGTTTGTATTATATATGCTGTGTGTATGTATATATATGTGTATATATTTTTACTGGAAGTACATAAACTTGATCTGGACACTTCACAATTAAGTAGAATTGAAAATGTCTGACTTTGCTTCACTTCAAAAGATACCAAAGAGAACTTTGTATTTTTTGGTTTCTTATGTATCTGGGAAACTTTCCAAGCAAAATCTGAATGTATTTCATATCTTAAATCTGAGTGTCATTCTCTGAGACATAAGGTTTATCTAATAAGATGCAATTTAGATCATGGGAGCTATCAATACAAAACTGTAAGCTTCTAAGCTTGGGGTAGCACTTATTCTACTGAAAATTTATGAGACATCTATAGTAATAGCAGGCAAGATTATGTTTCTGGATGGAAGATATTACCCTTAGTCCTCCATTAGTTAGGACTAGATGGCTCTTTACCATTAGGCAGATTTTATTCATTTCCATTATAGTGAATGGTCAAATGAGATTCCAGTTTCTCACTGCCTGTATGAATTTCAATCTACATTCAAGCCAATTGAGGAATCATAAAGACAGAGAAGTTTAAGTTTAAGTTTATTAATTTGTCAAGCATATATAAGATTACAGGTAAATGTATAAACATAATTTGAATACATGAAAAGAGTAAGTAAAAAGGAATATTAGGACAGGAACGGTAGGTTGTCTTATCTTACTCCAATTCTGATAGAGACTTTTAAAACAACGGCAGAAAATGGTTACCAGACTTAGATAAAATTAATGTTGTCCTCCTGAGTCCTTGATTAAAGGCTGAATTTGATAAGAAATTGGAAAAAGCCCAGAGAGGCAAGCAGAAGGCTTTTGCTTCCTGGTTAGATGATTGAGTTAGAATTTTAATCTTTGTTTTCTCGGTGTTTTTTTTTTCCATATAAACCCATGAGTGTGCACTTTATATAAAGTGGAACTTCTTTACAGCAAAGTTGCCTCTAAATTAGGAGCAATCAAGTATATTGTGGTTTGCCCAGAGCTTTATATTTTTCTTTATGTCTGTGTATGGGGAATCTTTTTAAGTCATTATCTGTAATTTGAACAACTCTATATTTTATCTCCTTTACTACTGAAAAGTTTTGCATGTGCCAACTTAAAGATAAAGGGAGTTTTACATTATTTCTTCTCTCTCTTTCTCTCTCTCTCTCTCTCTCTCTTTTAAATCAAGTTTGTCTATTGTCCAAGAAGAAAAAGGTAGGAGGATGGTGATTTCACCCCCCTAGCCTTACACCTTAATGTTACATAATGGCATTATAGAATTTATTTTCTTCTCATTTTTTTCCTCTTTTTGATTTGTCAGAAAAACAAACAGGTTGTGGGTGCCCCTTGCTTCTTTCACATAGCATATTGTAATTAGGAAGAGATTGCTAAGTAAGATGCCTCCTATAAGATAAATAGTGGTAGCAAGAACTACAAGAGGTTACTCAAGAGGCAGAAGGCAGGGCCAGTGTCTAAAGGTTAGGAAATGTCTCAGAGAGGAGTCCTCTGCCCTTTATGTTCATTTGTTCATTCAGGTCACTATGTAGTGGCAAGGTGAAGTACTAAGAACACTAGAGGTCAGCCCAGAGTTGTTGTTGTTCCTCCCCTCACCCCCAAAAGGTAGGGGTGTGTTTGTGTAAAAGAACATGGGACACATGATTTTCATTTATTAGTCCAAAAGTTGTTTTCATGTACATCTTTTCATTTCAGGCACACGATGAATTAGTGCTAGAGGTTAGAGCTTGATTGTATGCTATTGAGGAGAAGCAATCTAGTTGAGTTCAAGGAATATCAAGAAGGTCAGAACTTGTCCAAGATCCACAGAGAGATGGAGTCTAATCGATCACCAAAATTTATAATGTTATATTTTATGCAGCATTTTATTATTATTTTCTTATAGAGAAACTTCTGGCCACATTTAACTTTTACAGACCATCGTAAGGCACTTAGGAGTATGATTGATCTATGCTTTTTTGAGAGTTTCTTCAAATGATTTGGGGGTGGGGGGAATGGGAAAGCTGAGTAAAGAAGAAGGATACAAGTGGATGGTAATGCAAAGCAATGCCTGTTCCTAATCCCTAGTATAGGTCTCCTGCGTGAGCAGGAGGGTTGGACTAGATGACCTCCAAGGTCCCTTTCAACTCTGTTACTGTTACTAATGCTGGTATTATAAAGATTGTTTGTGATCCTGATAATAGTCCCAGAATAATTTATTTGGGTAAATTTTGTGAAGCTTTAAAAAAACTTGAGCCATGGCATGTTAGATGAGGGTGGTCAGAGCCAAATCAGTCTGCAAACCTCTACACCAGGTGTCCTCAAACTATGGTCTGCGGGCCAGATACGGCCAACCAAAGTCATTAATCCGGCCTGCATGGGACCATGAGGCTGTCCCGCCCACATTTCCTCACCTATCTGCTGGCCCCCACTCACCTTCTGGAAGCTGAGGGGGCCAAAAACAAGATGCCCAGAGGCCTCAGGAGGCCAAAAACAGGACTGTTTTTTGACCACAAAGTGGTACTGGAGTGGTACTGTTACCCTCCCCAGGCTGCAGAGAGAGAGAGGGGGAGACACACACACACACACACACACACACACACACATACACACACACGCACAAGTCCCTCCCCCTCCTCCCCAGGCAGCCACATCCCTTCACTAACCTGCTTTCCACCCCCAGGAACATAATAAATTAAAATTTAATTTGCATGTATTGTTTAATGGACTGATAAATTGGCTATGCCCGCCCAGTCACATAACACTTAGCCACACCCACCCAGAAACATGACCACCTAGCTACACCCACCCAACTGGTCCGCCCCCCAACAGTCTGAGGGACTGTGAATTGGCCCCCTGTTTCAAAATTTTGAGGACCCCTGCTCTACACCATTGGACTTCTTTCTTTCATTAACTGACTATGCAAGGGTAGATTGTTTTCCCCCCCCCAAGACTTCCTTCCATTTTTTTTTTATTTCATTTCCTGAATCTTCTGCATGAATTGCCATTTTGGAGGATTTGGAAGATAAAGAGGACTGAGGAGATATACCAATGAAACCTAGTGAAACCCATCATAAAGAATAACTTTGAATGTGTTGTTCATATCCAAATCCACATTATCCAGGTGTGTTATTCATATCCAAATCCAAACAATAACATTATATGCATGTGAGGTGTATGTGGGCACATGCTTCAAATATAAAGGTGGAGGGGTGGAAGCAATCAAAAGTTACCTAGAGACTTGCATTGGCTTTTCCCATTCCCAGACTCTAAATTCTAAAGAAAAAGGAAGCCTAGATATATGCTAATAATCAGCCTATCACCCTATCTTTGAGAGTAATTTAACATGAAAATCTGAACAATTGCAGGAATTCTACCCATAACTGATTGCTCCTCCTTAGAGCTATCAAATCGAACTAGATACAGGTTCCTAAGTATCAACTTCCATTCCTGGAATATTGTATCATCAGGGAAGATGATTTATCACAAACGATGAAATATCAGAAAGAAATATTAAGTTCTGGAACACTACACTAGTTATTTATACTGGAGAAAACTTAAATAATAATAATTCCAATTCTATAACTAAGCAAGGTTATTACTCCTTTTTCTGAAATGGTACTGGGTCCTGCAAGGAAAATATAATCTGGAAATACAGATTCTTTTGTGAGAAATGGGAAGGTACTTGATAGAGATAGAGATAGAGATAGAGATAGAGACAGAGATGAAGATACGGTCTGTTGTCTTGCAATGGTGTTGGGAAGGTTTGAAATATTAAAAGCATTTTCAACCAGAAACCACAGTGGGCAGAAAAATTAGTAGACAGCACTTCAGGAATAGGGATTCTATCATATATCCTTGATGTTTCCCATGTCTGTTGTTAACTAGGAAGGATCTGGCTTCACAATTGCACACAGTTCCTGGGTGGGAGTATCAAGAGTAGAAAACAGAATGTAAAATCCATGACACAGCTGACAAATCTGATTCATTTCTTGTGTTCTTCCTCTGCCTGGAAGGAACCAAGCTTTTGAAAAATTGCATGCTCTCAAGTGCCAGATGAACTGATATGCCAATGCACTTAAAATGGCAATGCCTATTTATTTCTTGCTTGAAGATCATAAGTAACTCAAGTTGGGCTCCACAATAAGCATCCTTGAAAAGCTTATTAGACTCAAGCTTTAAGACTTTTCTCAACTAAGCAGTGCATTTGGATTCTTGGGTTTAAAGAATGTGATCTCATAGAAAAATGGGATGGCAATCTGATAAATAATGTAACAAATTGGATGTATTATTATATCAGATGGCACTTCAGAAAACGCTTTCGTTATTTCTTCTGTCTTTTAAGATAACACTTTCAATTTTTTTCTTTTCTGGATGAATATCTCAGTATTCTTGAACTTTTGCAAAAGAAAAAAAATGTAATCTTTTATTAAGAATTGGTCTGAAACTCACCTTGATTAGACATTTTACTTTTCAAGTGATTTTAACACATTTTTTTTTAAAAAAATAAGCTATCCAGTTATACCTACCTAGGAATGACATTTTATGGCATTACCGAATAGATTTTGAAAAGCATAGCTGACCACGCTAAGAATGAAATAATGCTGTGCATGCCAGTCCTTTCATGTCACCACACACAAAACCCATCCTCTCATTTTTAGATTTTGCAGCATTGAATAACAATATCTGAATAGGAAATTTATATAGTGTTCAATGGAACACAAGCAGAAATCTCATATTGTTTCTGCCTATGCATTGGATGGAAATGTTGAGAGTTAAAATAACCAGGAAGCAGCAAAAAGGCTAAAATCCACATAAGTGTTTAAATTGGATTGACAAGATTGACCTTTAAGTGGTGTGTTTGCTGTGTAAGATAGCACACAAATATGCAGACACATTTCATCATTATTCTTTAATAGTATCATTTCCATTCTGCATTTGCTATTCATATCTAATTTAACACTGCAGCAATGTTCTAAGTTATTTTTTTCCCAAGATTCAATGAAAATATAATTTGATTAAAGAAAGAAAGAAAGGACATACATGAAAGTATGTATGATGACTCCCTGATATATGAGCTTATGTAGTTAGAGAATTACATTTTTCTTTTTAATTTGATTTATATGCCGCCCTTCTCTGGAGACTCAGGGCAGCTTACAATGCGTTAAGCAATAGCCTTCATACTTTTGTATATTTATACAAAGTCAGATTATTGCCCCCACAATTCGGGTCATCATTTTACCTACCTTAGAAAGGATGGAAGGCTGAGTCAACATTGAGCCTGGTGAGATTTGAACTTGCAGTAATTGCAGGCAGCTGATGTTAATAACAGTGCTTTAGTCTGCTGCGCCACCAGGGCTCTCCAAGATCTTTATACTCTTTCAGTATTATCCAAGGGACATATTTTTAGGATTTTTAAAAGAAGGAATTTAAACCAACAAAAATTTGAAATAAATACATGTATACTAAGACCAGACCTTTTGACTATATTTTTTAAAAAATCTAATATATGTTAAGAATTATGTGAAATGCAACCCAAAAGTTATGATCTTAAAGGAATACAATAGCATAAAGTTAGCACAAATGTAACCTAACAGAATAACAGAGTTGGAAGGGACCTTGGAGGTCTTCTAGCCCAAACCCTGCTCATGCAGGAAACCATATGCTATTTCAGACAAATGCTTGTCCAGTCTTTTCTTACAAGCCTGCAGTGTTAGAGCACTCACAACTTCTGGAGGCATATCATTCCACCGATTAATGTTCTGTCAGGAAATTTCTCAAGAAATTTCTCCTTTCACTAAGCAAATACATAAGGTGTAGATAATTTTAAAAAATCTGCATAGAAAAATATGTTAGTGGAATTGGAATCGGATAGCTGTGTCCCGTTGTCTTAACATTTAAAATTAAATAAGACATGCTTACATGGAACATAAATTTTCATGAACAAAAACAATTATCAGCTTCCAGTTCTCCAGGCTACAGTTCTGACATCTAAAAACATAGGCTGGATGGAAGACTGATTTAACCATCTGGGGAAAAAAAAGACAACACAAGCACAAATATCTGATATGAATGGGGCAGAGTCAGCAGCCTTTTCAGACACCGGATAACCAGTTTTAATAAAAATAATTTTAGTGAAGCTGAAATTATTCTAGAAAATTATGGGATGCTTGCTGGATATGTGGCGATGCTTCCAGGCACGAACTCTAAAATCTTGGATTTCAGCATTTAAAAATGGAAGATCTATTCTATCCATAGTCCTAAAAGGCTTATTAATAAGGCTTGACTTGACTGATGAGGGCCTCGTTATTAAACAATAACTTATCATTTATTAAAGGACAAAATACATATGCTTTGGCTGACTGGGGACATATTAAAATAAGTTAATAAGTTACCATCTCCCTGTTTTTACATTTATTGACCAATAGTGGAACTGAGGAACTGGATGACTAGTAGTAGTGTCAGCAGTAAGTGAGGCAGAGGTTGTGCTTAGCTCGGTCTTGCAACTTCTTCAGCTGACCCCTGGGCATATTTGAAGCCCTCAGTTGGACCAGCTGCATATTTCCGAATGGAAGTCTTGAGACTCAGATATCTTACTTGGAGCATCGAGAAGTGTATAATAGGGGAAAGGGAACTGGGGAGAGATTTCCTACCACATCTTCCAACGTACAAAGCAAGGAAAGCTAGAAGAAAAAGAGTTAAACAAATAATCCCTAGTGGAAAATAACAGCTCCACCACAGACACTGCTGTATGACTAGCAATGTGGAGTTTTGTTCTAAATGAACGATACAAACTGCTCTGGAGAGGCAGAGAGAGAGAGACTAAATCATCAGTTAAAATATAGAAATGATAAGCCTTAAGAGTGTGTATTAGGGGAGGAGGGGAGGAGAAAGAAGAGGGAAACAGGCAAAGGGTGAGATTCTCACTCCCGCACACACGGAGAGAAGCAGAGGGATGAATGAAGGAAAATGAGGCTTGCACTAACAGAGCAGCAGGAAGAAAGGCATCAAACGGCTGGTTTTCCCCCTGCTTTCGACTCCTGCCTGCCGTTTTCTTAGCATACCAGATCGGTGTGCTACTTTAAAGGATGTGGAGCAAAGGCGAGTCGGAAGGGCTCCAGACTTTAGGGATTGTGGTGGTGATTTGTTCTTCTCTGAAACTTTTGCATTACCTTGGACTAATAGACTTGTCAGATGGTAAGAAACTCTACAACTTTTATTCGCTCCTCAAAACTTGATGCAGCTGTTTGTGTATGTGTGTGTATGTGAATATGATATAATTAATATCGTCTAATGTAATGTTAATAATGTGCTGAGATTTAAGCCTTATGCCCATTCACTGGGAGTTACGGTAAGCTCATCAAACTCTTGAGTTTAGATTCATAGTATTGTGGCACAAATGTGTTTTTTTTGGGGGGGGAGGGGGATCAGTTTTATTTTTATATATCCTTCCAACTGAATTCTGCAGTGCTGAATGTTGCTTTGTACTTTTTGCAGGCTTCTGGGATTCTCACTGAGGAAAGATTTAACTTTTTTAAAAAAATGTATATAAAAGTGTCATCCTCCTTCCATTACAATTCACTTTACTACCCTGAGTTCTTGTTTAGTGGAATATGCCTCCCTTGGGATATCTGTACATCATTGAACTTTAGGAGTACAGTGTTTGACAGAGAGAAGCATTAGTGATGCCTTAACTGCCTGGATCTAAGCACGTTTTCTTCCCAAGTAAGTCTCAGTCAGCTCTGGAGGACATGCCTCTTGAAAAAGTACAAAAGGTGACGAGAAAGAGTATGAAGAGTAAAGGAGGAGGAGTCTGCATTTGGTACAAAGAACACTTTAACAAATTAGTGATAGAAATAATACAGTAACTTTTACATTAAATACATTTTCCCTCCCTTTGTTAAAAATGTTGGATGCTAGTTTGTTGTTTGATATTAATAGTTTACATGGCATTTAGCAGCCAAATTCCATACTTCCATTGAATGTGTTCCCATTGGAACACATTCCCATGTGGCATAAAAAACAACAATAGATATCTGTTGACATGCTAGTGCTTAAAATTAAAATAAATTTATCTAGGGAAATCTTTGAACCTTTGTTCTTGAATTTATACGGTATCCAGCAAGAATTAAATATAAAACAGAGATACAGATGATTGCTTGGTATTCAGTTAGTGAGAAATGTGTTCTATCATCTATCATGCGAAAGAGCAGATCTCTCTTATATAAACTGTTGTTGTGTCTCTATATAGAGTTTTTTTAAATTGCCTTGGGCTCCAAAGAAATAGCAAGGCTACCCTATACTTTTTCTTTTTAAAAAAAATCTAGATATTGTGTAGATTGTTCATACATGTTTACATACTGTAAACATGAATGTAGATCACATTACCCTGATATGAAATTAAATCTAACAGGGAACTTATCAAATGGAAAGGCTAGAATAATGTAGATGCTATGAAGGAAAGGACTCACCTGGGTGGACTGTGGGTGGAAAGCAGAACTGTGTGGGATTCCATAGGAGCTTATGTTTTGGAATACCATCCATATGAGTGCAAGACTCCCCCCCACTCTTCTTTATGGTAAATTTATGGTAAATCCATCTGTGAACGTCTGTGGTTACCTGGAAGATAAATCAGTTGTCAATAAGCTGTTACGATATAAATCAAAGTACTGTAATAACTTCATAGAGGAAGCTATAATGTAATACATATGCCAAAGTATATATGAGGGCATGATTGCATTTTAAAACCATTGAATTGCTGCTGTTATAAAATCCTGGATTAGATAAATATTTGAAACTATTTAGCTTTGGAGTAGCACCATTCAACTTCATTCAAATCCTGCAATTTCATTTACATATAATATTTGCAGGAACCAGCATGCACTAATCCAACATCTCTCGGTGCTAATAGACTACATCTCTTGTACTGCTCTGGTTGTTAATTGCAGCTACCTCTTGGTTGTAAAAGTGTCCTCCTAGGATTTGGCAGTATGTTTTGCAACATGCTGTTAAATAGCTTCAGTGTTCTGGTTTTATTTTTCTCTCTAGCCTTCTAAAATTTCTAACTGGAGTCCAAAGCCATGCCAAAGAGCAAGTATATGAAAAGAATCTCCCAGAATGAATGAATTCTATTTGCAATGATGTCGTGGAATTAAGCAGACAAAAGTTCCAGACTAGCCTTTCTCTTCTTAGTTTCCTTCAAATATGTTGGGATGCAAGAATTATAATTCCAAAACTTTTGAAAGTAGATGTTTATAGAGTATTGGAGCAGTGAGTGTGATTATAAATTTGTCTCCAATCCAATGTTTGGGTGAAAGTAAACTAGTCAAAAATATTAGTAAGACCACAGCAGGAAAATTTATATTGGAGCAAACATAAGGAAAAATATACATGCTTTACGCAAAGGAAGGTATTGTTTAATTAATGTTCTACAAGGTCCTATTTTTTTAAAAAAATAAATAAAATTATGGCATTTCTAGACTCTATAGGTCAGGGCTGTCAAACTCATGGTCCACAGGCCAGTTGCATCACACGCTGGCCACACCCATACCTGGTTTAGCGAAGGGGAATACATCACATGATGACGTCATGATGCCACGAGTTGGACACCCCTGCGCTAGGTGACAAATTATTGAGTGAGCAAACTTGGGAGGGGGGAATTAAAGTTAATGATGTTTATTTATAATATTAATTTGGTTACAAAATATTGTAGCCTATCATCACCCTTAGGTGATATTTATCTATCCTGTTTAGAGTTTATCTATCCTGTTTAGAGTTCTAGGTGCCCTAGAACAAGAGCTTTGAAGAGCTCTTCACCTATTTGGCTGAAAGATATATAATCATAGATTTCCCCCACCAAGATAACATGTATCCATGTTTTCCCTCTCCTTAATTTTCTTTACTTTTTTGAAAAAGGCAAATTTTCAACTGACATTCTAAGCAATTGCTTTCAGTCATAACTCTAATTGGCAGTCACTTGACCCTTTAAAATTCCCTACAACACCCAGCATGATATATGTATTGCAGAGTGAAGAAATTATTTTATTTTGAGATGGGCCTCATTTGTTTTCTTATATAAGAACTCAGCCATGTAAACTTTGTAGTAAAGTACATGCAACTTTTTTTTAAAAAAAAGCAAAGAATATATATGAATTTAAAATACTAACACCCTGCTAAGTGAGTCACAGTCATAATTTGAGGGAAGAGCTATTCGTTTCATCTAGTCCTGCCTGGTGCCTTTTGAACTCTTGTGTTAGGAGAATACTAGTACAGCTTCATTGTAATAGTGACTCTTTTCTAGCATAGCAGCAGTGAGTGTGATTGAATATAGCCACCGATCATCTTTGGAGATCTTCTGTGTTTCCTTGTCTTGATAATCCCATTTTATTCTGTGCTTTTTCATTTTATTCCCTTAGAGGATTGTTTGGGGAAGACTTAATCCCAGGGTTGAAAGGTTCAAAGAACAGGGATACAGGTTGGATTCACAAATGATCTGGTACAATACTGGATTAAAACTGATCTTTCATCACAATATGACTAGATTTATTAGTTTACAGACCTTATTGGATCCTTAATCAATCTAATTAATCTTGTTGTGTAAATTTTAAAATTTTACATTTTTAAAAAAGAAATAACAGGAAAAGTCCTATGTAATGGTAAAACATGCATGTACACACACATATAGATACACAAATTCTAAATTGACTCCTTAAATTTGCTGTACTTTATCAAAGAATTAGCTTCAAATTCTGATTTTTTTTTCTTATTCAAATGTAATATAGAGATACTTGAAATAAATTAATAATGTAAACTGAAAAGCTACATCTTGTTTGATACTATAGCTGTTCTCATTGCCTCACAGGAATATGATAGATGTGCCAAGGTTTTATCATATATTCAGGAATTGCAAGGTAGGAAAATTTACATTCCATACTAGATAATTGCAAACTGTGGTGAAACTCACTAGTTTAAAATGAGGTTTCAAACTCTATAAAATGCCTTATCATGAACATAAAAACAGAGAGGGGAAAAAATCAATAATAAGAGCACTGAAGATGGTTCCCCCTTGTTGTTTAAATCATTTTCTGTTAAATCTGTTGAATCATGCGTGTTTTGATGATCATGATAATATAATAGACTAGGCTACATGCACTCATCTGGGAATAAGACTCACTGAATTTAATGAGACTTATTTCTGATAAGATGCAGATATGTTTTTTTTTTAATCTAATGGATCATTGTCTGAGGTTTCTAAAAAGATTAAACAAAAATACTTCATCCAAATATGCTTCCTAAGATTTACATAAAAGTATATATTGATAAGTACCTCTGAATATTTATGTAGCAAGGACATGTGGAATATTTCAACTTTAAATTGTTCTATCTCAAAATGGCCAATATGAGCATTCCAGCTTCAAAACAAAACCCAGCCTTTTGAGTGGCATTGCTTTGCATGTTGTCATTTCTAAAACTGTCGCTGGAGGCTTAAAACTCTTCCATGCAAATAATTGCTTTCTTATATTCTTAAGAATAAAGACATTGAACAGGAGAGCAAATGATCTTAGTGAGACCAAAACATCAAGAGGCGTCTAGTGGCATCAATTCTGACTAACACATTTCATTAAAAGTGCTGTGAGCCACAGCTCATGAAAGTGTGTCTTTTAATATAAGGTTTTGTCCGATTTACCTAATTTTTGGCTACCTTAGATTAATATGGCTCGCCTTCTACAATGTAATCAGTAAGAACAAGGAAGATTTTTCTCTGGCCTTTCGACATAACTAATATTCACTGATACATTGAGAGAATTTTAGCAGGCCAAGCAGCAAGAAAGTTTTCATTTACTTAGCTCTGGTGGATCAGTTTAATGAGTTTGGTTCTTATTCCTTGCCAGAGCCACTGTCAAACAACTGGGTAATTTTTTATTTCTCTTAAATATTATATATACTCTTGAGAGGTGTTAATATTGATAAAATGGCACAATAAGATATAGAGTCTTCACTGAGAAGCTTTGTTTACTTTTCTGGAAAGTGCAGGCTGCAAAGAGTTAGCTTTTGATGTGGCAGATTCTTAGATCTCCCATTATGGTGTCTTGTTTCTATCAAAAGTCTATTCTCCAGAAGAAGAAAGTATAATAAAGAGGTCCTAAGAGATTTGTCAGGTATTGAAGATGATATATGTGACTTGTAAAGATACGAAGTTTCTAACCAGATGCCTGGGACTTAGGAACAGGAAAAAGTTGCAATGTTTTTAGGATTTGGGTCAGAAAATATTTTATATTGTAGACTAGAGCAATGCTATTTTAGGCTACAGCAACAAATTTTATATTTTAGGCCAGAACATTAGTCCATATAACTCAGTACTGACTAGCAGTCATTTCCATGAAGATAATGGCACTGAACCTGGGACATTCTGAATGGAATTCAATTATTGATTTGCAATCTTTGCTGATCTAAATTAACTTGTGTTGGTTGATTCATTTGAATAATCCTTTTTTGGTATGTATAGTTTTATAAGAGGAACCAATCTGTGTTTTTTGTACCAAAATGTTTTTGGTGTAGATCTATTTGTTTTGTATTGAAATATATAAAAATAGAAATGATGCAACTGAGTATCTTTTATCATCTCCTGAGTCCTTGAATTTCATTTTTATTTTTATTCATTTAGAATACTGACAATCTGAGTATGGTTAGAATCATGAGAAATGGGGTGATGGCATTAGGTAGATTTTTTTTTTATTTCTGTCCATTAAAAGAAATATTTCCTTAAGAACAGTGAAAATGTAAAGCAGAACAATATAGAAGTGAAATTAGTTTAAATGGTGGGTTATTTATTCTTTAAATAAAATTCTTCCACAAAATATTGTTTGTTCAAGCAATATTGTTTAGCATCTTTTAATTTTTAATGCTTTTAAAGTTTTTTTTTACATTTAAATTTTTTATAGTCTGCTTTTATATTTTAAACCACCCAGAGGTGCTTGACAGTGAGATGGGCAGGATATATATTTAATAAATAAAAATAAATCAATAAAAACAAATCCTATTCCACTGCTGTTTTTAAATCCTTTAAGAAAAGTTCATTTTCAGTAATATTTTATCAATTAAGAAGGGTATTACATTTACTGAAATTGCTAGCATTTTCATACCATGCTCAGCATAATTCCTGAAATGAGTAGAAACATAATAATCTAATGGTGCATGACATAAAGCCATGTTTTTGAGCAATCTAGATAGATTTCATCTTGTCGTTTGTCCCAGTGGGCAGTTGACTAGAAAGTGCTGTCAGCTTTTTATAAAGGGGGGGGGGAGAATATAATGTCCAATTAGTTCCAGGGAAAAATGTATATGTTTCTATCAACACATGGGCATTCACTGCTTGTCAATCAGCTTTATATTTACATTTTACATGCTTTATTTTCCCTGGTGCACTACCAATTATTATCAGACTCTCCTTCCTATATTAGCTATAGAGGATATTGTTGCAATTTAACTGCAGAATATCAAGCTACCCCTCAGATGCAAACCCATTATTCTTAAGATTTTAAAATATTTTTTAATTAATTTAAAAATCACATTTTTCTATTCAATAGCTTAGGCTTTATGCACATCCTTCTAAATAACACAAAGAGTTTGCATATGTCTGAAATATTGTGTTCTTATATGAGGTTATGAAAAGGCTAGCTGCTGGTTTTAGAGACATTAGCTTTTAAGGAGCTCAGAGCTACACTGCAGTTCAACTGCCTTTTGAGACAAAATATGCAAGTGCAGATAAAATATGAGAGGTTTAATTTTGCAATTATCTTCTGCTTGGTTACTATTCTTGTAACTTTATGAACCGAGCCAATCTGTTGCACCCTTTTCCATTCTCATATTTAATTAGCTGTATTTTTGTAACACAATAGTTGCATGGGTATTATATACAGGTACTGCAATTTTCAGCAATCACACATTTCCCAACTTCATGTCTTCCAAATATGCTGGGTTTCATCCTCCATAATCTCAGCGAACCAGCATATTTTTCCAATACAGCATTGAGCTACAGTCTTTCACTAATTTCATTTTCTAAGAAAGCCTACAGGAAGTAAGTGAAGTTCAAAGGATGATGATGTTGTGGCCTGTCGGCGGCCAGCAAAGCTGGCAGCAGAGTCAAACAGTGAGGAGGTTGGGGAGGAACATGGGCCAGTCCTGGGGGCTGGGGAAAGCTCGGATGAAGGCTCTGCGTTGGAGGCAGAGAAGGAGCTAAACAGCAGTGAGGCAGAGGAACAGCTGGAGCCTGTTCCCAGTGTACGCATGCACAGAGCTGCCAGAAGACATGAACAACTAAGAAAGCAGGGTCGACTTGGGAGTAAAGCCATACCTTGGAGGTGATTGGCCCCTCCCTAAGAAACAAAAAATGAGTGAATGGGAAATGGACTTTTGCAGGAAACAGTTCATTCGTTTGTTTGTTTCAAGAAACTGTGACTCTAAGAGACTCTGCCAAGTTTTGCCTTACACTGCCTTTGGAAACTAGTTATCTGGCAACTTTCCAAGTGAGATAAGGTTTGTGTTGATAAATATTCCTTTGAAAGACTGTTTGCCAAGCCTTGCTGACTGTGAATGAAAGGAATTCACAGTCTTGTAAACAAAATGAGTTTTGCCGGGACCAAGACTCTGCTTCATACTTTTTAAGGAAGCCTAGGTCAGAACAGATGAGGCTAAAGCCTGGAAGATTATTTGGCTGCATTGTTTTCTTTTTCTAATGAAGAGGAACACAAAAAGTTGGCTCAGGTGGGGAATCTGGTGTAATGAAAGGAGGTGTTCATAGACACCAGCCTACCCTTCCCAGAATAGAGTCGTAAAAGCTCAGCACTAGTTCTAACTTTTACAAAAGGTTCTATTGTAGCACATAATTAGACATCATTTAAAGAAGAGAACTGGAAGTTATTTCTCCTAGATCTACACAGGAACTTGACAAAGCATGAACAACTTTCCTTATCCAAATGAAACCTATAACTTCAATAAGGCTGATCCCTGAGAGTTTCATAAATCACCTGCTTTTCTGCTTGTCTACCACCTGACAGATTGTAACATTTATCAGCTGGGCTCTATCTGTTGAAAAATTATTCAGTCCTAGAAATTTTATCATCTTATGTTAGTGTCCATGAGTTGTTATTCCTCATTTATAGATAGGAGAGGGAGAAAGAGAGAGGGGGGCATCACGATAGCATTAGGTAGAAATCTCCATTATACATTATATTTTTGTAGATTTCCTTTTATTCCCAGTAGTTATTTAATGTAATTTCAGTAAGCTAATTAGCTGATGTAACTTAATTTGGTTTTCCATTCAATAAAAAAAAGTCCTGCTTTTTGGTAATAGGAGTAGATTTATTCCAAATGTAATTCCAAAACTGCTTTCATGCTCTTTCTTCTGTCTGCACAACACTGGAATTCTATAACTCTCTTAAGATTGAATTCCCATTATAATAAAGAGTTGGGCTAGACTGCTTGTTGGATAACTTGGGCCTCTTGAAAATATGACAAGAGTCTTTGTCAGCATTTCCCCTAGGTTCTGCCTCATTACATTTTCCTCTTGCTGAAGAAAATGTAAATCAGCACTCTTATTAGGAGAAAGTTCATCTGGAGGTGGCATAGCTTTTGACAGAAACATTTTAGAGATCCTCTGAGGCCTATATCCTAGCTGGAGGTTGGTTGGGCTAAAAAGGCTGTATTCCTCACAGATGAGACAAGATACAGCTAATCACCCATATTCTTTCTTTCTCTCCCCCTTTCTTTTACTTATTTTCTTTATTTTTTTCTTGACAATTTTTTATTGAAGTTGACTTAAAAGACTCAGCTGCCAGCAACAGAAATCTCCTTCCATCATTTTCACTTTCATAGTTCATTGGGGGGGGGGGGGGAGAGAGAGAGAGAGAGAGAGAGAGAGAGAGAGAGAGAGAGAGAGCGCTACCAAAGAAAAACAAAGAAAATGAAATTCTTCCTAAACAATTTGGATTCCATGTGAACCCTATGCAATTTCTCCTCCTGCTGTAGGTGATTTCATTTGAGTTTTTTTATAAATCACATAGAGAACCTCTTGCCTCCATAAAATGGGAGTGCAGTATCCTAAACGATTTCTCTCTCTCTCCTCCCTCCACTGCATTCTGACCTGCCCACTTCATTTACTTCATAGACCCCCATTAATTTTACTAGAAATAAATGGCTAGAGAACTCTTGACTTGACTATACAGTATTATGTTTCCAAACTCTACAAACTAACCACATAGAGGTGGTAAGCTGGAGTCTCATGCTGTTTTAGCCTTTCAAGCTGGCTTTATTTCACATTTCAATAGGTATGGGTTTAAATGAGCTATTGATTTCTGCCACTTCGTATGCAAAGGACATATTCCTGATCTCTTAATCCCTAAGGGATTAGTACATTCTTACCATTACACTGAAGGTATTAATGATTTAAATTACTTACTGCATTATTACACAATGCAACTATTAAACTTTTCTGCCTCCATTGTATTTTAAAATTCCTCATGCAGTATATGCAGACCCAAACACTCTTTTTAAGTTGGTTGTTATTGTTTACATTTATAACCATCTAACTGAAGATCAATTCTAATGCCAAGAGTTGTTGTTGTTGTTGTTGTTTTGCTTCCATAAGATATAATTCTAGTGACACATAACAAAGATCTCTGCTTTGAAATGGGCTGGCAAATCCAAAATAGTATATATCAACTCATAATGCCAACAAATGAAGGCTGATTTAGGTTCCTTTCACAAATGGAAGTATGATTTAGACAGATGTTATGTGCAGGTAGACAGGCAGAAGAGGACAACTGGGGGGGGGGATAAGGCTTTATATAAGGAGACCTGGCTAAGAAGAACATCCAATCCCATTTTGAAAGGATCGTCAATCTTATTGTTAAGGGAATGAGTAATACTGCTTGTCTATTTCTGTGGTGTCCATTTCTATAATACACTGCTTTTGGATTTTGTACATCATAATGTCTTTGAAAGATACACTCCTTGTAATAGGGACAGCTGCTTAATCTGAATCTGAAGTTCTGTTTCAGATTTTGTTTTTTGTTTTTTCTGAGTAACAGGAATTGAGCAGGAACCTTCCACGGGAAAAGGCAATACTCTAGAGCCTTTTCTCAGAACAACCAGAAAACTGAAAGGTTCAGAGCTAAACCTGCAGCAGAAATTTAGAAGCAGTTTGTGTCAAAGGTCTTCTACTAAAGCTTTCTTTTCTGTAGGAAGTCTGTTTTTCCTTCCTTGTTTAGTACTCAGTACTTGCCTGAAGTATTTTAATCATCAGCTTTTCTTTTAATATAAGTACAGGTTTGTTCAGATGGTTTTTGTGTATGTTGAGCTGTAATTCGGATAGTAGTTTAGATATGTAGAAAATTGATAATATACAGGTAGACCTTGACTTACAACAGTTCTGACTGTTCAAAGTTACAACAAGTGACTTATGATCATTTTTCACAGTTATGATCTTTGCAGCATCCCCATGATCATGTGATCAAAATTCAGATACTTCACAACTGGTTCCTATTTATGATGGTTGCTGTCTCCCAAGGTCATGGGGTCATCATCTTTTGCGAGCTCCTGGGGTCAATGGGGAAACCGGATTTACTTAATAACCAGGTTATTAACTTACCAAATGCAGTGATGCACTTAACAACTGTGGCGAGAAAGGTCATAAAATGGGATAAAATTCACCTAGCAAATATCTCACTTAAGAACAGAAAGTTTGTGCTCAATTTTAGTTGTAAGTCGACGGATACCTGTACTTAGTTTTCTTCATTGTTTTGGGTTTTGGTTTTGGCTTTTAGAAAATAAAGGCTTGTATGACCTTAGATACCATGAGAATAGATAAGCACATGAATGTTCAAAAATCTTTTCAATGTTCACCTTAAGCATATACATCATCGTGCACTTAGCTGAAGAATGCTTTACTATTAGTTCCAAGAATCTCAGGGACTCTCTTCACATCCAACATAAGCTGAACAATCTTCCCAAATGCATAAGATGTTGGAATTGGATCTGGGAGATTCATTCTCAGTTGCAAAAATGCACAAGACAACTTTGATCCAATTATTATCTCTTACCCTAGCCTACCCTAAAGGATTAATACTATTGGAAAAATTGGAAGAGGCAGGAATTCAAGATGAATGGCAGGATATATATCTAATAAGATTAAAGTATATCCAGTCCCTCTGCTAAATTAATACTATTTATAAAAACTATGCTATCTACATTCAAAGCACATGCATCAGCACACTGATTCTACATGCAATTAGAGATGCTTGAATCATCTAATCAATGGAAATTCCAAGATGGCTACCTGATCATACCTTTCAGATAGATATGCAGGTTGAATCTTAATTACTCTCTGGATGTTCTGATATATTGTTTTGGGATGAAAAACGACAAGCACAGGAAATCAGGAGTCCAGGCAGTTCAAATACATATAGGTTTCTTGTATGCTAATGCTTTCAAGAATCTGAACCACTAACAGTCAAAGTGAATTGAGATAGGCAAGGGTCATGGAATTCAAGGTGGGCTGGACCTGTATCTTTTGTGGGCACAAAGGAACTAGAGACTCATGACATACTTAACCCCTCCATCAGGCTCTGCTAATCTACAAAAAATATCTAAAATTAACTGAAATGGGCTGTATATGTGCAGATTCCCAGATTAATGAGAAATGAAAAGAAATGGATATCTTGAGTATAAACATTAAGCAAATGTGAGATGGGTAACAGGACACCCCAATCACCCATCCTATTTCAGAGTGAGGAAGGAAAATTACATGCCTGAATGAAATAATTCTAGTTAACCAAAAGGAAGATGACTCTGGTATTATAAAGGTCCCTCCATGCCACCAAAGGAAGGAATAAATCTGCAAAAGCTGTGCGATGTAATTAATTTGTGGATGTGACATACTTGCTTAAATGTGAATGTGCTTGTGCATGTGGCTGTCAGTATACGTATCTACTTCCTAGAAGCTGCCTGACTAGAAAAGGTCAGGATCCAGTTTTTAAAAGAATATTCATTTAACTAATAAACGGGGGTTAAAATGAGGTGTCTACAAAATAGGATATCCTCTTCATAAAAGAAACTGATTTCCCAACTGCTTCTTCCAAAGGAGAAAAAGAAAAAGAGAGGATAAATGACTGGGAAGGAAAGAAAGTGAAATGAGATGCAGAACTGGAAGAAATGAGAAGAAGGGAATATAGGACTGGAAAAAGAAAGAAAGAAGGATCCAAAATTTAGATTTTACAAAAAAGAGTTAAAATCCCTCAGATTTCAAAGATAACCTCAGAAATGGCGGTATGCAGCCATTTGTTCCTCCCATCTGCTAATTTGTTTTTAAGAAAATCCTGAAGGTAAGATGTCTCACACGCAATTCTCCTTGTACAAGTCATTCACAAGGAGATCCACATAGGAACCAACCTGGCAGCCTCCAGTTGCTGAATGAGCAGTTTTGTCTGCCCAACCATTTTATCTCTGCAGTCAGTGATTGTATTAATTGGGACTTTCTATCTACACTACTGTATGCCTGCATTGTGAGAGCATAAGAAATTAAATGAGGCTGAAGAAGCGTTCTCTTGCTGAGGGATGTGAGAGAGCACAAAAGTATATTTTACCTTCCTCAGTTAAGACTGAACTATAGTTGCAGAACCTAAAAGCTGGCCCCTTCCTTTTCTGAACAATTAGTGTGATCACCCACAGGCAAAGACATTTCACAAAACTATGGCCACAGCGTGCCAATTAGGGCTCCCTGCATGTTCCTATATTCAGGACCTCTTGAACAATGGGAAATGACTCCCAAGTCTCTATCAAGAATGCATTGGTATTTTGTAAGTGCTACAGGATCATATTATGTGAGCAAAATGCATAGAGGATGGAAGAAGAGGCTAGATAAGTTAGTTACCCTCCTAAAGGCATTTTCATGTCTCTAGACACAGCATACCTAACCTAGCTCTTCAAAAGAGAAATGTTGCCTTACAGCATCTGACTTTGGTCCATTCCCCAGGGCAGAGGTAGTCTTTCAGTATCCAGATCATACTTTGCCCAAACATCATGCAGTTCATAAAAACATCTTCTGGCAATCTCTAGCCCTAACATTGAACTCATGGACTTTGAATAAGAACTGTCTAACATGATTGCTATAAAATCATCTTCCATACTTTAGAGAGCTTTGCTGCAGTTAAATCGCAGCAAAACAGATATAGTCCTTGAAATGTGGCCACCAAATTACCATTTTTAATGCTGCTAGGGGAAATGATTAAATAATGAGTATTCCTATTTACTGTATTTATTTTTATTACGTTTAAAATATAAGTGAAATCAAAGTTTTGTCTTACTGAGTTTTTTGCTCTGTTTGTTTTCTAGAGTATATCCTGCAGCGTATTACTCAAAATTCAGATCCAGTCATTTGCATTAAAAAAGCCAAAGCAAAATCCTGCATCCTCAGTTTAGGGGAAACTAATCAAAATCCTGCCAGCTTTACTGTTTAACCATATAATCTGTGAAATTGTACTCACAGGCAGGCAGGCTGCTATTGGTGAAAGCTATTGTAGTAACTGTATATACAGAAATGCCTAGGAATGAGTCACACATTTATGTCCCTCAAATTCAGTATGAATTTGAATGTATGAATTTCACTCTCTCAGCCCAACTTATTGCATAAGGTGGTTGTTGTGGGGAAAATAGCAATAGCTATTACTGACCTCGTAAGGAGGGAAGGCTGAGTCAAACTTGAGCCATTCAGGATTGAAATCCTGGCAGTCAGCAGAATTAGCCTGCAGTACTGCATTCTAACTACTGCACCACCACCATGGCTCATAGGAGAAGGAAGGAGTATTGGGATATTCACCACCTTGAATGAAAAGGGCAGGCTACAAATATAAAAACAAAAAGTAGATAAGTAGCATTTGTGGATGAGACTGACAGAATTGTATGTCATAATTGTATATTAATCTGAATATGGTACTTTATAATAGTAATTTGGAGGTAAGAGGGCATATACATAAACTCCAATTCCCAGCATCCTATATATCAATGAGTTTGCGCATTTATGCACAAAGCTCTACAAAGGAGTCTATCTTCATGAAATACTTGGTGGTCAATGCATGAATATTCAAGGCATGCAGAGGCAGGTTCATTTATGCACCATGTTCCTCAAGCTATTTAGCTTTATTTCTATGTAGATATATAAGCTAAGATATAAATTTGCATATGGCTATATAAACTGCTAAAACTAATTAGTTTATGATGGAGACACATTCCCCCAAATCCAAATGTTTACCCTGTATTTGCTTGAACCCTGGTTATCACTTTATAGTTTTGAACCCAGCTCAAAGGAAATGAATGAAATGGTTGTTCTTACTAATGATGTTTAATTTAAAACAGTGTTTTTCAAACTTGGCAACTTTAAAATGCATGGATGCTGGCTGGGGAATTCTAGGAATTGAAGTTCACTTAAAACTGCAAGTTTGAAAAATACTGATTTAAAGGATTTGAAGCTGAGGCCCTGAGAATACATGCCATTGCAAAATTGATAAGGAAAGAATAGAACCTGGCTGGATGGTTACAATGCTTTTCCTCCCTTCAGGTACTTCTAGTAAAGTTTGCTAGGTTTCCAGAACTGCTTGCCAAATGAACAGCAGTTCTTGCTCTGTGTATAACAATTGTACAATTACATGAAAATGCTGAACAATTGTTTTTCCTATACAGCTGCTGCTTAATTGCTATAGAACTTTGAATTCTGTATATCCTTGGAGGACTGTTCCTGGTTTTTGAGATTGGGAATCAGATGCATTTGAAGATTTTAGCTAGATTTTGATTAATTTTGTCAGAGTTTCTTGCTTATTTTTATATAAGAACTAAGAAAGTAATTTTAGATCTTATGTTTGAGTTGAGTTCATGATTTAGTGGTCTTGTGTTTCTTGGAAGTATAGTTCACGTTAGATGAAGTTACAAGAAGTGCTGTGAAAATGCTACTCACTCAAAAGTGCCATCAATCAAACATTCCATCACTTTCCCTCCAGCAACAGAAAAACCATCTTCCATTCCATATCCTTCCTTAGAATGTATGATAGGTTATATCTATATAGGGTATTCACAGGATTCAGGGAAAGGGTGGATTTTTTTTGGCATTTGAGATTCCTTTACTACAAAGTTTCTTAAAATAATTTTCTCTCAGGGCTTTTCCCCACTTTTCAAAATTATGGAGAATCCTCAAAGAGCTTTTGTTTGTATAATTACATCTTTCAATATTTACCATAGTAAAAATTAAAATTGATGGATTCACTTCTCTCATTTGTTTAATGGGATATTAATATTGTATTATTATTCAGCTCAGCCTAGTAAATAATGTTGATTTGTGGACCCCTTGAGGGGGGTTCCTAAAACCACCCTCTAAAAAACACAGGCCATACTGAGCCATGGTGGCACAGTGGTTAAAATACACTATTGCAAGCTAATTCTGCTGATTGCTAGGAGTTCGGTCCTGACCGGCCCAAGGTTGATTCAGCCTTCCATCCTTCTGAGGTCGCTAAAATGAGGATCCAGATTGTTGGGGGCAATATGCTAACTCTGTAAACTGCTTAGACAAGGCTGTAAAGCACTATGATGTGGTATATAAGTCTAAGTGCTATTGCTATTAGAAAGAAATGCAGTCATCGTTCGAACTGCTAAGAGAGCACTGTTCTATCTTATAATGAGCAGTTAGACCCCAGAAGGGCTATGTCAGCACTAGTAGTCCAGGGCTGTGATTCTGTAGGAATGTTGGGAAATTATTTGGAATAGTTGAAGTTCTTTGAATTCACTAATAGAAAAAATATTTTTGATTGAATCATATTTTTAATGTTAAGTCTGTGATTACACTACAGCTATCATATTGTAAGGGGCTGTTCTGTTGGTTTGTTTTTTGTTTGTTTTTCTTAAGGGAAAAACATTCATTTCAAATCTCAGTTGCGATATTGGTGAAAGATGTGGTCTGTTTTAATATTTTCTCAGGTTGTATTTTCTCTCTTGGTATTATTTGTACTTTAGAAGCTGCTACTTTCCCTGTAGTTGTATGGAAGAGTTTACTATTATTGTTGGAATGGAGCCAGAGATTTTTTAAAAATCCTTCCCTAGTTCTGGAGCATCAGCACCATACAGTAGCTGTATTTATCATTTGAAATAAATAAATAAAATCTTGAATTTTCTCAGTGTCTTCTCAACGTTGGCTTTTGACAGTGTGTATGGTTCATTTAGTTCATGTGTGCATACCAGGGGTGAAATCCAGCAGGTTCTGACAGGTTCTGGAGAACCAGTAGCAGAAATTTTGAGTAGTTCAGAGAACCGGCAAATACCACCTCTGGCTGGCCCCAGAGTGGGGTGGGAATGGGGATTTTGCTATATCCTTCCCCCAGGAGTGGGGAGGGAATGGGGATTTTGCAGTATCCTTCCCCTGGAGTGGGGCAGGAATGAAGATTTTGCAGTACACTTCCCCTGCCACGCCCACCAAGCCATGCCTACAGAACCGGTAGTAAAAAAAATTGAATTCCACCACTGGTGCATAAAGAATTACATCTTTAAGTAGAGAAAAACTAGGTGATAATAGGACTTTTTGAAATTAACAGTTATAAACCCCTTAATTTTTGCCACTTTATTCCATAAAACTTAAATTGCGTCGTTACAGATTTTTCTAAGCATGTAACAGAATTGTTATTCCAATGTGCGAGAGACAGAGTGACATTTATTGCACAATAACTAACAGTATAGCTGACAGCATCTTTTATTTTATTTTTTTAAATGAAACTTCATTTCAGAGATCCTACTTCAAGCATCAGCAGGCTTTACTAATTGATTTAATGATTCTTCAAGGCTTCAACTTCCCAGGATCTGCCAAAAATAAACAACAGTTACTTTCATTTCTGTAAGGTATGGTTTGTAAACAGAATGAGAGGATAAATTTTGAATTTTATAAATTAGGATGAAAAATGCCCCAAAGCACAGCTGTTTTAGATCACATAGCTACAATTCATTGAATAAATCATACTGCTAGACTTTATAATGCACTTTGTATTGCGCTTGATTTTGCCAAAAATCGCAGACTTAGATGTTAAAAATTCAGGAGTTTTAGAAATTCAGAATTGCTGTAAATAGATGCCAGAATGGTGCTTAGAATTGCACATTTGAGGCTCATATATTTGGAGAGAACATAACAGCAGTGCACTCAACAATTGCAAGCAGGAATTTTGGGAACATCAAAACTTTTATCAGCAAGCATTTTTCAGGCCTTATGGCAGCAGCGTTAAATATATTTTAAACAAATATATTGTTTAAAAGTAGTAAGGACTTTTTTCTTGGCAAAGAGCATGTTGCAGAATTAACCACAAAAGAGAGAGAGAGAGAGAGAGAGAGAGAGAGAGAGAGAGAGAGAGAGAGAGAGAGAGAGAGAGAGAGAGACTGCTTTGAGTCCATAGGCAAACCTGCCTTAGCTTCAGACCCATTCCAGTCTCCAAGAAATGAATACTTCAGCCTCCAAACGGATGGATGGATGGATCGATCGATCGATCGATTATGCATGTTCAAAATGGCTTACAAGTGAATGAACAATATGCTGGTTCATGTCCTTTATTACTCATGGAAAAATAACATGTTTTTCTATTTAGAATGTCATAGGTTTAAGGCATCTCCACCTGAGGCTAGAACTCATTTAAAATTCTGAAAAGCTAGCCACTGTTGACAATTGGGAGGTCTTATAAATGCAGATTTTTAAAAAATCTACTTATATTCTAATTATACCTCTTCCTATTCCCAATTTTTGCAATGCAATAAACAACAACTAATGCCATCATCCAGGTTTATCAGCTGTATTGATAGAAGACAATATTTGTAGCCAAGGATTAACTGTGCTTCCTGAGCTTGGTTGAAGCTGTTTGATTACCAAACTAGGTAATATCATCAATGCATTATCAACTGTGCCTGGTGATATAGTAAAAAAAGCCCTTCCATAAGCACTTTAAATAACAGTAAGACATTAAGATGAAAATTCTGAAGAATTCTGGCTTACATTCTGCATAAATGAGACCAGTTTAAAAAGTGACTTACCTTGAAGAATTGTTAAAACAAATTATACCTTTGGTCCGTTTTGAATGTTATTATTACTGTTGAGGAATTATAGGCAAGGGCAATGATTCAGCCAGTTCGCACCTATTCAGGAGAACCCGTTGTTAACTTTCTAAGTAGTTCGGAGAACCGGTTGTTGGAAGAAATCTTATTTTGTTTTTTTTCACTTTACAGGGCTAATCCTGTAAGGAAGGCAGGAAGGAAACATTCTGGTGTTGTTTCTAGCCTAATCTTTATTGCCCTGCTTACAGAAACTGCCTCTCCGGTTAACCCTTATTACATTGTAACAGCTAAGGTGAAGTACCCATCAACGTGAGTGATGTTGAGTTGGTCACGCCCACATGGTCACATGACCACTGAGCCACGTCTACCCAGCTGATCATTAGGGCAGAGAACCGGTTGTTAAATTATTTGAATCCCACCACTGGGCAAGGGTATACTTTCTCGTCTGCCTTATTTATTTATACATTTATACATTTATTTCAATTGTGAACACTAAATGGTCCATATCTAAATGGAAACATATGCCATTTTGAGAAAATGCCATTCTTGCATGGGAACCTATCAGAATCTGTATACAGAGCTAAAGTAGCCTTCCTGATTCTAATATCTCCAGGAGATATTGGGATTGCAGAATTTCCACCCAAATGGTGGTTAATTAATTATGGATCCAGGGAAGAGCAATTGGGGAAAATTTGCTAAGTGACTGGGCATGTGAAAATTATAAGCTTGCATAAAGAATTCCAACTCCCAAATGGGTAAATTTTTGCTTCAGTTTATCTACCATGCCAGTGGTGGGTTTCAAAAATTTTTACTACCAGTTCTGTGGGTGTGGCTTGGTGGGCATGGCATGGCTTGGTGGGCGCGGCATGGCTTGGTGGGCATGGCTTGGTGAGCATGGCAAGGGAAGGATACTGCAAAATCCCCATTTCATCCCGATCAGCTGGGACTCGGGAGGCAGAGAATAGATGGGGGTGGGGCCAGTCAGAGATGGTATTTACCGGTTCTCCGAACTACTCAAAATTTCCACTACCAGTTCTCCAGAACTGGTCAGAACCTGCTGAAACCTAACTATGTACCATGCCTATTTGCAGTGAAATCACTTATTCAGTCAGCTAGGAGGTATTACCTATACACCATGATTTGAACTATTGATCTCAATTGTATGTCACAAATTGTGTATACGAAATCTTATAAGAAAACTTGGAAAGGATTGGAAATGACAAAGAAAAAAAAAAAAAGGCCACAGGACCCGAGATGATTAGTAATAAATGCTTCAATTAAATCAAGGCATCCTTCACATAGCAATTTATGCTATTTCCCTGCAATTTATATTAGGCAAAATGCTGCATTTTCCCCTCAAGCTTTCACCTTTTAATCCCATGGGGTATTAAATATTCTATGCAGTTCTCCTTGACTGATACATTTAATCAAAATTTATACAGATCAAAATGAAAAGCAAGAACAAAATAAAATCTAAATGCAAGGGAAATTATCAGACTCTTCTCAGATACAGTAAAAAGCTTAGCTATGGCAAGTATACACTATACAAACACGAGACAGAACAGCTTAAATTCTGGCATGACTATTTTTTTTTCTGCTGCAAGTTAACTGTAAAATCCTAGACTAAATCTTTTCTTTTAATTCCCAGAATTCAGTACAACCATATTCCCTAAGACATGTGGAAATATATAATAATGTTTTGCACTATATATATTGTATATGCTCTCTTACAAACACACATGAATTTTAGATTTACTGCAGTGGGATAAACAATCTCTTGTTGACAATTAAGGTTTGTATGGAAAAATAGTCCCTGGACTTGTTGCTCCTTTGTATCTGTGCAATATGGGTGAAATATCTTAGAAGTCCTTGTTTTAGAAAGTTTGGCTAAATTGGATGAGTATGCAAGTTACACGACCTTTTCTTTCAACAAGATATTACTCTCGATGTGCCATACCCTTTTGTTAAACAAATATCATAGAGAAATGTTCGGACTAATAAAATATACATCTGGGATAGTACTCTACTTGAACAGAAAGGTGTCTGCTTTGGATATCCAAACCAATGACTTCAGCCATTTCATCTTTATTAATTAGAAAGGTTCTATTCCCACTCCATGAGTAAATTGAATTAGTTTCTATGGTAAACCATTTGTGTAATATAAATATAAAGAAGAGGCATGTCAGAGATAAACACTTGAAAGCTAATCAACATGGGGATTTTTGTTCCAGGTTTTACACAGTAGGACAATTCAAGATCAAAATCAATATAAGAGAGCAGAATCAACAAAAGCATAAAGATGGATCCAAAGCATTATGTGTGTGGCTGCAAGGAAAGCAAAATAAAGGCAGAATTTTCCAAAAAATATAAGAAATTGATTATATTAAATTAAATAAATCCAGGGTCTCAACAGCAAGCTATTAATGGTTATGGAAGGAATTGAATAATGTAGGTACTAGTCCGTGTTAAAGGATGACTATGCTGCACAGAAATTCCTTTTAAGGAATTACTACCTAGGGGATAGCAAGGAGGCACAAATAAAAAAAAAATGAATCATGACATCATAACTCCCATTTCATTATTTTGATGAAATAATGTCTTGCTGTGATTGTACCTAGTATTACATATATTCTCTGTGTCAATGATTTTTGAGTTAAACTCGTTCAAGTGAACTGTTTTCTAATCCAGAAGCTCAATGTTATTAGTTCTTGAAGCTCTAAACATTTTGGATGAAATGTTTGATATAATTTAGCCACAAATGGATGAGTGATTAAGAGAAGAGGCTGTTTATCTCTGAGCTATCTTAACTTTACAATTCTTATTATACTTGAATACTATTTTTCAACTTAAATTTGTCTAAAAATAGGCACCAAGTTATGCTAAAACAATCATGCTCTAAAACAATTGCACAGAAACATAGAATTATACAGTCTGGAAAGGTCATTCAAGGTACTGTTTTCAACTATATTTCAAGTACATTGTATTCCTGCTCATTGTAGGAATACAAATTGAGGCATCTATGACAGGTGGTATATAGTTTTAGTTTGAGCATATCCAATGAAAGAAGCCTATCAGGTCTCTGAGTAATTGGTTCCACTGTTGAGTTCTTCAAAATATTAGAAAGTTTTTTCCTAACACTCAGGGGAGATCCCGCAATTCAAAGACATTATTACACACCTTGCATTCTCGACCTTCTGTGCGACATCCACTCAGGTTTAAGAATGCTATTATATTCCCCCATCTCGGTGTTTTGTTCTCAAAGCTAAATCATCTCATAGTCTCTATTCACCTGCTTTGCCGTTCTCTGCATCTGTTCACATTTAATAAGGATTCAGACAAACTATACTGCCCAGAAGAGAATACAATTTTTCAAACAGGTCTGCCCAATGCATAGTGTGGCAGAGCTTCTATTGCCCAAGATAAAGGAATTATGTTTTTATGAATGCAGCTTAAAATTGCATTCCCCTTTTTTCCCCTGCCACATCACACAGGTGACTCACACATTTACTTTGTAATTAAATACTATTCCTAGATCTTTTTCATAAATAGTATTCCCAAACGAATTTCTCGTTATAGATGTAGAATTTCATTCTATTAAATTCCATGTTATTATTCTAGCCTATTTCTCCTATGAAATTCACTTGAATTTCATTTCTGTCTCTTAGTATATTAAGTATCCCAATTTTCTATAAATCTGTATGTTTTATAAATTTCTGCTTTTGTCTTTGTTCTATTCATTTATATAAATGTTAACAAGAGCCTTGATAGTACAGGGGTTTAGTGCACCCTGTAATTAACACAGCTGCCTGCAATTTCTGCTGGTTCGAATCTCTCCAAGGCTCAAGGTTGACTCAGCCTTCCATCCTTTCTAAGGTAGGTGAAATGAGGACCCAGTTTGTGGGGGCAATAAGCTGACTTTGTATAAAAAACATACAAAAGAATGAAGGCTATTGCTTAACGCATTGTAAGCCACCCTGAGTCTCCGGAGAAGGGCGGCATATAAATCAAATTTAAAAAAACAAAAAAACAAGCACAAATCTCAAGGCTAAATACAAAATCCAAGACTGAACCTTGTTATCCACCTGATACTATACTGTTTGTGAGGCACAACTGAAATGCATTCTTTGAAATAACCTTTTTTTAATCAGCTGAAGATCCAGTTTATTATTAGAGGCATCCATTTCATTTTCTTATTTGTCTAGAGTGGTTAATTAGAACATCATTTAATTAATTTAATTAATTAAATTTATATGCCGCCCTTCTCCGAAGACTCAGAACTTGCTTAATCATGATTAAGCAATCCCTGATCTGACATAGATTTCAGTATATTTATTGAAGATACTTTACATCTGCAGCAATCCCGTAATCTACTGGGGAAGTTACCCAATCAGAAAAGGATATAACATCAGATTAGCTAAACAAGTTTTCAAACATCTATGCTGTCTTTGAGAAATGACATCATTATTTAAGGTGCTTACAGATGTCTTACTTTTTGGTTATGGAATCTTTCTAGGTACTAATATTTATCTCCCTTTTTGGATGATTAGAACATTTGTCAATTTCATTGTATGATAGGATTTATATTATTTTCAAATATTATAAACTCTTATTATCATGATCCTTAAGATATAAATAAATTCAAAATAATGAGCGATCCCTGACCATCTTTCTATTAACTTCAAATTTCAGTTCTAACGCTATCTGGCTCTTAAGTGATGTGATAAAATTCCTACTTTTTTGTTGGAGAAAACTGATCCAAAATCTGACCCAAATAATTCTATTTTTATTAGCATTTTGTCATATTTATTGGATTTTTTAAATTCAAGCCTTATCGTGTGGAAAATTCTCCTCCCTAAGATCCAATAGGCTTCCAGCCAACTAGCCTTCTTGAAGACCTTTAAAAGATGAGCTAATGTTTTTTTGTTTCTTAAATAATGAAAATATTGATTTAGGGGTTTGGGGTTTTGGTTTTATTTTTGTGGATGCTAGTGTATTTTATCTTAATGTTGATGAGAGCTGCCCAGCAATATAGCTCATTAAGATGACTGGCCATTTAAGTCAAACAAATGAATACTGTTTCTTTTCTCCTCTTTTTATTATGGATATATTAAAGAAATCTTTATTTTGTCATGTCATTATCGGGCTCAGCTGATTCAGAGCATTAACACTTCTAATGCTAACACAACTATATAAGCCACTTGTACCTCTTTTCTCTCTGTCTCTCTTTCTCTCTTTGTCTCTCTGTCTCTCTCTCTGTCTCTCTCTCTGTCTCTCTCTCTCTCTCTGTGTGTGTGTGTGTGTGTGTGTGTGTGTTTTCCGATTTTCACTAGTACTTTTTGCAATAATCTGGGCTTTATTTTTATCACCCATTCTTTTCCTCATTGGCATTATTTCTGGTTGTGTTTTTAGTATCTCCTTATTTTGAAACATCTTGTTGTGGCCCACCAGCGGCCAGCAGAGCTGGCAGCAGATTTGGACAGTGAGGAGGTTGGGGAGGAACGTGGGCTAGTCCTGGAGTCTGGGAAAGCTTGGATGAGGGCTCTGAGTCAGTGGCAGAGAGGGGCCCAAGGCCATCTGGTAGTTCTTTGCTGCCTCCAGAGTCTCAGGAGTCTGACATTAGTGAAGCAGAAGAACAGCGTTAGCCTGTTCCCAGTGTGTGCATGTGCAGAGCTGGCAGAAGACAGGAACAATTAAGAAAACAGGGTCGACTTGGGAGTAAGGCTTGGAGATGATTGGACCCTCCCATAAGACAAAAAAGAGAAGCAAATGGGATGTGAGCTTTTGCAGGAAGCAATTAGATCATCCGGTCAGTACAAGCTCTGGAAAACCTTTGTTTGACTCTGTGCTAAGTTTGGCCTTGCCCTGCATTTGACAATTAGTTCTCTGGCAGCATTCCAAGGGAGATAAGGTGAGTGTTTGTAAACACTCCCCTAACAGACTGTTTGAGAAGCCTTTCGGACTGAGAATGACAATAAGGTCACAGCCGTTTGAATTAAAGAGGTTTGCCGGGACTAAATTTATGCTGTATACTTTCTAAGGAAGCCTAGGTCAGAACAGATCTACCTTTCTTGAGCTACATCCAAAAAAACAGAGCTAAGTAAATCCACGACGACTTGTTATTAAAAGATTTTACTCAGTTCTTGTCTTTTTTTTTCTTGCATCATTTTTCTTCATCAGTTTAATTAAACACGTGCTGTTAATGGTTCATTTATTCTGCATCTAGAGAGAGAGAAGCTACTAAACCTTTCTTTCTCGGCTTTGTCTTGTCTTCTCCCTGGTTTTTCTTTGTTCCCTTAGGGCACTGTATTGATCATTATCATTGCCTAAACAGTAGAAATACTGTATAATTTGTATTTGTTTATTGAATAGCCCGAAGGCCTTTTCAAACAAAACAGAAAAGAAAAAGGGAAAAAGACAAAACAGTTACAGAAATAACAATCTAAAAATATATGATATATGACATTAAAATTTTACAATATCAGATTTCAATAGCTAAGTTGCCAAGACTAGATAACCCAAATAAGATAGCTCCTCTCTAACTCAGCTCATCTTTCTTACAATCAATGAAATTCTTTTCGATATAACTGGCTTGTATTGCTGTCATCCTTTTAAGATAGCGAGTGATAGTCCTTACCATGGGAGGAGAGTCAGCCTTCAACAGAAATGCTAATTTATGCTTTATATTCCAGTGGGGAAATTTATTTATAATTGGGGACAGATATTGTTTTCTTACTTCCTCATACAGCCTACATTCGAATATTATATGCGCCGTGTCCTTCACGACGTTTACCCCACATATACATGTTCTTTTGTCATACGGGATTTTCCCGTAACGGCCGAATTTAACGTTGGTATCTAAAAGTTCGAATCTAAACTTAACAAATAACTGTCTCTCCACTGATGGCATTTCTAAATGTAAATACTTTTCCAGGGTGAAAGTTGTTTTAACTGCTGTCAGCAGTTTAAGGGAGTGATTAGTTGAAAGAGTTGTTATGTCCATTTGCCCATGTATATCTTTAATCCGTTGTTTAACTTGCTTCAGTGTGTCACACAACGGGAACCCTACGCCATATCGGTTCAATATTTGACAGCCGGGTTAGCCAGGAATACCTTTGAGGATTTGAAATCTGCTGTTCCTCTAGGCAGATTTTGGGGAGTCTGCTGGCTTCCATCTGAGTCATTTTTAGCCAGTAGGCTACCGCCCTAGTGATTGTATAGGTGTACAGTGAGAAATATCCCAATTCAGCTCTGACGGCTGCAGCTGAAGTGGAATTGTTTACCCCGAGCATCCTCCTTAACAAATTATTTTGAGTTCCCTCCAATATGGGAAATACTGTATAAGAAACTGACCAAAATGCTTTTAATAGAACCAGAAAAGTCTGTAAGATGATCACTTATGAATGCATAGAAATAAAGTTAGCTTTAATCATACTGGGTTTTGTTGCCACTAAGATAAATCTTTCTAACTAGTTGTCTTCCTGTTCTTAGTGGAAGTATTGAATCCCTTCCCATCTGTTCCTGGGCTACAGATGCATCCTTTGTCATCCAGTCTTTCTCCCACATGCTTTGGTTCCTGACTCCTTCTGTTAATTCCTTCTTAATTTCATTAGGCTGAATGTATTTTCTTTCCTTCTTTCTAGCTTTCTCAGAGTTTTCTAAATGCTGCCAGTGCTGCAATACTTTAATCTAGGACAGCAAACTAACCACTTCTTTTGAATAGAGCTATATACTTATGCTTTTTTGGTACTTAGCCATAAATCTTTCCTTATTTATTTATTTTTTGAGCCAGTGATACAGGACTGCTAAATTATATGATAAACTAGAGGGAACTAGCTAGGTTATGTCTAGCCTGACAAAGAGAAAGGCTAGGGGTGATATGATGATGGTATTCCAGTATTAGAGGGCTGTCACAGAGAACAGGGAGTCAATTTATTCTCCAAAGCACCTGAGGGCAGGACAAGAAGTAACAGGTGGAAGATCATTAAAGAGAGATCCAACCTAGAATTAAGGAGAAATTTCCTGATAGTGAGAACAATTAATCAGTGGAATGGCTTGCCTTTGAAAAGTGTGGTGGTCCATCACTGGAGGCTTTCAAGAAAAGAATAGACAGCCATTTGTCTGGAATGGTATAGGACTGTGATGGTGAACCTATGACATGCGTTCCAGAGGTGGCACGCAGCACCCTCTCTGTGGGCATGCAAGCCGTCGCCCCAGTTCAGCTCTGCCGCGCATGTGTGCACCTTCAGCAGGCCAACTGGTCATCGGATCTCTGTTGTGCATGCATGGGGGCAGGGCATGTGCAGGAGGGATGTGTGCATGTGCATGCACAGGGATGGAGCACATGTACAGGAGCCATGTGCACATTGCATTTTGGGGGTCCGGGTATGCACGTTTTGGGCACTGTGTCTGGAAAAGGTTGGCCATCACTGATATAGGATATCCTGCAATGGACAGGAGATTGGACTGGAAGACCTCCAAGATCCCTTACAACCTATTATTCTATATTTTATGTAGCAGGATAATAGTATCAACTTCACACTGTACAAAGAAGCCACAGCTGAAAGAATAGTGACTTAAAAATACAAACAGTTCCCTGCTGGATCAGAGCCCTGGTTAATTTTGTCTGTTTATACAGTGGCCAGTGAACTGCATAAGGAAGCCCACTAGTCTCCTAGCAGATGACTTTCAGAGATATCCAAGCTAATAGCTACTGAAGAAAACTAGCAGAAAATATAATGCCTTGGTAAGACCACACTTGGAATATTTCATTCAGTTTTGGTTGCCACGATGTAAAAAAGATGTTGAGACTCTAGAAAGAAGAGCAACAAAGTTGATTAGGGGACTGGAGGCTAAAACATATGAAGAACAGTTGCAGGAACTGGGTATGTCTAGTTTGATGAAGAGAAGGACTAGGGGAGACATGATAGCAGTATTCCAATATCTCAGGGGTTGCCACAAAGAAGAGGGAGTCAAACTATTCTCCAAAGCACCTGAAGGCAGGACAAGAAGCAATGGGTGGAAACTAATCAAGGAGAGAGGCAATTTAGAACTAAGGAGAAATTTCCTGACAGTTAGAACAATTAATAAGTGGAACAACTTGCCTGCAGAAGTTGTGAATGCCCCAACACTGGAAATTTTTAAGAAGATGTTAGATAACCATTTGTCTGAAGTGGTGTAGGGTTTCCTGCTTGGGCAGGGGTTTGGACTAGAAGACCTCCCAGGTCCCTTCCAACTCTGTTATTTTATTCTATTCTAAAACCATAATGAAGGGCTAAGTTTTGAAGCAGAAAGTTCAATGTTCAACATTCCCCCTTTAAGTTATTATGATATAGTATCTGTAACTATGAAGGATAAGACAGTTTATTTCTGCAATTTTCCAATGCTCTTAAACACCAAATACTTCTAATCCTAATCCTAACTCCTTATACAATACAGCTATATTTAATATAGATTTATGCAACTCTTATTCAGATACAGCTTTTCCACGAGAGTAGTAATCTTATTTTTTATTATTGTTCCAAATAGGGTTTTCAATTTTGCCTAGCAGCTAGTTCACACTTGGGGGTTATGACTGGCCAAGCAGGCAGCAAAGATAAGAATAATACATATTCTCTAGGATCGCGTCACTGGATAGTATGTCTCATGCTTCATTGGGTTGAATTATTGTTGTTAGAGATCATTGATGATGCCTTTCACCACAGGAAGGATTTGATTCAGATATACCTTCAACACAAAGTCACAAAGCCAAGCAACATCCCATTTCTCTTCACTGAGTTGGAACAGCTATTATTAGCTGTTGATAGTGAAATGGAGACCAGTTAAGTCAGACTGTCATACTTCTCTGTGAGGTGAAAACACCTTTTTGCATGTATACAGAAGGCTCTTTTCCATATGAAAATTAATTGTTGCAAAGCCAATTTTTTAATCTATATATTTTTTTTCTAAATATATTACAACTACTTCATCTCAACTTTGTGCAGTTGATAACCATAGCACAAAGTAACCCCAGAATTCTTCCAAAATACAACAATCCAATTTGGCAATTGATTACTCACACATATTGAATGAACATTCCTAATTGGGAGCTTTAGTCTCCCAGGGCAGTGGTAGGTTGTACCGGTTTGCCCTGGATCGGGCAAACCGGTAGCAGTAGCAGTGGGAGGCTCCACGCACCTGCCCGGACATCTCTGCGCATGCACAGAAGCGTCACATGTGCGAGCATGCACGCACCCATGAGCAAACTGGTAGTGAAGGGATTTGAATCCCACTACTGTCCCAGGGAGTTGTAATCTCATTCATATTTGTTCTTGCACATAGTAAGAAAAAAAAAAAACATAATTAGTTCCTTAGTCATTCCCTACTACATCCCGATTGTAAAAGTTTTGTGTAGTTTCAACACTAAGAGTTCAACTCTTTCGAAGCTCACCTGTCCTTTGTGTGCCATCACTTCTAATGCCTCTGTTCAAGTTCATGCTAAATTTATGATTTATCATCAGCTGGGTGCCTCATTCATTTTTCTATCCAAATGCTTAAAATATGCTGACACCTAGAAAACTAAGGTATTAATAAATCAAGAAACTCTACTCTTTTCAGTGAGGTCAAATCCTTATTAAATGCAAGAGTTCTTCAGGGAATAAGACATTTATTTGCAATGCATTATTTGAGCTCATCATAGGAAGTTCACTATAACCTTTGCAAGAAAGAAAAGAAAACAATTAAAACTGAGTAACTTCATTTATAATTCAAAATGCTTTAGCAAGAACTTTGTTTAATAAGGACATTGCCTTTCAAATCTACTTTTGAAAAGGGATCAAAGCTTAATAATTGACTGGTTTTTGGCTAACTTGGGGAGCATATTCTTTTTTGAATGGGATCTTCATCTTTTACTGCTGTAAAACTGCTGTTATGTTAGTTCCCACAGAACTAGACACTAAAAGACAAAGGTTCATTTCTCCCAATTCATAATTGCAGGTCCTGAAAGTTCACTCTATGCCCTTCAAATGTACAGTCCCGTCCATTTTTGTCAGAGCCAAGATCTACTACCTAGTGTATGAAAAAATCTACTGAAATGATAAGCTATCCAACCAAAACTGAAAAACTAAGATTGTTTCATGATTTTGAGTTTGGACTGAAAGAAAATATGGGAAGACATGACATAGATATATAAAAATATAAATGGAACGGATAAGGTGATTATAGATTACAATGTCAGAACTTGGGGTCACCCATAAAATTAATGATTAGGAATCAATTAAAGTAATGGAGGAATTGGAATCAATTAAAGGTATTTGTTTTCACTTTATGGTGGAATTCCTGTCCTCAATTTGATGCTGGCTCTGAATTTACTTGGTTTTAATAGACTTGGGAGGGGGGGAAATCCATGAAGGATTGGATGTTTACTACTCCTTAGGGATATTTGCTCTCTCTGAAATCATGGAATCACATAACTGGAATACCTACGAAAGAACAATTGAAGGGATTTATCCTGTTTTTGTGCACATCTCTGAGCTTCTTAAATATACTTGGCCATTAAATCAGATATAATATTGGACTAGTGTCTTATCCATCAGTACAGTTTTCCAAGTTCTTGCGCTCTTAATTTGAACAAATAACTTCTTTGGAATTTAGGTTAATTAGAATGCTGATAAGATAAGATTATATCAAGAAGAATAACAGCTTTGTACGGTATGAAATGGTCTTGAGTGATAGTGAGAGTTTTCTTTAGGAGTGCTGTGATGGAGACATGCAAGCATCTGATTTTTTTTTTTCAAATCACCAAGCATTGCAGAATTACAGCAGAGTTCACACACTTGCTATACTAAGCCATGTTTTAAAAGCTGTTATTCAAAACAGCTTTTATTCAAGCTGTGAAGGCTAATGAAAACAAAAAAGAAACAAAACAGAGAGTCTTTATATTCTCCAAAGTGGAAATAAAGGTTTCTCCTAGCTGGGTATCTGTCATTCAGAGTCAATAGGATAGAAGTAACAGAGAAAGGTCAATAAATATTTCAGGATGATAGAATAACAGAGTTGGAAAAGACCCTGAAGGTCTTCTAGTCAAGCAGGAAACCCTATACCATTTCAGACAGATGGGTGTCCAGTAGGATTTCTTGCCTGAACAGGGGGTTAGACTAGAAGACCTCTAAGGTCTCTTCCAACTCTGTAATTCTGTAATATTATCTGGGCTTTCCCTGATATTTCTATCCTATTGGCTCTGAATGACTGATACCTAGCTAGGAGAAACCTTTATTTCCAGTTTGGAAATAAAGTGGGGAGCTTTAATTCAGGAATATTTGGAGAGCCAGAGTTCCTCATTCCATAATAAAAGAAATATCAAATATTCAAACATATGTTCCTTTTTTAACACTATGTAAATAACCATCCCGGTTGCAAGAGAAATTCTTCCTTGACAGAATGTTGTGGCTACTGAAGAAGGAAGACGAGAAAGATGTTACATCTGAGCACATTCTTCATTTCTTTATTATCTTGTGAGCAAATTTTAATGATGAAATGTATTATCTTCTTTATTAATGAAAACTCAACTTCCTGACTTTTGGGATATTGCGGCTAGCAGAAAATTAGGGCAAATCAAAGCTTTCTTGCTATTTCTGACATTTTTAATGGCCTATAAAGGTAATGGTTCACTTCAAATTCTGGATGTTATTTTAAAGGCTGCCACCCAGCCACCTTTGCTTTTTTTCATTTTCATAGGTACTTTTGAAGGATGAACATTTTTTTAAATTTGAATTGTACTTTGCAGCTATTGTTCAGATCAGCACTGAGAGAAACTGCATGCTAATAGCAATAGCACTTAGACTTACATATCACTTCACAGTGCTTCAAAGCCCTCTCTAAGCAGTTTAGAGTCAGCATATTGCCCCCCCCCCCCCGCCCAACAATCTGGGTCCAAAATACAACAAATTTTGAATTTTGGATTGTTCATTTCCATGGGACTGAACAACAGATTTATGTGAGAAACTATTTTGTGTCATGAAACTAGTCACAGGAAATAGGGATTTTCCACAGAAAGGGAAGTTGATGCCCTGATCTGAATTTTATTGTCTCTTAACTAAAATAAATATTTTCAATAATTTACCAACTCTTTCTTACACAATTTATAGCTGCTCTTTTGTCTTTGCGCTTGTCATTGAAGGCAATGTTATATTTCAGTCTCTTGAAAGAGATCTTATCACCCCAACTGAGCCATAAAAGAAAATATTAGCTAGCATAGGTTCTGAATTGCTAGATTTATAGGGTCTTTTTGTTTGGCTGCCTGAATAATAAAGAGACAATAAAACAGCTTTGCTGAGCACTTGAGACCGTAATCCATTTTCTTTCAGGAGTCAGTGACAATGTAGCACTACATACTGTCTGATTCTGATCTTATTTACCGCAATATAAACAGAGGGTATATCTATTAGATATAATGTCTGTTTAAAAATAAGACCGAATAGGGCAACGTGTTTTTTCCAAATGTCTTCTTTTCATTTTTTCCAAGCTGTGGGCCAAATTAAATGACATGCTGTTTAGAAATCTCTTGATGTTTCTGTATTTCAGTTTAAGATTTGCTCAGAGTTATACATCAACAATTACAATGATAAAAAGGAGCTGCATATATTGCAAAACCGATTAACTCTTTTCTATTGCTTTTTGTGATTGTGCTTTTTGTTGAAAAAGCTTGCTGCTGATGCCGTAGTATAGAAAATAGAATATTGGATGAGAGAGACACCTGAATTCAAATCTCGGTTTAATCATGAAATCTTGCCTGGTGAAATTGAGTTAATTATTCTAATTTGCCCACACATTTTCTATGAATTTTCTATGAAGATGAAACTGAAGTTTGGGTTTGGGTTTTTTTTAAAGAAAAGAATATGATGTTAGAGAACATTGTGTATACTAGTTCAGATCCTGGAAACAAAATGGAATAAATGCAATAAATAAAGATATATAAGAGCTATTAAAGCAATAGTGAGTCCCTTGTAAAAAAAAATAAAATCAGCTCATCCTGGATTGATTTTGAGCAAATTTAAAAAAATAGCCCTCTTTACCTATTGCTCCTCTATTGTCAGTGCTGCTTTTCAATGAATAATAGCAATAGCACTTAGATCTACCCAGAACACAAAACTCTGGCACTTAGTGCTATAAAATAAATAAATATAAAATAACCTCCATGCATTGTATTGTCATGTATTGGTGATGATTTATAAAAAAAACTTTAGAGTTATTTAAGTTCAGTGTTAATCATCTTCAACTATTAAGCAAAGGAAAAAAGATTAAAAGTCCCCATCATTGAATGAATGAATAGATCAAAGCTTCTTTATATTTTTATTTATTTTCTTTGTGTATTTATTTATTTATACATAATAGCTGAATTCACTTAACATGCCTTAATGGGAATTGGTTAATTACGGTATGAATATAGCTTCTGTCCATGTTACTATATAATAATATCAGAATGTTAACTAATATTTAGTCCTGTTTGGTGTTTGTTTGTTTGTTTTTCATTTTGCTCAAAATCAATCTATCTATAGCTGATTTTTCACCTAGCTTTCACAGTTCAACCGTGAGTGACCCTTGGTTAATTTTAACTCTGATTCATATGTGTTTGTTATATGAACCCTGCCTGTTTGTTATTTTATGGTCAGTGCACTATGTGAACCCAGAAAATGGGTTAATTCCAGGCTGAAAGTTGTGCAGATTTAGGCTGTCTCTTTTAAATGTTTACTTGCAATTCAGAAACAGCCACTTCAACATATCAGTAAAACTCTACATTAAACTACAAAATGCTCAAGAGAGCCATAAACTTTAATTAGGAGGTCAGTCAGCTAAATGTTTATAATTAATCAGTGAAATTCAGTTTTAATTGGAGAGGTGAGCATTTATAGGCACATTTGTTTATTGTTTAAGGCTATTTACATTCTTTATTACTACTATTCTACTGTTTAAAGGGATTTAGAAAAGAATCCAAAGGAATACATGGAATCTTCTTGTATTCCTTATTCTTGGCAAGTGCTACATTGCCTGAGAATAAGAGCGTGATTGCAGAGATCTGGGCTGGAAAGAAAAAATGGATTCAGAGCAGACATGGCCATGCATATAGCCCCTAATGAAAACATGTTAAAGCAGCTCTGCCTTTTCTTTGGTCCATGTAGCAACCCTGCACTGCTGCTATGCATTTCCAATATTTTTTATTTAAGGTGTCTCCAACACACAAGTGTTTTCCCTTTTAGGTACTTCACAACAACCAATAGCTTTGGTTATTAAAGAACATAACACTTCATTCTTTTTACCCAAAAGATATTCATACTGAGTTTTATAACTGGTTGTCTGAAATCAACTAAAATTTGTTTCCTGTACAGGCAGTCTTCACTTTAAAGCCTAATTGGGATGACAACTCCATCACTAAGCAGCACAATCTTTAAGTGAGTTATCATGTGCCTATGACAGACTTATGACCTCACATCCATTATGGTTATTAAGTAAGGCATTATGTGACCATAACTTGCTATCTTACTGCTGGATTCTCCATTGACTCTGCTTGCTGAAAGCTGGATGTAAAGCAACCTATGGTGATCACATCATTGTGAAACAATGATGATCATAAACACCTGCCCTAGCACCCAAATTAGTCATGTGACCTCAGGGACGCTGCAAAGATTAAAAGTGTGAAGACCAGTCAAAAAGCTACTCTTTCAGTCATAACTTTGAACACTTGCTAAACGGGGCAGTTTTTAAGCAAGGATTGAGAATTTATATTACTATTCAACATTCATACCATGATTCAGACAAAATGTTATAACAAATTAAGTATAAAAGAGAAATGCAATGCAATTAGCTCATCTGTAACAAACAGTCACCCCTAGATTGTAAAATAGAGTATGTTAATTGAAACTACATACAGATAAACATATCTGGTCGTATGGCTACCTAAATGCGTCTTTCATTTTACTTTTGCTGTTGGCTAACAAATGCCTTACCAGCTACAATTCATCATCTTCTTTCATTACATAAAATGTAAGAAGTTAGCATTGGAAGTCCCAAATACTGTTGTGACTTCACTAAGAAAACCCAGACACCTTTGAATAAGAAATATGGATCTTTTCATTCATCCAAGAAGGATCCAAAATAAAGAGAAAGCGAATGAAGTTGTTTTTCATACAGTAATTTTCCTGGAGTAAATAGCTTTAGAGTGATAGTCTTTTGTGCAGCATGAAATATAATAATTTATATAACAAAAAGGGTGCTTTTTTTTTTGAAAATAAGCATAATTTTTTAAAGGGAAATCATAAGTAAAAATGTATAATCCACATTTTTTAAGTAACTGTAATCCTCTAAAGCATGGTGAAAAACACATGTTTTCCCCCCCCATCCTACATCATTTCGAAGATTACAGTATTAAAATCCAGCAACAAAATGTCGAAATTAAACAGCTATTTCCTACTACCCTCAATGAAAAGTGAATGGAAAATAAGCTTAAGATTCATCTAAAGTAATTCCCCAGCCCCTTCTCTTCAAGATTGTTTTCTGGTATCTTCATGGCATCATCATCAACCCAACACACCTAACCTAATCTGATAAACAAATAAACAAATCTGCTTGCTTTAGAATAAAGAATCATTTCTATAAAGATCAATTAGACAACCTGAAAATAATGGGGCATATAAATTATTTCAGATAAAGACTGGCCAAATCCCACATCCACTCTATCTCTTTAATTAAAAGGTGAATGTATGCATAAACCATCTCTCTCTACTTTTCTTAATATTGTAACTGTCTGCAAATTTTGGCATAGATCTGATGGGATTATTGAGAAAGTGATATGATTTTTAAGAGAAGAATTACATATAATTCAACAAGGTGGCCAAATGCTGATCATGATTCTTGTTCTATTTCTATTTTTTAAAGAAAAGCCAAATCACCATTCCATGTAGCTGGTTTGGCAGAGTTTGGCAGTTCTCCTGCCATTCACTTTGAAAATCTGCTCAGAATTCCTCTGGGCAATGTTTTGTCTGCTTGGAGCAGTGACTAAGCTTTATTTTTTGAAAATTAAATTGGTAAGGGATTGAGTGTATGTTTCCAGGTAACAAGCCATGGGATGACTTGCAATATTTTCTATAATCCTATCCAAAGGATAATCATTCTATCTCTAGGGTTTGGGTGAAGTTTTCACAACCCCAGGAAACGTAGGGTCTTCACCATGTCCATAACTCATGTGGTAGCCAAAATGCCAGCAAAATACAGAAAAAAGTAACCATACAATTAACTTTAGAATAGCAGTCCCTACTTCAATATAGAATGCCAAATATGAGCTGCTGATAATTCATTGAGGAAAGTTTATTGGAGTTAATCTACTCCACATCATAGAACAGATGAGATGGCTAGCACAGGAAGGAAGGAAGGAAGGGTAGGGAAGGGAAGGGAAGGGAAGAGAAAGAAGGAAGGAAGGAAGGAAGGAAGGAAGGAAGGAAGGAAGGAAGGAAGGAAGGAAGGAAGGAAGGAATCTAATTCAGGACTAGATTTCCTGAATTACTAGAGTAGATGATGGGGCTTTCAATCTCCTATAAACTTGGCTGTTCTGTTATTATATAGATCTTTTCATTACATAGAAACAAATCAGAGATGCCTACCTACCCTAAAACAATGAGGATGAAAAGTTCCCATCCATGGGTAATCCCTAATCCCTACAAAATATGAACATCATGTCATTCCTCTTCCTTTTCTATAGCTTTCTAGGAATCTGTCATTTCATATCATAAATAACAGTTTGCTGAGCTACTTAAGTACTGTTTGACTTTGGAGAATTATTATGGTGGGATACTTGCATTTTGTATTATAGGTAACTGACACTTTTGAAGTCCAGTAGATCTCTAATATGGGTTATGGTCAGGGGTTTAACACATCTACATCTCCTCAATAAATACACCAAAGAAAAACAAATCAAAGCTAGAACCAAGAAATGCCTTTACAAGGAATATTGTCCTAGTTTTGGAGCTTGTCATGAAGCAGTTCTTTCAGGCAAAGCTTAGCTACCTCACAAATGGCTGTTTGTTTGTAAACTTATTTTTGTGCTTTAAAGGAAAACATATGGTTTCTTCATATGGTTTGTCTTCTATGTAGTTCTACTCTGCTTATAGTTCTTGCCAAACTTGTGCTGATGTTGCTGATTACTATAAATATCACTGTTTATGTTGGCAAATCATTGCAAATCTAATGCTGTAGAAATCACAACATAATCCTTTCCCACAAATTTGTAGGTTACCTCTTTACTAATGTGAATCTTCATCCAATTATTCATACATTATTATTATTTTTGTTTAAGAAAGGAGGGATATTTTCTCCAGTGTTTGTATTGGTAATTTCACTGATCTTGTTTAGGGGTAAAAGTGATGCTTCTGAAAAACCAATAGTAGTTACAATTCCCCCATCTTCCTACACTTAAAAATATGAGGCTCTTTTACTTGCTCGCTGTAATTGTTTCATTATTTTGTTGTGGCTTTAGCACTGGATAAAGTTATTGTTGGCGAACTTGAATATGTTGTCCTTTTTGGAAGTTGATAAATATATCCGCATGTGGGCCATCCTGATTAATTTTAACAGCATATGTGCAAACGGGATATCCCTTCTTACACCTAAGAAACAAACTATGGTTTACAAAATACAGTGGATCGGTTCCATACTACTAAAACATGATGGCTTAGGGCTATGCCTTAGTAAGGAAAATACCTGGCAAGAGTTCTGTATGGTTTGAGTGGTATTAATTTTAACAATACATGTTGCAGTTTGCAATATGAATGTAAAGTGACCAATTAAAGCCCTTAAGAATAACAGGGAAGTCAGGCACATGACAAGCAGTTAACAATACAAACTTTTTTTTCCTGCATTTGCCAACCTTTGTGTATACCTGATGTTTCTTTTTTCATAGGAATGACGGGATCTGTTCTTTGTGGTTGATTAAATTGCTTATGCCCCTACTGAGAGTGTTAATAGAATTTTTGTGCAATTCCAAAGTGGCTGTAAATTGCAACACATTCATGCAACGCCACAGGTTGCACTTGGATAAATGAAGCCTATAAACAAGACACAGGAGATCTGTATTATAGCTTTTAGAGAATTGGAAAAAGCTGGTTGTTATGGTCTAGAGAGAGAAAAAAAATGGAGTGAAATTTCATATTCATAGCACAAACCAAAAGGCCATAAAGCAGTACTAACTGGATTTTCATAGAAGCAGATTTCTCTATTATAAATTCAAGGCTGGAGAAAATGTGGCTGTTATTCAGAGCAATTCTAACTAATTCTACTTTTCTTTCCAGGATTTACCATTTGTAGGATTTTGAACTGAAACATGGACAGTAGATGCTGTTTGTCTCTTTTTTTTCCCCTGCTTTATTGCTAAACACTTTATTTCTTCTTAGGAAAAGATGGAACATTTTTGGTTATTGACAATACTTTTGATCACTTTGGTTTTTTAAAAAATCAAAATTGACTAGAGGTAGGCTTTCTTTGCAGGGATCATTCTTCCTTTCTACTACTGACAAGAAACAGAAGACTCAACTCTTTCATTTCAGAAAATAGAACCTAAACCTTTCCAATTCCCTTGTTAAGCTCTTGAAGTTGCATGAAAGGTGTCCTTTCATATCTTTAAAAGATCCTCATGGTTTTCAGGAATCATTACTTCTCCAACTGTTTCGTGAACCTTTTCTTCAGTTGCATGGTTGCATGAGCAGATGGCCTGCTGCCTTCCTGTTTTGTCTTGTCATTCATTGTCCTGTGGTTTCATGTAAGGGAAAAGTTTCACATTTGTTATCTCTACCTGGGAAAAACAGCAGGGGCCATTCAAATGAAAAAGTTCATATCCAGAAGAAAAAAAAAATCCAAACATACCATTTAGAAGATAGGGCTCTTTTCATAGCAAGAATAGAATCCCATCAACTTTTACATTGACGGTTTTTTTGGGGAAAAAAAAATTAAAGTGTCTATGGCCCTTTTTTGTTAAATTGTTTTCTTACTTTTTCCTAGAATTCGCCCGGTGGTATTACCTGTCTCAGAGAGGTAAAATTTAAATCAATTTGACTAACTTTCAAAATAATTTTCCCCCTTTTTATTCTAATATGATATAAATGGTTGTTGCGATTTCCCACCACCAAGGTTCTGTTTAAACTGGAAAAGTAGGGTGGGACTTGGAAGTTACAGGTACAAACCATGCTTCTGATCTGTTGCAGAGTGCATATGCAGATAAATTAAGAAGAAGTTGACAAGGAATAACTAATAATGAGCTCTTGCAAATATTCCTAACAAAGAAAACCAACTAACACTTTAGCATCAATCAACTGAGTTCTTCCACCATCTTCCTCAGTCTTATTATTAAGACCAAGGCACTTTTCACAGATTTCTAATAAGTCTACGGATTTGGAGTATGGTCCTCATACAAAGCAGATTACTGAGATATAAAATCATGAAGTGTTCCAGTTGTAGATATATATCATTCATGCAAGTATTTGAGGTAAAACTATGTATGGTTACAGCAAGCAAGCAAGCAAGCTCTTCTTTAAGTGTTTCTACAAGCAGGGAAGACCCTGTTCTGGTCCAAGAGGTGATCTCATTGCTTTCTCACCACTATCTACAATCTAGTGGTGGCTTGTTGCAATTAGCCGAAAGTTATGGCTGTACTGCAATCAACAGAAGCAATATTTTTTTATTCCTGCACTCCTTTGGATCAGAAGAAAACCCTTGGCAATCATGTGTCTCCAACCTTTGATTTGCAACTGAAGATCTTTGTTCCCTATCATGTCCCCAGTCTCCCAGCTTTTCAATATGGAGGAACATGGATTGCAGCCATAGAGGGTAAGGTGGTATGGGTCTACACATGTGTTGGACTTTAAAGTGCGTTTCTGAAAGCTAGTAAACCAACCAGATCTTTGTGTGGTACGGCTCGCTATTACAATCCAAATTAATATGTCCTGATGAAGTTACTATTATGTAGACTGTTAACTATGCTTATATATTCATAAGTATTCAGGGGCATTAAAAAGTTACTTTGAATCAGGTTATTTAACCAGTGAACTAGAAATCATTGAAGTAAATGCAGATGATTAAAAAAGTTCTCTGGAAACATGATACTGGGGTCATGACCCAGAAATGAAAAAAAGGTCTTTGAAGTTCAAGAACAATAAGCATAATATGAAATAATATATTGTTTCAGTGAATTTTCTTCTGTAGCTATTAAATCTGCCAAAGAGACCAGCTATAGCTTAGAAATGAAAGTAACTTTTTCTTAATTAAAATTTTAAACAAGCTTTGAGTAGCTATAGATGTTAGAACAAGCTTTTAAGCCAGGAAAATCTTAAAACCAATCATTTTAAGTCACTGCCAAATGGGAAATAATTCCAAGTTTATTCTTAACTTGTATCTAATAATATTTTTATATAAATTTCACATATAATATCAAATCTTTCTTTTATAATGATAAATTCATCCCGTTCCTACAATTCATAGCAATTTTATAAGTAAAGATGATGATTTCACATGTTTGTTCATGTAATCATTTTCTTTTCTTACCTAAGTAGAAATTTCATTTATATATCCTCTTAAATGTTGAGAAATAAATCATCTTTCCTTTAAATTAAAAAAAATGATGTGAAAAGCTTCTGGCTAATTAGATAGGAAATCTAAACATTCTCATCAGATATAAAAAATTATTTCTGCCACATCTACATTGCACACTTAAACTACTTTTGTTTTAATTTTGTAAATTGAATGTATATATACTCTAGAAAGTACCAAAATCAGATACACACACATCACGTAATCAGCTTTAAAATAAAATTTCCTTTCTTAATGCCATGTTGGCCTTTGTTGTCTCCTAAAGCAGGGGTTTTCAAAGTTATCCAAATTGGAGAACCTGTTACTTAATTTTTTTTTAAAAAAAACACAATGAAGAACTCTACCTTAGAAAAATTGCTATAGTTTTCCTTGGCTGAACTTAAGTGCAGCCTATGCTATAACCAGAAATCCTATAACAGCATAATATTTATAGCACTTTTGTTGAAAATTGAGATTTGCTGAATTGAAACCAGAATATTTTAATTACTATTTTTCTTCCCCTGAGGTAGTTACTTTTCTCTGGCCTCCTATCTTCATGTATAATGTAAGTCCTGGATTGCACCATTTCATTATCTTTCCAGGCACTTCAAGTAGAAGGGTTTTATCCTCAACTCCCAAATAGCCCAAATAAAATATGGGTTAAATGATGCATAATTTGATTTATTTTCAAAAAGCTTAAGAAAAAAGGATAATACCTGGAGGGGGGGAGCCAATAATAAAAATAGAAAAGCCTGTCAGGTTTACTTACTAGGTAGGTGTTACAGTTATGGTGCCATTGTAACATAATTCAAAAATCTAGTTCTGGAAGACCTTAATGAACTTAATAAACATTGATTCAGTGGCGAGGCATTTCTCTCTCTGCAAAATAGCAATTGAACTGCTGGGGTTATCCTGTAACAAAGTAAAGTACACCAGCTGAAACTGATAAGAACATTCAAGGTGACATAACAGGGAAAGAATAAAGACTATTTAAAATGACAAGAAGAAAGCATGACTGGAGGTTGCATTTACAATGAATACAGAGCAATGTTACCCATTCTTGCCCTCCAAAAATGACTGTTGCCTCTTCTTGTGATGGGGCTTTCAAGTAGGATGAATAAAGTGTGAATGCTCCCAAAAAGGATAATATCCAATTCAGAACTAGTTTGAACAAAATGGTTCCTAAAGAGTATCTTAGAATAGAATAATTTATTGGCCAGGTGATTGGACACCCATTGAATTTGTCTCCAATGGATAAGCTCTCAGAGTACATACAAACAACAAAGTAATATAATCATGTTATATAATATAATATAGTAATCCGTAATTATAGTACTATAATCATGTAATATAATAATATTAAGCTACGACATATAAAGTTCTATCAGAATAAAATGTAGGATCTTGTTTTAATGTATATTGGTAGATCATTTATTAATCAGTGACTGTGGGAGATAAAAACAAAACAAAAATCCATACAAAATAAACAAAGTTAAAAAGATGTGAAGAACGTTCTCAAGCACCAAACACCATAAGATTGCCTCCCATTCTAGGATCTCCATGCTAGTTGGCAGACCCAGGTCTTAACACACTTCTGGAAAGCCAACAGAGTGGGTGCCAACTTCACCTCAGGGGAAAGTTGTTCAGTAGGGCAATGACAGAGAAGCCTCTTTTTTTTTGGACCTTGCCTGTCAAAATTCTTTAATCAATGGGGTCCACAACATGCTCATTCTGTCTGACCAGGAGGGACAGGTTGATGTAACTGGGATAAATGATTACTAGTTTCAGATATTGTTATCAAGCAATGCCTCAGCAGCAATTTCAGTCCATTTCCTAAAAGCTTTTTGACTACTATGGAGGCATACATCTTGGGCATAAAAGCTTGTCAGCAGGATAAACTGTTAGACTTGCCTCTTTCACAGCGGCCATTGTGTTTAGCATCATACCTTTAGACTCCTGTTAATGGATCTTCAGACCATTCTGGGTGCATTAAGTTTAAACCACTTACGGATAGCCAGAATGGGAACTGAGCATTTTTTTCAGTGACAGAGTATAAGAATAAAGTTTATCAGTAAGTGTTGCATACCAATCAAATATCTTTAACTTCTGCCAAGTGAAGTCAAATGCCATCTAACTGATAACAATTCATTTAAAAAAAAACTTTTACAACATACTTCTGTCCTGAATGTTTATTAAAACAATCCCAAAGTGGTGCCAATTTAATAAAAATAATTCATAATAAATTAAAAACAATTAATGGTTCTGTCAAATGCAGTTTAAATTCATTATTTATTTGTAACTTCTAACAAGGATTAATCTAGTACCTGACTTTAGAAACAAACCTCTCTTGTCTGAGGTTTGTGAGAAAGTAATATGCTCTTTGTGATAATTATTTATGTCTCATTTGTGAATTATTTGAGTAATTCCATGGTCTTTAAAATGTTCACAGTTTTTTGTTCACAGTTCATGATTGTTATTATACTGGAATAAATTCTTCATTTCTCATTTAAAAATAGGAGACAAGTTTGTGTTAGTTTGTTTATGTTGTGATGTATTGTTCATATAAATGCAATAATTTCAATAAAGTTACAATTTTAATATAAAGAAATTTTGTCATTTTTAATATCTTCACCCGATAGTTTATTTTAATAAGGTATTTTTCTCTCTCAAACACTATATGAATAGATATGTGCATGGCCAATTTTACTACATCAAGTGTAGTATGTGATATTTAAAGGAAAATATAACAAATATCTATTTAGATTCCATCTTTCTTCCAAGTATAAGAGCCGCAGTAGCGCAGTGGTTAGAGTGCAGTACTGCAGGCTACTTCTTCTGATCACCAACTGCCAGGAGTTTGGCAGATTGAATCTCACCAGGCTCAAGGTTGACTCAGCCTTCCATCCTTCTGAGGTGGGTAAAATGAGGACCCAGATTGTTGGGGGCAATAGGCTGACTCTGTAAACCGCTTAGAGAGGCTATAAAGCACTGTGAAGTGGTATATAAGTCTAAGTGCTATTGCTATTGCTACTCATGATGGTGTACATAATACTCATTTTACATTTTTTTTCCACAAGAAGAATTCCTTGACAATTCCTTGGGCTGAAAGCAAAAGACCAGTCCTAAGATTACAGTATTAATGGGTAGGAGTACACTTCACCTTGGAACTCCTCAGCCTAACACCTTAACCACTACACAACACTGGCTCTTGTTTCAAACTGTACACAAAAATATAAATCAAGCAGTTTCCCTCATAGGCAGCCCCATTAAATACTTTGCTCATGGTAGCCAGAAATCAAGTATCCAAGAGAGCATGCAGCTAGAATATCAAGCACAATAGCCAGCTACTACTGAGAGTTCTAGAACTTCCCAAACCTTTAAGACCATTTCACTGGGAAAACAGGTCTCCATCCAGAATAGGCTTGTTATCAATTCTTAGTTCAATTCATTTGTTGCTTATTGAAAACTTTTTTAATGTAGGTATAGTTTAATTTTTGACACAGAGAATCCATGAATCACTGAGATTCCAGCAAATTAAAATAAATAAATAAAGGTTATCATCCATAAATGATGATATGGAGTGCCAAATTCTCACGGAAAATTTCCCAGTGATTTCATATAGCTAAATGGCATAGAAAATAAGGTGTAATCAGACTGTCACGTAGAATTAATCAGCTAGAGATTTCGATCTGGCAGAACCCAGGAAGAGTCTTTTTAGCCATGGCACCTGCTTTCTGGAATATCATCTGTCTTGAAATGAGACTTGCCCTGACCTTGCTGGTGTTTTCCAAGATATTAAAAAAAAAACCTTGCTATCAAGCCTAGACTGTCAGGCCCTGATAGTCTGGGTGAGCTCATCTTATGACACATTTTAATATAGGTCCTTGTGAATATTCTTGGCAGCTATTCTATGCAATAGGTGTTGTTTTTTTTAAAAAAACTGTGGTTCTTTTATCCTGTTTTTTATTTTACTTTTAATGGTTAACCTTCCAAACTTATGTATTTGAGATAGGTGGCCATATAAATTTATTAAATAAATAGACAATGAATATTGTCAATTATAGGAATCTTTCTTATATCATCAGGCTACACTAAACGACAGGAATGCGAGTCACAATAATAGCAAGAGGCTATAGTAATCCCACTGGAAATATCTACAGATTATATATGATCTGTAGTTGTTGGCTGTGCCTATATTGTAGAAAACAGCAGGTGTCAAAACATTTTAATGTGCTGGTTCCAGTTATTGCTTTGGGTAGCAACTTGGAAATGTGAAGTGCCATCACTTATTTCCAGGGGCTACCTCATCTGTTCTCTACCCCATGATAGCAGGGTGTGAGAGAGAAAGGGCTCTCGCCACCTGTGCTGCCTTGACATGTGTTGCCAAGTGTGGTGTCAGATCTGCTCTGAAAGCATGGCTTGTGGAATATCAGAATGCAGACATTGGCTCATACACCAGAACTTGGACATCGTTCACACACACACAAAAAAAAGTAGCCACAAAAAACTACATTTTGTTATGTAGCTGCTCATTTCTCATTTGAGAACACATTTTAACTCAGATGCATTTTATAGTACCCACCTATTCATTCACAGCAAGTGTGAAAATTTAACGCAAAATGTAACACTTCTTCTCCATTTCAGTCTGAATAAATGGCATGCTTTGATTGCTCGATTCTAATCATGGGAGTTATCCCGCCAAGTCTCAAATATGCTTATTAAGTAATACATGCCTTCTTAATTACTCATATACAAAGCATTAATGTTTAAATAATGAAAGACATGGATGTTGAGCCCATATTCTCTCTTATTTTTCTTATTTATACTGTATTTTTCAGAGTATAAGAGGCACCTTAGTTTTTGAGGAGGAAAATAAGAAAAAAGCTGATTGGCAGGTAGATCAGCCTCCCTGAATAGCCCCAATCAGCTGTTCCCAGAGGTGAATTTTAGCAACAGGTTCCTCGTTTCTCAGTTGTTAGCTCCGTGCCTTGGTTTTTTGTTTTTTTTTTTTTTGTTTTTTTGCTTTTTTTTCTGCCTCTGAAACTCCTTTTCAGAAAAAAAATTTTCCCTTCTCTGAAAGCCTCAGAAACAGCTTCAGAAAAAAAGTCTCTGAAGCTCTGTTTGGGGGCTTCTTTTCTGAAGCTTCATTTCTGGTGCTTTTTTCAGCCTCTGGGGCCACATTCAGAGTATAAGACGCACCCAGATTTTCACCCTCTTTTTTGGGGGGAAAAGATGCGTCTTATACTCCAAAAAATACGATAGTTCCTATTACAGCAATGTTCCCATTTCTTTCTCAAATGAATGCATTCACTTTCAATCCTTATTTCAATGTTTTTGTCTTTAACTCCCCGGGATTCATTTCGTCTCAAGCTTTCCCTGCTTTGACCAAACAGCTTAGTTTGTCATGGGAGCTGCGTCAGTTAAGAAATTCTAAACATTCTCAAGAATAATGACTTCAGTTTGGATTTTGAAACACTGCTTCTTCTAATATTGTGGAATAAAAGACATTCAGTAACTTGTTCTGGAATTTGCATACAAGGAAAAAGGACAGAACATAAGAAAACATAAGGGAGCTCTGGTGGTGCAGCAGACTAAAGCACTGTTATTAAGATCAGCTGCCTGCAATTACTGCAAGTTCAAATCTCGCCAGGCTCAAGGTTGACTCAGCCTTCCATCCTTTCTAAGGTAGGTAAAATGAGGACCCAGTTTGTGGGGGCAATAAGCTGACTTTGTATAAATATACAAAAGTATGAAGGCTATTGCTTAACGCATTGTAAGCCACCCTGAGTCTCCGGAGAAGGGTGGCATATAAATCAAATTAAAAAAAAAAACACATGTGCCTAGAATCTAACAACATATATTGTTGATGGGAGATAAAAAATTGTTCAGCTTGCATCTCCTTTTTGGGGGTGGAAGTCTCGAGAAGTGTGTTGAGTCCTGGCAAGTCACTGCCATTTTTCATGGCAAGATTTTAGAAGTGATTGACCCATGCCTTCTTCCTGAGTAAGAATTACTGGGCCAAAGTTATGCAGTTAGATCGATGCCTAAGGCCAGAGTAGAAGTTATGGTCTCCCAATTCCTAATTTGATGATACCATGACTATTATCTAGTCCAGGGATATCAAACTTGATTTCATCGAGGGCCGCATCAGGGTTGTGTTTGACCTTAGGGGGTCAGGGTGGACATGGCCAGCTCGACATCACTAGTGTCAGGGGCACCTGTGGTGGCCTGAGTGCTCTGCCAGCAATTTTCACCTTCAACAATCTCCTGCAACCCTCTGCCAGTGAAAATGGAGCTTGGCACGGCTGCACGCAGCCCTCCTGAGCTACATTTCTGCTGGCAGAGACACTGTGGGCCAGTCCTTCACTGTTTCCAGGGCAGCCCCGCAGGCCAAATCTAAGCACCCCATGGGACAGATCCAGCCCCCAGGCCTTGAGTTGACACCCCTGATCTAGTCTGATGATACCGTGGTATCTGATGATACCATGATACCAGAACATTCCATTTTGCAATTCAGTTTGCAAGTAAGAACAGATCTCTGACTAAGGCAGTCATACATGGACTGCAAACTCTGCATAATCCTTTAGATGGCAGCAAAGAGTTAGAATATTATATATTTCCTACCAGTACTGCCATTTAATGGCCATCTGGATTTTTTCCACCCAGATATGGCAGTTCCAAAACTGGCAAAATGAATTTCAGAATGAGGTTTGAAACTCAAAAGTTGCATAGAAAAGTAAGATTTAAAATGTCTTCCAAAGAGTATCCCTAAATACATGTATTGCATACAAAAATCTACCCAGATTTTTATGCTGGGTTAGTTAGTTTGAAAAAGTCAGAAACTGGTACAGAAAGTGATCAAACCAAATTTAATACAGAACAATAGAAAACTGAACAATGGGTAGTTCCATCCATTCTTAAAGCAGGTAAATTTAATAAATTTAATAAATGTGAAAATGAGTAAAGAAGACAGAATAGATAATCAAGTAACTTCACTTCCAAATTGCTGTCCATCAGCTGCAGACCATCGCTGTCCTCAAAGGAGTGGATACCCACAAATGAAGCTCAACTGCAAATTAGGAAAGTTCAAAGAAAAAAAAAGTTACTTAGAGTCAATTAAAGCTTGACAGAGAAAAAAGGGATAAAAGGGAAAACAAGAACACAGCATTAGTATAGATTAAAGCTTTTGAATGAACAAGATAGGCTTTTCCAATAAGCACTGGAGATAAGTTTCATCAGCTTTAAATGAGACCTGCTCGAATTTGTGAAATATCTGCATTGCATATTTATAAAAGACATTAGCATGATTAGGAAAGAACAAAAGCCTTGATGATTTGGCTGATAGTAATATGGCTCAGGGCCAGGGTATCTTTGAGACCGCCTTCTACCGCATAGCTCCCAGCGACCGGTAAGATCCCACAGAGTTGGTCTCCTCCGGGTCCCGTCAGCTAAACAGTGCCGGCTGGTGGGCCCGCGGGGGAGGGCCTTCTCTGTGGCTGCCCCAGCTCTCTGGAACCAGTTACCTCCTGAGATCCAGACAATCCCCACCCTATTGGCCTTCTGAAAAGCAGTGAAGACCTGGCTTTTCTGGCAGGCCATTGATCTCGCTGTTGCGATCTAGCAAGATCCGGCCATGAATGGTGTGAATAGGTTTTAATTGTTTTTAATGTTTTAATTTTTAATGTTTTTATATATGGTTTTTAAATGCATTGTAAGCCGCCTTGAGTCTTCGGAGAAAAGCAGCATACAAGTTGAACAAATAAATAAATTGAACAAATAAATATAGGAGGGGCACCCATGTTTTAAAAGAAATCACTTAATCAATGGTATTGATCTTTTGTGTTGGAAAAACTATTAGGAAAATGAGCACGCACATGCGCTCTTCTGCGCATGCGCAGAAGCATTTTGATGATGTCGGGGTTGGTGGGCGGAGCCTCTCACCGGTTTTATTACTGGTTCTATAGAACCGCTGCGAACCAGGGGCAACCCACCACTGGACCTCTTTAATGATCAAGAAGATCCCAAAATGTTCCTTAAACAAAATCCCTCGCATTCTAATCTTGAACATAACTGCAAACATTTACTGTCTTGGAGGGAGGGAGGGGGAGAGAGACAGAGATTTTCTCAAGGATTTTGTTTTAATATTTTAGGTAGGAAAATGGGTACCTTAAGGTTTTGACTTTATTCTACTGGACAGGTTATAAATTTTATAACCTGTCCTATACATACATACATACATACATACATACATACATACATACATACCAGTGGTGGGTTGCCCCCTGTTCGAACCAGTTCTATAGAACCAATAGTAAAACCGGTGGGAGGCTCCGCCCACCGACCTCGATGTCATCAAAATGCTTCTGCGCATGCACAGAAGCTTCTGCGCTTACGCAGAAGGGCGCATGCACAGCCCCATTACAAACTGGTAGTAAAGGTAAGTAAAACCCACTCCTGATACATACATACAGACAGACATACAGACAGACAGACAGACAGACAAATATATCTCACTCTCAAGTCACAATTGACATATAAATTACTAAATGTGAGCACACAGATGCCAGATGCCTATCATGCATACCTAAAACTAACTTCAATGATTGGAATCTATGAAGAAAAAGATACCTCATAAAAACGAATTGAATATGACAACAAATTTGGTGAGTGTCCATATGACTAACATTTCTCTGCCTAGAATGCATATAGATATCTTGTCCTACATCAAGTTCTTAACTCACTTCAGGAGCTGAGGATGCCAGGTGGTTGGTCATCACACAGGTAAGCAAGGGAGTTTCCAAATATAATCTCTATTGATCTTGGCATCCATTGCGATATCTGAATACAATCTTCCTATATTACTAATATTCATTATATTACTACAACCATTTTTCCGCCACTCCCCACAGTCAGGAGTGGTGTCTCCCATATGTAGGGAAAACATTCATCTTTTTTTTCAGTTAAGTTCTCTCTTGCATTCCATGCCAATGACTGCTATCACTGACCAAAGTCTGTTGTGCACCTTTTGCTTTCCTGATGCTTAGTTTAAATGCAACAATGCAAAGGGTGATTTCTAACAGTCTCCAATTGAAAGGGGGCTTTTCAGGAAGCTGCTGTTTGCTCATGTGTCTTTCCCTCTCTCCTTTTTTCCCTCACCTCTCTTAGTTTCTTAGGCTGCTGTCCCAGAAGTACAAGATCCATCCAGCTGCTCCTTTCATGAAACCTGGATAGGAGTCCATCCCATAACCAGCAGCAATGTATAGGATTCATTCTTGCTGGTTTTATTCCATGGGACTATGCTCTAGACAGATTCCTGTATCTTTGCAGGCTCCATGAAAAATAGTTAGGCAACAAGGGAAGTATTTCTAACAAGGAATTGAGGCCATTGAGAACACTCAATCTGGTATCCTATTGTTTGTCAAGCCACAGATGTTCTTCTGGAGAGACTAATTGGCAACCTTGCACATGTGCCTATCCATTTCAGGTTCTCCATTCCATTGTGTTCAATAAAAGTTCTTATTTTGCCACATGTATTTTTGTTGTTGTTGTTGTTGTTGCTAGATTGGGCTACATAGGGATCAACGCGATACATCCTAGCAGGGCCTGGAGTAAGCTGGCCTGTAAATGAGATTGTGAGGCAGGAGAGTTTCCTCAACCATCTCCCTGGCCTGTGGATGAGGATGTACAAAGAGGACAAGTTTTAGCGTCATGAGAGAGGAGGCAATCTTGTGGAAGGGAGGCTGAAATAATTAGCACATAGATAACATGAATTTAGGGAGAGGCTTTTCAGTGTCTCTTAGCTTTAAATGTGTTACTTCCTATATGAAGACATGGAGCAATTCCACTGAGCTAAGGTTATTTCTGCTGGTACTTTGTGCTCATAGCATCAGTGACATGGCTCAGCATGAAATAAACATCTATGCCAGTTTCAAAAATCCATTTTCAGTTTTGGGGTGTGTATGTATGTGTACGTATATGTACAGAAGGAAAGAGACATTTAGGAAAGAGCCTGAGACAATGTCCAGATATAATATGTCCACAGATATTATCTGTACTACAAATGATACTTTGTTCTGAGATACAATTTATTAACATTGGCAAGAGATCAATTCTCGCTCCTTGACTATGACTATCATTAAGTGTTGTACCTTATGATTCTTGATGAACGTATCTTTTCTTTTATGTACACTGAGAGCATATGCACCAAGACAAATTCCTTGTGTGTCCAATCACACTTGGCCAATAAAAAATTCTATTCTATTCTATTGCGTTTATCTCCATCTATGAAAACCACAAAAACAGTGTCTTCCTTGAATTTAAAACTCTATCAAAATATGAATAAAAGTGGAAAACCCGAGTCTGCAAACTGTACTGGGTAGCTGAAAATAAACAGCTAACTACTAATAATGCCTCACAAGAGCCAGTTTGGTGGAATGGTTAAAGCATCATGATAGAAACCAGGGGACTGTTAGTTCTAGTCCTGCCTTTAGCACAAAGCCGGATGGGTGATCTTGGGCCAATCGCTCTCACTAAGCCCTAGGAAAGAGTCAATGTTTCCAAAAAAAACCTTGCCAAGAATACCGCAGGGACATGTCCAGGCAGTTTGAGATTTGGCACAAATGAATGGAATGGAAAAAAAAAAATACCCCAGTCATCTATTTGCCTTTTCATTACAAAGATCCCCATTGAATACACAGACACTTGGAAAAACTGGATAATTGAAGAAGCATTCCAGAAGAGGACATACTATTCCAACATTATAAAAAAAAAAAAATACATGAAGACTTAGATTACCAGGAGTCAGTCTTAACTTGACGAAGGTTTCACCTTTCTTTCTTAAAGTTGGATTCAAAATGTAATTGTTCGTCCTGAAGAATGTATTGGGGAAATGTATGTAACAAAGTTCATTATTAGGGTAATTTATTTTAAAAAAAAACAATCTCAGAATCTGTGTTAACAACTATATAAATTGCCTACAGAATTGTGGATGTTAAGGAAAGTTGTAACTTTTACTGCAACTTTTTCGCCATTTTTAAAGCTTATGTATGTGAAAAAATCTGTAGATTAAATTGATATTTCTCTACATATTCATATAATCAAGTCAAGTTCATAGGTTCTAAAATGTTCTTCATTTTCATCCTTTCTGATTTCCAAGTGATGGATTGTATATAGCCATAGAATGCAATGAGGCACTTTGCTACAAGTCCCCAAGCTGAATGCAAACTTCTAATTGTAATTAGAAACACAGACAATCAAACATAGAAGACAATATCTAATTACATTGAAATTGCTCTCTGCTCATTATCTTAGGAAGTTGCTATTCCATCTATGGACAAGATATATGTGAATAGTAGCAGTGCTCAAAATTATTATACAGAAAAGCAAGACTTTGGGGAAAAGAAATGTTCTCCACAGTGTCACTGCCTGTCACTTTAAAGAAATATTTATATATTTAGCTTTCTAAACCACTGCAGTCATGTGACTCTCGGTAATATATAAAAGGAACAATATATAATACATATAATATATACAATATATAATCATAAAGTATAAATAATATACAACAAATATAAAAATTAAGAACAACTAACATGCATCAATATAAACGTATCCTTAGAATAAGCACTGATTTAACTTCTAGAATAGTAATTCAGCAATAACATCAAGGCTAATTAATGTAGCTTCTTTTGGGAAGGCTGATCTATAACATAGGCAAGATATACTTACTTCACAACCTATACATTTCAGGAACTTATTGCCTTTTTACTATTTCTTCACTTAGCAAGATAAAAACCATATTTTGGGGAAAATAATTCCAAAATAATTTACACTGGTTTTTGCTAACACTGTATTAGTTAGAATGTCGTCTCCAACTCTTTTGTTGCATAACAAAAGAAAAATGGATCTCCATGCCTGCTGAATGTAATAATTGTTCGTTCTGCTCTTAAATATATTATGTGGAAGTAATTTATATCTGTTAAGCAATACACATTGCCACATTAGTGTGTTAGAGGGGGATTTCACATCTTTTTGTCTACTCTGTTTTAGCACGTTGGGTCCTTGTTCTACCTGCAATTTGTGATATCGTTCTAAAAAAGTTGCTGCATGTTGGAAAATATTTTCAAATCAGTGAGCAGGAACTTGACTCTGATCTTCTGGTTGAATTTGAAACATGTTTCAAATGTCATTAAGGAATAGAGCATTACAACAGGAATGCAATAATAATAGTTTGTGTGATAATAACTCTTATAAAAAATGTGCAATATGCCTCTGCTTCTTGTGTTGATTTTACGTTAAATGGAACTGAATGAGTATACAGCTCAATGTGTAATTATGTCCAAATTAATTGGTTTTTGTTGAATTCCTTCCACTACTTCTCAAACAGTATGGTGTTCCAAATCAAACTCTGTCCTTGTTTTAGATAAAATTGAAGATGAATTGGAAATGACAACAGTATGTTATCGACCAGAAGGATTAGAACAACTTGAGGCACAAACCAATTTCACAAAGAAGGAACTTCAAGTGCTTTACAGAGGATTCAAAAATGTAAGATGGTAAAATATACTTATTATGAACTGACCAGTAAATCAGAACAGGAGAGGAAGTTTTTCTGAAGTCCTTCTTTAGGTCTAAGATCAGACAGATAAAAGGCTATTATGGCTATTTTTAATGTCATATTTAAAAGGAGGCCAGACTGAAAACTTGCCGCTCACCTGTTAAATGTAGCCTGTGTTGTAATTTTCTCATGTACATAGTGGATGAACTTAATAGCTCTGTAACCTGGCAATTTCAGCCAATCTCTTTATTGCTTCTTCATTGTGTCAAATTAGATTTTGGGACAGTCCATTGTTACTTTGGGATATCTTGGACATATTTTGTATTTCACAATTGTGGCCATTCAGGTCATATCTTTTTTTAAAAAAAAAAAAATCCAAGCATTTAGGAGCTAAACTTACCCGTACAAATTGTTTGACAATAACAGAATGAATGACCTAACAAAATAAGTATTTGTAAGCTCCAATTTTCACTGAAGTTCTCTTTTCCTTCCATAGTATTATGAAGATGCTTTTTTTCTTGGGGGTGGGAGGCAGATAGGATAGTATGATTACTTCAAAGATAAAATGTTAAATTTCTCCTCCCTCCCTCCCTCCTTTCCATTATTAATTAATGTGAGTCTTTAAGACGCAGCTTGAACAGTGAGCTATTGCTCTCCATAGTGATAATTCATTGTTCAAGCTGCATATTAAAAAGACTCATACTAATTAATAATTTGATTCTGCCACAATTATTCAAAACTTATTCAAAAGGTACAATTGTATTGTTTTCACTATGTATATTATTAAATGTAGTGGATTCAGATGGAGAGAATCCAATTTAGGAAGAAAAAAATGAATATATATGTTGTAATTTATCTTAGTCTAAAAGCCTACAGTTTGGGCAGCTATAAGTGTACACAGTGTGCTGGACTGTTGAGATTGAAAAGAAACATATGACTATCAGATCAAATTTCTACTTCAGCAATGAACCATAAGTATCATTCACTGAAATATATTAATTTCATAAAAAGAAAAATGTTTCATAACGTTAGTGCTTATTGATAAGGTGTGTGGAAGTAAAGTTTTTGCTTCATTAGTCATCCTGATTTCAATATTTCTAAGGGGGATGTATTTTGCTATGTTTGATCTCAATTATTTTGCCAAAACTTTTCAGGGTCAAGACAGATCCAAATCTTGGTGTATGGCAAACCAATAACATACTTAAACAATTCAACATCTTCAAATACAAATTGGCTAGGAAATTGCTTTTATTTGCTAGAGCAGAATTTGACAACTTGAATGAATATCTCCATGTATTAGATAGATTATTATTGAACCTATTATTTTCTTTTAAGAAATCAGCAATGTTCATATAACAAAAAATGTAAAACCTAGAGTGCCCTTGATTGGCTGGATTAAGGCCAATTGATGCCTTAAACTCAGCACATAGTGGTATCCCCCAATCCTTCCATTGCTTAAATGACAAGACATTAAGTCTAATTAAGTGCTGAAAAGTAAAATTGAGTGTCAGTGAAATAGTTAAAGACATGATAGCTAAGGGAAAAAATTCTTGGTGCCCCCACACCTTCTTTTGGTTCTTCATGATGTTTACACTCCATCAATTCATTGCCGACTCCCAGCAACCCCATGCATAGATTTTCTCCATGATGATCTGTCCCTAACCTGGTGCACTCTTCCAATGGTGTACTCAGTATCACTTTAACAGAATTCATCCATCTTACTGTTGAACATCCTTCTTCCACCTTTTCCAGCAATTACAGCCTTCCCCAGAGAGCTAGATCTTTACATAATGTGTGAGAAATAAAATAGTTTGAGCTTCAGGTGAGAATGCCCTAACTAAAAGCAAGCAAGGTATTTGAGAAATAGAAACAACAAAATATACTTTCGTGTAAATACTTTTTTTTTTTAATTTGATTTATATGCCGCCCTTCTCCGAAGACTCAGGGCGGCTTACAATGTGCTCAGCAATAGCCTTCATCCTTTTGTATATTTATACAAAGTCAGCTTATAGCCCCCACAAACTGGGTCCTCATTTCACCTACCTTAGAAAGGATGGAAGGCTGAGTCAACCTTGAGCCTTGGCGAGATTCGAACCCTGCAGTAATTGCAGGCAGCTGGTCTTAATAAGCTTAATAACAGGGTGCCTTAAACCCCTGTACTACCAAGACTCTCACTTACAGTGAGTCACGGGATTCCCTACTGGCAACCTGCAAGAGAGAACTCTGAACAAGCCCGCTCCTCATGTTATATATGTTGGCAATAACATTTAAATAGATAGGTAACTGGAAGATAAGGGGGGGGGAGGGTGGTAATGTAGTCAGCCAGTGCCATTTCCTCTGGAGTGCTTTGACAAGCTATGTGATTGACCTTACTGCTACCTTTTCACACCTTTCTCATGGCATCAATGTACACCATAATCATTGGTGTCTATTTGCTTTCTGTTGATCATTTCCACCCTAGGGTCACAGCACCAGGTGTTAGATTATGGGTTTACTTCTACCAAAAGCCATGATACATTTTTATACACTTACTATAATGTGGAATGCTCCATACTGCTGTGTTACTTTGCTTAATGGTTAATCAAAGACTGTTCTTGGCCCCTCAGGCTGGAGGCAAATATTTAGTAAGCATGAGAGGCAAACATCTAGGTATAGATACAATCCAAGTGCGTCCTGTTAGCTAAGGGAAGGCAGCATTCATCTCCCAAGAACAGTTTATAGCAAGGACTACATTTCAGGCACTAGGTGGAGCACAGTTGAAAATTAAGTCTCAAATATGCAAACCTAGGCTGTCCTGGAATGTTGGAAGCTGTGTTGGGTGTGTTCCTGTAAGTGTTACAGAAAGTGGGAATCCTGTCAGATAAAAAGTGATGAAGCAAGTTTTATTCCTGTTGGCAACAGTAAGGAGACTTATTCAGGGGAATACCTGATAGTGTCAGGGAAAACCTGATGTAGCTAACTACATTTTATTAGGAGGATAGTAAACAGTGTGGATAACTATGTGTATATGCAGCTAGGATGAAAGGCAGATACAAGTGAACTCAGATTAACACTGTCTCGGACAAAGAGCAGGCGGAATAGTATACAAAGAGGTGACATGGAGTATAATGTTAAATCTTGATTTCTCATGTAATAAAGGCAGGGTAAAAATCTCACAAATAAATAAATCTACTGTCTCCTTGTGGTCAGTATGTGATGAGGTACTAATAAGACAGTACGTTGGTGGATGTGAACTTCCAAAAGTTTTAATGCTGGTTTGCTTTTAGAGGAGACCTTAAATTCCGGAACCTCTGGGCATAGCTGACATGATCATTTCTGATTCCAATATCAAGAGTGATATGAATTATCCTGGCTAAGCCCAATTTTTCTCTATACAATCGAGCATTTTTTTTTGTCTCCACATGGATTAGGAAGGTAAAACTCTAATGTCAAGGGCCAAGAACACCAAGGACGTATGCATAACATGGTTGTTAGTGTTGACAGCGCTTGACTGATTAATCCTAGTTGAAGGCTGACTCTTTCTTGCGCTGAAATGCAAAAGATTTTGATATCTAGGTTACTTATCAAAATGTGTTTATAAAAAAAGTAATTGTACGATGGTATAATGTTGCATAGTATAAGAATGCACTGATTTTTTTTAAAAAAATACTTTTGTGGAGAAAACTTAAGCTAGCTTCTGGATATGTAAGAAAAAAGGGCTAAAAAGTAACTTGTTATTTTCCCATAAAGTTTCATACCCTAGCTGTGAAAATTCTCAATTTATGGAATTGCAGAGGAACATCGGAATACCCCAATTATCCCTGATATGCACAAATTTCTAGTTATATAGTTTAAAGGATTGTGCATAATTAATCAGACTGAATATTCATCAAAATTTTTAATGAACTAATTTTGTCATAGTTATGTAGAAATTACATGAAGGGGCATACCTGCTTGATTTCCCAAGGAATAAGTCTGAAGATTTAGCTGTATTAAGTTATTCTCTCTATTGCTAATGAGATCTCTTGAGCATTCTTGACTCTTGTGAAACAAAACTGTGACCATTTAAGTATAAATGAATTGGAACTAGTAGGCGCATTTGAAAGCAGTCCAAAGACTGAAAATTAAAAGTACATGTTCACTTTGACACTCAGAAAGGGTTATTCAAATCTTGCCAAAAATTATCCAAACTTCCTCAAATTTATTTACATGGAGGGGGAACAGCAAAAATTTCAGCTGTGCAGGAAACCATTGTTACCCTTCAGGCCAAGAATGAAAACACCCTGAAAAGTCATAGCTTGAGGATATCATTTGGCAATTATAGCTATTCTCTCTTCCCTAAAGAATGAAAACTACACATTGCCAAAAGAGCACATTTAGTTTTGCATAATATTTATTAGAATAACATAAAAAGAATTATAAATTTTAAATAATAAAAAATTAAATAGTTAGAAATTATTTTATTGTATTTTAAACAGAAATACCAAACAACTTGATAGGTACTGTCTAGGGCGTGTCAAATTTTTCAACTTTCAATTTTGAAATACTAAGGGTGCTCAAATGTTGTGACATGCCTTGGGGATTGTAAAGATATTTTGGTTACTTAATATAATTTAGATGTCCTTGGTAAGTACCATGTTTCCCCGAAAATAAGACCCTGTCTTATATATTTTTTTTGCCACAAAAAAGGCACCAGGTCTTATTTTTTTGGGGGGGTGTCATCCACTGACTCACCTCATTTGCATGTGTCACCCCCTAGCTTCCTTTTCGCTCTCAGAGGCCTTCAGGAATTTCTTCTGAGGCCAGCAAGGCTTTCTTGAAGGCCTCTGCAGCTGATAATTACATAAACATAACTTTTTAACATTTTGTTTGTTTTATGTGACACCAGGTTATCTATATGTCTGTTTAGTTTGGGTTGTTTTGGATGCTGACTGTTGATGAACTGCTTCGATGTCCTCGGTTTCCTTTCTAAAATAGTTCTTTACCTGTAAATCAGAATTGAATTTCAGTCCTTGAAAGTGATAATAGTTCTGCATAAAGTAAAATGTAACATTTAATAAGTTCAAATGCATAGCAATAGTGATAGCACTTAGGTTTATATACCGCTTCATAGTGCTTTGCAGACCTCTCTAAGCAGTTTACAGAGTCAGCACATTGCTCCCAACACTCTGGCTCCTCATTTTACCGACCTCAGAAGGATGGAAGGCTTCAACATGCTTCAAGCATAGAATTTTATAAGACTTCCAAACTTATAACCATTTTCCACATGTACTTCTCCATGATCTCTCACCACTTTTTCCATTTTTTTTAATCATTTTCACAAAAAAATGGCAACATTGGTATCACAAATACCTATCAATTTAGAGATAGACTTGTACCAACAATGTTTGTACATATTCATAATAGATTTTTGATCTATAAATGCAAAAAATAAATCTCTATTTTATAACTTGCTTCATAATGTCCCAATTCCTTTTCTATAGATGATAACCAGCTGGGTCATTTTAATTTAATTTTATTAAGCATTACAATTAAAAAGATAAAAATTAACATGTATATGTATATATGTACCGTATTTTCCGGTGTATAAGATGACTGGGCGTATAAGACGACCCCCAACTTTTCCTGTTAAAATATAGGGTTTGGGCTATACTCGCCATATAAGACTATCCCTCTTCCAATGCACACCAAATAAAAATTTAAAAAACATCAGCTGGCTCACCTACAATGTAAAAGCAGCTGTGCTAGTCCCAAAATGGCCCCTGCAACAAGCAGGAACCTCACACAGCCACAAAAAGCCCCCCAAAAAACTTTCACACTCTACACACACACAACACAACTGGCTCACCCACAATGTAAAAGCAGCTGTGCTAGACCCAAAATGGCCCCTGCAACAAGCAGGAACCTCACACAGCCACAAAAAGTCCAAAAAACCAACTTTCACACTTTACACACACAAAATTCCACATACAGCTTTGTGAGATTTTGTGTGTTTGTGTAGTTAGAGTGAAACACTACAGAAACACACTAAATCTCAGAAAGCTGCACAAATATTATTTTATTTTATTTTTATTTTTATATGAAAGCTAAATTTAAAACTTCCTAAACTTTAAATGGCTAGGTCTAAAAAAGAACAACTAAAAAAACCCCACTTGACTATTTTTTTTAAAGCTCCCAAAGGGGAAAAAAACTTACCCAATAGAACAGGGGTCTCCAACCTTGGCAACTTTAAGACTTGTAGACTTCAACTCCCAGAATTCCTCAGCCAGCTTTGCTTTGCTGGCTGAGGAATTCTGGGAGTTGAAGTCCACAACTCCCTGCTTGCTTGATTGCAGGCAGGGAGTTGCTTGCTGATGGAATGGATTCAGGCAAGCGAAGCAAGGCAAGCGTTGTGACTAGCAGCTGAGGTAAGCAAGCTGGAGGGGGAAAACTTTTTTCCTTTTACATGGCTCTGGCCATCCCAGCTGAGTTGCAGGGAACTCAGCTGGGATGGGATCAACCGTCAGAGCTGGGACCGTCAGAGCCATGGTTCTGGCAATCCCAGCTGAGTTGCAGGGAACTCAGCTGGGATCGTCAGAGCTTGGATCGTCAGAGTAAAAGGGAAAAAACTTTTTTCCTTTTACATGGTTTCTGGCGATCCCAGCTGAGTTTCAGGGAACTCAGCTGGGATGGGATCGACCGTCAGAGCTGGGACCGTCAGAGCCATGGTTCTGGCGATCCCAGCTGAGTTGCAGGGAACTCAGCTGGGATCGTCAGAGCTTGGATCGTCAGAGTAAAAGGGAAAAAACTTTTTTCCTTTTACATGGTTTCTGGCGATCCCAGCTGAGTTTCAGGGAACTCAGCTGGGATGGGATCGACCGTCAGAGCTGGGACCATCAGAGCCATGGTTCTGGCGATCCCAACTGAGTTGCAGGGAACTCAGCTGGGATCGTCAGAGCTTGGATCGTCAGAGTAAAAGGGAAAAAACTTTTTTCTTTTTACATGGTTTCTGGCGATCCCAGCTGAGTTGCAGGGAACTCAGCTGGGATTGTCAGAGCTGGGATCGTCAGAGCTGGGATCGCCAGAGCCATTTAAGGCTCGTCAGAGCCTTTCGGGCTGGTCTGCCTGGTTACAGGAGAACGACACCCGGCGTATAAGACGACCCCCGACTTTTGAGAAGATTTTCATGTGTTAAAAAGTCGTCTTATACGCCGGAAAATACGGTATATATATATGTATGTATGTATATGTGTATGTATGTATGTATATGTGTATGTATGTATGTATGTATGTATGTATGTATGTATATATATATATATATATATATATATATATATTGCTGGAAAAAAGAAATAAAAACAGAAGAAAAAATAATATGGTAAAGGAGAAGTAGATACTGTATATAAACAAACAACTTCCCTCTTCATCACAACAAATATAAACAATTTTATTTTAAAATTTATCATCTTCTCTTAAAACATAACAACTCTATTTTGTTATTCCAATATGGGGAAATTATCCTAGCCACTCTTTTGATAGTTGTTATTCTATATACTTTTTAATTAGTAAGACAAAAGCTGGTTTCATTTGTATAACTAGCGGAGCTTTTTTTGCCATGTCTTTTTTGTTGCATATAATTTTTAAACCCACTTTCAGATCAGTCTCAATCTAAAATGTCTATCATATTCTTATTCCATATCATCATTTAAAAACAGCCTATTTTAACTCTTTTGCCACAGTCATCAATCAGTTCCACTAAAAATAGAGCCATCTTCATTTTACCATTTTTTCCCCAGAAGTCTGTGCCAGTTGGGTCCTTCTGACAGAGAAAAGTCAAAAGTGCTTTTAAGTGCAGTTTTTTTTTCTCATTTTATTACTGTTCTAAAGAACATTTGCTAATTTATCCTGCTTAAAAGTATTTTAAAGCTTTCCAATAAAATCAATAGAACTTAATTTTGCTCGCCCTTGGTGGGAACGAACTCATTTGCTCCTTCAAAAGCTATCACTCCTTAGCACTTCAGTTTTTGCTGTTTGTCAGCAGATGATGCCTGCTTCTGAGGAATTACTTTAATTCTCATTTATTCATTTTGTTCTCTTTTGACCAAGCATCTTTTGCCCCAAAGATATTTAAATATCTAAAAGCAAAAACATCTTTTCCTGGAAAATTTGCATATCCAGATATTTCACTAAGTACAAATGGAAAGTTTTGGGGTTTCCTTAAGGCTGATCTGTCTTGAGGCTGTGGCAATGGCACCAGGATGATGCAGAGAGGAACAACAAGAAACGAGTGCCAAAAGTATTCTAGTTTAATTATCAATTCTTTCCAATCTCTCAATAAGCAAGCAAGGTAACAGAGGTGAACATAAGTGCTGTAACACTAGAACCAGAAGGCATAGCCAGAGCCTAAATCTGGTTAACAGCATGGGACAGTTTTTTTCTGTATCTCTGTAGTTCCACTTTGGTTTCCAACAGCCAGCAGTGCTAATATGATCAACAGTCGCCCTCCCCACTATAGATGAGATCAGAATCTTGTTATGCTGCACATTTATAGACAGATTTACCTACAGGTAAATTGCAAAACAACTGTGTCTCTTCAGACAATCAATTGTTCCCTAATTAGCTTTGATTCTGCCGTTCCTTTTTTTTTTTTTTTTTTGTGGGGAATCAAATAAAATTAATTGCCTGAGGGGATCTGGCTCAAAATGGTCTCTGCAGGTCTTTGTTCCAGGCGGCAAAATGGATTTTAGCACCCCCTCCAACAGAACAAGGATTTGGACTTAAACTTGATTTTCACTGCATGCTAATGGCAAAAGAAATTGCTTACTGAGCAAAGAGGGGAAAGTATTGATTAAAACTGCCATAAGAGAATTTCTTCGGTTCTAAGCATATAGCATTCAGTGGTCAGAAATATGATGGTAAGAGTGTAGTGGGGACCAGGTGATACTATAAATAAAAAAAACAACAGCTTTACTCTTTGTTTCCCCATAGGAATGCCCTAGTGGAGCTGTTAATGAAGAAACATTCAAACAGATCTATGCACAGTTTTTCCCTCATGGTGGTGAGTGACAGCATTTCTTTTATTGAGAAGAGCTAGCTTAAAGTATAGAACTCATGAGTTAGACAGAACTGAAGATACATTTTTTCAATCTATAGTTCCTGAAAGAGAAGTATGGAAACTGGAAAAGAAGGAAAGCACACATAAATTACCTATGCACTGTGGAAAATGGCGATCTGTCAGCTATACTGTTTCATATCAGGCCTCTCAGAATCGAAAATGAACCCAGAGGATATTCCGTTCAGCTCTGCATAGGTTTACTTTCGTTATTTTAATAATATAATCTTCAATTGACTTGTGTTTTTCAGATGCTAGTATGTACGCCCATTATCTTTTTAACGCATTTGATACAGCGCAGAATGGATCTGTGAAATTTGAGGTAAAGAAATCATAATAATCTCCAGGTGATTGTACCAAATACCATGTTTTAAATTGCTGATAGAATGGCTATTTGTCCTTAATATAAGCCAACAAGCATTAGCTTGTGTGTTTATGTCTATCTGTGCAAATTTCTAGGTGTATACACCTACATGAGGTCACTAGGATTTCTTTAATAAATTATTTCCTATACAAGGTGAATAGAGGTGATGCATAAGAATGCGCTTTGGGGCTTTTTACCTGTTGCATCAATATTTTACAATGCAAATGTTTGTGATAGTTGATTTAATCAGTAAAGTTATTAATTCTAAAATGTATAACTCATATCTAAAGAATTATTCATACCTGATTCAATGCCTATCATAGGCTTCTTAAGCATGTCTAAAATATAGCAAATTTTCTTTCACTTTCTGCCATTTGAGAATTTAATAATATAATCATCTGACTTCCCATTCTTTCAGCTGTTTTGGAAAAGTTGTCATCTAGTCAGATTGGTCTGACCTTAGACCTGAACAAAGGCATTATTAAGTATAACTGAATATTTTTATATGAGATCTTGGTTCTAATAAAGTATCATTTGCAAACATTGTTCTATGAAAGCATTTTCATTTGGTTAAAGCAAATCAGTATTCAGTTAAATCAGATTTGTATTCCTGGATCCACAGGATTTTGTGATGGCACTCTCCATTCTTTTGAGAGGAACAGTTCATGAAAAGCTACGATGGACATTTAATCTCTATGACATAAATAAGGATGGCTATATAAACAAGGAGGTAAGGTGGTTTATAGTCCTCTCCAGGCTTTTGGTTGCTGATTAAACCTGCAAAATGCAATTCAGGCTAATAAAAAGTTTTCTATTACTAGTTCTGGATTAAATATTTTTTAAAAAATAATAATGATTTAGCTTTTAGTATATATAAATTATTGGTATCTGTGCATTTCTAACCATCTTGTCAAACATTTCAAACATCTGTTGTATAAAATATAGAATGAATGTTAGATCTATATAGACAAAGGGCATTAAGATTTTTTCCTACTCCCTGTTGGAGCTAAAATCTGCCTTGCTACAAGGAGGAAATCTGTTTTGCTCAGAGATCGATCTTGGTTTCCATGTTGCTTTAGTTCAGGGCTAGCTGGGAAAACCACTCAATGCTTAAAACAAGCATTGAAAGAAGGGAATATTACAAGCAAGTATCTAATTTTTTTGGAATTCATTAATAAAATAATTAGTTTTTAAAATGCCATAGCTTTTAGCATACAATAAGTTTTATTGGTTTTATAAGGATTAAGACAACTGGAAGGTGCCAATATGAGATAAACAGTGAAAGAGAAAGAAGGAGAGAGACCACACTGTAACACATGTCACAGATACAACAGCTTTGCTCAGGGTTTTTAGGTCATATTTAGAAATAGTGTCTGTATTATCACCAGTCTTCCCATGTTGAGAAGAGGTTGTCTGGAGGGACTTTTACTTCTATCCATGCAATTCAAAAAGAGTTGAGTTGAGATGATGAGATGAGATGAGATGAGATGAGATGAGATGAGATGAGATGAGATGAGATGAGGAGATATCAGAGTTCCAGTGTTGTTGGTCATATAATTGTGGCCTCACTCAATTCTTATAAAAACCAATCAACTCTATCAGCACTCAAAATGTTGTAATACTGGCCTTCCCATTCAATATAGAAATTAGGAATGGTGAACATAGTGGAGACAAAGCCTGGGCAAGACTTCTCATGTCTGTTATTGGGGTTTATATACCCATAACATCAGAATGGGCAATAACCTTTAAATCTTACTTCATTCTCTTTAACTGCAATTCATTGAGCGGAGGCATTTTAACTTTGTCCAGATCACACCATACATAGGAAACACATCTATATAGATATTAACAAAATTGAGATGAATTGAACCATCACGTGGAATTGAATAGCGTATGTTGCAAAAACAATAACAACAGAGCAGAGCAGAAAGCAATCTGATTGCTGGGTGCCTTGTCCCAGACAAAACGTTTTGGAAGAACAGACTCTCTGACTTGCATCTCAGCAAAATTATTTCTTTGGGAAAACAGGAATACAAAGAGAGAAGTACATAGTGCATTTATGGCTCCAGTAATAATCTCACAGACAAATTTGCAATGCACAAAGCACCATATGTCAACTTGGCCATTTTAGCCCTTTACAAATTTACATGGCAACAACTTCCCTCAATATGTTCAATAAATTACACAAGCTCATTATCTCTTCTGAGCCGCACACTATGCCAGGAAATGTTTGCAAGGAATTTTTGTGCTGTTCTTTGAAATGGAACAGGCAAACATCAGATTCATCCAATAACTGGGTTGAATTTTGTGACAGCAGAGTTTCTACATGTATTGGTCCAGTTTAATCCAAGTGAGACTTATTCCCAATGTAATTAAATTAGAACTGAGAAACTAAGGAGAAATTTCCCATTGGTGGGAGCAATTAACCAATGGAACATCTTGCCTTCAGAAGTTGTGGGTAGTCCATCACTGGAGGTTTTCAAAAAGAGACTGGACAAACATTTGTCTGAAATGATATAGGTTTCCTGCTTAAGCAGGGAGTTGACTAGAAGACCTACAAGGTTCCTTCCATCTCTATTTTTCTATGTTCTGTTGAGATTCTGAAGGACATGCTGTTTTCCAAGGGAGAATGAATAAAAGCCGGAACGTCTTACTCAAAAAACTAGCCTGGATCATATAGTAGGTATCATACTGTTTTCATTTTTGCAGGGAAATTAAAATATTTTAACAATTAGATTAAAGCATTTTAATTTCCTTGAAAAAATTCTTGTTAAAGGATGTATAGTAACACCTAGAAGCAGGAATTAGCATCAGATAAACAACTGGGCAAAAGTCTATAATCAAGTCTAAGCAATGATCAAACTACACCCTTATCTTTACCTCACGAGCTACTATGTATAAAAACAGGCAGCAAACCCCACCCTCATTCACACTGATGATATTACCTATTGGGGAAGTGAAATGTCTGCAAGCAAACAGCTAAGTTCAGAGAGCACCAAAATCTTCACAATGACATTTTGGCTCATTGATTCAGTTAGCATATGCACAAAACAAGTTAATAAAATACATGAATATAATTTTCCAGAGAGTTGTACTAGAGTTTTGCAGCAGCACCTTTTTGGTTTAAAAAGTTTATTAAGGTATGCATGCATTTGATAGATAGGATCAAATGAAATATGCAACAGAGTGAACAGCAAGTCCTTGAAGTTTATGTTATAATTGATGTGTTAGCTTTTAATATGCTGCAAGATTTTTTACTTTTAGTGGAGTAACAGCACTTACTGCTTACTTATGTGAGACAAACAAAGGGTTGCATCCAGCACGACTGACATTTTCTTATGTACATATAATTGTTGACTGTACTGTATTGATGAGACTGACTGGCAATATCCAGGGATGGCTTTTGCATTAACAAATAATTACATTATTAACTACAGCCTTAGATGCTAATTAAAAAAACTGGACTTCAGAACTGAAGTAACACTCCATAACTGTAAGGATCTAGTATAGGGAGCAAAAGGAGATAGGAAAACTGAAAAGACTAGATGACCCATCTTGGATAAAGAGAAATGGGTTTTGCTGATGCAAAACTGTCTTTGGATATAAGCTGCTGACAAAAATATCTGAATTTAATTTAGAAATAACAATTAAGAGTACTGATCTGTAAACATAGTTATCAGAAATCCAGTCCATGGTCTTGCAAATGCAAGTAATGTTCAACCTGTGCCTTATAAGATCTCTGACAAGATCAAATATAGCGCCAGGTCTGGGCATGCCGAACAAATTTTGTTTTGAGTATAAAAGTTTATTGAATTCAAAGTTACTAAGTAGACATTTTCTAATGAAAGGATCAAAACACAGGTATGCATAACATAATACATATATATTACTCTGCATTTATGTTTTAAACTTTCATTTGAAAATGTCGGTATCACAGCTATGAATTTAATAAACCTTCTAATCGAAACAATTCTGTATTATGTGCAGCTTTAAACCTCCTAATGGAATATTGCCATGTTAGTGTTGTTTTGTTGTGGAAAATCAGCACTCAAAGAAAAAAAAATAGATTTCTAGGGTGTCATTGCCATAGCTGCATTGGATTTGAAAATTAATCTTATTTGATATCTCAAATAAGTGCTTTAATTGTCATAATTTCAGGAAATGATGGACATAGTAAAGGCAATTTATGACATGATGGGCAAGTATACTTACCCAGTGCTGAAGGAAGATGCTCCAAGACAACATGTAGAAGTATTTTTCCAGGTAATATTCATGTGTTTCTACATGGAAAATTTATATTTTTAATCATTTCATATTTGGAAAATACAGTCTGGAGACATCTGCAGAATGTAGAGCTGTGCTTCTGCAGCATTTCTGTCTTATGCTTCAAAGCCAATACAGAGTCAAAATGTTTCCATTTTTCTTTCTTTTTCTTTACAGAAAATGGACAAAAACAAAGATGGCATTGTAACTTTGGATGAGTTTATTGAGTCATGTCAGGAGGTAAGGACAATATAGGCAAGGCAAAATTTCTTTTGGGGGGCTGTGCCTGCCCAAATCCGCAGTAGGCAGTGGAGTTTGGAAAACCCTGAGATATATAAATGAAAATGTAATTAGTAAGAGTAAATGGTCAATACTTCCTTTTTTGCCTGCCATTAGGATTAAAATCTCATGCCCAAAGGTTTTTTCCCCCCACAACAGATTTAATTGATTGGCACAATATTCTTGTGGTTATGCTGTAAAATATCTACATTCACAAAGGTAATTGTCAATCATTAAGTGATAACGCTAACTCTAACTCTGATCATGTGGTGTGGAAAAATGTATTGAAATAGCTGAAACAAATGGAGATAATTAACTGGTGCATGAAATTCATTGGAAAGAACACAAGCCAAAGGGTCTATTTATTTCTTGTCAGTTAACTCAGTTTGTTTTATTCATTGGAGAGGGAGGGGATCATCATTGCTATACAATGAACAAAATAGAGACACTAACTTCTTGTAAAGAAAATACCTGTTTCCCCAAAAATAAGACATCCCCTGATAATAAGCCCAATTGGGCTTTTGAATGCATGGCAATAAGGCCAAGCGCTTTTTTCAGGATTCAAAAAAATATAAGACAGGGTCTTATTTTTGGGGAACCATGGTAATGAAGGCTCAAAGAAACATTCTGTTTCTAATCTCTCCCAGTGTTTAAAAATCCTTTATTCTAGTAATTTTTAAAAAACTAACCATGGAGGAATTTGCCCTAAAGATTGCTTCTACTGCTTTGCTTTCTTGATTTTGACACTTCTAGTACAGATCATTTTGGCTTACCAACCGCAATAGGGACTGGAACAAATCACTGTAATGGAACAAATCACTGTGAATCATAAGATTGATGTCATGTGACTGTGACTTGGGACTTCCTGCTGGCTTTCCCATTGACTTTGCCTGTTGGAATCCAGTTGTGAAGGTTGCAAATGGCCAACAGGTGACTACAGGACACTTTGACCATTATAAATGTGCAGTAGTTGCAAAACACCTAAATCACTGTTTTGAAGCTGTGGGGATGCTGCAATGGCCATAAACTCAAGGGATGGTCATACACTTATCTTTTCAACACCACTGTAAGTTTGAACAAGTGCTGAATAAGGCAGTTAGTTGGTAAGTATACAGTAAGAATACTGTATATTTCAGAAAGCCATTGTCTTTCTGCCTTTATATGTAGAAAAAACTACAGATATTATCAAACTGTTACTGAAAGGGGAATCAGCCAAATAATAGTGTAAATATATTTAGAATTTCATTAAAAATTGAAACGTGTAACCCATCTGCTTCCTAAAAACTCTTTGATTTTTTTCAGTGGCTACAAAGTCCTTTTAAGAATAACTTGCATCCAATAGAGATCTCTAATATTCCCTTAGGAGATCACTTTGCATTCTCCTTAATTAAAATAGCTAAACTTCATTAAATACATAGCATATATTTTATATATTTTTTTCTTCCTATAATTGTTTATCAGATGAATACTTGATGATCAGTTGCTTTGCTGGGCCTTGCAGATCTAATTAAACATTGCATATAAACACTGTTTTTCAAATAACTCTTCATGCTTATGATACTTGGTAGAATATATATGTAACAAAATGCCATAAATATAATGAAAATACATATGTAATAAAAATGTAAAGGACTACCTTTATATGTAAAGTGGGGACTTTTTTTCAGTGGGGCATAGAAGCTTAGTTCTTCCTTTACAGCACGGATATCAAACTCGCCACTTCACGTTGCCGTCATGGGACATTTTGCAACATTTTTCCCACTTGCAGAGCTGGGGTGGGCTTAGCCTGCACATGACACATCTGGCCCGTGGGCCGCCAGTTTGACATCCCTATTTTATAGTCCTTCATATTTTTATTAGAAGCATTAGAAGAATAGACCTTCATATTTTTATTAGAAGCATTTGCTTGTACGTCTCAGTTAGATTCCCAGTGGATAATTTGATGTCAGTTTTAATTTTGGTAGTTATTATTAGCTTGTAAAATTAAATTTCCTTATTTTATTGAATATGAGCATTCAGGTCACTTTATTCAATATTATGATGGAAATAAATTAATATCATTTTAGTTTCCCCATTTAGCACAACAGGCAAGACAATAGCAAAACATCTCGTCCCCTTTAATTTACTCAGTTCAGAAAGAGCGGGAACAAAATAAAAATCCTTCATTTCAGAATACTTTCCTTCAGAAGAAGAAATTATCTTTCTATTGCTCCTTTTAAAAAGAATCATCCGTGTTCACTGTCTTGATCCAGATTCTCCTCTGTAGCTACTTGCAAAGAATGATCAACTGTCATACAGTAGTCTATTGACCACACAATATTGTACTCAAGTTATCATTCTTGATTATGTGCCATCAAGTCATGTTCAACTCCTAGCAGCCACACAGATAGATTTTCTCCTTGAGGACTGTCCCTAACCCGGCCTTTCAGTATTCCAATGGTGCAACCATCACCATTATAACCAGTGGTAGGATTCAAATAATTTAACAACTGGTTCTCTGCCCTAATGACTGGCTAGGTGGCCGTGGCCATGGGAGCCAGGCAGGGGTGGGTTCTACTTACCTTTACTACCAGTTCGCTTCGCTCATGTGCACACCTTGCTTCTGCACATGCGCAGATCGCTGATGATGACATCCAGGGCAGTGGGCTGAGCCTCCTGCCAGTTTTACTAGTGGTTCTTGCGAACTGGTCCAAACCAGGGGCAACCCACCACTGGAGCCAGGGAGGGTGACAGGCAGCACTTTGTCTCCTGCACCCCCCTGAAAGCAAAAATGGGCCACGGGGGCATCGCCCCCCCTGCACCCTGTTTTGGGCCTAGTAGGGCTCCCTGCTCTTAGCTGAGAGCCAAAATGGGTGCATGGGGACTCCTGGAAGGGGCATGGTGGGGAGGGCGGGGCCAGCCAGCAATTTAACAATTGGTTCGCCCAAACCAGCCCGAACCAGCTGAATCCCACCACTGATTACAACTGAATGGATTAACTTTCTGCTAGTCATCCTCTTCTTCTCTTTAAGTAGGTCAAAGTTATCTTTTCTGTACTCCAAAGTACAGGAGGGTAGAGTTACCCCATGTTGCTGCAGCTACTTGTGAATGCATGCGTGCTTAACTTTTTTTAAAAAAGTAAACAATTGTGACCAGCTCTTCTTAAAAGACTGATTGCATTTCCCTTTACTTAAACATTGTCTGTGACAGACTTCCTATTTTTCAGGCTCGGTTTCAGTCTTTGCAACCGGTTCTTTAAAGTTAGGTTTAACCTCCCTTGTCTCATTAGAATACTAAGCAGACATAAGCAGGTTTTTTTTTTCTTCTTTCCCTTTCTGATTTCTTGTATTACCATCTGAGCAAAGCAATTCCAATTATACCCAGGATGAGAAGCAATTTTGTCAGAAAGAGAAATGTAACATTTATAATAAATCTATTAGTTCCTACCACAATAAATTTGAATTTGAGTCTATTTTATTTAAGCCCAAATCCCAAACAAGAGCAAAGTAGTTGTACAGAATCGGCAGATCAAACTTGTATAACCATTTATGATTTACAATTACATTTCCTTATCTCCAGGAAACAGGCCTTGGGGTAAGCAAAATAAATAAACATTATCTGAACACATTTTGTAGTTCTCCTAAATCATTTGTTCATGTTTGCCTATTTCACTGGCCTTCTATTCTGGTAGAGAAACACCAGCTTTATCAAATATGTCCTTCTTCAGCATCCATCTTTCCTCAGCATTGTTTGATCTGTCATGCTAACCCTTTCCCATATTATCATGCACCCTATTTTATTTGTAAAAATGAAATTATCACCTTTTTCCAGATTATCACAGGTCCCTGGCAACAACAATTTCTACCATTCAGTTGATGATCATAAAATAGAGCTGGAAGGGTCCTTGGAGTTCTTGTAGTCCAAACCCTTGCCCAAGGAAGAAGTCTTTATATTATCCTGGGCAAATGGTTGTCTATTCTTTTATTGAAAATCCCCAGTGATGGATCACTGGAACAATTGTGGAAGGCAAATTGTTTCACTTATTAAGCATTCTTGCTGTCAGAAAAATTCTTCTTATTTTCAGTTTGGTTCTCCATCTGACCAGCTTCCAGCCATTGCTTCTTGGAAGAGTTAGGGCATAAAGAAAAGCACTTGAATGGCACACTATTAATTAGAATAGAATAGAATTTTTTATTGGCCAAGTGTGATTGGACACACAAGGAATTTGTCTTGGTGCATATGCTCTCAGTGTACATAAAAGAAAAGATATGTTCATCACGAATCATAAGGTACAACACTTAATGATAGTCATAGTCAAGGAGCGAGAATTGATCTCTTGCCAATGTGAGGACCCAGTTGTGGGGGCAATAAGCTGACTTTGTATAAATATACAAAAGGATGAAGGCTATTGCTGAGCACATTGTAAGCCACCCTGAGTCTCCGGAGAAGGGCGGCATATAAATCAAATAAAAAAAAAAGCTATTGGGGCATCTTGAACTGTGATATTTGCCCATATTCTACTGTATATGTGGCTATCACTAACCATATTCCCAAGCCTAAAGTACGGGGCTCTGAATAACAGAGTAAATTGTAGTAATTAAATGGCAATTTGCTATGGAATTGAAGAAAATGGTTTAGGAAAAAGAGCTGGAAACAGGTTCATCACTTTCTTATAGAAACCAGGGCTCAGTTTCCTAGAAATGCAGAAACTTGAGTCTGCAGAAGATAGAGTCATTTTTAAAAAATATTTTTATGTTATAAGAGTAAATCAAAAATTATAACAACAAAGGTATCAGAAACAAGATTGTTACTGATGTCAATAAAAACTGACAACAAACTCATAAAAGAAGAGGGAGGAGAAGAGAAATGCATTTAAAGAGAAATGTAATATCCAATTTTTTTTTTACTCCTACCATCATTCTTTCTTTTCAAAAGAGTATGTATACAACACGTAAAGGTCATCTGTAAGGAAAAAATTATTAATATTTTATTTATTTATTTATTTATTTATTTATTTATTTATTTATTTATTTATTTATTTATTTATTTATTTATTTATTTATTTATTAAATTTCTATACCACCCTACTCCTGGAGGACTCAGGGCAGTGAACAGCCAAGATAAAATACAGATAATACAAACATTAAAAATCCATTAAAATTATTAAAGATTTTGGCTGAAAAACAAATTTAAAACACCCAATTTATAAAACAAATCAAACGATTTAAACATTTAAAAGGGAGAGTTAGGCCAGGCCAGCCTGCTGAAATAAAAAAGTTTTGAGAGCACGACGAAACGTGCACAGATTTGGGATCCTCCGTATCTCTGGGAAGAGCTCGTTCCAGATGGTAGGTGCCCCCACAGAGAAGGCTCTCCCCCTGGGGGCAGCCAGTCGACACTGTTTGGCCGACGGCACCCTGAGAAGCCCCTCTCTATGGGAGTGTATTGGTCAATGGGAAGCTATTGGTAGCAGAAGACAGTCTCGTAAATAACCCGGTCCGATGCCATGGAGCGGTCTAAAGGTGGTAACCAAAACCTTGAAGTGCACCCAGGAGCCAGTGCAGCTCGTGCAGGAGGGGGGTCACATGGGAGCGCCACACTGCTCCCATAACCACCTGCACGGCCACATTCTGGACCAGCTGGAGCCTCCGGGTGCTCCTCAAGGGGAGCCCCATGTAGAGAGCATTGCAGTAGTCCAGGCGGGAAGTCACGAGAACATGAGTGACCGTAATTAACAAGTCCCGATCCAGAAAGGGATGCAACTGGCGAATCAGGTGGACCTGATAAAAAATCCCCCTGGCCATGGCCGTCAAGTGCTCTTCCAAAGACAGCTGTGAGTCCAGGAGGACACCCAAGTTGCGAGCCCTCTCCGTGGGGGCCAATGACTCACCCCCAATAGTCAGTGATGGCACCAACTGACTATATCGGGATGTCGGAAACCACAGCCACTCGGTCTTGGATGGGTTGAGCCTGAGTCTGTTTCTCCCCATCCAGATCCGCACGGCCTCCAAGCACTGGGACATCACTTCAAGGGCATCATTGGGGTGGTCCAGGGTGGAGATGTACAACTGAGTATCGTCAGCATACTGATGGTACTTCACCCTGAAACCACAGATGGTCTCACCCAGCGGATTCACATAAATGTTGAACAGAAGGGGCAAGAGGACCGACCCTTGTGGCACCCCACATACAAGGGGCTTCGGGGTCGACCTCTGCCCCCCTGTCAACACGGACTGCGACCGGTCAAAGAGAAAGGCGGAGAACCACCGTAGGATGGTGCCCCCCACCCCTAACTCCTCTAGCTGGTGCAGCATGATACCATGGTCCATGGTATCAAAAGCCGCTGAAAGGTCTAATAGGACTAGAACAGAGGAACAACCCCTGTCCCAAGCCCTCCAGAGATCATCAACCAACGCGACCAATGCCATTTCCGTGCTGTACCCAGGCCTGAAACCCGACTGGAACGGATCCAGATATGATGATTCATCCAGGTACTGAGGGAGCTGTCACGCTACCACACTCTCAACAACCTTCGCAACGAAGTGAAGGTTGGAGACTGGATGATAATTTGCCAACACTGCCGGGTCCAGGGAAGGCTTCTTGAGGAGATGCCTCACCACTGCCTCTTTCAAGGTGGCGGGGAAGACACCCTCACTCAGAGAAGCATTTATAATCCCCTGGAGCCAGCCTCGTGTAACCTCCCGAGAGACCAGCACCAGCCAGGAGGGACACGGGTCCAGTAAACATGTGGCTGCACTCAGTCTGCCCAGTATCCTGTCCATGTCTTCGGGCATCACAGAATCAAACTCTTCCCAGATAATACTCACAAGACCTGCCTCTGTCCTCCCCCCTGAATCTACCCAGTCAGAGTCCAGGTGTTTATTTTTATTTATTTATTTATTTATTTTTAAATTTATATACCACCCTTCTCCCTGAGGACTCAGGGCGGTGTACAGCCAGAATTAAAAAACATGAAATACAAATATTAAAAACAATTAAAATATATATAAATTTGGCCCAAAATTAAAAATACAAACCAATTAAAACATTTAAAATTTCTTCTTAAGCCAGCCCGGCTTGCTGGAAAAAGTGGGTTTTAAGGGCACGGCGGAAGGCACTAAGGTCTTGGATTCTCCTTATCTCTGGGGACAACTGATTCCAGAGGGTAGGTGCCCCCACAGAGAAGGCCCTCCCCCTGGGAGTCACCAGCATACATTGATTGGCTGATGGCACCCTGAGGAGGCCCTCTCTGTGGGAGCGCACGGGACGATGGGAGGTCATCGGTAGCAGCAGGCGGTCTCGAAGATAGCTAGGCCCAATGCCATGGAGCACTTTAAAGGTGATAATCAACACCTTGAAGCGCACCCGGAAGACCACTGGGAGCCAGTGCAGCTCGCACAGGAGCGGTGTTACATGGGAGCGCCATGCTGCTCCCATCACTACCCGTGCTGCTGCATTCTGGACCAGTTGGAGCCTCCGGGTGCTCTTCAAGGGGAGCCCCATGTAGAGAGCGTTGCAGTAGTCAAGGTGAGAGGTGACGAGGGCATGAGTGACTGTGCACAGGGAATCCCAATCAAGAAAGGGCCGCAACTATTCCCGAATCTGAGCGATTTTGTCATGCAGATACTGTACAAAATCCTCGGCTCTACCCTCCAAGGGGTCCTCCCGCTCTTCCTGGTGGAGCAGGGAGCGGGTCACCCTAAACAGGGCGGCCGGGCGCTTATCTGATGATGCAATAAGAGCGGCAAAATAGTTATACTTCGCCGCTTTTATCGCCACCAGGTAGGTCTTAATATGAGACCTTACCAGTGTTCGGTCAGATTCAGAATGGCTGGCCCTCCAACCGCTCTCCAGGCGTCTTTTCCGGCACTTCATCTCCCTCAGCTCCTCGGTGAACCAAGGAGCCAGGCGAGATCGGCACCGGGTCAGAGGCCGCAAAGGCACAACCCGATCCAAAGCTCCAGCAGCCGCCCTATCCCAGGCGGCTACCAGCTCCTCAGTCGAGCCGTGTGCCAGAGCCTCAGGAAATGGCCCAAGCTCCGTCTGGAACCTATCTGGATCCATCAGGCACCTGGGACGGAACCACCTCAATGGTTCCGCCTCCCTGTGGCAGGGTGCGGCGGTTCGAAGGTCAAAGCAAAGGAGGGAGTGATCCGACCATGACAAGGGCTCGATCACTATATCCCCTATCTCAAGATCACTCAACCACTGACCAGAGACAAAAACCAGGTCCAGCGTGTTTCCCCCCGTGTCAGTAGGGCCATGAACTAACTGGGTCAGGTCCATGGCCGTCATGGAAGCCATGAACTCCCGAGCCACCTCAGATGCCTCACCGGCGGATGGCAGGTTAAAATCCCCCATCATTTAATAGTAATGATGACCAAATGTGATTGAATTTTCTTTTATTGTAGAGTTTTCCAAAGCTCTTACTGTTAATTTTTCAGGCTGAACAACTTTCCACATTGAAATATCTCTGAAATACTTTACATGAGATGCACTTCAGATTTCCATTATTTTGCAATAATAAATCTAGTCACTAACAGTGAAACTGAAACAAATTAATTAAGAGTCTATATCTGGGTGCCTCTGGGTTCAAATGTGATATATAAAATTCCCATACTGATTACATATACTTAAATGTCTAGACAATATAGTAAATTAACTGAATGGTTTATTATAAAATATTGCCAAAAGATTTCCTAAAGTACTGGACATGGGCATCAAAGTTGGCAACATTTATCAATTTATTTCTGCAACCCCAAAAGGGTTGCAATTTATATAGCATCCTATAATACTTTATATAGCATCCTATAATAACAGCTTGCTGAGACAGACCAAGAAACCTTCTTAGTGTTTTAAAGAATTAAAATCAGATCAGAATCATGCTTATGCCCATTTTTCAGCAGGCACAGAGATATTCAACCTCTTGACAAGATGACTGCTTGGGATGGTGGGTTGGTCAATTGGTCAGGGATAAAATGTTCCTTTTTTGCTGGAGCTTTTGGTTATGCATAAAGTCCAAAGCTTTCACCTACAAAGTCTGCTAAACTGTGTAGCTGTATTAACATTATAACAAAAACAAAAAAAACCCAGAAAAATATATTTAGAGTATGTATGTGCATACACAGAGAGACAAGACACCAGAATTCAGGAAATCAGCCAAAGTAATATAATATTCTGATGTTTTAAATATATCCAGAGGCTTAAAATTAATGAGTCCCAAAACAATTAGGACAGATGCATGGGATCAGAGAAACTGGACTTTGTACTGATTGCTCTTTTTCAGAGTAAACATCTCACACTTTTGCCTCACCATACATTCAGAATCATGTGATAATTTGTAAACTAGATCATCTGTGGGTCTTTGAAAACATTCCCCCATCGCTATCACAGACTAGACAAAACTGTCAGCAATTAAAATATGTATATTGTATTTTCTTGTTGTTTCCAGGATGACAATATCATGAGATCTTTACAGCTTTTTGAAAATGTCATGTAACAGCAACTGAAGAGCAGTCTAGAAATCTAAGACTTTATATGTACTGAGATCCTGAAGAAAACAAGTCAAGATTTTTCTCCCCACCATCTTTTTTGATGAAAGCTTTTTACTACTTGGACAGACTCAGTGTATAAGGATTTTGTATGTTACTGCAAACTGAGCTGTGTCTCTGAATGCAACAAACTCAATCTTGCCTCCCTCAAGAGACACTGACTAGAATTTATTTCATTTAGAAGCATGCTAATAAAATCCGACCAGAGAGACCTGCTGCTTAAAGTTTAATAAATTATTGAAGTTTAAATTATTGAAACAATATTCAATATTCTATTAGCTAATCACAAAAAAAAAATCTGCTGCTTTGACTCTAGCAAGTTGGATTGCATATGGTAACACAGCATCAGTAGCTTCTTTAATCATCCGTTGTGTTTTTGTATCATCACATTGTGTTAACATTTTCTTTTGATGGTACTGGAAAAGTTTGTGCTACTTTTACAAGCTGACACAAATATAACATGGTAAATGGGGGTGGGGGTGAATTCATTTAGAACCTGTCTGGACAATTATTTATTTACATTTATTGCACAAATATTTATTGGGCAATAAATGTAGAGCAGTTACTAATTTATTGTACCAGATTCAGGCATTTGTTTACCCAAGAAAAGACTTTCCATTCAGCAAAACTGCATTTTCTTAGCTTTTAGACTGTTACTGGAAATATACATTTCTTTTCACCACTAACAAAATAGTTGCAATCTGGAATCTACCTGCAAAAGGGTATTTCCATGTATGCTAAAATTGTCACTTTTCAAGACAAAGATTTGACAAGCTGGTCCATTTCAAAACTGCCACTATAGCCTCTCCCTCTCACCCAGAGCAAATGTTCAAGCATGTTCAAGTGAAATTAATAACTTGGGGCTGGGCCTATGCAAGAGAAGGGTTACCAAAGGTGAAACTGAAAAGCATGTGTAGGTGTGTTTTTGACACATTTTGCTATCTGATTACTAAGTGCCAGCTGTTGTGGGAGTTTCGTCTGCGGGCTGAGTAAAATAGAGTCTGATGCAATGGAAAGAGGAAAGAATCAAGGACAGTCAATACCATAATCTACTGTATAGGTAAGCCTAGTGTTTTATTGCTTTTGACTTAAAAAAGTATTACTATAAAAGAAGACCGTGTGCTTTGAAATAATATTTAGAGGGATTGAAGCCAATTGTCTACCTGTCCCATTGTTTACCAAACCTGGTCATGCAGTTGCCTTAAGAGTTGAATTTTTTTTAAAAATGGTTCTTTAAAGACTGCTTAACATGTAGCAGAGAAGTGATACTCTCACAGGAATTCCAAAATATTTCCCTTGTACCTTTTCAAAGTATTTAATCACTCCCTTTTTTGCTGTCAAAAAGTCCAGTTTAGGTTTTTCCTCTATGCCTTCTGGTGATTATTCATATGAAACTGAGACTCACATAAAAACAGACTACAGTACACTTTTGGCAGAAAATGTCAGGAAAATATTTAGCTAAATAGGACAATGTTTTGCCTTATTGTTCCAATTGACCTAAAGGTATAGAACCAAGCTTCAAGCTTTTGAAATGTTTCAGGAGAATGAAATATCCAACTCTTCTAAATCATTGCTCAGTACAACATATAAGATATTATTTTATTTAACAAAACATTCACCAGTTTTTATGCCTTGTATTTAAGCTGAAATGTGCAGGCTCTTCTTTGTATATTGTGTACCTACAGTTTTCAAGCACAAAACCAGCCATACCAGCCTCTGTATGCTGAAACAAAGTCACTGCATAGTTCATAGTTTCATAGTTAAAGCAACTTAGATTGTGTTGCAGAATACAAAAGTGTTAAAATTCCAAGCTATCTTCAAGCAAACCTTGATTTCACTGGAACTGAAGGTTCCAGTTTTTAATACAAGGATATTAAGAGTCAGGATGAACAACTGCTGTTTGGAGATTTGGGGGTAGGGAGGTTGCATTGTTTCTAAAAAAAATTCTCACATCTTATTGATGTTTTTGCCCTTTTCAGATACAAATATTTAAAAATAAAAAGTCAACCTGTTATTTTGAGCAATTTTGTTAGCAGTTAACATGGCTGATGCTGAAAGACATGATGAAAGATAGATTGATGTTTTTAAAATGAAATTTGAGGTTTCAAAGTCCAAGACTACATTTAAAATTGTATGCAATATATATCATTCACATTATGACAATTTCAGTCAACTAAACCTAACCATGATATGCTGCACACTACTATGCTATTTTTTTTTTCAAATAGAAGTCCCATGAAATGCAAACAGAATGGTGTTTTAAGGTAACAATCCTAATGAAGTAGCTTTGAAGTAAATTCTACTGAAAGTATTAATGGAACTTACTTCCAAATAATCTTGGTTAAGGTTGAATTTACTGATTCAAATAGAATTGCTTTCAGCAGCAGCCACAGATTTAGCAATTAAAATCAGTACATCCAGTATATGCAGAAACCTCTAATTGAACTTATTGAGGGCTGTTTATTTGCCTAACACAGCCTTGTAATGAGACACATGGAGAAAGGAACTCAGAAAGAAGTCATTCTTGGAAATATATGAATGCGAAGGAATGTTTATATGACCCCAACACCTTCGTTCTACATTTGTACACCTCCATTTCCTTACCCACCTTAAGATATTGTTAGCATACTTTTGCTCTAGCAAAATAGTGTTTTATTTCAGATAAGTGAAACAATAGGCCTGATCTATGGTTAAGCTAGACAAGAGGTCAAGAGATAGGGAGACCTTCCAACCCAATTCTGTCCTGGAACTTCAGGTCTGTTCTCCACCAGTGGCAGATATACATTTCAGCCTGTCATTCCCAGAGGTTCCCAAGCCAATTTGGCAGGGAAAACATTATACACCAACAGAAAACTGTCTAATATGGGATTCACACCCTATGCTGCACCATGTTAGCCATCACCAATAAAAACTGTGGCCACTATTTTCCCACTCGTTCTCCTGAAAGTGAATAGAATCAGCTCTGGAACATAAAGTAGCAATTTTTAGCTGACCTTAAGAACTAACTGTGCTGGATTATAGCTGGATTATAGCTGGATTGTCATGCATATAAAATAAAATATTGAACATTTATAGTTAAGCTAAATAAGAATTAAAACTAAATTTGATTTCCTGGTTTAAGAAAAAATGTTCAGATTATACATTTTTAAATACACAGGAATGAAGTTATTTGATTTTTTTTTTCCCTGGGGAAAAAAATAACGAAGGGCTGCAACAAGTAGCTTTCCTTATATTGTTCTAACTTGTGACCATCATATTTTCAATAAGGTTTTAGCTGTATTTTTTACAACAGATTATGTATTATTGGCAAGGAAAATATATTTTAAAAATATCATTCATAGTTCTATATTTTATAAAACACATTAACTGTAAAGTCTTTATACAGAAAGTTGTAAACCTGATACTACTGTAACTGGGTTTGTAATGTAATGGGCATGTTCTCAGAAAACTTTTCGATGCCCTTTAGATATCTTGTAGAATATATTTGGAGGTTTTTATCCCCAGTGATTCTCCAGTTCCTAAGTGTCCCTCCTGTGTCTGGCTCAACTGCTTTTTAGTTCCAATATCCACTGTCAAACCTTGGAATTAGGGTCACCATTAAAGTACTGTAGGTATAGAGATATGTAACCTTCCAGATAGACTTATGTGGTTCCCCTCCAATGCAGGCACCATGGCCTTTGTGCAAACTGAAACCCCAGAGAGGGTTCCCATCTGCACCTCTCTCTCTTTGTCAATCAGTTGGCAGGATTTTCTTCTTTTTTCTAACAATTTAGCATATGAAACACTGACTGCTTAGTCCACGCTCTACACCTGGTCTACTATATAGCAGGAAAGAGACTTCAGATTGGGAAGATGGAATGGGGAGGAGAATTAAACTGAGTTTATGAGTCTTTGTAAAGATGGAATAGTCAAGCAAATAATTACAGATATAGGAAAAAGAGGTAAGGAAATTAAGAATATTTTTCCCAGCTTCAACCATTTAAGGGTTTGATGAAGATGAGTTAAACTAGTAAAATGATACCATCAGCATGAAGGAGTTAAGTAGATAATTTTACATGAAATTTAAACAGGTGTAACTTTTTGGAAGCAAAGTTTATACAAGCCTTTCCTCAAAATATGGGCTGAGGATGACAGAATTCGTAGCCAAAGAATTTATATATTAGACACACAGCTGACAAATTTTAGATAAGTTTAGCTGCTGCAATAAATTAAATATATATCTTGCAGAATTCATCTTTTGAAAGTAATGCTTCTGAATTCCTGTAGGAGAGTTCTTTGTCTAAAATCAAGAAAAGAAAGAGAAAAAAAGACAGAATTTCTTAGTACAACATAGTTCTCACAAATTCTGACGCACAATACAAACATTTGTTCAGACAGAGATGTTGAGAACCCCACTGGGGTTACTAGGGAGAGACAGATTCCAAATTTATCCTATTGCAGTCCCACTTTTTGTAAAACTTTACATTTATATAAATCAGCATATTTAATAAGAATGTGTATCAGATTCAGGTAAATTCTGAGTTGGATGTGATATCTTCATGCTCTGAAGTTCCATGAAGATCTCTTCAGTATGACCCAAACTAATTTGGTATTAAATTGCTTTCTATAAAGAGAGCAACTCTGCATATTAATGTTATCCAACCCTATCAAAACTAAGGATCCATCAATAAAATGAAATTATTTTTTTTAAAAAATAAGAGCCTTGGTAGTACAGTGGTCTAAAGCACCCTGTTATTAAGACCAGCTGCCTGCAATTACTGCAGGTTAGAATCTCGCCAGGCTCAAGGTTGACTCAGCCTTCCATCCTTTCTAAGGAGGTAAATTGAGGACCCAGTTGTGGGGCAATAAACTGACTTTGTATAAATATACAAAAGGATGAAGGCTATTGCTTAGCGCATTGTAAGCCGCCCTGAGTCTCCAGAGAAGGGCGGCATATAAATCAAATTAAAATAAAATAAAATAAAAGATGAAGATTAGTTCTAAATACCATATACTTATTTCCTTGACATTGGTAGGTTTTGTTCTTTTGAAAAGCCTAATGCACTTGCTTGCTATATCTAGTTTCATCACAAACTAAATTCTAGAACTGATCCTGAGGTTTTTGTAGGTTGGTCAGTGAGAAATTTTTGTCATACTAAAGCTTTGAGTCAAATCAGCAGCTGACTTTCAGATGACTTGGCCACCTTCATAATAGCTGCCTTATAGATTAAATTAGAGTAGTCTGAGTTTTTTAAAAAATAATAATAATTAAAACTAAAGGCTATCCACTAATGTAGTAAGATTAACGGATCTGGCCTGTAAAAAGTCCAGACAGCTACCAGATGGGAGTAGAAAGAGTTATCCTTGTTGCTATCTAATAGTCCTCCAAATCTAGTAGCCATTATGTAACAAATTCTTTGCATTATTTTGTCTGCCAACTTTTCAATCAATCTAGTATTTTTTGCTAAGTAGGTTGAGACCTACTGTACTGTGTGGGTTATAAATTAATCTGTTGATCTATTTTTAAATTTCTTTTTAGTGGGACAAAAAGCAAAGATATTGTTTCCTTTGACTTTCTCAAAAGTAAAAGTTTCCATAGTTGCATATATTTTGTGTCTCCTAATTTTCCATGGATTGCAGCTGTGCTACAAATACACATTAATGTGGGCTGAGCTATGAGGTTGGAAGCAGAAGACATGAGAATGAGACTGCAGATTGGGAAGGCGAAGTGGGGAGGAGAATTAAATTGAGGTTATGAGCCTTTGTAAAATTTACTTGAGAATAAATTTGAACTATGGGGAAGAGAGAAAGAGCCAGTGTGTAAAACACTTCCTCTTTTCTCCCAACAATGACATAATCTTCCTATTATTCATCTCTTGAATATCAGAAAAGCTCTACAGTTCCTTCCAATATTACTATGCTAACAAAAAGAAAAAAACATGAAATGAAAATCCACCCTCTAGAAGCCTAGTAGCTAGTTGTTCAGTGTTGTTCAAGGTCTTCTGCTGTAAGAAGGTATAACTTTTATAAAACAAGACATCTTGCAAGAGGAGAAGGTTAACATGGCATGATAAGACATTTTTCCTAGCCCAGTTGATTGGCAAAACTGGTGACCACAACAAGAATATAGAATATATCGTCTCTCTGCAGTGATGCTTAAACAGCTGCTAGCCAAAAATAACTAATGTTACTTTTCGGGGTCTTTATTAATGCATGTCATAAAAGGAGACTGAAGCCATTATCACTTTCTAACAATATTAAACTCTGTGATGATCCCAGAGTCCTTAATACATTCATTTCTTCTCTTTGTTGTTAATGGAGTTCTTATCCATGAACAAATCCATGACTGTAGCATGTATCCTGATTAATAAAGAAAGATAAATGCATAATTCATGATAGTATCATTTAGTATTAAAAAATAAGCTCATGTATCATGAAGCATGTGCTAACCCAGGTTATGTGCTACCTGAAAATTGATGAGATCAACTACCTGTAGAAAAGAACTAAGCATCCAGTTTACAACCTGGATTTAAAAAACTGTGTACTTTAATCTGAATTATACCCAGTATGAACATTTTGGAGCTCATAAGCATGTTCATTTTTCATATTTGTAATATGTATGACAACGTCTTGGTGACAATAATTGAAATTCTACACTCAACAAATTTTGCTTCATCCTGAATTTTACTTTCAATATATAGAAACTAACCTGGACAAGAGATTTAAGTTTTAAATGATCAGTGCTCTCCATTGTACAAAACTGCTCAGAACTGTAATTGTTTCGACAGTGTCTAAAATATTTGTCAGATCATTAGCTATGAGTTATTACAATTAAATCAGGAAATTCATTTTTTCCAGATGATGATTATATACATTATGGGCAACAGATTGATAAAAATAGAAATGATAAGAATAGTGATGCAAAAAATTGATGTGATTGCTGCTGTGGATGTTAGTTTTCCTGTTACTCATTTCATTTGCATGAGTAACCATGAATTATACTGATTGTAATGGATTGATAGAAGATATTTGCATTGTTCAGTTGGAATGGCAGATTAAAAGTATCTTGGAGATTTTCTTCATATTATCAGAAAACTTCCCCAGTGTGTTGACATTAGAAATGTGCAGTAGTGTTACAGCTTCCCTTCTTTGTGTGCAACTACCACCATTGCTTTTGAGCTCATCAGAAAAATTAACAAACATCCATGATAAGTAAAGCCATTCTATTGAAGCAGCAACATATAGTTCCACTTCCACAAATATTATGATCAAACAGCAATTTGTATAATATTTTGTTGAACATTTTCAAAGATTTTGGTTTTAATAATAAAAAATATAATATGTACAGAAGGTGATGTGACTGTCTTCTTTATGAGCATTCAATCTCAACTCTGCTTGAGGCAGAGAGACAAGGTTATAGCAAATTCTTCTAGGCAACGGGGAGTTAGTCACACAATGGGTCAACAAAGAAAAGAGCTATTGTTAATGTCTAATGACCTCATGCAGTTGAAAATTTACAAAGGCTAGGTAAGATGACAACTGAATTCATTGGTCAATGATTGGTGAGGAACAGGTTTGAAGATGGGACAGATATAAAAAGTGCATTACCCATAGTTACCTTCATAAGAGAAATTAACCCATACATTTACACAAAGCTTCTATTTCACTGTAATCCTCTATGTTCTTTCTTAGAAGCAACCCTCATTAAATTCAAAAGGCTTTGTGGTAATGGTCTTAATATTGTCACTTTCATAGTGGATGTGGCAGAGATCTTTACAAGGAAAGAGTGGGGAGCTGGCTAGTGACTAACTGAAAGCAATCTCTGGACTCTCCACATGTGTAAAGAACCTGGGAAAATTTATTCTATCAGCATTCAAAGTCATGATCTGAAAATAAAAATAGTTCTTTGAAGCTTCACCAGTCCAAACTAAGAACTCAAAATAGCAGTCAAAATAATGCCTAACCAAGGACATCATCTCTTCTGGATGAGCAGTTTGTTGTCCTGCGCTCTCACCAAGAGTCACAATAAACCTTCCAATCTCAGCTGTGGGGATATAAGCAGCTCCTTATAAGTCTTACTCCTTTCCTTCCACATGAGGAAGGCTTTCTAGTCTCAATAACTAGCTTTCTTTTCTACCTGGACAATATGTTGCAATGGGTGAATTCACTTATATAGGCCTGATAAGAATGATCTACTGATCTTCCTCTTCAGGTTTTTGTTTGTGATCTTCAAACCTGCCATCTCCAACAACTTTTTCCTCCAGCCCCTGCCACCTTCGTCAACAGAACAGGCTGGCACTGAATTTCCAGACACTCATACTTCTGCTGCTATGGCTTACAAGGAGCCTGGTGTTTTCCCTTCACCACAATGGAAATTATTGTCCTTAAATAGACCACATTGTGTGCAACTAAGCATCACCCCAGGTGACACTTCTCTTTCAGAGTAATCTTGTGCATGTTTACTTATAAACAATCCCCATTATATTCAGAGGACCTGCTTAATGGTAAGTGTTCTAAGACTGCCACTTTCATAGCAAAGGTATCATTCTCAAGTGGACCATATTGTGCAACTAAATATAACCCATCTCCTTCTGATTTAGAACAACGTTCACCGAATTAAGTCTGTTGTTTGATTGGATTAGATTTGAAAAATCTTTATTCCTGACCACAAGAGCAGGGGGAAAAGGTACCATACAAGAAACTTTATATGTAGAAGACTCCATTTGTCCACAGATGGGATCTCAGTGTTTGTTACAAAGAGAAAGAAAGAAGAATAAATATTAAAACATTTCAGCAAAAAAAAAAAGAATCCCATAAAAAAAAACTATTGTATTGTTAAATTACATTAAAGTGGGGAAATTATTTTAGATAGTTCTCCAGGTCATTTCCTGTGCAGATAGACAACTTGTATTTTCTGTACTATCAAGCAGAGATACTTCTATTTCTGGTATGGGGTGCAATTCAAGGTGTGGTTAATTCCTGACATGGCTTGGAACTGGAGTACCTGAGGGATCTCCTTTTCCCAAGCCTTTATACATCCAACTAGATCTAGCAGGATGGGCATGCTCCAGATCTCATCAGCCAAAGACTATCTGCTGGTGGGGGTCTAGAAGATGGGCTTTTTTCCACAGTGGCTCCTGATTTATGGAACATCATCCTTTTAGAGATTAGAACAGTGGTTCTCAACCTTCCTAATGCTGGGACCCTTTAATACAGTTCCTCATGTTGTGGTGACCCCCAACCATAAAATTATTTCTAAGACCATTGAAAATATGTGTTTTCCGATGGTCTTAGGCAACCCCTCTGAAAGGGTCGTTCGACCCCCAAAGGGGTCGCGACCCACAGGTTGAGAACCACTGGATTAGAATAACCCCAATCCTGGTAGCCTTTCAGAAGGCCCTAAAAACTTGATATGTTCCTGAACCTGGGATGATGAATATATCAAGAACCCCATTTCTATTGTCAAGAACTGTATTGCTAACTGGCCAAGTATCTTGGCTCCTAGGTACAGTATGTTTATTTTGGATGTTTCTATTCTTTTTATTGTTTTAAAATGTTTTTATTATTTTGATTGTTATATATATAAATTGTAAGATGCCCAGAGTCATTGACCCATTCAATAGAAATTGAATGAATGAATGAATGAATGAATGAATGAATGAATGAATGAATGAATCCTTTTTGTTAGTACTTTTAAAGGACTTCCTTTGGCAGAAATAATAAGTTCTAAAAGTCTTCCTATCCTTGCTTTTGAAATCCCCCCCTCCCAATATTTCTCCTTGCCAGACTATCTCAGATATATTCTTAGGTGCATGGCACATTCAAGATGTTACTGCAGACTTTCAATAATAGATGAATCACAGAGACTGTGAAGGACAGTTCAAATCGTTTAGCTTCCTTTCTGTTTTCTTTGGAAGCTGTGATTACATTCAGTGTGTTACAATACTGAATGTATTACAATTACAATACAATACAGTGTGTTTGGATACTGAATGGGTATCCAAAATTTTTGTTCCTGGTTTCTTAATATGACTCTGTTATCAACTGCACATCAATAAGCGTTCATTCACATTTGCAGAAAGATATTGTGTTTAATTTTATACCATATAGAGATTGGAAGGGTGTTTTTTTTTTCCCCTTTAAATTTAGGGATTCACAGAATGATAGGTTAGGATTTTACAAAGGGTACCAATGTTTGTAATTGCCTTCCTGTTCACTACAGATGAGATACGTTTCTAATTTTTTTTTAATTTTTAATAGTGGCATACAAACAACTACAAGTTCAACAGCAAAGCTACAGTAGGGATTATTCACTGAAATGCAAATCTACATATATTGGTGGCAGTGGTGAAATCTAAAATTTGTTACTACCGGTTCTGTGGGCATGGCTTGGTGTGGGGGGTAATGTGACTGGGTGGACATGGCCAATTTTTTTTTTTTTTTACTTTTAAAACCATTTTTTCTACAACCTCTTCGGCGAAGAGGTTGTAAAAAATGCTTTCAAAAGGCTCTGACGATCCCAGCTGAGTTGCCTGATCAGCAGAGACTTTTTTTCTTTTAAATGCCTCTGACAATCAGGCAACTCAGCTTGGATCATCAGAGGCATTTTTTTTCTTTTAAATGCCTCTGATGATCAGGCAACTCAGCTTGGATCATCAGAGGCATTTAAAAGAAAAAGAGGGTTTTTTCTTTTAAATACCTCTGACGATCCAAGCTGAGTTGCCTGATCGTCAGAGGCATTTAAAAGAAAAAAAGTCTATGCTGATCAGGCAACTCAGCTTGGATCATCAGAGGCATTTTTTTTCTTTTAAATGCCTCTGATGATCAGGCAACTCAGCTTGGATCATCAGAGGCATTTAAAAGAAAAAGAGGGTTTTTTCTTTTAAATACCTCTGACGATCCAAGCTGAGTTGCCTGATCGTCAGAGGCATTTAAAAGAAAAAAAGTCTATGCTGATCAGGCAACTCAGTTTGGATCGTCAGAGGCATTTAAAAGAAAAAAAAACCTTTTTTTCTTTTAAATGCCTCTGACAACCCAAGCTGAGTTGCCTGATTGTTAGAGGTATTTAAAAGGAAAAAAGTCTCTGCCAATTAGGCAACTCAGCTTGGATCATCAGAGGCATTTAAAAGGAAAAAAAAGGTTTTTTTTCTTTTAAAAGCCTTTGATGATCCCAGCTGAGCCGCGTGATCATCAGAGGCTTTTCTTTTTACTTTTAAAAGCATTTTTTTGGCCGAAGAGGTTGTAGAAATAATGCTTTTAAAAGTAAAAAGAAATGCCTCTGATGATTGTGCGGCTCAGCTGGGCATGGGGGTGGGGGGCCCAGGGATTTTTGCTACCGGTTCTCCGAACCATCCGCCTCCATCGCTACCAGATCGGGTGATCCGGTCCGAACCAGGAGCATTTCACCTCTGATTGGTGGTAAATAAACTAAACAAAATAATGGTAATTAATACATTTGGATTTAATAAACAATAGATATTTATTGCATTCCATTCTAATATATACCCATCCAATATTATCTAATCTTGAGAACAGTTAACAGATCTTTTTTGGACCTCTTCTTTCTAGCTGAGAATCTAAATTCAATTGAAATTGCCAGCACAAATTATATGTTTGATAGTTTGCAGAGTATAGCTCAGGAAAAGTTTGTTCTTAGTGGAGCCATAAACGTGAATGCCTTATTTAAAAAAAGAGTATCCATCACTGTCACAGTTTTTATATTCCACTTCAATTTTAGAATTGCCATCAAATGTAGTAACTGTCCTTCATGCTTTATTTGACCAATCACTATTAGGTTTCTCCAATCCAGCACCGGGGCCTCAAAAAATGTTGTTCAAATATCTGGTTGTAACATTTCCAGGTTATTACATATTTGTCCAGGTTATTACACAGAAATCCATTTAGTTACCAGCTGATTCATGGTGCTATGCCCTTCATATTGACAAGATATTTCTCAAGGTCAGTTTCACAATATTGTAGGCGTACTGCACTCTAATAGCAGATACACAAATGGAAAACTTTTAAATAACATGGATCTAAATTAAAAGAAATGAAACATGAAACAAAAAAGCACGGTAAAGGAGAAAATATCCAATGTACTATAACTATATTATTTTTTTAAAAAAAGAATAAAAGAAAAAAATCCATTTTAAACCTCCAATTTTGCAGATTACTGCCCTTCTCTTTTTTGACTCTGAAAATAAAGACATAGAAAGTAAGTATTTATGCTTATATACAATAGTAGCAGCAACTGCTAAACAAAAGAAGCGGAAGAAAAACAAGATTGGTACGCACCAGATTTGGTATCAGATTAATACTCAGAGCTTGTAAAAAATTCACAACAACAGATGCGTTTCTAAATGTGTTTTTTTTTCCTATTCTCCAAAAGCAAAACAAAATTGCTGGATAAAAAATATGTAAAAAAATATATAACTTTCTGTCTTGCAAATGTACCTGCAACCTCAAAGTCTTTTCTTAAATGTACTTGTAAAGAAAGATCTGGGTAACCCAATATTTTACTTAAATAATATTTCAAATTGGTAGTTTGTCTTGAAAGTGGTAAAAAGCAGTTTCTTGATGTCAGACTTCAAAAACTTTCTTCAGATTGTGTAAAATCTTTTGCCTTTTACTAGTATGAAATGCACTGAGCATATAACTAGAAATGTATCTTATATAGAGCAAGACAAGGTGCTAGATCAAAAAGATTCGCTGTAAAATTCATAATAAATATTTAAACCATTTCTTGCTTTTTCAGCCATCGACTTTCAGCTTTTTTATGATCAGTTCAAAAAACCTAAAGCATTGTCAATTCAAGGTACTGGTTATTATCTTTAAAACCCTACGTAGTACAGGGCCACGTTATTTGTGGACACTCCAGGTCCCATCCCTTAATGTTGCCATCTTGTAGGACTTAGGTACATGCATTTTCTATAGCAACCCCTGCCTTGTAGAACACTCTTCACTCTGGGATCAGGCCAGTCCCCTCCTCTTTAGACTTCTAGAAAAGCAGTAAAGGGGTGACTTTTTCCCAAGGGTCTAGGATAGAATAAGATTGGAGTTCAAGGATTGTGTCAATTGATGCATTGGATATAATTGTTTAGAAGTTTAATTTGTTTGCTTTTTTCCCTTTATTTTGTTGTATCTTCTTACTGTTTTTTTCCTTTTATTATTATTAGGAGACACCCCAAGTTGTATTCTACAAAATGGGCAGTCATATCAATCTTTTAAATAAATAAATATAGCTTTGCATCTATTCAGGTATTGGTAACTATGGATGTCCCTGGTGTATCAACTTCTGTGAAAATGCTGCAGTAGTTATATCACCAAGGCTGACGTTTATAATGTTGAAAATAGGAAAGAAGGCAGTGGTCCCTAAAGTATGCTAGAAAATGAGAGAAAGAAAATGATGCAGAGAGTGAACAAGCAAGCACAGGGACATTAGGAGAGGGAAAGGGAGAGAAAGACTGATGGATTTGTTGTGCATATGGGCGGTGATTGGGGGGACTAGTATGTTAATGTGGCTTGCTATTAAAATGGCTTAATATGCCGCTTGTTCAGTCATGTACATAGCTGACACGTGAATCCTGAAAAGCTCAAATCATAGTACTGCAAATCGTGACAGACAAAAGATTCCTCAAGCCTGCAATGCATCTTCTTTACTGGAGCTGACATAAGCCTATCTTCTTGCAAATTCTACCTACACAGAAATGTACTTCAAATTTACTTCACCTATCCATTGGAAGAGAAAGACTAGACAGACAAATCTGTCTGAGGCAGATGCCCCATGCCACAACTCAGCTTTGGAGCTGGCCTTGATTTATTTTAATTTATTTTTTAAAAAAACAACATGTGAAAACACAATGCAATGTTAGTCAGGGTGCTGCTCTATAACTTAGGAGGATCCATGGGATTTCATGAGTTTGAGTTTAGAGAAAACACTTTTATAACATTCCTTAGATTTGCTTTCCTTTGGTGCCACAGTGTGGTTACCGATTGCTTTCATTTAAAATAGAGGATTTCCCCAATATTATGTTGCAGAAACGATGCCAGATTTTCAATTTAATAATATAAATGTATATTCTAGTATGCATTTCTCTAGTCATGATAGAATGTCTTAGGCGCAACATCTAAAATGACTCTGCATTCATTTTAGTGCTGCTTAGTCATAGGGAATCATCTCAACAGTATGGGTTTTGCTAGCATCAGGATAGTTTCCTGTTTCTAGTACATGGCTCAAAATGAACTGGTTAAAATAAAGGTGCCTAAATAGCAGAAGGTTAATCTTTGTCAGATGATAAAGAGCTAAAGATGCAAATAATAATAATAAAAAAATAAATAAATAAAAAATATAGGTATCTCTACCCAAAAGGATTAGCATCATCAAAAGTGTCAGGAATAAGTTTCCATAAAATTTGCATCTTCCAATTTCTTTGATATTTATTTCTTACATAAAAATAATTATGTAATTAATAATTAATGCTATAATAATAAATAAATAAATAATGATATAATAATTTATAATTGTTTTTAATGATTTAGGAAGAGGAGAATTTAAATTCCATAGGCAAATAGATTTCTCTCTCTTTACATATAACTTCATTGAAAGTTTTAAAAACAAGAATAATACAAGCTATAATAGAATAAGAAGGAAAAAAGCAAAGAAAAAAAGGATCAGGAAAGCTAAATACAAAAAGAAAGAAAGAAGAAATAAATACAGGAAGGAAGGAAGGAAGGAAGGAAGGAAGGAAGGAAGGAAGGAAGGAAGGAAGGAAGGAAGGAAGGAAGGAAGGAGGAAAGAAAAATAGAAAAGAAATAAAACAGATATAAAGTGACCTGGTTTTATTTACAGCAGTTATAAGTATAATTGTAAATTTATCTCGCTAAAGTTTCAATGTGACTTCTTTTTATAATCTGTATTATCTAATCTTCAAAACCACAAGTCATAAATTTATTTTTTTTAATTTACTTTTCAAGAATTGGAAAAGAAATTTATAAAAAAGAAATAAAAATAAAGTAAATCAAAGAAAATAAAATAAGCCCCCTAGATCAACAACAGCCACTAAGATTGCTCAAAAAATAAAATGCTTACAGTATAGCAGTATGAATGCATGAGCTTCACTCCACTGGTCCTGCACACAAGCGAAAACAAAGGAATGCCAGTTACGAACTGCCCAGATGATGCTTGCTCACGTGATCCTGGGAAAGCAATCATTATTAGCGCTCACTGCTTCTGGTATACCATATGTCAGCCACATGATTGTGGAGGCCTTGCAAAGGCTGAAAATGGCCACCACTTCTGAAATGATAAATGTTAATCACATGATCATGGAGGTCTCACAGGGGTTGTCATTTCCGAATTAGTCACAAGTCTATTTTTGAAACACTGTTGTTACTTCGAACAGATACTAATTGGATGGTCATAAGTTGAGGACTATGTGTAGCCATACTGAAAATTACTAGAAAAGAAGAACATAAATCAGCTACAGTTTCAATCAGAAAATCAGCAGGAACCAATAAAGGCTTCCGAACCAGATACTTAGGTTAGATACAGTGCCATAGCCAGAACCAGCATTATGGAAGGAAATGCAGAACTTGTTTGCACGTGAAAATCAAATGTGGACTAAAGATGCAGATGTGATGACAAAGTCATTCCCAAGACTCCAATTTGAAGAACTCAGAAGAAGGATGGGATTTAAAAGAGAAGTATTTGTTGAATGAGGATGTTAGGCTACTATTATACGCTATCACATAAGTAACAAATAACACAAATATACTCTGTTTTATAATATATTGTTTGGTTTTGTCAGTATGTGGCAGTGTTTAAGGTTATTCTTGAAAAGGTCTCTGTGAGATGATGTCACATCTATTTCTTCTTCATATTGGGTAAAGATGAAACTGTCAGCCATGTTTGAAATATCGTCTTGACTGGAAAATGTCTGATTGAAACAGCATCTCCTGATGTCAAAATATTCTACTAACAAGTTGTTTAAACTTAATCAATAATGTTCTCTTATGCTATGGGCCATAGAGTTACTTCACAGATAGCAAGTAAATTAGACGGGGTTGTCTTCTAAACAAAAACCCAGTAAAATATTTGTTTCCCAACATTCTGGAATACATTATTCATCTATATTGTTATAATGCCTTGCCTGGGCTTGTAAGATTAGGAAAAAATTGTTTTAGTAGTGGTGTCAGTTGTATGCAAATATCCCTATTGTTCAGCACATTCAGTCTTCCTCTGTTTCATGCATGATGCTAATTTTGTTAAATAATGGTGAGAGAGTCTCTGACATCAAAAGGCACTTTTTGACAACAAGTTCTATTGAGGGAGATAATGGAGGAAGACAAATATTATTTACAAGTCTCTAGGGGATTTGCATGAATGCCACCAGTCTTTAAGACTGCTTTGGATAGATCTTGCCCAATTGAATCTAAGCGTCATACATCTCCTGCTCCTTGATTTCATCATTAGATACAAATTCTTCCATACTCTTAACAGGCAATGTCTCAATGAACAGAGCCTACAGATTTGAAACTTCAAGGGAATCCAATGAATTTATTCATCCGCCAATAAAATTCTCCATTGTTCAGAGCCCAAAGTTTTTTGGGTTCTTTGGGCTTGTCTTTAGTTGCCTTTTCTTATTCCACATACTAGTTAGTAAAACTTTAAAAAATGAACAGCTCTTGCCAGATTAAAAAAACACTTCACCTGTGTTAAAAGAGAAATGTTATAGTTTAACAGGAGGGAGAAAGAAGAAATTTCTAAATATAGAGAGCCATGCGTGAGCTGGTTGTGTCATTTTAGTATTTTGGTTTTTTTCCCCCAAAACTATTAAAAGATGAGTGCTTTTCATGCTGCAGTATCTATCAGAAGAAATGATGAATAATATTTATTAAAGAGAATAAAGAAAACAAAGAGAGAGAAGCAGGAAAGAGAGAGGGAAAAGAAGAAATCTGCTAATTTACATACTATTACCATGTTAAAGGGATTATACAGTATACATATGGGGGGAAATTTTCATGCCCATAACTATAATAAAAAAAGGACCAATAAGAGACTACCCACAGAACCATCAATAATATTTTTAAAGGAATCCAGTTTACTAGAGAAGAAAAAAACAACAACTTGCTACCCTTCCTGGAATCTTGATCAGCAGAGACCACAATGGCAAACTAGAAATGTAAGTCTACAGAAAAACCATCCATACTAACCAACTGCTCCACTACCAAAGCAACAATCTCCTCCCACAAGAGAAACTGTGTAAGGACTTTATTTAAATGAGACCAAACACACTGCAGCAACCCAGAACAGCAGAAAAAGGAAATGGAGCATCTATACAACACATTCCAACAAAACGGATACTCACACAACTTTATCAAAAAGTCCCTGACCATTCAACTCAATACAGTACAACCAACACAAATCCTAAAAAGAACTACACTGCCATACATCAAGAATATCTCAGAAACCACCAACAGACTACTACAATCACATGTATTACACAAGCCAACTAAAGCCCTTCAAAATATCTTAAGCAAACCAAAAGACCTAGCAACCCCAGAAGAAAGTCATCTACAACATACAATGTAAGAACTGCAACAACTACTACATAGGACAAACAGGCAGAATGCATCCATGAACACCAACTGGCAGACAGAAGACCTGACGAAAATTCTTTAATTTCACAACACATAAACAGATTTAACCATAGTTTCAATTGGGAAAATGTGACAATCCTAGACTAGGCCAAGTCCAAAAATGCCAGGGAATTTCTAGAAGCCTGGCACTCTGGCAAATCAGCCATCAATAGACACATAGACATTAACAATATCTATAGATTATGCAAAATAAACGATCGACCAGCCCTAAAGAGAAAAAGATTCCATCACCAGTGCTCAGCATTCAGATCAGCATAGATTAACTCCAAGGTTAACTTCAGACCAACAGTCAAGTAAGCAAGACTCCAATCAAGAACGGCCAAAGAGCCATCAGTAAACAGCCCAACCAAAGAATCTCTAAGAGCGCCCCCACCCACACAGACAGGCAAGACACCAGAATATAAACCGAGAGAAAACCCCACTCTTTACTAGCACTGCTGATGTTACCTAGTTAAGAGTAATGAAACATCTGCAACCCCTCATTTCCTGCCCCTGGTAGACAAAATGTTTTAATCTTTAAAACTGTCATAAACATTATGATGATTGTGAAAAGGCAGTTCAGAAGATTTCCATATAAGCATTACACAAACCACCAGAGGGGGATATAAACAAAAAAGATTAAATATACTAATGCTATAACAGTTCAAAATGATGTCTACTTAAACAGCTTTCATCCTTTTCACTGTTACACTTTAACAATATTAAATAAATCTGAAAAAAACCCATTAAGATTGCAAATCTGGGCATATTTATCCCAAAATTTCAAATACTGTAACATAGGAGACTTCTGACTTAAGTAAGAAAATGAAAAGAAAAATATCTAAACTAGTTTAAAACAATTCAATTTGATACTCTTCTCAATATACCTTTGTCCTTATAAACCGCGCTTCATATATTGCATTTTATTTCTTAACTTTTTCACTTCTTTGTCTTTAAGATTTTATTAACTCCATCTAGCCACATCTTTCTCATTCTTTCCTTTCCCCTCAACCCATTCATCCTTCTGTTACATATTTTTATGACTCAATTCTCACTCCTTCTCTCTACATGATAAAAATAGATCAGCATACTTTCATTGTGCTTTTGTATACAATTGACATTCATTTGGGGAGGGGGAGGGGGGAATTACTTTAAGTCAGAGTTGACTCCTGATGACTGCCTGGACTAGTCCCTATAGATTTCTTGGAAAGATTTCAGAAATGGTTTGTCATTTCCTGCTTCTGAGGTCTTAGAGAGAGAGACTGTTTCAAAGTCACCCAGTTGCTTTGTGTCTAAGGTGGGATTAGAATTTATAGTTCCCAGTTTCTAGTCTCATGCTTCAACCGCTATATCAAAGTGGCTCTCATTCAGTTATCTGCTTATTATTGAACCTCCTCTGTTTTTGTTTTAATATACCGTATTTTTTTGGACTATAAAACCCACTTCCCCCTCCCCAAAAAAGTTGGTGGAAATGTCTGTGCATTTTTTAGAGTGAATATTGCGGCGAAGGAAAGGGGGGTTGGTGCAGTGCCAATCAGCTGGTGATCGGCAGTGAATGGGCCATGGTGAACGGGCTGTAGCAGTGGTAAATGAGCCGTTGCAAATGGGTGGTGGCAAATGGGCCACAGTGAATGGACCATGGTGAACGGGCCGTGGAGGCAGAGGCAGGTTTTTTTTCTTGTTTTCCTCTTCAAAAGCTAAAAGCATCTTATAGTCGAAAGCATCTTATAGTCCAAAAAATACAGTACATATTTTTTACATCACTGCATTCATCCTACTTTTATGTTTCTCTGACATACTCAGTCCTCACTACCACATAACAAAGTTAACACCTATATTTTCATGAATTCCTCACAACTGAGCTATCACCTACTTGTCTGCCAACATTTGCATAGTCCAAAATTCTCCATTCATTTTCCTATTGCTAAAAAAAAGGGCGGGGGCACATTAATTCATCTATTTGTTCTACTTACCATTTAGGAATAGTCTTGCAATTGTTCACTCTTATTTCCTGTGAGATCGATACATTAATTTTCATATCCTCCCTCATTGTATGATGCAATCTATAAATTTTGCAATATGGGTTTATGGTTTTATATGGTTTTTAAAATTGTTCTTAAATTTCTGTATTATTTTGATACGTTTATATTGTTTTGTGAGTCGCACAGTGTCATATCTTGAGATGGGTATCTATTAAAAAATGGAAATAAACCAATAAAATACAAAGTAAATGAATGTCACACATGATTTTTTTGTAAAATGCACATTCTAATATATTATGAGTAGGAGGTTTTATTATCTGAAATAATTATATTACTTGAATGTAAGTTACATTAAATTTTACAGCAAAATTTATCAATGTAGAATGTGATATCTTGAACTCATTGTTCAGAAAATGTACAAGAGAATTCATCAGTCTTCAAGAATATTCAAATCCAGAAGCAATACTATGCTATTACATGTATCAAGTCACTGGGAGTATTTGCATAACACTAGAGGATTCTAGTGCCAAAAGAAGCTCACTGCAAGCTTAAAAGAACTCAGACTTTGTGCTGTGATCACCTAAAAATCTAAGCAGGAAGTCTACAAGTTAATATCTTTTTGAAGCTGCTCAAATCCTGAACAGTAACAAAGCCATGGAGAAATAATAATAATAATAATAATAATAATAATAATAATAATAATAATAATAATAATAATAATAATAATAATAATAATAATAATAATAATAATAATAATAATAATAATAATAATAATAATAATAATAATAATATTTATATACCGCCCTTCTCCCGAAGGACTCAGGGCAGTGTATAGCCAAGATTAAAAACATAAATATACAATATTATTATTATTATTATTATTATTATTATTATTATTATTATTATTATTATTATTATTATTATTATTAATTTTATTTCTATACCACCCTTCTCCCGAAGGCGGTGTATAGCCTAATTAAAAACACAAAGACAGACAAAATTTAAAAATAATTAAAATTATTAAATAATAGGCCCAATTTATAAAACCCCAAATTTAAAATCCCATTTAAACCAATTAAAATCTTTACATTGATAGCCCAGGCTGGCGGAACAACATGGTTTTGAGGGCACAGCGAAACACACGGAGATCAGAGATTTTACGAATTTCTGGGGGCAGATCATTCCAAAGGGCAGGGGCTCCCACAGAGAAGGGCCTCCCCCTGAATGTCACCAGCCGACATAATTTGGCCGATGGCACCCTGAGGAGACCCTCTCTGTGGGAGCGAACTGGCCAGTGGGAGGCTACTGGTGGCAGAAGACGGTCTCGAAGGTATACAGGTCCAATGCCATGGAGTGCTTTAAAGGTGGTAACCAACACCTTGAATCACACCCGGAAGACCACTGGGAGCAAGTGCAGCTCACGCAGGAGGGTGTCATGTGGGCACAATGAGTTCCGCCCATAACCACCCGCGCGGCCGCATTCTGGACAAGTTGGAGCCTCCGAGTGCTTTTCAAGGGGAGCCCCATGTAGAGAGGATTGCAGTAGTCCAGTTGGGAGGTGACAAGGGCATGAGTGACTGTGTGCAAGGGGTCGCGGTCCAGAAAGGGCCACAACTGGCGGATCAGGCGAACCTGATAAAAAGCCCCCCTGGCCACGGCCGTCATATGTTCTTTTAAAGACAGCCATGCGTCCAGGAGGACGCCCAGATTGTGGGCCCTCTCTGTGGGGGGTAAAGACTCACCCCCAATAGTCAGCAATGGCACCAGCTGACTATATCGCGATGCCGGGAACCACAGCCACTCGGTCTTGGAGGGGTTGAGTCTGAGCCTATTTCTCCCCATCCAGACCCGCACGGCCTCCAGGCAGCAAGACATCACATCAAGGGCATCGTTGCGGTGGTCTGGGGTGGAGATGTACAGCTGAGTATCATCAGCGTACAGATGGACTCTTACCCCAAAACCACGGATGATCTCACCCAGCGGCTTCACATAAATGTTGAACAGAAGGGGTTCCCTGCAGCACTCCCCATGCAAGGCGCCTCAAAGTCGACCTCTGCCCCCCTGTCAAGACGAACTGCGAGTGGTCAGAGAGGAAGGAGGAGAACCACCGCAATGGTTCCCCCTATTCCTAACCCCCTCAACCACTGCAGCATGATACCATCGTCAATGGTATCAAAAGCCGCTGAGAGATCTAACAGGACCAGGACAGAGGAGCAACCCCTGTCCCGATCCCTCCAGAGATCATCCACCAACGCGACCAATGCCGTTTCTGTGCTGTACCCCTGCCTGAAGCCCGACTGGTACGGGTCCAGATAGATAGCTTCATCCAGGTGCCCGGGCAGTTGTCGTGCCACCACACTCTCAACAACCTTCATCACAAAACAAAGGTTGGAGACTGGACGGTAGTTGGCTAATTCAGCCGGGTCCAGGGAAGGCTTCTTGAGGAGGGGCCTCACCACCACCTCTTTCAAGGCAGCGGGAAAGGCACCCTCACTCAGAGAAGCACTTATAATCCCCTGGAGCCAGCCTCGTGTAACCTCCCGGGAGGCCAGTACCAACCAGAAGGGACACAGGTCCAATTAACATGTGGCGGCACTAATCCTACCCAGAACCCTGTCTACATCCTCGGGAGCCACAGGATCAAACTCCTCCCAGATAATATTCTCAAGACCTACCCCTCATCTCCTCCCCTGGACTCACCCAGTCGGAGTCCAAGCCTTCCCAAATCCGAGCGACTTTATCATGCAGGAATTGCACAAAATCCTCAGCTCGACCCTGCAAGGGATCTTCCCGCACTCCCCCCCGAAGAAGGGAGTGGGTCACCCTAAACAAGGCAGCTGGGCGGTTCTCTGCAGATGTGATAAGAGGGGAAAAATAGTTGGATTTTGCCGCTTTTATTGCCACTAGGTAGGTCTTGATATAAGACCTCACCAGTGTCCGGTCGGAATTGGATTGACTAGTCCTCCTAATGTTCTCTAGGCGTCTTTTCCAACGCTTCAGCTCTCTCAGCTCCTCGGAGAACCAAGGAGCCAATTGAGGTCGGCATCGGGTCAGAGGCCACAAAGGCATGACGCGGTCCAAAGCCCCGGCAGCCGCCCTCTCCCAGGCGGCCACCAGGTCTTCAGTCAAGTCGTGTGCCAGGGTCTCAGGAAATGGCCCAAGCTCCGTCAGGAACCTTTCGGGATCCATCAGGCACCTGGGACGGAACCATTTAATCAGTTCCATCTCCCTGCGGTGGGGTGGAAACAGCAGGAAAGTCCAAGCGAAGAAGAGAATGATCTGTCCATGACAAGGGTTTAATGTCTAAATCCCCTCTACCAAGATCATTCAACCATTGACCAGAGATGAAAATCAAGTCCAGAGTGTGTCCCCCTTTGTGAGTGGGGCCCTGAACTAATTGGGTCAGGTCCATGGCCGCCATGGAAGTCATGAACCCCGAGCCACCTCTGACGCCTCACCTGCAGATGGCAGGTTGAAATCCCCCATGACAATAAGTCTGGGGGATTGCCGCCACCCCGGCAATAATGTCGAGCAGCTCGGGCAGGGTTGCTGCCACGTGGCAGGGAGCCAGGTACGTAGTCAGCAAACCCATCTGCCTCCCATGGCCCCACTTCATGAGGAGGGACTCACATTCGGCTATCTGAGGAACAGTGGTCTCCCTCGGACTAAGACTTGCCCTAATAATCGCCGCCACTCCTCCACCCCTCCCCTGAGCCCTTGGCTGGTGAAATGCACAGAAACCTGGTGGGCACATTTCAACAAGGGGAACCCCACGCCCTCGTGGCCCAACCAGGTCTCCGTAATACCTGCCAGGTCTGCACCTCCCTCCAAAATAAGATCACAAATGAGGGGGGCTTTGTTAACAACAGACCTGGCATTACATAACATCAGCCACAGACCCAGGGCCTGAGGCTCTGTGCAACCCAGGACCCGAGTCGCACATTGGGGGCCGGAGTGCGCAATCGCTCATAGACAGCATATGCACACTCCCGGAACATGATATGGTCCCCTGCGCCCATTGTATCTGCCCCTCCCACTCACTATTTCAATTGCACTGCCCTTCCCAAAACCTCGTTGTTCCCCAGACAAATTTCCTTCCGTGATCCCTCTGCTGTGCCCAAGCGACCCATCATCCCGCCCAATGGCTATAAGGACCCCCCCAGGTCCATCTCTACAACCCCCTCCCCTCCTCCCAGGTCTCCTTAAAATTTTCCTTAAAAATCCCAATAAAAAACCCCTCAACCCCCTCTTCGCTGCATGCCATCTCTCGGGGTTCCAAAGCCCATCATCAAGATAGGCCCTCAATGACGTGGAGGGCCAGGCCTGCGAGAGGGGGGGAGTCTCGCAGCACTAGTTTATCATATTTAAAATTAATTAAAATCATTAAATAGTTTTGGGCAAATTTTAAAACTCAATATTAAAACCCAATTTAAAATCATTCAGTTAGACAGCCCTGCCTGTCGGAACAGTAGAGTCTTGAGGGCACAGCGAAAGACCCGAAGGTCAGAGATGTTACGAATATCTGGGGGCAATTCATTCCAAAGGGCAGGAGCTCTGACAGAGAAGGCTCTCCTCCTGGGTGTCGCCAGCTGACATAACTTGGCCGACGGTACCCTGAGGAGTCCCTCTCTGTGGGAGCGGACTGGTTGGTGGGAGGCTATTAGTGGCAGAAGGCGGTCCCATAAATATCCTGGTCCTATGCCATGGAGCGCTTTAAAGGTGGTGACCAACACCTTGAATTGCACCCGGAAGACCATTGGGAGCCAGTGCAGCTCGCGCAGGAGAAGCTAACACCATAATCTGCAAGGTGTATACTGTGTTTGCACTCCTGCTTATGGAGGACTCAAATTATGCCTGCACCAAGTGCAAATTGATCATATTGCTAGAGAATAAAATGGAACATCTGGAGGCACATCTAGCCGCTCTGACACTCATCCATAAAAACCTCAAAAAGGCAGGAGATTATATTCAAACTAAATGAATCAAGGAAGAAAGAAGTACAAGGAAAAATTAAGCCCTAGAGGAAGAAGAATGGCTACATATCATTCAGAGGACAAAAAAAAAAAACACAAAGATTGTCCCTTCATGTGGAGTTGAACAATTAATTTCATATCCTCCTCATGGAAGAAAATATCTGGGCATCCGGAGTAGGGTCTTTATCAAGTGTTCCAGTGACAGGAAGAAAAGTAGTTTAGACTGTCACAAAGAGGAGGAGTCCACTGAGTTCCCTAAAGAGAAGGCATTGTACGGTGATGATTGGTGACTCACTTTCAGAGGAACAGAATCAGCAATTTGTAGACCAGACAACCTATCAGGGGAGGTATGTTGTCACCCAGGTGTAAAGATCAAAGACGCAACAGAGATGCTTACCCAAATAATTAAGCCCAGTGATTATTATCCCTTTCTCCTGCTTCATGTTGGGATGAACAATAGAACAATAAAGAGCCTTAGAAAGCATACCAAGGGACTATGAGCAGTTATTTGTGAAGGCAAAAGAGTTAGGAGCACAGGTGGTGTTTTCATTTGTGCTTCCAATGGAAGGTTATAACCCAATATGGGCACAAACGATTTTAAAGGTAAACCATTGGCTCAAGAGATGATACTGTTGAGAGAACTTTGGTTTCTGGACCATGTCTTACATTAGCTACAGGAAGGGCTTCTGACAAGGAATGGGCTGCATCTCACAGACCAGGGAGAATGTTGACTTGGCATCCATAGGTCTTCAAATTAATCTGGAGGGGAGTGAGATCAATTTTTAGGAGCAAAGCATATATCCCAAGTCAACAAATCAAACAATGAGGAAGGGAGTAGTAAGAAGTAAGGGGTACTCAGGCATGTAACAGGAGATACAGAAAGCAAATGCAGAGTTAGACATAAAGGGTTCAGATGCCTATATCCTAATGTTCAAAATATGGGGACCAAAGAGGGAGAATTTGAGGTTTCAATACATAAGGTATGATATTGTAGCTATTACTGACACTTGGTGACATGGAACCCATGATTGGAATATACTACTAGGATATACATTGTTCAAAGGAAACAGATCCAACAAAAGAGGGAGAGGAGTTGCAATGTATGTAAAGAACTGCTAGATCTCTGCAGAAATACACTGTCAAGTTCTGACATACCCAGAGCTGACATACACAATATCAAGGATCAAAGCATCTTGAAATTATTTGAATGAATTTTAGGGGGGGAGATAACAACATTGCTATAGGTGTGTAAACAGGCTACCCAACCAAGCTGAGGAAATGGATAACCTTTTCACAAAAGGATTAATTGAGGCATGCAGGAAACACACCAGTGTTGTAGTGGGGGGATTTTAGCTACTCTGACATCAACTGAGAAACAAACACTTCAGGGAGTGGGAGATTAAACAGGTTCCAGATGTGCCTAGTTAACAACTTTGTCTCCCAAAAGATACATGAGGGTACTAGAGGGTCAGCAATACTGGATTTAATGCTGGACCATATCACATTAGAATTTACCATGATGCAGACACATATAACTAAACAAAGTCAGACTACTGTTTAAACTTTAAGGGACTGGACTTTGAGATAATAAAGGCCCAAACAAAAAATCAGTACTACAGAGAAAGAAAAAAAGATTTCAAATGAGACCAGCATGTTTGCACAAAAAGCTCTCTAACAAACCGGGGGACACAAAGGACAAGTATTAAAAAATGGAAAGAGGTGCATACTGTACAGCTAGAGCAGAATGCAGCAAGTAGCCCAAATCTGCAAAGAGAGTCAGGAAGGCTAAGGCTCAGAATGAACTAAGACTTGCAACAAATGCCAAAAATAACAAAAAGGTTTATTTCAATATGTAAGGAGCAAGTCAAGGAAATGGTTGATCCACTAATGGGAGAAGGTGGCAAGAAGGTGAAAAAAAGCAAAACAGCTTAAGTCCTTCTTCGCATATGTCTTTACGTAAAAAGGAAAAAATAGCCCAAGACATTAAAAGCACCATAGAAGAAAGATTAGAAATGCACATCAAAGTAGGCAAGACATTGATAAGAGAACACCTATCTGCTTTGGACAAATTCAAATCTTTGAGACCAGATGGTTTACATCCTAAGGTATAAAAGATGTTGGCAGATGTGATCTCGGAACCACTGAATGAAATCTTTCAGAGCTCCTGGAACATGGGTGAATGCCAGAGGATTGTAAAAGAGCTGATGTGATTCCAATATTCAAAAAATGTGGGGGGGGGATGGATCTAGGAAACTAAAGATCAATCAGCTTGACAACAATACCTGGGAAAATTCTGGAAAAGTAATCAAATAATGGATTTGTGACCAACTGAAAATGAACAAGGCGATAATTGGAACCCAGCATAGGTTTTTATTACCTTCTTTGTTAAAGAGATTAGTAGATCAGGGAAATGCTGTGGATATAGTATACTTGGACTTCAATAAGGCATTTGACGAAGTAGACCACTTCTTGGTAAAATAGAACAATATGGATTAGACCACCACCAGATGGATTCACAGTTGGCTGACCAATCTCACTAAGCATAAAGTCCTAAATGGAGCTATATTTACATATAAAAAAGTATGCAATGAGGTATCCAATGTTTGGGCTGATGCTCTTCAACATCTTCATAAACAATTTGGATGAGGAAATAGAAGGGGAACTCATCAAATTTGCAGATAATACCAAGCTGGGTGGAATTGTCAACCATTTGGATGGTAGACTCAAGATTCAGAAGGATCTTAACAGATTTGAACATTGGATCCTATCCAACAAAATGAAGTTCTGTGGTGAGAAAAGTAACGTCCTGCTCTTAAGCAGGAAAAACCAAATAGAATAGGAAGTACCTGGCTCAACAGTAGTAATTGCAAGAGGGATCTAGGTGTCCTGGTGGATAACTGCCTAAATATGAGTCAGTAAATATGCCAAAAAAGCCAACACAGTTCTAGGCTGCATCAACAGAGGGATAGTATCAAAATCATTGGAAGTGATAGTACCATTTTATGCTGCATTAGTGAGATCACACTTGAAATATTGTGTCTAGTTCTGGTCTACCATAGAAAGAGAGCCGAGAAGAGCAACAAAGATCATAAATCATATGATGAATGGCTAAGGGAACTAAGTATGTTTAGCCTAATGATAGGAAGGCTCAGGGAAAACATGTTAGCAATCTTCCAATATTAGAACAACTATCACAATGAAGAGGCATTGAGTTATTCTCCGTAGCACTTGATGGCAAGATAAGAACGGTGGTTCTCCTCCTTTCTCTCAGACCGGTCGCAGTTCGTGTTGGCAGGGGGGCAGAGGTCGACCTCGAGGCCTCTCATTTGTGGAGTGCCTCAGGGGTCAGTCCTCTCGCCCCTTCTGTTCAACATTTATGTGAAGCCGCTGGGTGAGATCATCCGTGGCTTTGGGGTGAAGTACCATCAGTACACTGATGACACCCAGCTGTACATCTCCACCCTAGGCCACCCCAACAATGCCCTTGAAGTGATGTCCCAGTGCCTGGAGGCTGTGCGGATCTGGATGGGGAGGAACAGGCTCAAGCTCAACCCTTCCAAGACTGAGTGGCTGTGGTTCCCGGCATCCCGATATAGTCAGTTGACTCCATCACTGACTATCGGGGGCGAGTCTTTTGTTCCCGCGGAGAGGGTGCGCAATCTGGGAGTCCTCCTGGATATGCAGCTGTCCTTGGAAGAACATCTGACGGCTGTAGTCAGGGGGACCTTCTGTCAGGTTCGCCTGATTCGCCAGTTGCAGCCCTTTCTTGATCGGGATTCCCTGTGCACAGTCACTCACGCCCTCGTCACCTCGCGCCTGGACTACTGCAACGCTCTCTACATGGGGCTCCCCTTGAGGAGCACCCGGAGGCTCCAACTGGTCCAGAATGCAGCCGCGTGGGTAATCACGGGAGCTGCCTGGCGCTCCCACATAACACCATTCCTGTGTGAGCTGCACTGGCTCCCACTGGTCTTCCGGGTGCGCTTCAAGGTGTTGGTTACCACCTTTAAAGCGCTCCATGGCATAGGACCTAATTATCTTCGAAACCGCCTGCTGTTACCGATGACCTCCCACCGACCTGTGCGCTCCCACAGAGAGGCCTCCCATGGTCTTGTCGGTTCAGCTACTGGCTGCAGCAGCCCGGGAGGTCTTCCTGGTCGGGTTTTCATCGTGGCACAGATGGTACAACTTTTTACATAGCTGTCTATGTCTTTTCTCACGTGAGGCCACCAAAACTGTCTTCGTACTAAGTGCAGAGTCTTTAGGAAACCGAAATGCCCCGCTGGCTTAACATCGTGGCCCCTTTTGAGGACCAGGGTGCGTAGAGTCTTTGGGATATAGAGTTTCGTCCCTTTCCATGCTAGGTCATCCCTTTTTGTTAAGAGATGTTGATTGTCTCGGAACCAGGGGTCCGCCAATGTTTCCGCTTTGAGCCTTATCGTTAAGTCACTTGCTGGTTGGCCCTGCTGGTCGCGACACTGCCATCTGGTGACTACTTGACCCACCCTTTGGGCAGAGGGGATGATGGCATTCACTACCTGCTCTCACTCACTGTTATATTGGGGCATTTGGGAGAGGGCATCGGCCAGAAAGTTTTTCCCCCCTGGGATGTGCTTCAGCTCAAAGTTGAAACGATTGAAGTATTGGGCCCACCGGACTTGCCTGGGCGATAACTTCCGTGGGGTCCTGAGGGCCTCCAGATTCTTATGGTCAGTCCAAACTTTGAACAGTCTCTGGCCTCCTTCTAGCAGATATCGCCAGGTCAACAGCGCCCACCTCACTGCGAACGCTTCCTTTTTCCACGCCGCCCATCGTCTCTCATTCGAGGGCGGGGAGATGGTGCCTGGCCTAGGCTGCTCCGCCTTTGAAGACAGCCTGAGAACCTGACACTTGAATCAACTGCCCCCAGAGATGAGGAGAATCCAAGACCTCGGTGCCTTCCGCCGTGCCCTTAAAACTTTTTTTTTTCAGCAAGCCGGGCTGGCTTAATATATTTTTTAATTTTTAATTGGTTTGTTATTTTAAATTGTGGCCAAATTAATATATATCTTTTTAATTGTTTTTAATGTTTGTATTGTATGTTTTTTTATCTGGCTATACACCGCCCTGAGTCCCTCGGGAGAAGGTGCGGTATATAAATTCGAAAATAAAAAATAAAAATTTTTTTAAAAAAGAAGCCATGGGCGGAAGCTCATCAGAGGGAGATTCAACCCGGATATAAGGAGGATTAATCAATGGAACAGCTTGTTTCCCAGCTTGTTGTAGTTGGCCTATCGCTGGTGGTTTTCAAGAAAAGATTAGGCAACCATTTGTGCAGGACGCCATAAGAATTCCTGCCTTGGGCTAGAAGATCTCCAAGGTCCCTTCCAGACCCATGATTCTATGACTTGTATACAAAGTATATAATTTATATGTCATATTTAGGCAGGAACCATAATAATTTTATGTTATCTCAAGGAAGGGTCTCCATCCATGTTCTTCATATAGGAAAATGTTTACAGAGAGAATGTTTACAGGTAGGAGCCAATATTGTAAGGTTCCCCCCCACCACTTCTTAGGAACTGTTTTGTGGATCTAATACAAGTCATTACAACTGTCCATCATTGATGCCAGTAAATACATTGTTATTTTGCTGTTACTCGAAGTGTGTATGTCATCAGCTGCTTTGCATAGAATTCATGACATTTACCATCAGTTACTTTGCATGGAGACATTTTTAAATACTTGGACAACATCCTAGAAATGTTGATAAATGTTTAATCATCATACTATATATGATGTTTAAAAAAGATTAGCACCTTTTCTTTCTTTTTTTCCATCAAAAAGGAATTTAAACAATTGATGTGGTTGGCCGAATGTAAATGGCAGAGTTGGAAGGGACCTCGGTGGTCTTCCAATCCAACTCTCTGCTCAAGCAGAAAACCTTATACTATTCAAGTAAATAGGTTCAATCTCTTTTTAAAAACTTTCAGTGTTGGAGCACCCACAACTTCTGGAAGCAAGTCGTTCCACTGATTAATTGTTCTAACTATCAGGAAATATCTCCTTAGTTCTAGGTTGCTTCTCTCCTTCATTAGTTTCCATCTGTTGTTTCTTGTCCTGCCTTTAGGTGGACAATAGGATGACCCCCTCTTCTTTGTGGCAGCCCCTTAGATATTGGAACACTGCTACAATGTTACTCCTAGTCCTTCTTTTCATTAAACTACACACACAATTCTGCAACCATTCTTTATATGTTTTAGACACCAGTCCGCTGAACATCTTTGTTGCTCTTCTCTGCACTCTTTCTAACATCTTTTTTTATATTGTGGTAACCAAAATTGGTTGCAATATACCAAGTTTGGTCTCATCAAATCATTATGAAGTGGTACTAATGCTTCATGTGATCTTGAGTCTGTTCCTCTGTTAATTCAGCCTAGGACTGCATTGGCTTTTTTGATAGCTGCAGCACACTGCTGACTCAAATTTAAGTGGTTGTCTACTAGGACTTCTAGATCCCTCTCACAGTTACTACTATTGAACTAGGTACCATCTATTCTATATCTGTGCATTTTGTTTTTCTTGCCTAAATGTAGAACTTTATATTCTCACGATTGAATTTCATTTTGCTAGATAGGATCCAATGTTCAAGTTGGTGAGATACTTCTGTATCTTGAGCCTATCTATGTTGACTATTCCTGCCAGCTTGGTGTCATCTGAAAATTTGATGAGTTCCCTATCTATTCCCTTATCCAATTCATTGATGAAGATATTGAAGAGTACTCAGCCTAAGACAGAGCCTTGGGGTACCTCACTGCATACTTTCCTCCATGTAGATACAGTTCCACTAAGGACTACATATTTAGTGTGGTTGATCAACCAGTTACGAATCCATCTGATGGTGATGCTATCTAACCCATTTTTCTATCTTATCAAGTAGTAGGTTGTGGTCTATTAATCAAATGCCTTACTGAAGTCCAAATAAATTTTATCTACAGCATTTTGCTGGTCCACTAATTAGTCACTTGTCAAAAATGCAATAAGATTTGTCTAGCATGATCTGTTTTTGACAAACCCATGTTGGCTTCTGGTTGATTTTGTTTGCCTCTAGGCATTCACAGATTCATTGCTTGATTATCTTTCCAGGCATTGAAGAATATTACCAGGTATTGATGTCAGGCTAATAAGTATGTAGTTTCCTAGAGGCATTTAAAATAAGCAAACAAAAAGAAAACAATATTTAGATCTAGAGTGGAATGGCTTTTTTGAAAAATTTAGAAACAGCTGGAGATGATATTCATCTCTATCATCTATCTATCTATAGTATCCATCCATCCATCCATCCATCTATCTATCATGTACCTATCTACCAGTGGTGGGTTGCTCCCGGTTTGGTCCGGTTCTATAGAACCGGTAGTAAAACCGGCGGGAGGGTCTGCCCACCCATCACAACATCATCATGGGTGATCTGCGCATGCGCAGAAGCATGTGTGCTCCCGATGCGAACCGGTAGTAAAGATAAGTGAAACCCAACTCTGTTATCTACCTATTTATTCATTTACACCAAACTGATATAATCACAACCACAAGTACCCAGATCTTTAGCACTTTCTTAAAGGCCAGTAGAGTTGAGGCCAATCTGATCTCAGAGAGTCAGGTCTTCCAGAGGGCAAACAGTGTGACCCAAAAGGCAAGCTTCTGCCCTGAATAATGCTAGATGACATTTTTTCCATTGATGAATCTTGAAACATATCCCTCCCCACAAATCTAGTAGAATGAGCAGAGACTAAGAAAGAGAAAGAGAGGGAGGGACGGAGGGAGGGAGAGAGAGAGAGAAAGAGATGTTTCTTTAAATATCCTGGCACCATACCATGAAGGGCTTTAGCAAGGATAACCAGACCTTGATTTATACCTGGGAATCTCCTGGGATTCAATGCAGCTTGTGTAATAAAAGTGTAATATTTGTGATTCAAGATATTGTCATCATAGACTACATCATTGCATCTTGGATCAGTTGCAGCTTTCAGATGCTCTTCAAGGCAGCACATTGCAGCAATCCATTTAGGAGCTGACCAAGTAAGAGTGATCATGCACACTACCCCCTGGTCTAGGAAAGAGTGCAATTGGCACACAACATGAAGCTGTGCAGTAGTTCCCTGTCCATGGATGCCTGCTACTTCTTAAGAAGGATCCATGAATCCAGAAAGACTCCAAAATTGCACACTGGTTATGTCTACAATAGTGCAATCCCACTCAAAATTAAACATTAAAAAATGGTAAATCCATTGCCCCTATACTGGACATTGTTTAGAAGTATTCTTCATGCCAAATCGGCTGCAATTTTCCCACATATTTTGCTTTGTTTCCAAATTTCTTTGTTGATCCCTGTAAAGCCAAAGTCATGTTTCTCACTATAATCTGCTGGTCTCATTTGTTTTTAATTAGCCTCTATGCCGATTGATGGAGTATCATGACATAACCTAGATCCCATATCCTTCCATTTTGAGCAACAACTTCTGTTGCTAGCCATATTAGAATAAGTAATTATCAATAATTACTTAGAAAGTCAACATACTGGCATTTAACTCATTTGTTTCTTCTGCCTCAGACACATTTCAGTCCAAGATTCAGACAACATACAAAAGTCACAAGACTGATTTGTTTCAGGTCTGTTACACTTCTTGAAGCTCTCACTCTCCTTTTATAGGAGACAATCTATCCTACGTTACATTTTTTTCCACAGTACACAATGGAACTCACTTTTGTGAAATGGAGTATTAAAAACTTTCTTCATCTACGAATGTAATAATAATAAAACTGCCGACATTGCAACAACAAAACTGTTTCACATTTAATATGTGAATGCAGCAAAATTGCACAAACTGATTATAAAGCTAGACACGATCGAGTTTCTAAATTAATCCACTGGTCATTATGTAAAAAATACAATTTACCTGTATCCGAAAAGTCATGGGAACATAAAGTGGAAAAAGTTTTAGAAAATGAGAAGGTGAAGATCTTGTGGGACTTTCGAATGAAGACGGATCTTCACTTGGAACACAACACGCCAGATATCACAGCTGTCGAAAACCAAAACGTACAATTTATTGACATCGCGGTACTAGGAGACACCAGAGTCGAAGAAAAAAAACTGGAAAAAATCATGAAATATTGTGACCTGGCCATAGAAACTACATGATTATGGATGAAACATGTCAAAGTGATACCTATTGTCATCGGGGCACTTGGTACCATGTCCAAGAATTTCACAAAACACTTCAAGAAATTGCAGCTTCCTGCAATAACACCAGTGGAACTGGAAAAAACTGTGCTACTCGGAACATTATATATTTTAAGAAGATACTTGGTTGATACTTAGGACGCTGGCAGCAACCCATATCAACCATTAGCACCAGGCAATGGTATTTGTGACACATTTTTAAATGTCCAGTTGACTGAGTTTAATTTTTAATGAATAAAAGATGATAATAATAATAATAATAATAATAATAATAATAATAATAATAATAATAATTCATCAATTCACAGTGCTGTTTGCTGTTCATTTTCTTTTTCATAACAGCCAACTTCTCTCAAGTGCAATGGATTTTTTTTTGTTGAAAATGTTCCCATTGGCCTTCCACATTTCCAACAAGCTTCTGGTGATGACTTCAAAGCATCCATTTTTATTTATTTATTTATTTTATTTATTTATTTATTTATTTATTTATTTTATTTGTTTTAATTTGTATACCGCCCTTCTCCAACAGGACTCAGGGCGGTGAACAGCCAGAATAAAACAGAACATACAAAATTTAAAAACAGTTTAAAAATAATTAAATATTATTTAAATATTTATTTAAATTTATTTATTAAATAAAAATAAATATTTTTATTTTGTTTTATTGATTCATTTTTAACAATGACAATAAATAACTGTAAATCTGTAAATCTGATTACAGATCTATAAATACTGTAAATCTGATGGCAAAATTTTAGCTATATGCTGACTCTGTGGTTTGACAAACTAGTAATACTTGTCTTCACTAGTTTTATCAATCTAGAACAGTGATTCTCAGCCTGTGGTCCTTGGGTCTCTTGGGGCGGCAATATTATCACAGGGGGTCCATGAAGGCTTGAAGAAATGTTATGATTTAAATCTTAAGTCTTTTTTATTAAACATTTTATTAGGTTATAAGATGATACAAAATACAAAAGTAAATAGGACAACAGTGGGGAGAAAGAGGGGAAAGAGAAGTGAAGAAGGGATGGGAAAAAGGAAGAAAATATTGACATCTGACTCCTTCTGTTGCAACAAAATAAAGCATTAACATCAAACCACAACTTTTTGCTTTTTCATAGTAATATAAACTAGCCATTTCTATAAACATCTATCAATCTAATTGGTAAAACTCAAATCAAAGTTTAATTTTGTCCACCTCAAACACAAAGTTCAGAAGCAGTTTCCATATGGCTTATATTGTTTTCTTTAATCAAAATGGTCAATTTGGCCATTTCTGCCAACTCCATCAGCTTCTGCAGCCATTCATCCATAGTGGGAATCGAAATGTCCTTCCGTTTTTGTGCGTACAGTAGTCTTGCTGCTGTCAACATATATATGCATATATATGGTCAAAGTTCCATTTTTTTTCTCCAAGTCTTTTTCCATGAACCCCAAACCTTTGTTTTAATAATTTTCTGTATTAAAATATGAATCTTACTCCAAAATTTCTTTGCTTTTTCACATGTCCACCATAAATGATAAAAAGTCCCTTCTTTACTTTTACACTTCCAACATTCATTTGAAATACCTTTATACATTCTAGATAACTTATCTGGTGTTAAATACCAGCGATACATCATCTTATAAAAATTTTCTTTTAAATTATACTTTAGTGTAAATTTTAAATCCTTCATCCACATATTTTCCCATTGTTCAAGCATCACATTATATCCAAAATTCTTTGCCCACTGAATCATACAATGTTTCACGTGTTCACTTTCCAAATTCAATATCAATAACAATAAAATCAATAAGATTTTATAAATCTTACTAATAATATGTTCATCACTATCACACAGTAAGATTTCCAATTCATTTTTAATGAAATCAAACCCGAAACTCTTTTTATCTAATTTAAATCTTTCTTTCAGTTGATATGTAAACCAATGGCAAACATAACTTTTTGATTCAAGTTCTTCCCTCGACTTTAGTGTAGGGTCACCAGAGTTGAAAGATAGTATTTTACCATATGTCCAGCAGTCTGGCTTCACCACCATTAATTTTCTTTAAAAAAAGGTTCCTGGGGGGACACCCAAAGAGGCAATTTCGTAGAAAACCTTGTTTTATATTTATTCCAAACTCTTAGCATGGCACGTCTAGCAAAGTGATTATTAAAATCAACATTAGCTTTAGTTTTATTGTACTATAAATTTATTTATAACTATTTATTTATAAATAAATATTTATAAATATTTATTTATTTATAAATTCATTTATAAATAGAGCATACAAAACATTTGCTAGACCAATTCTCGAATACAGCTCATCTGTCTGGAACCTGCACTGCATATCAGACATTAATACAATTGAGAGTCCAGAGATATTTCCCGAGAAGAGTCCTCCACTCCTCTGCTCACAACAGAATACCTTAGGCCACCAGACTTGAAATTTTGGGTTTATACAACGTAGAACTATGCTGCCTTCGGTCTGGCCTAAGAGTAATACATAAAATTATCTGCTACAATGTCCTACCTGTCAATGACTACTTCAGCTTCAACCACAACAATACACAAGCACACAATAGATACAAACTTAAGGTAAACCTCTCCAAACTCGATTTCAGAAAATATGACTTCAGCAACAGAACGGTCAATGCCTGGAATGCACTACCTGACTCTGTGGTTTCTTCCCCAAACCCCCACAACTTTAACCTTAGACTGTCTACTGTTGTCCTCACCCCATTCCTAAGAGGTCTTTAAGGGGCATGTATAAGCATATATATATATATATATGAAAAAGCAGACATTCTGCGAACTCCGGAACTTTAAGATTTTAAAATTTTAAAAGAATTAAAATTTTATTTTACTAAGTTTTCGTCAGCCATCTGCTGACATCGTCAGAGTATTAAACTACCATTACAACCTGGCTGACCACGAGGTCACAGACAAGGCAATGAATCGCAATAACTGACAGGCTAACATCACACACCCCCCACTGATAAGCAAGCTAGGAGGGAGGAAACAGTAGGAATCAAGCCTCCATCATCCAGCATGACGACAGAAAAAACAACACAGCTGATTACAAGTGGGAGACGGCTGGAAGGGCCTATTACACACGCAAGGACTAAATTGATTAATGGCATATAAAGGCAGAGATGTCTGTAATGGTAGTTTAATACTTTGACGATGTCAGCAGATGGCTGACGAAAGCTATATATATATATATATATATATCTTCTCCCATGTAAAATTGGAAGTGTCTTGGCGACGTTTCGACGAAGTCTCATTCGTCATCTTCAGGCTGGTGTTCTCGGCTTCATGCTTCCAGGAGCAAGGTATCCACAGGACATGATATTGATTTTAAAAAGACCAGAACTATCGCCAAAACTGAACACTTTAACAACAGAATAATCAGAGAAGCCATCGAGATAGAAAAACGCCCACACAGCATGAACAAACGAGACGATACCTCCCGCCTACCAGCCATTTGGAAACCCGCCCTTATTGACAAACGAGTCCCTAACATGACGAATGACACCAGACCCACACTCACGAGAGCCACACAGGATGTCACCACCACACATCCACGCAGAAAGCAGACTCAAACCCACACTGATAATGAGCCATGACCAAGGACCAGAAGCCAGACCGCAGCTGCATCATTAGCCACTTTAAACCCCTCCAATCCATACATGAAGCAGACTGACACCCACCATGAAGAGCTCGCACGGCCACAAACACGAAGCCAAACAACAACAACACAGCTCACCAGCTCAAATCCCCCTGCAACTCAGACTAAGCTGAGCACAACCAAGCCCCCACCCAAACAGAACACACCCCCAGCCAATCAGAGCACAACCAACCCCCCATCCAATCAGAGCACAGCCAAGCCCCTAACCAATCAGAACACACCTCCACCCAATCAGAACACGGCCAAGTTCCCACCCAATCAGCTCACACCCCCACTAGCAGTTAAAAGGAAGAGACAGCTGCGATCTCACATTGCTCCTGGAAGCACGAAGCCGAGAACACCAGCCTGAAGATGACGAATGAGACTTCATCAAAACGTCGCCAAGACACTTCCAATTTTACATGGGAGAAGACCCGAATAACCAAAGACCTACATATATATATATGTATGTATGTATACGTATGTATATATATATATATATACATACACAACATGGATAACTGTGCCAGCCAAACCCTAATTCATGCCTTGCGCACGGTCACTCACACCCTTGTCACCTCCCGGCTGGACTATTGTAATGCTCTCTACGTGGGGCTCCCCTTGAAGAGCTTGGAGGCTCCAACTGGTCCAGAATGCGGCCGCGCAGGTGGTTATGGGCGCAACTCGTTGTGCCCACGTGACACCTCTCCTGCATGAGCTGCACTGGCTCCCAGTGGTCTTCCGGGTGCGATTCAAGGTGTTGGTCACCACCTTTAAAGCGCTCCATGGCATAGGACCCAGGTACCTTCGAAACCGACTTCTGCCACCAATAGCCTCCCACCGACCAATTCGCTCCCACAGAGAGGGTCTCCTCAGGGTGCCATCGGCCAAGTTATGTCAGCTGGCGACACCCAGGGGGAGGGCCTTCTCTGTGGGAGCCCCAGCCCTGTGGAATGAACTGCCCCCAGAAGTGCGTAAGATCTCCGACCTCCGGGTATTTCCCTGTGCACTCAAGACCCTGTTATTCCGCCAGGCCGGGCTATCAACATAATAATTTTAAATTGGGTGTTTTAAATTTCTGGGGTTTTAAATTGAGCCGAATTATTTAATAATTTTAAATAATTTTAATTGATGTTTGTCTTGTGCTTTTAATAGGCTGTACATCACCCTGAGTCCTTCGGGAGAAGGGCGGTATAGAAATAAAATTATTCTATTCTATTCTATTCTATTCTATTCTATTCTATTCTATTCTATTCTATTCTATTCTATTCTAATTGAAGTAACCTCTTGTTCTGTAGGTTCACCCACTCATTTAACCAGGCCAGACAGCATGCCTCAAAATACAATTTCAGATTTGGTAAACCCAAACCCCCTCTTTCCTTAGCATCTTGTAATAGTTTCTTTTCCCTTGCCATATAAACTTGGAAATATCCTTCTGCCATTGTTTAAATGGATTATATTTTTAATTCCAGATTTAAATCTTAAACCTTGGGTCTGTGGCCATGGTCCATGGCCACAAAACGTATTTAAAGGAGGGCTGTGGTAAAAAAAAAAAAAGAGAGAGAGAGAGAGATTGAGAAAGATTGATATAGAAGATGTTCTGAGGTGATTGTTTATTTGATTTGTTTGGCCATCTCTGGATATCTAGCACATTATCAATGCTACACAGGAATTCAGCTTTTCTGCTGGCACCAGATATTCATTTACAAGAAACCATAAGAGATGAATTAACGATGTTTATTATAAATCAGCTTGGATTCAGATTTGATCTGGAACCAAAAGGAAGGTAAGACATTTCAAGAAATATATCCCTAACTTATAGCATAATAATAAGGATGTTCAACTTCTGATAAATGCCAACCACCTTACAAGACTGAACTAAGCAGCTCTGATTATTCTTGGGTGTTATTTGTTGATCTTATCCTGAGCAAATAATAAATAGTCATACTTTTGGATCTGCGATGAAATTAACCTTTCATTTAAACATGTTTATACAGTGTTCTACATGATTTCATAATATAGAAGAGGTTAGCACATGTATTAACACAATTTTGAGACAATATGCTCAAAACCTTATATGTCTTGTTTGTAAAAGATAATGTCATGGATGCTCAGTATATTATAGACATGTGCAGTGTAATCTGAAGAATTCACAGCAGAACTAAAAAAACCTCTCTCATCTGCTACCTATATCTCTCTTCACATAGGCAACTCTTAGCCTGTGATCCAACATTTTTAGACCTAAATGAAATGGCTCATCCATGCCCTTTTCTATCTGGTTTTAAGGTGGCCTTAGAAAATTGAGGATGACTGGTTAAAGGACTTCCAGTGCAATTTATCTATGTTTTCAGAGAGACCCATGAAAAAATATGCAAAAAGCATCTGTCAGGTGTGCCTCTGTTCAAAACCCAAAAAAGAAAACCCTTGACTCTATGTTTGTAGAGAAGAAGTACTTTTACTGAGTTTGAAATGATAGCAACGAAAGAAAAGCAGAAGCTGACCCAAAAGGTGCGAAAGTTACAAATTAAAAGTTTCTCTAAATCTCCCTCCCCCCCCCCGCCCCAGGGACCCAGGCTGAATGTAAAATCCCTATTCCATATGGTGTCATGTGGGGCACATCTTCAGGTGTTTTGCCCATCTGGTATGCTGAGACGGTTGACCTTGACTGGGTATAAACAAGTCCATTCAGCTGCGCAGTAGATCATGCGAGCATCCCTCCCTTTTGGTTCACAAACAGGCCATCTTCACTCCAGCTCACTTCCCCACCCAAATGCCAATCTTCCCCCCTCCCCATTACTATGTCAGCCAATAGCAAGCAAGCATCAAAGAGGCTGACAGCGTCATATTAGAGACATTGCAAATCAGGGGTGAAATGCTCCTGATTCAGACCGGTAGTGATCCTGGAGGGTGGTTTGGAGAATTGTTAGTTAGCGATCCTGATGCGAGGTTCCGCCCACCCGCCCGGTTGTCGGTTTTAGCCAGGAAGTAATGTTTTGTACCTTCTGCACATGCAGCTGTGCTGCGAGATCATCAGAGCCTTTTTAAAAAAAATTTAAGCATTTTTTTATTACCTATTCACCCGAGCCGGTAGTAAAAAAACACTTTCCAAAGATAAAAAAATGCTCTGAGGATCACAGCTGTGGTGCACGATCGTCGGAACCTTTTTTTTTACGGGGGTGGGGTGGGGGTCCGTTTTTGCCAAAAATGGAGGGTGTGTAGGCAAAAAACAGGGATGGGTGGATTTTTGCTCCCAGCAGGCTTCCCTGAAGATCTTATAGCCCCATCCAAGATCTTCCCGGAGACCGACCGCAGGCTTTTTGCTGCCGGGACTCTCTTTCTTTCTTTCCTTTTTTCCTTCCTTCCTTCCTTCCTTCCTTCCTTCCTTCCCTCTCTTCCTTTCTTCTTTCCCTCCCTCCCTTCCTTCCTCCCTTCCTTCCCTGAAGCCTGCTAGGCCAAAAACGGGGGATGTAGACAAAAAATGGGAGGTGGGGGTGCGTTTTTGAAAGAGAGAGAGAGAGGGAGGGAGGGAGGGAGGGAGGGAGGGAGGGAGGGAGGGAAAGAAAGAAAGGAAGGAAGGAAGGAAGGAAGGAAGGAAGGAAGGATGGAAGGAGGGAGAGAGGGGGAAGGGAGGGAGGGAGGGAGGGAGGGAGGGAAGGAAGGAAGGAAGGAAGGAAGGAAGGAAGGAAGGAAGGAAGGAAAGAAAGAAAAAGGAGAGGAAGGAAGGACTACAAACCTGGCACTAGACGCAGCTTCAGAGGATAATCCAGGGCTGGAAGGGCTCAGGAGGTCATTTAGTCCAACCCTGCTCCGGCAGGACATTCTTAGTGAGTTTCTGTCTTTTGATCCCCCAGTCACATGGTCACATAGCCACGCCCACCCAGTCATATGACCCTCTCACCAAGCCATGGCCACCAAGCCATGCCCACAGAACCAGTAGGAAAGAAATTTAGATTTCACCACTGATGCAAACAATTTTATTTCAATGTAAACTTTTAAAAAAAGCTGTCAAGTCTGATGAATCAAATTCACAAAAATAAGAAATGGGGGAAAAAATTAACTTGGAAGATTTGCCATTCACCTAATCACAGTGGTACGTATGCTTTATTTCCACTGCCTGTTTCGTGAGACGCCAGTTAACTTCTTATTCTTCTTATTGCTGCATTTTTTTTTTATTTATAAGAGCTATGAATAGAAGTGTTACTCATGATTTGGTTTGCTTTAACTGTGACACTACAAAGCCAGTGAAATTTGTCTGACATTGGTAGTCAGATAAAGTTGGGAACAATGCTTCTTGACCTCAGTCTGGCTTCTTACAGTTAAGAAAACTGAAGGAAAAGTAACAAAACTATCATTGGCAAAACTTTTAACAGCTCCTCTCCAAATAACAAAAGATCTCCTGCTTTATACCATTGGGGTGGAAGAAAACTGGGAAGCTCTTCAGTTCAGACTTGATCTTTTGTGCTTTGAATCCCCTAATATGCATCATCATCAAAGGAGGCAGGTGTCTAGTTTGAACACAACAAACAAGCTGCTAGTATAATAACTCCTGAGATAAAGCCTTAAGCACTTTCTCTTTTAGTCTTACGACTGAATACATTTGGATGAATTTTGGGATCTCACCAATTGCATTATGGAGGAGATAGTAATCATCAAATGGGATTTCCTTGTTCTGTCCCAAGCTACGTCATCAGTAATTTCAGATGTTTCCACAGGAGACAGAAGTTCTTTAGAAAGCTGATCTCATTATCACTCCTGAACCACACCGAGAACATTTATGAATATTATATAGCAGTTATGCAATAGTAATAATTGCTTGGTTTCGTGTTCTGATCAAGAAGTGGATAAAAGAGAGCCTTCTTGGACTTTTCTGTAAGAATTACCTCAATGTCACTGATGTATACAATAAGACTAGAAAAAAAATATGAACATGGAGGGGGGAATAACTAGATTCGTGGTTTTATCCATATATAAAGAGAATGGAGCGGAAATGGCTTTCTCAACAAACAAAAAAATTCATTTTCAGAAAAAAAAAAAGAACTTACCTTGCTTGAATACATCAAGATTTATTTGGCCAGGACTTCCTGTTTGCTGCTGGCCGCCGCCAGACGTTCCTTTGGGATCGTCAGCTTCCACTGCCTGTCAGAGCCGCCTTCACAACGGAACGGCGGCTCGAAAAAACTCCGTTCCCATGAGGAAACGGAGATAGAGCCGGCAGGGGTGGGTAGAACTCTCTGCAGAGTCCCAAAAGTTTTTCTTTTACTTTTGGGATGGAGCGGATGAGATGCCCCATATCCCCAGCCGCTGCTCCGGGCTTTGGGAGACCTCTGCTAATGCAGAGCCAGGCGTCAAAAGCAAGCCTGCGAATTTGACAGATTACTCAAAGAAAATGTGAGCTGGACCTGTAATACTGAAGCGCAAGTATTTTACTTATCTTTTAAAAATTACTTAGGAGAATAGAGGAAGAGAAAGAGGAAAAAAGTTTCTTTTTAAAATGGCGTCTGCCGCGGCTGGAGAAGAGTTTGAGAGGGAAAGTTCTTCCGTTTTTTATTATTACAATGTAGCGGAATAAATACCACTGGCTACATTTGTAGACAAAACTCCGCTCCTGTTTTTGTTTTTCTCTTTTTTCCCTGGAGGATTGTTGCTGGCTGGAAGTCTTTTGTCTTGTTTTTTTTTTTTTCTTCTAACAAAGCCTGCTTAGGCGGAAACATGGCACTGAGGCTTGTGAAGTCAGACAAGCAAATAGGTGGGGGGGATTCCCCCACTAAGAATTTAAAGGAACAAGTTTTAACTCTTCAGTCCCAGAAACCTGATTTTAATATAATAGAATTTCTCTTAGAGGAGATTGAAAGAAGGGATGAGATTGTGAAGCAGCAACTTGAAAAATTTAAGCAGGAAACTAAGGAATTGGTGAAATCCAAGTTTGACTTTTTGCAGCAAAAAATTTTAAAAGCGTCAGAATTCATGATTCGGTTGGATACAAATACTAATTTACTAGAGTCAAAAATGGATGAAATTCAAGATAAATTGGACAATAGAATTCAAAAAATTGAAAATGATTTGTTAAATATTCAGGATTATAGTTCAGAAGAAAAATTTAAAATGGATGCTGACCAAAAGTCTGGTAATGTAGAAAATCTGCAACAGAGGATTGAAAAAGAGGTTCTAAAGATACAACATAATTTCACAGAATATGCAATAAGACTTAGAGGTTTGCAGGAAAATAACAGAGATGACTTAAGGAAAATATCTTCTGAATTTCTAGCTGGGATTTTAAAGATTCAACCTGAGGAAGTGTTTTGTAGGATTGACAGAGCTTATCGAATAAACTCCTGGACTGCCAAGCAAAGGCAATTGCCTAGAGATGTGGTAATCTATTTTTCAGATAAAGAAATTAGGAATAAAATTGTGCAAAATTCCTTCAATTCTAATTTGCAATTGTATGGAAGAAAGATTTGGATTTACAAGGAACTCCCACCTAAGATATTAATGGAAAGGAAGAAATTTGGCTTTCTGGTGTCTGAGTTAAAAAGGAGAAATATTCAATTCCGGTGGGACGTCCCAGTTGGTATTATATTGAGATATCAAGGAGAAAGATACCAGTTAAATACTGTTGAAAGAGCGGAAGAATTTTATCAAAATAGGTTGAAAATGAATTTAACGTCTTCAGATATAATACAGGATAAGCAGAAGGAGCTGGAACTAAAGACAGAGACTGTACCAGATAAATTGCCTTTGGATTTATCGGATACCCCAGCTGGATTATCTACAAATTTGAGAGAAGTGCCATCTGATTTTAATGTGATGACTTATCAAGGCAAGGACAAGCATGGAAACCAATTAGAGGATATACAAGGGATAAAAAAGAAACGCGAGACACAAAAAATTAGGATGGAAGTCAAACCCACAAAAAGAAAACAAAAAAAGAAATAGGTTGTACAAAAATAGAAATTTCTAACCCAAGCAACAGTGAAGCCAGTGATTTTAAAATATGAATGATTATGTGAAAACATAGAGGAGGCGACATATTGGTCAATATCATCCTGAGGATAGTGGCAGATCTCTGCATTGCCGTAATTTTGGGACATGGAAAGAGCCTCAAATTGATGGTTTTGAATTATCTACTTTGAAACTTCTTTTTGTGTTGATAAATATATTATAATTATCTTGAATTATAAGGCAAGAGAATCACATTGGGACATGCAGAAGATCGGGTTGTTACCCAATACGATGATGGAAATTAATAATCCTGATGAAACCCACAATTATTATTATATGGAATATAATTATAATGTCACTCGGGTGGTTGTTTTTACTTTTATATATATAAGAAGATGTTTACTACTGATGGGGGCAGATATGATTGGAGATCTTGAATAAACTGTTGCATCAGCAAGCTATGTTACCCTATTATGGATGTTGGTTTTAACAATCCAGTGGAAAGACTTCAAGAAGATATTATATGGACTATAAATTTAAAGTTATTGTCTTTTCTTTTTTTATTTAGATATAATGGAATATATATATATATATATTTTTAAGTAGTGTGGGCAGTGAATTAAAGATATCAAGAATTGTTGTGTATGGTAAATTTGTAAGACAGTGGGTGAATAAGCTAGCTACAGACTGATTAGTTTAAGAAAAGGGATTTTTAAGTGATACATTTAGGGGAGTGGAGGAAATGGATAGAGTGGAATAAATGTTAAATTAGATTTTATGGGGAGCCCGCTTTGAAATGTTATTAAAGTAGGACTTATCGTATAGTTTTAAAGTGGAAGGTGGTTTTGAATTGTTGCAATAATGTATAGATATAAAACACTATTATGCTAAATTAGAAGTTATTTTATAATAGTTATAGTATAATGTGTTTGTTTTTTTTTGTTTTTTTTCTCTTCTTCTTTTCTGAAATGTATGGATAAAGGGGGATTTATAATACTTTTAGTAAGTAAAGGTCAGTATTTTGAGGAGGGAGTAAGTAATCTGTTATGAATTAGGGTTTTTTTTTGTTACGAAGAAGTCACAGGGGGGGAAGGGTGGGGAGGGGGGGTTAGGGAGGGTGGGGAGGGGGGGGAAAAAGGGGGAAAAATTTGTATTTGAAAACCTTTTCAATAAAAAAAAAAAAAAAAAAAGATTTATTTGGCCAGCACTCTGATCTTCAGCAATGATCAACCACTAATTAGGATTTTCAAAAGTCACACACAAAAATATCTTTCAAATGTTCTGGATTTCTCTTTTACAACTGAAACTCAGATTGGGACATTAAGAGTATGTTTTAGGCACCTGGAGGCTAAAACATATGAAGAACGGTTGCTGGAACTGGGTATGTCTAGTTTAATGAAAAGAAGGACTAGGGGAGACATGATAGCAGTGTTCCAATATCTCAGGGGCTGCTACAAAGAAGAGGGAGTCAAGCTATTCTCCAAAGTATCTGAGGGTAGGACAAGAAGCAATGGGTGGAAACTAATCAAGGAGAGATGGAACCTAGAACTAAGGAGAAATTTCCTGACAGAACAATTAATCAGTGGAACCACTTGTCTCCAGAAATTGTAAATGCTCCAACACTGGTTCCTGCCTAACCGGGGGTTTGGACTAGAAGACCTCCAAGGTCCCTTCCAACTCTATTCTATTCTATTCTAAATTGAAAAGTATCCTTAAACAATTCCCAATTATCCAATACTAGTAGTACTAGCATCCCAGGCTGTTCAGACTTTTTCTGAAATATGAAATTCCATAGCTCTATGCTTAATGCACATTTTGTATCAGTATATACCGTGTTTCCCTGAAAATAAGACAGGGTCTTATTTTCTTTTGACCTCCCTAAATAAGGGCTTGGCCTTATTATCGGGGGGGTCTTATTATTTTGGGGGTGCAGGAGATGGCGAGTGTGGGACTTGATGTCCCATCACTGCTGTCACCTCCCCTCCCTGATCTTCGCACCAGCCGAGTGGCCCAACACGTCCCACCCCACCCCAATGGCTGCTTCCCTTTCCCACCATCTTTTTATCAAGAGGGGTGGTGGGGTGGGGGAGAAGCAAGATGCATGGCTCCCCTTGCCATCCCTTCTCCCCCTCTCGTTGGGCATGACAGGGCTCCTGCCCCTTGCTTAGCCACCCGTTCCCCTTAGGGATGCAGTTTGGGGGTGGCAGGTAGGGCAAGTAAGAAGTGGGACACGCGTCTTACCTTTTCAGCTCCGTCGCATTCCTTGCTGTTGTGTCCAGGGAAACATGCTGTAAAAGAAGACCTCGCGAGTTCGAAAAGTTTGATTGAACTTTGAGAAGGTTTTCTTTTACAGTGTGTTTCCTGGACACAACAGCAAGGAAAGCAACAGAGCTTGAAAGGCAAGACCTGTATCCCGCTTCTCGCCCATCCCACCTGCCACCCCCAAATTGTATCCCTAAAGGGGGTGGGTGGCTAAGCAAAGGGCAGGAGCCCTGTCATTCCCAGTGAGGGGGGGAGAAGAGATGGCAAAGGGAGCCACGTCTCGCTCCACATCTTGCTTCTGCCCTGCCCCACCACCCCTCTCGATAAAGAGATGGAGGGGAAGGGAAGCAGCCAGGTGCTGTTGCCATTGGGGTGGGGTGGGATGTGTTGGACCACTTGGCCAGCATGAAGAACAGGGAGGGGAGGGCATGTCCCACCTTCCCCACCCCTCCGGTCTCACCTACTCAACTCATTTTGGTTGCTCTGCAAGCAACCAGAGGAAATGGCGGGACCGGCTGCGCATGCGTGTAAGTAATTGGGGGGGGTATTTTGTGGGGGTAGCTTATATTATCACATGCGCTGAAAAGCCCGATTGGGCATATTATCTGGACATGTCTTATTTTCGGGGAAACACAGTAGTTGCACTTTTTTTGAAGTTTAATGACAGATCCAGATGGCTTCTTTCATTAAACTTCAAAGAAAGTAGGAAGTACAAAACTCTCATAAACTAGGAAAAGTAACTTAATATCCAACAAAAGATTTCAATTTTGAGTGCAGAAAAAATTAATTAAAATTACAGATTAAACAGTTGAAGATATTTAATACTCTCCCCCATCCAATACCACTGAATTATTTATTCATTTATTTATTTTGGAATGCACAAATCTTGCAGCTCTACTGCCACTACAAGTCTGTTTGTACACATCTCTTAAAGAATAAATGAGAAATAATCCAGAGATAATACTCAGTGAATCATTTTAAAGGAAATAGGTAAGGTCACATACAAACTAAGCATAGGCAATATCGGAATCTTCTTTCACTTCAAGTTCTAAAATATTGGATCCAAGCCACGGAAGCCTGAGGTTATCGCTACCTTGATGATTTTCTTGTAAATGTCACTTCTTGAGAAGTGCTGTTTACTCTTTATTTGGAAGAGAGTCATTCTTGAAAATTATTTAAAAGGGAGTCATTCATGTGAACTTTCACCTATTTATAAATTGACATTTTGTATATCTGTTTCAACTTGCATAACACATCCACTTCCTGGTGCTACTAAGAAATCAATCAATAAAATCTGTTTAAACAGCATATTAGTGTTGCAACTTCAAGAATGGCACCAAAATGATGAAAACGATGCATATATCACTGAAAACAGAAGTAAGGGAAATAGTTACAATGCTGCATGGAAAACCGGAATCTGATGAACTGGAAATTATGTCAGAGTATACTCAAGTGGATAAAGAAATAACAAATGAGAAGCAAGAAAGGGAGACCGAAAATAAAGATGAAGATAAAAATAAAGATATTGACTATGAAAAATTAAATGATCATGTGGGTAGTAATAATGAAAAGGAGAGGAACATAGGGAGTAAAGTGAAAAACTTAGCAATAGAGGTGAACCTAAAAGATTACATTGGGATTAACAATGGGAAAAATAGAGAAGGTAGAAAGAGACAAGGAGGGAAAAAAGGGTGGAATTGAAAGAATACAAAAAGTTCAAATGATTACACTAGGATTAACATTGGGAAAATAAGAAAGAGGAAAAAGGGATGGAGAATAATGGGAAATACAGGGCAAAACAGAAGAGTTCAGGATTTTAAAATACAAAGAAAAAGATGGGGAAAGAAAAAGAAGAAAAATTTTAAAAAATGGGAGAAAGGGAGAAAGAAATAAAAGAGGAATATGCTGTAAATTTTTAGAATTAAAAAAGGAATTTAAGTAAGACTTATAGATACAATGAATTTTAGAAAATGTTATAATTAAGATTGTGATACTTGGAAGGTATTGAATAGTAATAATGAAATTAAGTAAGTATAAAGTAATGGAAAATTACATGGATGTATAAATGAACTGAAATGAAATTTAAAAATATGAATACATTTAATATATGAGATTGTAATAGGTGGAATATTTTTTATTGTAATTAGGGAAATTGTAGTAATTGGAATATTTTTAATTACATGTTGTGAAATTAGAAATGATTAAGATATTTTTGACAAAGAAATTGAAAATTGGCGTTAAAACTTAAGAAAATGTATTGTACAAAGTAATTTGGTTTGTTATTTAATAAGAAGAGATCATATATTTGAAAAAAATAATAGAAAAGAAATGAATGATTGGAATGTTATATACTTAACTGAGCTTTATTAAGATGTTGGATTGTACTATTTGGAACAAAATAAGATTTAGAAATATGAATAAGTTTAATATATGAAATTGTAATAGGTGGAATATTTTTGACTGTAATTAAAAATTGAAGTTAAAATTTAAGAAAAATAATAGAAAAGAAATGAATGATTGGAATGTTATATATTTAACTGAGCTTTATTAAGATGTTGGATTGTACTTTTTGATAAAGAAAAATGTTTATGATTATAATAAGGGGATTTAAGGAAATATTGGGATTATTTTATATTGTGAGATTTTAAATTTAAGGGGTTTAATTTAGAGATTAAAAGGGAAAAATTGAATCTTACTAGGATTAGAGATTAGGATGAAGGGTAATATTGATTTATAAAAATTAGAGAGAATAAACACTATGGCAAAAAGTGAATAATTAAATTGTGTTCGAAATGACTAAAGATTATATAAATTTGTAAATCGGCCAATACTCTGTTCAGAAAAAATGTATTGTATGTTTGTTTGTGTGTTTGTGTAAAAAAAAAAAAAACTTTATATATAAAAAAAGAATGGCACCACGCTTCAGGCTTTTAAAAATTATTTTATTTTATTTTATGTATTTATTAAATTTATATGTGCTCATCCCACCAAGAGACGAGTCAGTGCAATATCTCTTTATAAACTACTCTGTCTCCTTGAAAATTGGTATAGAAGTGATTATACTAATAAATAACCAATTATAAAGGTTACATAACTATTTTTTTAAAAAAAAATTAATAACTAAAGCGTAGATAAGATGAAATACCTGGGTGAAAAAAAATGCTTTTCCTTACACCAGAAAAAAATGCATTATAAATGCCAAACATTGGCAACCTTCAGTCTCAAAAGACTATGGTATTGTGCTCTGGAAAGAGGTCTAAAACAGCATCTAGTGTGACTAAAAAGGCCAATTTGAGATTGGCAATCCCTTCTACACTGATTTCGCTGATTCCGGAACTGCCTCTTTGCCTCAGCCTGCCGAACAAGTGTCTCTTCGAATTGGAGAAGGCCATGATGCCTCTTTAGCCTCCAAGCTGAACAATTGGAGGTCAGGGTTTCCCAGTTGTCCATTCCCAAGGCCTTTAGGTCCCTCTTGCAGATATCCTTATATCGCAGCTGTGGTCTCCCTCTGAGGCACTTTCCCTGCACTAATTCTCCATACAGGAGATCTTTCGGAATCCGACCATCAGCCATTCTCACAACATGCCCCAGCCAGCATAGACATCGCTGTTTCAATAGTGTATACTTGCTAGAAATTCCAGCACGTTCCAAGACTATGCTATTTGGAATTTTGTCCTGCCAGGCGATGCCAAGAATTCGTTGGAGACAGCGCATATGAAAGGTGTTCAACTTTCTCTCCTGCTGTGCGTAGAGGGTCCAAGACTCACTGCAGTACAAGAGTGTGCTCAGGATACAGGGTCTATAGACCTGGATCTTTGTATGTTCCGTCAGCTTCTTATTAAGCCATGCTCTCTTTGTAAGTCTGGAAAATGTGGTGGCCACTTTACCAATACGTTTATTCAGCTCAGTATCTAAAGAGAGAGTGTCAGAGATAGATGAGCCGAGGTACACGAAGTCATGGACGACCTCCAGTTCTTGTGCAGAGATTGTAATACAGGGAGGTGAATCCATGTCCTGACCCATGACTTGTGTTTTTTTCAGGCTAATTGTTAGTCCAAAGTCTTGGCAGGCCTTGCTAAAACTGTCCATAAGTTGTTGAAGGTCTTCAGCAGAGTGAGCAGTGAGGGCAGCATCGTCAGTGAAGAGGAAATCCTGTAAGCATTTCAGCTGGACTTTAGACTTTGCTCTCAATCTAGAGAGATTAAAGAGTTTTCCATCTGATCTGATCCGGAGGTAAATACCCTCTGTTGCAGTTCCAAAAGCATGTTTCAGCATGACATGCCCAATGGGTAGCTATAATGTATACAAATTCCAAAAAAGAAGCAGGCAGATGGACACCATGAACTAGATAAGGAAGCAAAGTTAACTTTCGAGTAACTGGAATCATGGATAATAGCCTCAATAGTTCTGTATCTTCATCTATGATGTAATTTGTAATAAATAGCAAAGTGGTCATTTTCGTAAGCACATTCACCAGTAAACCAATGAAAGTCATACAATTGCACAGTTATGGAGATAAGAAAATAAAATCCTTAATAGCAGCAATACCAAACACTATCTTTAAATGTAGAACTAATCTGTATATAAATTAATCACATTAAACCTTCAACTTCTCCCCTTTTCAACTCAGAAAGGAAGTTTCTCATTTGACCCATATGTACTGTCTATGCAAATATTCCCAGTGCAATAAGGAAAGGAAAACTTCCCAAATGTTATTTATTTCTAAAGTATATAGCAATGCTCTATAAAGTTTTAGCATCTTGTGTAAGAAAATTATCTCAGAAGTGAGGAATTAATATAGCACATGATTTTGATTAAGATCTATTGTAATGCCTGTTCATTATGACGTATTATTATATACTATGATGCAAGTAACAGTTAAATGGGAAATTTATGGTTATAAAAGGGAAAAAAACCCTAAATTAGGCAATCAAACATTTTAAATTCAGTGTTCAATGATGTAACATATTTTAATGTTTTAGAAGTGATTGGGAGACTTATTGCTAAATACATTGCACATTTTTCTTACTTCAATGCGGCTATTTAAAGTAGCTGCATTTTTCTCCATAATTTTGAAAAGGCACTTGATTGTTTTAAGGAGTTGATACATGAATGCCACTTTGTCTTCAATGCCACTCACTAAAGTAGCCAAGTCTATGTTTAAGCTCACATGGAAGCCTTCAACAGGACATATCCGTTTTAAAGATGTCCTGTGCTCATGCTTCCACCAATTCCAAAGCACAGTTTCTAAATCATGTTTGAAACATTGACTGCTCTAATAAGAAAATTAGGCAAAAAGATAAAATGTAGATGTAGACAGGAGACACATGTTTTATTTTCCTATAATTACTGTAATGCTGTAACTTGCTCTACTTTCTGAAAACAAGCTAGGTAAAAACTTAAATAAGTAAAAGTTGAAGAGCTAGATAAAAATTTAAATAACTAAAAGTTGTGTTACAAGAATGAGCTGACAATCTTGTATTTTCTTCAGTAAGTAAAATGAGGTGAAATCAATGGTGGGATGCAAATAATTTAACAACTGATTCACCCATGGTCAGGTTGGCTGTCGTGAGAGGCATGGCCCATCCTTGTCCTCCAGCTCCACCGCACATGCGGGACGAGTGTCCCACGACAGCCAACCTGACCCTAGCCAGACCAATTTCCACCCTTTGCCAAAAGTTTCCAAGGGTGCTTGTCTGCATGTTGGTCTTTCAACTATTTCAGCCTCTGAATGGCGCTTTTAAGAGGCAAGGTTTCTGAGGAACAAGAACCCTGAGGGGGGTTACCATAGAGTCAAGGAGTTGATGCTCCTGAGATCTCGCGCAAGGAAAGTGAAGAATTGGGGGGAAGTGGAGGGAAGGTTCTCCCCTCCTCAAGGAGCTGGGTGCAGGGGGTGTGGGTCAGTCTGTGGGAAAAAAGTGAGAAGGGCGAGGATTTAAGTTGGCAGCATGATCAAAGCTGGGCCCAATGTAGGGGAGACTGCGGGATTAGTTTGACCAGGCAAATTATTAAATACCCCCCCCCCACTATCAAAGTGGATCCTGGGTGCTGCACTACGCTCCAATGGAAAAATGGACAATGGAGTGGCCAGCATGAAGGAAGCAGGGAGAAGAAAGAGGGAAAGTGGCCTTCTCCTTCCCTCACACTGGCTGCTCCATTGCCCATTTCTCCATTGCAACACAGCACCCAGGATCCTTTTTGATAGCGGCAGAGGGGGTAATTTAACAGCTGGTTCACCTGAACCAGTGCAAAACAGCTGAATCACATCACTGGGTGAAATTACCTAAGCCAGAGGTCCCCAATTGCCGGTTCATGGCCCAGTACTGGTCTGCGGCCCATTGTGAACTGGTCTGTGCAATTGGTGAGCAAGTGCCCAAGCGTACGAAGCTCCATATGTGCAAATGGCAGGTGCACATGCAAAACCAGCCCCTCTGCCCCCACTACTGCCGCTGCTGCCAGTCTACAGAGCCAGAAAGGTTGGGGACCACTGACCTAAGAGAATGAATAATTCCACAAATGATCAGCAAAGCCCTAAAATCCATTCATTGTTTTGATATATTTTCTCTATGGAAAATTGGTTTCATTGGTTTAGTGGGTTCCAGTAGTGGGTTTCAATTTAGTTTGTAATCGGTTTGCTTGTGCGCACACACAGAAGCTTCTGTGCATGCGTAGAAGCATGAGGGTGGGTGGGCGGAGCCTTCCGCAGCCACCGCTACCAGTTCACCCGATCTGGGGCGAACTGGTAGCAACCCACCACTGGTGGGTTCTTTACTTTAGAAAGTACTATGTTATGTAAACTAATTTGAGGGGATCACATTTGAAACCTGATGACAAGCATCTATTTTCATATTTTAAAAGGACAGCTCTACTGACTGTCTTCTCTTTACTAGTAATCTCAGAATGATGTGTGAAAAGATAATGATAATGAATTTCCAAACTATCTCACTGCCAATTTCTTTATACCACCACCTGGTTTCTATGCCTGAAATAAAACATTAGATTATCTACCAGAATTCCTAGTAGTATATATCTGGGAGTTTTTTAAAAAAAATCTTTGGTTGTTAAATTTACATAATTAGAAGGGGAAAATGATATAGCAAAGATAGAAACTCTCTTTATTACAGAACGGGAACCTAGTAGAACTAGACATACACTTCCTCTGATGGCATTTGTAAATTTCTACACTGTGACCACAGAAATAAGAAACATGAACTTGTCTGGTGAAAATTGCATAAAGCTAAATGTCCTGAAAGTTATATGGCTATTATTAACTGCACGCAATAAATTTACAAAACTCATGAATGCACATTGTGATATTACTGTCATGTATTTTATTCTTTTTATGTTATAACCAGCATGCTTTATTGAGTAATGAAAGGATATCACTGGCAGAGCTTTCCCTTTGCAGCATCTCAAGTGAAGTCTACAAGGGATTGGACTCTAAAGGCAACAGAGAAGCTTCAGCTCGCCCACAAAATGGGCAGTTATGGATGTATCTCTGCGGCACAAGCTGTATTAGTTATCAGTATTGTTTAATGACCTGGTTGTTACTTATGAGGCCCTTCCTGGCATAGGGTCTCATTATTGAAAGGAGTGACTATCTGCCTGTCCAAGAAGGCCCCACAGGCTGGCATGCCCCAGATCCCATGTTTAAAGTAGTATTATCTGATGGGACCCAAGAGGTGTGTTTATATGCTGCCTAGTATTTTCATAAGTTAGGCAGTTTTATAAATAAAACAGGGAGGGAATTATTTGAAAAACAAATAATTCCCTCCCAATCTACCAAATTGTGAGAATCTCTAAACTAAATGCCAATGTGGTATATCGAAGGGAGGCAGAAGATAGATTTGAGAGATTTGTGTAAACACCATCTGAAATCCACTCACATGACATGAATGTAGCCATTCATCCTAGAGATATAAGACATTGAGCACGGCATTGCTCCCGCATTGCTCCCCCCTCTAAGATCTATTAAAATATACATGCTGATTTTTTAATTAAAAATGGAAACCAGTAATAGGAAATGTAAATCTAATTTACAGAGTCAATCCTGTCCTCCCACAGAAATGTAGATCCTCACCCAGCAGTTCTAGAGATACTGCTTTATTTTGGATCAAAATCTTTGTATTTTATACTTGGGAGTTTCATTTTATTTAGACAGTAGGAAATTCTGAGGAATATCAGACCCAAAAATCTAGGTCTATGTCACATTTTTTATGTCACATTTAATTGTGTGTTTTGGGTCTTTGTATACTACAAAACATTTTTTTTTTGGAACTATACCTGAATTATTACTATAAACAGTGGTTAGATCTAGCATGTAGATATGTCTGGATGAACTGAGAAAGTGGTCAGGAATAAATAGTGGCTAGTGAAAGACATATCAATTATATATATAAAACCCAGGTCACAGCAACACTAAGTGTCCCTATCACTAATGTCTGCACTCTTGATTATAGAGCAAATTGAGTCATAAGAGAAGAAAGAGGAACTTGTAACTCATGAGCTGCATATGCCATGCATAATATGCAAATAAATTCAAAGGTCCTAAACATATAATGAAAATAAAACTTTGCTTCCTAGGAAAAGACATCAAAAAGTCTGATGAAAAGCAGAAGTGAATTACATCAAAAACCTAGACTAAAAATGAAACAAGGGTTACCCACATGTATATCATCATCATCATTAAAAAAAAACCTGAAAAAGCAAGGATCATAAAACCAATCTCTTTTTTTTTTTATTGTTACTATATTTTGGGATTGTTGGTTGTATACCTGATATATTTATTTAAGATTGTTTTTTAGGAGGCTGACAAGTTCAGAAAACAAGAATTACTTAGATTTTTATTGCTAGTAGAATAATGTAGCAGAATCTGAAAAGCCTACCAAGGTAATTTTCCTGCATGACTTGAGATAATTAAGGCAGACTACTCCAGAGTTTCTTTCTCATGGTTACCCTTCTAGGCTCAAAATTATCTTCTTTGATGACCCCGTTTCTTTCCTTAACTGTCATGCTACCCCTTCTGTGCCCTGAGTTTGTTAGGTGTTCCATCATAACAGTTGGGGTGTTGTAAAGATTCTCAGTATGAAAAAAGGGATTGCTAGAAAAATCAGTTTTGGATTAAATATGCTAAGTATCGACAGTCAAGTTATGCCAAAAGACATGTAGTTTCAAATGTCTTTGAAACTTTCTAGCATTCCTTGGGCTAGTCATTGTCAGACAAATCTTTCTCACAACACTGTTACAAGCATAATAAAAAGTGTGTTCCTCTGAAACAGATTTTGATTTTAAAGAAGAGTCAATGGAATATAGTTAACGTAGCACTGAGGCAGAATGAAAGTTTCTTTGAAGGTTAGAGGTATGTTACTAAATGTATGAAAGGTGTCATCTGAACAGATATAAGATTCTTGGATTTGTCAGAACACCTATGAACAACTGCACCTGCCTTTTAGGCCAAGACTCCTAAGGGATAGAGTCTTGTTTGCTCTGTGGTTTATATTTCTGGGTGAACTGGGGGTGTAGCAGTGGTGGGTTGCTCCCATTCACCCCAGTTTGGGCAAACCGGTATTGGTGGTGGTAGGAGGCTCTGCCCACCTGCCCAGATGTCATAAAAAATGCTCTGTGCATGCACAGAAAAACCGCATGCCCGCGAAGCGAGAGTGCACACCCACACGCTACCAATAGCGAACCAGTAGTGCCAGGATTTGAAACCCACTACTGGGGTGTAGTATGTGCATCAAACAGAAAGGGTTAAGCCATTGGAGGACAATAGGGAATGGAGTTTAGAGAGGATCAGTGAAGGAATGAGCAATGTATCTGAAGACCCCAAGCAAAATCGGAAGAACATCTGGGCAGAGTGGTTGATAAAGGATTGGACAACAAAGAACAGGAACTATCTGGAAAAGACAGCCCAAGAGTAACTGATTGAAAAAAAATGACCAAGAAGTCCAGAGTCATTGAAAGTTGGGTGGCATACAAGTTTAATACAGTTTAATAGTCACTTAATGACCCTAAGACCAGAAACTCTTTTGCTGAATGAAACAATCATTAAGTGAGGACCATGTTGACATGACAATGTTTTTAACATTTTTGTGTGATTTTTACGCAAGGACCACACAGGTCATTAAGTGTGGCTTCACATGACCATGTCTTGTGACTTCCTGCTTCTGAGAAGCTGGTAGGGCAGGTGACAAATGGGGATCACATGACTGGGAGATGCTGCAGCAGTCAGAAACATGGGCTGGTCACCAAGTACCTGAATTTTGATTATTTGACCTCAGGGATGCTGTAACAATGGCAAGTGTGAGGGCTGGTCATAAGTACCATTTGTTCAGCACAGCTGTAACTTTGAATAATCAAACAAATGAGTGATAAATAAGGACTACCTATATGTTACAATGATGATGGTGGCGGTAGAGATGATGATGATGATGATGATATTCCAAGATGCTCAGAAGAAAAGATCTATTTCCCTCTTCCTTCTCTCTTTCTGGTTTAGAAAAGACTAAACATGTCAATAAAGTTTGAGAGAAGAAAGAATAAATATAACATAATCAGGTTATTACCTTTAGCGACTCTGTAGATAAGGCAAGGAGCTATTGTAACAGTCAAAGAATTTCAGGGAGGTCTGAAAATAAATGTACATTACATTGTCAAGTTCATTGTATATTGGAAACTTAAGCATAACTTTAGCTTCTTTACAATAATAAAAAACATCACTTTAATTTGGTCTGTTTATATGGATAATTTTTTGGTCCTACCCCACAGTCTGATATTTGAATTCATTTCATGGACTTCTATTTACTGCAAGTTCAATTCTCACCAGGCTCAAGGTCGACTCAGCCTTCCATCCTTTCCAAGGTGGGTAAAATGAGGACCCAGTTTGTGGGGGCAATAAGCTGACTTTGTATAAAATATACAAAAGTATGAAGGCTATTGCTTAACGCGTTGTAAGCCGCCCTGAGTCTCTGGAGAAGGGCAGCATATAAAAATAAATTAAAATTAAAATTAAAAATTAAATTAAAAAGTGGATTGGAATGAACACTTAGGGATTCCATGACAGGACAAGCTAATGGGGAAAAAAAGTTCAATATATGTGGCAATTCCTAAAAAGGAGGATGCTGAAAGAACAATTGCAACATTTCCAACAACAGGAGAAGAAGAAAGCAGCATTATGGAAAGCTTGCTGAAGATTTAAAAACTAAAAAGGTCGCATACAGAGGATAGAAAAGTTGAATAGGTTTAGCTCCTAAAGCTAAAACACTGTTTAAAGTTACTTGAAGAACAAAGGTCCATTATTTTAATTCCTGATAGAGGGTTTGAACCCCATAGAATAATTTCTGACTACCCATGTCTGATGAATCTCAAAACAATTAAATTGATGTCTCCTGGAGGTCAGCATAACTAAAAACACCACACAGGATATATGCAGTGTAAAAAATAGAGTATTCCCCCCACCCTCTAAAAATTTCCACGGGGCAAAGTTTGTAGAAGTCATGCAAAACTCTCTGCTCTGCTCTGAGAGCTTAAGGGAAGGCACACTGTATAGAGATTCTATAGTTAGATTCCTTCCTGCAACTATAACATGCTATGAATTAAAGCTAATGCATGGCATAAATCACAGGACAAAATAAAACCTGAATATCCATAGCTGAGGAATCCCAATACAGAGACTACTTGGGTTACTTCAGCCACCATTTAAAATTATGATAGCACTGAATGAGGGGACTTCATAGCTACGTTGGAGCCTGGGTCTGAGGAGGAGGAGATGGAGCTGGGGCCAATGGAGGGAGTGGGCGCAGGCCCTATGGCCCCTGACAAATGATCTGGGGATGAGGACGAGCAGTCCCAGATCCCTCAGGCCTCAGAAGAGTAGGCAGGGAGGAAGAGTGGATGCAGGCTGATTGAGGAAGGGTGAAGGAGATGAAAAGGGCAGGCAGTGGAGTAAAGGAGTGGCGGAGCTCCGGAGACAAGCAAATGCTTCCCCCACCTGATCCCTGAGTGCGGAGAATGGAGAGGAGACAGAGTCAGCACAAGGCGACCCGACTACTCGGGAGGAGGGTGCCTGTCCCCTCCTCATGAGGGTCAGCTGGAGAGTAGTAGTTAAGGAGACACTGTGGGGAGGGGATTTTGTCTGGAGCAAATGTTATATTTTGCGGCAACATTTTCCATGGCTCCAAGAAGAACTTTGCTCCAGAATCCTTGATGTTGGCGACTGTCATTTGATCCTTTGCCTTGATGTTGATGGACTTCCACTGCCCAGAAGTTGAATGAACATGTTCAGGCACATGGGTTCAAGCCTTGCTCTTGGAGTGTAGGTGTGCCCTGTGGGCAGAGACTTTGGGGAACGGACCGAGAATTGCTGGATTGTAGGGATTTTGGGGAATGGTGGTTGCGTGCCAATCCTGGATCATAACAGAGACTTACAACCAGTCTTCAAAGTTGCAATTGTTGCAGTGTGCCTGCGATCACATGATTACGATTCAGTGCTTGGCATCTGGCTTGCATTGTATGAGGGAATTCCCTCTAACTTAGTCATGTTCCATAGTTATTTTGAAAGAAGACAATTTCAAAGCTGTCAACCCAGATTCTTTTTTTACTCCATCTATCAATATTCAAGGAGATCAGGGAGATCTGCCTGTTTGTTTAGCAGTTAATCCAGTGTGGTTGTTTCACAATCCTCCTCTATTAGTTCACCTTGCAAACATGAGAGCTATTCTGTTGGTTTTGAGGGGCTTAGAAGTATCGATTTAATTTGTAAAGGATATACTGTCTCTCTGTAATACATTTTAGAAATTTCCAGACTTATAGACTTGTAGTTCCCTATAGGCCAGTGATGGCTAACCTTTTTGCCATCATATGCCAGGAAGGGGGGGCAAGGGAGGTTCACACGTGCGTGTGCCCACACCCATAATTCTATGCGCCCTGCCCTATGCATGCGCATGCGACTCCCCTCCCCCTCCACTCCTGGCACACGATGGCTGGGTAGGTCCATTTTTTTTTCTCATCTGGCTCCAGATCCACTCGATGAATCTGGGGATGGTGAAAACAGTCTTCCCCACCCCCTCAGATGCCCTCCGGAGGCCCAAAATGGCCCGTTTCCCAACTTCCGGTTGGACAGAAAGTGACATTTTTTGCTGTCCCCAGCCTCCAGAGACTCCTAGAGAGGCTCTGGAGGCTGGGGAGAGCAAAAAACGTCACTTCCTGTCCAACCGAAATTGGGAAACGGGCCGTTTCAGGCCTCCGAAGGGGTGGGGTGTTTTCACCCTCTTCAGAGGGATAGACAGGATTTGGAGTCAGGTGAGAAAGAAAAACAGGCCTTCTCCACCACCATCCAAGCCCTCCGGAGGCAGGAAACAGCCTGTTTCCCTGCTTCTGGTGGGCCCAGAAGGCCCGAAAATCAGCTGGCCAGCACACACATGTGTGCTGGAGCTGGGCTGGCATGCCAGGCGACAAGTCTCTGTGTGCCACCTGTGGCACGCATACCATAAGTTTGCCATCACAGCTATAGGCTTTGGATAAACCCAGACTCCTGAGTTTACAGGCCTTAATTGTATACCATGCAGTGATCTATGACTTAGAATCTCAAGACTTTTTCAGACTCTACTTTCTCCCACATTTCAAGTACTTAGAGCATTGTGAATTAATTTGAATCTTGAAGTTGGTTGACGCAATCAAAGGCTTTTCCTGTAGGGTATAGTAGATTGATCCATATACATACTGGGCTGGTTTAAGTTAAAGCTATTTATTGAAAAAAATTACTTATATAGTAGTATTCATCAAAGTTTGCAAAGGTTCTGCATATGGGTTTGCCAAAGAATATTTTATATCACCTAACTTGTTTAAAATTTTAATCTACATATCTTTTAGAAGCTACCTAAAAGTAAATTTAAAGTGACTTCTTTAGTAATATATCCAGAAAGGAGTATTTTTATGGGTTATTACAATACTCACAATTCCTTTTTCTGCAACCTCTCCTTATTTGCTCTGTGGCATTATCATGATGACTCAGCTTGCCAAATCTGTGATGACACAATTTGGATAACTTTGGAAAAGTCCAGAAACATAATAATTTTAAAGAATATTGGGAGAACAGGCTTGTTTTTAAACTTTAGCAAAATTTTGCCGCTGTTGTAGATCCTCCCACCCATTTTACCAGTCCACCTGAGACATTTGACAAATAAAAGTTGGCTTAGGTTAGGGAAAAGATAGTTCCTTTCAAAGAAAGTAGTTTTCCTTTATTAAGGACCATACTTTGGTCTGCTTGAAATACACAGGGAGAATGCTGATCTTTTTTCTGGGTGGGGAAAAAATGACAGCTCTCTAGTTGTTTCTGTGCAATTCAGAGATTTTCTTTTTCTTTTTTTAAAAGAAACCTCTGACTCCCTTCTATGTTACCTTTCGAGGAAGCAGTTAAAGAGTGTTGAAACAAGTCACTTATTTATGAGGTTAATAAATGTTTCAGAAAATAGGAAGCCTTATTACACTATTAGGAGTACATCTATTATTACATCTATTACACTACTAGGAGTACACTATTAGGAGTACATCCAGATAAATTGACTCAGACTGCTGCAATTTAGGCATATCCTGACTAGTAAATTTGGCAGTCATCTGAGGTATCTTTCTGAGGGAAGATTCAGAAGCAGTTGAGGAGGATAAGATATAATTTACCTTCTAGTGGTTAGAGAAAATATATCATTATCATTTACCAATTTACACTTTTTGAGAGGAAGCAAAGTGTTTTCAGTTGTTTGGAAGATTTTTGAGGGCAATGATGTACAGAAAAATGTTAATAGTAATAGCACTTAGATTTATATACTGTTCCATAATGCTTTACTGCGCTCTCTAAATGGTTTACAGACTCCGCATGTTGCCCTCAATAATCTGCGTCTTCATTTTACCAACCATGGAAGGATGACAGGTTCAGCCACCTTAAACCAGTCAGGGTCAGACTCCAGACAGGGCAGAGTCAGCCTGCAATACTGCATTTTAACCACAGCACCACCACAGCTCTTCAAAAATATCTTGCTTCCCCCCGCCCGACTCTTCCCAGTAGGCATCTTAGAGAATGCATTTTCTATAGGATGGAAAAAAACTGGCTTAGCCTTGCTGGGTTTCAGAATTCTAGAGCTGAAATTCATACATCTTAAGGCTGCAAAGGTTAGAAATGTAGCTTTAGCTAGCTGTTCTTGATAATAGACTTCTGGAGACAAGCAAAGGCTGAATTGTGATTGCATTTGGGATGTGATCTTTTCCCATCATCAATTGGTCTTTATTATGTTTTTGTTCTTCCTGTTGTTAGCTCTTTTTTCCCAGCTTGTTTATTTACAGAATTCTAGGTGGTTCCAATCAATGGACTCTGAACTGGTTACCATATTTTTCGGAGTATAAAATGCACCTGAGTATAAAATGCAGCTTAGTTTTTGGGGAGGAAAATGGGGGAGGGGGGAATCTGCCTACCAGGTATTCATCTGGCTAGCATCCTTAATCTGGTTAGCTTCAACACATTAGTTTGTTGGTTTTGAGTGTGCACGCTTTTTATCCCTGCTTGGGGACAAAAAACATCTGCTAAAGCACAACTGATCTTTGGAGAGAGAAGCAATGAGAAAAGCAGGCAAAGCACGGAGATCGCTTCACTCACTAGCGCCTCATTAGGGTTGAAAAAAAGCTTCTAAAGAACAGCTGAATTGGAGGGAGCAGGCAAAGCCCGGAAGATCACTTCATTGAAAAAAAAGCTTCTAAAGAATAGCTGAGAGTCAGAGGAAGCAGGCAAAGCCCAGAAGATCGCTAGCGCCTCATTAAGGCTGAAAAAAGCTTCGAAAAAGCTATATTCGGAGTATAAGAAGCACCCAAATTTTCAGCCTCTTTTAGGGGGGGGAAAGTGTGTCTTATGCTCCGAAAAATATGGTACTTGGTCCTGCATCTGTAATTTGGGTTAAAATAAATACTTAATATCCCAAAATTAAAATCAAGATTATACATTATAAAACCACCATATAACAACAACAACAACAACAACAATAACAACAACAACAAATGCGCCACAGTGGCACTGAAGAAAGGGAAGATAGTAGACAGTGATGGAATTGAAATGCCCAATGGACAAACCATCAAGTGCCAGCGAAGCCTACAAATACCTGGGCATACTGCAGCTGGACAACATGAAGCATGGGCAAGTGAAAAATGTGGTCAGCAAAGAATACACACAAAGGGTCAGGAAACTTCTAAAAAGCAAACTGAATGGTGGTAACACCATCAAGGCTATAAATATTTGGGCCATACCCGTCATCAGATATACTGCTGGGATCATGAACTGGACACAGGCAGAGCTGGACAGCCTGGATAGGAAAACAAGAAAACTGATGACCATACACTATGCGTTGCACCCGCTATATTTGCCCAGAAAAGCAGGAGGCAGAGGACTTTTGCAAGTGAAGCAGACAGTCGAAGAACAGAAGCATGTTCTGGCAGATTATGTGAAAGACAGTGTTGAACCCGCTTTGATGGAGGTCAACAAGAGGAAACTGCTCAAAGTGCAGCAAACCAAGAATCAATATAAGAAAACAGTGATGCAAACTCGGGCTGACAGCTGGTGTAATAAAGCACTGCATGGACAGTTCCTTGAAAAGATCCAAGGAAAAGTAGATAAGGAAAAGATCTGGTTATGGCTGACCAACAGAACATTGAAGAAAGAGACAGAAGGCCTGATTCTTGCAGCCCAAGAACAAGCCATCAGAATAAATGTAATCAAAGCCAGAATAGAAAAATCTGCTGATGACCCCAAATACAGACTCTGCAAAGAAGCAGATGAAACCATTGACCACATACTGAGCTGTTGCAAGACAATAGCTCAGACTGACTACAAACAACGTCACAACATAGTCGCTCAGATGGTCCACTGGAACTTGTGTCAGAACTACTATCTGCCTGTAGCAAAGAACTGGTGGGATCATAAGCCTGAAAAAGTGGTTGAAAATGAGCATGCAAAACTACTGTGGGACTTCCAAATACAGACTGACAAAGTTTTAGAACACAATACCCCAGATATCACAATTGTGGAAAAGAAAAAAGTGTGGATCGACATTGCCATATCTGGTGACAGCAGAATCAATGAGAAACAATTTGAAAAAGTCACCAGATATCAGGACTTGAGAATCGAACTGCAGAGACTCTGGCATAAACCAGTGCAGGTGGTCCCAGTGGTACTTGGCACACTGGGTGCTGTGCCTAAAGACCTAGGCAAGCACTTAAAAACAATTGGCACTGACAAGATCACCATTGGTCAGCTGCAGAAGGCCACCTTGCTGGGATCTGCTCGCATAATCCGCCGATACATCACACAGTCCTAAACGCTTGGGAAGTGTTCAACTAGTGATTTGTGATACGAAATCCAGCATGGTTATCTCGTTTGCTGTGTATACTGTCATTTTTGTGTATATAATAATAAAACCAACCCCAGCCATTCTGGATAGTTTACACATTGTTTAAAATATTAAAAGCAAGGAGAACATGAGGCAAAAACAAAGATAAGAATGGAAAGATGACTAAACCAAATGAGAACAAAGGAAAACAACTCACATTGTCTAAAGGGAGCTAAAGTCATGTTTGCCAAACACCTGGGCAAAGAGCCATGTCTTCAAGGCCCTTTAAAACTCCAACAGGGTGGAAGCTGTTTGTTTGAGTCTGTGGGCTAACGTCATCCCAGAGGTAATGTTACAGAGAATGTGTTCTTCTGCCTATATACACCACGAGCTCAGCTTTTCAATACATCAAATAAAAATAGGTAATCATTCAGAGAAAGAGTCACAGCAGCCCTAGTCCAAATATTAGTAAAATAAAGTCCTACAGACTTTCTGAAAATCAGAAACAAATGACCATCTGAATTCCCAATTGTTTTGGGTCCCGGTGTTGTGGGAGGATACTTTTTTCCCCTGTTCATATCATAATAATTTTATTACATTTGCTTTTACGGGTTTTTTTTCTTACAGGAGACGTTTTTACTGTATTTTATTTTGTGGTAAGCAATTGGTTGTCAGAAGGATTTCACGGCATACAAAATTAATAAACACCTGCATAGGACATATTGGTTTGTTACTGTTTACTAACTCAGTATGAAGGATGAGTGCAATACAATGACAAGAAACCAGATAAAATTGTAAACTGCAGCCACAGAAGTAAGCTTTCAAAATCACAAATTATTTATGCTGCACCTTTATTCTGTATTTGTCAGGCTCCACATCTAGTGATGGGTTTTTTTGTTTTATGAATGATTCTGAAAAGTAGGAACTGATTCTGAGAAAGACAGTGAAGATTATTAGGAAGTGAGTTATTAAGTCCTGTGAAGAAGAGGCTGAAGGAGGTGGGACTTTAGACAGCATTCTTAAAATATCTGTCAGAATGTCAATAGGAGGTCATGATTAGCTGTCAATTATATGAATAACAATTCAAAGATAAGCTCTCTACTAAGTGGCACAATACCAAATTTACTTATGGATAAGCCATCCTCAGATAAGCTGACCCACAAATTTGCATTAGATAAGTGAATATGGAATTGCATCTGTTTACTAGTATAATGACATATCCCACTTTCTCTCTTTTTTGTCACATCTTTCACTTTTTGTAAAAGCGCTTTTTAAGTATTCCTTTTTCTCTCCTCTTTGGCAATGTATACATAAAGAAAGAAAGAAAAATAGTATGAGACCGTTGCTTGGAAGAACTAAATGCTAGTAGGGCTGCTTTAGAAGAAGCACTGTATCAAAGACACAATTGGTTCTTATCCCTTGACAGGTGCGACCAGAGTACCGTATATGATTCTGGGTACCACATTTCCAGAAGGATATTGACAGATTCAAAAAGGTTCAGACAACAGCAACAAAGATGATACAGAGACTTGCCCATATGCCCTATGAGGACAGATTTAATGATAGGACAGTCAGTCTGGAGAAAAGACACAATGGGGACATTAGTTCAGGTAGTTAAAAGAATAGCTAAGCAGGGAAGATGGGTCAGAAACCACTTTCTACCTCTACAGAAATTAGGATAAAAATACTAAGTATTATTTGAGCTACTTGGATTTCATTCAAATAAGGAAAAACTGTTAAGATCTGTAAAACAATGAAACATGTAAGTTCTCCACGTCTGGAAGTTTATTGCACATTGTGTAAGGTTGAAGTCGATGATCCTGGTGATCCCTTATAACTTACAACTTCATCATTCTATTACTTTTTTCTAAATCAAGAGGCAAACTGATAGATAATTGTCTTAGCTTCCCAATCTCTCAATATGCACCTCGATATTGTGGGGACAGAAGGGTCCTGTCCATCTCCAAAGCAGTGTAGGACTTGCAAGGTAGAACATCAAGAATGTAGAGCTTAAAGCAGACACACACATGTGAGTGTGAATTAATGTATGGAAACAAAACAGCAAGACAGTATTTTTCTGGGGGAGGGAAGAAAACTTGTGTGCTGAGAGGGAAAAAGTACATGTTCTAGGGAAAGAAGAAAAAGTATGTGTGTTTGAGAATGAAAGACAGAGATTATGGAGTAGAAAAGAAACTATGTGGGTGGGTGAAGAGAACCTATGTTGGAAATTATATATTTGTGGGAGAAAAAGAAACTGAGAGAAAGGAGGATACCAGGAGAATGGAAGAGGAAGCAGACAACTGTGTGGTGGGAGCAGGAAGCCCATGAACAGTTGGGCCTGTATGTGCAGCTGTATATATATATATTTTAAAACAAAAACAAAAGTCTTCTGGGAAGCAGAAAGAAGTTTTATTTCATGGATACCATTCCACTTTTTTTTTTTTTAGAATTGCAAAGGATTAAGCTAAAATAGTGGCTAGGCTGCCATCAGGAGTCCTGTTATTTTACATAAGAGAAGAAGAGGATAAATGGTAATAAAACTACCTTGACATGCTGATTCTATTCTCTCTTTCCTTTCACTTTTGCCAGATGTCTTTCTTAAACCAGACAGCTCTTGCTGCTCAAATTCCTTTTGGAATAAGACGTGCCAAAAGCTTTGACGTTGGGCACACTCCCTTTATGAGCCCTCAGGGAATTGCACAACATTCCATTTTCCTTTCAGTTTTCTTTCTTTCCAGATTGTTTTGTTTCACTTGTTAATTTTTGGCTATTCTGTAAAGGAGGAAATAGCGTTGGGTGAATGTTCCATTTTTTAATGTTTGGCCTCAGACATTGTTAATGCCTCATTGGATTCCCTAGGAACTGTCCTAGAGAGTTCTCTAGGAACTTTCTGATCTTGGCCAAAGCACTCAACATCAGTTATCTTGATCTTGGATTGTCATCTCTACACATGCATTTAAAGGGACATTTCAAAAACATGCTAGCATTAGTAAAGCACTTCACATTAAAGTAACTGTATCCCTTGGAGGGGCTGGCACAACTTCTTTTCTATGTTCTTTGCACATGTGTGTGCATGTGTATGCACAGCTACTTTGCTTCATAGACAGTCTCGGTAGGAGTCTTTTCTTTTGTTCGACAAGTCACATCCGACTCTTCACGACCCATGAACCATAGCACACAATTAGGGATTCTAAATGAGGAATATCTATACATTAATTATAAAAATGAAAGAAAAATAAAAAATGAAGATCCTGCAGTTCATTACCTAATAATGAAATACAAAAATCAAAAAGAGATTTTAATTTCTTTGTTGAGTAATGTATCCATTAGACTTTCTGATATACTGTACATGACATATTTATTTTCTAGATTCATAGATAAAAGACCCTGGTAAATCTTCATAGATTTTCGATACTTTTCACCCTAGTGCTCTCTGAGCTTGGTTGTTTTCTTGCAGACATTTCATTACCAAACTAAATACTAGAAATGGGTGGGGCTGAAAGCTTAGTACTAAGACAAATTAGCCATCAACAGGCATATACACCATCCACCTGTGTCTTAAATGACGTCATGCAACAGTACATGCTCCAGAGACTTATTAGGCATATAAGAAGCACAGCCAAACCACTTCATATTGCAAATCTACTGATTGCAACACATCTTACACATAGAGATATGTGGGGGCCAAGGAGGGGCCAGTAAAAAAAAATGTCAGAATTGCATAATACAGACTGCACCCTTCATGTTCCTGCCAATAATAACATGGCAATAACATGGCCAATGATCCTACATGCTTCCTGTTTCTTCCCAGAACACAAGGCAGTATCCATTGCCACGCCTCACGATACCGTTGTACCCGTTCAGATTCATGACATTTATCTTTACAGTCATGAGTTTTAAATCAGACACTGTGAATCAAATAAAGCAGACAATGAAGCCAGGGACGAATGGAAGGAGATGAGAAAGGCTCGATAATATCCAGGGATAAATTGCTAGAGTTCAGATGGAGAAGAGAAAAAAAAATAATAACATGGAATACCCTTTTTGCTTAAAACTGTCAGAGCCAATTACAGGTAATCCTCATCTTACGACCATAACTGAGCCCAAAATTTATGTTGTTAAGCAAGTTGGTAGTGAAGGGAGTTTTGCCTCATTTCATGACCTTTCTTGTCACAGTTGTTAAGTGAATCACTGCAGTTGTTAAGCTAATAACATGGCTGTTAAGTGAATCTGGTTTTCCCCATTGACTTTGCATGTCAGAAGATCGCAAAAGATGATCCCGTGATCCCAGGACACTACAATTGTCATAAATGTATGACAGTTACTAAGTGTTCAGTTTTTGATAGTTTGACCGTGGGGATGCTGCATTGATTGTAAGTGTGAAAAACAGTCATAAATCACTTTTTTCAATGCCATTGTAACTTCAAACAGTCACTAAACGAACAGTTGTAAATCAAAGGCTACCTGTATCACCAATGATACTGACAAGAATCTTAGAGTCATGGAGAATCTTTCTGATGAACAAGCTAAAAGAGTTATCGTATTTTTTTGGAATATAAAATGCACCATTTCCCCCCAAAAAGAGGGTGAAAATCTGGATGCATCTTATACTCCGAATGTAGCCCCACCCAGCCTCTCAAACAGAGGTTTCAGAGGCTGAAAAAAGCCTCAGAAATGAAGCTTTAGAAAAAAAAAGTCTCCAAACAGAGCTTCGGAAAAAAGCCTCTGAAAGGAAGCTTCAGAAAAAAAGCCTCGGAAACAGAGCTGCTGTTTCAGAGGCTTTCAGAGGCAGAAAAAATGTTTTTTCTGAAACAGAGTTTCAGAAGTTTCAGAGGCAGAAAAAAAAGCAAGGCACAAATCTCACAATCAATGAACCTGTTGCTAAAATTCATCTCTGGGAACAGCTGATTGGGAGCATTTCGGGAGACCAATCCACCTGCCAATCAGCTTTTTTCTTATTTTCCTCCCCAAAAACTAAGGTGCGTCTTATACTCTGGTGCGTCTTATACTCCGAAAAATATGGTATTTATCAGCAACCACACTGTTTGGCCCAGTAATATAGACACAGGAACCAAACTTTATGACAGGTTTGTTGCTAATGTTCTTCTCCTAGCTGTAGTACTAAAGAGAGTTCTGCAATATATGAATGGTTTGGAATGACTTAATGGAGTGACTCCTTTCTGAGGTTTCTGTGATGGCTGTTAAGGTCCAGGAAAATGCATCTTTAAGAAAAGAAGATCCTTTGGGGTAACAAAATGTCTGTAAACAAACAGCCAAACTCAGAGAGCACCAAGAACGAAAGAGTTCAATCCTGAGCTGCATACTCTATATTCTATTCTATTGATATTTTCAGACTTACACGTTTCTGTTGGTAGTTTTACAATAAAGAAAAATAAGCTTATCTGACTGTACTTCCTGGTCTACACCAGTTTATCTGGTGTATGTAGGAAGGCTGACAGATTCATAGAATCATAATGAAGGTGCTGCTATATTTTGTTGCCCTTGCTTACTGCCCAAATTGGTAGGATCATTCATGTTTAGAAACTTTAACATTACACCTTACATTTCTCTGTCAACACTAAGCTTTTGGTGCCATGACATTCACAATACTTAATAACAAAATATCCCTGATTTGCACTAGCCGTCAGAATGAGTTGTAACCCAGGGTTGTCAACACCTTTTGTAATGAATTAAGGGAGTGCAATCCTGTCAGGTTTGGACTTATAACCAAATCATTCATATTTAAAGACGGGACTATTATGTTGATGTATCATTAGAGCCAGTGGTGAAATCTAAAATTTGTTACTACCCATTCTGTGGGCGTGGCTTGGTGGGGGAGGGTAATGTGACTGGGTGGGCGTGGCCAATTTTTATTTTTTTTTACTTTTAAAACCATTTTTTCTACAACCTCTTCAGTGAAGAGATTGTAAAAAAAATGCTTTCAAAAGGCTCTGATGATCCCAGCCCAACCCATCCCTTTTTTTCTTTTAAATGCCTCTGATGATCAAGCTGAGTTGCCTGATCGGCAGAGGCTTTTTAAAAAACTCGGCTGGGATTGGCAGAGGCATTTAAAAGAAATATAGGGGTTTTTCCTTTTAAATGCCTCTGACGATCCAAGCTGACTTTTTTAAAAAGCCTCTGCCAATCAGGCAACTCAGCTTGGATCGTCAGAGGCATTTTTAAAAAAGGGGGGTTTTTTCTTTTAAAAGCCTTTGACGATCCCAGCTGAGCCGCACGATCATCAGAGGCTTTTTTTTTAACTTTTAAAAGCATTTTTTCCGCCAAAGAGATTGTAGAAAAAATGCTTTTAAAAGTAAAAAAAAAGCCTCTGCTGATTGTGCGGCTCAGCTGGGCATTGGGGGAGGGCATGGATTTTTGCTACCGGTTCTCCAGACCACCCGCCTCCATCGCTACCGGATCGGGCGATCCGGTCCAAACCGGGAGCATTTCACCCCTGACTAGAGTCTTACAGATCTGAAGGATCTGGAATATTCTGAGGTGTTACAAAATGATTGAGCAAATAATCCTGTCAAGATTCTACTTTTTCTATGAAAGGAGAAGATCTGAAGGACCTCAGATGTTGTGAGGTTTTACAAAAGGATTCAGCAAATAATAATCCTGCATCTGCAAGGGTGTGACAAAATAAACAAGATGGCAAATTTAGTGTCGACAAACAAGCCCCACTGTTTGAATGTTGCATGAATGTTCAGAAAGGTTGGCTTGTATCAGAATACTCTACATTATGGATTTTGACCTTCCACCCCATGCTTGCTGCTGTTTTCAACTGATGTTTACAGTACAATCTGGGACCAATCATACTTTCTCTAAGAAGACAATTCCATAACTCTGCTCTGTATGAGAAGTTTCTACTGTTAGCCACTTTACTTTGATCCATACCTACTGATAGACCATGAACAGAGAAGAACTTTTAAACACCATTTTAACACACCTGAGCCACTAATGTTTGTATATGAAATGGGACCATAATTAAAAATAGAGTGCACTACTTTAAGGACCTATATCAGTGGTAGGTTTCTACCAGTTCACTCCGGTTTGTGCGAACCGGTAGTGGCAGCGGCAGGAGGCTCCACCCATCCACCCGGATGTCATCATGAACTCTCTGTGCATGCACAGAAGGTTCTGTGCATGCACAGAAGTGCTGCAAGTGAGCGAAGCAAGCACGCGCACGTGCGCGCTCACAGTTCCAAACCAGTAGCGAAGGTAACTGGAATCACTACTGACCTATATGATATTGTGCCATTTAATCATGCAGTTAAAACAGGGCTATCAAAATCCAGGCCCACAGGCCGGATGCGTCATATGCTAGCCATGGCTGCACTTGGTTTAGCGAAGGGCAAAAAAGTCCCGATGTGATGTGATGCCGCCATGACTTTGTGAGTTTAACACCCCTGAGCTAAACAATCAGAAAGTTGCGTCCTATACCAGTTGCAGCTTCTTTAACAGCAATACATATAAAGAGTGTGATAGTAAAGCTGTCATAAGTTTACTAGGACTATGTCACTGATAACAGAAGCTAAGGAGACTTAGTGGCATACAAATGACTGTGATAATTAATTATAAAATAAATAATATGAACATATTTTACTATGATTCATATAAATTTATAACACCAAATCAGTCTTGTTTGACCTGATGGATGACTTTAATCAGAAGAGAGGTAGCACAACCTGTTGATCTATCTATCTATCTGTCTATTCACCCATACATACATGTGGATAATATAAATTTACGGTAGACTTAGACTTAGAATAACTTTATTGTTACTTTAAATGTACACTAATCGCCACACATTAAAATGAAATTTCATTGCATATAGCTCTCAAAGGACATAAACATGATAAATAAATAAATAAATAAATAAATAAATAAATAAATAAATAAACAAGCAAACACTTTATTAAAAAATTTTACACATAACATAAACACAAACAGTACAATACAGAGACCATCTCTTATTCTTTTTCACCATTGTAATAACTATTTAAATTTTCTGTCATCTCCCCCCAATTTAATCTATAAAACCCTTTATCATCAAGCTAATATAATCTAGAAACAAACTCCGGATTTTAATAAAAGCCTCTGTAGTCTTTTGTTAGGCATGTCAGTTTGCCATCTCCATCAAGTCCATAACTTTAAATATCCAGTCTTCTACATTTGGAGCTTCTTTATTCTATTTCTGTGTACAGTATGTAATAATCTTGCTGCAGTGATCATATACAGCAATAAGACACCATTTTATTTACTCAGGTCTTCCATAAATCCTAATAAGTACAGTTCTGGTTTCATCTGAAAGGGGATTATTTTCACCAATGTTCCATAGTTCAGCAACCAAATATTTTCAACCATTTCACAAGTCCACCTTGTATAATCATTTTCTTTTCCATGTTAGATATGCTCACTGCCTTGAGTTATTTAGAAACATTAATAAAGGCAGGATAAAAATCAAATAAATCACTGTTCTTTTCATCCATAGGCATCCTCTTTGACCATCTGATCATGGCAGGAACATTAAAAAAATTGCCTGGCAATTCTGGTTGATAGTTGGATGAGAATGACTAGATGTGCTTCCTTTGAAGCAATTAAAGATTTCTCCCTAAGAAATTGTATATGGATGATCAACGCCTTTAGGTTTTGAATTAATTCCCATCCCAGAAGGTGATCATCTTAATTTAATCACTTATTGTTGCACAATGTTTTCAACAGGAGTAGTACTGGCCCAAGCACAAGTCAGATTGTATCAGGATCAGAATGCTACCTGGGATTACAGCCTACGGGCAGGTGCAAGCAAGAAAGTGAGCATATCAGCAAAATACATGTGAGAAAAAATTACCTCCAAGGTGGAAAGCCCCATACTTTGCATTGTTAGTTTCTCATAGAAGTGCCAAGTTTAAAGGCATGACCTTACGTTCACCTAAAGCACATGCCAGCTGCAGAAACCCAAAAACAAGTACCACCATTGTTCTAGGCTCCTGAGAAGAGAGCAGAAGAAACAAAGGTGATGTTTTGACTATGAAATCCTGAAGAGTTTTGAAGATAAAACTTAATGGACTTTGAGGCAATGGTCCTCGTAAGAGTCTAATTTTGATAGTTAGGCCCTTGAGTATTTGGTTTATTTTATTGCATTCATATTCTTTCTTTCCATTACTTTCTGTTTTCCAGAAAAGCAATGGGTCTGCTAAAATTTGTATCTATGTCGATCAGCGTGTCTATTTACAATTGCCAAGGTATAGAACACAATGGCCACTGGATTGCTAGCCAACCAATAACTCTTGTTTCACTTTAATTCATTCCTTAATTTCTCCTAGAGAATTTTTTTGTGTTGGATGTTCATCTTTGCATCAGTCTTTATATTATCAAGCCAGTATCCCTTCTTCTTGTTCTACTAACCATTCCCAGCATCATTGACTTTTCCAATGAATTTGCCCGCATGACATAGCCGAAGTAAATCAGATGTAGCTTGTGATTTTGGCTTCTACTGACGTGTCTGATGTGTGTCAAATGCTATAGTTCTCCTGAATGAGGAGCATGAAAAACTAAGAATAGCAATTTTTCAGAATGGAATGGCCTTTGATTTTATGCTATTCAAAATTGTGCACGGCTGTGACGAATTTCCAGGTGTGTGTTGGTTTAATCTCACTGATCATTCCTTCAAAGTAAAAGCCATGGTAAAGGAGAGATTTGGCGAAGCAAGTTATAGAATATGCTTCCAGTATGTAATGCAATTGGCTTAGTTTATGGTAACTTAGGACAGGTTGATTGCACAACTTGGCTCTAGGATACCTAATTCTTCTGGCAAACGTTATCCTACTACTTTACATAGGGCGGGTGTCAGCAACTCGTGGCTCTAGAGCTGCATGAGGCTCTTTGGGCTCTCTGCTGTGGTCCCTGTCCCATCACTGGCTGTCCCAGTCCTTGTCCTCCCCTCCCAGTCACTCTTCGCCTGGTCTGAGAAGATAAGGGTGACAGCGTGGGATGGAGAAGTTGCTGTGGCTGATTCTCCAGTGCCTCACTCTTGCTGGAGCTTCTTCTAGCCCTTGTTGGTGCTGGGCATGCCTCGGTCGTGTGGGGAGATGCTCAACCTGCTCTCCATCCTGAGACACTGGCCCGACCCAGCCACGACCAATGCTGGCCTCACTAACATGAGGGCTGGTGGGGTGGGAATGGGATCTGGGAGGATGGGATGATGGAAAAAGGTATGGGCCCGCAGCACCCATTTGTGGCTTTAAGAAGCTTGGGCAGAGGGAAAAGGGGGCTGGCCCCACTGAACCTCGCATGCCCACCCTGGGGGTCAGGCTCAGAGAAAACCGGAGGGCCCTCGCCAAAGACGCTCACCCATCAGCTGGTCTCCCTCTCTCTGTCTCTCTCTCTTTATGTCTGTCTATCTGTCTGTCTGTCTGTCTCTGTCTCTGTCTCTGTCTCTGTCTCTGTCTCTGTCTCTGTCTCTGTCTCTCTCTCTCTCTCTCTCTCTCTCTGTCTCTCTCTCTCTCTCTCTCACTCTCTCGTGCTTCCTGTCTCTGAGCCTCTTCTCACTCTCTCAGAAAGCCCAGCATGCTCTCCTTGGAGCTCTTTGGTACCTCTTTTTCTTTCTTCCTTTTGAAAATCCTTTTGGGCTGACTGAGGAACAAGTGCAAGCTGTGGCGAAGGCTTACCTCCTCCTCCTCCTTCTCCTCCTCCTCCCCCTCTTCCTCTTGTGACCCCCTGGCTGGCTATGAAGGAGCTGGGAGGGTGCACACAAGAGGAGAAGGAGGGGGAGGGAAGGAGGAGGGGAAAGCCTTTGCTGTGGCTTGCGCTCATTCTTCAGCCAGCCTGGATTTCCAAAAGGAAGAAAGAAAAAGAGGCACCAAAGAGCTCCAAGGAGAGCATGCTGGGCTTTCTGAGAGAGTGAGAAGCTTCTTTTCTTTCCTCTTGGAAACTTTGGGGGCGTTGTCCCATACTTTGCCTGCCAAGCGTCTTCGGGGTGCCCAAGGACTATATTTTCCAGCCACTTTGGATCAAGTTGCAGGATGTGTATGTGTACCTGTGTGAGTGTGCTGCTGCTTGGAATGATGCTTTCCTGAAGTGTGTGTGATGATGTAAAGCAACAACCTCGTGGTGCTGTGATGTAACAGCCTGACAGTCACTCCTTTTGCAATGAAAGGTTTATTTTGTATCTTTCCAGAGACAGAATGTGGCCAAATTTCCTTACAGTTATTCCCTGGGTGTATGGGTTGGGAAATGGGTTGCGTGGGGAATGGGGGAGAGGGAGGGAGGGGAAGAGAGAGAGAGAAATAGAAAGAAAGAAAGAAAAAGAAAGAAAGAAAGAGAGAGAGAGAGAGAGAGAGAGAGAGAGAGACGGGGAGAGGGTGATAGAGAGAGAGATCAGAGAAAGAAAGAGAGATGAGAGATGGGGAGGGAGAGGGAGAGGGAGATAGAGAGAAAAAGAGAGATCAGAGAGAGGGAGGGAGAGAGGGAGAGGGAGAGAAAGAGGGAGAGATGAGAGAGAGAGAGAGAGAGAGAGAGAGAGATGAGAGGGAGGGAGGGAGAAAGAAGGGGGAGAAAGAGAAAGATGGAGAAAGAGAAAAAGAGAGAGACCTGTTTCCCACACAAAGAAAACACTGAGCGTCACATAACCTGGGTAGGTATGGCTGGGGGGGATGACATGTGACTGGGTGGGAGTGAGTGACATTGAGTGTTTAAGGTTGCAAACCCCTGGCATTGGGCAATGCTTAATAGGAATGTTTAGTCATTGTTTCAATCCTGTTCTTCTGTCAGATATGTATGTTAAAGGTCAAAATGGAAGAGAAGGGTTGTGAGAAAAATTAGTTCCTAGGTGTGTGGAATTGATTAAATAAAGTTGACATATAGAAATGAAAGGCCAAAGTGTGTTATCTCATATACATTTGCATATATGACGTATACATACATCCTATACATTCGTAATGAGAAATGTTTTTCTTTTTTGTGTCTAGCATTCCCAAACTGCTCCCTCCTCTTGATTTATGGGAGACACCTGTCAGGGGGAAGGTATCTCTCTCAATACCTCAAAGAAACACCTAAGGAATCTATGATTATTTGCTTTGGCCCATGGTTCCGTATATATTTTAATAGCTATTTATAAATTCTTACAATCACCTTTGTCACCTTTGTATAAAACTATTTCAAATTCATCCCTATTCTCTCCTATACCTTCTCTTTTCCTTTCTCAAATTGTGTCCTTATTTATGCAATGGCCAAACAAATCAAATTTATAACTTCTGTAATTAACTACACTCTAATACAGGTTTGCCAGGAAATGCTCATAATTTAAGCATTTTTCTTGGCCTGCTTCTGGAGTTGTGGTGTACAATGATCATCTTGGGGACAGCCTTGTCTTATATTTGTTCCAGATATTTAAAACAGGTAATCCCTCATTTACAACCACAACTGAACCTGGAAATTTGGTTGTAAATCATTGTAGTCACAAGTTGAGCTACCATGTGACCAGACTCAATATTACGGTCATTTATACAGTAGGTATAGTAGGTTAAGTTGGTCACCACAGGCATGAAGTGAATCATACGGTTGTAGTTTCAAATCCAGCTTTCCAATGGGTGTTCATTCCCAGATAATGGCAAGAAAGTAACACAATACAATTGTATGGGATGCTGCAACCAGTCATAAAAATGATCTGGTTGCCAAGTGCTTAAAATGGGATCGCATGACCATGGGATGGTGCAGCAGTGATAACTTTTTTTTTTTTAATTTGATTTATATGCCGCCCTTCTCCGAAGACTCAGGGCGGCTTACAGTGCGTTAAGCAATAGCCTTCATACTTTTGTATATTTATACAAAGTCAGCTTATTGCCCCCACAAACTGGGTCCTCATTTCACCTACCTTAGAAAGGATGGAAGGCTGAGTCAACCTTGAGCCTTGGAGAGATTCGAACCAGCAGTAAATTGCAGGCAGCTGTGTTAATAACAGGGTGCTTTAAACCACTGTAGTACCAAGGCTCTTTGAGGAAGTGGCATAAGTAACTTGTTTCAAATCTGTGGTAACTTTGAACAGTTGTGTTCATATGAATTTATTGAAATCTGTTTGTCATTGTACCAAAGGCACACCATTTTTTTCAATGCAGGTATTGTCTGTAACAAGAAAAGCATTATAGGTAATACATTTATTTTAATTGATTAAGTTTTTACCATCTCACTAAATCTGTTTTTTTTTATTTCCCTTGAAATTTTTTTATAATTATTTTTAAACAAACAGGTATTTCACCTTGGACATATTTACTCCCAAGTATTTAACTATCTTAGATTCCAGGACAAAACCAGTCAAATCCACTAACAGTTTCTATTCATCCACTGTCACATTTTTTATTTAGTATCTTAAAGGTTGTTTTTCTTTTTTTATTTTACAGCCAGATAATTTTCTATATTCCATTAACTTATCCATGAAAACACCATTTTAATTAGTCTCCATTAATGTATTGTTAAAATCAGATCATAAACTCATGAAAGTGTCATAAACTCTTAATTTATAATTTCAGCGACTAATTCCCTCAAACACCCCTTCCCCTTATTTTTTACAGGTGCAGCCTGTAGATCATAAACTCTAGAAACACAATTCTGGACACAGACGGTCTTGTGGATTCTGAAGCAGATGAATACACTGGTTCAGTTCTTACTTGCATGGCAATCATTGGATGATTATACTAAATCATGTGGCAATTAAAATGTTTGGTTCTGCTAACCCTAGCCCTAGCCCTTTCCTTTTTCCATTTTATTCCATGGTGCTGTTTAACATTAATACAAAGGGTAGGGTAGAGGTCTAATTAAGACATTTGGACTGCCATCAGTTTGCTAATGATGCTGAATAACCAGGGTATTGAATGTAATTTCCCTTCTGTCTTCTAAACCCCAGGATCTTCGTTTTATTGAGATGAAATGGCAGAAGAAATATGAAGAAGAAAAAAATCTTCCTGTACATGGAAAAGAATTTATCTTCAGATCTACACAAGGAGAGAAGTATTTGTGTTCTTCCAACCTTGTGTTGGAGCGTTATCATTCAGTGACCCAATCTGAGGTAGCCTACAACCTGTAAAGAGAAATAGTGATGATTTTATGGGGATATGGAAGTTCCAGTTGCCATGATTATGAGCGGGAAACATATTTTAAGTTCACAGTGGAGTCCCTAAGCAGATTTGATAGACACTGCCCTAATTCACTGAACTATAGGTAGGAGGAGGAGGCACAACATAATCAGTTGAGATTCTGTTATAGCCATTCTTAATAAAAGTAGTCCTGTGGAGTTGATTTCTTAGTCTGATTACATAGTGGGGCTGATTCATCCTACCTGATGGACTGGAAGAACTGGAAGAACATCAGGCTATCATGATGCATTGCACATTTTGTCAATATGCCATGTACAACATTTGCCACAGTGATACATTGCACAATATTTGTCTTGACACCATGTATCTGAGTCAAAGTCCACTGGGGCTACATTTTCCAATGTAACTTTCATCCTGAGGACTGGGATGGTATATAGCAGACTCTGATGGTAGAGTGCTATCTAGCATGATTTCATCTACCTCTGAGTTTGAGCCAAGTCTTCTTGGTTGCTTTGGGAGTGGAGAGAATGTAAGAAACTTGATCCAGGAAGTTTTAGTGTCTCAGTGGAGGAATCCTGATGAAGACAGTGATGTAGCTTCTTTGTAAGACTTTTTCTTTGGAATCATCCATTTTAGACAACTGCCATCTGAACTACAATCTTTTCTTGTTTTTAAGGTAAGCAATAGCACTTAGACTTATATACTATTTCACAGTGCTTTACAGTCCTGTCTAAATTGTTTTATACAGTCAGCATATTGCCCCCAACAACAATCTGGGTTCTCATTTTACCAACCTTGGAAGAATGGAAGGCTGAGTCAACTTTGAGCTGATCAGGATGGAATTGCTGGCAGTTGGCAGAATTAGCCTGCAATACTGCATTCTAACTGTGACACCATGGCTTATCAAGCAATTGAAAAGATGGTGAGGTTTCACTTACCATTGCCTATGATACAGGCAACTAGCATTTTCAAGGCCAAACAAGGGATGAAAACAACATTACTCATACTAGTGGATGAGGCACTCGTCACTTCCCGCCTGGACTACTGCAATGCTCTCTACATGGGGCTCCCCCTGGGGTGCACCCGGAGGCTCCAGCTGGTCCAGAACGCGGCCGCGCGGGGGATTATGGGGGCGACAAGGCGCTCCCATGTAACACCTCTCCTGTGCGAGCTGCACTGGCTCCCGGTGGTCTTCCGGGTGCGCTTCAAGGTGTTGGTGACCACCTTTAAAGCGCTCCATGGCTTAGGGCTGGGGTACTTACGAGACCGCCTTCTGCCACCAATAGCCTCCCACCGGCCAGTACGCTCACACAGAGTGGGCCTCCTCAGGGTGCCGTCTGCCAGACAATGTCGGCTGACGACTCCCAGGGGAAGAGCCTTCTCTGTGGCGGCGCCCACCCTCTGGAACAAACTCCCCCCAGAGATACTTACAATAACAGACCTCCGGATTTTTCGTCGGGCCCTGAAAACCCATTTATTTCAACTAGCTGGGCTGGCTTGAGTTAAATTTTAAATTGATTTTAAATTGGGTTGTTTTAATTTACGGCCAAAATATTTAATTATTTTAAACTGCTTTTAAATTTTGTATGTATTGTTTTTTACTTTGGCTGTTCACCGCCCTGAGTCCTATTTGGAGAAGGGCGGTATAGAAATAAGAACAAATAAATAAATAAATAAATAAATAAATAAATAAATGTCCTTCATCAGGACTTGGAAAAAGGTGAGCGTTCCCCTTGTTTCTTTCATTTGCTTGGCTTATTGCTGGACTTTGATAAACAGTGGCACTTGTATCTGCTTGTTGCTAGCACCATGAATTCTTGGACCATTTCTTATATTAGACATTATTTTTGCTTCCTTTTCAGTGACTCATTGCACTGCATTGCATCCTCTCTTGTAAATCCAAATAATTACAGAACTTCGGCAATCAGAATTTTGGCAAATTCTGGAAGGCAGGAAGCCCAACCCACTTTAACACAACCTTTTCAGTTTTCCATATCTTTCTGGACACCTTTTTTGTCCTGCCCCTTTTTTCAGGAAGTATTACCTCATTTACCTTTACCTCAGGGCAGAAATCTTCTATAAAAGAAGAGCTTCTCTCCTCTCAATTAATTGGTGAAATCTTTCAGGACTCCAAAGAGAAACAGCCAGTCCTGAACTTTTCTCTTCACCTGCCAGTCATTTACTTATCTCAGAGAGAAACCTCTTCGAAACATCTGAAGCCAGATTTCCCTCAGCAGCCTGGACATGAACCCAGTGAGTAGAAGAAGTTGGTCAGGGTCTTTCACTAAATTACAAACCCAAGGAGCCTAATAGGAGCTAAACCAAATGCCTATAGCATATTACCTTTATTAAGTTTAAAAGTATAGACTTCTCTGCCTCTAGTTCTTGCTAAGTTGGGTTCCACATCCTGGAAAGGTTCACCAGCTTCAGCTTTATCCAGAATCAAACAAAATAATAGTAATAGTGTGCTGATGCTCATTCTTTGAACAGATTTGAGTTACCAAGAGAATTGTGTCCTCAGAAAGCTTGGGACCACATCAAACTGACCTAGGCAAAATAACATCAAGAAGCAACTACTGATAGGATTTCCTATCATTTTTCCTATCCAACTGTTGGAGGAACCATCTAACACCAGCCTTCAAGACCAGGTCTGTGCAAGCAGTTCAGCATTGAAAAGAAAAGGTGATTAATTTTCCTTCTGTTTTTTTTTCTTTTCTATCCTTTCCTAGATTATATGAAGACTGTACAAAAGATACTCTCCCTTAGCATATGTTATGTCTATGACTATCAAAAGCTACATCTTGCATATGTTTCCTTTATTGTTGTAGGAGAAAGTCTGAAATATTCTGACCTTTGTTCTGGCAAAAGTGTGCTTTTCTTTCTGTTTTTATCTTCTAGGACTGAGTAAAATTATTTAACTCTACTTTTCTCTATCTTCTAGGACTGAGTAAAATTATTTAACTCTACTTTTCCTCCAGTTTCCCTGTCACTCACTGAACAACTTCTTCATCTCCCACTCGTTGAATAATATAATGTGTGAATTCCTCAAATAGATGATTAGCATCCATTTATATGTTTACCTTAGATGGTATTAGCATCAAATATTTTGCAGGTGACCTTTCAAATACATTATTAAATGTTAATTGTTTGACTGTTGTATATATAATTAACCTCATTTTTTAAAATTGTACTGATTATCAATTATAGTTTCATTTTTGGATGTTGAAAATGCACACACTGGGTTAATAAACTGTATTACTAAAATCATGACAGAATGATTCTGGGTAGAGGTCTCTGTTTGTAATAATGAAGAAGGGTTCTCTAATCTGACCTTTCAGCTTTCAGGTTCAGCTGAGGCAAGCAATTCCATGACAAAATGTCCCTTTTCCAGTTCTTCTTCCTGCAGTGACAAAGTCAGACTATTATAATATATTTTATATGGCACTAAGGTAGGAAGGGAAAACTTGGATTTAGGTTTCCAAAGAAAATAGACTCTAATGAACACATTAATCTGTTTGGAAATGAACTGAATACTAGTTGGCTATTAAGTCAAGTATAAGGGACTTGCAGTACCGTATATCGCTTAAGAATATTGATAAAATAATCATAAAAATGAAATTCTCTTCCTGTTGATTTATAGCAGAACCTTTTTTGCTTCCACAGTTTTCAGCCAAATCTATGCTGCTGTGTACTGTGTTCTTATTCAATATTTTAATTGCTTGATTTTATAAGGTTGTTACATAGTAGTTTCTAAATCTGTTTTGTGTCTTGTTTTGGGACGATGCTCATAAATACAATACAATACAATACAATACAATACAATACAATACAATACAATACAATACAATACAATACAATACAATACAATACAATACAGCCAAGTGTGATTGGACACACAAGGAATTTGTTTTTGGTGCATATGGTCTCAGTGTATATAAAAAGAAAAGGTATAATCATTAGGAATCATAAGGTACAAAACTTAATGATAGCAAATAAGCAATCAAATCATACTAGGAAACAGTCAATATAAATTGGAAGGATACAGCAACAAGTTACAGTCATACAGTCATAAGTGGGAGGATATGGGTGATAGGAACGATGAGAAGATTAATAGTAATAGTAATGCAGACTTAGTGAATAGTTTGACAATATTGAGTGAATTATTTGTTTAGTGGGTACTTGATATCACACATAAATATTTATTATTGATAGGTAATGGAAAAAAACAGTATTAGAGACTGAGGTAAAAAAAAAAGGAAAGACTGCATGTCAGGAAAACTAATTTTGAGAATCAATAGGCTCTGACTCATTTTGTCAGCGTTACAGGGAAGCAGGATAAAATGGAATCTTCTATATTCTCTAAATTCCCCATAAAAGTTTATGACATCATAATGGGAAACCATCTTGTAATCTGGACATTTTAATGAAAAAACTCTCATTTATATGAAAATTCCATAGTTTAGATCCCAACACAATTTCTAAGAATCTAGTATATTCCACTCTCATATAGAATTCTGATCATTCATTCATTCATTCATAGACTGCTGATTTTCCCCCTCTTAAAATGTGGTTTTTTGGGAAAGGATCCTTGGAAAGGATTAAAACTCTCTCTTATATTCTGAATCAGCCTTTCTCAACTTTTTTACCCTTGAGGAATTCTTGAAATAATGTTCAGGTCTTAATTGACACCCTAGATAAAATTATTGTATCTATAGTTCACCATACACTACTATAATTAATAAGCACATAAAAATGATAACTTTAGTCATTTGCTATGAAGGAAGCTATCTCCTATCCCCAAGATAGACAACTAAGCAATATTGCAACAATGCATTAGAAGCATTAGATGAAATTATGCACAAATGCTCTCAGTGTACATAAAAGGAAAAAAAGAAAAAAGAAAACAATACATTCATCAAAAATCGAAAGATACAACACTTAGTCATAGTCATAGGGTACTAATAAGCAATCAAATCATACAAGGAAACAAACAGGACAATATAAATAGTAAAAATACAAGCAATGTGGTTATGGTCATAAGTGGGAAGAGATAGGTAATAGGAAGGATGAGAATAATAATAATAATACAGTCTTAGTAAATGGTTTGACAGTGTTGTGGGAATTAGTTGTTTAGCTAGAGTGATGGCATTCAAGAAAAAACTGTCCTTGTGTCTAGTTGTTCTGGTGTGCAGTGCCCTATAGCATCATTTTGACGGTAGAAATTGAAACAATTTATGTCCAGGATGTGAGGGGTCTGTAGATATTTTCACAGCCCTCTTTTTGACTCGTGCAGTATACAGGTCCTCAATGGAAGGCAGGTTGGTAGCAATTGTTTTTTCTGCAGTTCTAATTATCTTCTGAAGACTGTGCCTGTCTTGTTGGGTTGCAGAGCCAAACCAAACAGTTATAGAGGTGCAGATGACAGACTCAATAATTACTTCCCTAGAACTTAATCAGGAGCTCTTTGGGCAGTTTGAGCTTTCTGAGCTGACGCAGAAAGAACATTCTTTGTTCTGCTTTTTTGATGACGTTTTTGATGTTAGGTGTCCATTTTAAATCTTAAGATATGATAAAACCTAGAAACTTGAAGGCCTCTACTGTTGATACTGTGTTGTCTAGTATTGTAAGAGATGGTAGTATAGGAGGGTTTCTCCTAAAATCTACCACCATTCTACATGGTTTTGAGTGTGTTTAGTTCAAGATTGTTCTGGTTGCACCACAAGGCTAGTTGTTCAGCCTCCTGTTTCTATGCAGATTCGTCATTGTCTCAAATGAGACCAATCACTGTTGTATCATCTGCAAACTTCAGTACTTTAAGTGAAGGATCTTTTGAGACGCAGTCTGGTGGGTTGGTAAAGGATTAGTAAACAGCCTGGCGGATTGGTAAATGAGAGAACAAGGGTGTATATTTTCTTCTTATTTCTTCAACCTATATGTGAAATATACTGTATATTGAGGGAAGCCGGGTAGGAAGAAGATGAATGTAATTTTAAAACCAGAGGAAGAAACATCATAGCCTGGGCTATGTTGAAGTGTTGAAGACCAGTGGTGGCTAATTTATCATTTTTATGTGCTTATTAATTATAGTAGTGTATGGTGAACTGTAAATACAATAATTGTGTGTCCAATCACACTTGCCCAATAAAGAATTCTATTCTATTCTATTCTATTCTATTCTATTCTATTCTATTCTATTCTATTCTATTCTATTCTATTCTATTTGATTCTTTCACCTTGTTCTGTCTGTAATGTGGCTTTTTGAGCCATGTATAGATTTTGCATGATGACAATGAGATATTCTGAGGATTCCTATTTATTTAAGTATTTTCCACAGCTTCTATTCAAGCAGATATTAATCTCTTTTTAGTATTATTTGACTCTCTTAATTATCCAGCATTATTAGCAATAATGTCTCAGGTTCCTCAGCCTTTTGTAAAGCAAACTTGAACATATAGGGCAGTGATGGCTAAACTTTTTGCCATCGCGTGCCAGGAGGGGGGGCAGGGGAGATTCAGGTGTGCGCATGCCCACACCCATAATTCCATGCGCTCTGCCCTGCACATGTGTGCGCAACCCTGCTCCCCCCCGCTCCTGGCACGCGATGGCCCGGTAGGCCCGTTTTTCTTTCTCACCTGGCTCCAGATCCTCTTTGTGCATCTGGGGAGGGCAAAAACAGCCTTTTCCACTCCCTCGGAGGCCCTCCAGAGGCCTGAAATGGTCCATTTCCCAAATCCCAGTGGGACAGGAAGTGATGTTTTTTGCCGTCCCCAGCCTCCAGAGCCTCTCTAGGAGTCTGCCTGCCAGAGCTGAGCTGGCGTGCCCACTGATATGGCTCCGCATGCCACCTGTGGCACACGTGCCATATGTTCGCCATCACGGATATAGGGCTTTCATTTTTGTGGGATGGTGGTAGCATTATTTGCTAGAAAGGAAAATTAAATATATTGTACTTTAGTTTCCACAGTCAGTTAAATCTCTTTGTTTGATATCAGAACATAGATTGAGCTATTCTTGGGCAATGTATCATTCTCCAGATTTGCTGATTTAAGATCAGTAAAGGTTACAACGTTTACTGATATTTTTCTCTTGCTTACCATATTTCTGAAAATGTTCCATCAATTCCTGTAATTTCCTGAATGGTAATAACCAGAATGCTGATATAACTATCATCGAATACTATAGATTCTTATAGGTAGGAACTGTCTTCTAACAAATCTTGGAGGTTGACTACTGTAAGTTGACAACACTTCTTTGCTTGATCTTCTTGAAATCAGTTACTATTTATTTTTTTATTAAATGTGTGTGCCACCCATCTCACTATCAAAAAATTCTGGGTTATCTGTCCATTGGTGACCTTAAACATATTAAACCTATTTCTGAGTTCAAAGATCTTTTGGAAGACTTTTCTTGTTTTTCCATGCCTGTTTTTACCCTAGATATCTTCAAAGTTGTTGTTTTAATACTGTTCCAGACACTTCTAGCAATTCTCTGGAATTCTTTTTTTAAGTTCCTTCTTGAAATCTTTCTCTTTCTTGACTTTGGCTTCAATTCTCTTCTTGGCAATTTCTTCAATTTGTTCTAAAATCCAGTTTTCTTCTGTTTCCTGATCTTTGGCAGTCTTTTTTCACATTCATCCCTAATTTTTTAACAACAGCAGGCTCATTCTATGGTTTCTCTGGTTCTGATCAATGATGTTCAAGACTTCAGAGAGATTCCTGATGTTCTCCATGAAAATAGCAATAGCACTCAGACTTATATATCACTTCATAGTGCTTTACAGCACCCTCTAAGCGGTTTACTGAGTCAGCATATTGTCTCCAACAATCTGGATCCTCATTTTACTAACCTTGGAAGGATGGAAGACTGAGTCATTCTTGAGCTGGTGAGGATCGAACTTCTGGCATTGAGCTAAATTAGTCTGCAATACTGCATTCTAACCACTGTGCCACCACGGCTTGGGATATGCTCAAATTCATATCATAGAAATTAGGTGACTTTCTTCTCCCATTTTAGTTTTTGAACTTGTAATTCATGATCTGTTCTACAGTCAGTCACTGCCCCATTTTGGCTGTTATAACTCAGCTTTACTTTAACCAATAAAATTTTGTATACTCCTTAATGTCTATATATCTTGGCATTCGTTCAGATGTATGAAGACTGTTAACAACAATCACTGGATTAGCAGAAACCTATAGGTTGTTTTCCTGCTTCATTTCAGTTTTCTAGGTCATGTGGTCCAACTACATTTTCATCCTTAATATTTCCAAGAATAGCATTTCTGTCTTCTACCATGCACAACAAATCTGGTTTACATGTTCTTGTAAATTTTGATTTAAACCTGATCATACAACTCATCAACTTCCTCTTCTTCTGAACCAGTCATTGGAACATAAACTTATATAATCATCATATTAAAGGATTATCCATGATGGTTGATTGATATTGTTCAGCTATTGATGTCATTGTAGCCGAGCACTGTTCTTGCTATAACCTTCTTCACTATGTAAGTAACACTGTTCCCTCTTTGTTTTCCATGTCCTGAGTAGAAAACAATGAATCTTCTGACTGAAAGTGTCCAATTCGTATCCTTTTCATGTATTTATAATTATGTTTACATTTGTATCTGTCATAAAATACATGCTTGACAAAATAAATAAATAAATAAATAAAATAAAATAAAATAAAATCTCATTTTGCTGTTGCCAACTGTGCTAATCTGTACTAGGCTCATTTAATCTTTAACAATACTGAGCTTTCCTGTGTTTATGTTTCTTACATTCCATGTTGCCATTGTAATTCTGTTTTTGCAATTTTTCCTGCAACTAGATGTCCCAAAGTTTTCGTATTCTGCAAGACCCTCAACTCTTCTTCAGTTACATATTGAGTTCCAGCTGCTGCTCACCGTCTGGCATATTATCCTAACTAATATCTATTTTAACTAATACAGGTAGTCCTCGACTGACAACAGTTCATTTAGCGACCGTTCAAAGTTACAGTGGCAATGGAAAAAGTGATTTATGACCGTTTTTCACAGTTACAACCTTTGCAGCATCTCCATGATCATGTGATCAAAATTCAGATGCTTGGCAATTGGTTCATACTTTTGACTGCTAGAGCATCCCGGGGTGATGTGATCACCTTCTGACAAGCAAAGTCAATGGGGAAACCTGATTCACTTAACAAACGGATTTCTAACTTATCAACTGCAGTGACTCACATAGCAGCTATGTCAAGAAATGTCGTAAAATGGGGCAAACCTCACTTAACAAATTCTCACTTAAGAACATAAATTTTGGGCTCAATTGTGGTTGTAAATCGAGGACTACCTGTACTTTAAAATGTATTTTCGTTTTAGAGCATGATGCCTGCATCTGAGTTATGTTTTCTCCTGCTTTTAATGCATGCGAAGACAGGACTTTGAAATCCATCCAGATTCAGTTATTTCCATTTCTCTAATTCAGAAAATATTCTGGATTTCCAGTGAGGTCACGCTAAAATCATAGAGCAAAAGCTTGCATGGCCTGGAAGAAAATTAGGCAGGAAAGGAAATTCCTGTTGCATAGTATAAATGTTAGTCTAATAATCTTATTTCCTCTCTGAGAATTATTAGGGACTCCCAATTTTTGCATAGCGGTTTCTTTTGTATTTAATTTTTTTTATTGCTTGCAAAAAGGGAACTTATTCTATATGTTGTAATTCTGTGGCCCTGTGGTTTAAGCCAAGTGTTTTTTTGGTTTCAGAATTTAAGCGTATATATATATACGTAAGGCAACCAGTGTTTAGCAGATAGAACGCAATTCAGTGAGGTTACACTACCATTGGCAATAGCTGACATAGCTGAAAAGGTAAGAATGTATTTATTTTTCTTCCAAATTCAGTCCTACCAGGATAGGAGTACTGACTGGCAAGAAGTATATATGAAATGTACATCAATATTTATTTGTGTATCAATTTATTTGTCACTTCTTGTGAGATTGGAAGCCAGAAAGGAAGGAAGGAAGGAAGGAAGGAAGGAAGGAAGGAAGGAAGGAAGGAAGGAAGGAAGGAAGGAAGGAAGGAAGGAAGGAAGGAAGGTGGACCGATGGACAAATAAATGATAGGAAATAATAAGTGGCACACTATAGAATTCTAGACTCCTTTACTTTTCAAAATGTTTGTAAATTATTTGATGAGATGTTAGAAAATGTGGTTATCCAATCTGTAGATGATGTAATAATAGTAAGGACAGCAAACATCTAGGGGACATTATCAGGATTCAGGAAGATTTGAAAACTGGAGCAGTGGGCAGAAACAAGCAAGATGAATTTCAATGGGAACAAATAGAAAATCTTTCTTTGTATAGGAATAATTCAAAGGCATGAGTCTGGGATCAGAGGCAAATCCATGTAGCAGTATATATGAACAAGATTTGGGATGTTGGTGGACCATAGATAGTGTACTTCTTTGAGGAAAATGTATCCAGAAGATCCTTAGTTAGGATATATTGGGTTTAACTAAACCCAATTTATTTTATTTTATTTTATTTTATTTCGAATTTATATACTGCACCTTCTCCCGAGGGACTCTGGGCGGTGTACAGCCAGCTAAAAACATTAAAAACAGTTAAAAGGATATATTAATTTGGCCCCAATTTAAAGTGATAAACCAGTTAAAAATGTTTTTAAAAAATGTTATGTTAAGCCAGCCTGGCTTGCTGGAAAAAGAAAGTTTTAAGGGCACGGCGGAAGGCACCGAGGTCTTGAATTCTCCTTATCTCTGGGGGCAGCTGATTCCAGAGGGTAAGTGCCCTCACAGAGAAGGCCCTCCCCGTTCTCTGGGAATTATTAGAAATGTTGTTTATGATTAGCTTGGTGAACGGAAGACTCTGGGCAGGCCTCTTTAAGTTGTCAGGGGGAAAAAATGACTTTTTCAAAGAAAGGATAATGAACAATGGGTTTAATCTTACAAGGATACAGTTTTTTGCTGAACTTCAGGAAAACTGTCTGAACAAAAATAGTTTCCTCAGAATGATGAAATCTTTTCTGTTGAAGGTGTTCAATAAGGAATGATAGATTGTCTTTGATTCTCTTGCTTCTATGATGTTTTGTATTTTTCTATTTATTTTGGCATATATATGCCATATAATGGCATATATTGCAATTATTCTAATATGCCCCCTTTTAAAAAAAAATCAAATCAGGTCCAATAACAATCCAAAGAAACTAGTTAAGATGTATCAATTGTAAATTATATGAAAGAAAGACTAATTTCAACCCCTGAATAATTTAAAAGAGAGAAGTCGTGTTAAATTTACTGAAAATAAAGTAATAAATGCCAATTATTTTTGCCACATCAAATCTTCCTAGTGTGGGACAAATAATCTTTCTTTTGCTATTGGAGTTACCACAAACTCAATCATTTTAATTTCTTAGCACTGAGCCCTTTCTGTTTTCAGCATCAAAACCATTGCGTTTCTCTGACCATTCAAACATCAGAGGGAAAAATATGTTTATGGTATCTGAGTACCCTGATGCTCCATTTTATTTTCAGTCTAACTTGCTTGGTGCAACTCTAGGTTGCATAGTTTCCATTATATATTTTAACCCTTGCTTTTAGCAACTGACATATTCTATAGGTTGGGTATATTCGCCATGAAAATGGTAGTAGGATTTAAGGCTCTGCTAGCTTCTTGCCATGATTGTAAATGAGATTACTTTATTAAAGATTACTACCAGTATCAAGAAAATACTTTGCAGATAATATGTCAATTCATAAGTTACAGAGGAAGATAGTTCACAATGTAAATAAACCCACGAAACATCTGGAGCCTTCATTTATAAATATGCAAGCCTCCTAAATAATGATAGGTGCAATGATATATAGAGTTGTTCTTTTTAATTTTTACTTTTATTTATTTATTTTTCCTTACAGATGACATTCATTGTATTTATCCTGATGTTTACACTGACTTTGGTTGCTCACAGAGCAGCAACACAAGAAATAAGAATAAATGGTATGTCACTGAGTTTTTGAATGAAATTTTGTAGTTAATTGAAATGTATTAATTACTTGATAAGATTCTGTTTTTCATCCAGGAACTTAAAATGACATTCACCATACACTTCCTCCAATTTTTCTCCACAATAATCCAGATAGTTTTGCATGAAACTGGCTTGAAGTCATTAGTAAGCTTCCATTACTAAGAATAGACTTGAATAATATCTTCTTTACCAAAACCATAACTACTGCACCACACTAACAATGTGTGGGGTTATGCTATGCAGGCCTTAGAGCACTTCAAATGCAATCCCAAATATTTATTTTTAAGAAGAATTCAATAATTAATTAAAGATTCAGGAGTTTCAGTATCCAAACCCAAACTACACTCCAGTATAGTCTAAATATTTCTCATTGCCTGCACTTTTGAAAAATCAAATATCTTTTCTATTAAATGCTGTTCCAAGAACACTTCATGAGTGTAAGGGAAATAGTTAACTTTCCAGAATAGCTGTGTTTGGTATATCTTCCTGAAGTAAATGAGGAGAAGTAAATGGAAGATGTGGTTGTCTTCTCCTAATTCAATAACAATAGAAATGTAGAGGAAGTTACGTTGCATTTTAAACAGCAGTCTTTTCCAGGACGGTCTTATTCTGTTGATCAGGTTAGGCCAAGGCAAGAAAGCAAAGAAAAAAAAACACATACCTCATTTTTTTCTCTTCCTTAATAAATATTGGCAACTACCAGATATTGAATGCAGGTAGTCCTTGATTTACAACTATTCATTTAGCAACAGTTCAGAGTTAAAATGGCATTGAAAAAAATAACTTACAGCCTGTCCTAGCACTTAAGAATTGTGCAGCATCCCTATGGTCATATGATCAAAATTTGGGAATTTGGCAATGGGCATTTATTTACAGTGATTGTGATGCCCCAGGTTATGTGATCGACATCTGTGACCTTCCCAGCTAGCTTACAACAAAAAAAAATAAATGGAACAAGTGTAAATACTACTTAATAATGCCTTGGTAAGGCTACATTTGGAATCCTGTATCCAATTTTGGTTGCCATGATGTAAAAAAGATGTTGAGACTCTAGAAAGAGTGCAGAGAAGAGCAACAAAGATGATTAGGGAACTGGAGGCTAAAACATACAGTATAAAGAGCGGTTGCTGGAACTGGGTATGTCTAGTTTGATGAAAAGAAGGACTAGGGGAGACATGATAGCAGTATTTCAATATCTCAGGGGCTGCCACAAAGAAGAGGGAGTCAAGCTATTCTCCAAAGCACCTGAAGGCAGGACAAGAAGCAATGGGTGGAAACTAATCAAGGAGAGAAACAACCTTAGAATTAAGGAGAAATTTCCTGACAGTTAAAACAATTAATCATTGGAACAACTTGCCTCCAGAAGTTATGGGTGCTCCATCACTGGAGGTTTTTAAGAAGAGATTAGATAACCATTTGTCTGAAATGCTATAGGGTTTCCTGCCTAAGCAGTGGTTGGACTAGAAGACCTCCAAGATCCCTTCCAACTCTGTTATTCTAAGATGGCTTTGCTTAACAATTGTGTGATTCACTTAACTGTAGTGAATTGCTTACCAAGCATAGCAAAAACAGTTGTAAAATCAGGTGTGACTTACTTAATAACCACCTTGCTTCACAACAGAAATTCTGGTCCCAATTATGGTCATAAGTTGAAGACTATGTGTAAGTGTATGACAGTAATGGATTTGACAATGAGTAACTACAAGCATCACTTGTAGGCATATTGCAAATGTTGAATAGAATGTTCTGTTCCACAGGGGTTCAAGATAGAAATGAAACTATACCGAATGATCATGTATATAATGCCTATGTTGTCAGCTATTTGTAACTCTGTACTAAAAGGGAAAAAAAATGTTATCACATAACAGATGTACATGAGAGTTCACTATTTATTTATATATTTAAGAAAATTTATATTGCCACTCAACTCACTTTTAGTTACTCTGGGTAGCTTTCAGAGATAAAAACTTAATATTTTTTTAAAAAAGTTTAACGGTGTTGACAATTCCAATTTCCTGATGACAATTCCAGTTTCCTAATCAATCAAATAAGTCACTTGATAGGTTCCATCCTACTCTGGGCTCCCTGGACTTGTTGGCAAAACCAGGTCTTCAGGGTTTTGTGAAAGAGTGTCAACTTGGGGCCAAAGTTAATTCTGGAGGAATGTTCCACAGGGAAGGAGCCACCACAGAGAAGGCTCTTCTTGGTCCTGTTAGATGTACCTTCTCCTGCTAGATGTACCTCCAATATGGGGGCTATTAAACATTAATTTGTATCCATGCCAAGTTTTCTTGCAGGTAGAAACCGAGCCTTACCCAAGCTACACACCCTATTACATTCTTCTGAAGCTGTTGCCTTTTGTTCATGGGTTCACTATGGTAGCTGCTTACGGATGAGCACTGTTTTGATTTACATGTGGTATAATCTTTACTTTTTTAAACTAAGTGCTGTAATGTAAGAACATGTTAGCATTTTCAAGGTACATGCACTGGGATCTAGATGAACCAGTTGGTTGACCATTGCCTGCCCTTTTAGAGTTTTACAACTTAATGATTTTGAAATGTTCAGAGCACTTCGTGGAATGTCAGTGGTCTTCAGATAATTCAGCACTTCCCCAAAACCTGATGCTCATCTGCGACACATCTGAAAGTCAGCATGGATTGGTTTATTGGAAGAAAGGCTCGAAATGGGCAGGAAATGGCAGGACTTTGACAGTAAGAGTCAGAGGGACTCCAGATGCTGGCAATTATACCTGTTGGAGTAACACTACACATGAGCTTCTAAGTTCCAATGCTGTTTACATTACAAAGAAGAATGAAAAAGGAGAAATAGATGAACCAATTCTCAAGAAAGGTAAGCCCTCTGAGCAGCATCGATACTGCATACTGTTTCTTCTTTTTAAAATATAATATTATTGAAGAATTTTAACAAGATAATACAAATATTATTCTCTTTTAAGTTCTAGCATAATATAAATTTTCCTACTATTCCAACAATATTTTATCTTCAAAATTCTTAGCCATTTTACCATACATTTTTTTTCCACTTGTTCATCTATCATTTTAAATTTTAGCAGAACTTTTGGCAACTTTTGGCTCATCGTTTGTATATAATTCAGTTTCAAATTCTGCCTTTGATACTCAATTTCAAATGTGCTTATCTATCTTGAATCTTTCTCTTAACTGTGTGTACAAAAACTAGTAAAAACTAAATCCCTATGCAACCAATTGTTCTTTGATTTCATCTTATATTCTCCATATTCTTGTTCACTAGGTTTATCATTTCTCTTTAGCTTCTGTTTCTTTCCTATAAAATGTTTGTTTGCCGAGACACATAAAGGTATTTTTGGGCACTTGATACTGTGGAGTGCTTCTAACAGTTTTTTCTCAGTTTAGAAACCTTGTCAATGAAATTTAGCCTAACAGTTCCACGTTTTTCAGAGTTCTGAAGTGATTTAGCAGAAAAACCCAAAATGTTATCCAGAAATCCCCTAAAAGTGTTCAGGAATTTTTCAGATTCCATCAACTAATCTAATAGATTTCCTACTTCTACAGAGTTGAATAAGTTGTGAGAGTTATATTTCAAAATGAACGGATCCTATCAGAGGTGGGTTTCAGCAGGTTCTGACCAGTTCTGGAGAACTGGTAGCAGAAATTTTGAGTAGTTCAGAGAACTGGTAGTAAAAATTCTGACTGGCCCCACCCCCATCTATTCTCTGCCTCCCAAGTTCCAGCTGATCGGGAGGAAATGAGGATTTTGCAGTAACCTTCCCCTGGATTGGGGACAGAATGGAGATTTTACAGTATCCTTCCCCTGGAGTGGGGTGGGAATGGAGATTTTACAGTATCTTTCCCTTGCCATGCCCACCAAACCACACCCGCCAAGCCATGCCACGCCCACCAAGCCACACCCACAGAACCAGTAGTAAAAAATTTTGAAACCCACCACTGGATCCTATGATTACAGGTGAACCAGATACTCTAACACATTTACTTGACAAGAGTACTTCCATACTGCATTCTTAAGATGATCCTGCCCCATTCTTGCGCTGACTGATCTAAGTCATGAAGTCACTTTAAGAAAATTATGTCCAGATCAAGATGCTGGACAATTCCACAGCTGTTATGCTATTCCTTTTTCTCTCACTAGACATTCATGCATTCATATTATATTTGAAAAAAATGCAATACAAAGTTAACAAAGTTAAAGCATCAATATGTAAATACAACGATCAGGTTTAAAGTAAATGTTCCTTTCTTCCATTTTCCCTGTTGGGCTCCAAAATCAATGCTGCAGTTGTTATTACCAATGATGTTCCATTAATAACATTTGCCTGACATGCAAAAATAAAATCAGTTGTGAAAAACCTGGGAATTATTTTTTTAGAATATTTTTTTTTCTTTCCCAGAGTCAACTACTTTAATGTGCTTTCTTTTTTCTTCTTTTCTTTTCCCAAGTTCATTGGTATATCATTTCATCAGTTTTGCTACTACTTATAAGGAAGAAGGGTATCACTCTGGCTCCTAAATAGCCCAGTGTGTTAAAATAAGAAACATTCTAGCATTTGAACAATACACCGGTCAACTTATTAAAAATAATAATAATGGCAGTGTAAAGTGAGGACAAGTAGTAGGTGGTATTGTCTATTCTTGCCCCATAGATCTGATCAATGATCCATACTCACAATAACCTGGCATGTGGCTATCCCCCAAATTAAGATGTTCAGGAACAGCTATATGGACTTGATAGCTGTCATAAAGCTGTGACAAAGTTAGGAAACAGCTTCAGCATGAGAATTGATATCCCAAAATCTACATTTAATCAAACAGTGTTAGCTAAGGAAGCAGATGCTCTATATACCTTACAGAACCCAAGACTATCCAATAGTAAGCCATTATATATAGATCCTTGACACTAGGATTTGCTAGCACAAGAATCCTAAATGTGGGATTGCAACTCAAGAATCGGATGCTATGATATCATGGGCAGAAACTTCAGAGACAGAAAGCTCTGTCCTAAATGCCTATGCCCTTTTGTCAATCTTTCCACGTCTCTCTATATCATCATCTTCATCTTCATCATCATCATCATCTCCTTTCTGGAAAGGGAGAAGCAGTTTTTCTTCCCTGAAGGAAGAGAATGAAATGTATTACTTCCCCCACTCCTTCCTTCACAGGGACAAACGCAACTTATTTCTCATACGCAAACAGCAAGGTTGTTTACATTTCTTTACTTGCTTGTGGAAAGGGAATAGAATTAAGGATGGGAATGGGAAGGGCTTTTCTAATCAATAATGTATTTTGGAATATTGTTTGGACTGGTACTTACTTTACTTTATTGATTAGCCCCTGGGCCATATTGAAGTGCAGAGTTCCAGACACAAATTATTACTAAAATCTGATAAAAACAATTTAAAATGAAATTGGAATAAAATACAGTTTAAAATGATAGCCATATCTATAGCTATAGGCCATATCAAAGCACAAGGTGCAAACACATATCGCCAATAAAATCTTATACATACAATTTAAAATAAGAGTAGGGTAAAATAGAGAAGGTTTGGATTGGTAATAATATTTCCACTATAGATAAAGAAGAAAAATTATCACCAACAGGAGTAAGGCATGACCGGACTTCTTCCTGCCTTTGCAGAGACAATGGGAAAAAGTATATAAACTTAATAAATAAATAAATAAAAATATTTTTTTTTAAAAAAAGATAGAATTCAGATGATTGGAAGGAGAGAATAGCATGAACATTAAGAAACAAACTTGAGAATCCTTTCTCTCTCTCTCTCTTTCTCTCTCTCTCTCTCTCTCTCTTTTTTTTTTTTTTTTTTTTTGTGGATCAGAATTATTATGTACATTGTACCATAATATAATTTACTTGTGTATATTCGCAAAATAAATTCTTACATTTTTTTATTCATCTTGATGCTTTCAATGCCCTGAAAATGCCCTGCATTAAATCATAAATTAGAAATAGTCACTAGCATGCTCTAAAATATGCTGTATTTAAGGCTATTTTATTTTTGCCTTCTAGATCCAGAGAAAAAGGCCTATTTCTACTGTGAAGCAAATAATTATTCGGGGAACTTCACATGCTTTTGGAAAGTGCAGAGTCAAAATCCAAACTTAAAATTTCGGATTGAATATGAAGATGAAAATCAAACAAAGTAAGTCATTTAATGTATTATTATATTGCACATATAATTGTTAATTGCAGGTTAAAAGGAAGGTCAAGAATTGGGCATGGATACATAGATTATATCCATCTTGCAAATACCCTGATCAGAAAGCTGTTTGTGAAGGAAGGACAAGTGATGAAGCTTGAACTGTGACATAAACTCTGCCTCTTAAGTACTTTCATATGATGTTGCAATGCAAAAGAACGATGGAGCAGTGATGTGATAGTACAATTCCATTTTGAAACTTCATTAGAATTTGGAACTATTGCTTATGCAATAGCGCTTTAGAGTGGTCTCAATTAAACTCAATAAAATCTATGTAGAATACATAGTATTACATAGTATATAGTATTACATACTATATACATAGTATTCTACTATGTAGAATACATAGTAAAGCATTGTATATGAAATATTTTTAAGAGATGAATGAGCCAATAATGTAATGGCTGATAGCATTGGGCTTGTCATATTGTCTAAGCTAGGGCAAAGTAAATGTTTATGATTATTATGAGGTGTAGTTTTTATCTACTGATAAAATTATCTAACCCATGAAAACTAATTGTGGGATAGAGCTATTAAATGTTTTGATCCCATAAGAGAATTCAGTGTAACTAACAATACTAATACTAGCAATAATTTAAGGGTAACCTTCTAAAACATATTTTCTGAAGTCTGTATTTATTTATTTTCATTGAGGATGTTTTAAATCTGATAATTAGTTAAGGTTTTTTTAAAAAAGAAGAGGTAGAAATCATGGCTCAGTTGGATCTTGGTTTCAAATGCAGGTCTGCATCAGGAACAGTAATTTGTGACATTAATTCTGAGACAACAAACACAGAATATTCGGCTTCCTGCAGAAGAGAAAATCCCTGTTCATATACTGAGGAGTATGAACCAATTGTAGTGTTTCTTCATGTTTTTTTGACGGATGTATTTGTCTATGAGAAACATACCAGACATTTCTTCATCAAGGACATCCGTAAGTCATGCAAAATAGTTCATTTTGTCAATTCAACAGACTGTGAGGAGAAACAAAAAATAACAATTTCCATGTACGAAAATAATTTCTCCTTTTGGCTGCAATATATAATATGGACAGTAGAGGGAAACATACGCTCACTCGTGAGTCTTTCTGAGAGAGAAGGAGGTGTCATTTTCCAATGAAAATTTCTGAGTGGCTTTTTTGAAATCAAAACAATTTGCCAGACAAGAATAAACAATGCATTTATCCAAATTAGGATTGTCTAATAGTAATCTCTTTTCAGGGATAATGTTTAAATTTGAAAACCTTCCTGCCCACCAGTCTTACAATGTCTTTGATTTTTCATATAGTTCAAATCCAAGTCTCGAAAATTGAGTTTGACTTCTATAACTTCATGATCACATTCAAATAGCTTCTTGACAATTTCCCTTTCTTTTCCTAGCCAAGGGAATTCCAATTAGTCTCCTATCAGGTATTAACCAGGTTAGTCAGTTAGTACTAGGTCTGCTTAATCTTTTTACTATGTGCCAAGGTGAGCACACAGACCACCTGGCTAATTTTCACAGAGATTTGACACCATTTACACTTATGATGATCAAAGAGTATACATTTTTAAGCACATATATGTAATCTGGGTGAGCTCCCTCTGAATGTATTGGACTCTAGCTCCCTTAATCTGATCATTAGCCATGCTGATTGGTGCTTCTGAGAATTGTAGTGTAGTCTCAATTATTTAGAGGTCCACAAATGTGTTAATTCTGATATAGGCTACCCAGTTTTTCATTCGAAAACTATACTGTAGGCTTCAAGGAAACTTATATATCAACACAAGAACTTTGACTTGGTCACCTTTCTTGACAGTCACCTTTCTTATTCTGAAATATTTACTTTGAGTTGGTTCCTGCCAGTTTTCTCCCATAATAAAAGAACAAGTAGCTAATATGCAATCATATTGCAGCCTTGAAATAAATGTGACCCTTCTGAGCTCATTAAAAATGACAAATGTTAACAGTATGTAATAATTTAAAAGTCTAAGTAAAATAGATACAGTTACATATAATATTCATTTGCTTGTTTCATGCAGTAAAGCCGGATATCTCTCTGTGCCAGGTTACCAGAAATGGCACATTGATTTTGTTACATCCTGCAACCTGGAGCACCCCAGTTTCTTATTTTGGGCTTACTTACCAGATCAAAACGGTTTTCAACAATAATGAAGAGGTAATTTTCTTAAGCAGATGTACTTTCCTTGAAGATATTTTAAGACACACAGCTGCAGAACTATGACAATAATGAGAACAGGAAATAAGATAGTTGATGAACTAGAAGCAGACAATCTGGTGTAGGCAGTTCTGCTGTCCAATAAAAGTTTGGATACAAATCTCTGAAACATTGAACTTTAATCAAATTGGCTGGGAATGAAGTAACTCAAAATCTGTGATGAGTATCAAGTTGTCTATCTCTGTTTTATCCCATATATTTTTGGTGAATTAATAGAAATAGAATACTTTATTGGCCAACAATAAAGTGTTATTAGACATACCTTCTCTGGTTCAAAATCTTTCAGTGTGCATGCAAAGCAATAGAGCAATAATAATTATAATAATGATACCTATAAGAGGGAGTAGTAAAGAAGATGAGAATAATAATAACAGCCAGACAACATGGGTAAATATACTTAGGCATAAGACAGTACTATGAGAATAAGGTGTACAGCAGAATGGTGGCACAAGGGAATTGCCTCTGTGTCTAATTGTCTTGGCATACAATGGCCTGTAACAGTGTCCCGAAATGAATTTTCTGGATTAAATCAAGGATCCAGATTTTTAGGAATGTTGCTTCCTGTTGCTTTTCTATATAGATACATCTGGAACACTTGGAAGATAGTGATCTTTTTTCATTTGCTCCATAGCAGAAGACATTACCTCTTAATAGTAAAGGTTGGGAAATGTCAATGATTCAGTTTCTATTGCCTGATATTAATCTCATGAATTTTCAGCCAATTCAGTTTTAGTACTTTCCATATATTTCAATGGACATAATGAAAATCTGGATAATCTTTTCATTATGTAGGGAGCAGATGGTCTACTGATTAAGGTATTGAGATCAAGGAAATCTAGGCTCAAATCTCTACATGATCATAGAACCCACTAGATTGGACCAGTCACATTCTCTCAACTGAACCTGATAGATTTGTTATGAAAACAGAACAAGGAGGGATTTATAATTGTCTTTTTTTTTACTCCTAAAACAAGAATGAGAATCACATGTAATCAGAATTGAATTGAATTGAATTCAACATCACCATCCTTGTCTATCTCGATTAAGGAGAATTGACACATCCTTTCTGGAAACTCTATGCTTTTTAGGTTTATGTGCTTGGTAAATGAATTTACAATTCATTAAATGGAAGTTGTAATTTTATTCTCAGATTTCTGAAGTTGATCATTCATCATTACTTCATCATGGAGACATCATGACCATTACTAAGAAACTGTGTTGCTATTCTGGTTACCGCTGCTTAATTCGATCCCGGGATCATTATAACAGCCATTCTGCTTGGAGCAATTGGTCAAGTTGCAGGTACAATTAAATAGAGCTCATTTTTAATGGTCACCAGCAGTTTTATTGTATCGGTTTATATTAGGTTTTTTTTTTTTACAGTCACTTTATATTATTGGTAAAACCTGAATATTTTTTTAGGCAGAAAAAAAATATGTTGCACACAATAGATTATTCAAGATAAACCTTACTATACAAATGTTCTAATTCCTAATTTATCTACTTGCACATATTAACTAATAATTTTTAAAAACCCAATAATTTTCATTGATAGTGATTCATATAAGAAACAATATAGCCACATGATGTTGCTATATTGTTCATAACATATGATAAACAAAATTGCTATTTTGCTAGTTTTGTGTAAGAAATCAGGAGTCAGAGCGGTTCAAATGAATACAGATTTATTGCATGTTAACACTTTCTACAAGAATCTGACATAATAATGGTCAAAGTAAATTGCCGATACATAAGAGTCAATGGAATTCAAAGTGGACTTGGACTTACATATCTTGTGGGAACAAAGGGACTCAAGACTGATGACACATTTGACCCCTCTCTCAGCCTCAACCTAGTCATCTCCTACAATTTGGCCGTATGCTGCTTCCCCACCATCTCCTTCCGAAGTTTTATTTTTTCCCATAATTAACATATTCAGTCTACTAAAATTATGGCTTTTATGCTTCATTTTCATCAGAGCAGAAAATTTTGAGGAGTTACTAGCTTTCCTCCACTCTTTAAAAAAACATTGAGAAAGAAAGTTAACACAACAGAGTTTCTCTGAATCTTAAATTAATTAACTTACATTGCTGAATGTTGAAATTTTAATAAGATTGTGAAGCACAAACCATTTATTTCTTTGTCCTCTCTGGTCAAACAGATTTTTCAGGTCAGTGGATATTTCAAATATATGGAAAAACTGTTTAAATGTATGATGAAGGGGATAGGAATGCATTTTGCAAGCAATAACAATTCTTCAATAGAATATTTAACTCCCCTGGATTTTTTTTTCCTTCCTCCCATACTTGTTCAAAAAGTAGAGCCATGAGTGAAAGTCATGACAGCAAACAGCATTTGAGCGTATTGATTCTCTGCTCTTACTTTTAAATAAGGGGTTAGACTTAAGCAAAAGCAAGCTGAAATAAGATGTTATGCACAGTTCATTATTTCACTTAGCAACTACTTTACCTAATTATCAAATTGCCAGTTCCAAATTATAGTCATTAGATGAGGATTTCCTGTGCTTTAATGAAAAACAGTTTTTTGTCATGATTAAGGCACTAAACTAGACTCTGGAGGACTTCAAAGTCTTGCCTTAGGCATAAAGCCAGTTGGGTGATCGTGTGCCAGTCAGTCACTGTCAGCTCTAGGAAGTAAGCAATGGCAAACCACTTCTGAAAACTGGCAGCTTTCTGAAAAACTGAAAAAACTGAAAAAAACTGAAAAAACTGAAAAAAACTGAAAAAACTGAAAACTGAATCCCTGCAGTTTTCTTACCAAGAAAACTGCAGGGACTAGTCCAGGAAATCACCAGAGTCACCAAATGCCTCCAACACACCAGTCCCTCAAAAAGTATTTTAAAATAAAAACAGTGATATGCCATCCAGACTACTACTCTTTCTGTTCAAAAGGATTGGGAAAAATTCATAAAAGAAAGTGGTTGTTTAGGGATAATGTGAATAGAGATAAAATATTGATGCAAATACTCCAAGTGGACTTGCTAGAAATAACAAGTCTCTATCTAGAGATAAAAACTAGGGATATGGTGCTGAAGATGCAATATTTTAAATTTGTTCTTTCTCCCTCCATTTTAATTTAGATACCGGATCAACTAGAGGAATCTCATATGGGATGAATCAGACAATTCCATCTATGAGATCAGAAGGAAGTAAAAAAAAATTGCAGGTGTCAGAACTGAAAATAAACATCTGCTGAAGTTTTTGTTATACTTATTTATAGATTGTTGTAATTGTTATTATATATTTATAAAGGACTTTTAAAATTGATGCTTTTAGAATTGTATCAGCTTTCTTTATCTAGAAGCCTGTCCCCAATATTGGGACAATAGATCACAGAATTCCCAGTCAGGAGGATGGAAAAGTTCCAAGTCTATGCAATATAAATTGAGAATTTTGTTACAGGAATCTGTAGGAGAAAATGTTTAAAGAAAAAATAGTTTTTTTGTGATTTTGTTTTTATGTAATATTATTTAAAATATTTTAAAGTCCTGTGGTAACTGATTTCATATATTTACTGTGTATTTATCTGAATTGGTGGTGGAAATTAAATTTGCCTCCCTCATTCTTGGTTTTCCATAAGTTTTTAAAAACTGAATTGTTTAGAGGAATCTATGGAGGATGAATTGATACCATTGGTTTGTTATTGTTGTTATTGATGCTGTATTGTATTGTATTGTATTGTATTGTATTGTATTGTATTGTATTGTATTGTATTGTATTGTATTGTATTGTATTGTACTGTACTGTACTGTACTGTATTGTATTGTATTATTTAAAAATATATATTATGGATATTTGACTATACTTGATTGTATTTTTACTGCATTTTAAAATGCTATATGGTATAGTTAATCACTATATTACTAATTAAACTATCACGTTGAGGAAGGGAGTGACGGAGGGAAGAAGGAAGGGAGGAAGGGAGGAAGGGAGTGAGGGAGGGAAGAAGGAAGGCAGGGAGGGAAGAAGGAAGGCAGGAAGGAAGGAAGGAGGTTTATAAAATGAAAAACACATAATATAATGGCACAATTAATAGTGGATCCTTCATAAAAATGAATTAGTAATGCTATTTCATCTACAACATTGTAATTAATTTACTGATATATTGATTTTCAGTTGTCATAGGCTCTGCACTTATTTCTCATTCTCTGCAGTTCCATGCTCAAATTTTGTTGAATACACTTTATATCAGGATTGTAACACATTCTACTTGTTGATATTTCAGCCTATAATATAAAACTGAAGAGTTGGGTCAACCCTTCCTTTACAGAACACCTAAAGAGCACCTAGTGTATTGTATTTACAAACCAAAAATAGTTGTAAAACAGCAATGTGATGTTCAGCAAGAGTAGTCTTAAACAAAACATTTTCAATAGCAGTACTGTTAACTGTGTTGATATTTTGTAGGCATTATAAAAGCTATGAATTATCATATGGGATTTTGAGAGTTCTCTGTCTGATCCATGGAGCAGAAGCCTATAAAAGAATGTATTTGGGGCTCATTCAAACAGACTCCCTTCCCACAGCTTGCTCACATGCAAAAGTCTGCTTCCCCTTTTGAGGTGAGCCAGCTGGGGGAAAAACCCACTTCAGCAAATGCCCCAGCTGTCCCAAACTGTGGCTTTTGACCATTCTAATGTTTGTTGCATAATTATTAACATGAAAATTATTACTATGCAATTGGTAGTTAGGTCAGTTCTAAATTACAAAATCATTATTTATCTCTTGCATTAGGATGCATTATTTGACTTTATTGTATTCAATATTCAATATAAGACACACTTTGTATATGGTGCTATAGGGCTTTTTTTTTTTACTTTAATTTATATGCCGCCCTTCTCCGGAGACTCAGGGCGGCTTACAATGCGTTAAGCAATAGCCTTCATACTTTTGTATATTTATACAAAGTCAGTTTATTGCCCCCACAATCTGGGTCCTCATTTCACCTACTTTTGAAAGGATGGAAGGCTGAGTCAACCTTGAGCCTGGTGAGATTTGAACTTGTAGTAATTGCAAGCAGCAGATGTTAATAACAGTGCTTTAGTCCACTGTACTACAGGCTCTTTTGGCATTGCAGGCCAAAACAACTAGACACAGAGACAGGGTTTTTTCTTCCTCAGGCCATTACTCTGCTAATTCTCAAAGTTTTGTCTAATGGCTATGTGTATTTACCCAAGTAGTAAGCCTGTAGCATTTTTATTTATTCTTATTATTCTCCTTCTTGCTCCCCCTCTTATTATTACTATTATGGTGATTGTATGGTGATAATCATAATTATTCCTTGAGTGTCCAATCATACATGGCCAAATAAAGTATTCAATTCAATTCACTAAATAATAATAATAATAATAATAATAATAATAATAATAATAATAATAAGCCAAGTACATTCAGCGAATTCATAAGATATTAATGTCCAAACTGAGTGAAGGAAACATCATAAAGGCCATAAATACTTGGGCTATACCTGTGATTAGATACTCTGCAGGAATAATTGACTGGACCCAGATGGAGTTAGACAATTTGGACAGAAAAACAAGGAAGCTTAAGACAATGAATCATGCCTTGCACCCTAAAAGTGATGTTGACCGATTATATTTACCAAGAGCAGAGGGTGGTCGAGGACTCCTACAAGTAAAGCAGATTGTGGAAGAAGAAAAACACAGCTTGAATGATTACATCCAGAAAAATTAAGAACCAATGATTAAGGAAGTAAATAAAGGAGGCCTTTTAAAGACAACTAAAACAAAAGCAGAATATAAGAAAGAAGTAATTGAGCAGCAAGCTGAAAATTGGAAAAGCAAAACTCTGCATGGCCAATACTTGAAAAGTATTGAAGGCAAAGCTGACCAGAAACTAACTTGGAACTGGTTAAGATCAGGAGTACTGAAAAAAAAAAACAGAAAGCTTTATTTTGGCAGCTCAAGAACAAGCCCTAGCCACAAACTGCATGAAGGCAAAAATTCAACATGTTACCACCAACAGCAAATGCCGCCTCTGCAATGAGAAAGATGAGACAGTTGACCACCTGATCAGTGGGTGCAGCAAAATTTCACAAACTGACTACTTACAACACCATGACCATGTTGCTAAGATCATTCACTGGAAATTGTGCCAGAAGTTTGGATTTGAGTACAGCAAAAACCACTGGGAACATCAGGTTGAGAAAGTTTTAGAGAATGAGAAACTCAAGATCTTGTGGAACTTTAGGATTCAGACTGTTGCAATATTTTCAGGATCAGACTCAATAATATTAGTAAGAGTTAAAGGTTTAAATATATTTCCTTTTATTTACAATAGGCATTCTATATTCACTGAATATTCACAGATAGAAGCAAGGAAAAGGGTTTAGGTGGCTCCTTATATATACAATGGGTGGAGCTATAAGTGGGAGTGGTGAATTATGAATACATTAAGAAGTGAAGAATAAGTTAACCCCTGATACCCCGTTCATATATTATTTACACATTAGAGAATAAGGCATTTACATCTGACAAATCCCCCTCTAAATGCCGATTCGTTATACAACACCAATTACACTCAGATTCAGGACAATACAATACATACAACTTAGAAGTTAAATATTTGTGTTGCTTAGAAGGTAAAGGCTTTGTCAATATGTCAGCTAATTGTTCTGAGGTATCACAATGCACTGCTTTAATAAATCCATCCTGAGATAATTGTCTCACATGTTTAAATTTTATATCTATATGTCTGGACCTTTGTCCAATGGCATCAGATCTAGATATTTCAATGGCTGCTTTATTATCTTCATGCATAACAAAAGGCAAAACAGGTTTTTTCCAAACATCTGAAATTAAATCATTAAACCATACAAGGTTATTTGCAGCTTTGGATAAACAAACATATTCCGCTTCTGTCGTTGAAGTGGCCACTAGTTCTTGTTTACCAGTGTACCAGTAAACTGGACAGTCATTTAAGAGAAATATATAACCAGATGTACTTTTTCTACATGAGGTGTCTCCAGCCCAGTCTGCATCTGCATAACATGTAAGCTTTGGTTCTTTATTGTCTTTAGGTTCTAATATTAAGCAAAAGTCTAGTGTACTTTTCAGATATCTTAAAATTCTTTTAACAGCTTCCCAGTGATACATTGTTGGTTTGCTGACATGTCTGGATAATAGATTGAGTGGTAAGGCGATATCTGGTCTAGTCCAATTAGATATATAAAGAAGTGAACCTATGATTGATCTATAAAATGTGTTATCCTTGAATTCGGGGGAAGATTCATCAGTATTTCTTAGAAAATCAGTTTGCATAGGAGTATCACAAGGTTTGGCATTGTTTAAATTGCATTTATTTAAAAGTTCTACAATCTTATCTCTCTGAGTAAGTTTGAATCCCCTTCTAGTCTTATTAATTTGGACACCAAGATATTTGTTTACTTTACCTAGAGATTTTAACGAGAAATGTTCATTTAGTTTGGTTACAAAGGTTTCTCTTCTCTCTTTATGTTTTCCTATGTATAAAATGTCATCCACATAAATCAATACAAATTCAATGTAATCATCATCCTTTTTGACAAAAAAGCAGTTATCAGCAGTAGTAGCGTTGAAGTCCATGGTTCTAAGTACTTTCACTAAACAATCATACCATCGTTTACCAGATTGTTTTAACCCGTATAAACTCTTGTTTAACAACCAAATTTCATTTTTGTTTGTGTATTGACTGTGAGGTGCTCTTACGTATATTTCCTTATCTAGTTTAGCGTGTAGATACGCAGTCTGTATGTCGTATTGAAATACATCAAGGTTGAGTGCTGATGCTACCACTAGAGCTGTTTTGACACTCTCTGTTCTTACTGTGGGGGAATACGTGTCAGTATAGTCCTCCGGATATTTCTGTGCATAACCTTGTGCAACTAGTCTAGCTTTGTATAGAGTATTGCCTCCCTCTAAGTTCTTAATTTTATATATCCACCTGGTACCAATAATTGTTTTATCCTTAGGTGCAACTGCAGGTGTAAATACATTTAATCCTTGTAAAGTTTCCATCTCTTTTTTCATCGCTAATTCCCATTTTTCCTTTTCTTCACGAGGGAGTTTTAACACTTCCTCATATGTATTGGGTGTTGTTGGCTCACCATCCATATGCATTATGTAATCCTTGTATTTATTTGGCATTTGATTTCTGGTGTTTCTAATGGTTTTTTCAGGTTTACTATCGTTATCATGCAAATATCTTGCTTCCTTTTTTGTTAATGTGTCTGTCTTAATTTTGTGTTGGCTATTTGTCCAAATTTTGGTTTTGTTCTTATTTTTGTTGATATTTTGCTTTTCTATGATCCCTTCTTCATGAGATTTTGTACCTTTATATTTATTTGGAAATATTTCATTAAGATGTAATTTAGACCAGTTAGCCTGTTCATGGAACACAGCTGTTCTGGAGACTATAAATTTGTTATTGTTATCAATGAATCTGTACCCTTTAGTACCGGTTTCATATCCCATAAATCTGAGTCTTCTGGATACGTTTTCTCCCTTTCTTCTTAATTGTTTAGGTATGTGTACGTCTGCAGTGACTCCAAATATATGCATGTGTGCTAATTTTGGTTTTCTATTATACATCACTTCATATGGTGTCTTATTTACAATGCTGGACCATGTTCTATTTTGTGTGTAATTTGAATAATGTAAGGCTTCTGACCAGAATTGTTTGCTTAAGCCAGCATCTTCCAATGTGCATCTAATCATGGTTTGTAATGTGGAATTTTTCCTCTCTGCAATCCCATTCTGGAACGCAGAAAATGGACTAGATGTGTAATGTAACATTCCTTTGTCTTTTAACCATTGGGAGAATTCTTTAGACATGAATTCGCATCCCCTATCTGTCATAATTTGTTTTATTTTGATGTTGTGTTGTGTTTCTATGCGTTTGTAAAATTCTTTAAATTTTTGAAATGTTTCATCTTTGTGTTTTAATGTATAAACAAACCCATAGCGGCTATAATCGTCCACTATTGTCAGGAAGTAACGTTTTCTATAAGTGATTGATGGAGTTAATGGACCAACTAAGTCCATGTGTACTAAATCAAAAATTTTGTTAGTTGATCTAGTAGATTTTCTTGGCCTGGGACTAGTTTTTAGTTTTGTAGATTTACATACTGAGCATTCCAAATAGTTTTCACAATTTTTTATTTTAACACCTTCTGCGTGTTCAGTCATTTTTTGTACTACAGGAAAACTGGCATGTCCTAACTTCCTATGTAAGATGTGAGCACACTCATCATGAATTGGCTTACCTATTTTTGGTTTTTTTTCATTGTGTGCATCTTTGTGATCATGAGATGTTTTACACTCATCATTGTCACTATTGCTAATATTTTCATCATCTACTTCAATACAATCTTCCATATTTGAGTCAATGTTATGCAACCATTTTTCCTTAGTTATCAGATAAGGTAGGCCTCCTTTAATCATCACTGTGCCTATATTTATTTTATTCTTCTCCAAAATCGCTTTTCCTTTTGAAAAAACAATGTTAATGTCAGAATCTCTACTTAGTTTTATAGCACTTAGTATGTTATGAGGTATCTCAGGTATTAGCAATACCCCCTCTATTTTTCCTAGACCAGGCAAGGTTACATTCCCTCTACCTAATACTTGCACCTTTTCTTGGTTAGCTACCTTTATTACAAATTTATCTTCTGCAAATGAAGACAATATATTTTTGTTATTAGTGGTGTGATTAGTTGCTCCAGAATCAATAAGCCAATTATTGTTCTCATTTTGCTGTATGTTAGTGTTGTCTTGTTTATTTAGCCCGTTCAGTGAGCCAGATTTTCTATCCTTTGAATTATCTCTGCCCCCTCTATTTTCTTTGTAATTTGGTGGGCTCCTATATCTATGTCTATCTATGGAAGACTGTCTATAATTGTATTTGTTTCTATATTCTGACCTATGCCTTTCTCTTGAAATTTTGGGACAGTCTCTTCTATTGTGTTCCCTGGATCCACAATTGTGGCATTTAAATGTTTCATTATATTTTTCTTGGAAAGCTACTTTCCTATATGGTTTGTGTTCTGTGTGATTGCTAGAACGATTCCTTCTTGAATTGTCTTCTGCTATCAATTTATTGGATAGACTTTCTATGGATAAATATCCTAGATTGATAGTGTCTAAATGTGACATAAAATTGTCCCATGATGAATCAAGTGAGTTGATAATAACACTTTTCATTGTTTGGTCTGAAATCACCTCCCCCCTCAAATGCAGCTCAGCTCTTATTTTGTTTAAATATATTAAATGCTCACTTATGGAAACCCCTGGTTTTACCCTAGATGAAAAGAAATCTTTAGACATCCTTGTGGTGGTAGCTACACTGTCACTGTGAAACAAATTAAACATGCATTGAATGATTTCTGAAACAGTCAGATTTGGCTTAATGCTATGATACATTGTAGGAGACACACTAGATATTATTAAGAAAAATGCTCTATGGTGTAAACAATCTATTTTTAGAGTCCAAGGTCTTTTTGGGGGACTAGTGATAAAAAATAATAAGTTTTCCTTCATAAAGACAACCTGGAGTTGTTGATACCATTCTTGCAAATTAACGCCATCAACCCTTAGCTTTGGGAAGTCACTGGGTAAATTTCCGACATTATTGTGTCCATTACTTACAACCTGAGGTAGTCCGTGGTCTCGCAAGTGTAGAAAATTGCAAAACGGCATGGGGATGCTCGCAACGAGTCTGCATGGTCTCCTCGCCAGTTCATGTCTTCCCGGACCGTCTGCGTAGTTTTGCGCATGCGCGTTGTCCATTTCTTCTTTGGAGTCGTCGTGGAAGGTTCTCTCCATTGTGGCTCGCTCGTTCTGCTCCTCTTCAGATGAATCGGTCTCCGGTTCGATTTTGGGAGTCTTGACGACGGCGGCTGCTCTTCCTCTTCCCCTGAGGGCTTTGGTGCTTGCTTCGGTCTGTGGTGTAGGGCGGTACCGGCAGGGCTCTCTGGGTTCGGGCGTCGGCGTTCTCGTAGTCAGGATGGGAGCGGGCAGGTCTTGAAGCATCGGCTTGCTCGCTCGCTTCTTCGGTAGCTGTTTGTTAATTTTTAGTTTTGGCCCAAATGCAGCAAAAAGCGTTTTCATTGCTGATTTTATTTGGGAGTTTGTTGAATCATCTTCACTTTCTGATTCTGATTCTTCTGAGGAGTTTGAATCTTCTTTTTCATTTTCGTTGTTTGATAACGTTTTTCGCGCCAGAAATTTTGAATTGAGCATTTTGATTGGCTCTGCTTCGCTCACCCTGGAGGCCTGTTGAAACCAAGATGGCTGCCATTCAAAATTTCGCGCGGGATCACCGTTTTTCTTCTTTGTAATGACTTTCTCTGCAGTCATATCACTCACTATTTTTGGGTCTTTAGACTTTTCATTAGTGATGTTTTTCTCTCTCGCTGCTCCGCTGTTCTTCAGCATATCTTGGAGTTTCGCGATGAGGCTTTCATCATTCTTCTGGCTCTTTAATAGTTTTAATATCTCTGACCTGAGTTCGTTATTCTCTATTTCGATTTCCTTCTGGTCATCAATTTCATCTATTATTTCTTCGTCTTCAGTGGTGTATTCTTCGGATTCTCTCGAAATTGCGTTTGTGGATTCGTTGATTATTTCTTGTTCTGTTTCCATTTCTTTGCTGTAGGCCCTGGTGTTGGGCCTATCTTTCTTAGACATTTTTAAGTTTTTTATTGAGTCAATTAACCATCCTCTGCTACCAGCTTGTTGCAATATTTTCAGGATCAGACTCAATAATATTAGTAAGAGTTAAAGGTTTAAATATATTTCCTTTTATTTACAATAGGCATTCTATATTCACTGAATATTCACAGATAGAAGCAAGGAAAAGGGTTTAGGTGGCTCCTTATATATACAATGGGTGGAGCTATAAGTGGGAGTGGTGAATTATGAATACATTAAGAAGTGAAGAATAAGTTAACCCCTGATACCCCGTTCATATATTATTTACACATTAGAGAATAAGGCATTTACATCTGACACAGACTCACAGGCACTTGGTCCACAACACACCTGACATAACAATAGTTGAAAAGAAAAAAGTATGGTTCATTGACATTGCAATATCTGGTGATGCACGGATTGAAGATAAGCAGCAAGAAAAAATCACAAAGTACCGGGACTTGCAAATTGAAGTTGAGCAACTGTGGAAAAAGAAATCGTGTGTTGTCCCGATTGTAATTGGAGCCCTTGGAGCAATACCCAAAGGGCTACCCCACTATTTAGAAATTCTAAATTTGCCGGACTTGAACAAAAAACCACCTTACTTGGAACAGCTTACATCCTCCAACGATACCTTAACAGTTCCTAGGTCCTTGGTTAGGACTCGAGCTGCTGAGCTATTAACCAGCGTCAAAGGCTGTGAATCTCACTAAAGATTAAATAATAATAATAATAATAATAATAATAATAATAATAATAATAGTCATACCCATACAACGAAATTCACTTAACATCCAAAGACCAGGTCCAACACACATAACAATCCCCAAACATACTCCCACCCACCACAATTCTCCACCCCTAAACCATCCAAACATCCACACAACAGACCAAATAATGCTGTCCAACAGCTCACTGAAGGTGGCCCTTTAGTTCATTACTGAGTGCAACTACAGGTCTGGGATAAAAACTACTCAGAAAACATGTGGTCCAAGTTTTAATTGTTCTGTATCTTCTGCCAGAAGGCAACAGTCCAAAAAGATTGTAAGCAGGATGGGAAAAGTCTCTGAGAATGTTATGCAACTTCCTCAAACAGTGAGATTCGAAGATGTCGTCCAGGGCTGGTAGCTAGAGCCTGACGATATTCTGGGCAGTTTTAATGATGTACCAAATAGAACGATCAGAATCAGAGAGTTTTCTCCTAAATAACATTGACTGACAATCTGAAAAGCCGAAGATTTTTATATCTATGAATTTCAGTAATGATTGATGTAGTATTTAAACTAGGCTCACATAAAAATGTCTTCCTGTCATTCTCAGTGACACTGAACATTTCAAAGTGCTGTATTCAAACACTTTGGAAAACTACACTATGCAACACTTTGTTTTTCATACTTGCAAAGGACACATATCTGCCACTACTTCTTGTTCCCCACAAGAAGGACCCACTAACCATTTCCCAGGGACAGGAATACATGCCATTTTCCTCTACATGCCCTCAAACTACTGTGAGGGCAAAGTCTGCTTGTCTTTTCTTGCTCTGAATGAAAAAAAATTAGTGCTTTCTCATATTTTATGACGCTAGCAGAGCTGAGTTTCATTTCATTATAGGCAAATACCTCTACTCTAATTAGGTAATGAAAGAGGTTTGAAAGTATTCCTTTCTCTATGACATAGCCCTTCATGCTGAACTGTTTATTTTACAGGTTCATGGATCAAAGGCATTTTTTCTGCTTTTTTACAAGCTTACTTGTTGCATGCTGAAATGCTGAAATGTAATTTCTCCGAATGTCAGTAGAGTTTGAAATCTAGTCACCAAAGTTAGCAATATTTAGATATTATTCCTAAAGACTGTTTATTAAAGATTATTACAATAATAAAGCAGCATGTTCCAGACAATGTAAATTATAATGTGCTTACAGAATAAAGCTGAAGCAAGAAAAAAACAGTACTATTTGTGAATGATTAACCCAAAATCTTACCTCAGAGTTTTGCTAAGAAAAGTTTTTTATGTTTTACCATTTTAGCCACAAAGAAATGGTTCATCTGTTGGCAGACAAAAATAGATTTGGTTTTTGACAGCTCTTTTGTAATTTTGTAGCTGAGCTTCAAGATAAACTTATATATCAGTTTCTAGATATAGGCAGTTAAATAATTAGATATAGGTAAGTCTCATAAAATTCAACAGGATTAACTTCTAACTAATGTGAGTAAAATTTGATTTTATTACTTTTCCAATTAACAATGATTAAAAAAAATCTGAAATATGCAGATAGGAATTAGCATATTTACTCAACTAAATACACAGAAATTTTATCAGGCTGTCTTCAGATAGGACAATCTACAAAATATACTGACACCATGTAAAGTGATACCCATAATTACATTAATATAATTGGATTATTTTATATCAATTATTTAATGAAATAAGGAAATGTAATTAAAACAAGATCAAATATAAATATTAGTGTAATTTATTTTCATCTTTGCCTTGGAAAAGTATATTCAAATTCCCTACCTCCACCTCAGTTAAAGTACCTTAGAGGTTGTTCTTTTTTTAAAAAAATAAAAAAATAGAAGCCCTTGATTTTGCAGATGTAAGACATTTTGAAAAAGGTTCCTATCTTAACTTTATCAGGAATAACCCTCCATCAACATTGTGGCACAATTTACATGTCAAGAACCCGCATCAACATTATATTATAGTAGTGGGAAAACTACTATCATGTAGGCCATGGTTTCATAAAACTCATAAATGAGGATACACTACATCATTTATGGTGGCAAGTAACAAAAATTCAGGAGCATGCTGAGTCACATGGTTAAGACGCTGGTTTGGAAGTTAGCAAGCTCATGTTTAAGACCTGAATGCTGCCCTGGGGTGGGGTGAGCTCCTGTCCTTCATTCCAGCTCCTGCTGGAGATATGAAAGGACCCTGATACTGGGTGTCCCCAGGCAACATGATGTCACCAGCTAATTCTTTCAAGCTGTAAGCACCTCGCTGCTCCCAACATAAGTGTGATGCAATGAAAATTCAGCACTGTGATTTTTTTTATTGATTTTCAAGGAGAAAGCAAGGAAAAATGTTGCACTAAGTCTTCAACTCATAAGTTGCAACTAAGTCTTCATTTACCATGCCTAAGAGAGCAGAAGGGCTATTTCATCTTGTGTGCTAAGTTTGTTATTCCCCCTTTAAATTTTATATGTTTCATCGTTTTTGTGTTGTACATTGCTTGCTTAAACCAAAGTCAGCATTGTATAGTAGGTATTTTCTCCCATGTTCACACTCACTATTGCCTTCCTAGTGCAAAAGTATGTGATGGCCCAATTTCAGTAAAAAAAAACTTCCAAATAAATAATTAAATGTTTAAATTAAATAAATAAATAATTTAAACAAAGCCATGGAAACCATTTCATCATATTTTATATCTGCAGTTTAAGGTTTGCTGGCTGATCAATATTGTCCAGGTCCAGAATGGCGAAAATGATACTAAAAAATAGAAAAGTAAATAGTAATTATTTTGCAACTTTGCAGGAGAGAAGGGACATTTACTGGGGCTATCCCGAAAGGAAATGCATATTAATAATTTGCAGCTATTAGAATTATACTATCCTAACTTGTGATTATTATTTAGCAAAACTAATTGGCCACATTGCACAAAGGTGTGTGAAATCTAAAGCCCTGATTTCACAATGCAACCTCAATTGTATCTCTGAACATTTGTAAGAAAAGGCATGTAGATCAGAGGTGGGTTTCAGCAGGTTCTGACCAGTTCTGGAAAACCGGTAGTGGAAATTTTGAATAGTTCGGAGAACTGGTAGTAAAAATTCTGACTGGCCCAGCCCCCATCTATTCTCTACCTCCCAAGTCCCAGCTGATTGGGAGGGAATGGGGATTTTGCAGTAACCTTCCCCTGGATTGGGGAGGGAATAGAGATTTTACAGTAACCTTCCCCTGGAGTGGGGAGGGAATGGAGATTTTACAGTATCCTTCCCCTGGAGTGGGGAGGGAATGGAGATTTTACAGTATCCTTCCCCTACCATGCCCACCAAGCCACATCCACCAAGCCATGCCACGCCCACCAAGCCACACCCACAGAACCAGTAGTAAAAAATTTTGATACCACACACTGATGTAGATATATGTGATCTTTTACAAAGGAAGTTTTCCACAATACAAAAGAGACTCTTTAGGAAAGTGTATTTCTTCTCTTAGAAGTCCTAACTAAAATGCTGGGTTCCCAAGATACATGCTTCAAAAGAAAAACAGCAGACAGTTAGTACAAGTAGCACAAGTGATCTTGAGATAGGGGATATAGTCACTGAGCCCTTGTCATGGTCAGATCACTCTCTCCTTCGTCTCGACCTTCGAACCGCTGCACCCCGTTGCAGGAAGGCGGAGCCGGTAAGATGGTTCCGCCCCAGGCGCCTGATGGAACCTGATAGGTTCCAGATGGAGCTTGGGCCATTTCCCGAGGCTCTGGCACACGCCTCGACTGGAAACCTAGTGGCCGCCTTTGCGGCCTCTGACCCGGCGCCAATCTCATTTGGCTCCTTGGTTCACTGAGGAGCTGAGGGAGTTGAAGCGCCGGAAAAGACACCTAGAGAGTAGTTGGAGGGCCAGTCTTTCTGAATCGGACCGGACACTGGTAAGATCCCATATTAGGAATTACGTAGTGGCGATAAAAGCAGCAAAATGTAGTTATTTTGCTGCTCTTATTGCATCATCAGGTAACCGCCCGGTCATCCTGTTTAGGGTGACCCACTCCCTGCTCCACCAGGAAGCGCGGGAGGACCCCTTGGAGGGTAGAGCCAAGGATTTTGTTCAGTATCTGTATGACAAAATCACTCAGATTCAGATTCGGGAAGATCTGGACTCCGACTGGGTAGTCTCAGGGGGAGGGACTGGGGCAGGTCTTGAGAATGTTATCTGGGATGAGTTTGATCCTGTGACCCCTGAGGACATGGACAGGATTCTGGGCAGACTGAACGTGACCACTTGTTTATTGAACCCGTGTCCTTCCTGGTTAGTGCTGGCTTCCCGGGAGGTGACGCGAGGCTGGCTCCAGGGGATTATAAATGCTTCATTGGGTGAGGGTGACTTCCCCACCACCTTGAAAGAGGCGGTGGTGAGGCCTCTTCTCAAGAAGCCTTCCTGGACCCGGCAATGTTGGTTAATTATCGTCCTGTCTCCAACCTTCGTTTTGTGGCGAAGGTTGCTGAGAGTGTGGTTGCGCAACAGCTTCCCCAGCACTGGATGAGACGACATATCTGGATCTGTTCCAGTCAGGTTTCAGACCCGGGTACAGCACGGAAACGGCATTGGTTGCATTGGTTGATGATCTCTGGAGGGCTCGGGACAGGGGGTGCTCCTCTGTCCTGGTCCTGTTAGACCTCTCATCGACCATGGTATCATGCTGCACCGGCTGGAGGGGTTAGGAGTGGGGGGCACCGTTATGCGGTGGTTCGCCTCCTTCCTCTCCGGCTGTACACAGTCTGTGTTGGCAGGGGGGCAGAGGTCAACCTCAAGGCACCTAGTCTGTGGGGTGCCACAGGGGTCAGTTCTCTCGCCCCTCCTGTTCAACATTTATGTGAAGCTGCTGGGCGAGATCATCTGTGGATTTCCATCAGTACGCTGATGACACTCAGCTGTACATTTCCACCCCGGGCCACCCCAATGATGCCCTTGAAGTGATGTCCCGGTGCCTGGAAGCTGTACGGATCTGGATGGGGAGGAACAAGCTCAGACTTAATCCTTCCAAGACCGAGTGGCTGTGGTTTCTGATGTCCCGATATAGTCAGTTGACGCCATTGCTGACTATTGGGGGCGAATCGCTGGCCCCCACGGAGAGGGCTCGCAACTTGGACGTCCTCCTGGACTCACGGCTGTCTTTAGAAGAGCACTTGACAGCCGTGACCGGGAGGATCTTTCATCAGGTTCGCCTGATTCACCAGTTTCCTTTCTAGATCGGGACTCCCTACATGCAGTCACTTATGCCCTCGTTACCTCCCGCCTGGACTATTGTAATGCTCTTTACATGGGGCTCCCCTTGAGGAGCACCTGGAGGCTCCAACTGGTGCAGAGTGCAGCCACGCAGGTGGTTATGGGAGCAACATGGCACTCCCGTGTGACACCTCTCCTGCGCGAGCTGCACTGGCTCCCAGTGGTCTTCCGGGTGCGCTTCAAGGTTTTGGTTACCACCTTTAGAGCGCTCCATGGCTTAGGACCTGGCTACTTACGGGACCGCCTACTACCACAAACAGCCTCCCACGGGCCGGTACGCTCTCATAGAGAGGGGCTCTTCCAGGTGCCGTCAGCCAAACAATGTCAACTGGCGGCCCCTAGGGGGAGGGCCTTCTCTGTAGGGGTACCTACTATCTGGAACGAGCTCCCCCCGGAGATACGGAGGATCCCGGATCTGCACACTTTCCGCCGTGCTTTGAAGACACTCCTATTCCAGCAGGCCGGCCTGGCCTAATTTTTTTCCCTTCTTTTAAATTTTTAAACTCAAATTTTAATTCGTTTTAAATTATTGGGAGTTTTAAATTGTCTCGGGCAAAAATTATTTAATTGGGTTTTAATCATGTTTTAACTTTTGTATTTATGTGTTTTATTTCGTGCCTGTTCACCACCCTGAGTCCTTCGGGAGTAGGGCGGTATACAAATTTAATAAAATGAAATAAAAATAAAATGAAAGATATTTGCCACTTTCATATTCTTCTTTATGGAATTATTTTGTCTATCAAATCTCTTGTGCTGGTGTTTGAACTCTGATTACTCCAGATGTAATAATTTCTGGGGGAGTGATAAAGAGTTGAACTAGGACTAAGGAGGCTCAGGCTGAAGTCCTCCTTGAGGCATAGAGTTCACAGGGTTGCTGCATTGACAATCCGAGCAAAGAAATGAACTTCATCAGTGAATTCCCAGAGGAAGGCAGAATAGAAATGTACTAAGAATAAGACATGCAGTGCCCAGTATAGTTAATGGTGGGACATGAAACTTCAGATCTTATTTCCTTATTTATTCATGTGTTTGATAACTGCTTATTGTTTATTTATTTACTTCCTATTTGATTTGGAATAAAAATGAGATGGGCAACTGCACCTTGTGCAAAATCTGTCCACTTTCCAAATGACCAAAGTAAAGCCGAGGCTGAGACTTTATAATATCCATTTGAATCAAATGCATAGGCTTTGCTGCATGTTTTGAACTCTACTAACTATCAATGATTTCATATATTGCAAAAGGTTTTATGTCACTAAACAGTATGAATTTCAAAACAGAACATTCCACACCAAAAAAAAATAAAAAATCTTCTGACGTCTTCTAACATTTTTTTTTTATGTTAAGAATTCATTTTCTGAAAATGACTTACTGCGAACCAATCATCATTAGACAACTAGATTCAGGCTAGAAAGTACTATGTCACTACCATATCAGCTGTTTCACCATAACTCTATAAAGATATTAACTAGCACTCTCTTTCAAAGCCAGAAAAGAATACAAAATCCTGGAGAAACTGGATGTTCTGGATGAGCCAGTTTAAAAGTATAGCAGAGATTGACATAAGGATGGGGGATGAGGGTTAAGGAAGATATCAATAAAAGAAAAAATATTCTTTTTAAAAAATAAAAAAACCTCAAAGGGAAGACTAGGTCTTTTCCTGCCATCAGTCTTCTATGTTTCTATATGCAATAAAAGGGAGGATAGATTGAAACATATCTTGATTATCGACATCCGGAACTAAGATTCTTTTCTGGACTCTAAAGAAATATTTTTAAGCTGCTTTAATTCCATAGATACCAAATTGTTGTGGGCCAAAAAAGAGCAGAATAATTTCCGTGAACAGCTCCAAGGATATTCTCTGGAATTAATATTTATGAATTACATACATAGCAAGTTTTCTGTAGGTGAAACCAAACATAGCCTGGTTTACGATGAAGTACAAATCTTTTCAGCACTTAGGGCTGCTTAATTTCTGATCTCAATAATATAACTATTTCTCAGTGGCTTATATGGTATTTTTGGACTTAATAGACTTGAGTGAGAAAGGAACATTCTCTCATTCCCCTAATCAGCCATTTGGGTTTATAAGGTCAATGTCAACAATAAATGAGGAAGTGATTTTAAAAGAGCAACAATGTGTGCATAGTTATATACTTGCATCCAGGTTGTTCAGTGAAAGGCCAAGCTTTTGCTAATTACACATTGTTATATATCAATTCAAATTTGCATTACAGTTAGAGTTTCTCACAACAAAAAAGGTCATTTACCCATATTTTTCGGAAAATAAGATGCACTTTTTTCCCTCCTAAAAGAGGCTGAAAATTTGGGTACATTTTATATCCAAATGTAACCTTGCCCACCCACCGGCCACCACCCTTCGGCCTCCGCGCATTCTCTTCTTGGCTGCAGAGATTGCCACCTACAATGGCTTGTGTTTTTGAGCTCCACGTGTCACGTTTTCACCGTCCAAATGCTCCGTTTGAGAGCCCTTCAAGGCTGCGGGATCATCAAAGCCCATCGCCGCTGATTGCCACCCGAAAACGTGATACATTTGGAGGCTGAAAATGCAATGCGCCGTGCCCAAAATGACTACCCAGAACAGCTGCTGCCTTCTCTTATCCCTTCCGCGCTTCGCTTGCTTTAGTCCCTGGAGCTTCCTCTGACAATCACCTGTGCTTTTGAAGCTGTTTTTCAGCCCCAATGCGAGCTAAGCGATCTTCCGTGCTATGCCTGCTTTTCTAATTGCTACTCCCTCTGACAATCGGCTATGCTTTAGAAGCTGTTTTTTAGCCCCAACCTGCCCCAACCTCAAAACCAGCAAGCAAACTAATGTGCTGAAGCTGACCAGGCTAAGGACTAGCCAGATGAATACCTGGTAGGCAGAATTTTTTTCCCCTATTTTCCTCCCCAAAAACTACGCCTTATACTTCGAAAAATACGGTATATAGCAGTTGGATGAAAGGAAGCCTTTTACTTCATTCTAGATACTGGGGATGTTGGGAGAGGCAGAGTAGCAGAACAATATATATTCAGATTTAGGGGCATGAAAATCATGGACAGATAATCTAATACATTGGCCTGGTTTATAAGTAACACTAAGTGGAATAAAATTCACTAGGAAAGGAGAAAACAACAGACTAGCCTTCCTGGATATCCTTATCAGCAGAGAGAATGAAGGCAAATCAGAAACACAAGTCTGTCATAAAACCACCCACACCAACTAGGTGCTCCACTACTAAAGTAACAACTCAACCTTCCATAAGAGAAGCTGTGAATGGTTACTATTTAGATGAACACAAACACAATACAGCAACCCTGGACAGAGAAAGGAAACAGATCATCTATACAATCTCTTCTAACAAAATGAATATCCATTCATCTTCATCAAAACCCAAGCAGCACAAGATGTGAAAAAAGAACACTGCCATACATCAAAAACATCTCAGAAATCACCAACAGATTATTACAACACATGGCATCATAGGCTACTTAAATAGGCATTGGAGGACAAAGATTGTGATACTAGGATGTATATATTAATGAAATGATTGTTTACAGTTACGGTATATTATAGCATTATTTATTGTATGTTTCATTGTATTTGTAAGCAGCTCAGATTAATTTGATGGAAGCTACATAAACATACTTTTAATAGACAAATAAATTTAAAAATAACTTTGACAATAGCAGTATACCGAGTTAAAACTGCCCTTTCTAGATCAACAGAAGCAGAAGCATCTAAGTTAGTCAGACCTCAGCAACCATGAAATTTATACCAGACTATATGCCTTTTTTATAATCTCCATTTTTTTAATTCAAAGGTTTTTCTGAAAGCAACTCTTCCTCCTTATTAGAAAAGATGGAGACAGGAAAAACTTGTTTTTTTATGATGACAATATTCCTCCCCAAAATTTCAAGTCTTAATTTACAATAACCTAGAAAAGATTTCTGTTAGTTAATTAAATAAGCAATCTAATACAGAACATATAGCCACGTTTTAGGAGAACAGTCCAACAGCAGGTAACAGAAAGGCAAGCAGATTTAAAACTTTTATTGCCCAGTTTCTGAACTATTTTTTTTATTCACTCATACTATCCAAAGGTGCTTTTTCAAGAGGCAACTGGACTTTGTGGTTTTTCTTCGGGTCTCAGCTTCTTGGATGAGAAGCAAAATGTCTTCAAAGAAAGTCCAGTTGCCTTTGAAAAAATACCTTTGGGACAATCATGACCTGGATGATTGAAAATCTCCATAGACACTCACACAGCCACACACCTGGGCGGGGAGAGGGAGAGGGAGAGGGAGGGAGGGAGGGAGAGAGAGAGAGAGAACACATGGTCACGAAGTGTAGTTACTGCCTGAATTAGATAATACAGTTTGTGTGATCATGTAGTTATCATACATGTTTGTGGAAGTGCCCAAGCAAGTACTACGGTATTGTGTGGCATCTCATTAAGAAGAACTGCAGTCTTCCCTTGCTTAAATAATAAGCATCTCATCCTCTCTGTGGCACAAAGTGCCTCTCTAAGGCAAAGGCACTTTTCATAGCCAAAGTCTGTGCATGATTACTTCCCAGAGACAAAGACTTTGTATTCAAAGGCTCTATGAGAAGCACTTTGCAGCTTCCTTTTGCTGACAGTCCCTTTGTATCCATATCCATATACAGATACCATATTTTTTGGAATATAAGATGCACTTCCACCCCCTTAAAAGAGGGTGAACATTTAGGTGCATCTTATACACTGAATGTACCCCCGGCCACCCGCCACCCTTTGGCTTCTGCCTCCCAGCAATTTACCTTTGGGCAGCAAACAGCAAACAGCCTGTTTCAGCTTCATCACAGCCTGATTAGCACAAGCAGCTGATTGTCGGTTGGATCAGTCTCCTGACCCTCAGCTGTTTCAGACTGGAGGGATTGTCATTGCCTATTGCCACGCAGGCCTCCACTGTTTGCTGCAAGGAGGCAAATTTCTGGGAGGCAGAAGCAGATTTTTTTTTCTTGTGCTAATTAGGCTGTGCTGAAAATGAAATTAAAGCAGGCTGTTTGCTGTTTGCTGCAAGGAGGCAAATTGCTGGGAGGCAGAGGCAGATTTTCTTTTTCTTGTGCTAATCAGGCTGTGGTGAAAATAAAAATGAAACTAAAGCAGGCTATTTGCTGTTTGCTGCAAGGAGGCAAATTGCTGGGAGGCAGAGGCAGATTTTTTTTTCTTGTTTTCTTCTCCAAAAAAGGTAGGTGCATCTTATAGTCCGGAGCTTCCTATACTCCGAAAAATACAGTAACTTGGAAAAACCTCTCAAAGCAGCCCCACCAAGATGTTCAGAAAGCACAGTTGCCTCAACTCTTCAAGGAAATATTTGAATGCTTTGTACATTCCTAACAAAGATTGCGAGCATCCGAAAAAATAAAACTGTATTCAACAATCTGTTTGAACAATTATTTGTAAAGTTATAGTTCTAATTTGTAAAATAATTCATTCTGAAACTATCCTTTTGACTAGTAAATTACTAATCTCTTTTGTGAAGCACTGCATACATGAAATATTTGCCAGAGGGGAGAGGATGGGAATGGCAGCAGGATCATTCTTGCCTATGATATAGAATACCCTTTCAGTTTGTAAAGCAGTTTACAAATCATTGTCCTGAATACAGGCCATATTATATCAAAAATATTGCAGGGAGGCAGAAGAATTTGAAAAAGAATCTTGCTGGTTTAACATCTTTAACAAATTACTGCCTAAATTGTTTAACTTGCCTGAAAATGCCTTGTTGCATCTTGCTAATAAAAAAAAATAGAGAAAATTCACACGTTTGCTCTATACATTGCTTCCTGGATCAACTCCCAAATTCCCAAAAGACCTTGACACTGCATGTCTGAAAGTGAACTTAACTCTAATAGTAATAATTATTCTATTATTTCATATAACTTTATTTATTATTCTATATAATTTGAAGAAGTAAGCTGATATCACTAACTAAGGGACATTTATCTTCCATCTATCAATAGCATGAAGAGAAACAATCAAATGATTGCTTTCAGTTGTGCAACAGTCTAGCATGAGGAAATCTTTTCAGGATGATAATTATACAGAATAACTGTATAGTAATGAGGATATGAAAATGTACTATGTCCATTAAAAAAGTGGTTAAGCAAGTCAATGGCTATGGTTTTATTTGTTTTAAAATATAACCCCTTTCTAGTGTGAGGGTTGAGACAAGTTTTTAAGGGGAAAAAAGGTTAAAGGTTAAAAATGTAAGTTGCATTATAATTCTCACTGGGAGTAAGGAGTGACCTTACCTTATCTTAGATTTGTTATCTAAGATAACAAATAGCCTTGGACATGGTTACCTTATCATGATGAAACATGAATATAAGCCACCAAATGCATTAGGTGACATTTCAGGGATTCATACTCTGATTTTAGGAACAAGGGACAATGGATCTCTGCACCACCAAGGCAATACATGCCTTATTGATACTTTTTTGCTGCTTCTCAGGTGAGTACTCTAGGCTTATAGAGTGAGGTTTATGCCACCATTTGAGTCCTAAAAACACATACTTGGAGATGATGATGATGATTTTCCAAGAGATCAAAACAATGTCCATGAAAAGTCCTATTTCTGGGGGGGGGGGTAGGTAGGTAGTAGATTACAGCTATAGCTATAGATAGAGACATATATAGATCTAGATGATCTAGATAATATAGATGATCTAGAACAGTCTGTCAATAATCTGGTTATGAATATGAAAAGACAATTTGGCACATGTGTGGCATGAACATTTCACTTGTCAGCAATTCCTTAAAGAAACAATGTCTTCTCTTGGGCTCCATAGCAGCTCACGGTCCCAGGAAAAGTGTCATTTGACATCAAAGAAATGACAGCAGGGGAAAGCTGGACACATAGTAAGACTACTGGAAATCAGATTTTATTGCCAGAAGGCTCAGGTTCAGCTCCATGTGTCAGGGTTCCATGTAACACCAAGTATGTCCAACTTACAGACATCAAATTTAGAAAGCCAAAGCCAATTAGAGCATACTCATTTTGGACTAGATGGGGAAAAGACCATCTTGGGCTAGTATAAAAAAAGTTTCCTTTGTTCCTAATTCCTTCAACTGAAATTCACTTGCCTTTCTCTGAACAGAGAAAAAAAAACAATAGCTTTCTTTTCTTTTCTAAACTGATGAAATAAAATTAATAAATGTAGAGTAATTTTTTGTCATAGTACAACAGGCTTTTGTATTACTTTGAATCTATGCACTTCTTTTCTTAAGATAATGCCTTCTGCGTCTACAGTGTATAAGTCTATATTTTCATTCTAGGAATTGCTAGTAAAAATGGAGAAGAGGTTAGTACCAACATTATGTTTTTATGATTCACATGGGCCAAAATACAAATGGCAGCACTAGTTGACCCCGAGCAAAGAAGGTAAATTTTATTTTATTTTATTTATTTATTTTATTGAATTTCTATACCGCCCTTCTCCCGAAGGACTCAGGGCGGTGTACAGCCAGAAATAAAACCATGACAATAGAAAAATTAAAAACAAGTTAAAACAATTAAATCAATTGGCCAAAAATTCTAATAAAACAACCCATTAAAAAAGTAAAAATATTATTATTATTTAGGCCAGCCCTGCTTGTTGGAATAGTAATGTTTTTACGGCATGGCGAAAGGTACGCAGGTCGGTAATCCTATGAATCTCCGGGGGCAGCTCATTCCAGAGGGTAGGGGCCCCGACAGAGAATGCTCTCCCCCTGGGGATTGTCAGACGGCATTGTCTAGCTGATGGCACCTGGAGGAGTCCCTCTCTGTGGGAGCATACCAGTCGATGGGAGGCTATCCGTGGCAGAAGGCGGTCTTGTAGATACCCAGGGCCCATGCCATGGAGCACTTTAAAGGTGGCAACCAACACCTTGAATCACACCCGGAAGACCACCAGGAGCCAATGCAGCTCACGCAGGAGCAGTGTTACATGGGAGCATCGGGTAGCTCCCATAATTACCCACACGGCCACATTCTGGACCAGTTGAAGCCTCCGGGTGCTCTTCAAGAGGAGCCCCATGTAGAGAGCATTACAATAGTCCAGATGGGAAGTGATGAGGGCATGAGTGACTGTGCGTAAGGAGTCCCAATCCAGAAAGGGACGCAACTGGCAAATCAGGCGAACCTGATAGAAAGCCCCCCTGGCCACAGCCGTCAGATGATCTTCCAAAGACAGCTGTGAGTCCAGAAGGACACCCAAGTTGCGAACCCTCTCTGAGGGGTCAAGATCTCACCCCCAATAGTCAGTGATGGAGTCAACTGACTATGACGGGACGCCGGAAACCACAGCCACTCGGTCTTGGAAGGGTTAAGTCTGAGCTTGTTCCTCCCCATCCAGATCCGTACAGCTTCCAGGCACCGGGACATCACTTCAAGGGCATCATTGGGGTGGCCCGGGGTGGAAATGTACAGCTGAGTGTCATCAGCATACTGATAGAAATCCACAGATGATCTCGCCCAGCGGCTTCACATAAATGTTGAATAGGAGGGGCGAGAGAACTGACCCCTGTGGCACCCCACAGACTAGGCGCCTTGAGGTTGACCTCTGCCCCCCTGCCAACACAGACTGTGTACAGCCGGAGAGGAAGGAGGCGAACCACCGCATAATGGTGCCCCCCACTCCTAACCCCTCCAGCCGCATGGCCAATGGTATCAAAAGCCGCTGAGAGATCTAACAGGATCAGGATAGAGGAACAGCCCCTGTCCCGAGCCCTCCAGAGAGGATCGACCAATGCGACCAATGCCGTTTCCATGCTATACCCAGGCCTGAAACCCGACTGGAACAGATCCAGATAATTCGCTTCATCCAGGTACTGAGGAAGCTGTCGTGCCACCACACTCTCAAACCTCCTCTTTCACGTATATCCTGCATTATTTTTAATTTAACTCTCGGTCTCTTCCCTACCCAAACAAAGTTATTAATGCCTTTCTGCCATTCCTCCAGATTTGCATCCTTTTTAAGTATTGGTATCATTTGAAAGAGAAATAGAAACTTGGGCAGAACATTCATTTTAACTACTGCTATTCTTCCCAACAAAGACAGTTGTAATTTTTTCCATTTATCCATCTCTATCTGTATTTTATGCCATAACAATTCATAATTATATTTGTATAATTTCACATTTGACGTTGTAATAAAGATTCCTAAGTACTTAACCTTTTTCACTATCTCGCATCCTGTTACTCTTTCCAATTCTTCTTTTTGATTTGTATTCATATTCTTAGCTATCATCCTTGTTTTCCCTATATTTATTTTAAACCCTGACACTTGACCATATTGCCTAATTATATCCATCAAACCTGTAACTGAGTTTACTGGTTGGGTTAAAGTTACAACCAAATCATCTGCAAATGCTCGTAATCTATAATCATGTTGCCTGATCTTAATACCCTGTACTTATCCGAGTCCTGTATTTTATTCAGCAATACTTCCAAAGTTAAAATAAACAATAGTGGAGACAAGGGACATCCCTGTCTTGTTCCTTTCTCAATTTTAAACTACCATTAGTAGTTTAGTAGAGACTACCATTAACTATTATTTGTGCTGTTTGTTTCTGGTATATTGCCTTAATAGATTGTATGAAATGCTCTCCCAACTGCATCTTTTGTGCTACTTTCACTAAAAACTGCCAATTCAATCGATCAAATGCTTTCTCTGCATCCAAAAATATAAGCACTGCAGGGACTTGGTTGTTCTTCCCCAAATACTCCAGTATATTAATGATTTGTCTTACATTACTTTTCATTTGTCTCCCTTGTATAAATCCAGTTTGATCTTTATGAATCACTTGTTGCATAACTGACATTAGTCTATTTGCCAAAATTTTTGCAAAGATTTTATAATCTGTATTAAGCAATGATATGGGTCTGTAATTTTTGGGTTGACTATGATCTTGATCTTCTTTCGGAATCAGGGAAATAAAAGCTGTTCTCCAGGATGGTGGCACCTCTCCTCCCTGTTGTATTTTAGCAAATAACTCCTTAAGAGGTTCTACCATTTCTAATTGAAAATTTTTATAATACACTGCTGTCAAACCATCTGTGCCAGGAGCCTTTCCACTTTTTAGTTGTTTAATTGCCAGAAGAATTTCCTCAGTGGTTATTAATACATTCAATCTTTCCCTTTGTTCATCAGTAATTGCAAGAATATTCTCCTTCTGCAAATATCTCTCTATATCATTACTTTGTATATTATCACCAGCATATAACCTCGTATAAAAATCACACCACCCTCTCAACAACCTTCTCCACAAAACGAAGGTTGGAGACAGGACGATAATTTGATAAAACAGCCAGGTCCAGGGAAGGCTTCTTGAGGAGGGGCCTCACCACCGCCTCTTTCAAAGCGGCGGGAAAGAAACCCTCACTCAAAGAAGCATTAATAATCCCCTGGAGCCAGCCTCGTGTAACCTCCCGGGAAGCCAGCACCAACCAGGAGGGACACGGGTCCAGCAAACATGTGGTCGCATTCAGCCTACCCAGGATCCTGTCCACGTCCTCCAGAGACACAAGGTCAAACTCCTCCCAGCTAACATTTTCAAGACCTGCCTCCGTCATCCCATATGAACCTATCCAGTTGGAGTCCAAGCCCTCTCGAATCTGAGCGATTTTGTTGTGCAGATATTGCACAAAGTCCTCAGCCCTGCCCTGCAAGGGGTCTTCCCGCGCTCCCATATGGAGAAGGGAGCGGGTCACCCTAAACAGGGTGGCTGAGCAGTTATCCGCAGACCCAATCAGAGCAGAAAAATAATTAAATTTTGCCGCTTTGATCGCCACTAGGTAGGTCTTAATATGAGACCTCACCAGTGTTCGGTCAGATTCGGAACGGCTGGCCCTCCAACCACTCTCCAGGCGTCTTTTCTGGTGCTTCAATTCTCTCAGTTCCTTGGAGAACCAAGGACCCAATAGAGATCAGTGCCAAGTCAGAGGCCGCAAAGGCACAACGTGGTCCAAAGCCCCAGTGGCCGCCCTATGCCAGGCAGCCACTAGTTCTTCAGTCGAGTCGTGGGCCAGAGCCTCAGGAAGTGGCCCAAGCTCCATCCGGAACCTCTCCAGGTCCATCAAGCGCCTGGGACGGAACCATCTGACCGGTTCTGTCTCCCTGCGGCGAGTGGTAGCGGTTCAAAGATCCAGTCGAAGAATCAGACCATGACAAGGGCTGCATAACTAAATTCCCTATTTCTAGATCATTCTGCCACTGACCAGAGACAAAAATTAGATCCAGAGTGTGTCCCCCTGTGTGAGTAGGGCCTCAAACTAACTGGGTCAGGTCCAAGGCCATCATGGAAGCCATGAACTCCTGGGCTGCTATTGATGTGTCACCGACCAATGGCAGGTTGAAATCCCCCACGACCATCAACCCGGGGTACCAACTGCCACCCCGGCTATCACATCAGGCAGCTCGGGCAGGGCTGCTGCCATGTAGCAGGGAGCCAGGTACACCTGCACCCCACTTCACAAGGAGGGACTCACATCCAGCTATCTGAGGAACAGTGGTCTCCCTCAGACATAGATATTCGTTAATAACAACCGTCACCCCCCCGCCCTGCCCCTGGGCCCTCGGCTGATGGAATGCCCGGTGGGCACATTTCTACAAGGAGCACCCCCCCTTCCAGGCCCAACCAGGTCTCCGTGATAGCCACCAGGTCTGCTCCCCCCTCCTGAATAAGATCAAAAATGAGGGGGGATTTATTTACCACAGACCTGGTGTTACATAACATCAGTGAGTTGTCTTCAAGTTGAAATGAACTTCTGGTGATGTCCATGTTGTTTCTGCAGAACGAAAGTGGATTATCACTGTCTTCTACTGTGCTGCTTTTTGACATTCACAGAAAGACAGGTTACTGTTGTTTACTGTAGCAGCTGAGCATCCACCAAGCCTTAGAGGTTTCACCTTGCCGCTGGTGCTGGCAGTCAGAAATTCTCTTTTACTTATTTTGAAATAAACACCATGATCTAATTCACAGCCACTTAGTATTCTTAATTCTTATTTAATTTTGATGGCAGGATGAATGCAGTAAGTTTCCGGAATTCATGAAAGGCAAACCTATTTTCTGCACAGATGATTATATGCCTATCTGTGGCACGAACAATGTGACCTACCCCAACTTATGCACTTTCTGTGCGGTGAGGTAAGAAACACTTGGGATTGCAATTTTCCAAACTCTGCCTTGACCACTCAAGACGATCTTGACTGTTCTGAACACTTAAGGCTACTGCAGAGACTATCAATATGTCCTTGAAAACATCAGTTAAATTACACTACCTTTAATATATAAATAATGTTTAATTTTTTCTCTTTATTTTATTTTAGGTCAGAAGAGAAAGATCTAAAGGTGAAACATAAAGGAGAATGTAAAGAAAAGGTATTGATTATATAATATTTGACCATATACCTTAAAATCGTTTTGCAAACTAGATGTATCTACCAATAGAATATGGAAAAATTAATGCATGTGTGTAAACAGCAATTTACATGCCAGAACTTTTCCTAATGGAAAATGTTAAAAAGAATCAATAAAACGTACCCCCATAACCCTGATAACATCAAGGATCAGCCTCCTTACCAGTAGGAAAAGGATGCTGGGGGAAACCTATGTCCTTCTTTTCACAGGATAAGTGCAGCGAGTTCACGATGCAACTCAGAAGCTTTCCCAACAAATGCCCATTTCAGTCAGCTCCCATCTGCGGCAGTGATGGTCTCACCTACCCCAATAAATGTGCTTTTTGTATCGCCAAAAGGTGAGCTCTTGCGATCTCTGTCAACTTGGATGAGAAAGTCCCCCCGGGGGCTCATTCTGTCCAGATGAACGGGTCCCAAAAGCAAGTCAGATTGACTGAGGAAAGTCCATGCAGCTCACTCTGAAGTCTCTTCTGTTGAGACCTTTAGAGATCCTATGGGACAGCATCCACTACTTCTCCCGGCTTTGGCCATTGCGTGTCTCACATGAATCTGAGGCCAAATTCTTCTTTCTTTCAGGTTGAGTGGAAACAATATCACAGTAGTCCACCAGGGGCCATGTGAACAAGGGGTAAGCGTCTTGCTTAGAAAAATTGTTGCAGCCACACGAGGGGAACCGTAATGGAAATGAATTGCCCATCTCCCTTCCCGGCATCTCCCAGTCCTTTCATTACCTCACAGCTCCAATGTGCTGGGGAACAGCCATATTTTAATGCTTTGCTAAAGGCAACAGAATTTGAGCCATGAAAATCCCCATAGGAAAGGTGCTGCATCAGAGAAGGTACCAGACAACCTTAATGGTCAAGTGTCTTCCAAAAGAATGGGGATTTCAGAAGGGGATTTTATCACTCTCCTTTCCTAGGGCCAACAGGCTCCTCAGATAGACATCTGTAGCCATATCCAGGACTTGTCCGGTTGCCCCAGAATATACATTCCTCTCTGTGGAACTGACGGTGTGACTTATCCAAACAAGTGTGAATTCTGCAAAGCGAGGAGGTCAGTTGCTTTCTTTCTCTGAAACTCAATGGCACATCGTCCCAAGCAAGTGACAGCTCATGGGCAACTACTGCATGCCCCTGCTGCCCAAGCGTTAGGGCAGTTTGTCTCAGACACAGGCTGCCCATCCCCTCACCTTTTCTTCTTTCCTGTTTCTAAAGGGAAAGTGGAGGAAATCTTCAGATACGGCACAAAGGAGAGTGTGCACTCAAGGTAAATGACACTGGAAAAGCAACTAGGCTCACCTCTCCTCCTTCTCGGGTTTACCCAGACCTTGACGTGACTCTTAATCATGGAAGGACAAGGAGGCAGAGAAGTTATCGAGCATTTCCAAATTCCGGATAACACCAAGGATCAGCCTCCTTACCAGTAGGAAAAGGATGCTGGGGGAAACCTATGTCCTTCTTTTCACAGGATAAGTGCAGCGAGTTCACGATGCAACTCGGAAGCTTTCCCAACAAGTGCCCATTTCAGTCAGCTCCCATCTGCGGCAGTGATGGTTTCACCTACCCCAATAAATGTGCTTTTTGTATCGCCAAAAGGTGAGCTCTTGAGATCTCTGTCCACTTGGATGAGAAAGTCCCCCCTGGGTGCTCATTCTGTCCAGATGAATGGGTCCCAAAGGCAAGTCAGATTGACTGAGGAAAGTCCATGCAGCTCACTCTGAAGTCTCTTCTGTTGAGACCTTTAGAGATCCTATGGGACAGCATCCACTACTTCTCCCGGCTTTGGCCATTGCGTGTCTCACATGAATCTGAGGCCAAATTCTTCTTTCTTTCAGGTTGAGTGGAAACAATATCACAGTAGTCCACCAGGGGCCATGTGAACAAGGGGTAAGTGTCTTGCTTAGAAAAATTATTGCAGCCACACGAGGGGAACCGTAATGGAAATGAATTGCCCATCTCCCTTCCCGGCATCTCCCAGTCCTTTCATTACCTCACAGCTCCAATGTGCTGGGGAACAGACATATTTTAATGCTTTGCTAAAGGCAACAGAATTTGAGCCATGAAAATCCCCATAGGAAAGGTGCTGCATCAGAGAAGGTACCAGACAACCTTAATGGTCAAGTGTCTTCCCCAAAAATGGGGATTTCAGAAGGGGATTTTATCACTCTTCTTTCCTAGGGCCAACAGGCTCCTCAGATAGACATCTGTAGCCATATCCAGGACTTGTCCGGTTGCCCCAGAATATACATTCCTCTCTGTGGAACTGATGGTGTGACTTATCCAAACAAGTGTGAATTCTGCAAAGCGAGGAGGTCAGTTGCTTTCTTTCTCTGAAACTCAATGGCACATCATCCCAAGCAAGTGACAGCTCATGGGCAACTACTGCATGCCCCTGCTGCCCAAGCGTTAGGGCAGTTTGTCTCAGACACAGGCTGCCCAACCCCTCACCTTTTCTTCTTTCCTGTTTCTAAAGGGAAAGTGGAGGAAATCTTCAGATACGGCACAAAGGAGAGTGTGCACTCAAGGTAAATGACACTGGAAAAGCAACTAGGCTCACCTCTCCTCCTTCTTGGGTTTCCCCAGACCTTGACGTGACTCTCAATCATGGAAGGACAAGGAGGCAGAGAAGTTATCGAGCATTTCCAAATTCCGGATAACACCAAGGATCAGCCTCCTTACCAGTAGGAAAAGGATGCTGGGGGAAACCTATGTCCTTCTTTTCACAGGATAAGTGCAGCGAGTTCACGATGCAACTCGGAAGCTTTCCCAACAAATGCCCATTTCAGTCAGCTCCCATCTGTGGCAGTGATGGTTTCACCTACCCCAATAAATGTGCTTTTTGTATCGCCAAAAGGTGAGCTCTTGAGATCTCTGTCCACTTGAATGAGAAAGTCCCCCCTGGGGGCTCATTCTGTCCAGATGAACGGGTCCCAAAGGCAAGTCAGATTGACTGAGGAAAGTCCATGCAGTCTGAAGTCTCTTCTGTTGAGACCTTTAGAGATCCTATGGGACAGCATCCACTATTTCTCCCGGCTTTGGCCATTGCGTGTCTCACATGAATCTGAGGCTAAATTCTTCTTTCTTTCAGGTTGAGTGGAAACAATATCACAGTAGTCCACCAGGGGCCATGTGAACAAGGGGTAAGCGTCTTGCTTAGAAAAATTGTTGCGGCCAAACGAGGGGAACCGTAATGGAAATGAGTTGCCCATCTCCCTTCCTGGCATCTCCCAGTCCTTTCATTATCTCACAGCTCCAATGTGCTGAGGAACACCCATATTTTAATGCTTTGCTAAAAGCCAACAGAATTTGAGCCATGAAAATCCCCATAGGAAAGGTCTTGCATCAGAGAAGACACCAGACAACCTTAATGGTCAAGTGTCTTCCAAAAGAATGGGGATTTCAGAAGGGGATTTTATCACTCTCCTTTCCTAGGGCCAACAGGCTCCTCAGGTAGATATCTGCAGCCATATCCAGGACTTGTCTGGTTGCCCCAGAATATACATTCCTCTCTGTGGAACTGACGGTGTGACTTATCCAAACAAGTGTGAATTCTGCAAAGCGAGGAGGTCAGTTGCTTTCTTTCTCTGAAACTCAATGGCACATCGTCCCAAGCAAGTGACAGCTCATGGGCAACTACTGCATGCCCCTGCTGCCCAAGCGTTAGGGCAGTTTGTCTCAGACACAGGCTGCCCAACCCCTCACCTTTTCTTCTTTCCTGTTTCTAAAGGGAAAGTGGAGGAAATCTTCAGATACGGCACAAAGGAGAGTGTGCACTCAAGGTAAATGACACTGGAAAAGCAACTAGGCTCACCTCTCCTCCTTCTCGGGTTTCCCCAGACCTTGACGTGACTCTCAATCATGGAAGGACAAGGAGGCAGAGAAGTTATCGAGCATTTCCAAATTCCAGATAACACCAAGGATCAGCCTCCTTACCAGTAGGAAAAGGATGCTGGGGGAAACCTATGTCCTTCTTTTCACAGGATAAGTGCAGCGAGTTCACGATGCAACTCGGAAGCTTTCCCAACAAATGCCCATTTCAGTCAGCTCCCATCTGCGGCAGTGATGGTCTCACCTACCCCAATAAATGTGCTTTTTGTATCGCCAAAAGGTGAGCTCTTGCGATCTCTGTCAACTTGGATGAGAAAGTCCCCCCTGGGGGCTCATTCTGTCCAGATGAACGGGTCCCAAAAGCAAGTCAGATTGACTGAGGAAAGTCCATGCAGCTCACTCTGAAGTCTCTTCTGTTGAGACCTTTAGAGATCCTATGGGACAGCATCCACTACTTCTCCCTGCTTTGGCCATTGCGTGTCTCACATGAATCTGAGGCCAAATTCTTCTTTCTTTCAGGTTGAGTGGAAACAATATCACAGTAGTCCACCAGGGGCCATGTGAACAAGGGGTAAGCGTCTTGCTTAGAAAAATTGGTGCAGCCACACGAGGGGAACCGTAATTGAAATGAATTGCCCATCTCCCTTCCCGGCATCTCCCAGTCCTTTCATTACCTCACAGCTCCAATGTGCTGGGGAACAGCCATATTTTAATGCTTTGCTAAAGGCAACAGAATTTGAGCCATGAAAATCCCCATAGGAAAGGTGCTGCATCAGAGAAGGTACCAGACAACCTTAATGGTCAAGTGTCTTCCCCAAAAATGGGGATTTCAGAAGGGGATTTTATCACTCTTCTTTCCTAGGGCCAACAGGCTCCTCAGATAGACATCTGTAGCCATATCCAGGACTTGTCCGGTTGCCCCAGAATATACATTCCTCTCTGTGGAACTGACGGTGTGACTTATCCAAACAAGTGTGAATTCTGCAAAGCGAGGAGGTCAGTTGCTTTCTTTCTCTGAAACTCAATGGCACATCGTCCCAAGCAAGTGACAGCTCATGGGCAACTACTGCATGCCCCTGCTGCCCAAGCGTTAGGGCAGTTTGTCTCAGACACAGGCTGCCCAACCCCTCACCTTTTCTTCTTTCCTGTTTCTAAAGGGAAAGTGGAGGAAATCTTCAGATACGGCACAAAGGAGAGTGTGCACTCAAGGTAAATGACACTGGAAAAGCAACTAGGCTCACCTCTCCTCCTTCTCGGGTTTACCCAGACCTTGACGTGACTCTCAATCATGGAAGGACAAGGAGGCAGAGAAGTTATCGAGCATTTCCAAATTCCGGATAACACCAAGGATCAGCCTCCTTACCACTATGAATAGGATGCTGGAGGAAAAATGGCAAAAATGCCCATTGACATTCTTAACAATAGTATGGTTTGCTTAATGATCATGTGATTCAATTAATGGCCACAGTGATTTGCTTTATAACCATCGTAAGAACAGTTGTGAAATAGAGTCTGGTCAGGTGTTCCTCAAGTTATGACTGCAACAAATTACAACCATAAATCCAAGCTACATTGTGGTTGTAAGCCAAACTGCCTAACTAAGTTTATATTTCAAATAAAAGTAACTTCAAACTTCAGAATTTCTCACCATTAACAATTTGTAACTTCAGCAATAAAGAGACAGAATTTAAAATTTTTCAGCATATAAGTGGAAGACTTTGATAAGACTGAAGGTAAGATAAAGAATCAGGCTGACTTGCAAATATTAGAAGTCAAAAATGGGAATTTAATAGATTTTCCCCGAACTGGACTGTTGCGTATTTAAAGTATTATAATGTTAAGAGTGTTTCTATATACAATTCCAGTCTTGGTGGGTGAAGAGGCAAAATTGGAACTAATCAGGAAGAATCTTCATTCCCTCAGAATTTACTCTGCAGCCAGGTTAGGCATCCTAATGTCTTCCTGATTTTTGAAATACAGCCTCCCATCAATCCAGATATAATGAGAAATGAGAAAAAAATGTGGGAGTTCCATTTGCAGATATCTGGTTCATCCTCCTTACTTTGAACACAAACCCCAGTTTCTGACCCTGGCTTTTCCAGGTGAGCCTGGAAAACTCCTGCTGAAAACATTGGAGAAATATTCAGTAGCAGCATCTAAGATTTTTATGTTTCTTCTTCATCTTCTTTACAGATTTGAAGCTGTGGAGGAAGATATATTTTTAGGAAGGGAGCTTCCTTTTCAAGGGAGAATTGCAGTTGTGGGACAGGGTGATTATTGCTAGATTTGGCAGATGGAACAAGAGTTATTTTTGGCTCATCATCCTTAACATTATACTCCATATTTTCATACCCTGCAACAACAGACCTTATTTTAAATGATATCCCTATATAGTACATTTTGTAATAGTTACAGCTTCTAAATCCCAAGGGAGGAATAACTGATCTTCACAACCTGTTAGCAATTCCTTGAATTACATTGATCAATAACCATCAGTGTTTACATACTGCCATAGTTTGTAATGAGCTACCATGATATAACTACCAATTTTTATTTAAATATCAAACAACTCAGTTAAAAGTGACCCATTTGCCAAAAAAGAAAAAAGAAATAGTCTTTTCCCATCTGTTTTCTGTTTTGTTTTATTTTGTTTGGCACAAGAATTTGTGTGGAACTAACAATATATGTTTGAAAATCTTATGACGAAGCTCTGGTCTTGACAAAATAATCTGTGCAATTATAGGGGGGGGAGAAACACAATACTTATTCTTCATTCAATTGTTTAGCCTTTGAAGCTGACCGCCAATTATGATTGAAGGATAAACACAGAGAGTCTTCCCAAATCCCTAACAAGCTGCACAAAGGAGTTCAATCTAGGCTGTGACACCAATGGTTTGACGTACAACAATAAATTCAGGACTTGTTTAGCAAGACACTTAACGAACAGTTCATAGAGTTTGTTGCCAGCTAATAGATCATTTGGAATAAGATCTGAGAAAATCTGTCACCATACATGTACTGATAGGCCTAATCCAAACCCTCGCAAGGATCCTTGGCCTGTTTTAAAAGAGTCCTTGTCTTCTGGCTACTGAGAACCTTACTACGTCAGTCAGTGAACAGTCCCTCCCTCTCCTTCAGCTGGCCAACAACATGCAAAACCCAGTACTCTAGCCAGCATTATAAACTTGTAGACCTTGGCTGGTCATTTTGTTTGTTTCTGAAGCAAAGAAAAAGAACATGTACAGCTCCTGCTCCTCCCATGAGATTGATCTGAAAGGACATAGGGAACCAAATAACTTAGAACTTTGATTGATGGAGTGAGGGGGAACAAATAATGAGGAGAGATGACCTGGGAGTTTCCTATCAGAATCCATCAGTGTACCTGTGGTGCCCCATCTCCAGGGGAAATGCTCCCACAATGTGCATGTCTATTTACTTCCTTATGAAGATGAATGTGACCAAAAGGTAAAAATGGTGAGCTGCTCATCCTATATGAAGTTCTATTAAACATGCTTCACAACACATTTTACCTTAACCAGGTCATGTTGTTAACCAATTCTTTGAAGATGTTCAATGAAATATATTCCAGAACTTTTAAATATATTCTGAAGTAGTTAATTCAGATTTATGCATCAGAAGCTTTCAAATGCTCTTCAGCCATTTTCTTACATTCAGGGACTCTTGGACAAAATTATCCATTGTTTTAACCAAACATGAAATTGAAACAGCCTTTCTTTTATAGGCCCACATTTTCAGAGGAAGTAGACACTGTTGATGTACTTAATGACTTTTAACAATACCGCATATACTATGCTATTCTTCTACTCAATCATAGTTGATTTTCCTTTCCTAATTCATAAATGTTTTTATGAATCAAGAAAATATACAAGAATATGCTTCCAATTATGTTTACATCTATAGTATTATCTTGTGGCTATGGCTGGCTTTCCTCCAGGCAGAAATGTTTTCAAAAGTTCTTGATGTGTCTCAATGGTGGAGTCATTCATGGTGATTGAGGGTTGGCCACTGTAGCTTCTATCTTGATCACCTTAACCATCAATCTGATTGTTTAATTAAATTATGGTATGTGTTCCAAAGATAATATTGGATTTTAAAAATGCTATTTTATGATACTAGCACATTAAAATTTCTTTCACTGCACATTTTAATGCTTCATTCATTATTTTATTTACCCAGCAAACCGACCAGAAATTAAAAGACATAGAGGAATTATCTTGATTTGAACACACTTCTAAAAGAGGTATTTATGAAAAAGCTTACTATACACCCTGCCCTTTATTGTTCTGACTGTGAAGCTAAGCATAGATAAACTATCCCGAATACTAATTCTATAGAGAAGCACAAAAATAAATCAATTCAGTACCTGTGTTTCATATATTTGTTGTAACAATTTCCCTTTTTAGCAATTAGTTTGGGAACACATTTAAGTAATCCTATTAACTTGACAGTTCTATAAACTGGAAACATCTCAAGGCCTTCAAACCTATGTTGTGGCAGAGAGACTGTTCTTCAGTTGAACAAATTATGAAATGGGAGCAATTTTGATCCTCTGATGGACCCATATCTGAGAGTAATTGAAGTCTTGCACTGGGTCCATTCTAGGGCTGCTATTCAGCAGGTTCTAACAGGTTCTGGAGAACTGGTAGTGGAAATTTTGAGTAGTTCGGAGAACCGGCAAATACCACCTCTGGCTGGCCCCAGAGTGGGATGGGAATAGAAATTTTGCAATATCCTTCCCACAGGATTTGGGAGGGAATGGGGATTTTGCAGCATCCTTCCCATGGAGTGGGGTGGAGATGGAGATTTTGCAGTAGCCTTCCCCTGCCACACCCACCAAGTAACACTACGCCCACCGAACCAGTAGTAAAAAAAATTTAATTCCACCACTGGTCCATTCCTTGTAGGCCCAACTTTATGCAAGTATCTAAGATATACTATACTTAAATCTTGGTCAGAATCTGTCCAGAGCCTGGAAAAAAACTTTTGTAATCTAAATATTTGCACATTATTGTTACTCCATTAAATATTGTTCCATTCTTTCACTGTAGTCATGCCTATGTAACTAAGGGTGCTATCAGATGGATCTCAGGCAAGACTGAAATTACTTTGGAGGGCAAGTGCACTAAGACTGTAGTTCCTATATAAACAGCAAACTATCTCTTAGAACACTAAAATATAAAGGAACAGGTTAAGAGAAAGAAAAATGAAGTCATGTAAATAGAATATGTCTTCTCAATATTGCAAATGACAGGCTGAAGGAGATGACTATCTTCAATTATATTAGAGTAACAATTTCTTTTTCTTTTCCAAGACAAATGAAAGAAGACTTGACTGCAAATCAGGAAGCGCTATTCGTGATGAAGAAAAATATGTATCTCTGTTAAAACTATTCCCTAGATTTTTAATTGCTAGTGTTAGAAAGTTAATTTCTACTGATCAATAAAACAAATTTAACTAAATTCATTTTAATTTGATATAATCAAACTTTTCATCTAGAGAGCTAGCTTCCCAGTACATAGGACCTACTCCAGCTTTTATAAATGTGACTCAGTCTAAGCTTTGTTCAAAATATGTGCACACTGCAAAAGAAGCATTCATCATCTACTAATATTATTTTAGGATATATGGGCAGAATAAAATATTTCTTAATGATTATTCAGTTTGTTAGATTCAGTACATATTCTTCTAAAAAGTCACTAAGACATGAAACTATTGCTTGAAGATTCTGAAAATAAAAGCAAAAATGATTCACTGACAAGTCTCAGGTCCTCTATGTCTCCTTCTTCTATGAATTTTTCATATACCACCCAGGGTTTACCATCATTATGAAGCTCGTTAAATTATCTCTGTAATTTTATGGACATAGAATAGAATTCTTTATTGGCCAAGTGTGATTGGATACACAAGGAACTTGACATATAATGAAAAGACGTCTACCTATTTTGTACCTTGACAGACCTCTGTTTAAAATAAATTTACCCCTAGGGGGAAAAAATCCAGCACATTTAAATCTGAATCATACTTAATCTTCACTGAACTTGCATAGCCTCAATAATGAGATGGGTTCCACCGGAAATTTTATGCTAAGATATTTTTCTACATAAATGGTAGCCATTATTATTCTGACATGAAGAGGCAACAATGGTACAAGCTATTTTAAATAAAACCAATGCAATGTTCTAACAATATCACCTTATTTATATGCCATTCAATATTAGATTATTGCATTATTCTAACTTTCTTGTACTGAGGGAATAGCTATACTAAGGCTGCTAACTCAGAAGGAATTAGGGATTCCCAGTCTTTCTTGATGACTGTAGATCTGACCCAATTTTAAATGACTCTTACCTATAAATAGGGGATCAAGAACGTGGTGGCCTTGAAACTCTGGCTGTATTTGAGTAATATTGATTGCCTGCACATATTTCAATTTTGCCTTTTATCTGGAATATGGTACTAAAACTGCTTTCATTGCATTGGTGGATGACTGATACTGGAAAGAAGATAGGGGAGGTATAGTTCTCATAATTCTCTCACTTCTTTTGATGAGTTTCAATATCATCAGTCATAGTATTCTTATAGACTCTCTGACCCAACTGGATCTCAGAGATATTAATTTGCAGTGGACCTAGATCTTTCTATCAGGCCACGTCCAATACCACAGTTCAATACCACAGTTAACATATTGTATCTCACAAAACTTCAGCTTGCTTTCTCCTCCCCCGCAGTCCTCACTGATATCCAAACCTTTATGAATCTGCTGGGGAAGACTTTTGGAATTTGGCCTCTACTGGTCTTTCCCAACTAACTGCAAGAACTGTTGCTGACTGCTAACTGTTACCATTGAATACTGCCAAACCTCAGTAATGGCTGAATAAGAGTGAATAACCGAAATTAAATCCAAACAATGCTATTTGTTAATAAAAACTGGAGTTGGGATTGAAATTCAGCTGGAATAGTGTTACACTTTCCTGAAAGAGCAGGTCCATAATCTCTGGCTGTTTTTTGATCCTCAGCAGACACTGGATTCACATGTGATAGCTTCAGTGCATGGCATATTTAAGGATTCTTAGAAAAGATCTGAAGATGATGCATAGGAAAAGAAAATGGAAAATGGAAATATCTAGGCAGGTACACAAGAGACATTTTCCTTAGCTAATATTTGGCTAGAGTCTATTGTCATTTAAAACTAAAGACCAAATAGGTCTTTAGTTTTATGGGATAAGATCAAAGGCCTTCCAGTCCACAATGTAGCCTTTTTCTGCACTGATAAACATAATTCTGCTTACATTCAAATGAAAACAAGCAGAATCCCTCTTCAGGCTTCTCTACTTGACTCAGAGAGGAGAAAGCAGATGCGTGGGGTGGGTGGGTGATTGGTGCTGGGCCAGACTGTAAGTTGCCCATTACACTATCCATATTAATTCCTATAAAGTTTCAGTGAAAACATAAAATAGGTAATAAATGGTATTCAATATTCAAAGAAGGTTTACAAAGAAGAGCCCTTTATATTGAGTATTTATAACATAACATATATATACTTATATATAGATAAACTGACTGTCAACATTTTTATATGTTTTAATTTTTCACAAATGGCATATCCCAGGAAGCACATTTTTTGTGCTATTTTGGATAAAAGAATTAAAGTCAGTGTTAGAAAAGTTTTTAGTTTGGGTTGTAGAGGTCAATAAGTTCTTGGAATGTCCCAGCAGCTACAATTAAGCCAGATTTCTTTTATCAAGAAAAACTTTGTTTATTTAAAATCAATAAACTATTTACATTTTAAATCACAGAACATTGTATCTTGGTCTTTATTTATTTCTGAGGTAAATGTGCCTAGAGCATAATCCCTTCTTCTCTCTTTTCTCCTCTGTGTCTCCCCTGTGTCTCCCCAGTGTGTGTGGGTAAAGGGATTATATTTATAGAGTGGCTAAGCCACTCCCCCTTCAGTCCCTTAGACAAAATGGAGGGAAAGTATAAACACAAAACCATCCTTCCAGTATAGACAGTGTGGTTCAGTGGCACTGTTTTAGATAATTATCTGACAGTCAGCTTATCCATAGTTGGGCTTATACATGATTATCTATGACTGATATCCCAATGGCTCATAGCCTAGTAGTGGGCCATGGGCCACTACTGGGCTATGAGCCATTCAGAATTGGACTGCGGAAGTGGCGGGACAGCACAGGCTCTATCTGTGCAAGCAGCAGATGAGCATGTGCCCACACACTCCATTTGTGTGATTGGAAGGCACGTGTGCCCGCCGCTTGTGCAAATGGACTGCACATGTGAATATGTGCACTTGGTGGCTGCTCATGCAGAACCTTTCTCTCCCCCCACCCCCCCAAGCTGATCTGCAAAGCTGGAAAGGTTGGAGCACTCTGAACTATGGAATATACAGATACTGTTTGTTTGTTTGTTTGTTTGTTTGTTTTTTTGTTATTCATTCATTCATTCATTCATTCATTCATTCAAATATATATAATTGATCATTTCATAGAAAGCCACTCTTAAAAGTATCATCAGACATACTCACAGATAATGCCATCTTTGGATATACTGAATATCCAAAGGGGGGCCAATATGAGGGCCGTATTTTGGCACCTAAAATTCTTGGCTTATATGTACGGTATCTACTGGATACTATTCAAATTATGGCTTCTTGGAACCAGTCCAGTTCATTTTTTCTGTTTGAGAATATTTTCTCAAGAAAATATTGTGTCCTATATATAAGGTAAGATGTGATGGCTCTCCATTGAGGGATGGATGGAAAGATGGATGGATATTGATACATATTCTTGATTCCTGCAAGTAGTCTCTTCCTTAGCATACACAAAAGAAAGGTACAAGTGGAACCCAAGAGTGTTCATCTCAGCTCTTTATATTGAAAATTTGAATGACACATTCTTTTCTGCTAGAAATGAGAATATGTGCACTACAAATGCTTTATTAAAGTTTTCATTTATTGTTTGTTATCATATATTAACAATGTCCTAGATTTGAGCATGGCTCCATGCTATTTTCCTGTGGGTATTATGATCACCATTACCTGCCTTCAGGATAGCAATAGCAATAGCATTTAGACTTATATACCACTTTCTAGTGCTTTACAGCTCTCTCTAAGCAGTTTACAGAATTAGCATATTGCCCCCAACAATCTGGGTCCTCATTTTACCGACCTCAGAAGGATGGAAGGCTGAGTCGACCTTGAGTCTGGTGAGATTCGATCTGCCAAACTGCTGGCAGCTGGTGATCAGCAGAAGTAGTCTGCAGTACTGCATTCTAACCACTGCACTACCATGGGTCATGCTTTTTGAACTTTCCTGTCTTGCCAAAAGTCTGTTATTTTCTGCTGGTCCCACTCACAAATATTTCCTCATCTAGCTATGGCTTACCTTTCTGAGATCAACCACAATTGGCTAGATTCTACATTCATTTAGAATGCAGTCAGGAAGTGATTGTGTACAGGAGAAATAGCTATCAGCACAAAGGAAATGGAATTCAATGAACATCATGTTAGAAAAATCTGTTCACAATTAAATCAACATTATTATCTTCCAAAATGCATTAATTTGCCACTAGGAAAGAGGAAAGAGTTGGAATAACTTTAGTAAGTTAGCTAAGTACTAACCAGGGCTGGTCCTGTTTGCCTTCCAAGATCAGCAAGATTGACCAAATGTTGCCACCTACTGAGGCACAATTATATATACTGAAAGGGGAAAGTTTTGAATTTGAAATTTTAGGTTTAGGAGATTATCCTCAGTGATGAAAACTCATTAGGTAACTTTGGGTCAATCGCTCTCAACCCAACCTTCTTCACAGCATTGTTTTGTGGGGGGAAATTGGAGGAGTGGGTATTATGAAGGTCATCTAAAGTTCTTGAAGGAAAGATGGGAATCTAACAAATTAAATAATAGGGAGCGCAGCAGCATGCAAATACAAGAAGGTCTACAAGTACATTTAAGGACACCTCAAGGCTTACAGAAGTAGTAGTGATCTTTACAAAAAGACATAAAGCAGTAATAATGTGTAGTGCCATTGGCATAGATTAGACCTAGAACTAAGAAGAAATTTCCTGACAGTTAAAACAATTAATCAGTGGAACAACTTGCCTCCAGAAGTTGTGAATGCTCCTGAAAACACTGGAAGTTTTTAAGAAGAGATTGGACAACCATTTGTCTATAATGGTATAGGGTTTCCTGCCTAAGCAGGGGGTTGGATTTGAAGACCTCCAAGGTCCCTTCCAACTCTGTTATTCTATTCCATTCTATTTCAAAAAATACTATCCTACAATCCCTGAGAAGATACTCACTGAGTAGGAGAGTGGGAGGGCTCCTTTTATATCTCATTGTTGAGCTGTTTTTGAAAAGAGGCTGCTTTCCTGTTTCCTTACGTCTGCCCTGCTGAAATAACGTAAGATTGCCCATTGTTAAAGAGCAAGATGATAAACTCTGTCCTGATTGAGAGAGAGTGTGATGGCTTCTATAGATATGGAGTGCTATAAGTACATTCATGATTGCTGTCACTAAGTTCTTAGAGCAAGTCAGTAGCTGGATCTTGGAAGAACAAAAGGCAGACTTCATTAGTCATGAAGATAGTAACAACAATATTTGTGATTCTTTCTCTAAAACACTGCTGTGTTTTTTCAGGTAAGTATTATGCTTCGATTTTCAAATCTCCATAAGTGACCATAACTTCATACATAACTCTTTGTTCACATTTTTTTAAAAAAAAACCATAACAAGGTAGGGTAATAAGTGCTTTGCCTTATGAAATGCTGATGTGTTTTTGACACATTTGGGCTAGTCAGCCTCTATTGCCTGCTTGATGCATTAAATTGTCATTAGGAAAATTAAGGTGGATAGTGAATCTCTACACTGAATTTAAGGCAGTGGGCTGGATTCACACATAGTCATACTAGGACTTTTAGAATTAGTTTGGTTTTGGCTAGTCCTAGTAACTTGCCTTGTTTAGTTCTTTCAGTCTAAGTTATGACTAGGTAGCAATGACACCTATAGAAATTAATTGGCACCAAAAATCAATTCATGTTATTATTATGGCTTGATTGTTCTGTTACAGAACAGGCCAGCAATTACTGTATTTTTAGATACTAGGAATGGACAACATTGTTTAATTTCCCCCTCCCATTTTCAAACCTTGGAGGTGATTTTCCTATTATATTTTTAAAGAACTGTTTTCTCACACCAGTTGCTGGTGTGCTTTAATCCCCTATAACATTTTATTAGCTACACTGCAGAGAAAGGAACACCCCTTGATGTCTTTTTCAATGTGCTTCTTCAAAAAAGTATTTTGCTGTCATTTACAATGTTATCTCAATAGCATAGTAATTGGAATGCATGATTCACATATATAATGTCCAAGACTGGAAACATAACAGAATATGTTATTTTATTGTTGTTATTGTTGCTGTTGTAATTACTGCTTTTCGTTCCCTACTCTCTCTATTTTCCCTGGACTGTAAATCTTGGTGCACTGTTTCATTGTTTCTGCAGTCACTTGTATAAATATCTTAAGAAATTGGAGATTTAGGTCTCCACATGTATGCAGAAGAGACAAAATGGTGCATTCCTGAACTTAGTAGGCAAAGAAAAAAAAAGTCCAGAAAAAATATAAAGACAACAGTTTTTAAAAAATCTGAAGGATTTCAGATATTCTGCCTGTGCAACCAGGCCAGTGAAATAACATTGTAAGAAAGGCAGCAAAACACCTTCTTGAAGATAAGTTTTAAAAATGAAAGAAAGATATTTTAATGTAATTGTATTTTTTGAAGCTGGCTAAATGTAAAGTGAATGGTGGTTGTTTTGCCTACGTATAGATGCATTTAATGCATTAAAGTTTTCAGGTCCTTCTTGAACACTAAGAGGGTAGGAGACACTTTTTGAGACAGCAAGGGACGGAAGGAAAGAGATGATTTTCACAGGGTGGGCAGAAAAGGGACACCTCAAAGGTCCCATCATAAGATATTGCTTCAAGCAAGAAGCCTGTATATTTTTCACATATACACACACACCACACACTCATGTATTTGTGTGTACAGTAAGGCCTTCCTATAAAAAAGAAAGCTATTGTCCGCTACTTTCCTCTGGTAGACAAATCAAGTGGGCACAGCAGCCAATGAGAAGATGTGGAAACCTCCAATCCAGATTGTACCCTTTTCAAAATGCTGCGGTCATCTTAGTCTGGATAGGTTTAGACTTAAACTGCAACTGGAAATGGCACTGCAAATATGCTCTGAGTCAAAAATGATGAAAGAACTTATAAAAGGCTCATCAGCCAAGTTATTAGAGCTAATGAGAGAAAATCTCTACATATAGGATCTGAGACCAAAGTTTGACGGTGCTGTAGGAATTCACTGAGGTAAACCTGGTCATTCTTTCATGAGTTTTGTCAAGTACATTGACCACCAGTGATGTGCAAATATTTTCTTTCTGCCTGTCTCATATTGTGTGGTACATGAGAATGACCTTGGGAGACCGGAGGCAGCCTAGGCAATGGTCTGATAAAAGGCAGTTCAGTCAACAGATGGGGGAAAACATGGGAAGTGTTTCAGAAAGGACGCTTCCTAGTTTTCCTGAGACTAAAATGCGAGAAAGAGAAAATACTTTCAGTCTTGCATGATTCTGTTTAATGTAACCCTCCAATATAGTGCTGATGTTCTGGTTATGCTTCTTGTCTAGACTACTTCAAAGGGTTAACATACATCTATCGGCAGCAGTAGCATTTAAAAATAATAGTATTTGTATTTATTTTTATTTAGGAAATTTATATTGCGGCCTATTCGCACATAGAGACTCAAGGCAGCTGTCAGAATATAAAACCTCATATAAAAACAATAAAACTAATAAAAGAAGAGTCATATAATAAATTAATATAATAAAATCATACACACACAGCCGCCCCGGCTACAGCACCAATAGTACATGGCATAGTACATAGGGCCTGGTTACTTGAAGGACCATGTGTGTCCTATAGTATTGGCCTACCTGGTTCAATATGGCATGGTTGGTGCACTCCAGGTTCCATCAATTAAACAATCCACCTATCAGGATCCCAGAAGTGTGTCTTTTCTGTAGTAGCACCTGCCCTCTGGAATGAGGTTCCCCCAAAGAGTCAAATGACCCCCATTCAACTGGAATTTTGAAGGGCCTACAAGACCAGGCATTTTGCCCAGGCCTTTGATGAGGACAAATGAAGACTCTTTTTTCTTTTTGCTCTCTACTGGGTTTGTTTTCTTTGCCATCATTGTTCTTTTGTCTTCTGGTGTTTTTGTATTTTTGCATTGTTCTTTGTTTTTCAATGTTTTTAACAATTGTAAACCACTCAAGTTGCTAGATGTTGGTCAGAATGTATATTTAACAAATAATAAGCAGGAACAGTGGTAGTTTTGCATCACATTAAAATAGTCCTTTTAGGAAATACATCGAAAAAATGTAAATGCTGAGAAGTTCCATTAGCATGAAATTTGCCAAAAAAATGTTTTTAAAAGATCAATGTTTTATTCAGTGATTTATTATATATGCCCAATCTACAAGCTTCTCTGTGAATGTAATCCAGACAGCTAATATTTCATCTACGGAGCATGTGACAGAAAGAGAGAGAGAGAAGCAGAATGTAAGCATTTTTAATTGCAAACTTGTTCATAGCCTTCCTAAAGAAATTCCATAGAGGTAATGTAGAATACTACTGGGAAGAACAGCTCTCAGTTAGCCTCATATGAGCAGATAAGGTCAGGGAATCATTGTTCCAATTTCATTTTTAGTGCAGCAATGAGGAAGGGCTGGTGAGGATCCAATGGTGGGAGAACATAGAATTAATGGACATTCAGCCATAACAAAACATCACCAGAAAGTCAAATGTTTGTTTGTTTGTTTGTTTGTTCGTTCATTCAATTTGTACAGTCACCCATCTCAAACCAATGACTGTGAATGATCATAGAAACATCAATTAATTTTCTGTGGTGCTGTTTTTAGTATCTGATCATTGTTTAGAAGAATTGCCTCTTAGAATAGAATAAAGCTGAAAGGGACCTTGGAGATCTTCTAGTCCAGCTGCCAGCTCAAGCAGGAGAACCATTACTATTTCAGATAAATGACTGTCTAGTCTTAAAAACCTCCAGCAATGGAGCGCCCACGATTTTGGAAGGCAAGCTGTTCCACTGGTTAATTGTCCTCACTGTTAGGAAGTTTCAACTTAATTCCAGGTTGTTTTTCTCTTTGGTTAGTTTCCAACCATTGTTTCTTGTCCTGCCTCCTGGTGCTTTGTAGAATAATTTGACTTCCTCTTTTTTTGTGGCAACCCCTGAAATACTGGAATACTGCTATCATGTCGTCCCCTAATTCTTCTTTTCTTTAGACTAGCCAAATCTTGCAGCCGTTCTTCATATGTTTTAATAATTGAATCTTAATAATTGAAACTCAAGTACTTAATAAAACTGTGAGATGAGAGGGATTGAATATACCTTGCAACTGAACATTTCTAATACTTTGTTTTTCAGCTGTTCAAGCTTCAGAAAAGGTCAGGTAACATATTGTTTATATTACTTTTTTTTAACTTTTTTTTTTATTTAGGAATTAAATAAATTCTTCAGAATCAGAAACAAAAAGAAGTGTCTCAAAAATGAATATCATGGAATGCATATACATCTATGGAATACATTAGTTGCTTAATATGCTGTGGGAGTTCCCCTGCTTTGAACTGCACATAGTCCTGGAATGAATAGTAATGCCAATTCATTCTTCCCTTCCATGAGGGCAACCAGATCTTGGTTGCAAATATATGGATAATCAAGAAATGGCAGCACAGAATGTATTTTCTGTACTGCTGTCTGTATTTTTGCAGCTCAGGTCAGTAGCCCCATTTCTACATGAAGATGATAGGTTTGACCGCAGGGAATGGCTCCATACCAGATAAAGCTATAAACACTTATTTTATATAACTAATGGAACTGGATCATAGACTGGTTCAATTTAATCAACAATTAGGCAAGGGAAACAAGTCTGAAGACCAGGTTGAAACTTTAAAAAACTTTTTGGTACTTACAAATTTGATTAAGTACCAAATCCCAAAATGAAACTAATCAGATTTTAAGAGTAAGAGCAGGCAAAGGGTGACAGGATTATTGATACCCTTCAAGAATGTTTCAAGAAATTGCCTGCTTGTGATACTGTTAATAAATAGATTTGCAAGGCTGAATATCAAGGGTGGGTTCTACTTACCTTTACTACCGGTTTGCAACAGGATCGCATGTGCAGATCGCCGATGATGACATCCGCGGCAGTGGGCAGGGCCTCCCGCCGGTTTTACTACTGGTTCTTGCGAACTGGTCCAAACCGGGGACAATCCACCACTGCTGCATATCCTCTGCATTGTTAGCAAGAACAAAATACATAGAAATGAACACACAGAATTGTCATAGGTCATTTCTTCCTAAACAGAAGAATCAAATTAGGAAAAGATGCAATAAAGCAAATTGAAAAATGGAAGTATCAATTCAGCTTATCCTTTGTAAAAAGTGATTGTATGGAAATTTCACATTTGTAAACTTGATGTCAGCCCTTTGATATTTGTCAGATCAAGAAAGACTCCACTAGTAATACTGTAACTGTACTGATATAGGCTATAACAACAGAATTTTAAAGGCTTTTACAGCATTAGCTGTCCCCTGCTCTTTTACGATAAAGAATTAAGGTGGAGCTAGTTTAATTTTTTTTCCTAATATTTTATTTCGGTCCTATGCTTAAGTCATGTTTTGCTAACTGTCAACATATAGTTTTTTTGAAGGTCATCTCAGTGGTTCTCTACACTTAATAAATGAAAGGCTGTTTTGCATAGAACAACCTGAAATACAGAAATAAAAACACACAATATGCCAGTTGTGTAAATAAATATATAAAAGTCAGCAACCTGACTTTTACAAAATGTAAGCCGCCCTGAGTCTCCAGAGAAGGGCAGCATATAAATTAAAGCAAAAAAAAGCAAAAAACAAACAAAAAAAACCCTGTAAAATAATATATTCTCTAGCTAAGAAGCCAGAAGTCCAATTCTGCCATCAAAGTAGAGAATCTGCATGGAATTGAAGTCTACTGCCTTTAGAACAGATGAGCAAAAGGAAAAAGCTTTATCCCAAGCAAATCAAGAAAAGGTGATCTGCAATAAATAGATACAAGAAAAAGAGGAAACAGAATACTACCTAGTCTGGGAGAGATGGTATAAATAGTTGGAAGAAAAGGGAAAAAAGGACAAGGGAAGACTAAATAACAGTTGAATTAGGTGGAGAAATATAGGAAGAAATGGGAAGAAATAAAAATTGTGGAAAGGAAATTGGGTACACGTTTATGTCAAATGTAAATAAAATAATTAGAATAATATAATACATTATAATGGTATATATATGATATATTAGAAATATATGTATAAAAGATATATTAAGATAAGAGAGAGAAAATGTATAAATATAAGTATGGATTACCGATACCAAACTGTTGAAAAGAAGAAAGTGTTAATATCTCTTTTTGGTGTTTTTTTTAAAAAAACTGTTTAATAAAAATATTTCAAAAAAAAGAAAGAAAGAAAAGAGTGATCAGCCTCTTTTCTGACAGGCTGCTGCATCTCTGTGGCAGCTGTGGAAAAAGTGACTTTTCTTTTCGCTGACCTGAAGTAATTCAAATTGACTGGTGGAAGTGGGAAGGGGCAGGCCATATCTCCTTGATAGCCTGCACACTTGACTTAATCTTGAGTGAGCAATGGCTATCAAGTCATGCTTTTAAATATAAGACTGCAGTAAAAAAATAATAATTCAGGAGCTTCACTGCATGTTTCAATGAAGATTCCCATGATTCACCAGATTACAAGAAACAGATGGTGTTTTAAAAAATCAGTTTCCATTTAGTTCTTAAATCAGATTTTTTTCCCTTCTCTTAGGTTAAGACTGACTTTTGGCCAGGTTGGTCAAGTTTTGGCCACATCCTGGCCATCCCACCTAAAAGCCATTTGTTTCCAAAAGTGGTTCAGATACCGACCCTCCACGTAAAAAAAAAAGTAAGTTATTAACTCTTATAGAGCTTAAGACAGAAGGAGGAAATGTGCAGACTCTATTCTGAACAATGGCTTAACAAGACGCAACTTTATCCCTCTTTAGGAAGTTGTGGTGTCCACCTTCATATTCGGTTTACAGGCATCTGTCCCTGTGTTGATCTAATATTCTGAAGAGACCTTTTGTTGATTTGTTTTGTAAACAAGTTTGTAAATTTGTTTATAATTTAGAAAGACATTTAAAGCAGCAAGTGTTCAGCTGACCTTAACATGTCTGTCATCCGTCTGTTGGAAGATGTATTTAACCCCATGGAATCAAAATAGATTCTTAATGTGTAAAAAAGATGGGTGGATAGAGGCAAGTTCTTCTGAAGCTCTTTCAGGAATCTCATAAAAAGGTAGAAGATGGCAGATCATTATGGTTGTCTGATCAGGAAGGGTAGGCGAGTGACCTGAGATGGAAGATGGAACATAGACTCCATATTCTGAGAAATGGCACAATCCAACAGAAAACAGGGGAGAAAAGAAAGCAAGAAATGAGGTAATGTAGTAAAGTATGCAGGAGGAAAACAGGAAATACTAAAGTTAGAATGGAGAGCAATGGGAAAAATTAAGAAGACTTGAAGATTAACCTGATAAGGGAAGAAAAAAAACAGGGAGGGATTCCTATGGTCAGAATAGAGAATCTGATTCCTTGAAATATAAATGAGAAACTTTAAGGATGATCCGAAAAAGGACAAAATGACTAGTTCTTATGAGTGGAGAGTGTTGGATGATACATATTTTGGTAGCCTCATGGAGATGGATGGATGGATTCAGAAACATAAGAAATGTATTTTAAAGCTCTCTCTGCATTTCTGTTGTTGTAGCAGTTTCTTTTAATTTCCTATTTCTGCTGTTCTTTGATCATTTCTCCACTCCCAACCTCTAGTCATCTAACCATTTTTCCAATAATAATTTATGACTACACTTGGGGGATTGGAAATTCCATCATAAGTTATTGTGCTTGTAAGTTGAGGCACCAATGTGACTAGATCTGTTTTTTCAACATTTTTCATGGCAGTTGTTAAATGAATCATGCAGCCGCTGGTGAACAGCATGGTTATTAAGCAAACCAATTTTTTGAATGGGTGTTTTTTGCTGGAAACTGGCAAAAAAAGTTGCAAATCATGGTTATGTGACTACAGGGTGCTGCAACCATAGTGTAAGGCAAACTGATTGACAAGCATCTGAAAAGCAGTCACATGACTACTGGGAGAGAACAAGATTTTACCATGACCAGAAGTTGTTTACGGTCCATAAAGCACTGTTATAACTCTGAACCAACATAAAAAGACTGGTTATATGTCAAGGACTACATGTAGTAATGAAAACAGATTAGGTATTGCAATGATTACACTATAGGTAATTTGTGAGAAATGGCATGTATCTATCACAAAAGCCATTTTATGATTAGACACTCCATATAACTCCTGGACTTCTTCATCCCAAGCCACATAATCCTTGTGCCTTCTGCAGCAAGTTCCCTCCAGAGGTGATGAGATATACAACTCCCCAAATTTTCAGTCACAGAGCGTGGTGGCACAGTGGTTAGAATGTAGTATTGCAGCTAATTCTGCCACAGCCAGAAAGAGCGATCCTGACCTACTCAGCCTTCTGAGGTTGGTAAAATGAGGATCCAATTTGTTGGGGCAATATGCTGATATTGTAAATCACTCAGAAAGTACTGTAAAGCACTGGAGACAGGGAAGAGTAAATTTGCTCCATTCAGAGTAAATTCCCAGACCTTTACCATACTTGCACCCATTTTTTAAATCATTGTTCTGTCCATTAAACCACAGTATCCCAAGGTGAAAAGGATCAGAAAAGCAAGATAATGATCATGGTATTCTGAACATCCATTCAAAAGGAGAAGGACTTTGATGGCTGCCAATGCTGTTTTGCCTTTTTGAATCCCACCTCTGTAGATGCTGCTGGACAAGACACAAGTTACAGAGGGGAGCTAAGTGAGTGTCCCACATGTTCTGAAGTACAGGTTTGCCTTCAGAGCTGAAGTGCACTAATAATTTGAAGAGATAAGAAAATTATATAGGCTCCTACCTTGAGCTTAATTTTTAAATCCCATTGAAGTACATAAAAATACCAGGCCTTTAGAGTGCAACCCCATGCCCAACTACTCAGAAATAAATATAAGTAAATAGGTAAAACAGTCAATTTTACTCCTACAATCTTAAAGAAAATAGCAATATCCTGTGTATTGCACCTTGTGATCTCATTTCATTTTCCTTTTCCAGCTTAACTGCAGACAGTACCAAACATATAAACAAGGCCTGTTTCACTGCCATAAGGAGAATATGCCAGTTTGTGGAACTGATGGACATACTTATGACAACGAATGTATGCTGTGCAACGAAATCATGTGAATATTTGATAATGTGGATATTGTAGGAATCAGCAGAATGGTGGTTAACAGTAACATTTTTTAGGGAAAAAGAACTGCTATCACCTCTGTTGTTCAGATATCTTATTATCTCTTTCAGTATACCCAGGTCATCACTTCTCTGCTTCATCCAGTCTATTTGACTAATATCCTGTCACTGAAATATTAATATGGATATTAATATGGCAAAGTAGTTGAGACAGAAAGCAATATGGTGTAGGGTCTCCTGCTTGGACGGGGGGTTGGACTAGGTCAGGGGTGGGCAAATGTGGCTCTTTTACAACCTGTGGACTTCAACTCCCAGAATTCCTGCCAGCCAGCTTGGCTGTCCCAGGAATTCTGGGAGTTGAAGTCCACAGGTTGTAAAAGAGCCACATTTGCCCACCCCTGGACTAGATGACCTATAAGGTCCCTTCCAACTCTGTTATTCTGTTCTGTTATTCCATATGACTGCCGAATGAAGTTTACTTTAAGCCAGTGGTGGGTTTCAAAATTTTTTACTAGTGGTTCTGTGGGTGTGGCTTGGTGGGCATGGCTTGGTGGGCATGGCAGGGGAAGGATACTGTAAAATCTCGATTCACTCTCCACTCCAGGGGAAGGTTACTGCAAAATCCCCATTCCCTCCCGATCAGCTGGGACTTGGGAGGTAGAGAATAGATGGGGGTGGGGCCAGTCAGAGGTGGTATTTACCAGTTCTCCAAACTACTCAAAATTTCCGCTAATGGTTCTCCTGAACTGGTCAGAACCTGCTGAAACCCACCTCTGCTTTAAGTCATTATGGGTTTATACAGTAGAAGCCTTTTCCATTTAGTAATCCATTCGTATTATTACAGATGTTTAGAGGAAAATTCACCTTATTATTTGTACTCTAGTGATTTAAGTACTTTCTACCTGTTGTAAACCAAAGTCTGTTTTATGTGTGTGTGTGTGTGTGTGTGTGTATCCGCTATCCAATTTATTCTGGTTAAATTTAGTCAGTTTACAATGACATAAACACATACATATAAAAACATTAAACTTAACAACAATTAAAGGATAAAAACCAGGGGTGAAATCCAGCAGGTTCTGACAGGTTCTGGAGAACCAGTAGCGGAAATTTTGAGTAGTTCAAAGAACCGGCAAATACCACCTCTGGATGGCCCCATAGTGGGGTGGGAATGGGAATTTTGCAATATCCTTCCCCCAGGAGTGGGCTGGGAATGGGGATTTTGTAATATCCTTCCCCCAGGAGTGGGGAGGGAATGGGGATTTTGCAGTATACTTCCTCTGGAGTGGAGTGGGAATGGAGATTTTGTAGTATCCTTCCCCTGCCATGTCCACCAAGCCACCCCCACCATACTCACCAAGCCACGACCACAGAACCAATAGTAAAAAAATTGGATTTCACCACTGATAAAAACCAAGAGGACAAATGATGCAGAGACAAATAGACTATTGTCTCCCACTAAACCAACCACCCTCAGCATAGAGTGCCCCCAACAGGGCCCCCGGCCAAGGTCCTTCAGGAAGGCAGAAAGTTGGAAGTGGATCTTATCTCCGGCAGCAAGATGTCCCAATATCTACTTATGGATATATATACCCTGTTTCCCCGTAAATAAGACATCCCCTGATAATAAGCCACTCGGGCTTTTGAGCACATGGCAATAAGGCCAAGCACTTATTTCAGGGTTCAAAAAAATATAAGACAGGGTCTTATTTTCGGGGAAACATTAGATAGATAGATAGATAGATAGATAGATAGATAGATAGATAGATAGATAGATAGATAGATAGATAGATAGATAGATAGATAGATAGATAAGGATGGGGGTGTATACACATACATATATATACATACACATATGTATGTGTGTATAATTGTGACACTTATTAATGAACTGTTTTATATAAGGAATAAGTATCATTATGGTAAAATGTTTGCTAATTTCAGGGTTTTTCTTTAGGTGCGGAAATTATATAGATCTAGCATATACAGGAAGATGTGTAAGTATTATACTTAATTTGAAATCAAATTTTTAATCATTCCTTTGAAAAGCCTTCCTATTTCTCTCATGCACTTGAATATGACTTGTAATTATAATAGTAATTTGTATTAGTAATTAATAATTTCTATACCACCTTTTGTTCAGAAGGATTTCTGAGGCAGATTATATTATGAAATAGATAGAATCTTGTACATGGATAAAATGCAAAATACATTGAAAATAATGCTTCTAAAACCTCATTTTATTCTGAACTAATATAGTCTCCCTAATAAATCTACGAATAGAAAAAAGAAAATGTAAAAGCGAAAGATTTATACGATCTGAAGAGAAACCAGAGTTTCTCTGGTTTATATTAGTATTTTAATCTATCTAGCAAGTGCTTCCCAAGGATCTGGGGTAGGCTTTGTTTAATAATATTAAAGGTATTATCAAAGAATGTAAGCTGTTCCAAGTAAAGCTGCCTTTTGCAATTGAATGATGGTGATTTTATCAATGCCAGGAGCATTCTGCTAATACTCCAGACATTTTGGAATTTGGAAAGCTAGTACTATTGTTACTATCTTTGTTTTCTTTTGCCACAGTCATTCTACTTCTATTTGCAGGTCTTAGTAAGTTGTGATTTTCTCCAGTTCTTTCTCTTCTATTCTGCTGTCTCTAAGTATTGCAACGTTCTGTGTCCAGACTTTTTTTTCTTTCTTACCAATGTTTAATAAACATTTTACCAAACTACACAAATTTATCCACTTACTCTTCTTTTTGCCATTTAAGTATACTTCCTATTGTTCATTCTATTTTTCAAGTCAAGCACAAACACCTTGGGTTCTGATGCGTTAGTGTTCAAGTCCATTTATTTTTATTTTTTTGCATTGTGCAAACTATCTGACATGAAGACTGCCATATGGCAACATATTCAACTGGTTGACAGCTCATATAATCAGGAAGTTTTTCCTAATATCTAGCCTGAACATGCTTGTTGTTTAACCCATTGGTATTGGCCCTGCTCTTTGAAGTAACACTTCAATTCCCCCAGCAAATATCACTTTTAATAAGAAAAAAAAATCTCCATATGTCTTTCATTGTCCTAATTTGAGGCATAAATTCTCAGCCTCAATGTTTTGCAATTTAACTTCCACCCCAATAAATACGCAATGCTCATTTAGTCAGTAGAAGTTCTGGTTATAGTTGGGGATTTATACACGAACAGCTCTGTTTCTTTGTTTTCTTACTGATTTTTTAAATAAATCAAATATTTTATGTCCTTTTTCTGTTTGTTAGTGAATAAAAGAATGCTTGCAGATTTGCTTGATGGGGTGGGTTGGGGAGCCACATGGAGCTGGGGAGAGAAGGCAGTTGGGGAATGATAGTTAGCTGAGGCTTCCTGAGCTATGGCAAGCAGCTGCAAAGCAGCACAGTTCTGGAATTGCTTGCCACCCTACAAGACAGAGTGCAGGGTGTCCAAAAGAATAGAGATGGGGAAGGCAGATAGGTATGTAGGGAGAGTTGGAGGCAATCTCTTACCTCACTGAGGCTAGGGGATGGCAGGGACCAACCTCAAGATGGTTTAGATTGGGGTGGGTGTTCAGTTAATAAGTGCAATGGGAAGAACTAGGATTGCAGTCATTTGATCACTACAGTCATGTGAAATCTCGCTTTTAACTGCATTGATTTAAGGTAGAAATTCCAGTCCCAATTGTTGTCATAAGTTGAGGACTACTTTAAAAGGCACTTATGCCAAGTAGTAGTCTGCCTTAAAATATAGTACTATTTAATAACAGAGAGAAGGATAAGGAATAATTTTTCTTGCTGGAAACAGATTATTAATACAGGTAGTCCTCGACTTATGACCACACTTCAGCCCAAAATTTATGTTGCCAGGTGAAACATTTGTTAAGTGAGTTTTTCCCCATTTTAGGACCTTTCTTACCGCAGATGTTAAGTGAATCACTGCAGTTGTTAAGTTAATAACATTGTTGTTAAGTGTATCTGGCTTCTCCATTGACTTTGCTTGTAGGAAAGTTACAAAAGCTGATCACATGACCCCTGGACACTGCAAATGTCATAAATATGAACTTGTTGCCAAATGTTTGAATTTTGATCATGTGACCAGGGCATGCTGCAAATGTCATAAATGTGGAAAACGGTCACAAGTCGCTTTCTTCAGCGTCATGGTAACTTTGAGCAGTCACTAAATGAACTGTTGTAAGTTGAGGACTACCTGTACTTGTGTTTTTTTCCCTTTCTCAGCAAAGTTGCTTTCTCCAAAGCTACTATTTCTGAACTACGAAATTCCAGACAACATTGAGATGGCCACATTGCTAGCTAGTAATCATCCAGATCTTTACAGACCAATAGGGTGGCCACATTTTTTCTGTATAATTTTTCTCCTTTTTCATGTGTAATTTATAATCAGTATGCTTTTGCATGTGTTTGTAAAAGATATGCTTCTATTTTTCATGGAAGACTATATGTTGTTATTGGTGGACAAATGTAAAAAAACAAAAACAACACAATTTGGTTTGAAGAATAAACACTGAACATTTTCATTATCATTGCAGGATGACTGCAAGGAATTTTCCAAGTACATTACAGTATGCACTAAGGAGTACAGGCCAGTCTGTGGGACCAATGGAAAAACATATGATAACAAATGTATGTTTTGTTTTGAAAAAAGGTAAGTAATCAATTTATAAGAAGTGTTCCCAGGAGAAGGCCATTCAGGGTCTTTGGAAATAGAGTGACATATAAACTGAAGCATAAAATAAATATATATGTTGTACATTATTTTACTCAACCTGCAGGGCACTAACAATATAGTAGTCATTTTCAGCTATTGGAATAACATCTTAATGTTTTATGGGTTACTGTAAGAGGAAATTTACAAACAGCCTTTAGAAGTGCAATAATATTTAATTATTTGTGTAATATATTGAGATTCTACTAACAAAGTTCTGCCATGTGCATCAGTGTCTTGGACATTTCATCTGCTTAATGAGTTATTTTTTTCACCAGAGTTAGCAGCTTGATTCAAGTATACTGCTGAGCAGCAAACATACTGAATGCCATGTTCCAAAACATGTACAAAAGAACATGAAATTGTTATCAATGTCAATTTAATTAAGGCTCATTGCTACATTTGTTCCTTCTGTTTTCCCTGCTAGGAGCACCGGAGCTAACATTGGCATAGCCTATGAAGGCGAATGCAAGGTATATGTTAGAATTTTAATCTACATCTATAGACTTTTCATTCTGTAACCCAGAGTTTTAAGCTAGAACTGATGCTAAATTGTGTGTGTGTGAGAGAGAGGGGGGGAGCGGGAGGAGGACATACTAAAACCATTAGTAGCATTAATGATCTAGGCCAGGGTGTCAAACTCACGGTGTCACATCGTAGTCACATGATGTATCGGGACTTTTTCCCCCTTTACTAAACTGGATGTGGGCATGGCCAGCAATCACGTTTTCAACCCATGGGCCGGGAGTTTGATAGCCCTGATCTAGTCCATAGTATTGGCAAGAAGTTCAAACCTTCCCTTCCCACCATCAAAGCCTGATTAAAATCATGGGAGATATATAGCAAATCTAGTACTCAGTTTTACAGAACATAATATAATGCTAACATTATTTGAAACCTAGGAAGCATGGGTAATGGATTCTTACCTTTTGATCATTTCAATTTAACTTGAATTTAAAAGGGGAAATTAAAGGATTTGTTATTATATGAAAGAGACAAAAAGATCCACTTAAGGCTTAGGCTAACTAGGGAACAAGTAATGGCAGTATAGGAGTATCAAAGTACAGAAGGCAAATCACTATCAAACTGTAAGCTTAGAAGGAGAAAAATTGCGCATAGGTGTGTCTGGGAGTGTGTCTGGGGATGTGTTTTGTGTGTGCATATTGATAAAACAGTGAAAATAGAAGCTGATACTATTTTCCTTATATGTATTTATCCCATGAAGGATTTCTGGCAGTTAAATTCTTGGGGTTGTGTGTATGTTGATGTTGTGAGCTTAAAGTACCTATTTTGAATAAAAGTTTCTCTCAGTCCAAATATACTAAAAAAGCTAAAAATGTGTCTCTTGAAGCTCAGAAGAAAAAAAATGTCTACTTTTGCTGCAGAAGATGGTAATAAGGTTGACTGCCTTTTAAAAATATCATGACTCAGTATCACTGTGTCTTGATGACAATTCCATTAATCTAACTCAGCGGGTCAAACACAAAACCCGCAGGCTGGATCTGGCCCATGGGGTGCTTAGATCTGGCCCACGGGTTGGCCTGGAGCCAGCAAAGGACTAGTCCATGGTGCTTCTGCCAGTGAAAACAGAGCTTGGAGGGCTGTGTGCGCCCCCGGTGCTCTGTTTTTACTGGCAGAGGGATGCAAGAGGCCATCACAGCCAAAAATGGGGCATTGGGGGCACAAGTATCCCTTAGCTCCATTTTCACTGGCAGAGAGCTGCAGGAGACCATCGAGGCTGAAAACGGGCTCCATTTTTGCTGGCAGAGGGCTATCAAAACAAACTAAAAACAAAACAAAACAAAAGGAAAAGTTTCTCCTTTTGCATTTGAGCATGGAAGAAGGGACAGGAAAGGAGAAAGACAAAGAGGAAAGACAAAGAAAAAGAAGGAAAGATGGGAAAGAAGGAAGGAAAAATAAGGAAAGAAGGGAAGGAAGAAGAAAGGAGAAGAAAGAGGGAAGGAGAAGGAAGGAAGGAAGGAAGGAAGGAAGGAAGGAAGGAAGGAAGGAAGGAAGGAAGGAAGGAAGGAAGGAAGGTAGGTTATAATGAGAGTGAGGGAGGGTCTCAGGGAAGTCCTGCCTTAGCACTTGGCCACCACAGGTGTCCCTGAGCTGGCCATGTCCACCATGGCCATGCCCCCCGGTCCTCTGAGGTCAAACACAATCCTGATGAAACCCTCAATGAAATCAAGTTTGACACCCCTGATCTAACTTCAATATAACAAGTTTCAACCTCCTGCTATATAAGAAAGTAGGGAATAGGTAGAGAAAAATCTGACATTTTTTAAATTTAATTTCCTGAGTGAAATGGACATGACATGAGAATTAAGGCATGGTAATCAGTATTATATGTTAAACATATACTTGCATACAGCAACTCTTTTCATGCAATGGCTTGGGTCTTGTTTTGTTTTTTTTCCCATGACTCCTTTAGCAAGATCTCTGCTGGATCTACCCAGAAATACAGATATGCACTAATGAGCATAACCCTCTCTGTGGTACTAATGGAGTGACGTATGCTAATATATGTCTCTTTTGCAAAGCGTGGAGGTTAGTGTATTTTGTATTTAATAGAATTTGGATAATTGCAAGGGCACAATTTGATAAATAAATATAGGCAACTATTTGTACTAATCTTTCTCCCCATCTGTTTTTTTTTTCTCTCTCTCTCTCTCTCTTTTGTCCCTGAATGTTCATGGACAGTATTATTTGTGTGGAAGTGACTAATAATTTTTTGTGATTTAACTGATTGAATGATCACATTTATGTTACCCTTTTTTTTTTTAAGGAAATACGGAGATACTATTAACATACAGCATGGAGGACAGTGCATAGAAAAGGCAAGTTACCCCAAAATAGCACACAGAAATGTCATTAAAAGGGCCAATTTCTATACCTGGAATCATTCCCAATCTGCTTGTTCCTTCATGGAACTTTTAAAATTACTACAGCATTCATAAAATTATGAATACTGTTGTAGAAGAATGGCTAAGCTGTAGGGTAGATTGATAGAGGTCTCAAACTTTTTTTTCCCTCTAAAATTAATTCTCTGTATCTTTAAACCCAGCCTCTGAATCCTATTTTGGCTTACTTCTTGATACTCACCTACCTTGCAGGGATACCTAACTTGGTGTCCTTCCCCTAATTTCAGTGTCTAAAAATGACAAGACTATTAAAACTAAGCTGCCCCTTTTTTGCAACTAAAATGTAAGAATAGCACTACCACTCCTTTTGCAAATAATTTCTGCAATGCAATCTCCTGGTTATATAGCTTAGAGATATGTGACTGTCTTTCCTTTCTTTTGTGGGAGACAAACTAAGCAAAATCAAAATTGATTTTATAAAATTAACAGATAAATTATAATAACTCTTTTAAGCTTTAGATTTCAGAATATTGCAGGAGGTAAATACTGAGATATTCACATCATAGCAACAGCTTTAAAAACAGAATACATAAGCTACTACAATTTTCCAGATATCTTAGGCTACTACATATAAAAAATAACTTGCTGTAAAGAAATTTGAGTAAAATTTAAAATTATTGTATCAAATCACAAAAGGTTCTAAGGAAAAATTATTTCCTCATATATAAACTGAAATATGCACAAAAGACACACACATATATATAGGATTGGTGAGTTTACACAGAAAAATAGAGATTAGTGAGTTTACATAAAGATCCCTTCATTTTGGAGGATTATTGCACAGTCTCCAATCTTTCCTTTTAGGAAAGATAGCAATTACAAAGGATCCTGGAGGAAATAGAGTATCTGTACCAGGGGTGTGTTCTACTTAACTTTACTACCGGTTTGCAGCGGGGCCACGCGCGCATGCTTGCTTCGCACGCGCATGCGCTCTTTTGCGCATGGAATAGAATAGAATAGAATAGAATAGAATAGAATAGAATAGAATAGAATAGAATAGAATAACAGAGTTGGAAGGGACCTTGGAGGTCTTCTAGTCCAACCCCCTGCCCAGGCAGAAAACCTTACACCACTTCAGACAAATGGTTATCCAACACCTTCTTAAAAATTTCCAGTGTTGGGGCATTCACAACTTCTGGAGGGAAATTGTTCCACTTATTAATTGTTCTAACTGTCAGGAAATTTCTCCTTAGTTCTAAATTGCTTCTCTCCTTGATTAGTTTCCACCCATTGCTTCTTGTTCGACCCTCAGGTGCTTTGAAAAATAGTTTGACTCCCTCTTCTTTGTAGCAACCCCTGAGATATTGGAACACTGTTATCATGTCATCCCTAGTCCTTTTTTTTTTTCTTTTTGCAATTTTTTTTTAAAAAAATTTCCAAACATAAAAATTACATCCTTTCGGAACAGAGCTTTGATCCGGTCATCACTTTGTTCAATTGTCAAAATCTTTAACAAAATTTTATCTATTCTATTTTGCCATAGCACTTATTTCTAAATCTTAAATCACATATACAACTAATACCATCTTTAAAAAAATTAACACATATTTACTTAATCAAAACAATAACCCTTCTATTAACCCACTTTAATTCTTAATTCAATTAATAACTCATAATACAACATTTCTTACCCTAAATCCTCACTATTAACAATACAATTCAAACATATTTATGTTTCATTATGCTCATTAAATCTTTATTCCATTATTACTTTATTATTATAACTATCAATTTTCTAATTTAATCTTTTCTTTTATCCTTCCACTATTTTTTTTATTTTTTTATTGAAAAAGTTTTACAAACATCAATTTTTCCCCCATTTCCCCCCCATCCCTCCCTAACCCCCCCAAACCCTCCTTCCCCATGACTTCCACTATTAATCCCAATGTACAAAATACATCTTTATTCCACTGTTAATCCCAGTGTAATCATCTTTATTTTTCTCACTGTTAATCCCTTTGTAATCATTTTAGTTACTGTTAATCCCAGTATAATTATCTTTATTTTTCTCACTGTTACTCCCAACATAATCATCTTTTACTTTTGTAGTTATATTATTAAAAATATTCAAATTATAACAATTGTTATAGGTATTTAAACAATATCCCAGTTATTATAATCATCAATTTCCTCAAGTAGTATTTTAACATCTTAACAAAAAATTGGTTCATTATATCCATTGCTATATTTCTTTTAATGTAATCTGTTTTCCATATATTTTAGCTTCAATCCCTGTTTCATTTCTAAATATCTATAACATAATTCTTCTCATATTTATTTATCTCAATATGGTCATTTTATAAATCCAGGTCCTGGACTTCTTTAAATTTCTTAATATTTTCCAACCTTTTATTCTTTTATCATTCAGTATTAATCTCCATATAATCATAATTATATCATTATTAATCTCAGTATAATCATCATTGTGTTATTGTTAATTTCAATATAATCTCTAGAGACCTCCTTTTTATTATTAGTATTCACATGTTCAATTATTTGTTCATATTTAATCACAATATCTTTATCTTCTTTATTTTCCACTTCTATGTCTTATTTCTCCATCTTCATTTTCTTGTCCACAGATGTATACTCCATTTCAATTTTTATATCCTCAAATTTTATCCGCTGTGCAACATTATAGATATTTCTTTTATTTCCATTCTCCAAATCAAATAATTGCTCCAGTTATAAAGTTCCATTGTATTCCCTTCTATTTCTTTTTTTATTCCTCCAAAAGTCAAGCCTCTTGTAGACAAGAAAATCCTCCTCCACAAGTTCCCACGGTTATTATCTGTGAATTTTCCAAAACAAAGAACCAAGTTGCAATGTTCCTTTTTACTCCAGATGGTGTCTCTCTGCAATCCAAAATTTCCAATTGCTTAATAAGTATCCATTTTATTTCCATTACATCATGATCTTACTTGACTTCTCTTTTTCCTTTTTCAATTTAAAAATATCAAATCATATTTAAAGTCCAGTCCAAATTTAAATAGCTCTTCTCACTTCTTTTTTTCTTTCCCCCCTTTTATTTATACATTCTTTTTCTTCTTCTTAAAACTTATTATCCATTCTTTTTATTTTTCTTGCCATTTAAAAAAGAAAGGGGGAAAAAAAGGATCTCTTTATTTCTTTCCAATCCTTTGACCATGTCTAATTGTTTAAAGTTTCTAATTGGTTTATTCAGAAGTCATTTTTCATTTGGGTTTTTGTCTTTTCCAAATTATGTTTCAAAATCCTCTTTGCCCCCATGCTTCTTAGCCGCTATTACACATTAGGGATCTTATAGTTGTAAAATATTTCTTTTGTTGTTATTCAAGCCTGAGTTGGCTGTCACTCACCTGGCTTCAAAAAAAACGCTGTTCCGTTTCTTTCTTCTTTCCAGCTCTATACTTAGCCCGGTTGTCCCAGCTTCATGGCAGCTGCCATGGCTGCCGCTCCCCACCGCCGACTCACAGAGAGTTCCCTCTGACCTCCGAGGAACTTGCCTGTTCCTCTTGGTCGTCTGAGGCGCATCTCTTTCTTCCCCGTCCCTGCAGGACATTTCCGGTCCGAAGACCCATCGGCAGCGGTTCGGCAGCCAGGGTTTTCACGGCACTCATCAGAGCCCGCTATTTCCCCAACTGTCTCGCCGTGATGCCAAACCGAAAGTCATCCCTAGTCCTTCTTTTCATCTGACTAGACATACCCAGTTCCTGCAACCATTCTTCATATGTTTTAGCCTCCAGTCCCCTAATCATATTTGTTGCTCTTCCCTGCACTCTTTCTAGAGTCTCAACATCTTTTTTACATCGTGGCGACCAAAACTAATCTGATGCAATTGCATCAGTGGTACCTCCGTGCTCAATCCTCTTTTCTCTCCTGCTTCAACATTTACATGAAACCGTTGGGTGAAGTCATTGGTCAATTTGGGATTCAATATTATCTATATTGCTTATAACTCAACCCTGAGCTACGCAGATGAAGCTGTCAATGTGTGGACACAGTATCTGGAGACTGTTTGGATCTGGATAGACAGAGCAAAATACTCAATTCAGCTCAATACTGACAAGACTGAGTGGTTGTAGCTGCAGAGAGAAGAGCTGCATCTAGAGTATGGTTGACTAAGAGGCAGCCTAGGCCACAGCAGAAATATGGACATGATAAAGAGCAAGTAGCAGCTATGAGCAAGAAAGGCTTTCCACAGGTTCATCTTGCACCTTTCCTCCATTATGAGGTCTTTCAAACAGTAACTCGTGTTCTGGTTCATGGCTTGACTACTGCAATGTGCTTTATATGTGGTTTCACATGAAAATCATCCAGAAGTTTTAATTTGTCCAGAATGCAGCAACATGGACAGTAATGGGCATGCCCATGTAATCCCCCTAATTTACAAATTGCAATGTTTTTCAGTTTGATTTTGGGTGCAGTTCAAGGTGTTGTTAATTATCTTTACATGGCATGGCTACTTATCCTTCCTAGCATCTGTCTGGCCACTTGGATCCAGCAAGGTTGATGCACTCCAGGTTCCTTCAATTAAACAATGCCTTCTGTTGGGATCCCAGAAGCACACTTTCTCTGTACACTGCCTGTCCTCTGGTCTGATGTTGCCATGGAAATAAGACCCTTTCAAGGTCAACCCTACTGACCTTCTCAAGGGCCATGATGGAGGTGTTTCCCTAGGAAGTGTAGCTCTCTTGGAAAGTGGGTATCTGTCAGCCCTTCAAGATAGGCCAAACTTGGAAATGAAAGTTATATACTGTAGACCAATATTATTTTTATTACAAAGTTATAGTAACAGAATCTTGCATGTCTAAATGTTCTTCCCCCATCCTTCCCTCTATCTTTTTGTGAACGGGGTGTGTGAATGCGTTTAGGTATAACATGGTTCTGAAATGGACTCAAGTTTCTTTTGTCTAATCATTGCCTTGACAGCAATTCTTGCTACATTTTTCCCAGAGTTGTTAGAGGTCAGGTGATTTACAAATAGGGGTCAGGTGATACACAAATAGAATAAAATTAATTAAATAAATAAAGCCATAAATTGATGTTTCAAATTTATTTTGTTGAGTTAGGGTTATAAATTAAGAAAAATTGTTCATCACATGTAAGAGGAATTAAGTTTCAAACAAGATTTTAAAAAGCAAACCATTTTTACAGCAACTATTCTAAGTGCGAATAAAAATATCACTGTGGCCTTCTTTCATTTTAATTACATTTTAATATGAAATATAAATTTATAGTGACATTTCTTTAAATTTGTTTTAAATATATCAATTCCATTAGACTAATATAATGTGATACCTTGAAGATATTTATGTGATTCTTATCACTAATAATTAAAGTAATAAGTGCACCAAAATTATCTTCTAAATTTCCTAATTCAAATTTGAATTAATACTTATTCTATTTTAACTTTTTAATTAAAACTTTACATGACAATATATATTTTATATTAATATCTAAAGTAATTTTATTCAACCTAATACACTGTACCAAAACTAACATATATAGTACATGATATTAATTTTTCATTTCAATTCTTTTGAACCATGTATAGTCTGATATTTTATATTTTTTCTAAACTCTGGATTTTCTATTTCCTTATAGTATCTAATTCCAATAAAATTAAATAAATAATTACAATTATTTATGAATTTTTTAACCATTTTTCTTTTAAAATTTGAATAAAATAGTTCCTACAATCATATTCATTAATTTTACAGGACTTTTATATCATCTTGATGCCAGATTTATTAACTTAATTACTTTAGATTTTACTAAATAGGTTACAATCGTGTTATGCATTGTATTTCAAATAAGTAAAATAATAATATTCGAAAGTACATGCTGTATAACTTCTTGCTCTAGAAGAGAAACTGATATTTATTAATTAACTTACTGAAAACATTCCTATTTTTTCCTAATTGCAGAAGAATGACCCCAAATTAATTTTTTGATAATCCACTAATAATAAATTTGCTTTCTGAGCTGGAATGTGTTTATTGTTATATTAACTGGATTTTTCAAACATACTGATTTAATTTAGGGGGTCATCACTGCTAAAGACCAAAATAAAAGAGAGAATTTAAAGGGATGAGAATTTAAAAATCAATAACAATCATGTATGCTGCTATTCTATTCAACTACAAAGCCACACTTCCTGTTATTCTCTGATTCCCTCTGTGTTAATTTGTGAAGAAGTGTCCTCCTTATCATGTAAACCAGAAAAGAAAATACAACCAGATGAGCTAATTCTGTTTTATTGTAAGGCTATATTAACATAAATCCTCCTGTGATCTCCTTCACAGCCTGAGAACTTGCGGGGGAGTCCCCTGTCTCCCAAGGTCATTCTTATATACATCATAAGCACTTTGTTATTGTTGTTGTGAGTTGCGAAGTTGTGTCCGACCCATCACGACCCCATGGACAATGTTCCTCCAGGTCTTCCTGTCCTCTACCATCCTCTGGAGTCCATTTAAGTTCATGCCTACTGCTTCAGTGACTCCATCCAGCCACCTCGTTCTCTGTCGTCCCATTCTTCTTTTACCTTCAGTCTTTCCCAGCATTGGGCTCTTCTCCAGTGAGTCCTTCCTTCTCATTAGGTAGCCAAAGTATCAGGGTTGATCTCCTCTAGGACTGACCGGTTTGATCGCCTTGCAGTCCAAGGGACTTGCAGGAGTCTTCTTCAACACCTTAGTTCAAAGGCCTCAATTCTTTGGCGCTCAGCCTTTCTTATGGTCCAACTTTCACAGCCATACATTGCACTAAGCAACCTCAAAGCTGCAATATAACCTCATTCACTTGTTGGAACAAGAAAGGTTATTCAATTACTGGCAGTGTCCAGTAGATGGTATCATTTCTCCCACTTTGGAAAAAAAAAAGTCTCTCCTTTGTAGACCTTTCATACCTTTATAATACACCCTTTTATTTTTCCTTTATATTAAACATTCTGATCCTTAATAACATTTATCGAGGTGTTTATTATGTGTTATCAGGTTGTTTTCAACTCCTTGTGACCACATAGATAGATTTTCTCTATCACCATCTATCCCTAACCTGTTCTTTCAGGTCTCCTAATGATGCATTATACTGTAACTGAGCTCAGCCACTTTTGCTGCTGGTCATCCCCTTCTTCTCTTTTCTTCCACCTTTTCTAGTATAAATGTCTTTTCCAAAGAGCTAGGTTTGCACATAATGAATCCGAAGTAGGATAATTTGAGCTAGTTTATTTGTGCCTCAAGTAAGAACTCTGTCTTGATTTGTTTGATGATCCATTAGCTTATTTTCTTCCTGTCCACAGAATTATTGGTAGTCTTCTCAAACACCACAGTTCAAAGGCATCAATACTATCCCTATCCTGCTTCTTTAAAGTCCAACACAGAATGTCACTTCCATAGAATGTCACAAGGAATATCATGGCTTGCATAATTCTTATTGTTGTAAGTGTAGACACATCACAATATTTTCCAAGACCTTCATGGCTGCTAGTCTCTGACATATTTCTTCAATGCAGGTAACTTTACTGTTAATGGTTGATCCTAAAAAGTAGAACCTTTCCTCCACTTTGATATCTTCATTATCAACTCAAAGGTTGATGGTTGCATCTGTACCATCAAATCTTTTCCTAGCAAAATAAGGCCAAATCTAGTTACAGTCTTGAAAGAATCTTGGTTCTGCTGATTACTCTTACTTCCACTACCCTAGCATCTTTATTTAAGCATTATAAATGAATCTACCACATGACCGTAGGACGTCATCTTCTTAATAGGTAATGGAAGAGGCCATATGACAGGCTTGATTCAAAAAGACTGATTGGTGTCTTATGTTCATATGGCTAAAGTAGCTTCAATATACCTGAATACAATTACTATCATGTGCCAAGTGGTAGCTAGAGTGCCTCCCGCCAGGCAAAAAGTTTGGGTTGATTAGGTTTTCTGAAATTTCAGAAGCTTGCTGAAATTTCAGTATTGGTTACAAAAGTACTATACAAGATTTATCTGGTGTATAGTATATATTTCAGCAATTTGGGATTTTTAAAATTTATTTTGGAATAGTGTGTCGGCATTCTGAGTAATGCACCCATTGAAAACATAACTCCAAGGCAGTAGACTCCTGAAAGAATATATTTATTGGATACATCATATTGGCACAGCTGGTGAAAACCAATTCTAACAGTTCCCATAGTTTTCACCTAATTAAAAAAGTAAAATCCTCCCTCCCAGGTGTCCCTGGTCACATTGTCCAATTAAGGATGGATTACAGGCTCATCCCCTCCTTCAAAAGCCACTAGTTACAGTGTCTTGGTTCCCACAGGAAACTTTTCATTTTGATTGTTAGCCAGACTATCTACTTCTCCCCTCCCTTCCCCCTCTCAGGCTTCATGGCAACTATGAGGCAGCACAAGATGGCTTCAGCCAGGTTTGCTTCAGAGTTGACATAGTGTCAAGTCCACTGTCACTGATTTATTCACTCTTCCATGCTCAGCATTTCTTATCTGTCAATACTCACTATGCACTATCATGCACTATTCAAGAATGTGGGAGAAGAAATACTACAGCAAAAAAGAGTATATATTAATATACTATACATGGTGCGTGAAGGAAAGAAAGCAAAGTTGCTGGCCCCACCCAATTACTTGTGGAATAGAGAGATAAAAATATAAAGAATAAAAAATCTTTGGAGAGTTGGTGAATAGGCATTACAAGCATTAATCCAATTCAATGTAAGCAAGCAAAAAGGACAAAAAAATTTCTTAATTTACATATGTTCTGATGGGAGCCATGAACTTGCAATTATCAGTTCTTAGCACAGAATGGATCACTATTTGTCTACTTGTGAGATGACACCAATGCTTTCTATCTTGCTGATGTCTTTTTCTCCTTGTCCTTTTCCTGGTGGGCACTAATACCTACATGGTTGGCCAAAAAGATGGCAATCATAGCAGCACTTTTTACATGTGCATTATGTACAGAACAGTAGGACTTTGACTGGTGTGTGTGTGTGTGTGTGTGTGTGTGTGTGTGTGTGTGTGTTGGGCTGTATGCATATGTATGTGTATTTGCCTCTCCTTTATGGAAGTTTCTGCATATGTTGGACATTATTGGAGACTTTGGTCTTAGTTCAATTGAGACATGGAGAACAAAAACAGAAAATAAGATAAAAAAATAAAGGGAGAAGGAGTTCATGAGTGAAATGGGGAAGATGAGAAATGAAAAATAAAGAGATAAAGAAAGGGGAGAAAATAAAAGAAACAGGTTGTAAGGTAAATGAAAAAAAAGAAGCTCTAATTGAGACATCAAGATGAATATATGAACTATAGGTTTTTATAAGATATATGGAGTTCTGCTCTTTATTCTTGACTTTGTGGGTTGAGATGAATGGATTTAGAATCTCTTTTCATGTCTTTGCACTTGATATAGAAAGATCAGGAAGATGTTTATACATTTTAAGTTTCTAGACCACCCAATTACACTGAATCTGGCCAGCTTGACATATACAAACATATACAAACAAAAAGAAAATTAAGCCCTATAGACAGTATGGCCTGCCCATCGCTGCTCATGTCATCTGTTGTGAACCAGCTATAGCTTCTGAATGGCTTTCAAATGCAGCCCCATGTAGAGTACATTGCAGTATTCTATCTAATAGGTGATCAAAGTATAAACAAGCATAAGACAATATCCCAGTCCAGGAAAAGATGCAACAGGTGCACAAAGTAAATCTATGTGAAGGCCTTGCTAGCCACAGCTGCTATCTGCTCTTCAAGAAGAACCTGTCAGAGATGAGATCTATAACAGAGTATATCCACAGGCTGATGACACCTGACCCTGATGCCTATTCAGTGGCTTCATGCAGCTGTTAAATAAGAGGGCTGAGAGAACTGAGTTCTGAGGCAACACACATATAAAGGGCATCCAGCTCAATCTTTCTCACAAATCAACTAGTTAACACATAGACCACAAACTAATGTGCAGCAATTTGAGTTATCGCATAATTTTTGAGACACGCTGCCTGCCATTTTAAACCAATGCCTGCCTGCCATTTTTAAACCAATCACTTTTTGGCTTTATTCCTACCAACTGCTAACTCCAGCTCTATATTGTAACTCCAAATGTTTCCATACTGGGAATGAAACCCTCACCTAAATATATGGTACACTTGATGCAGAGAAAATTATCTGTCATAGATCTGAATACTGAATAGAAATGAATCCTTTGCCATTTGGAACAATGCATAGATATTGTTCCACAAAACTATTCCGCAGCCATATTTAATATAATGTTGAGTGCTGCTGCTAATGTAGGTTGCTGTCATCGGAGCAACAATTCCTGCTGAGTGAAACGAGATGAGTCTTAAACTCATGTCATGTACTGCTTGGGAGTTCAAATTTTATGAAACTGATAAAGAACTCAGGTGTTGTATATTTATATAAAACTGAATATATTTTATCAATTAGTGTGAGCAGAAAGGACAAGAGGAGGAAGAAAGGGAGAAATGGGAGCCAGAAGAAGAGAAATGGGAGCAACATGAAAAAAAGGAGGAAGATGAAGAGGAGGAAGAAAAGAAGGAGGAGTCACACCATAAAAAAGAGCAAGAAGAAAAGGAAGGGGAGCCACATGAAAAAAAGGAGGAGGAAGAGGAAGAAGAAGTAAAGAAGGAGGAGGAAGAGGAAGAAGAAAAAGAATGGGAGCCACATGAAAAAAAGGAGGAAGAAGAGGAAGAAGAAGTAAAGAAGGAGGAAGAAGAGGAAGAAGAAGTAAAGAAGGAGGAGGAAGAGGAAGAAGAAGTAAAGAAGGAGGAGGAAGAGGAAGAAGAAAAGAAATGGGAGCCACATGAAAAAAAGGAGGAAGAAGAGGAAGAAGAAGTAAAGAAGGAGGAGGAAGAGGAAGAAGAAAAGGAATGGGAGCCACATGAAAAAAAGGAGGAAGAAGAGGATGAAGTAAAGAAGGAGGAAGAAGAGGAAGAGGAAGTAAAGAAGGAGGAGGAAGAGGAAGAAGAAAAGAAATGGGAGCCACATGAAAAAAAGGAGGAAGAAGAGGAAGAGGAAGTAAAGAAGGAGGAGGAAGAGGAAGAAGAAAAAGAATGGGAGCCACATGAAAAAAAGGAGGAAGAAGAGGAAGAAGAAGTAAAGAAGGAGGAAGAAGAGGAAGAAGAAGTAAAGAAGGAGGAGGAAGAGGAAGAAGAAGTAAAGAAGGAGGAGGAAGAGGAAGAAGAAAAGAAATGGGAGCCACATGAAAAAAAGGAGGAAGAAGAGGAAGAAGAAGTAAAGAAGGAGGAGGAAGAGGAAGAAGAAAAGAAATGGGAGCCACATGAAAAAAAGGAGGAAGAAGAGGAAGAAGAAGTAAAGAAGGAGGAGGAAGAGGAAGAAGAAAAGGAATGGGAGCCACATGAAAAAAAGGAGGAAGAAGAGGAAGAAGAAGTAAAGAAGGAGGAAGAAGAGGAAGAAGAAGTAAAGAAGGAGGAGGAAGAGGAAGAAGAAGTAAAGAAGGAGGAGGAAGAGGAAGAAGAAAAGAAATGGGAGCCACATGAAAAAAAGGAGGAAGAAGAGGAAGAAGAAGTAAAGAAGGAGGAGGAAGAGGAAGAAGAAAAGAAATGGGAGCCACATGAAAAAAAGGAGGAAGAAGAGGAAGAAGAAGTAAAGAAGGAGGAGGAAGAGGAAGAAGAAAAGGAATGGGAGCCACATGAAAAAAAGGAGGAAGAAGAGGAAGAAGAAGTAAAGAAGGAGGAGGAAGAGGAAGAAGAAAAGAAATGGGAGCCACATGAAAAAAAGGAGGAAGAAGAGGAAGAGGAAGTAAAGAAGGAGGAGGAAGAGGAAGAAGGAAAGAAATGGGAGCCACATGAAAAAAAGGAGGAAGAAGAGGAAGAGGAAGTAAAGAAGGAGGAAGAAGAGGAAGAAGAAGTAAAGAAGGAGGAGGAAGAGGAAGAAGAAAAGAAATGGGAGCCACATGAAAAAAAGGAGGAAGAAGAGGAAGAGGAAGTAAAGAAGGAGGAGGAAGAGGAAGAAGAAAAGGAATGGGAGCCACATGAAAAAAAGGAGGAAGAAGAGGAGGAAGTAAAGAAGGAGGAAGAAGAGGAAGAAGAAGTAAAGAAGGTGGAGGAAGAGGAAGAAGAAGTAAAGAAGGAGGAGGAAGAGGAAGAAGAAAAGGAATGGGAGCCACATGAAAAAAAGGAGGAAGAGGAAGAAGAAGTAAAGAAGGAGGAGGAGGAGGAGGAAGAAGGAAAGGAATGGGAGCCACATGAAAAAAAGGAGGAAGAGGAAGAAGAAGTAAAGAAGGAGGAGGAAGAGGAAGAAGAAAAGGAATGGGAGCCACATGAAAAAAAGGAGGAAGTGGAAGAAGAAGTAAAGAAGGAGGAGGAAGAGGAAGAAGAAGTAAAGAAGGGGGAAGAAGACGAAGAAGAAGTAAAGAAGGAGGAAAATGAGGAGGAAGAAGAAGGTGAGAAAAAGGAAGAGGAAAATATAAAACAGGAAGAAAAAAAAGAAGAGCCAGAAGGAGAAAAGAAGCAGGAGGAGCATGTAGAAAAGAAAGAAGAAGAAAAGAAACAAGAACAAACTGAAGAACAGAAGAAGGAAGTGGAAGAACAGGAGGAAGAGAAAAATGATGGGGAGGAAGAGGTAAGTAATAATGAATATTTTATCATGAGTCATATATGAAATACCTGTTTTACCACAGAATTATTCTCAATATACAATCATGTCAAATTGTATTCAATACAAAAATAATGTAAGATTCTCTTACATTATTGCAATATATTGCAAAGGCTGTTTTCCAACCATTTATTTTATTTTTTATTATTATTGTTTCAATAATGTCCCAAAGCACCATATCTTCCCTGAAACAGACTATTCAATCACTTGATTTCTTATTTTCAAGTCAAAATGAAATCATGTGAATGGGCTGAATGCAACCTGTTCCTTATTGTGAGCATGTTCCTTGTTATGTAAAAAGAGAACCTGGGCACCTCTGAATCATAGAAAATGGGTAGGAATTTAATGTCTCAGTACCAGCTGAGCTATCCTCTCCACATTGCTCAGTTGCAATGCGTAGGAAGCCTCCACTGATTCAAAAAGAAAATATGATATTCATTATTATCAACTTATACCCAACAGAGAAGCAACATTTTATCTTCTGGGCTGATTTGGAATTTGAATGTATAGTCACAGTATAGTTGCCATGGGGGAGTTGCTTGCTTATTCAAAACAGCTAATCACAAAATGCCCTTTTATTAAGTCACAAGCTGAGGAATTAACCATCTTATTACTTCTTTTTCACTGATTTGTTCCAACTTTCAATTAAGAATATTGAATTATTATTGCAGGATGAATGCAGCATATTTGCCAAACCAATACAAATATGTCCACCAAACTATCAACCAGTCTGTTCCAAGCAAGGTGTTTCCTATCTCAATATATGCGCACTTTGTCATATGAAAACGTAAGTCAAACTATTTGTAGGACTTGTTGCTAACACCTAGATCAGTTGAAATTCTGCTCTTAAAAAGACATTATCGCACATACTTCCTCGGAAATCTACTTTCCTAAGAGCCATTCCTAGCACTGGAGATTGGAGGTAATGCATTATGAAAGAACAATGCATATTCTTGTCATGTGCTGAACCCTGCTGATCACATCTGCCAGGCAAGGAACTCACACGTTTTGCTCTACCAGCACTGTGAGAAAACTGTACACATAGGTAAGGTCTGCCAGGTAAGTAGCTGGCATGGCGTTTGTAGTAAAGCCATTCTCAGTCTCCAGAATCACAGTGGCTTAGGTCTAAAGCAAAATTGTACTGCAACATGCTATGGCAAAGTGTGTTTGTAAAGTCTGGCTCATAGCTGCCATGTCTATAATATGCACCCTTAGACAGTTAAACCTAAACACAGTCTTGGAATTGCAGCAAAATACTAGAGAGCAAGCAAATCAGCCTGGAGTAGGTGTGCTTGCCCCAAATCTTACTTCTGGCCAAGCCTACTGCAAATCAGTTGTTGGTAGGCTTATTCAGCAGGATTGTGACTGCAAAAAAAAAAAAAAAGATTCTATCTGGGTATATTTGTATATGAGTCTGACATGTCAGGAAAAGCAGTTTGTGTGCATTTGCAACTACTTAGTAATGGAAATCCTAGCTAGCCCACAGACATTTTTTGGACATTATCTATTTTTGGCCTGAGGCCCTTGATTCATTGCTACAGATGACTTTGGGACAGAAAGCATTTCTACCCCGATATGTAACACCAACTTCTGAAATATGTGATATCAGGAGGCTTCTTATTACTGTTTTTTTCCTTCAAGGGCAATGCCTGAGACTGCCTTAAAACATAAAGGCGTATGCGAGACAGAGTGATAGAACTACGTATGTATATACTTATTTGTCTATTATTTTCTCTCCCTCCACATCCCTTAGTCCCTCACGTCTCTCTGGCAGTGTTATCTGAAGGTAGGGTAAGCATTTTTCTGCTCCTTTGAAATCCTAAACTTGAGAATGACAGCCAGGTGATAGAGCTGAAAAGTGGAAAGAAAAGTCTTCAGCAACAATAATAGTATAGCGCTGCGGTGGTGCAATGGTCAGTGTGCAGTACTGCAGGCTACTTCCGCTGACTGCTGGCTGCCTACAATTTGGTAGTTCAAATCTCACCAGGCTCAAGGTTGACTCAGCCTTCCATCCTTCGGAAGTGAGTAAAATGAGGACCCAGATCGTTGGGGCAATATGCTGACCTTGTAAATCACTTAGAGAGAGCTGTAAAGCACTGGGAAGTGGTATATGCTATAGGCCTGAGGGGAGAAAATATATATATGGGAGAATGTTTGGGTCTGATGGAGTCAAGTCTCTTTTTTTATGAAGTGGACACCTCTTGACTTACATTCTTTGATTTTGGAGTATTACTTAGCTTTTTCAAGATCATCCAGATATTTCAAAAAAGAGAATTCCTCCAGTTTACCAAGGCAGCCTAGTGTGGATAATTTACAAGATGTGCTTATCAACAGTGGAATCATGTTGGCAGGTGAAGTGTTTAAGCTAAGATTCCTGAATTGTGCTGAGGTCCAGATTTCTAGCTAGAAGAAGGATATCCAGGCCTCAATCCATTATCATGAGAGGGTGGGGGAAAGAGGCTAAATAAACTGCAGATCTTACCTACATATATTATTGGAAGCAGGTCTCCTTTGATGCTTCTTTTGTACACTTTATCAAAGCTGTTGGAGTGACTATTGAAGCATTTTCTTCTTTCTCAGATCATGATGCAAGAGGGAAGAATGGTAGTTCCACAATTCCCCACCCCTTATTCTTCTTTTTGAAGACAAGGATCAGAAAGGGCAAATTCCTGTCCAGAATCCTATTACCAAACAGTTTACAGGAGAATTACTACTTTTGTCCAGAACTGGCCAGTCATGGCTGGTTTCTACTTAAATAGAGCAGATATACCAGAAGGAGCTATCCTTAAGACTGTGCTACTGATAGCATTGTTAACCATAGGCAAGGAGGGAGGGAGGGAAAAAAATAAGACTTCTAGTCTGCAGAAAATGGCTGTATCTTTCTTAATTCCATAAACTGTTAAAAGAGTCTGATTTTGTTTTCCTATTTGATCTTGGTAGGGATAGATTAAAGCCTGCTAAAATTTCCTTTCCACTTCTAAATTAGAACATATTTTCTATCAGACATTTTTATCTACTCACCTGAAGCTTTCTTCATTGCTATGATAAAATTTACATGTATGTTTTGTTCTCCTTTTATTTTCCAGAAACATGGACAATGATGAAGACTGCAAAAAAGAAAACATTATTCTTAAGGAGAATACATTCTTGTGCTTTTCTGTACAAATATATATTATCTTTAGTGTCTATTGTAAAAAAAAATCAATTTTCTTGATTTACTAATAGAATAAAGTTAATTAAACTAAATTATATCTCTTCATTCAGTTTACATGAACCTTTTATCTGGTGCACTGAAAAATGATATTTGATAAAGATGCTGCTTTCACGCTTCCTGGTGCATATACCATAGCACCCATTCTCCTTCATTTAAAAAAGGGAGTCAATTATTTTCATTAGAAGGAATATGCTCAGTAAATGGCTTGGAAACATATATTCTGATTTTTAAATTGAACTGCAGTTTGATTATGAATATGCCTCATGGGGCAGAGAGAATAAAAAGAGAAAGGTAGCACAAAGTGGAACAAATCAAAATGTGAAAGAACTTTCAAAATAATATTTGAAATTGTTTTTTAAATAAAAGTTTTAGTAAGTTTCAGGTGTAATTTGCCTCATGGGCAAAAGAACTTATTTTGTTAAGAGGGCCATTTACTTAAAACACACCAATTCTTTTGGATAATGAAGGAGGCTAATTTTTACACCTGGCCTACCACATTAAAGCTCAGCTATGGAAAGCCTATTGTTACATGGTATAATAACAGAATCTTGAACATCTGATAGAATTGTTCTTATACTAAAGAGAATCAAAACAGAAAGTTCCTTTATCACTCCTACCATCTCAAGGGTACCTTGATGTTTTCCTAACTATTCTTGCATTCCTCCTTCAAGGCTGGTTTTTAATCCTCTACAAAAGTAGAATGTAGCGCTTTAGCAATCTGATGCAACCTAACCCTAACACACAGGGGCTATTCTAAATGAAGTTTTAATTAAGCAATCATTCTGTTTCCTTAGCTGAATAGTATGATGGTCCAGATGAGATTGGACTTGTAGTTGTAATCTTTCTCCTCCTTTTATTCCACTGCTTCTTCTATTTCTCATCAACAATTTTTAATTTATTTTTAATTTATTTAAAGGAATCATTTTACAACTTTTTATTACAACTAATAGGAGACCAATAATTTATTATCCTAATTGTTAAAGGTGCTATTGATGAATTTTAATGATTAGATTTCCAAAATTTAAACCAGACTAAAAGTGGGTGGAACTTTCTTTATTACTATGTGTTATTTGTTTGTTTGGGATCCTTTTATGCTCCTTTAATCATTCTGACCATAAGCACCTCACAGCATGTCAGTCCCACTAGGTAGACCAGACCCTCCCAAAAAAATCAACACATGTTTATTGTAACTAGCTTTATTGAGATTAGCTAGAATAATGGAAACTTGCAAGAATGATTGTATTTTATCTCTCTTATACAGTATTTCCAAGAATTAGGGAGGTGTTGGTCTGAGCCACTTATGAACTGTGTCTGCCTGTTGTGGTCTTAAAATGTTTTTTTAATTGTCACTTTAAGGGAAGTTGCATATTTCTATTGAGTTAACTTCCTTAGTTCCCTGCACAGCAAACACACAGCAACATGATACATTTAACATGAAATGTTAAAAAGTTAATGTTTGGAAATTGAAAGTTGAAAAATTTGACGCATGATTATGAAATAATCATAAAGGTCTTATTTAAGGTAGAGTCGCATTCTGCGAAAGGGGAACTTCATCAGAAAATACCTCCAAATATCTTGCTGCTCTTTGCAAAGAAAGTTAAAACAAAAGGTAAAGGTTTTCCTTGCGGGTTTTACTCCACTAGTCATAGCCAACTTTAGGGGGCAGTGCTCATCTCTGTTTTTGTAAGTCATTGAGCCAGCGCTATCATGATTCCAGTCATAGCCAGCATGGCATCACACTGCAGTGCAGAACCTATGGCGAAACACAGAATGCTATTACCTTCCCACCAAACTGGTACCTATTTATCTACTTGCATTTACATGCTTTCCTACTTCTGGGTTGGCATGTGCTGAGGTAAGTGATGAGAGCTCACTCTGTAACACAGTGTTAAGACTCGAACCACTGAAGCATAGACCTTTCTCCGGTGTCTTTTAAGCCACTAAGCCACCACACTTCTTTTGCAAAGCAAACACTCTCTGCAGGCAACTTCTATTTAGAGTACATAGTCCCATAGATATCCAGGGGGAGGAAAGGGAAGGGAAGGGAAGGGAAGGGAAGGGAAGGGAAGGAAAGGGAAGGGAAGGGAAGGGAAGGGAAGGGAAGGGAAGGGAAGGGAAGGGAAGGGAAGGAGGAAGGAAGGAAGGAAGGAAGGAAGGAAGGAAGGAAGGAAGGAAGGAAGGAAGGAAGGAAGGAAGGAAGGCTAACAGAAGGTTCGAAGTTGCTCCTACTGCCACTGCTTTTTTCCCCCACCCACAATAATTTTGTTCCATTGTTTAGATAAGGAAATGATGACAAGTTGTGTAATAGTGTTAAGTATACACTACTATATAACCTGTCATGATTTCAGAGATATTTCCTCACCTAAACTCCCTCAAACAGCCAAAATATACAACTGGACCAAATGTTATGGTCCTAACGGTGGCCTCCATGGGGAACGGTCCCATATTTATGATGATTAAGTGCTGTTTAATCTTTTTTCTATATTTTGCCATCTTCTATTCAGATTTGTTCACCTGTGTATCTTCCTTTGTAGGAAGGAAAGCTAGTGTGAATAACAAATGTAAGTTGATATATACTACAAAGAGGAAAGAAAATGCTTCTTCTTGACCACTTTTTTTTTTAACTGAAATGTGCAGTTTGGCAGTTTTTCCTTCAGGGAACAAATGTGCAACATAAGAAATAACTCAGACGTCTGCCACATATAGTTTAGTTTGATCTTCAGTGCAAAAAGTTCTTCCCACCATAGATCACAAATTGACCAGTTAATTGTCAATAATATTAACCAGTATTTCAATTATGTCCCATCCCAAGCGATCCTTGTAAACCTCCTTAAACCAGGCAAGGGGAGAAACCCTTCCTTATAGGCCAGATGTTCGTATTTCAGGTTCTGCTGGAACTTCCCAGGTAATGTGAGAATGTAATGTAATGTGAGAAAGGGCAATGTGGCAAAGAGAAGCCAATCCAACCTCTAAAGAAGGGGATTTTGCAATCTCTGATTCTGGTAAGATAATGATTGTGACAGTTCCTTACTTTTGCATAATATCTAATAGGATGTTGGAAATGTAACCAATGAGAAGTAGGGTTAGTGGGCTTACAAGAGTGCCAAGAAATATTGGAGCAAATAATGTATTTTGATACAGAAGATATTAAAAATCGATGTGCAATTATAACCAGAAGTTTTTCTTTTACATACGATGGATACATAGATTGAAAGGAAACCTGGGATATTATTCTTATTCATGATAACATCAGCCAGACTTCTATATGCACAGAGGTGGGAAGATATACAAACTCTTACAATGAAAGAATGGATTGTGTGAAATGAATGGAGCTGGCTGAGATAGCAAAATTGACCACTTTGATGAAAAACAAAAAAATATTGCCTTAGTTTTGTTTCCATTTGCAAACCACTTTTGGACTTCTTGCTTTAAAAGGGTAGAGATTAGAAATGAAATTATGATTTTGGAATTCATGACTAAATCTGTTTTGATTGTAGAAATATTTTGTAATGTTATTTTGTTGGTTACTATGTATGTTTTACATGATTTGCCTTTATTTTATTTTTTTTGTTACACTTCTAATTCTTCTTTTTCTTGCTTTTCTTTTTTCTAACATGTCTTTTTCTATTATTCTGTATTTTATCAGCTTTTGAAATTCAGAGACCTACTAGGATGCTCTTACTCTGCATGAGTGGGTGGATGGTGGGTGGATGGATGGATGGGTGGATAAGTGCCGTCAAATCAATATTGACTCTTATCTGTTGTCTACTTGCCCCTTTAGAGCTCTTAATAGTACATTCATTGCCACTGTTCTGGATACATTCCCTTTGCTGCCTGGCCATCTTCTTCCTTTGTTTCTTTTAACTTTCCCAAGCATTATGGATTTCTGAAAGTAACTGAGTTGTGCATGATGTATTCAGAATATAATAGTTGGAAACTGGTCACTAGTGCTTCAAGTGAGAATTTTAGCTTAGTTGTTCTGTGATCCATTTCTTTGCTTTTCTAACTGTCTGTGATATGACACTTCTTCTAGGCCCAAATTTCACATACAATACTACATCAAAATTTATAGCAGTTATATGTAAATAGAAGATTGGACCCAGACATTATATTTTGCCAGCAGAAATGCTTCCATCAGGAATTCAATTCAGAACAGCCTCCTTTTTGAAAGAAATAAACCCATTACTTTCAATTCCTGCCATGTTTGCAGACCTCAAGGTCAACTTATTTACTGTTTTGGAAAGATCCCAACATTGAACAATGGATTTTCAATAATGGATGATAAAAGGGAGAAGAAATGATGAAAACTACCTCTCCATTTAGCCAGCAAAAAGGCTCAGCTGAACAAAACAACTTTTATTGGACTTAAGCCATCAAGATTTCCTCCTGACTCATATTTTAAGTTATTGTGCATGAAAAGAAGAAAGCAAACAAACCACCTTAGGTTACATCATCAAAATTATTCAAGAAGGTCACTGTTAAAGGTCACTGTGATTAAGATGAAGAATGACATTGCATTCAGGTATTCTAGTATAAATATGACTGTGAACATTTATACTTGGACTGGATAGTGTACTCAAAATCCAGAGAGAACAATATACTGAGTTCACTAGCCATGAAGTTCACAACGACATGTGTGATCCTTTGCCTGGTAAATTGCTGTTTATTTTTAGGTAAGATTCTGATTGATCCCAAGCTAATATCTCTAAAAATATAATTAATGTACTTATTCCCCTATAAAGGAAGATTATTATATGATTTCACTACTGATAGCAAATATTATAATTTATAGCTTTGTTTTTTAATAGACCTTAGGTTTATTACAGAAGGGGATGACAGAAATATCAAAAGAAATAGATAAAACGTATAGCAAAATATGAGCATTCCAATACATGAAGTGTGCAGCAATTACTTTTTCGTTGCTTTGGGACACAAGATTCAAGCAGCAGGTCTTGATACTGTTTTTTCTGATAAATGTATTAAAAGATATAGAATGAGAGGCCTGGACTAGTTTTCATATTATTCATATCATTTCATACTACAATTTTCTTAAAAATTCCCAAATAAGGTGGGGTTTTTGTTTTTTTAAAACCAAAACACTGATAATTGTTATCTGGTATCTTAACTGTATCTTAGACAGCATAATTCAAGATAGATAAATTCCGAATATTTAAGCTGAATGCCATTAAAATTGACAACTTGTTGCAGTTTATTTAAATATTATTTAAATTTCCAGAACTCTTTTAAATACAGGGAGAGAAAAGCAGAACAAATCCCACCATCATATCCTCTCAATCCTAGATCACAATTTGCTTAAAAAGATATATGGAGTTGATTTAACAAGGGCAAAAATGGAGAAGGCAGAGATGCCCCATTTTCCTTGATTTAGAGTCCCATAGACTTTCTCTGCATAAGTGCATAATTATTTAGATTGGGGAGATATTCACTTCTTTTACAGTGGCCTGAAAGATGCTTAGATACTTTCAGTGACTCTGGGTCTTGCATTTAGAACTGTCCTACCACAACAGGGCAGTAACTTTTTACGAATGGTCATTACATTATATTCATCCCACTCCCGTTGTAAATGTGACCTATGGGCACATTTTCTTGCTAGCCTTTTTCCCTTTTGGTGCCTCAATTTCTCCTAGTTAAGTATTTTGTTACAGGCTAACTTCAACAATTCATTGGTTACTTTGTAGAGGCAAAAATATCCCCTCAACCGAGTCATTGTCATGCTTTAATGCTTTCTACAGCTACCACTGCTAGTGATGGTAATAGCACAACAATTATAATAGAACACTTGTTCTGCAAAGAGAACTGGTTCAAAATCCTTCATATTTTTTCATCATATTGCTATCTTTCTTTCTCTGAACTGCTTATTTTTTCCTGAGCTTTTTAAAAATAGGTCTAGAATTACATCATTTTTCAATCACTTAACATACGTTTTCCACAAGTGGCTGAAGAAATGATTAAATAGGGCACCTTAAAAAAAAAAAACCTAAGGAAAAGTATGCAGTTTAGGAAAAGAAGAATAACTGCTGGACTATTGTAACAGTATTGATAAAAATATATCTAGAAGACATTAGAAGCAAACAATAAGAACCAAAGTTATATTTTAAAGCTGATTGTTATAGCTGCAAGTATGTGCATTTTGATGTTTCAACTTTGTATGTATTAAATTAACTTGTTTATGTACACCATACATGTATATGTATAGACTTGAAGACCAGGTCAAGGCTAGATTGTCATGGAGAAACTCTATCTGGTCGCTAGGACTTAAAAACTACTTGATGGCACGTAATCACTCAATCACTATGTATATATGGGTGTATGTATTTGGTGTATAAATTGGTATATGTATAAGTGAAAAGTAAAAATAGAATAGAATTTTTTATTGGCCAAGTGTGATTGGACACACAAGGAATTTGCCTTGGTGCATATGCTTTCTTGGGGTGCATAAAAGAAAAGATAAGATTCACTCAGTAGAAAAAATATATTGAGAATCTCCTGGTTTGAAGAAATGGAAGGGCACAGCATCAGCAGAACTGTCCATTGGCAGATATGGTTACCTGTAGTCCAGACTGAATATCTTGCAAGCTGTTGCCAGAGTGTCTCAGTTGAGACAAGATTTTCTTAAAATGGCTTGAATTAAGGATAGCATTTTAAGTGTAATGCAAATAAACCTTTAGTCTTGGCGGCTTTTATTTATTTGCTTATTTTATTATTTTTCAGCTCCTGGGATCTCAGGACATAAGGTCAGTTTATAGTTTGACATATATTGGTATGTTCCAAGTTTGCTTAGCAGCTGACATTATGCTCACAGTCATGGAATTAAAGTATCAGTACTTTGCTATGATTCTCTGTTATATGTAACAATAAATATAAACAATCTAATTCTTGATGGGCAATTGTTGAAGATGAGACCTTTATGTTTCAGAGCCATTTTCTGTAATTTGCAGTTTGAAATACTAGAATTAAAGTGGCCAGTTTCAATTCTGATAGCAATAGCAATAGCACTTAGACTTATATACCACTTCACAGTGCTTTATAGCCCTCTCTAAGAGGTTTACAGAGTCAGCCTATGGCCCCCAACAATCTGGGTCCTCATTTTACCCACCTCAGAAGGATGGAAGGCTGAGTCAACCTTAAGTCAGGTGAGATTCAATCTGCCAAACTGCTGGCAGCCGGTGATCAGCAGAAGTAGCCTGCAGTACTACATTCTGACCACTGCGCCACCACGGCTCTTAGAATTTATGGTAAAACTTATGCAACCATGCCGGTTAAAAGAACAGAAGAGCAGTCCAAAAGGAATGAAAGGAGGAACAGAAGAACAGAATTTTAGAGTTAAAAGGGTGCAATATTGAAAGTAGAACATCAAGCCTCCCTGCTCAGTGCAGGAATCCAAATTAAATCTTTTCAGACAGATGACGGTTCACCATCTCTCAAAGTAATGGATTCCCATGTGCCATTCTACCGTTACAAAATTTTCTTCAAAATAAAATGAATCTGTCTTCCTGCATTTGGGAAGAACCACACAGGTACAGATTTGGAAAATAAAATACGCTATTTCTGCATGGAGAGAAAATAATCTTGACCTTCTTCTTCAGGTATTTGAAAAATGCTATCATAGCGCATACCGTCACCAGCCCAATTCCAGTGTTCTTTTCTCAATTCTAAACTGTTCCTTTAGCCTTTCTATATTTTATATTCCTTTTCTGAACTTATTCTAATTTCTATAAAGTTGGGGACTCAGAATTAGATATTACTCAAGGTGAGTTCTGGCCAAAGCAGGATAAAGTACAAAAAGATTATTGCTTGTGATTTGGAGTGATACTTACGTTGAGGATATCTGAGGGAAAGCAGAAGAAACAGGATGTCACAAAGAGAAGCCACCCACTTTGGCCTCTGAACTACTCACTGTTTCCTACAGCTCACCTACTACGTGACCTTGGCAGCAACACTCATTAAAGAAGATTGCTGATCTTTAGTGTCAGTTGCATGTGGATCTTTTAATTTCATGTTTAGAGAAAGAAGAACATTGCTGTTACTTTAACAAATTACTTCTTGTCCTCTAAATGTGTATTATTGACTTTTTTCCACAACAGGCTAGTCCATTGTGTCAAATTCCGGTTAAATCATTAATAGTTAACCACATTCCTTTTAACTCAGGTAGCCCTTAAAATAAATTAAAAAAAACAACAACACAAATTCCTAAAGCAAATAGCACGTGCCCTTTTTGGCCATCATCCAAAATTAGAAGGGACATTAATTCAACAAGCTCTGTTTTTCTGAAATATAAATAACAAAGAAAAAGGGACTCCTATTGCAATCTGATTTTTCATTTATTTTGCAGATTGTTTGCAACCAATATCCAAAAGATAAAAAAGGCCAGTATGGTTGTCCTGATATCTATGATCCAGTGTGTGGAACTGATGGCAAGACTTATTCTAACAAATGTGAATTATGTTCCAAAATCTTGTGAGTGCTTCCATCTTTCCTCTATTTACGTACAACAGCACACTAGTTAAAGGTCAAAAAATGGCATTAGCCTCCAGGATAAAGTAAAAGAGCCAAACATTTGAAAATTTAATCTACAATCTAATGCAGAAATTCATGTTGATTTATATTTTAAGGAGCTTCTGTAGGTCACAACTCAAAACAGAGTTTGTGTAGTCCTCTGTTTACCTACATTATTTAACTAAACAATGTTTGAGTTATGTGAAGACTGATTCTCGGCCTTATAAAGGCAATGTGTATATATCTTCCCATTTGATGACAGATAGTAAAAAATGGGGGGAAACACTTGAATTGTTGGGTTATTAACAATGAATTACATGTGAAAATACAATGAAACTAAATAAATGAAACTAACTAAAAGTAGACAATTAGAATTCTTTTGTTAAGTGGTAACCATTAGCATAAGAGAAACTTCTTGAATGTAAAAGCATGCCTAGAATATGCATTGCCAATTTTTAAAATGTTGTTTGCCTTACTTTGAAACTTGACCGTCACATTTGCTACTTCCTTCATTTATTAAGTTCAGATCTTTTTTTTTTTAGAAGTAAACCCAAACTAGACATGGCACATGAAGGGAAATGTGTAAGTATTACTATTATGTACTGTAATTTAAAATTGAACTATAGCTCATTCTGATGTAAAACATGTCTTTTCACACACTCACACACACACACACACACATATTTGCAACACTTTCTACATGGTGCTACCCTTGAAGAGTATTTGGAAGCTACAATTGGTCTGAAATGCAGCAGGACAGTTTTAAAGGCCTCTAGGGTGTCATACATAACACCACTGTTACATGAGCTTCACTGGCTGCCGATCTGCTTCTGAATGCAATTCAAGGTGTTGGTTATTACCTTTAAAGCCCTTTATGACATGGGTACAAGATACCTGCGGAACTTTATTTTCCCAATAGGATTGACTTGTCCCACTATTCATTCATTCATTCATTCATTCATTCAGCTCTTGCTCTTTGGAACATCTTGCCACAGAAGATAGGATCCATTGTCTCTCCTTTAGTTCATAAAGACCTTAAAAGCCGGCAATGATGGCTGACATGAGGTCTATTGGCTGGAGATGGTTGATAAACTGACAGAGAAGGCATCTAACTTCTCTCCTCCATACCCTTATTTTTTAATTTGTTTTCATTTTTGTAATTTTAATCCATTTTTTAATATTTATAATTATTGGATATTTGTTTTATCTGGATATTAAGACCGACAGAGTTGCCTGGACCATGAAATGGGCAGCAAATACATTTGATAAACAAACAAACATGCATATAAATAAAATTATGGGATGAGAAGGGGCCCAGTATGAAGGAACAGGAAGGCAGATCTGGACAGCTGTCTTCTCAGATTGTTCAAAATAAGCAATACCAAAGAGCATTTGTTAAAACTGTCTGGAACATCTTTGTAGGTTGACTGCAGTAAATATCCACAACCACAAAAGGGCACGGCTGCAGACTGTCCACAAGATCATGTGCCAGTGTGTGGCACTGATGGGAAGACCTATTCCCACCTGTGCGTCTTGTGTGCTAGAATCCGGTAAGCTCGGCATAAAACAAAACTCAACTTAAAAAAATATTAGACAATGAGTATTGTACATATAAGTAGCTTGCCTTTCCAAACGCATGGTCCCATTATGTTGTATTTACCACTCCTTCCCTATTCTGAGCATAGCTCTTTATCTGTGTAAAATTCAAGATCAGTTGCAGCATGCTCGGCCAAGCGTTGGCTGCATCCAATTTTGAGAGGAAAATGTGGTGAATGGCATCAATGTGCCAAGCGTAGTCCTCATTTTCATTTCCCACCATGCCTGCTGCATCAGTATACAGTATATAGCACAGCTGGCTGGAGAATTCTGGGAGTTGAAGTCCTCAAGTCTTAAAGCTGCCAAGTTTGAAGACCTCTGGTATACAGCATTAGGAGAAATTAAGAAATGGCTGAATCCAGCCAACAGCAACAATAAGGGCTACTTCTTTTCATTGGCCCTTTCATTCTACCATTGCTATCTTGCCTATCCATTGCCACTCTTCTTTTCTTTATATGGTGAGTGGTAGTGAGTAAACCCTTTTCCTTCTCTTCCTTTTTCCCTGCTTGTATAGCAGCAGTTATCATGGTATGTGCAAATAACGGCTATGCCTGAAAGTCACATTTGGCTGCAGCTCTATTGACTAGTGGCATAGATATCGCCTATGAGAGCAGATATCCATATAGGGCAGTGGAACAGTTGGTGATTTAGGATCCTCACTGACTAATTCTCAGACTTCAGCTTGCTGGTTACTTATGGATTGGGGAAACATATAGAACTGGCTAGTTAGCACTTCATTTTTGTATAGCATGTGCACCATTGAGTTATTATACATATTGTCTCCTATTCAGATGAGAGCATTTGGGAAAGTCCTGGATTGTGGAACCCAGATCTAGCCCAAAGGTTCAGTTCTGATCGTATAAACAGACCCAATTCCCAGTCCTGTTAAAATTTCCATGAAGGCACAATAATAGAGGGAGACATTTTCCCAAAAGGCCACTTATATCTGGCATTGATCCTGTCTAGAAAGCTTTATGAAATTTTAAGTAGCTGAATTTTTCATCATGAATATGCGATTAATGTGATTTAGCCTCCTAGAGGCTGTCCTCAGCCTATATCAACTGGTCAGATTCCGAAGAACGAAGCCTAAATTCATCAAACTAAGTTACAGTTTCTCAAATTAAGACTTAGTGAATTAACCATGATGAAGTGGATTTACATAACACATTAAGCCAAACACCACATTATGATGTAGAACGCTAAATAAATAAGGCATATGACACATAGCTATTGATTGAGGCATGGTTTACTGAAATGGCCAGATTCTTGCATAAAAATAATACATTTAAGTTTATAAGTTATAATAGCTGATTTCAAAATCACATTTTAAAAAAACATACAGTATGGCTTAAGGCAATAGGTGAACTCTGTAAGAAATCTGATCATCAGTTCACTGTTTTATATATATAATTTATATCAGTTCACTATATTTTTATATGTATAAAACATATAAAGCATTTTCTTTATGAAATTGCCTTCTGAAATCTTTTAAGCAATCAACCCAATCAGTATTTTACCATTAGATAATAACATAGTTGTTTTTAACTAGAACTATCCTTCCTTCCTTCCTTTGTATCTTATTGTAAGTTTTTAATTAAGATGCCATTGTTTTATGCTATGCTTTGTGGACCATATAGCCAAAAGGTGAAATAGAAATATTTTTTAATCTTCAAGCACTTTCTATATATCATTTCAGCAATATAACACCTGTAAGGTTGGCTGGTACAGTTCTAGGCTTTAGTCATTCACACAAATTATTTCTCTGCTGTTACAGGGCAACTGGGCGTAAAATTGGCATACGTCATGAAGGAGAATGCTCCAAAAAGGTATATCCAGTTTGTCATATTGCACGAATCTCCAGTAAATGTGCTTAAGATAGAAAATAAGCATTGGTTGGTAGAATACCAACTTCGATCACAGATTTAAAAATGTGCCATAGGTTTCTAAATTTTTAGCAATATTGATCTGAGAAACAGCTAGTTTTGTGTTAAGGCACTAAGCTAAAAACCAGAAGACAGGAGAACTAGAAGCCTTAGATATAAAGCCAGGTAGGTGACTTTGAGCCAGTCACACTCTTTCTCAGCTTTAGGAAGAAGATAATGGCACTCCCTCTCTTAAATCTTGCCAAAAAAACCTACAGAGTAGCTCAGACAGTGGTGAAGCATAAAGACATGCATAAATATGGTAAAAATGTTCAAGAAGTCATATTGATATGAAAAATGAGGAGTGGTGGGGATAAAAATTAATGGGACACAGAGCATATTTACCCAAAACTACTAAATCTCAATTACTATTGAGATGTTATTACTTACAAGTATCAAGGAAAAAAGCATAAATGCAAATGCATTTAAAAAAAAAATGTTTCTTGGTAATGAGAATTTTTAATCTTTTCTTTTTCCTTCCTTGTATTTAGGAATAGAAGACCAAGTGCGAAGTTGAATGGATCATCTTTAAAGAATGAAAAAGGCTTTGGAAACAACTTTTGGTCCACTGTCTATCTAATTGGCAATTAAAAAAGCTATTGACTTGCAAATTCAAACATATCTCTTATTTCTCTGAATAAAAATTAATCCTAAGTGATAAACTGATGTTTTACATTGACACAACTAACATAACTGTGTGCAGCAGGAAGGTTAGCAACAAAATGTGAGTCTCTACATAAATTTTGTCCTAGTGTGTGATGTTGTGATGCAAATATGGAAGAGAGAAGCTTGCATTGTGATGTCACACATTTAGTCATTTTGGCTTCATCAAGGTTAGGAACAGGCAACTATGAGAAAAAATGCACATATCATTCAAATTGCCCCAGTGTCATATATTGGTAGGTCACAAGTTTCTTTTTGGCAGTTGGCTTTGTATTACACAAAGAGCCTTACTACTACTACTGATATCTTGCATTTGTAACTTTCCCAGGTTTTCTTACATATTCTATGACACAAACAAGCACTAGAAGGGAATAGACTGAAGAAAAAAAAATTATAGGCTTTTTAAAATTCATGCTTAGATGTTTATCATTCAAGATTCAGGATTCTTCCATGCCATTATCTGGGACCAACATTACCAAAAACAGTATTTTTGTTGACATATATTAAGAAAATTGTTTTCCTCATATCAAAAACTAACACTGGTGTCAGAAAGATTACAGGTTGTAATGTTCTACAGCGGGGGTGTCAAACTGGCGGCCTGAAGGCCAGATGCATCACGCACAGGCCATGCTTACCCTGGCTCCACAAAGGCAAAAAATATTGCGATACGTCATATGACCCGATTGAGTTTGATACGAGTTCTACAGTATGGAAGCAAAATGGCCTATTTAAGTTTAGACAACAGTCTGACTTCAGCCTATGCATATGAAGAATGGGAATGTATTATCAGTGGAGAGTCTAACTATATGGTCTGGATAGATTCATGTGAAAGTAAATGGTCTATTTTACTTGGTACCAAGTTGATCAGGGCTTTCGGTTTAAGTTCACCATATTGAGATAAATATACTATATTTTACTAAGAATCCTGATTTCTGGACATTGACCAGTTTTCCTAACTTCCATTTCACCTCATAAACAATAGCTGAATAGTTTCACAAGTACAGGCAGTCCTTGACTTACAATAGGTCATTTAGTGACTGTTCAAGTTACAATAGCACTGAAAAAAAAGACTTATGACTGTTTCTCACACTTACGACCATTGCAGAATCCTTATGGTCATGTGATCAAAATTTGAATGCTTGGCAACTGTCTCATATTTATGGTGGTTACAGTATCCCAGGGTCATGTTATCACCTTTTGTGACCTTCTGGCAAGCAAAGTCAATGGGGAAGCCACATTCATTTAGCAACCGTGTTACTAACTTAACTGACTTACAGTGATTCATTTAACAACTGTGGCAAGAAAGGTCATAAAATGGGGCAAAAGTCATTTAACAAATGTCTCACTTAGCAACAGAAATTTTGGGCTTAATTGTGATTGTAAGTTGAGGACTACCTATACATACAACAATGGGATGAAAGACTATAATACAGCATTAAAAAACACCAAGAAACAGTCAACCAGTATCCCTTCTACAACAGAATTTATACCATCGCCTCTGGAAATCTGAGAAAAAGCCAGGTCTTCATGGCCTTCCAAATATTTGCAGGGTTGCATCTGCTCTAATTTCCAGGGGTACGCTGTTCAGAAAGTGTAGCAATACCCTGAGAAAGGAATCACACCCAGAACAAGCCTTCCCTTCCAGTTCTTCTTGAGTGGGGCAATCCCACTTGAAGTAGCTGTCAGATATCCAGATGTTGTCAGACCCAGGTTGAGATATATTAGGTTTTAAAGGTGACAACTGGCACCTTGAATTGTACCCAAAAAGCTTACTAACAACTCTTGCAGTGCAACTCTTGCAGTAGAGGTGTCATTTAGACAAATCAGGTTGTGCTCCTAACTATTGAGGTTGGTCTCTTTGTACCAGATGTAGATTTCAGTGTTCTTCAGGAACAACCTGATATAAAGTGCATTGCAGTGAGTTCTACTGAGAAGTCACCAAGCCATAACTAACTATAGCTGAGCAGGGCCACCCAATCCAGAACCAGATTGCCTTCTGAGACAGAAATTGCCTACAGATGGCTTTGTGAACTAAAATACATTACTCAGTGTTACAATTTAGCAGATTATTCCTAAAATTATAGGGCATAAAAGCAATGGCTGATGTTCTAGTCCTGAAATTCAGAGACGGTTCTATTAGCTGTCTTGGGCAAAAAGCTTTTAAGAGCAGCAGTAAAGAGAAATATGATGTTCACTATTGGAGTAAGCAACTCTCCTTTTACCTCAGAGTTACTCCTGAATATATCCGAATAAAACTATGTGTTAAAAAAAAATAGATGAAGGGCAGAGCGGGCAAGGGATACAATCTATTTTTAAATAACATCATTTTATTAAGTGTTTATTGCAATTGAGAAATCAGTGGAAGATGTGAGAATACTTTTTTTTTGCATTTTTCATTAGCTTATACGATAACCTTTACTGATTTTTTTTTTGTGTGAACACACTATCATACATTAAAAAATAAAATTCTGATGCCCACTCTCAAAAGAAAATAAGCCAAAATGTTGAAAATCCACCTAAGCGAACAGCCTATCCAGGACGGAATGCTTTAACCAAGTTTCCATTGCAATGACACAGCAATTTTTCATTTACTGGTTTGTTATTAACACAAGTTTATGAAGCGCTTCCACTGATGCACCAGCATATTCTTGATTAGAACTGACCTTAGCGACTTTTTAACCACATGCAATCACACCAGATGTATCTTACTCTATAGCTTCTATGGGACAGCAGTAGCTAAAGCTCAGATTTACCACCAAGTTAAAAGAATCCAGCAGGCACACCAGTATAGAATCATGGATACATCAATCCATAATTCTAGTGCCGTAATAACTATTCCTTTCACCTTGAATTTTTGCCCATTTTCTGTGGACACAAAAGCTTCCATTTTTATGCAATCCCAGGCATTCTGCAAAGATCACTTTTAAGGGAAATTGGGATCATTTTATTTTTAATTACCACCTTTCCAAAGAAATTGATTTTTGCACACCATTGGCACTATGGTGCCAATAATCAGAGCTGGGATTACTTTCTGGCAAGGAGATAGCTGTCATTTTAGGGTCCAGGGATTGCAAATCAAAGGCCTCTTTTGGCAATATTGTCTTCTATAAATGTAATTGCATTCCTAGCCCACCACCGTCACTACACCCCCCTCCCAAACGGCTACAGGTGGGAGGAATTAATGGTCTTTAAACTTGGCATCTCTCTTCTCCACAAAGGCATTCATCCCCTCTTTCCGGTCCTCCGTGGCAAAAGTGGCGTGGAAGAGCCTCTTTTCCAGCCGGTTGCCCTCTGCTAAGGTGAGCTCAAAGGCGGCATTGACCGCTTCTTTGGCCATGGCGGCCACCAGCTTGGAGTGGCGGGCGATCTTCTCCCCGCAGCCGATGGCTTCGTCCAGCAGCTTTTCCACCGGGCAGACTTTACTGACGAGGCCGGCCAGCTTGGCTTCTTGGGCCGAGATCCGTTCCCCGGTCAGGACCATCTCCATAGCCAGAGACTTGCCCACCGCTCGGGTCAGCCTCTGCGTCCCGCCGGCACCGGGGATGGTACCCAGCAGGATCTCCGGCTGCCCGAACTGCGCCTTCTCGCCCGCGTAGATGATGTCGCACATCATGGCCAGTTCGCAGCCGCCGCCCAGCGCGTAGCCATTGACGGCGGCGATGACCGGCTTTCGGACGCTGGCCAGGCGGTTCCAATGGGCGAGGAAGTTGCCGCCGTAGCACTCCTGGAAAGTCCGGTGCTGCATCTCTTTGATGTCGGCGCCAGCGGCGAAGGCTTTCTCGCTGCCCGTCAGCACGATGGCGCCCACGCCCGGGTCCCGCTCCAGCGCGTCCAGCGCTTCGCTCAGCTCTTTCATCAGATCGTCGCAAAGCGCGTTCAGGGCCTTCGGGCGGTTCAGCTGGATCACCGCCACTCTCTGCCCGGCTCCCTTCTTCTCCACCAGCAGGTGCTGGAAATGCGCCGTGGCCGCCGCCGAGCCCAGAAAGCGTCGGGGCGGCTGACCGGCCATAGCCAAAGACAGACGGCGAAGGAGCAGCGCGGTGGCCATGCTGGCGAGGGTAGCAAGGACGCAGGGGTTCCAGTCCAAAGAGGCCCTCGGAAGCACTTCCGGTTCCCGAGTGATGCGTTCTTCCATATGCGGGGAGAGTTTCACAGGGCATCGCCCACTTGCTCTTCATTGGATGCTCTCACGACAGGACCCTTGTTGTTGTTGTTGTTGGATGAAAGCAGTGGTGAAATCCAACTTTTTTTACTATCGGTTCTGTGGGCGTGGCTTGGTGGGCGTGACAGGGGAAGGATACTGCAAAATCCCCATTCCCTCCCCATTCCTGGAGGAAGGATATTGCAAAATCTCCATTGCCACCCCACTTTGGGGCCAGCCAGAGGTGGTATTTGGCTGTTTTCCGAACTGCTCAAAATTTCCGCTACCGGTTCTCCAGAACCTGTCAGAACCTGCTGGATTTCACCCCTGGATGAAAGGCATTCTACTAAACCACTGTTCACCTCAATAAAAACAAAAAGAAAAAGCAAACACAATGCATAAATCTCTTTATGTCCAAAAAATTCCCTCTGCGGGATTTTTTAAAAAAATGTCCTGACCCTTTTTTTCCCAGATCAAACATTTACACTAAGAAACCAGCTGTCGGAGGTTTAAAGGCTCAAGAGTTAAAAAAAAAAAAAGTTATATTAACTTCTTTTGATGCAATGCTAACAGTTTCAAGTAAAAGCGAAAAACGAAGATGCAAAGAGCTGCAATATCTATGAGGGGGGGGAAAAACTGGAATTCTCTTTTAAGGCTAGGATAATCAACAAAATTATGGATTTGTCAACGCTTGTGGGGGGGGAGTGCTCAATTTTCTAACCAGGTTGAAATGAGTGTAATGAGAAGATCCGGTTTAAAGAGCAAAAGGCAGAAAGGCAATGGGGAAAAAAAAAAAACTTCCCAGCGACGGCTTTTAGAAAATCTCTTTCCCTTCGGACCTAAATCTGGTCTCTCTACGCGTGCCGGAAGTGAGGGTTGCGGAGCCACTCGTTCCGCTTCTCCCTCCCTCCCTCTTCTCTTTGTGGTCTCTCTTGGGGAGGAGGGGCAGAGTTTGCGGAAGTAGTGAGGGATGGACAGGAAGCGGAAGTGTTGTGAGGCAATGGGGTGGGGGTGGGGGGAAAGCGTCTCCTGAGCTGCTCGGATTAGAGTCTCAATGAGGAAAGGTAGGCGCCCGAGGGTGAGGGTGGGACTTGGTCGCTGAGGGTGCTTTGCGGGAGGGCAGTTGACGGTTGGGCAGTCAGGGCTGTTTCTGCCGTTGCTTTCGCGACGGGGGGGGGGGGTTGTCTTACGGCAGGCCGTTTTAGAGTGGGGGTGGGTCAGCACTGATTTCTGACCTTCCCCTTTTCCGGACAGGCTGGTGTGAGACAACTCAGAGATGTCAATAGAAGGGAGCAGCCCCTGTGGGGATGGGTAAAAAAATAAATAAATAAAAAACGACGCTCTTGAATGACCAGCTTTTTTCCCCCGTGTCTTGTTAGCCTGAGCACCCGCGGCCTACTTATTATCCTATTGAGAAAGGAGTGCTCAGCGGTTATTGAGGAGCCAAGGAAGGGCGAAGGGTTGGTGATGGAGTTTTAAAAAAGGAAGGAGGGAAGAGCAAGGAAGACACTTAACCCCCAAACCCTCCCCCCTCCTTACTAACTTGTTTAGGCTTACACAGCTGGGGTTGAAGGTTGGACTTGGTCTTGCTGTTGTCTTCCAGACTTGACAAGCAGTTCTCTTGTGTTTTCCTCATTCCCATTGTCTTTTTTTTTTAAAAAAAAAAGCAAGATGGGGGTTATTATGGTTTCCGTTGCTGTCCCCCGGCACACCAAATGAGTGTTTTTATTTTTATTTCTTCCACTTAAGTTTTTGTAGAATAGTGGAGCTCTTCAAACCCTTGGAATGACTTACAATCCCACTATAGGGGGATTATAATGCTAGCACATGGATGATGCCACTTTACAGAATTTTTTGAAATAATGATTCCCCCCCCCCACTCCTTTAGTACAGTAAAGGATTCTTACAAAACAAGTATTCATAATTGCATGTTGTTACCAAAATACAGTTACTGGCTTCACAGAATAAACTGGAATCCATCTGAGCATAATCTACTCTGTTGTGTGGATTCAGCCCAATTGAAGGGGAAACTAATGAATTTCTTGGATTACGAATTTAAAAAAAAAACCCTTCGTATATTCTGTAGTATAATTGTTAATTCCTCTGAATAATGCATTTATTTACTGCATTGAATCTGCGTTTGAATCACATAGACTGTGATTCAAAATCTTGATGCAGATGCAAACTCTTGCATACTGATGAACTTGTTATGCAGTATTTGATTTTTAAATTATAGGCTACTTTATGAGAGGCATGGGATGTTATATGAATTGCACAGTGTACAGTTGTGGGAAGATTGTAAATAGGGAGACTGGTGGGAAATTATATACAAAAAGTCTAATTGCTAACAGTTTTTACAAAATTTTTACAATTTTTACAAAAACTGGCCACTTTCTTTTCTAAATTAATTTTATGGATGTTGACTTAACTATCCTTTGATAAATTCAGTGAGATTTATTTCTAAGACAGCAGAAGAGTTGGTATGTCTTTTGAAATTTGCTAACGGTTTTAATCCTTCACTACTTATGTTAGCAATTCTCTCTGAATTTGAGATAAGCACCATTGGAATAAATTGTGATTATGACTGAATATGAATGCCTGATATTATTTGTTAAGAACTTAAGTGGAGTCATGCAGGACTAGGCTAATCAAAAAAAAAAAAAAATTCCTTTGGCTTTGGAACACTAATTGTAATTCTTCACAAACACTAATGATTTTTTCACAACAGATGTGACTTGGGGTTTCATTTACAAACTGGTTTCTCCTAATCAGAAAGTCCTTACATCCAAATGGAAGATACTGTGCATAGTGGAGAGTATGACACATCTTTCCAGAAGGCTTCTCTTAGTTTTTGAATTGTGTTTTTTAAGCTTTGTACAGATATAATTTTTACATAGACTTTATGTTAATTTAAGTTGCCATTAAAACTGTTCACTTATTTTAATTTTCTCTTTCAGTTCCACTGTCCTTAGAAGTGCAGTACTCTGCAATCTGCAAATACAATCAAAATGGGGCCTAGACGGAAAAACATGAAAATGTATTCCACAAGCCGGGAAAGTCCTGTATGCATCAAAGCTGCTGAGCTGAAAGACTACATGAACCAGCTTTCACATGAAGTGCTTTGCCATATCTTTAGGTAAGAAAACAGATTTTGTTTTAGTTTTAATATCTCCCATCATTCACTTTAATGGTCAGTGATAACAAGCATCTGCCTAATGTTGACATTTAACTGTTTCCATTTAGAGGTTTGGGTAACATTATGCCAATACATCATGTATTACTTTGTGAAACGTTTTGTGTTGCAGAAAAAAAGTATCCTAATCATTCACATGTTGCCTAGTGCCACTAGGCATTAGGATATTACTCTTCAGGAGCAAGTAACAATACTCACCATATCCAAAGGCCCTCTGAAAGAGCCAGGTCGTAATGCTTTCTAAAAGTAGAGCCTGCCCTTACCTTTGGGGTTGTGCTGTTCCAGATAGGGAGTGGGCTTTTGAATTGTTTTAAAAGTTTCAAAAGAAGGTTCAGATTACCTCTTTTGGTGTAGTAATAATTTGCCATTGCTGAATAATCATTGACCTATGAAATTAAAAAAAAATGTTCTACAGAGAGGGTTTTCTCTCTATTTGGGATAACTATAAAATGCAGGACTCATTTATCAAATATCCTCTTTGGTAACTTACGTTATTGTTTTTTCATTGCCTGACAAATATAGTTCCCAGCTATTCTAAAAATTCAGCCTGGTAATTTTGAAGCCCTGGTGCCATGATTGGATGGCAATGTTTACACACGTGATGTCTTTGTCTTTTTAATATTTTAGGATGTGATTCTCCCAAAGGAACAATTGTTACTTGATGATTGAAAAAGAATAAATAAATCAAATGACCTGTTTTATTACAGTTTTGTTTTTATTCTGTTGAATTTATTTCTTGCTGTAGTTGTTAATAAATGTTCTTTAGTATACAAATTGTTCTTTAGTATAATAGTAGAGAAAAGAAACCATCTAAAAATTAATCCCATTTTATTTTCTTCCTGAAGGTATCTTCCCCTGCAGGATATTATGTGCATGGAATGCCTCTCCCGGAAGTTAAAGGAAGCTGTCATCTTGTATCTAAGAGTAGTAAAAGTTGTGGATCTCTGCGCAGGTCGCTGGTGGGAGTATATGCCCACTGGTAAGTGGTGCTGTAAACTTGACAACTTTAATTACATTTTCTGTTTAGCTATAGTATTAAAAAAAAAAAAAAAATAGAATTTCCACAAACGTTATGTGTGTATGGGAAAGCTTCCCTGAATAATAAAGAGATAGCAGAAGCTCTTAGTAACATGTATGTATTTTAAGAGAAAACAACTTGATTAGGCAGTCAGCTATGCAGAAATAATGAAATAGGGATCTTCTGAAATGGAACTTTAATCTTTAAATTTAATCTTCATCCTGAATCACTGGGGATTTATTCTAGATTGTTATGGTATCTGAAATTGCCTAATATTTTGCAGGCATTCTGAAAGGTCAGGAAAACTTAGGAAAAGTTACAGATTCAGAAAGGGCAAGTGTAGTACTTCCTTTTAAAGTAGGGAATAAGGAAGCCTTGTAGAACAATGAGCCAACTGTCTTTTCTTCCTTTTGAAGGAAAATTTAAAATTGGGAGTACATGAATAATGTATTCGGATGGAAATTAAACCTCATCTTTCTCACACACACACAAATCTAAGATGTGTGATGAAAAAACTAGTCATGATCCATTATATTATATCCTTGCAATTTATACTGATATTGATTGTTTCCTAGTATGATTTGATTGCTTATTGTACCATATGACTGTCACTGGGTGTTGTGCCTTGTGATTCTTGACAAGTGTATCTTGTCTTTTTATGTACACTGAGAGCGTATGCACCAAAGATAAATTCCTTGTGTGTCCAATCACACTTGGCCAATAAAGAATTCTATTCTATTTTATAACATAGATCTCTGATACCACTTACCAAACTATACTTTGGGGAATTAAATATTTATTTGATTAAATATATATTTAACACCTTTAACACCGTAAACAATTATTTCAGTTATGTTATCTTCTTGCATATAGTTCAGTTTTTCCTCAATACTAGTAGCATCTTTCTGCAGTATTGTCTTTGAATTCTAAAATTACAAAAGAGTATGCCAAAATGGAATGGTAGTGCATATACGATAAAATAAAGATAGTTACTTGTCTTTGTGCATCTACATACAGTTTTTAATTTAAAAAATGAAATACGGATTGTTTGTGTAGGATTCACAGATTCCAGCTTCCTAACCTTACTGAAGAAAATGCCAGACATTGAGCAGCTATATGGCCTTCATCCCAGGCACCTTGACAGACGTAGGGTTCGGGGTTATGAAGCCTTCAGCATTCCCGGGGTACTAGAAGCTTTGCAGGCTTGCCCAAATCTCTTGGTATGTGTTCAAAACATAAATATGTAATTTCATTTGACAGCTGTCATTTTGGATAAGAATTAGGGGGACAAATATAGCAGATATTGGAGACAATTTGGAAGGACAGATGGGTTTGCATTTTATGGATCAAATTTATGCCCTTGAATCTGGATTTCATTATCGCATCTGAAGCAACTGTAATTAAAATCTCACATGCAGTTTTCTGTTTCAATTAAATCTGGAAGTTTAAAATGCAATCTGTTACTATAAGAAGAAATCTATGAATGAAACATAGCATAGAAAGAACAGTGTATTACATAAAATCACATGATATATACACTGATTATGTTTGCTTTGTGTATAGTTTAGTTGCAGAGTGAGGAAAAATAATTTGGCAATGGAGTTGCAAAAATTGACAACTTTAATGTAACTAGCTATGATGTATCAACATGTGTTTTATTAAAATAGTCTAAATAGATATAGTTTTATATAACAGTCTGAAGAGTTGTTTTATGGATACTTAAATGATAATTTTATTGGTTGCTATGTATGGGTTCTTAGAAAGGCAGGCTATAAATTTTAGCAAAGAGATTTAGATCTGCTATTTTTAATTCATATATTATATGCAACTAATGTACAACAAATAATTATCAGTGTACTTGGCTTAATAAATACTAATTAGGATTATTCATAAATTGGCAATATTCAGGTAATACAAATAAGATAAATATTGTTTTTGCTATGATGATGCTTGACTGTTTATTCTGGATTTTTTCCCATACTACTTAGGGTGTTGAGACTTCCCATTTGGAACTAGTAGAAGCCATTTGGACATACATGCCCCAGGTTCACATCCTAGGCAAGTTTCGTAATCGTAATGGTGCCTTCCCAATTCCACCTGAAAATAAATTGAAAATACCAATAGGAGCTAAAATTCAGACTTTGCACTTAGTAGGTAAGAATTACGTATTTTTGATATTAAGCTAAGCATTTTGAAAAGCTATGAAATCAGAACATATTGTGAATAGATTTGTTATTGTTCTCAATAGTAGAATGGTTGCTATTCATATTAATAGATAAAACAAATAGATTTTTTTCAACATTGTAAAGTACATGCTCACTATGAACATTGTATTACTAGATTAATACTACAGGTAGTCCAAAACTTACAATAGCTCATTTAACAACAGTTCAAAGTTATGATGACCTTGCAAAAAGTCACTTACAGCCAATCCTTGAAGTTATGACTGTCACATTGCCTTCACGGTGATATGATCACAATTCAGATACTTGGCAACAAGCTCACATTTATGAAGGTTGCAGCACGTTGTAGTCACATGATTGCAATTTGCAACCTTGTCGGCCTGCTTCCGACAAGCAAAAGTAAATTGGGAAGTCTGATTCACTTAACAACCATGTGGTTTCCTTAATGACCATGGTAAAAATAGTCATAAAAATTGAATCTGGTGATATGATGACTGAAGTTCCGTTACCAGTTGTCGTAAGTTGTGAACTACCTGTTGACTGACAAATCAAACCATTTATATTTGCAGTGTTTCTCTGAAATGTCTGGTTTTGACCATAGCTTGCTGCTCTGTGTATTTTTTTAGGAGTTAATGTCCCTGACATTCCTTGTATTCCAATGCTGAGGCATCTATACCTGAAGTGGGTGAGGCTCACCAAACCACAACCTTTTAAGGATTTCCTTTGCATCAGCTTACGCACTTTTGTCATGAGAAATTGTGCAGGTAAAAGCCGTCTTGCTGCTTCAAACATTATGTAGGTTAAAATATTACAATTTCTTAAACATTTCAAGCTTTTGTAAAGAAATGGATTATTAATTATTAATATGGAATGTCAAGATGCTCCAAATCTGATTAATACTGATTCAGTTGTTAAAATTGCTGTTCCTTGTTCACAGTTTGAAAACGGAAGTAATTTTTTTCTGATAAGTTGTGTCAGCTGCCTTCTCCTGTATGACACAAGATTTAGTTACGTCATTTGGTGGTAAAACAGGGAAATTTTATCCCATATATCAAAAATAATCTACCATGACTTTGCAGAATTACAGGAATGTAGACAAAATATCTTTGTATCTATGCATTTTCTGCTTTTACATTCTTTACTGAGAAAGTAACAGTTTTGTCACATGAATGGAAATGCTTGAAATCCTATTAAAAGAGAAAGTATATGCTAACATTTCTATGCTTCTGTTTAGCTGCCTCTGAATGTGAATTACAATTTTTCTTTCTTCTATAGGACCCACAAACTCATTGAAGTATGTTCCCCTGGTCACTGGCTTAGCTTCTGCTCGAAACTTGGAACATCTGGAATTAGTTCGAGTTCCTTTTCTTGGAGGTCTTATTCAGCATGTTGTAGAAGACAGTTGGAGATCTGGTATGTAAATTCTTTGGAATTAAGAACAATTCTTACTTTTCCATGATTTCTTCATCTTTTCCTTTATAAAAATTAATATTGCTAATATCTTCAGATATGGGTTGCTTTTAGTATAAAAAATACTAGGTACATCTGACTATAGAGAATTCTTATATTTGAAATTTAAGGAGTTAATACTTCCCCTTGGGCTTCTCAATGGATAAAATGTTCTCTTGGTGAACATGTGTTTGTGAGACGTTCGAATTTGGCTGCAGTTCCTGAACTTGCAAACTGTTGAAATAGAGAAAGTTGGCTAACAATAAAGCAACATACTGTATTTATGTTGTTGGAGAATAGTGTAGCTGTGGGGACTGAAGAGGTTATGGAGGACAACAGTAGAAATAAGTCCATCCTCCCCAAGGTTTTCTTAGTGTGCATGTTCTTTATTCTTTTTAATCTAGGGGTATGATTTCGCTTTGGACTAACCCTGTGATCCTGGAGTATGAATCAATGTTAAAAAAAATTGTTCAATATATTAGAAAAAAAGTTACAGACTGGTATGCAGAGATTGCAGTGAAGGATGTGTACTGATATTGTTTGACATACAGGGAAAAAAAGTATGTATTTGTCAATATTTGACTGTTGAATTTATTTTTTCAGGAATAATTCCAAGTGCTTCATATATTCCAAAGTTACATCTTTTCCAATACTGAGATTATTATCTGTTAACTAATAGTAGTCATATACTATAGTATATTTAAATGAAGTATTCTACTTCATTTAAAGTAGAAATGAAAAGTTTGGGTTTTCAATTTTGCTTCCAACATTTCTTCTGTGATTATTGCTCCTGAAACACAATGAAAATTTATTACTTTTTTATTTTTTGGATTTTCAGGGGGCTTCAGAAATTTGCACACTATAGTTCTAGGAGCTTGCAAGAATGCTTTGGAAGTTGATCTTGGCTACCTCATCATAACTGCTGCACGAAGGTAATTACCATATTTTTCGGAGTATAAGACTCTCTGGAGTATAAGACACACATTAGTTTTTGGGGAGGAAAACAAAACAAAAAAAAATTCTGCCTCTCTTACCAGCATCCTTTGGTATTCCTCTGGCTAGTGTCCTAACAGCAAACAGCATGGTCAACTCCAGCACATTATCGCAGCCTGATTCAGCAGTTGATTGGCGGTTGGATCAGCCTCCTGGAATACCGCCAGTCGGCTGTTCCAGGCTGCAGGGATCGCCACAACCCATCGGCACCTCTGCATGTCGTGTTTTTGGCCTCCGCGTGTCCCGTTTTTGGCCTCCGCGTGCTCCACTTAAGGCTCGTTCCAGGCAGTGGGGACCACCGCCAATCCCCATTACCTAGAACCAGCCGAAACCGTGATGCACAGAGGCCAAAGATGTGACGCGCAGAGGCAGCGATCGGCAGTGATGGACTATGGTGATCCCCACAGTCTGGAACGGGCCTTAAATGGGGCATGCGGAGGCCGAAAATGTGACGCATTGAGGCCAAAAATGGCTGGCGGGTGGGAGCTGGCAGGTGGGTGGGGTTTCAGCAACATTCTCTGTATAAGACATAGAGACATTTCCACCCACTTTTTAGGGGGGGGTGGAGTGCGTCTTATACTCCAAAAAATACAGAAAGTTGTTGACTGTTGTTTCCTTGTACTGCCAGATCATTGGCTGTTAGGTACCTGATAAACTGGTGGGTAAATCAGCACTTCTCTTGAAGAGGCTGTTTCCTAGGCTTCAATCATTACCATAATTATTCTGTTTACCATTACCATTTACCAATTACCATTCATGCAGTTTTGTTTATGCTTTCTTAAATGCGGTGTATTGCTTTTTTGCCATGGCTTGTTTTCTATTTACTTAATTCATGTAATATATATCATAATAGATGTTACCAAGAAATAATACTGATGTAATAAAAGTGTTCTGTTGTTGCTTTGCTTTGATCAAGGGTTCTAATATCAATGGACTCACGTTAACATTTACTTCTTTCCTTGGTTTTCATTTATTTCAGGTTGCATGAAGTACGAATTCAGCCTTCCCTAACCAAAGATGGAGTATTCTCTGCTCTAAAAATGGCAGAATTGGAATTTCCCCAGTTTGAAACACTACATCTTGGATACGTTGATGAGTTTTTGTTACAGTGTATGAAATCCTTCACTCTTTCTGTTGGTTATCTATCAGCAGCTAGGGTAGATCTGGATTTTATTATTTGCCTAAAAGGAGTACAAATGTTAAGATACATTCTTGTGTAATCTAGAGGCAACCCTAAAGTCTTGGTTGCTCATCAAACTTGCTTGGGACTTAGAGAAGGAATCTTGATTATAATAGTATGTTTACATGGCCTGGACAGCATTTCATTTCTTGAGATTAGCTGCAGAAAACTCTCTGTACATCATTGGGAATTTCTCTTTTGGGAATTAAACCTTGATCTGATAAGACCATAGAATGAGATAATGTGCATATGTCTTATTGGAAAAAAAATATTGGAAGTTCTCATTTCCTGAAGAAGGTTTAATCAAGCATGTGCAAAGGGAATAACCAAAGTATATACTGGTGGGTCTTTTTAGCAATAACATATGGTAAAGCAGGCCTGCACAATTTGCAAAGGTCCAACAACCAGATTGATATCTTAAAAATAATCATGGATCACAAAGGAATAACTAGCGGGCCAGTTAGTTCTTTGGTAGCTAACAGCAAAATGGCAGCAGCAAAGCTGGCAGTGTCCATGAAATCTAGAGGTACTGATGTGCCTTTTGAGATGGACATTATGTGAAAACTAGCTGGAAGCTGTAGATCCTTCCTACAGGCAGTAAAATTTGGTGGCAGTCAGCTAATTACTTTTTGAAAATGTGTGGCTTGCAGGCTATACATTATGCAGGCCTGTGGTAGAGTTTTACACCTAGCTTTATTCTTTTGTGTATGCCAGGAGAGTAATGAAATAACAAATTTGCTAAAGATTTTTTCACAGAAACTTCATATCTGTAGCTGTAATGGGATATTGATGTTTCATCTTACTGATTTTGTATATCTCAACTTTGCAGCCCATTCTGTCCTAATCTTTAACATTAATAGAATAATTAATTATGCCAATTATGTTGAGTGTCTTTTAAAACAGAAATAAAGTAGGGGCTGGGTAGAATTTAACCTTAGCACAGTTTGTTAAGTTAGCTCTTACAGATCAGTTCTTAAGTTTGTGACTATTAGAAAATATGTTGTTTTTTTTGTTTTGCTATTATTGTTTTCTAAGACCAAGAGATGAATAGTTAATATAGCTGTGGCCAGTATTCAGACTGCATTGCCATATAAAGTCATAGAAAAAAAATGGCTCTTTTTTTTCCTTTCTCTGTGTCTAGGTAAAATGATCAATGCAGATCTGGTGAAATATGGATTAGCAGATGTGGTTGAAAATCCAGGCATTATCACAGACATAGGAATGAAAGCAGTAAATGAAGTCTTCTCTTCAATTAAATATCTTGTCATATACAACTGTCCTCATTTACATAATCCAAGTAGCTGGATCACAGGTATTGTACTCACTAACATCTTCTAAAATCCCTCAATATATTTCATATATCCTCTCCTTAAATAAATGGATTATTTTTAAGAATTGTTTTTGTTGTGTATATGACAAGTTTGAGGTCTCTATGTTTTCATCATGTCAGCCTATATGACTGATCTAAAAATATCACTTTATTTTAATTCGTATAGTCCTGAAAGGAAACACTACTGTTCCATTTTTTACTGAATGATGAATACTATCAGAACATTAACATTGTTATTCTATACCTCTTGTTCTTTTTTTTGTAAAATCTAAAGTGGCTTATGATACAAATAACAAACATGGAACAATGCAATATGATAAATGAGTCAAAAATTAAAACCATAAAATCAAACTATTAGGGGGAAGAGCAAATGAACCATAGTGATTGTAATGAATACTAATGTAATTATTATTTGTATGAGGTCATTGTCATTTTATATTGGATATATATTGTAAAATATATAAGCAAATATTTTTAAAAATATCAGAGTAGTAGTTCCACACAGTCCTCATAATGGTTCCATAGTTTTTTTTAAAAAACTCTTTTACGCTAAATTATCTTCAGCTATCTGTAGACTTATTGTAATCATAAGAAAGGGATCTTCCATAGAACATAAAGAGCAAGTAAGCTTAGGTGGAAGTATTGAAAGTGGCAGCTCCTCAAATAACTTGGTCTTAGATTATTTAGGGGATTATAAACCAATAATATACTGAGTGTAACTCAGTATTTAATTGTTATTCAGTGCATATGTAAACCAATAAGAGCGTTATTGAGCACTCTAGTTCCTAAATATTAGTTGTAGTTTCTAAAGCACTCAAGAATAGCCTCATATAAAATGTATTTTAATAAAGTATGTCAACTCATTTTATGAAAAGTTACTATATAAACCTGCCTGGACCATGAACCCCTGATTACAAAGCTAGGAGGGTGTTAAATGCATTATTTAAACATTAAATGGATACCCACTCATGATTCAGTGAGTAATATCTACTCAATTCATAAACAGAGGAAACTTCTATTTATGAAATGAAAGCTGTGCTAATGGAAGGAATTATTTCATTGAAACCTATAGATTTTAAACTCATTGTGATCAGTCACAAAAAAATCTTCATTTTCAATGCTCCCACTCTAAGCTTCTGAAATAATTAGTATTAGTTTCCAAGATGTTTGATTTGTTATTTTTCTGTGTTTCACCTGTACTGTAACAAAGGGAATATATTTTAAGTTTGAGAGGGGTGAGGGCTTTTTTTAGTCTTAATAATATTTATTATTCTGTGTAACTAGCCACCTGTAAAAATGGAGGCTTTCAGAAAAATAGATTAATTAGAATAACTGGGAATCCTCTTTGATAGCAGTGAAGAAGGAAACTCAAATTGATGTGGTCAAAGAGGAGTAACTATTTATTCAAACTTGGAAAGGGCATTTAGGAAAATATATTGTTTTTTCTGTAGATCATTCAAGATGGACTCGGCTTTTTGATCTCACTCTGGTGAGATGCCATGCAATAAAACTAGACTCTTTTAGTCAGTTTATTGAATTATTACCAAGCCTGGAGTTTATCTCTCTGGACCAGATGTTTCGGGAACCACCCAAGGTAATCATAAAAAAATAATAAGTTTTGAAGTGTGCACCAAACCCACTATATTAAGCTTCTACTGAGTGCTTTTAAATAGATAACATTTCATCTGGTTAATGTATGGAATTAAAATCATATGCAGGTAATCATCTGCTCACACAAAGGGTAAGCCTGAGTTGAAAACATGAGCCTTCCATAAGCTTCATCGTAATTTTCCTGTGTTTTCCTGCATCCTGTTTTTTGGTAGTTTTTCATGCAATAGAAATGGTAATTTGAAAGAAAATCTTCAAAGTAGCAAGGATGGTCGGAATCTGGGAACAGGATTTGTGTGCACTCCACATCTCAAGTCAAATTAATTCTGCATAATGATAAGACATAAGTGTTGAAAACTAGTTCAGTATTGCAAGTTACAATAGAAGTATGAAGCAAGAGGCCGATTATAAAAATACAGGTAATCCTCGAGGTGTGACAGAACATTTAATGACTGTTCAAAGTTACAGCAATCCCTCCCCCCCCAAAAAAAGCTATATACCACCCTGTTTCAAAGTTAAGAATTCTACAGAATGAAGAATGACTGAGTGGGTTCTGTAAAATTCTTATTTTTGCAGAGGTGCCTTAGAACGTCCATCTATCAATTTCCCACACATACACAAACACCAATTTCCTGCACTTCCAGGTCCCCAAAGGCATTGGACACACCAGATGGTCCTCTTCAAGGGCCCTTAGAATTCCTCACTTACCTTCTGAAGATCTGCAAAACTCAGGCTGGGAAGGAGTGGGCTACATGTTGTGAACCAATACTGGACAAAATAGCTTCATTGTCAACAGAGCCAGGTCAGGTTACAATACTCAGGCTTTTCTATCCAGCATGAGGAGGAAACATTTGTGCTTTGCGGAGTAACTTGGCAAAGAAACTTCAAAGAAGCTGCTTTGGCACTTTTCTTAATACGAAAAAGTATTATTTACCCTCATATTAAGCCAACAACAAACAAAGATAAAAGAGCAGTGTTTATACAGCCTATTTCAGAAGTATTCGGTCTTCTCTGGAGAAGAGCATTGAAATATCTATGAAGGGTCAGAAGCAGTCACTTTGTGTTCAAATGTCACAGTTTTCTGTAATCTTGTGATCGTTGATTAATTCCATCCTGTCAGTAATCCTTTAATGTATTTCAGGGATGTGCTCGTGTAGGTCTGAGTGCAGGTACAGGAATTGGAGTTTCCTCTGCTTTGGTGAGCAACCAGAACTCCAACAATGAAAACGACAACAATAATAATCACCAGAACAATAATGCCAATATTCACCATAATAACCACCAGCAAGCAAATGATCAAAATGAAGAGAATGAATTGCGACAGGAGGAACAGATGGAGGAACAGCAGAATGCAGCAGATGGTAAGTTTTATTAATAATTTTTAATAATTTTTTAATAATGCGATTGAGTGTCTATATATGGTATACAGGCCACAAACAAGGAGAAAAGTATCGTCCTCTCCTTCCCGAGAAGTTTCACATCTTTCTTTTTCTTCACTTTTAACTTAATTCCTATTACTAAACTAATTTTTTATGCTCTGCTTTTTTTCTCCATTCGGTCATGCCCAATTTTCAGAGACTGCCTGGATAAGTCCCTACAGTTTTCTTGGCAAGGTTTTTCAAAAATGGTTTGCCATTGCCTCCTTCCTAGGTCAAAAGAAAGTGACTAGCCCATGATTACCTGGCTAGTTTTATTCTTCAACAGGACTGGAATTCACATCTCCCAGTTTCTACCCTGATGGCCTAACCCCTGCACCAAATTGGTTTTCATGCTATACTTAAGCCTATACAATGTATCTATGTTCATCCTTGAGTGTGTTGTATATATAAATCCCAACGTGTCCTATAAAGAATTTATTTCTCTTTTGCTATACAAGTGTGCTTATTGAGCTATAATAAGCCACCATTTAGATAACATGCATTTAGTTGGCATCTGTTACTATCAACTGCCATTCTGAACTGCTACTGAAATGTTAGCTTTGCAGAATATTTCAATATTTGTGTGTGCTGTGCACGTGCTCCTTCAGGGCAGTGTTAACCTGCCAAGTTTTCTTGGCAATATTTTCAGAAGTGATTTGCCATTACCTTTTTTTATGAGAAAGTGACTGGCCTGTCGATCACAGTTTTCTGATTTATAGTGCTTTAACCACTGTACCAAACTGACAGCCCTTTTCATATTATAACATTTATAAAGTGATTGAAGGAGTTCCTGTTTGGACTAGTATGCTAAAGAGTGCCAATGCACAGATAGAAACCAATTTAAAGAAACTAGAACAAAGATGGAAAGAGTATATTGCAATTCTGTACATTAAAGTTACTGTACAGTTTGTAGAATTATGATCTTTTTATTGTAAGCATTCTTATCTCTTAGTTTGGTAACTACATTTTCTCTCTCAGATTACGTTGTATAGTACAACATGGAAAGCCTCCATCAAAATTTAAAATTTAAAAATGGTCCATTAGTTATTTCCAGGCTAAGAGTGATGCTGTTCCACTATGGAAGATTTCCTACATGAACAGCTCATGGATAGAGTGTTCTTGTTTTTATCTGGATCATTCTTACTTGTTTTTACAGCACTGAATGAGATAGAGGAAGTGGCACAGGAAGATGGAGTGGCCTTGGTAGAGAGCCACAGTGAAGCAATTGCAACTAATCAAGCACTTCTTCCCATGGAAATCGATGAAGAACAAGCAGGTAATTTTCATGTCAACATCCTTCTCTTATTTACTTCTTTCACTGGCTGCATGCAAATCAGTTTATTGCTGTTAAGGTTCACCAAGATACTATTACTATTAGAATAAATGGTACAGTTTAAAGTGGCATAGTTTGAAGTTAAACATCTGATATTGACATTAGTTGCTTTCAAATATTAAATCAATTTTCTGTACGGAAATTTGATTTTCTGTACAAAACTTTTCTGTACAGCAATTGTTACATTATTTTGGAAATAGACCATTGATTCACTGAATTGATTAAGTGACATCAAGTCATTTTCGACTTCTAACAACTGCATAGATTTTTCTATATTGCTGATGTGGAGGTTGAGATTCATTGCTAAAACATAACCTTGTTTATTTATTTATATTATATTGCATTATACATATATAATAAGTTAATAGTTCTAGCAAGGTAAGAACTTTTTATTTCAAGCTTGCACTGCTGCCTGGTATACCACATTAACCTTGTTCTGACTGCCAAAACACTTTACTTGCTACTTTGCTATTCAGTGAGATACTATTATGTATCCTTTTCCTTGAGGATTGGTGTTGTGCAGAGATATTTTAGAAATATAGTTTCCTGGCCAAGAAAACATTACTTCCAACCAACAAGAAGGCTTTTAGTAATCGCTGGTTGTCATTACGATATCTGATACCTTTCATTTTTCTCTCTTTTTTGCTATATTTATGCAACAGAATACATTTTTATCATTTTACAAATATACAACTGGATTAATCTATTTGTATTGTATGGTACTAATTGTTTGTGGCAGGAAGGAACTAGAAGATCTGAAGAACATCAAAAAACAAAATCTAATTTGCCTAATCCTGTGAAGGACTCAGACTAGATAGAGATTGGAGTCATATATGTAATGCGACCTCTCTCTGGCCGCCACATGGGAGGTCTGAAGGATTACTACCCTTGTATATTCAGCTCTGAATATCATCAGGGCCTGAAGAAAGCAAGGAACACAGTCTCACCAGTAGTTGTGTTTGCATTCATATGAACATGCACATAGCTCCCTTCAGACCTCCCACCTGAACGTTTGGAAGCAGTAGTGAATCCGCTTTTCTTTAAGACTTCAGTATGTTCAGGTGAATATCTAAAGGAGGGTTGTGAAGCATTCCAGCTTGATACAAAACAGAGTACACACTTGTTTTTATTACTCTCTGTGGTATTTGAAGGGAACTTGAAGAAGAGAAAAAGAGATATATGGACTGCAGAAACTCCTCTGGGTAGGTATTCCAAACCATAATACAAATCCCAGTTAGTTTATACACATGTTTGAATCAAGGTGAGACATGCTCAATCAAGGTGAGTCATGACTTAAGGAACATGAATAATTGATTGTTGATAATCTCGTCTTTTTCAGGACCTAGTGGTCTTCAGCCTAGTGTAAACCTAGCCCCCATTACAGTCCATGATTCTGACAGTGAAGATGAAGATGAAAACATGGCAAGCTCAAGATCCTGTATCACAAACAGCATTGCACAAAGTTACTCAGATGGAGACGAAAGAGTTAGAGATCCAGTGGAAATCCAGGAGCCCTTAGGTGAGAGTTTTAATTTCCTTGGGTATGTAGAAAAATAGTTTCTGTGTTACAAAATGGGTCTGCGTAGCGCTTCAAATTCTATTGAGAAGAGAAATTTTTAAATACCAAAACATTTGGAAAACCAAATGCATCAGTATAGAATAGATAGCACCTGGCTCAACAATACCTATGAGAGGCATCTCAGAATCTTAGTGGACAATCACTTAAGTATGAGCCAACAATGTGCTGAAGTTGCCAAAGAAAGCCAGTGCAGTCCTAGGCTGCATCAACAGAGGGATAGGATTATGTGAAGTGTTAGTACTGGTTTATAGTGCACTAGTAAGACCACACTTGGAATATTGCATCCAGTTTTGGTCACCACGATACAGAAAAGATGTTGAGATTCTGGGAGTACAGAGAAGAAGAACAAAGATGATTAGGGGAGGCAACAACATACAATGAATGGTTATGGAAACTGGTTATATCTAGTCTAATGAAGAGCAGGGTTGGAGAAGACATGATAGCACTCTTCTAATATCTGAGGTTTTGAGGTTTTTATCTAATTGTGTGTTGCCCAAATCACTTTTGGTGAGAAGAGCAGTTGCATATCTTTGATTAATAAATAGTAAATAGTATAGCTTTTCAAATCCTGTTTTAATAAGATGTTCACATTTATTGTAGAAACAATCTATACATACAGCTTTGATCACCTTAAGGCAGTAGCCTTGTTCAATAAAGATTCCTTTCAGAATTATTATTGGAGTACAGTCTATGCACTGCTGAAACTCTTCTGTTTGATTAGTTGTAACCATTAATTTGGGCAAATCATGCATTATAGGGCACCAATTTTTGAATCATCATACTTCAAATGGGCTGATTTGAAAACGTCCAAAGTCCAGGGCTCATGAATTGTGGCTGCTTCAGTGTTGCTGTGTGGCCATACTGCTGTGGTTACATCTTTCCAACACCCCCTGCCAGTTTGTACAAAGAAAATCAATGGGCAAAGCCAACAGGAAGTTGAAAATTGTTTTTGTTCCCACTGCTTTTTTACCTTCCTAAGGTCATTCTGTTTCTCTAGTTAGATAAGGAAATGTCTCTGAAATGATGACCCAGCAGATTATAGATGTCTACTTTGTTTTAAAAGGAGTTTAGAATTAAATCCAGTCATGGATTGTATTTTGAGTTTAACTAGATCTTGGAATTTTAAATCAATAAGGCAAGATATTAAACTGAAGTTTGAGGGATCAAATCATACTATAAATTCTCTTAAGTTCATACAAAGGAAGACACTTTGATTTAATGTGGCCGTTTTCTCTGTCTTCTTGGGTTTTAATGAGGTTAAGGGAATGTGCGTGTTTCAGAATTTATACAGTTTCATTTGCAATAATCTGAACTAAGCCTTTTACAGTAATTTGTAAAATGCTCGATATGTTCAAATTTGTTTCAGAATGATAATCTGACAGATCTACAATTGCTTGATATTAATTATATTTATGTCAAGTATATTTGTTTTCTTCATATATATATATTTTTTTTGAAATAACACATACCTTAGCATTTTGTTGTATAAACTACCATATTTTTCGGACTATAAGGCACACTTTTTGGTCTCCCAAAAGGGGGTGAAAATGTCTGTATGTCTTATAGACCGAATATTGCCAAAGCCCCGCCCACTCCCCAGCCATTTTTTGGCTTCTGCATGCCCTGTTTTCAGGCCTTTTTTGGCCCATTTTTGAGGCTTTTTTTGCCGTTTTAAGGCTTTTTTCGTCTTGTTTTTGAGGCTTTTTTCGACCCTTTTTTGGGGGGGGGGAAAAACCAAAAAAAAAAGCTTGGAAAACTGGCCGAAAAAAGCCTTGAAAACAGACCAAAAAAAAGCCTCAAAAACGGGCTGAAAAAAGCCTCAAAAATGGTCCAAAAAAGCCTCAAAAAAACAGGCTGGAAAAAAGCCTCAGAAACAGGCCGGAAAAAAAAAAAAAGCCCCAAAAGGGCTGAAAAAAGTCCCGAAAATGGGGCAAAAAAGCCCCGGAAACAGGCCAAAAAAAGACTGGAAAAGGCCCGAGAAAAGGCCCGAAAAAAGGTAGGCCAAAAACTTTTTGTTGTTTAGTTTAGTTTAGTTTAGTTTATTTGATTTGTATACCGCCCTACTCCCGAAGGACTCAGGGCGGTGAACAGTTGTTGTTTTCCTCTTCTAAATTTAGGTGCATCTTATAGTCTGAAAAATATGGTATAATAGTTCTAGAAAAGAATGGTGAATTAGGTAATTTTAGTTGTTTCTAGGCATTTCAAACCTTCACAATATTTACTAAATTTACAAATGACTTAACATTTAAACTTTAAATGGGTTCATGGGGAGGCAAAATGACTGTTAATACTTAACTAATTTCAGGAAGTTTTTAAAATGCAGGGATGGATTTCCAGAGGCCCATGAGTTTGGATGGGAAATATATTACAATGAGGGGTCCTTGGTGCTGTGAGAACTTGGTTGTTTTCTTGCAGACGTTTCATTACCCAAACTAGATAACATCAATATCACTAGCATTGATATCTACAAGAAAGCATCTGCAAGAAAACAACCAAGCTCTGAGAGCATCAAAAAGTCCTCATTTCAACCTTGAGCTACAAAAATTACAACTTTTACTTTTCTCACCTCTGAAATTTAGTGTTTCCAACAGAATAATTTATGGCCCTTAAATTCCAAAACCCATTTGTTAATTTCAATTAATCTCACTATCTAAAATGATTTGATTTTTTAAAAAATGTTTTGATAACTATGGCCGTTACACAAGGGTCTCATGCCTCTCCTACCTGACAAACGGCCTGTGCTTCAGCTCTCCCTGCCTGCCCATCTGTGCCCTTTTTGACCACCCTCACTCTACCACCTATCTCTGCTGGCCTCTGCTATCCCCCACTGACCTCTGCTATCTAATTCCTATCACTACATAGCTTTTTATCCTGGGTTTTCTATTCTAGTCAACCTAAGACTTACATTTATGTGTCCTGTGTCCTGTAATTGTCTGTGTTGCTGGCTTTGCATTACTTTATATTGCTCTTCTGCTTTTCCAATATTGCAGCAGTGAGTGGTAAAGGCAAAGCTCCACTGCGGAAAAGATGTAGTGCCAGTCGGGTGAAACTTTTTCTTTCTGAGGAGAGCAGCTGTGAAAAGGGCTGTCAAGTCACCAGTGAGCAGATTAAAGCAGATATGAAAGCAGCCAGTGATGTGACCACAGAAAAAAATAAAAACAAAGAGTGTAACCCAAGCTGTGGTGGGGACACTGGACCTCCAGGAAGCTCGTCCTCTGCTGCTTCTCAAAGCCTGGAAGATGTCAGGAAAGCAGATAGCTCTACTGAGTCCCTTTCTATAGCTGCAGAGGATTCTGAGAAGTGTCTCTGTAGGAATGAAGATTCCAGTGAACGGGATGATGAAGATAATTCTTTATGCTCCAGGTGTTCCTGCTATGTGCCTCAGAACCAGCAAAAGAGAACTAATGGTGCTTCTGATGATGAGTGTCCATCTACCAGTGGAGCCTCTGGTACAAATGGGCCATCTGTGGGAGGAGCAGAACTTTCTCTGAGAACATTAGCAAACACTGATTCCTCAGGGGAAGCCAGTGATGAGAGGACTAATGAGGGTGTCTGTGGGACTGCTAATGAGGAGGGCAGTACTTTACAGCAAGCACAGTTTGAAATGGAATACAATGAAGATTATCCTCGTAGGCCTTTAACAAGAGCCAGAAGTAAACTTTCCCATGTGCCTTTGGTGTCTCAGCCAGGTAAGATTACATTATGTAAATTAATGTCTTGTATAAATTGTCTTGCTTTGTCACCCTAGCTCCAAAGAAGTGTAGAATACAAAAGTGATATATTATTATAATAGCAGAAATGCCGTCTTAAAATCATTATCCCAATTCTTGTATTAACAGATCTGCATATGAATAGAAATGGAAGAACGAAAGCTGCTTTGGAATGACATTTTTGAGTTGATTTCATATAGGAATCCTATTATGGTATTGCATTGTAGTTCTATACTTGTTTTTATCAGTATAGTTCTTTCAATGATATTCTCTAACCACTTTAATATGACTCCCACAGAACCTGTACTGTACTTTCCCTAAGAATTTTAGCAATGTTGAACACCTTCCCAATAAGGTGAACTGAGAAATACTGTCAGCACACAAAAGAGATATTGTTAACCATATTCTATAGTCAGTTCTTCAATTTAAAATATATACTCAGGGAAATAACGGTAATTCTTGCATGTTTCATTTTTCTTACGTGATTATTCATTTTCCAAATTAAGGGTACTGTATTTTAATTATAATGACAGTAGGAATTGTAAATGCCTCTATTGTTTATGTGGAACTCAAATGATTTCTACTACAGTGATTGTTATCCTCAAACCATTGCTTCATTGCAATTATACAGACAGTAAGATAACATGTATGCTTCAGCTGTGGAGGTCCAAATTATGAACTGAATTAAACAAAAGGAAGTGTAAATCCTAATGCTGAATTCTGAGGAGTTGAATATATATATTTATATGGACATATACATAGTTTTTCATCAGCATTTCCGGGGCATTTTTGCTTTGAATTATATCTGTGGTACTACATCTCGGCTTTTACTTTTGTTTATAAAGTGAGATAACAAACAGTTAAATCTCTTTGTTAAATCCCAAGAAGTCTACATTATCTAACTTACACCTAGAATCATGTCATTTTATTTAATTGTACAGTACACATCTAATCCCATTTGTGCAAGTCATATATAGAAAATACTATGCATATTTCCTGCCTTCCTCAACAGACTAAATGAAACTTGATAAAACTTCAGCCTATTATTTGTTTCATTTTAACACATTTTATGGTTTTTTAACATTTTTTTAATTTGATTTTGGGATAGACTGAAATGTTTTTTAAAAAAAACATTCCAAAAGAAGTAAGTCTTAATATTTTGTCACATTGACTGGCCACTGCCCACCATTCTGAAATTGATTTTGGAATCTTAATTCTATCTAACAATTTTTAAGGAAATCTTCAAGATACATCATTATTGTCAGTATTTTAAAACTGTCACAACTGTAACCAATCATTTATTTTATTTTGCCTTCTCAGAAGCAGCCAAACCAAAATCTCGACATTCAGTGAAGAGAAAACGGACAGCTGACAAGTCCACAAGCACCAGTGATCCTGTGATTGAGGATGACCACATCCAGGTGAGTACTTTGGGTCAGAATTATGGACAGTCAGTCACATCCAGGTTGATTGAAACTTGTATTTTCTAAATATATTTTCTTGCTAAATTGATTGCGTACAATTTACACTTCAGTATAAGCCAGAGTAGCCAGTGTTTTCCAGTTAAGAACGTTGCAGATGCCAGGAGAGAAGGAGAAAGATTTTCTAAGAAAAGAGAATTTCAGATACAGATCCCCATTTTCAGTGCTGCCCACATTTTGTCACCCAACATTAGGTGTCCTGGCGATTATTAATTTGACTGGTTAATTGGTTTGGCGTGGTCCATGTAATAGTTTTTAACTCTAAAAATAAATTCTCTAGGTTTTGACACTAAAATCAAAAAACCTTGTTGGAATCACCTTGACTAACTGCGGCATAACAGACCTGGTGCTGAAAGACTGCCCTAAAATGATGTTCATTCACGGTATGTACATTTTGTTTCTTTTTTCTTTTTTTAATATACCTCAGTATCAATACATGAACACTCAGGCATCTGAGTGTCATTCATTTGAATACAGGTAGTAATGATAGTATTAATATTATTTGTTATTTAAATCCCTTGGGAGTTGGGTGGCATAGAAATGCGACAAAAATAAATAAATCATACTTACGTAATTGTAATAATAATCTTATACATTTTTTATTAAAATATCAGCCTTCATTATTTAATTGTTCAACATTTTAGTCCCCCATTCTAGCTATTACTTTTAATATATTATATTAAAAATGTGCATAATAATATTTTCCCTGTTTCTTGTGTCTGCCTCTGTATTCAGTCCCAGTATAAAGCCAAACTTGTGTTACAAAACATTTCCTCTATCCGTCATCTCTTGTCCATTTTAATATTTCAATTCTTATCTGTTTTTTGACTTGCCTTCCAAATTCCTCCCTTGGGTCTTCATCTTTGTCTACCTCAGGGGTCGGCAACCTTAAACACTCAAAGAGCCACTTGGACCCGTTTCCTACAGAAAAAGAAAACACACCAGGAGCCACAAAACCTGGCTGGGCGTGGCCAACTCAATGTCATTCCCACCCAGTCACATGACCACCTAGCCACGCCTACCCAGCCGCAAAACTATTCTCTATGTCTTTCTCTCCCTATCTCTCCCTTTCTCCCCCCTCTGTGTCTTTCTACCTCTGTATCTCTCCCTCTCCCTCTCATCCCTCTCTTACCCCTCTCTAACCCCCTCTCTCACCCCCTCTATAAGTATCACTCTGTGTCTCTCTATGTCTCTCTCTCTCTGTGTATGTGTGTGTGTGTGTGTCCTTCGCTCCCCCCTCCCTTCTGGTGACCATCCTCCTCCCCCCCTCCTCCTCTCGTAACTCCCTGGCCGGCTGTGACTGCATGCACAGGGAGACTCCAGCCTGAAGTGTCAGGAAGCAAAGGCTGCCTTATGTGCAAATGTGGTGCGAAGGCAGATATAGGGCAGCTTTGCTCCTGCACTCTTCGGCGACCCTCTTCCCCCTCCTCCTCTCAGGATGCCCGGGATAACTGTGGCTGAGCCGGGAGCTACGCACGGGTGGGAAGACCCTCCTCAAATGAGCGCCAAAACTCAGGAAAGGCGCACTCGGGGCGGGCAGCGGCTCGCTTAAGGAGGGTCTCTCCGCACGTGCACACACTCCCAGCTCAGCCACAGCCAGCCAGGGGGTTACGAGAGGAGGAGGGAGGAAGAGAGTGCAGGAGCGAAGCTGGCCTGTACCTGCTTTCACGTCACATTTGCACGTAAGGCAGCCTTCACTTCCTACCGCTTCAGGCTGGAGTCCCAAAAAGAAATAAGAGGGGCGGGGTGAACCAGTGATGGGACAGGGAGCCGCAGCAGAGGGCCAAAAGAGCCACTTGTGGCTCCGGAGCCGCAGGTTGCCAACCCCTGGTTTACGTCTTTCCTGGTTAGCTTAGATATTTCTTGCATCTCTACTATCTTTCACTGTCAAACCTCCAGAGGATTTGCCCAACTCTCCATTTTCTTTTCCAAGATATCTTTGTGTTTATCCAGTATCATTTTTTGGTCTTTTATCATAAATATATGATAAATGATCCCTGAATTGCTTCATAAATTTTTATTACCTTCTCCTTCTTATCTTCTTGTTTTATTTGTTTATTTAGTTCTGCCTTTTTCCCTGGTCTCTCCATTGTCTCCTCTATTTCTTGGGTTTTTTGGTCATTATTCATTATTCCTTGTGGAGCACTTTCTAACTTCCCATTTATGTTATTCATTAAGTCCATTATCTCCCTGTGATTCCTTGTCATAGTATCATGAATGCTTTGAAACATCACCACCAATTCTTTTTGCAAATTAAGCTAACTGTCCATGCTAAACTGTTTCATAAAGATTGGCAATCTGAGATTAGTTTCTTCATTTCGTCTCCCATAGCTGTAATATTAAATGACTAATTTTTATCTATAATTGTTTACTTGGTTGCTTTTCCATTTTAGCCACCAGATGTCGTGTTCTTAAGCACTTAAAAGTAGAGAATGCACCCATTGTCAATCGTTTTGATTATGCTCAGTGCAAGAAATTAAATATGGATCAGGTCCTAGATCAGATACTTCGGATGCCTCCAGAAAGAAACCGGATTATTTATCTTCGTCCAATGCAACAGGTATGTAGCTAGCTTTCACTTAAGCAAAAGAGTTTGTGTATTGTTCTATACTCCGCTATTTTTTCTTTTTAGCATAAGAAGACTACTAGCATAAACTGACTTTAATGGCATATTTTAATTGATTTTTTTATTCATCTTATGTTTGTTGCACCGTTATATCAGTACTTCCCAAACCTGGGTAAATTACCCAAAATGGGCACATGTCTTTTAAATAAATGTTGTTTCCCACTTCTATAAACATGTTCTATTGGAGGAAATTAGATCAGTAATAAAATATAGAATCATAGAGTAGGGTTTCTTTTTCTTTCTTTGTTAGTTGCAAAGTCATGTACGACCCATTGCGACCCCATGGACAATGTTCCTTCAGGCCTTCCTGTCCTCTACCATCCACTGGAGTCCATTTAAGCTCACACCTACTGCTTCAGTGACTCCATCCAGCCACCTCATTCTCTGTCGTCCCCTTCTTCTTTTGCCCTTGATCTTTTCCAGCATTAGGCTCTTCTCCAGTGAGTCCTTTCTTCTCATTAGGTGGCCATAGTATTTGAGTTTCATCTTCAGGATCTGGCCTTCTAAAAAGCAGTCAGGGTTGATCTCCTCTAGGACTGACCGGTTTGATTGTCTTGCAGTCCAAGGGACTTGCAGGAGTCTTCTCCAGCACCATAGTTCAAAGGCCTCAATTCTTTGGTGCTCAGCCTTCCTTATGGTCCAACTTTCACAGCCATAAATTGTAACTGGGAAAACCATAGCCTTGACACACACTTTTGTTGGCAGTGTGATATCTCTGCATTTTAGTATGCTGCCTAGATTTGCCATAGCTTTCCTCCCCAGGAGCAAGCGTCTATTAATTTCTTGGCTGCAGTCCCCATCTGCAGTGATCTTGGAGCCCAGGAAAATAAAATCTGTCACTAACTCCATTTCTGTCCCATCAATTTGCCAGGAATTGAGAGGGCTGGATGACTTTTGCACTCTCCTTCTTCACCCGCATCAAGAGGCTCTTTAGTTCCTCTTCACTTTCTGCCATTAGAGTGGTATCATCTGCATATCTGAGGTTGTTGATATTTCTCCCAGCAATCTTAATTCCAACTTTTGATTCATCTAGCCCCTCCTTTCTCATGATGTGCTCTGCATATAAGTTAAATAGGCAGGGCCACAGTATACAGCCTTGCCGGACACCTTTCCCAATTTTGAACCAATCAGTGGTTCCGGGTCCAGTTCTCACTGTTGCTCCTTGACCCGAATATAGGTTTCTCAAGGGACAAATAAGATGGTCTGGTACTCCCATCTCTTTAAGAACTTGCCACAATTTGTTATGATCAACACAATCAAAGGCTTTAGCATAGTCAATGGAACAGAAGTAGATGTTTTTCTGGAACTCCCTAGCTTTCTCCTTGATCCAGCATATGTTGGCAATTTGATCTCTAGTTCCTCTGCCTCTTCGAAATCCTGCCTGTACTTCTGGTAGTTCTCAATCCACATACTGCTGGAGCCTAGCTTGTAGGATTTTGAGCATAACTTTACTAGCATGAGTGCAATGGTGCGATAGTTTGAACATTCTTTGGCATTGGCTTTCTTTGGAATTGTAATGTAAACTGACGTTTTCCAATCCTGTGGCCACTGTTGAGTTTTCCAAATTTGCTGGCAAATTGAGCGTAGCACTTTTACTGCATCATCTTTTAAGATTTTGAATAGCTCAGCTGGAATACCATCACCTCCACTAGCTTTGTTGTTGCTCAGATTTCCTAAGGCCCATTTGACTTCACATTCTAGGATGTCTGGTTTGAGGTCAGTGACCATCCCATCTTGGTTATCAGAGATGTTAAGTTCATTCTTGTATACTTCTTCTGTGTAATTTTGCCACCTCTTCTTAATCTCTTCTGCCTCTGTTAGGTCCCTGTGATTTTGGTCCTTTATCATGCCCATCTTTGCACGAAACGTTCCCTTCATATCTCCAATTTTCTTGAAGAGATCTTTGCACAAAACGTTCCCTTCGTATCTCCAATTTTCTTGAAGAGATCTCTGGTCCTCCCTATTCTATTGTTTTCTTCTATTTCTTTGCACTGTTCATTTAAGAAGGCATTTTTATCTCTTGTAGCTATTCTCTGGAATTCTGCATTCAATTGGGTGTATCTTTCTCTTTTTCCCTTGCCTTTTGCTTCCCTTCTTTCTTCAGCTATTTGCAAAACTTCCTCAGACAGCCATTTTGCTTTCTTGCATTTCTTTTTCTTTGGGATGGTTTTAGTTGCTACCTCTTGTACAATGTTGTGAACCTCCGCCCATAGTTTTTCAGGCACTCTATCTAACAGATCTAATTCCTTAAATCTATTTGTCACCTCTACTGTATTCATTAGGGATATAATTTAGTTCATACCTGAGTGGCCTAGTGCTTTTCCCTACTTTCTTCAATTTAAGCATAAATTTTGCAACGAGAAGCTTGTGATCTGAGCCACAGTCAGCTCCTGGTCCTGTTTTTACTGACTGTATAGAGCTTCTCCATCTTTAGCTGCAGAGTACATAGTCAATCTGATTTCTGTGTTGACCGTCTGGTGATGTCTATGTGTATAGTCGTCTCTTGGGTTGTTGGAAAAGAGTGTTTGCTATGACCATCGTATTCTCTTGACAAAATTCTATCAGCCTGTGCCCTGCTTCATTTGTACTTCAAGGCCAAACTTACCTGTTATTCTGGTTATCTTTTGGCTTCCTACTTTAGCATTCCAATCCCCCATGATGATAAGGACATCATTTTTTGGTGTTAATTCTATAAGGTGCTGTAGGGCTTCATAGAACCAGTCAATTTCATTCTCTTCAGCACCAGTGGTTGGGACATAGACTTGGACTACTGTGATATTGAATGGTTTGCCTTGGATTCGAACTGAGATCATTCTGTCATTTTGGGGATTATATCCCAGTATTGCTTTTCCTATTCTTTTATTGACTATGACGGCTATTCCGTTTCTTCTGAGGGATTCTTGCCTGCAGTAGGATACCTGATGGTCATCTGACTTAAATTCACCCATTTGTGTCCCATTTTAGTGCGCTGATTCCTAAGATGTTGATGTTCAGTCTTGTCATCTCTTGTTTGACATGTCCAACTTGCTTCAGGGCTATCTTAAATAAACTTCATTCTCAAGCGCAAAGTCTCTAATGAATCACTTTTATTTTAAGAATAGCAGAATCCGACATTCCTGATTCAAATTGCAGCCAAACTGGCCCCTCCTTCCAACCCCCTCCTCTTCCGCTCTCCAACCCCAATGTCCCATTGGCCATCATGCAGATCCATCTCTACACCCCGGCACGTTCTTTTCACAGGAATGTGGGCCCCCCCTCGTCACCTAGGAAACACTATCTGTACATTCAAAAAGCTAGGTAAAAGTTCATCTCAGCAATAAATCAAGCTTGTGCTCTATGCTTCATCTTGTTCATGTCAGCGCTGGAAGAGAGCCTAATTTGGAACGCTGACACTTGCCTTGATTCATGGATCTTACATTCCAGGTTCCTATTGAGAATAGAACTTTACCGCATCAGACTTTCCTTTCACCACCAGAGGAATCCACAGCTGAGCGTCCTTTTGGCTTTGGCCCAGTCGCTTCACTCTTTCTGGCGCTACTAGTACTAGCCCTCTGCTCTTCCCCAGCGATATATCTTTTTTCCTTTTGGTACTGTCCATGGGGTTTTCATGGCAAAGATACTGGAGCGAGTTGCCATTTCCTTCTGCAGTGGATCACGTTTTGTCAGAACTCTCTGCTATGACCTGTCCATCTTGGTGGCCCTGCACGGCATAGCTCATAGCTTCATTGAGCTATGCAAGCTTCTTCGCCATGACAAGGCAGTAATCCATGAAGGAGTTTTTGGGGGATAACGACATATAAATCTATTGCTCATTCAACAGGAACATTTAAATTATGCCATATTTAGTAAAATAGATTCAGAAATCTTCAAAAGTATTCTTATGGTGAAAATTACTGAAATTATCTGTTTGCAGAAATGTATTTTGCTATTTTCTGTTGTTATAAGTGTGTTGTTCCCCATTTTACAGGTTGACACGCTGACTCTTGAGCAAAAAATATTTAGTGGTCCTTATCCATATCATATCTGTGTCATTCATGAATTCAGTAATCCTCCAAATGTTCGCAATAAAGTCCGGATTCGCAGCTGGATGGACACAATAGCAAATATCAATCAGTAAGTCAGCTAACCATATGCTCTTGATCGCCAAACATTTTTGTTTGTGTTTCTGTTTGTGAGCACATGCATTCCTCAGAATTGAATGGGACAGACAACTTCCAGCTTCAGAATGATGGCATTGATTTTTTCAAATAAAACAGTTGGTATGATTTGGCTCAGGTAAAAAAAGCCTGAAATATTAATGGCAGTCTTTAAAGTCAGACATCTTTTGAAAAATTCTGTTCTTTTGGAGTTTTAGAAAGAACAGTACTGTCAGTATTATTATTATTTAAATTGTATGCTTCCCAAGTTGCAATGATTACAACCATCAAAGAAATTACAATCAAATCAATAAAACATAAAAGTTAAATATAAAATGTGCCTTGCCTGATCAAATGACGGATCTCACACTTCCTTGCCAAAGCCCTGGGTGAAGAGCCAGTAGATACATACATTCATGCGTACATGTAGTTTGTGTGTGTTGTGAATGAATAGGTAGATATATTAATAATTCTTTCATCTTATATTTTACACATGGAGTAAGGTTAAATCACACTCTAGCACAGCTGTACTTGTTACTTTATTGCCTCTAACAGTAGTCCACAAATTGATTTCCTTATATGTTCTGCAGTTACCCTGAATATTTACTTAAGTAATGATCTAAATTGAATAAGTAGATAAAAGGAGTTGAAGACCAACAACTGCTAAAAAATGAGGGAGGCTGGGAATTATGAGTTAGAAACATCTATTGAGTGTCAGTTTGGGAAAGTCCTGTTTGTAATTTCAACATCTTAGGTTGTTTTTGATAAATATCTCATTTATTTGCATATATTTTCTTCATTTGGTCCTACAGAGAGCTTATTAAATATGAATTCTTTCCTGAAGCCACACGAACAGAAGACGATCTAAAAAAATATACAAGATATCCCTGGGGGAGAGATATTTACACTCTAGAAGGTATTACAGAGAACTTGAAAGCACTTATGAAAATTTCTTAAGAAAAGATTCTCAAATTATAGCCTATATGTTAGACAACAAAAACTAGCTCATTCCAGCTTTAGATTTTTTAAAAAATTATAAATTACATTTAAAATCTAAATTGTATATATATTTAAATATTCAAATATAAATTATATTTAAAAGTAATTTATTTTTCATGATGAAAATGTGAAATGTCTGCAGGAAGAAAAATTTCAGTTGAATGGATAATATGCATATGGTATTACAAATGTTTTGATTTCCTTAGTTCAGTACAGTTCAGCAAGGCAAAATGACAGCACAGGAGAGGAGCAATTTCCTCCCAGTGGCAGACTTCTCTGTGTTAAAAGTGACATGTGTGCCACAACAACACAAAATGTAAAGGCATAGAAGGTATATGTAGGCCATGTTTCACCTATAAATGTGTAGTCACAAAAGATACACAAAATAGGTGCAACTAGTATGTCTCCTCATCCTATTGTGTATATCTTGCAGATAACCAAATGTCTGTATTATTTTATGAATGCTGCTTCATCAAAGGTCTAAGACAGTTGTAGGCAAGACAAGCTTATTTCAATTGAAAAAAGAAGTTCAGAGACCTATTTTCTGTCTGTTCTGCTGTAGGTGTTGTGGATGGAGCTCCCTATTCGATGATAACAGATTTCCCATGGTTGAGGTCCCTGAGGACAGCTGATCCTAATGGCTATGCAAGATATGATTTTGAAGATGATGAAAAGAGTAAGTAAACATTTGAGTGCCCTGTGTTTACCAGGGAAACTGAAGCATTACACAGTAATGTAATTTCATTTTAAACAAAAGTGTAATATATTTACAGTGTTACAGGGAATATCTTTATCTGTGTGCTTCTTATTGATGTATTTATGTAATTGTTTAAATACTTTCATAGCAGTAACCCAGTTTGAAGTGTTCACTTAGGCTATGGAGTCCCTCTGTTTCAAACTCTAAAGCATCCATATCCACAATAGATGATTGTAAACTTGGCTTTCCGCGACCATTTCCCCACCAGTGGATCTCCATGAGTGAGGAGCTGCGCTCTCCTCCAGTCCTCCTGGGGCAGTACAAGAACCGCTCTTGCTGGGGGCAAGGGGTTGGCGGTGGCAGGAGCAGCAGGCCGGGGCTTCCCTCCGGAGGCCTGGGGCTATGCCAGAAGTCTTATCGGGCAGGGAGACAGGGAAGCCCCGGACTGCCCTCAAAATAACGACTTTCCAGGCCCAAAATGGAGGGGACGGAGGGGTGCCCGAAGTGCATGTGCAGGGCGCGCATGCGCAATGTGGGGGTCATGCGCGGGGGGTCATGCGCATGTGGGAGGGTTCGCATTGCATTATGGGTGCTGACATGCACACGAGCTATTGCGCACGCACATACACACTTCCGTCACGCCACGAGAAAAAGGTTCGCCATCTCTGGTCTATAGCTGGTGCAATATGAAGTCCAGAATATGAAGATAGTTAATTTGGGATAAAGAACACAAATTTGTTTTTGAATTCTGCATAATAGCCTAACTTTTTCTTTTAACTTTCTAAATCAGTTACAGTATTTCTAATTTTTTTTCCTAGCAATTTTTTTTCATAGCAATATGTCAATTATGGATTTTTTCCCCCATGGTTAATTGAGAAAGAAATTTAGAGTACTAAAGTGTAGGAAGGCTATCTAGACTGTATTTGTATCTTTTCAAATTCTATAGAGGCATATATGAAAATATTTTATATGACATTGGCTTCAAGTGGCATTGAAGCCCAACAAGAAAGGAAAAGGTCTAATCAAGCTGGGCTTTGAAAGAATATATATCTCATAATAATTCAAATCATACTGTTATTAATTTTTCAATGGGAAGCTATTTTTGTATGATAGATTGTTAAATACAAATGTTTATGCCTGATGTAGCATTTATTATGGATTTGTTTTAAATTGTCATTCCAGTGACAATTGTATTTGTTTCCATTCTCTTTTTCTTTGCATCTAAAATTAGCTACTATTTACGCTCCCCGGAGAAAAGGACAACTGTCAGCAGATATCTGCATGGAAACGATAGGTGAAGAGATCTCTGAACTCCGTCAGATGAAGAAAGGGGTATTCCAGAGGGTAGTTGCTATCTTCATCCATTACTGTGATGTTAATGGAGAGCCAGTAGAGGACGATTACATCTGAATGCATCCAGGTGCAAGCTCTCTCGGGCCTTCCTGTGTTTTGACTGGCATTGCTAGCACAGAAACCAGATGGATTTCACCCACTGCTGTAGTGCACTGAGAAATCTTCGAATTTGTGTGGTTCACGATTACCCCAACATCTATTGGAACGATAGTAAATGTATCAGGAGAAGTTGCAGTGAATGTTGAGGACCCTACATAAAAAAAAAAATCCTCATGAAGTTGACTTTATTTCATATGTTTATATTATGAGATTTAATTCAAATTTTATTTTAATGAAGGCAATTAATTACGGCAAGGCAAAACATTTGAATTTCTTAGCTCATTTAATTCATAGCAGTATTTTTTTGTTGGTTTGCCAGAAGCAAAACCCTATATGTGCTGTGTTCAGGAGCCACAAGAGTCTTTTAATCTGTGCCTTTCCCGCTCCCACCCCCCTTACGCATCTAAGAGTCCATTCTGAGTAAATCTGTTGAACAGCCTTTTGAGTCTTGTGCGTTTTTCAAGGGGAAGTGAAATTGGAAGACCTTAAACCACTGACAAATGGCAGAAGTGGAAAGAGCAGCCATGCAAATGATTTGCAGAAAGCTATCCCAGAAATCAAATTAAAATCAGCCTGAGTGTTCAAATGAAAGCACAAGTGGGATAGAGGATTCAAGGCAAATAAAAAGCAATAAACTAATAAATGAATTTCCTCTGTTGCAGTTTTCTTCTTCAGTACGTATTACTTTCAGGAAAGATGCATGTACATTCTTTTTTTAAAAAAAAACAAACTAGTCCACTTACATAGTTTTCTATGTATGGCTGCTCCTGTTACTTTTGCCTGAATTCTGTGATGCTACTTTTTACAACATCTTGATTGGATTTACCCAAAACATGTTCCATGAGTCCGTTTGGTATCATAATTCTTTTCAACATCTGACAGGGACTGAAAAGTCTCAAAAATAATATCTTGTGTAATAACTTGTATGCTTATAACTAGTATCATAGAAGTGAGCTAAACCAAATAATATTGCCAATAGTTATTGTCTTGTCATGATACTTAATTCATCAGAAGTTTATAGTATTTTACTATATAATAAGTAGATAAACATTTTGTTGAATTTGTTCTTCTTATGTTAAAGGATGCGACGTTTATTTCTATTATAAGAACAGTCAAAAAGAAGAATTGCATTTCAGTTCCATTGTTTATTTGCTGTGTTGTGAACTCTGAAAATGACAACATACTCCTTTCTTCTCTGGATGGCCTTGAGATAGCTAAATTAGTTGCATAATTAGGCATTTCAAAAACAAGATTACCAGTTGTCTGGAATAATATATTGACACTGAAAGTTAAATAATCAAGGTTCAAATAAAACACCCATTGCTTAATAGCAGTTGATAGGAATAGGTTTCCTGCTCAGCAAGTGGAAATGTATGGTGATTGGTGTCCAATCGTGTTTTTCTATTATGTATGTCTCTAGAGAGCTTATCTCTCTGCTTTTTCATGCTGGTCTGAAGCAATAATTATACTTTTTGCATTCATTAGTGCCACTGAGAAGAGGGGTGTGAAAAGCAAGAATAAAAAGCATAGTCAAGGATTTACGTTCTATATTAGTACAGAACTAAGCCCCGTGTAAAGTTGGCCTCATTTTATTTGTATTTTTTTAATTGTATAAACAATAGGAATTTGTATGTATATTTCTCTGTGGTTGAGTTGTGTTCGATGTGAGTGTCAGTGTTTGCACACGAGCGTATACGTATACTGATGTCATTTGACTTCTATTTTGCTTTTTATAAGAGCAATTAAAAGAGCATTGAAGTTTAACTTTATAATGGTAACCTTTGAAAGACTGAAGTAACCATTTCAAACTAGAAAATCATCGGTATTTCCTTTGCAAGCCTCTTGGACCTAAGTGTTCATCCCTTGTGTTAATACATTGGTTTTAGTAATAGAACGGAGGAAATGCCCTCAAGCCCAGCCAACCACAGATTTTTTAAAATAATAATATTTATTTTTGAAAAGGATAATTGTCACTTATGAAGTCTTTTGCTTATCAGAACTCCTCAACCTTCAAATGTTCAGATGTTCCTCGAAAGTTCTACTGGTACGCTTGTTAACTGATTTTTTTTTTTCCTCCTCCTCATCTGTATTTGTTTGAAATAAATAAGACCAGAACTGGAGTAAGCAAATAGAGAAACATTTCAGGCTATAAAGAACGTCTGGACACCCAATAAAAATGTAGGATATCTTAAAAGAACATGTAAAATTTGTTATAACCACATTATGAAATGAATGATACTCTCAATTGCCTAGTTGCAATTTAAGATACCAAACTGTCCCACTAAATTGCACTACAACAGAAAAATGGATACACATGGGTGATAAAGTTGTCAAAGTCTCTGCAATTCCAATACAAAGGATACCACATGCTTGCACTTCATGTCAAATGTAATGTCAACCAAGGAAGGTAAGCCTGTTTGAAAAGTAGTTGTGTCTTTTCCTTAAGCCAGCTTTTACACTGTGAAACTTAATTTGAAAAAGATGGGGACATTTCTAAGGGCAAGTGATGTAGCACAATTTTATTTTAAATGCTCAAATGTTTATCAAGAAAGAGAACTATAAAAGTATACAGAATCAGGTAACGTGGCATTTGGAGCGCCAAATGTTTTAAAAATTGCCTCTATTAAAGATTTTCAGGAACAGATGGGTTAAAACAACTTTTTTAGTTTATTACCAAACTGAAAGTCTTGGTAGATTGACAGTTGTTCCTTGATGATTCTATACACCATCTCTCCCAGTTAAAATGTTGCTTTGCCAGCTCTCAGGCAAGGAACCTGAAGGAACAGATGGAGCAGATATAATATTAGAAAGCAAATATTTGTATAATTCCATGTACTACCTGTAAGAGGAAGCTTGTTAGGGCAAACCACTCCAAATGATATCACCCATTTAATGGACAGGAATAGAGAACAGTTGATAAATCAGTCGCAGAAGACTATTAGTAGCCTAGAAAAACTTGGAGAATAGCCAACAAAACGTATCAAGATGAACTTTGCAAATGAATTGGGACAAAAGATAAAATTTTAAAAAATGAAACCAGCTTACGGCTCATTCAGTTCAGTAGAGCAGAGGAAAGTCTTGAAGCAATATGAAGATCAACAGATCCTGATTTCCTGGAATACAATTGGATGTACTGTAAAAGCAATGATCTTTGGATTTTGAGATTATTAATAATTTTGATATTGTTAAACTTTGAAAATGATTTGTATCCCTCAACAATTACAAGAAAAACAAATGAAAGCTGAGAAACATTACGGATCATATATAGGATTAGACATCGCTGTATTTTGATTCTGCTGTGGTTATTGCTGGTGGTTTTCGTATTGACACTGTCCGAAAGCTGAAACTCTTCATATTTGCTTCAACAGTGATCACTCTTCACATGATGCTTTAATATTTCTTCCATTTTATTGATCCAAGAAAATTAATGGGAGGATTAAATATGATCATTCTTAAACAGGTCTAGAAGAGAATCTAAGGGCTTTTTAATTACAACAATAAAAATTAATACAGCCTAAACGTAGAGAAAGAGAAGAAGCTGAAAAGGAAAGAACATAAATAAAAGAAAAATATATAAAGATGTGTCTTCCAATCTTCACAAGTATAAACAAATTTAATAACACCTCACCCACTCTAAGATTAAACAGACCTCCCTTGATCCCATATCCCATCTTTTATCTATAAGAAAGTCCATAAAGCAACCACTTTTCAATCCTGGAAACGGCCATAAAGGGTTAGCAGAACATTGAAAAAAAAAAAAAGATATTTTAACCTTGATCACATAAACCAACCTTATATTCCTACCTTTTACTTCCAACAGTTTTAATTTTTAATCCAATTGAATACTGTTGTAGGATTTTATTTCAATTATTTATCCCACTCCACATATTTTGTACACACACACACACACAAATGCATTTTGTGCCATTTTATGCAAGGTGGTTTATAAAGGGCTTCAATCAACCATAAGTGTATATTTTGTTTTTTCTCTAGTCAAGTTAATTTAGCCATCCACACAAGTTACATCATTTTCACCAAAACAAGTCCCTTTTGTAGGTTTAATAAGAAAAAGTTTTTCAGGCCATTGTCATGGTTTTTCATTTGTATTTTTCCTTTAATTTGCTCAGTCAGCTTTTTGTATGTATCCAGGAAAGCATCCTTTTTGAAATCATTCTCCAGCCTTACCATTTGTGGTTCCACATTCTGTACTTTATCTTTCTTACCAGATAAACATTTGTTCTATAACCATCACTTCTTCATCAACATTTTAAACATGACAATAGAAGAAGAGCTTGAAGGTGCATATAAACATTGGGCTAAATGTGGTGCCAAGACTGTTTCTTTCATTCTATTTCAAATACAATAATCTTATAAACCTTGGTGAAAAAGAAAAGGTGGAAGGCCTAATTGATCAATACACAAAACTAGCCCAAATAGTCACGGAAACAACTTGGCTGCATTCTGTGGTTTGATAACCCATTATTTTCCAAAAACAATAATTGCATGCAAAGGTTTAGGGAGCTCTAGCCAAATTATATGTTTCAGTAAATTCTTTAGCAAACAAAATCTAACAAAATCTCTACATGGTACAGAGTTATTTTTGATGTATAGTTTTTTATATACCACTTAATTTTTTTAAAAAAATGTGAATTGTGGCAGTTATAGAGGTTTGGACACCCTTTCAATCAGTGCTTTATAGCAAGCACTTCCTTTGGAAGAAATAACAGCTTCAAGATGTTTTCTGTGGCCTGCTAAGAGTCTTTTTATTCTAGGTTTTGCAGTTGTTTTCCACTCTTTCTTAAAAGCTTCTTTTCTCATGCTTGAGATCTACCCACTACTCAGACTTGGGACTGTGAAAATAGAATAGAATAGAATTTTTTTATTGGCCAGTGTGATTGGACACACAAGGAATTTGTCTTGGTGCATACGCTCTCAGCGTACATAAAATCAATAAATGTTTCATGATATAGATCTAAGGAAAAATCTTCAAGCCTTTGCCTATTTGGGGATTATTGTTAAAGGAAATCAGAATCTCACCGTGTTTTAATTGTTTGAGAATTTCATTTTCTCTCTTTTTTATTGTCTTCCTGATTACGTGTAGTGTAAAATTGACAACTGGTCTTTGATCAAAAATAAAATGTGTGCATATGTGTGTACATGCCCTTGTATCATTTCCCCGTATCACACTTTACAGTGATTAGCAGCTTGAATTTTTTTCTATTTGCGGGGGGTGGGGAATACAATTTCTAAGTGTAAATTATGATTTTCAACCAAAGTTGAGGCTAATTTCTCAGTTGGGAAGATCTGGGAGAGGTAGTGGTATTTACATACAGGTACTCCTCAATTTACAATCACAATTGGCTCAGAATTTGAGTCATAAGTCCACCATGTGATATGCAGGGCCGGATTTTCCTATAGGCTAACTAGGCTTCAGCCTAGGGCCTCAAGATCAAGAGGGGCCTACACAGTGGTGGGATTCTGGGGGTTCTAGGGGGTTCGGCCGAGCCCTTTGTTAAATTGCTGGCTCGCCCGCCCCTCGCCTCCCACCCGCGCGGCGCCAGCCTACCGTAGCCAGGGGTAGGCAATTGTGGCTCTTTTACAACCTGTGGACTTCAACTTCCAGAATTCCTGATGCAGCTTGGCTGTTTCAGGAATTCTGGGAGTTGAAGGCCACAGGTTGTAAAAAAGCCACAATTGCCCACCCCTTCCCTAGCCTGAGTTCTGCTGCCTGGGATCCACGTGGGCTGCCACGTGGTTCCCCACCGGCTCCGGACGCAAGAGAGCAGGATGGAGAAAGCCGCCTCCACGCCTTCACTCACCCTCACTCTCTGCTCTGTTGGATCGCCGGCCGTTCGCTTACCCCGCCCACTCCCCATCTATTGCTGCCTCCGATGGCTAGAGGAAAAAAAAACTTCAAATTCTTGCCGCGGGGCTTCAAAAGGCCGCCCTAGAGCCAGTGGTGCAGCCGAACCCTTTGTTAAATTGCTGGCTTGCCCCGCCCCTCCGCACCACTATTTATTGCCAATAAATAGTGGTGGGCGAGGGGCGGGGGAGCCAGCAATTTAACAAAGGGTTCGGTGTTTTTTTTGTAATTTTATTGGCCCACGGAGCTTCAGCATAGGCTAATTGGCCTCCCGGCTCTCAGTTGATTTGTCTCAGCTGTTTTGCTCAGGGCTCTTCTGCTTCGGTGCAAAGAGTGCTGATATTTTTTCCCCTACCTATGCTGAGAAACAAAACTGAAACTGCTTTGCTGTTGCTGCAAGGTTGGAAAATTAGGCAGGCAGAATTCTTTTCTTTTTCCTCAAGAGGAAAAGGTAGGTGCAAACAATGGGAAATTTAGGGAAAAAGAGGAGAGTTCAGGATTTTAAAACACAAAAGAAAAAAAGCTCTATTTAACTAGGGAATTGTAATAATTGAGATAGTATTAATTGTATATTTCTGAAAGCAGAAATGGTTAAGTTGTGGTTTGGAGGAATATATGGGGGAAATTATTTGGTTTATTATTATTGGTAAATATAATTAATTGATTTGTAAGAAATTGGATTGCATGGAAATAATTGGAATATTCATGTTCATATTGATTAATATACAAAAAAGGTAGTTATATAACTAATTGATTTATATTAAAATGTTGAATTTATATTAAACAACTAATATTACATAATTAACCAATGTGAGGATGGATATAAAAATAGATGACAATGGGAAGGGGTATAATATAGAATAGAAGGGAAAAATTGAATTTGATTAAGATTAGAGATGAGAATGAAGGGTAATATTGGTTTTTTACAAAAATAGATGAGGAATAAATATGGCAAAAAGGAAATATAGAAATTGTAAATTTAATTGAAATGACTAAACACTGTTTAAATTTGTGAACCGGCCAAATACTCTGTTCAAAGAAAATACATTGTATGTTTGTATGTGTGTTTCTAATTATTGTTATTTATTCATATTTGTTCTCTTTTATTCTTTAAAGTTTAACAATTCATTCTTTATCTTAATATCTTTATATTTGTTTGGAGTTGGCTTTCTTCCCTTTCATCTTTTTTATTGTACAGCAATCTTTCTCCTCAAACCTACCACCTCTCTCTTTTCTTTCCTTCTTACTTTCTCTTCCTCCCCCTCTTCTTCTCCTCCCTACTTCCTCTTCCTTTCTCCTTCTTCTCCTCTCTTCCTCCCTCTCTTACCCTCCCTCCTACTCTAATTTCCCTATCCTTCCTTCATCCCTCTCTACTGCTGTATCCTTTTATGCATATGGACTACTCAGAGGGCTGAAAAAGTTATTTTTTACTGGTCCTCACACTTTTGACCAGTCCTCGAACTTACGACTGTCCTCACATTTTACGTTTTTGCCCTATCTTGTCACCATGGTGAAGAGAAGCAGTTGTGAAATGAGTGACATGGTTGTTAAGAAAGCTGCACGGGCATAAATGTGAGGATGGTCATAAGTGTGAGGACCGGTCAAAAGTGCGAGGCCCAGTCAGAAATGACTTTTTTCAGTCCTCTGAGTAGTCCCTATGCACATAGCCACGCCCACCTAGTCACATGACGAGCTACCCACGCCTACACAGTCACATGATTGCCAAGCCACACCCCCAACTAAGCCACGCCCACAGAACCTGTTGTTAAAAAAATTGAATCCCACCACTGGTGAAAGGGCCTCATAAGTGGAATAGCCTAGGGCCTCTTTTCATCTAAATCCGGCCCTGGTGATATGATGCAATTTTACAATCTTGTTTACAATAGGCATAAAGCAAGTCATTGTGGTTATTAAGTGAATCCAGTATATAAAAAAACAGTGTTTTACAGGCCATAAAGTATCCCTTCTGAGTCCATCATAACTTTGAATGTTGTTAACTAGTCATTAAGGGAGGAGTGCCTGTAGTTGTGATACAGGTAGTCCTCAATGTACAACCACAATTGAGCTCAAAATTTATGTTGCTAAGTGAGAAATTTATTAAGTGAGTTTGGCTCCATTTTATGACTTTTCTTGCCACATTTCTTAAGTGAATCACTGTAGTTAAATTAGTAATACAGATGATAAGTGAATCTGGTTTCCCATTGACTTTTTTTAGTGCCCTTGTAACTGAATGGTTACTAATTGAACTATTGTAAATCACGGACAAGTTTCCCAAACTGAAACGAAGTTATAACAAAAGCATAAATACATTTTTTTTGTATCATAATAACATATGCTAGACTTGTTTTCCTACTAGAGCAGTAGCTAATGGAATTCTTATGTCTCTGCAAATCTTATAATTTGGGAACAAGGAAGTCTGATGCTAAAAATGGGGTAGCAAAGCAACTATTAATGGTATGAATGAGCTAATTTTGAGAGGAATTTTTATGAATCCTAACTTCTGTGTATCTATCTATCTATATATGTCCCTATGTGAGATGCGGTGGTTCAGTGGCTAAGACGCTGAGCTTGTCAATCGAAAAGTCGGCAGTTCAGCAGTTCAAATCCCTAGTGCCGCGTGATGGGGTGAGCTCCTGTTACTTGTCCCAGCTTCTGCCAACCTAGCAGTTCGAAAGCACGTAAAAAGTGCAAGTAGAAAAATAGGGACCACCTTGGTGGGAAGGTAACAGCGTTCCGTGCGCCTTTAGCATTTAGTCATGCCGGCCACATGACCACGGAAACATCTTTGGACAGTGCTGGCTCTTCAGCTTTGAAACGGAGATGAGCACCGCCCCCTAGAGTCGGGAACGACTAGCACATATGTGTGAGGAGAAACTTTACCTTTACTTTAAGCCCTATTAAAGGTAAAGTTGGGGTGACTGGATGGAGGTGAGTGTTTACTGACCAGATGCCCTTCTTGACGCCCACATGGAGTTTGCAGCAGATATTTTTTCTTTGTGCCCTAGGAGAGAAACATCTGCCTCTATCTAAGACTGAACTCTCAACCCTATGAGTGGAAGGTGAGCATCTTCACCACTAGGCCATCACGCCACTCTCTTGTGTATGTATAGCTGTATATGTCCCTGAAACTATTTAAAGGTCTGTGATGCAATTTGTAGAGTTAATCTAAAGGTGCTTCTTGTACAGGGATCTTTCAGAAATTTTAATTGCATGTAGAAGCAATAAAGTAAAGAATTAAGCCAACCAAGGTCAGTGCAAATCTGGTATGTACAGTTTGCAATCGGATAGTAAACAGGCAATGTCCAAAACAAACAAACAAACAAACTATGACTGCTGACCAGGAATCTTAATTTGATATCCATGGAAGACAATTTCCCTGTGGGCATCCTGATTCTGGTTCAAGTAGTTTGAATTTAAGCTTATTCATAAAATAGTAATTAAAACAACATGCCACGTTGATGAGGTTGCTTTGAAACCAGACTCTTGATAAACTATACTGATTTAAACTGTCAGATATTAAGAGCTGGTAATTGATACAGTTGTCATCCATTGTAAAATGGATTTCTGACTGTGAGTTCTATTTCTTGGTAAAAGGACAGGGTATAAAATCAATATTAAAATAGATAACATAGTGTATTATATAGGTATTACCTGGGGTACTTTCCTTAGGATATGTTTGTAAATCTTTTTCATTAATTATATTTTCATCTTTATAGCTTTTTATGTTTGCTGTAAGAACATAGATGTTAGCAGAAAAATGATTACACTTTTAATAAATATAACAGATAAACTGTTCTTCCCCCTGCCTGTCAATTCACAATCTGCTCTGGATTTATTTCTTTCCCTCTTGTCCTTTATTTGTTCCTAAACCTGTAATTCTACTCATAGTTTTCTCTATGTAAATTCTATTCAAATTAGTCGGCATATGTAAGAATCAATTGTCAATATTATATATGAGTTAAGTCTATGAAAGTCAAATATTGGAGATTTTCCTCAGAATAAATCTTCAGTACTAGACATAGCTACTTTTGCAGTTAAGTAAGTCAAATTGCTTATATGATATAAATTGAATCATAATTGGAAGGGGCTGCTTTGGTCTCTGATTACTAATTCAGTGCAAGAATTCAGATTAACTCCTAAATTACATCACTGTCTAGTTTCTGCTTGATCTGTTTCAAAGACTTTTCTAACATTTAGTCCGAATCTGCTTTCTGTAACTTATTATTCCATATCCTATTGTGTAAGTTGATAAAAGACAGGTCTTAATCACAGCTTCTGTGTGACAGCTGCAAATATTTAAAGTGCTATAATAGTTCAGTTTTCCCAAGGCTTGAACGGTTTCTGGCATCCTGATTATCCTTGTTACCATTCTATAAACCTTTCAGTGTTGCCTGAATTCCTCTTAAAGAGTAGATCCAGAGAAGGACATAGTATTTGTGGTGGAGTCTGACCAATACAGAATAAAGTGGGGCAGTTAAATTCCATGATATAAAATCAATACTTTTGCAAATGGCTGCTACTTTTTAGCTGTGTGACACTGAAGATTCATACTCATATTTACATCCATAAGATTTTGCTAAAACAACTTGATTAATTAATAATACAGTACAATGATCTTTCATATATGTATGTTCCCCATTCTATATCCGTGCATGTGATATTTTCCCTAAATGAAGAAATGTGCATTTCTTTCTATTAAAGCTGATTCTAATATCTTCAGATCATTTTTAAAATGACTGATTCAACCTGGAGTCTTCTCCATCCCGATGTTAACCATTTGAGATGGGCTGCTAAAGGCCACCTAGCAGTCTCTTGATGTTACAGGATCAACCTAGACTTTATTTTAGGTCATTCTTATGTTCAGGATATTCCACATCTCATGGATGCTTTTTTCCATTCTAAGTAATGAATTCTATAAATCATTCCAATATTTTGAAATATCAATCAAAGTGATTAAGATCTTCTTATCTAAGATGCTTTAGATTTTGTTCTTTGCTTTCACATATTAAATTCCCACATCAGATAACTATGGAATCAAACCTAGAAACAATTCAGCCACTAGATGTAGCTGTTTTACAGATCTAAAAGGTCTAAAAATAAAGTCACTTACTGTACCTGGCAACAGTCTTGCTCATCTATATATCAACTCCATTTCTTTTGGCTTGTATAATATAAAAGCCACAATATTTCTCGAACTATTGTTTTATCACCTATTTACTAAACATTGACTACTAATTACTTATTTAAGTGATGTGTATTAGATTCTATAAATTGCTCGCCAGCAATTCTGGCAACTTATAAAAATAAAAAAAAATTGTTGGAGCTTACACGCTATTCATTTAGTAGTTGTCTATCATTGGAGCCAACTTTGTAAGACATTACAGGGAAAACTTGTGTGAATAGATCATTTAGGGTGAATACAGAAGTATATCATCATGGAAATTTATGCTATTTGTATAATGGTGCCATTATACAATTGATGCAAATTACATCATTTCCTGCCATTACTGTCATTTACATAATAAAGATAAAAATGACACAATGCCATAAAATTAAAGTAAATTATCATACATTTCAGTACCTCATGTGGACTTTCTATTCAGTGACTTGTTCATTATTTCAAGGGGTCCAGATGGAAATTTGCTTCATTGCAGCCAAAGACCACTAAATGGAGTTGGTTAAATCAAAGTGTAATTGTACTGCAAAGTGTAATTGTACAGACAATTCTGTGGGTGGGTAGGTGGATATGTGTTTCTAAAAATATTTAATTTATACAGTATATCCTCTGTCATGGTCTGTTCTTTTAAGCTTGCTTAAAAGTTTTAAGTTTTGAAGTTTTCCAAAATATTTAGATATTTTGTGATATATTACCTCAACTATATATATCAGATTATTCTATTCCCTCTAATCCATTTAGCAAGTATCAATTCCTTTTCTTCCTGAACCCTTTCACTGGCATACTTTGAAGAATTAGTATTTGGAGTGGGAAGATAATGAAAAGGCTCTGTTCAGGGAAATCAATTCCTTCAGTAAGCAGTACTCACCTCAAAATTCCTCTTCCCTCTAGACATTTTAGTGGAGAAAATTGTCAGGTTCTCAGTGTTTTCCTGAGATATTAATAGTATTTATCTCTGAAATTTTAGTAAGCAGCATATGACTAAAAGTATATGCCCCCCCCCCCCAAATGCAATCTTGCAAGGCAGCTCTTCCTCAGTTGTGGCTCCTCAAGATGAGGCCTGAATTAGGGAGGAATTGAAGAACAGGCTACCCTGATAAGAAATGAGTAGACCGAGCAGAATCTAAGAGAAGGGATCATAAAAAGAGAAAACCTGATGAAGGAAGTGCAGTGGAGACTTCAAAAGACATAACAAATAATAGACGTAAGAAAAATTATTGAAGGGTTTGAAATTGAACATAATGAAAAGACAGGAATACCTTGTGTATGTTTTCTATAATATGTTCAGTATTCAAGGAAAGAAAATAACACTTGACCTCTTAAATCTCTCAACAGGAACAGGTTTGCTAAAGATTTACCCAGGAGAAGATATTGTAGATATTCTGTTTTTCGGATGTACTGTAAAAGAAGTGCTTCCCCAAGGTATGGTGCAACATAAAATTGATTCATTCTTTTAGGAGCCCTAATGGTTGAGCCAATCTATGAGGGGGAGGGGAAAATAGCACTAGCACTAGCATTTAGACTTATATACCATTTTACAGTTCTTTACAGCCCTCTCTAAGCGGTTTACAGAGTCAGCCTATTGTCCTCAACAATCTGGGTTCTCATTTTACCAACCAAGGAAGGATGGAAGGCTGAGTCAACATTGAGCCTGGTGAGATTTGAACTGCCAGATTGCAGGCAGCTGGCAGTCAGCAGAAGTAGCCTGCAGTATTGCCCTCTAACCACTGTGCCACCAAAACTCATGATTATTATATAATTATTGGTGTATAATGATATCTAAAAATAAGTTTTCTAGATATCTCCATAGCTGTTAATATCATTTCTCATGACATTCTCCGGGCTATCTGGAAGGGTTGGACCTTCCTGTTCAAATGTGTTCAGAAGGTAGTGGTAGGGAATTATTGGTCAAACATGTAGGCTGTTGACCTAATCTATCCCACTATTATATATTGTCTCCATGCTACCCAGTCTGTGATGATCATTTGAAGTTTTATAGTGAGATTGTGCCATCAATTTTCACTACTGTTTCCCATCAAAAAAAATCCAAGAAAGTCACCAATAATCTTGATGTCTCTTAATCTTTATAATGAGGGAAGCTTAAATGAAATCCAGACAAGCCAGTGATGTTAGCAGCAAGGAGAAAAGTGGATTATACAAATGGTTACTGGTGTCAGGGAGCTTCCGCACCACTATGTTAATGAACTAATTTTAACCCTTACTACCAGAATTTGCTGCCAGTCTGGAAAACATGGCAGCCAAGTTGGAAATTTCTACAGTTGCCATTATGAAGAGAAAATATTAATCTATACCATGGAAAGTGAAGTGGGAATAGCTACCTAAAAATAAAATCCAGATTTCAGGAATCATGAAAAACTAAGCAAATCTCCATTTCCCTTTAAAACATGGTTTTAGATATGATCAGTTTATTACTTGCCATGAATTTTTTTTTTAATTTTATCAAGTTACAAGATACTATTATTGTTTTATATGCTGTACAACTAAATCTATGATTACTGAAAGTAAGTGGTACATTTATTTCTACTTTATTCTTAACCCCAAAGAAATAATTTGCTTTATTTACAGGAAGGGATCCACACAAACTCATTTATCATTCTAGAGCTTACAGCACAACATCCTTTGATAACTCCTGATCTATGGATCTTCATTGCTTTACTGTTTTTTATGGAGGCTTACAAACCTAGAAAGAGTAAACAGGATATCTAAAGGTGCAGTCAACATAATGAGATCATCTGTCTCTCTTCCATCTTTTTCATTTTTGAAAGCAGAAAGCTAGACCGCTGAGAAGGTGGCTTCTTATTACAGCAATATGGATCTTCTGCCTTCTCTCACAACATGGAGGGCAGGAATTGTACTGTTCTTATCTCAAAGGTCCAGAAGTTAGCGAGGAATTGATTTTAGATGAATCCCATCCACAGAAACTAATTGTTTAAGCCTCAAGCAGGGGTTCTGCTATGGCCTTTCTTTGAAGATCTTTGAAAAGATGAAATACAAGTAAATGGATAAATGGAACAAACATTTCCCTTATTTGTCCAAACTTCTCTCTCTCCCAACTTTTCCAAAGATAGTGAAAATGATAAACTAAGTTGCTTTTTTGCTTTTGAAAGACATTCGCCACATTCCATCTAGTGGTAGAGAATGGTTCTGAAATAATCGTGTCTCTTATATCAAATGAGAAAGTTTATTACTTTATTTATTACGAAGTCTTGAAAGGCAGGTTTTATCCAACTACTTGTTACAGAAGACTGGCTTGTGGTACTATAAGAGAAATAAAAATCTTCCTTTTATGGACATTTTCACCAAAATTAAATAAGATTTCAAATTAATTGAGAGCAATATAGAGTCGTTTTATAACATTGAGAGAGAAAATTATATTTTTGTTTTGCTTTGATATTGTTGTTCCAAGTGTGACTTAAAACTATTGCTAAAAATATTTTCATACATGTTGGTGCAAAGGATGCTGTAGCTTATTTCAGCTTACAAATTGACCCCAATAAGTGGATGTCAGTATTTGGGGGAACTAGTAGATGGATATATCTTGAATAGGACTGAGGATCCACCCACTGAATAACATTTTTAATCAGAAGTAAACATCTAAGCTGTATGTCTTACGTATTGTTCTCATTAGCTATTTAATGAGTATTATGCTGTACTTAGAGTCTGTACATGGTTCTAGGACAAGGATAATCAACTTGGAGTGCAACTAGAAAATTGTTTGGCAATTTGACTGGTTTTCAAAATGTAATGATTTTTTTTTTCACAGTAATATGAAATAAAGGATTCTCTCTTTCTGTCTCTCGTGTGGGTGGATGCCCACTTGCACAATTTTTCCTCTCATACAATTAAGCCTGTAAAAAAAAAAATCTACCACACTTTGCTTACAAATTAATAGGGAACGAGGAGTTAGATGAATAATTTTATAAGCCTGGATTTCTACTTATGTCTGATCTAGTGTATGAGCAATATTGTGAACAAAAATGACTCATGTAGCTCTACTTTTCAGACCAAGAATACTAAAGATACGAAGTGAATAGGAATTGATAGCAAGAACAACTTTAAACAGTATTTTCCAATATTAATGATGCTTCTTATATGTTATATGAAGAGAATAATTCAGTTTGGGTAGAGACGTAACTTAAAGATGGTGTTTTACATGCAGGAGCAATTCCTGGAATTTTCAATTCAAGAGAGAGAAGACCTGTCATTGCTTAAGACCTTAGAAAATGCTACCTCAAAGTAGCCATATACAATGAAGTAATACTGTCATTAAAAGCTGGTATTATTATATTATTATTATTTATTCAATTTATATACCGCCCTTCTCCTATTGGACTCAGGGCGGTGCACAGCCAAGGATAAAAAACATACCAATACAAAATTTAAAATCAATTAAAAGAATTATACAGCTTTGGCCCACAATTTAAAACAATCCAATTAAAACTCAATTTACACTTAGAAAGCTAAAAAGCTAAAAAGAGCTAAAAAAAAGGGGGGGTCACGCCAGCCCTGCTTGATGGAAAAGAAAAGTTTTTAGGGCACGGCGAAAGGCCCGGAGATCTGGTATCCTTCGTATCTCCGGGGACAAATCGTTCCAGAGGGCAGGTGCTGTCACAGAGAAGGCCCTCCCCCTGGGGGTCGCCAGCCGACATTGCCTGGCTGACGGCACCCTGAGGAGTCCCTTTCTGTGGGAACGTACTGGTCGGTGGGAGGATTTTGTTCAGTATGTGCATGATAAAATCACTCAGATTCGGGAAGGCCTGGTCTCTGACTGGGTAGGTACAGGCGGGATGATGGGTGCCGGTCTTGAGAATGTCATTTGGGATGAGTTCGATCCTGTTGCTCCCAAGGACGTGGACAGGATACTGGGGCGGCTGAATGCAACCACATGTTTACTGGACCCGTGTCCCTCCTGGTTGGTGCTGGCTTCCTGGGAGGTTACGCGAGGCTGGCTCCAGGGGATTATCAATGCTTCATTGAGCGAGGGTGTCTTGCCGTCCGCCTTGAAAGAGGCAGTGGTGAGGCCCCTCCTCAAGAAGTCTGCTCTGGACCCGGCTGTTTTGGCTAACTATTGTCCAGTCTCCAACCTTCCCTTCTTGGCAAAGGTTGTTGAGAGTGTGGTGGCATGACAGCTTCCTGTCGTGCCACCATTATGTAAAGGATAAGGTCAGGATCATTTCTAATTTTCCTGGCAAATAGATGGAGCAGAAATGGAGATAGTGACAGATTTTATTTTCCTGGGCTCTAAGATCACCGCACATGGGGACTTTAGAAATTAAAAGACTCTTGATCCTGGGGAGGAAAGCTATGGCAAATCTAAACAGCATTCTAAAAAGCAGAGAAATCACCCTGCCAACAAAAGTGCGTATAGTCAAGGCTATGGTTTTCCCAGTTGCAATGTATGGCTGTGAAAGTTGGACCATAAGAAAGCCTGAGTGCCAAAGAATTGAGGCCTTTGAACTATGGTGCTGGAGAAGACTCCTGCGAGTCCATTAGACTGCAAGGCGATCAAACCGGTCAGTCCTAGAGGAGATCAACCCTGACTGCTTTTTAGAAGGCCAGATCCCGAAGATGAAGCTCAAATACTTTGGCCACCTAATGAGAAGGAAGGACTCACTGGAGAAGAACCTAATGCTGGGAAAGATTGAGGGCAAAAGAAGAAAGGGACAACAGAGAATGAGGTGGCTGAATGGAGTCACTGAAGCAGTAGGTGTGAGCTTAAATGAACTCCAGTGGATGGTAGAGAACAGGAAGGCCTGGAGGAACATTGTCCATGGGGTTGCGATGGGTCAAACATGACTTCACAACTAACAACAAATTTCTAATTCCCTTTTAGATATGAAAGCTTTCTGGCAAGTTGAAAAACATCTGTCTACCAACTTGCATTGGACCAGCGTGGTAGATTGTGGTCAATAATCCTCAATGAACAGGGCTTCATCTTGCACTAGTTTGTTTCAAATGGATATATTAAGACTGTCCATAGTGATATTTTATCATGAGTGAAACACTTCTCAAGCAGTTCAAGCAGCTACATCCAGTGGAAGACACATACAGTTGCTTCCAGTGTACAATGTTTCTAAATGCACAGACATGACATGGTGAGTCTACAGGAAACATGGTTCATGCTTACAATCAGGATCAGCATATGGAAATAAATATTTCAAATTATATAGCTGCTTTAAAACTGTGGGGAATGAGTTTGTATCAGATCAAAGCAAGTTGGATCTGCTTTGCAAAACACCAACTTTGAACACCCTAATAAATATCAGTTCCAAAGGACATCCCAATTCCAGGTGTACTTCCAGGTAACTCGATTTAAAGTACAGGTATACTCAAGTTATTAACAGTATCTGAAACAGCAGGGAGAATAGATTTCAGAGATATATTTGAGGTCCAGCGTGTTTCATAAACTCTTTCTTCAGAGCAACTGACTCTTTAAAAAGTGATTTATCTCTTCAAGATACTTGGATATGTGTCCTTATTGCCAAACTTTTAATAAACAACAATCAATTGCCTACAGAACAATTCTAGCTTCAACAATAATTCATTGTATATGAATTCCTAACTAAACTCCAGCCTAAATATTTCCACCTTCCTTTCTAATAAAAGTAGCCTATTATTCTTACAAATTGGTGTCCTTATCCAGACTAAACACTTCAATCCTGGGTCCAAAGGCTGAATCTAAGTATTCCCTCCCAAAATTATGATTCTGGGTTATTGATATTGCACCAATCACAAAAATGATGGATAGAATCATGCACAGGTTGGGAAAGGCTACAGCATGAAGGCAAATAAATACCTGCTTTGTGGCAGGTGTTCTCCTCTAAGTTGATTTTTTTACAAGGAAAAACTAGATTACAATGGGAACAAAGGTTTCCTACACTGAAGCAATGTGATGGCATGTATGTGTGTGTTCCAGATAAACTACATGATAAGTATCACTACACGTACATATGAATGTATGTGCAACAATCTAGGTATATTGAGACAACACTGTTGTAGGTAAGGCGATTTAGCAGAATATGCTGAATTATGCAATGGACAGACTAAGGGAATTATAAAATTCTATTTCAGCAATTTGTGTCAAAGTGTGAACGTAGAGAAGGAGCAGTGGTCCAGTTAATCAATTTTTTAAAAAATGAAAGCATAAATTAATAATGTTGATATATGGATCTCTAGATATTATGGTGCAATTCAGAAATAAAATCATTTCATTAAAGGTCATTTAATGTTAATCAGATTATAGAAAAGAGAAGCTAAGAATAGTGATCAAAAGCATTTGTCAGATGTTGGATTCCTGCACCAATACTGATTTTCACAGTGCTGAAATCTTTGTGAGATCTACATTGAATTCCCTGCCTGACCAGGTTGGAAGGACCAATGTAAGGGTGGGGTCCATGGTTATGGAAAGTATACTCACTATGAGAAGGGCAATCCTGCTTTTGATTGGCCAAGAAAGTCTTGCTCTGAACATTCCTGTACTGTTTTGTTCCTGGAGAACGTGAGACTTTAGGTAGATGTGATATGCTTAGATGTCTGCACTTTGTTCATGTTGTTGAACATCTTTAATATGGCTTATAGCACATTTTGCTGCAAAACCATTTTAAGTATTGGCTTCTGATTTTTGATCTGTTTACTGAAATTTTTCTTCAGTACTTCAGGAGTAAAAGGAAAAGTTGTTTTGCTGGCCAAGTGTATGTCGGTGACTCATGAATTCTCTTTTGTTCTGTGCACTTCTGAATGTTGTTTAGTTTTAAGGTATAAATCCAGCAAGGATTTTAATTTTCTTTTCTTTTCTTTTCTTCTTGTACAAATTATAATTCTTTTGTTTGATTTTTGGCAGTCAGCGGGTGGAGGGGGCACTTTCAGAGTAACCTTTGAACATTGGTATGTAGAAAAAGCAGATAACATCCCCAAATATAAAGTTAGATTTAGGATTGGATATTCTACTTTTTTTTTTCCTGTAGGAACTCTTGACAGTAGAACAAAGCTCTCAGGTTCCCTCAGTGGATAGTCTTCCTGTGTTGATGTTTCTCCATCAGGGGATTGTGCACAACATAAAAGTTAAGACTAACAGAGTAAATAAAATATGAATAGTTACAGGCTATTTTCTTTTAATGGTGAACAATTGCTAGCCTTACCCAATCGCTCTAAAATTTGAATTCCCCAGCTCTACTTTCCATAAGTTTATTGTTTTAAAAAGCAGCAAGATTTCCTCATCTGGAGAAAATTGTGCCCATAATGCATCCAAGGAAGAAAAGAAAGAAGGCAGGAAACTGAAGAATGCCTAAATGTTTGGGATGAGACGGGGAGGAGACAGAGCTTCACTGAATAGATGACAAGAATTGTGGCTACTCACAGGTCCCAACTATATGATTGTTCACCTGAATTGTTGAGGAAGAGAAAATGGCTTTGGACCAGGGGTGAAATGTAAAATTTGTTAGTATTGGTTCTGTGGGCATGGCTTGGTGGGGTGGGGGGTAATTTGACTGGGTGGGCGTGGCAACTTTTTTTTTTTAACTTTTCAAAGCATTTGAATGCTGATCAGGCAACTCAGCTGGGATCGTCAGAGACTTTTCAAAGCATTTTTTTTACCACCTCTTCGGCCAAGAGGTTCCTGAAAAAAATGCTTTGAAAAGCCTCTGATGATCCAGCTGAGCCGCGCGATCATCAGAGGCTTTTTTTTTTTTACTTTTAAAAGCATTTTTTTGGTCGGAAGAGGTGGTAGAAAAAATGCTTTTAAAAGTACAAAAAAAAAAAAGCCTCTGATGATCGTGCGGCTCAGCTGTCCATGGGGGGGGGGATGGATTTTTGCTATTAGTTCTCTGAACCACCCGCCGCCATCTCTACTGAACCCGGAGCATTTCACCCCTGCTTTGGACCAACAAACAGACTGCTGATTTTTTTCATCACTAAAAGTTATTTTCCTACCAGGTTTCTTAAGTAAAGAAACCTGGGTAATTCCATCAATCCCAATGGAAGACAGGAGTCTACTTCGGCTGACTTTGCTCATCTGCTTTAATTGTAGGAAGAACCAGCTTCCTTAAAATGAAGTGTGCTGCTCTTGCTGTTATCTTGACTATTGACTATGCCCCTTCCCTCTCCTTCAGACACTCCTAAAAATCATGTCAGAATGACCAAAATGAGATGCCCACAACTTTCTAGGGCTCCTAGTTTTCCTGGTTAGTAATTTCCCATTTTATAGGAAAATGGTTCCTTGTTAAAAATGTCATTGCCAATTCAGTTAGAACTCCACACATTTTTTAAAAGATCTTTGCTTTAGACCAGGAATGCTGTCGGCTCAAACCAGGATTAAGAGGCTGGACAGAAGGTTGGTGTCTTACTTTGTATTTCATAAAGGAATCTGTTGCTTCCAGTGCAATGGTCCATCACAAGTGCTGAAATAATATCCAGGAAGTGCTTGATAACAAAGCCCGTCAGATCTGCCATCTTTATCTTAGCACTTTGCTGGCAACGTGTCATAAATTGTTAGAGGAAGGTGGGGGGAGAGGAAGTAGGCAATTAGCATATAGAGGGTACAGATGAGCAAGGGGAGAAGAGGGAGTGGCAAGTTTGATGGAAGCCAGAGATGTAAGAACCAGCCTGTTCCAGTCTTCAAGGCCACGGAGCCTGAGATAGGAATGCAAAATGCACCAAGTGGCACCAAACATTCGAGCTGTTCCCAAAACACCTATGTGGCATACCATTCGATGAAGACAGACTGGTCAGGAGTGAGGGGCAGAGAGAAGGGGAAATTCTGTAACACTTTGTGTGGGAGCGTCAGTTCTGATCTTGGTTTTGCTGCAACCACTAATCCTTGGTAAAAGAACCTATCACTTCAACCAAATGGAGTCGAGGGTCTTTCTTTCCTAGGGACCTATCTAGGGCAGGTCTGACAAAGCCATTGGCATTTGGCTAGGGATAGCTTTTTCCATTGTAACATCACTATTAAAGAAAAATCAGATTAGACAGAATAGTTTCATGTACATTTTCTGTTACAATCAAGTCCTTAGTTTGGGTCTTTGTTGCTCTCTGAGTTCGGCTGTTTCTTTGCAGACGTTTCATTATCCAACTAGTTAAGACCTTTGGCTTTTTTCTTTTTTTTTCTTTTTTTGCTTACAGCCTTTGAGCTTCTCCTATATGTCTGCTTTCTTCCTGGCATCAACATGCGGTTACTCCCAGCCTTAAATCACCTTATTTTATGGCTTGCCATTTATTAGACTGGTATGCAGCTGTTTGCTCAGCTGAATCCCTCAAATAAGCTGTGTAGCTTTACGATCCTGGCATTTAAGCTGTGCACTTATTGCCATCCAGCTTCCAGGCAGGCTTGATCAACTTTTAATTGAAGTATTTAATATCTTCTCTTAGTTTTTAGTAATTTCCAGGGTGTGTTGTTTTTTTAAATGTTCTCTGTAGAATATATTAATTAAATTTCCTTTATTGCATCTTTGAAAAAGCAAACAGCTAATGGATACAGGAGAGATCAGTTGTTGTGCACTTAGATTAGAAGTTATTTTCATAAAATAGAATCTTTCCGTTTCAGAATATATTTTGCATGAGCTGCAGTGTAATTCTTGGAAAAAGTAGAAAAATCTGATTGCTGTCCATGGTGCAGCTTCAGTCTACTCTAGGGGCAAACCTGTTGCTCCGTGTAATGTGTGCAGATGATAAAAAGAAATAAAACATCCAGCAGAATTCTACTTGGGAAGAATGACCAGCACACCCTCAACCAAACATGGACTTATTCAACAGGAAAGAAGACCTTCTAAAGGTCAGGTAAAAGTACTTTAATTAGAATTAATTAATTAACCTTAGGCATTAATCTAAGGCAACCAAGCTTGCACAAAAACTTTTCAGGATATAAATATTGTTCCTGCTCGTTTATCAAACCTAATTGTCAGACTTATTGGCATGATACAAATAAATTCAGGTGAAAACCTAAAAAGTGATCACGAATGGAAACTTTGTGTAATGTCCAATGTTAACAAATGTTAGGAGCGGTCATTCAGGAACATCTAGAAGCCCTAGGTTCCCTACAGTACTTTATAAGATACTTATAATTCTAAAATAGTTCTTCTTCCAGTCACATGACAACTATTTTATCTGTGTGCAGGGCTGTATAAGAGGACCTTGTACACCTCTTGTTGTGGTTAATTCCCCTAAGAAACTGCAGAGTGATTGGACTCCCACCCAAGTCATTTAAATGATTTCTAAGCACATGGAACTTTCCTATGGATGAGTATGACTATGCCATGTCTTGGAGTACATCTGAAAAAGAGGGGAGAAATGTTTGGAAGGAACTGGGAATGGTTCGACGTTCTGATGCGAAGATGCTATTGGCTCTTTACTTACATGTGCTTCGTGCAGGTCAGTAGATCTCAGCCTCAACACATGAGCAAAGCTGCTTAGGGAATGGAGGGAAGAAGATTAAGAGAATTCCCAAGGCCTAAGAGAGACATATGTATAATGAATATACATTATACATATAGTGTAGTAGTGTAATCCATTAAAAAGCCTATAAGCTCTCCCATGGAGAGCAAAAAGGAACAGAGCAGCAGCTGGTTCTTCCCATTTCCTGATTATTGGAAATAGAGTAGAGATACAAGTTTACATGATGCATGACTTGACCAACCCACTGGCCTATCCTAACTCAAATCTACACTAAAACTCATAAATATTGCATTTGGTACCCTCTACATAGTTTGCTCTCTAATTCTCCAGGTTGAAACCTGGTTTTAAACTTCCCTTTAAGACATACATTGTTGATATTAGCATAGCTCAAAAAACTAAGCACAGTTAGACCAGGGAAGTTTTAAAATGATCCCTCCAAAAATAATAATAGGAAATCACTGACTTACTGTTGCCAAGAAAACCACCCAGCTAGAAAGCCTTTTAATTTTCTCTGCCCTTTAAAAGTGAAATCAAGGCTTTTTTTTGGCAGGACAGAAGTGTTCATGCATGGAAATTAACAGCTATATGGGGCCTGCAGAACAGAGTATATATATTCCTGTTGAATCGAGGGATATATCTTGTACAATTGGAAGGAATGAAAACAACACTCAGCTTGGACTAAATCTCACTGATGTTAGTGAGATTCTAAGCAGATGTGAAAAGGGATTATTATATTGTCAACCACCAAAATTAAAGTCAGTTTCACTTACCCAAGAGACTAACAGAAGGCCAGCATACAAAACTTGAAATTCCCCTTGCAACCAGATCACCTGCCAAGACCAGGCCAATAACAATGTTTTTGAATTGCATTTGCTCTGTCCCTTTAAAGAGATACTTCCTTCTTTTTACTCTCAGTAATTGTCACAGAGGCACAGAAAAATAAAATAGCAAGCACAAATAAAAACTAACAAGGTGTTAGCTTGTACACTTAGAAACCTTTAATGGGCAAATAGTTATTTATTTTAAAAATAATAATAAATAATGCAGAATTATCTCCTGTATATTAAAAAAATGTCTGTACATAATTACACAATGTAACAAAGTACCTATCTACTTTCTTGAACACAGTTTTCATCTTTGGTTAGATTTTCAGTCAAGGACAGGACAAATAAGAACAATGCAATGATTCAGACCCAATTTCCAAAAGGTGCTTCAGTGTTTGCAACTGTGCAAATACAGCACTTGTCATGCAGGATCGTGCAGCTGTTTTCAATAATGTGAGATGGGAGCTAGTTTGTGCTCCTGTGTCTCCCAACCACCTTTTGGGAATCAATGCTGAAATGTTGCACAGCCTTCCTACGAATTTATACTTAATCTGTTTCTTCCAAGAACATGAAAATCAACCTTCCAGCATCCCTTGGGTTTTCAGCCATGCCTGTCAATATAACATGAAAAAAAAAGGGGAAATTTAATATAGAGAGTAACATCTGCATGCAGGACACAGCAGAAAGAACTGTTGACAGTGACATTCTTCTTTCATCCTTTGAAACAGACAGTCATGTTGAGAAATAGCTCTGCAAAGTGCAAGAAGAAGAAAAACAACAACAGGAAAGGGATGAGGCATCTGAAAGCTTAAGATTCCCAGCAACCAGCGTCTAATGTCCTCCTGCATGTCAAGCAAAGGAGCTGTAGGTTGATCTGTTAATCCAGAGGGGCAACACTGCAGCTTTACTGTTCCAGGCAGATAACACATTCAAGTGTCTCAAGGTGCTGATGAGCTTCTACTTAGCTCTATAAAGTCTCTGCTGCTGATCTTCACCCTGTTGAACTTCAGAGCTCACACAACATACTGGTCCATAAAACACAGTTTACAAACCTTAATGGCTGGGTTTGACACCCTAAATCACAAGTCCACAAGTCACATTACTATGTAGAATGTTGTGGGAGCCCAGTCAATTAATCTTCTACTGAGAATCTGGAGACTAAACTTTTCCTTGCTATCCTGCCCTTCATTACTCACTGTTCCTACTGCCATTACTATTTCAGCAAGCTGCTGAAGCTTATGTCATTTGTTCCTGGAAATGGCTTCCTCCTGATTTATCTTATGGCCCTGATTCTTTGGGACACTGAAATCATAGTAAATCCTGATCAACTCAGACACTTGAGTTGCTTTTACGTTCATTGTTCACTATCCCGGAATGAATGTCCCAGCTTGTGACAAATTGGGGTGAGAAATAAATGACCTAAGGAACACATCAATTGTTTTTCCTACTACATTATCAAGCTACGGAGGTGATTTGAATGTGCCTAAGTAAACACGCCACAAGATGCCAATTAGTTGGCTGGTATAGGTAAACTATTTGTTTCCTCAATTGTTTAAGTCCCCAAATAACTTTTCCTTCAAATCAGTAAGATCAGGGTATGAAAATCCTAATGAGAATGTCAGGAGATTAAAGCTAATGGGCTCTGACTAGTGAAAAATGAGTCTTCTCAACTGACTACTTTTCTTACAGTAGATCATTTTGATGGGGGTTGCAGGACATTGTATTGCATCAATTTCACCTTCAAGAATATTATTTATGTTCTTTGGCATCTACAGGCAGCCTAGGAAAAACAACACACAGCAATGCTTCCTTTTTGTTGTTGCATCACCAACAAAGCTCGTTATTAAAAATAATTGAGAAACAACCTCTCAGTTTTTGGTAAAGCAGAAATATAATTGCATTTTAGCACTTTCAGGTCAAACTTCAAGGTCTGGGGAAAAGACGTATATTGTTAGCACATAAGAAAAAGATGTGTGAATGACACATCACTTAGAACAAACACAAAGACAATCAAGCATGTTGCTTATCATTTGTTCATCACGTGCAAAGCATTATGACTTCCAAGCATCAATCAGAAGCAACAGTAACTTTGTACCACTCCATGTCGCTCTATGTTATTGTTAAGCACACTTGAGCTGTTGGTGCCAATGTCAAGCCAATACAAGACAGCATTATGGCAACGCAGACAATATCAATCTGGCATTTAAGTTCCTGATGCATGAGCCTCTTGTGTCTTTCAGCATAGACCACTTGTTAGAAGCAGGACTCTTGGGATTCTGGATCATTGTGGATTGGAAGCTTGTCAGGTTCCAGGTGATGACCATTGTACAAGACTGTGTACCTATAAAAAGGGGGGAAATGACATTAGAAACCAATGAAAGAAATGCCTTGAGTGTCCCTGTATGAAGTTCTAGGCTGCATTTTCTTCATGAAGATCCTCTATGCTTCACTTTCCAAGAATCTGAAAATCCAAATTCAAAAGTAAATAGGCAGCTGCTCTTCTCGAGAGCCACTATCATGTAGTCTTTGGAATATGTTTTTTTTATTAAGACTATGAGCTGAAATATCAAGAATATTAAAAAAACAAACAGATATTGTTGTCTAATTTCCTTCTTTACTAATGTTACTAAATATACAACTCGGAATTTCTTTAACACCACTTTGTAGCACTAGTCGATATTTCCTTGTGCTTTTTCCCCCAGAACGAATGAGCTTGATTTGCCTCTCCTTTTTCTGATAAGTGCAGCTTATCACAAATACACATAGGAGGACCTAATACATAATAATCAGAGATGCTAGAATTGAAGGGTTTTTTCCCCCTACAGGCTATGGATAAAAATGGACAGCTCTGTTATTCAGGAAAGCATATTTAAGATGAAATATGCACTGATCATTTAAGTGTTTCTCACTGCTATCTCAGATGCCCTCTTTTCTTCAGCACTTTCCACAGCATATAAAAATACGAAGGGCCACAGTATTCTCCATAGTATATCAAGAAGATAACCCTTTCTGACCCAGGAATATTTTGTGATAGCTAGTTATGAATACAATAGTTGACAAACCCAAAAGCTTGATTTGATTTGTAAGTGATCCTGATTTTTTTCTTCTACTGTTCAGAGAATGTATGTGATGGGAAAGGGCATCGGGTTGTTAATATTGAAAAATGGAATTCTTCAATTTGGAGAAGTATCCTAGGACTTTGAGAAAGCAGGAGAAGTTCTTCAAAAATAGCAGATAGACTTTTCAGCCTTATTTTTAGATAGATCAGTCCATCTATTAAAAAGAATGTGAAAAAGAAGATCAAACAGCTCACAGAAACCCTCCATTTATGTATTAACTGATAAATGAAGACTTGGGTATAATTTAATTTCCAAGATGATCTAACCTAACTTTCCCCCCCCCCAGCATTATACCTATTAATGACATTAGGCATGAACTTAGTTTGCTTGGCCATATTTACCATGCTGGAAACAATGTGCTTTCAGGCCTCCAAAGTCTACATATCTTCAGGTCCAAAGAAAAATTATTATATAGAAATAATGCTTGGAAGAGAAAAAGGTGATTTGGGGTACGCGGGGCCATTTCCATGCTGTTTGATTTAAGGAGATGGTATGATGTATGTTTGGAAATCCTTTTTCTCTTTTCTAGCTCAGATCTATGCTCAGTTCTAATGTAAAGAAACCCATCCTCTCCTAATAATAATAGTACTAGGAGAGACATTGCAAGTGCAATACAATGAACAATGAATCAAAATCACACAAAGTGTTAATACCTCTTTATACTGTTTTGGTAAGACCACATTTGGAATATTGCATCCAGTTTTGGTTGCCATAATATAAAAAAGATGTCAAGACTCTAGAAAGAGTACAGAGAAGAGCAACAAAGATGATTAGGGGACTAGAGGCTAAAACATATGAAGAACAGTTGCAGGAATTGGGTATGTCTATTTAATGAAAAGGAGGACTAGGGGTGACATGATAGCAGAGTTCCAATATTTAAGGGGCTACCACAAAGAAGAGGGGGTCAACCTGTTTTCCAAAGCACTTGAAAGCAGGACAGGAAGCAATGGATGGAAACTAATCAAGGAAAGACGCAACCTAGAACTAAGGAGAAATTTACTGATAGTAGAACAACAGGTCCTTTGTGGCAAAGAGAGGGAGTGATATACAATTCCTACATCTACACAATTTGCTATAGTCTTTTCTGAGATTCCCATCTATACATAGTCTGAGTTTCTGGGTGTCTGGATTTGACTATTTCACCTGGAAGTAGTTATGCTACCATCACCTCTTCTTAAGAGGAGAGTTGCCCCCTTACTGGAAGCGGGATAGGGGCAAAGAAACAAATTCTCCTTTTCTGTGAATAAAAGTTTAAATAAATGGATACACTTTTCCCATTGTGTTAGAAGGCCAGGCAGTTTGGAGCTGCATTGTGCTAATACAGACCTAACACTGGGAAACAAAAACTAAAATATTTTCTTTTCCATTTAGACAAAAACTAGCAAAGATTTCCGGAAACAGCCTTAGCTATCTAGCAAGCTGCATAAATTAACCTGTAAACAGACAGAGTAAACAAAGTCTATGTAACACAGGACTCAAACTGAGCCCAAGCAGCACTGACAAGATCTTGAAGGTGTTTGCCTACATTTTCTCTAGCAACTTTATCTTACTGGTTCCAGTTTTGCCAAACCCAACCAGGAAGGAAAAAAGGGGCTTCTACATTAATTTGATGCTTGCAGGACCTTCCTATCCAACTGAGATAACAGCTAACCCCCTGAATCCCTCCCCTTGCTACTCATGAGTTAGTGATAGGTTAGAGCTCCGTATCTTTCCCCTAGCATAAATACACACATGCACACATAAAAGCAGCACAGAATAACAATTTCAAAACATGCATGTGGTTATTAATTAGAGAAATTCACACATTTCAGAAAAGAAATCTAAATTGGGCATTCTCCCAGCTACACTTAAATCTCAAGTGAAGCATACGTACTCATGCTCCCAAACCCATGGTGACACCCAGCCCACATAGGCAGATATTCTGTATAGTTTCTCAACCTGGGCCACTTGAAGATGTGTGGACTTCAATTCGCAGAATTCTCCAGTCAGCCATGCTGGTTACCCAGAGAATTCTGGGTGGAGTTAAAGTTCACATCTTCAAGCGACCCAGGTTGAGAAACACTGCTATACAGTATATAGACAAATAAACTCTTTCACTTCAGTTTATCTCATCCTAACCAAGTTATTTTTTGTTATTTAAAAATGAAGTACATATAAATTCCCTTTGAATCAACTTAATTCCTTGTGACTTCTTGGACATGTGGTTTGCCTTCTACTGGGAGCTCCATGATTACTTGACACTTTCCTATTCAAGTATTAAGTGCACCTGATTTTCCTTTTTCCAAATCAGTCAAGATCAGTTAGAAGCTGCCACCTGCTGAGCCTGTCGCTTCTTGTAATTCTTACTTCAAAGAATGTCTCTGCAGTCTCCATGAGCATCCCTGTTAAAATGTCTTTAATGTATGGTGAAAAAACAACAGCCAAGTTAGAAAAGTAGTAAAAAGTAAGCCACTTGAAAGTAAAAAGCAAATGTGATAAAATCTTTATTTTCCTTATTTAGTCACAGGGTACTTCCAGCAAGCAGCATGTATTAGAAGGCCTTATGAGGCAGTAATCTATAAAGGTAAGTATCAACCTTTCTCCCCAGGAATTTCCTCTCAGAAGAAACATACTGTTTTAGACTAAAATGTTGCCTCAATGCAAGTTTGCTATTAACATCATGAGGTTCACAGCCACAGTTCTGCAGCCAGCGAAGTATATTTTCCATTAAATGAAATTTTCACAGTGCCCTCTGGCTTCTAACCCGACTCCACTGTCATTTTAACCATTTCCTAGCAAATCAAAACACATGCATCAATTGCAATTAGCTTCCAACCTGCTGGTATTTGGGCAAGTAGTTTGCTTCAAATCTGCTGATATTTGGGCATGATTTATCATTCACTCTCCTTCCTACATTATTTCAGGAATATGTCATGGGTCACAGCTATTCTGAACAATGTTTAAATGCAGCTGTAGCACCATAATGTCATTTGTGCATCTGCTCAATTTTTTTCTAGCCAGCTTTGCTTTTATGTTGTCATGGCAATGGTGCCACTGCATTTGGAGGCACATATTTACATCGCGTACAATTACTCTTCTCCCATGCCTATACAGTCAACTCTCAGAAGAGTTTGTTTTCACTGGAAACAAAACAAATGATAGAACCAAGGTTTGTGGGAACAGAGCTGCTAGCACTTCTGGAATTTTAGTGAGATAAATTGTTGTGCGGCCCAATTTTTCTTTTTCTTTTAACTCATTAGGCAGATTTTATTGGGCCTTCTAACAAAGGTGAGCAAAAGAAGTTACATTTCTAGAAGCCTACTCATTAGAAGAAGACTCAGAAGTCTTCTTTTTACAGACACACATATAATAAACAAAGGTCTACAAAACATTGTGTTCATGGCCAGATTTCCCTAATGGAAATTAATTTGGAAAAAGATATTTGGCTGTTCTCAACCCACCTGAAGCCCCTTTGAAGCAAGGGAGGGCAGAGACAGATTTTCGGTTCTCAGGCTTGCCCTTAGTGCATCTCCATCTCATTTTTTTCAGCAGCAGAGCCTGTGGTGTGGTGTGGTTTTGAAATTCCTGATAGGATTTGTAGCAGCCGTGATAATTCTGCGAACTCCAGGCTGCAAAGCTCTCCTGGAACTGGCTGGCCAATTTTTCCTACTTTTATTTTCATCTAAGAAAAAGGATTATAAGGTCTGCCCCACAACAATGACTCCCATGCTGCTGGAGATTTCAGTGCTATCCTATTTTTTTGAAGCCCAACTTCCTACTCATCCCAGCCTAGCCTTAATCCCAATCCTTATACAGCTAGTCCTCAATTTATGCCCACAACTGAGCGAACTTTCTGTTCCTAAGTGAGATAGTTAAGGGAGTTTTGCCCCATTTTATGACCTTCCTTATCAAAGTTGTTAAGTGAATCACAGCAGTTGTTGTTAGCAACACGGTTGTTAAGTGAATCTAGCTTCCCCATTGACTTTATTTGTCAAAAGGTCACAAAAGGCAATCACATGAATCCAGCACACTGCAACGGTCATAAACATGAGTCAGCTGCTAAAATCTAAATTTTGATCACATGATGCTGCAACGGTTGTAAGTGTGAAAAATGGTCATAAGTCATTTTTTCCAGTGCCATTGTAACTTCAAACAGTCATTAAACGAATTCTAAGTCAAAGACTACCTATATATCCCTAGCTCCCAAATGAACCTATAATACTGTTACTTTTATCAGCCCTGATTTTAAGGTTGTCATAGATTATTGTGGGGAGGGGGAGTTTCATATATTTTGAGAAGAGGTATAGCATCATCCCTATGCCACGTTTTCTGCAACAGTGTTCATTATTTCTTGGAAGCAGGAATCATCTGAGCTCAGCTCTGGAGTCCTCTCATACTTTATTAAGAATCCTAATTTCTATTGTAGAAAAGAGGACACCATTCAGGTTCTAGACATGCCTATTTTTTCATTGTATAAACTCAGTGCAACTACTAAAATGAAAATCCTACACAGATTTTCTTCTCTAATTTTGGTTAATAAATGAAGAGTAGCATCTGATGGATGCAGTTATTCCAAGTTAACCAATACAAATTTTATTAAACAAAAGGCAACTCAGTACTGCTCAATCCAATTTCACTTCATCGCCCCGCACAATCTGGGTGGCATTCAATGCATCCCAGATGTTTAAAAAAATGTTAAACATTGCAGTGGCTTTAATTCAACTTTTAGGAATAAGATAGATGTCAATAAACTTTTGTTAAAAGGCGATCTGTTGATTTTCCATCAGCCTTAGGGATAGAAATGGCTTTAGAATCATTGTGGAAAACAGTTAACATTGAGAGAGAAAGGGAGAGTAAGATTAATTTTGAATTATATGCATGATGCATACACATTCAACTAAAACAACATTAAGCCTAAAACAACCCACTGTGCTATTAAGTAGCACTTCACTATGGATCATTGCTCTGTAGAATATCTGTCTCTCTGTGCCGACTTACCTCAATAAAAAACAGAGAGTACATAATCCTCCATTTAATAGATCAGGGTTGTATTGGGAACCCTGACTTGGTTATTTCAGTAGATGTCTTGCCTTGAAATAAATCTTCCTCCATCTGCTCAGCTCTTTAATTACAACACAAACAAGATAATTCACAATCGCATCATAAAGACATAAAGCACAAAGATTAAGATGACTCTGTTAGTTATTGCAGACTGCGAAGCATCTGCTCTCTCCTTCTTAGAGCACAGGTGGGAATCCTGTGTGTCTATGTGTCTGTGTGTTTGTGTGTGCATGTGCGTGTTCTTGTATGTTCTGTGCGTATATGTAGGGTTCCTTTTTCAAAATACATCCCAGTTTTAGCCAAAGGTCTTGGGATTTCCTGCCTGTCTTCCATCTAAGTATCAACCGAGCTCATCTCTTTTATTTCCCAGTAATTTTATTTAGAATTATAAATAACGAGAATGAAAGTCAAAACAAACTACAAAAATGCAAAAAGAAAGAAAGAAAGAAAAAGAGAAAGAAGGAAGAAAGGAAAGAAGGAAGGAAGGAAGGAGTAAAAGTTTATTGAGAAGATGGTTGTGTGGCAGTTCCAGAGGTTTCTGAATGAAACAGATTATCTAGATCAGGGCTGTTAAACTCCTGGCCTGCCGGCCCCACTGCTTTGTGGGGTCCCACAGGACTTGGTACTCTCTCTGATCCTATTCAACATGAAGCCATTGTGTGAGATCATCCATCACCATGGACCAAGTTATCATCAATATGATGATGATACCTAGCTGTATATCTCAGCTCGTGGTGAGTTAAGTGATGCCGTGACTTCCTCTCGCAACAGCCTGGAGGCTATTAGGGGCTGGATGGGGAGCAACAGGTTGAAATTGAATCTTGGTAAGACTGACTGGCTCTGGGTTTGGGATTCTTTGGTCCATGGAGAACTGCCAACTTTGGTCTTGGATGGGGTGGCACTGCCCCAAACAGACCCTGTGTGTAATCTGGGTGTTCTTCTGGACTTGCGACTCCTGCTTTTTGAGCAGGTGGCAGTCATGTTCAGGAGGGCCTTTATGCAACTGTGGGCTGTGCCCTTTCCTGGACCAACAATCCCTACTCACAGTCACTCATGCCCTAGTCACTTCTCGTCTTGACTATTGCAACATGCTCTACATGGGCCTGCCCCTGAAAAGCATCTGGAAGCTCCAGTTGCTGCAAAATGCAGCGGCCCACATGTTTTGTGCAGACCTTGGTGTGTACATGTATCATCTCTCCTGCAGAAGCTGCATTGGTTGCCAATTTATTTCTAGGTAGAATTCAAGGTGCTGGTTGTCACCTATAAAGCTCTTCATGGTTATCTGAGGGACCTTCTCTTGCCGGTCACATCTACTTGACCCACTTAAGCAGGGAGGCAAGGAACATTGCATGTCCTGTCCTCTAAGGAGATACATTTGGTGGGACACAGAAGAAGGCCTACTCTGTGGTGGCTCCCTCTCTCTGGAACATTATCCCTCCGGAGATTAGACTGGCCCTCACTCTAATACTCTTTCAGGAGGTCCTGAAGACATGATTCTGCCAGCGGGCCTGGGGAACCCAGAGCAGGATGGAGCCCATTAAATGGCTGGTATGAGTGTGTGTTGTCACCAGGGTGGGGTGGTGGGGTGTGGTTATGATTTTATGATTTTTTTTATTATTATTATTATTTCTTTTATATTGTGTTTTTATGTCCTTGTAAGATGCCCTGAGTCACCATGTGCAAGTAGGCAGCAATATAATTTTTCTAAATCAGGGGTGTCAAACTTGCATAGTCATGGCGTTGTCACAGGACATATTGTGACTTTTCCCCCTTCGCTAAACTGGGCATGGGCATGGCCAGCGCATGACACATCCGGCCCACGGCCCGCAAGTTTGACAGCCCTGTTCTAAATAAATAAATAAAAGATAATAAGGGATAAAGGGGGAAAGAGAAAGAAAAAAGAAGTAACTTCACTTCAGCAGGTAAAATCAATTTTATTAGTTTATCATCATCTCTAAATAAAATGTAATCTCTCTGCTTCTCATAATTCATCTTTTTGACAAGGAAAACAAAGTCCAAATGCTGTGTCAATCAATCTTTGTCAGCAAAAGATCTGTAAGAGCAACCAGATATAACTATTTTTTTCTTTTAACCCTGGTTGAACAAGCCAATTTTATAAATCTTCCCTGATATTTAAAATTATTCTTTAACCCCCTTCTTAAAAAATATTCCCAGAAGTAGCTTGTTGCTCATCTGTGTCTGAAAGAGAAAATCCTTCAGAACATTAATATTCTTTTGTATTAATAAGTAAAATGTATTTGTCATTTCTAAAAGAGTCCTTCCAAATTTTAGCAGAGCTCTTTTGTATATTCAGAAGAAGAAAAAATATCCAAATCAGTTCCCTGGTTTAATATCTATTCATCTCCTTTTAGGGAATGAGTCATCCATCAGATCTATTTGTATTACATTTGAATCCCCATTCCAATTAATTTCATAGGCATCCATTGTAGTTCTTCTTGTTTTACACTTCATTAATACATGTCCTGTCAATTTTATCAAGCATTTGACCCATTCTGTCCAAACACTTAGCTAAAAAGTATTCAAAAGTTTTCCCTGAGGATTTCTGATCCATTTTCTTTTTCCTTTGGCTCTAGTGTTCAGCCTTTAAGGTTTCCTTATTTTTTTTTTTTTTAAAAAAAGCAATCTCCACTTTCCCATAAGAAAATAGCTTCTAAATAATGCAAAACTATCATTTCAAATCCCTCTGGTCCCTTAATCAATTGTTAACTTTCCAAACCATTAGTTTTAAGGAGTTAGAAGCTCACATGATAACTACAATAAAACCTTAGCTACTCCACCCATTAGCTGACCATAAAGATAGCAGTTTTTGTAGTCTACTCATGAGGAGCAGCTGTACAGAGTCATATGAACAACCTCATTTCTCTCTCCTTTACTAAGGAGAGATCATGCTGGCTTGGATCCAGCATCCAGTGACAATTCCCTTCTCAAAATCTGTCTTCCTAGCCAGCAAAAGCCAGTAAGGCATCAGCTCACCATGCCACTTACAAGAACGTGACCCAACTCTTGAGATCACCTAAGGCTGGTTAGATGTTCTACCTATTATAATGTCAGTCATATGAGAAATCAAATGTCTATGAGAAATCCAGTTGAAACATCCCCAGGATTAAGAGTTGCAGTTTACTCCCTTGAACAGCTGGAAGGCCACAGGCAAAAGCATGGAAATGTTAGTGGATTCACAGGAAGAAAGAAACCAATTTTTCAGCTTCATTCATTCTCCCATCCATCCATCCATCATTCTTCTTTTAAGGGTTGGATAAAAAAGCCTCTGGAAGGCGAATTGCTCCCATTTCTAATTCAAAAATCTGTTAGGTACCCAACCTCATGCCCAAAGTGCCTGAATTTCAACAACATAATTTTGGGCAATCTGGATGAATTTGTGTGGATTGGAATGTAGAAATAGAAATAGTGTATCTCCTAGTGATTTTCTATTCCCATTTCTACTCTTTTGTAAAGAAATTTTTTTGAAGAGTTAAATGCTGAATGTTTGCATCACTCACATGTTACTGACATCAGAATCACATGTTACTGACATCAGAATCTTTACTGATTAGGTAAAGAATTTCCAAGTAAAGATATACAACTAACTCTATGAAACCCTCTGAAAACATCTACTCCAACTCAGGGGCGGGTTTCAAAACCCGTTGCTACCGGTTCGCTCATGGGTACACACACGCTTGCACACAAAGCTTCTGTGCATGCGCAGAAGCTTCTGAGCATGCACAGAAGCATCTGGGTGGGTGGGAGGAGCCTCCTGGAGAACCAATAGCAACCACCACTGCTCCAACTTTAAAAAGTGTTTTTGATATTTTAATAATTGTCTACATTTTGATTTTCTTAAAACGGTGAAGGTGTTTGAGTTTGACTTTAAAAATACATTCATATGTTTAAGAAACTCCAGTGACTAGGAAGGGAAGATTTAACATTGTCTGACAGTGAGTCAGGATAATGAAAACATTCACAACACTTATCTATAGACTGAGTCAAATTTACCATTTCTTAATGGGCTCCACATTATTCTTCTCCTTTCCCTATTTGGATAAGAAATGTTTCATATCTTGATGTTGACTTTAAAGCTTACTGTACTTACATTTGGACATGAATTTTATTCCCCACAATCTGATAAATACTCATTTTATATTTTCAGAATTATTCATGCTAACAGTTAGAGAATCATTCATGTCTGAAACCGAGCATTCATTCATCTTGTAAAATTAAACTTCGCCATAAGTGTTTGCTCTGACAAGACAACACTGAAGAAAGTCAAAATGTAAGTTTATATTTTCATTTCACACACACACACACACACACACACACACACACACACACACACACACACACACTTTCCCAAGGTCTTTGGGACCAGAGAATGCTGAAACTATATTTCTCTACTATTCCTACCGATTCCCCTAAAATAAGGCATTCCCTGATAATAAGCCCAATCAAGCTTTTGAGCGCATGCCCCCCCTGAAAATAAGCCCTCCCCAAAAATATTTAAATGCATGCGCAGCCAGTCCCTGCCATTTCCTCTGGTTTCCTCCATGTGCCCCCAAATAATAAGACCTCCCCAAAAATACGGCCAAGTGCTTATTTCGGGGTTCAAAAAATATAAGACAGGGTCTTATTTTCGGGGAAACATGGCAGTAGATCTTTGAGTATATAGCCCTGGTGTATATAGCAAAGAAGTCTAAGAACAATATCCAAAAATTATGTTAGTCATAATTTAATCTCAAAGAAATGTATAACTACAGTATATAAATTTGGTAAATACTGTAAATAAAGTGAACCACATTTTTTCAATACTTCTGAAATATTGAAGATGTAAACTCATATTTTCAGTCTCTGTCATGAAGTGGAACCATTTTCTTCTAGTCTGTGCTGGAACTGCTCCACAGTATGGAAATATGAGTCCAGTTATAATGCAATGCCAACAATTTGCTATGCAGTTAAGTTGATAGCATGATGGACACAACGTGATCCTTGACAGGCTGGGAATATTTTCAGCTTAAAAATAGTGGTGTTGTGGAAATATAAGTTTGGAAGGATGATGACTGTTAACTGACATAAAAATAAAATAAGCAATGTATATAAGTATTTGATGAAGCAGAGCACAAATCTGGAAAAAAAATTGGTCCCCAAACAATTTTTTAATGGAAATCTATTTCCTAATCTTTAAATTGGTTCCACAATTTCTTGCTTATTCTAACAATGTTTATACCAAGAAGTAAATGCAGTTATCTTCCTTCTTTCCAGAGTTTCAAGCTCAGTCACAAACTTTGTCTCATAAACTACAGTGGTACCTTGGTACTCATTGTTAATTGGTTCCTGAAGGTGGGATGAGTACCAAAAATAGTACGTACCAAACAATTTTCCCCCATAAGGAATAACATAGTGAGTCACATGGTAGCTGACACTGACAGTTCTAGCTTGTGCATTGAGTACCAAACAAACGACAAATATGGGATAACATTCTCATGTCAAAATGCGTTGAGTACCAAATGCAATGAGTTTCAAAGCAGTTGAGTACCACAAGGTACCACTGTATAATATATATCACTCTCTTATTCCTTTGAATTAGTCTAAAATAATGAAATATTCCTGTGGTGTCTAGATTTTTTTTTTTTGCCAGAACCTAAACTGCCATGTAATGTGCAGTTATATATTACAGGTAGTCCTTATTTAGCAACCACAACTGAGACTAAGTGAAGTGGTCACTACATTAAAACCATGACTGCGCTTATGATCTTATTTCAGCTTTCCTTCACAGACCTGTGAAAGTCATAAATGCAAGGACTGATTGCAAAGTTACTTTTCCATCACTGACATAACTGCAAAAAGTCACCAAACAAGTCAGTTGCTAAATGAGGTCTACCCATATAATAAAAGCATTCCATTAAAAGAGATCTCCTGTCCAGCCATATTTGTTCATGTATTTTGTTTATGAGAAGTAAGTTTTTAAAGTCAGCCCAGTTCTTTGAACCTTGCTCCAGTGGTGAAATGCAGCCGATTCTATCCGGCTCAGGTGAACCAGTAGTGCCGGCGGTGGGAGGCTCCGCCCACCCACCCAGACATCATCATGTCCTGTTTTTGATGCTCTCCACATGCACAGAAGGTCCTATGCATGTGCAGAGGTGTCGTGCGTGAGCAAAGCACTCGCACGCTCCCATTTGGAAACTGGTAGCACAGGTAAGTGGATTTCACCTCTGCCTTGCCCTCATAAGCTTGGTTCAAACATAATACCGAGTAAGATACAGAGTATACTACTCTGATGCTTAGAAATATTCAGTGAATTTGCAGTGTTCTATCTACTTCAGAGCTGTCAAACTCAAGACCCGAATCCGGCGCATGGGGTGCTTAGATCTGGCCTGCAGGGCCACCGTGAAAACAGCAAAGGACTGGCCCACGGTACCTCTGCCAGCAAAAACCGGAGCTCAGGAGGCTGTGATGGCCTCCTGCAACCCTCTGCCAGTGAAAACGGAGCTCGGGAGGGCTGAAGGGCTCTGGTTTCACTGGCAAAGGGTTGCAGGAGGCCGTTGCAGCCTCCTGAGCTCCGTTTTTACTGGCAGAGTGCTTGGGCCACCACAGGCGCCCCTGACATGAGTGACATCGAGCTGGTCATGCCAACCCTGGCCACGCCCACCTAGCCCCCAAGGTCAAATACAACCCTGATGTGGCCCTTAATGAAATCGAGTTTGACACCCCAATCTAATTGAATTCCAATTTTTCTCTCTGTTCTCTCTGTTCAAATAAGGAACTTATTTGAGGAGAAATCTGGACCTGCAAACCTATCTTTTATCTCAAGCCACGCTCTGAAATCAGATGCACTGCAATTGCAGCTAGCTGAGCAGGCAAACCTTACTACTAGAATGAGGCGAGAGAGTCAAATGGAAAATGTGGCAAGGTAGTAGCTAAATTATGTGCCTAAACCACCATATAATGTGAGGTTATATATTACAGATAGTCCTTATTTAGCAACCACAATTGAGATTAAGAATTGGGTCACTAAGTGAAGTGGCCGCTATGTGAAAGAGCTTTAAATCCCTTAGCCTGCTTTGCAGGAAACAAAAAACCCAACTTATTGGCTTAATGCACAAGAGAGAACATTTTCCCTGTCCTAATGTGGTAGAAATTATCTATTGCCTATTGAATTGGTATTTGTACAAGGAATAGCAAAAGTCACTCTTGGACTCAGGCAGCAGAGTGTCTTGACTACCTTTGTTATTTTTTTTTTAAAAAAATGGTAGGATTAAAAATGAGATGTTAGAAGCAATGGACAAGTCACAAACATTCTTAATGGCCAAATTCTGCCTGTGACATCTAAAGCACACAGCTGTATTTCTACCAGAAATTCTAGCTTTCCTCTTACAGAACTTTTCCACATTCATTATTTCAGCTGAAACATGACTTCGTGAGAAGGGAAAGACATAGCTTTGCATATGACATTAAAAAACTAGGCTACCAATAAGCAGAAATGTATGTGCTTCAGTGACGCATAGTAGTTTAATTATGCTGGCTATTGGCTGCCAACATGAAAAATCCTCAAATTGGGTCTGTCATATGGAAGCAGAGAGAAATATTGTGGAGCACAGGATTAAGAATCAAAAGCACTTGATGCCCTTTTACATTTCATATACAATATTTCATATTGTATGCATTGACAGATAATTAAAATTAAATCCAATTCTTTCTTAATACTAAAATAAGCCAACATTAACTAAATTAAATGTAATTAATTGGGAAAAAAAGCATATGCAAATCCTATAGATAATCAAACATGAATTTCAAATCTGTTAATAGTAGAAAGAGAATGTTATTAGAGCAGTAATATTATGAAAGGAAGCTATTTTCATAGTGCATTATATATCTCAGTTTCTTCATCATCTAATGCAGTCATTAAATCCTGCTTTTCAGGAGGTCAGAGATTACCTAACAGTTTATCTTGCATTACTAAATCTGAGAAGCAGAAATAGCTATGGAATTATGGCTGTAACTCTAAAGTGTTGAGTTATTTCTGGATTTAACAATACAAGAGAAGGTTCTTTTTTTTTCATATTTTAGAAATGAGACAATGCTCACAGAGTTTTAAATTTTTGCAGCAATATGAAATGGATTAGGCATCAATATCCACTTGTTTTGCCAAACCCAAAGATGGGTTTGAAATCTGCTGCATAATACAATTGTTATCCTGAATACATTGCAGAGCTTTTAAAAAGGGTTTTACTTTCTTTTTTTAGAATTTCTCTTTACAGAGCCCACAGTATTCCTGCAGAGGATGAATCATAACTGAAAAAATTCCCTTTGGAAAACAGCAACATGACCAAGCTCTGATGACTGTATTTCTAATTGCTGTTATTTGAAGCTTATACGTTTTTCCTCTGAAGTAAGCAAGCAAAGATCTCCAATTGTTTTTGACAAAAACGCTCTGAAAAATACAGCCATTTTCATCAATAATTTAGATTGCCCAAACAATAAACACAATTCTGTGAGTCTTCATGCTTTAACAGTGCATACATTTTAGAGTGTCAGCATATCAAATATACATATATCCACACATGCATGATAAAATGCTAAATAGAAATATCCTAAAGGTGCTTTTTTCAGGAAGCAACAGGACTTTCTTGTTTTTTCTTTTGAAGACGTTTCATTTCTCATCCAAGAAGTTTCTTCAGCTCTGACTGAATGGTGGGGAATGGAAGGATTTATATACCTTGCAGACAGCTAGTATTTTGCATTCTTTTAGAGGATCGTTGAGGCTACTTGGTGGTTTATTTATTATTATTTATTATTGATTAGTTCGATTTATATGCTGCCCTTCTCCGGAGACTCAGGGCAGCTTACAATGCATTAAGCAATAGCCTTCATACTTTTGTATATACTTGCTTAGTAGGGCTTTTTTGGCCCCCCCTAAGTGGTGTTCTATTATCTGTGTCCTCCGGGACACCTGAGTAGCGCAAATGGGTGTGGAGCCTTCTTGGCTGCAGGATGTTTTCTGCCCTGTGTCCCTTCACTGTTGAAGACAGATGCAGGCTTGAGATGCAGACTGAAGTGCAAAGTATACCCTTAAAAGTACAAGGAAGTCCAGTTGCCTCCTGAAAAAAGCACCTTTGGGACAACCATGACCTGGATGACTGAGAATCTCCATAGATGTTTTGCTAAATAAAAAGTGCAGCCACCGTAACAAAACCTGCTTATGTGCTACACTTGAGCTTTCAAATTGAGAAGGGAATAATCTTGTGGGGGTTTTTTGATTTTTGATTTTTGAGAAGCAGGTACAGAGACTTACAACTGTTGACTTACAACAGTTCATTTAATGGACCGTTCGAAATTACAACAGCACTGAAAAAAATGACTTATGACCATTTTGCACAGTTATGATCTTCGAAGCGTCCCCATGATCATGTGATCAAAATTCAGATACTTGGCAACTGGTTCATACTTATGACCGTTGCTATGTCCCAGGATCATGTGATCATCTCTTGCAACTTTCTGATAAGCAAAGTCAATGAGGAAGCCAACAACCGGGTTACTAATTTAACAACTGCAGTAATTCACTTAACAACTGTGGCAAGAAAGGTTATAAAATGGGGCAAAAGTCAGTTAACAAATGTCTCACTTAACAACAGAAATTTTGGGCTCAATTGTGGTCGTAAGGTGAGAACTACCTGTAGTTGTTAATGCTTACCATAATAACAAAGCTAGATCAGTTGCAGAGATCAAAACCACTGCATATTAGATGTCCATCCTTGTATAACCCAACTTTTGGTCCATATATCACAATGCCTCTCAGCTATTTATTTGTCCCAATTTTACAGGGAAGGGGTTCCCCCAGCTATCTGATACTTTTCATATGAGGTACCTATTAGGTGTTCTTCACCTTTAAGTGAATGCACATCCAATATTTCCAAATTAGGACAGGAGAGTTCTGAGATTAACATGGGATAAATTGGATCAGCAGATGGTTGTCTTGAATGCTGATAAAGCTTTTTATATGGCACTCAATGTTTTGGAACACAGATGAAGTTACATTTGGTTTTGGTTTTTCTTTTGGTTATCATAAACTGTCTTATTTTTCTACGCGCCTATTAGGATGATATACAGACTGGAGTAAAGATAAATATTTGAGGTATTTTTTGTTTGCAGTTCTGGTCACTGACTGCAATAAATACTATTCATTCATTCAATCATTCATTGAGGTAGTTCATCTCAGGGTTAGTTCACATTTCCTGGAATGGGTATAATACAGTTTGTGTAGTTTTGTAAACAGAGACGAATACAACTTTCTCAATGGATGCTAATGACCCAGAAAGGTACTCAGCTGTTGCCATTTTTGGTACATATATACCCAGTTAAAAATCAAGAATGTCCAAGATATATATACCGTGTTTCCCCCAAAATAAGACCCTGTCTTATATTTTTTTGAACCCTGAAATAAGCGCTTGGTCTTATTGCCATGCACTCAAAAGCCCGATTGGGCTTATTATCAGGGGATGTCTTATTTTGGGAGAAACAGGATATATATGAAACTAAACTAAATTAAGGCAATTATCAAAGCCGTTCACTAGAGAACAAAAAGACTGCCTTTTCAAGTGAAATATTCCAGAAGAACAGATGGTCAGGAATTCTACTCATTATTGCATTTATGTTTTTTGTGTCTTATATTTATTTTTACTAATATAAGAGTGCCTTTAAGTCATAGATCTCAAACAATTTAGACTAACAAAAATCCGCTGTTACTGAATGCATTATGAATTTAGCTTTTTTTTTTTTTTTTAAAGAGGCCCGTTTCCATGGTTGCATTCCAAATCAACATATTCCACAAGTGCCTCACTTGAAAGGAGATACAAGGCTAATTTTCTGCCCCTTATTATTCGTAGAGAATGATGTATGCATCTAGCATCGCTTCCTTCAGAATAACTATTAAACATTTATTTCAACAACTCTCTGCGTTCTGACCATGAGGCTACTGAACATGGATAGCTATAGAAGTTGGGACATCTGCAAGGGGGAGTCAAACAGCATCAAAGGGATGGATGCGAACAGGTGATCAGAGCCCTGTCTTTTTGGTAAATGCATGCGATGCCTATTCAAAAAGGGTGGGGCTTTAGTTTCTCAATTCTGCTTTCCATTTTGATGCTACAAATCCTTTATCACAGTTTTTCAGGTCAGTCCCCCAACTATTTCACCAGAATTCATGGATTTTGTTTAAGCAGCAGGAAGAGACTGTAGCTGTAGTCCTGCATGCCTTTGCAGAACTTTATCTGGGACACTAGTTGCAGTCCTTTTTGAGGTAGCAAGTTTCACTGAGAGTTACTCATGTACCCATCTCCACCCCAAGATTGGATCTATGCAATCTGCGAAAGATTATCTAGAACAAGGGTCCCAGCCCCTGGGCCATAGCTCATACTGGGATGCAGCCTATTCAGAACTGGGCCGCATAAGCGCCAGGCAAACACATGAGCTCGTACAGCTCCACTTGCATGAGCAATATGTGTCCTTCACTTATGCAAATGGGGCTACGTGTCCACGCACATGCACCTGCTACTTCACAGAACCATCCCTTCTCCTCCCCCACCCACACCGCTGGGCCACAAAGCCAGAAAGGTCGAAGACCGCTGATCTAAAATATGGGTCCAAACTTTTGGCTTGTTTGGGCTGCAAAGAAGAATTGTCCAGAGAAAACCTACATATTCATTCTTTCCTACAGGACCATCTTTTTTATATACATTCTTCCTGACTTGAGCAAGAACCTCAGAAGGGAATACTATGGTTTCTTTACCCTTGCAGGCAGAGAGAAATCTGCAAGCAGACTTTTTAATGGTAATCTCATCTCTTTGGAAGAATTTGCCAACTAATATTTATATAATAATATAACAACAGTTCTGTTTATAAATCCATTGAAAAGTGTACAATAATGAAATTGATAGCAAACTGACAAAAACGCTTTTTGGATATGCCAAAGTGTTATTATTCCATTGTCCTTGCTAATAAATAATTTGTTCCTGACATTCTTTTGTTATTTCATGACAGCGCACTTTCATTTAAATGCTTTGCTAAAATCAATCTGAACTGAACTTTTCCAACTATACACACAAGACTTATTGGAATATATGAGCACTGAATAAATATGTACGACCTTTAAACTAATATTTTGGTTGCTGCTGATCAGATAGGGTTTCCTTCCTTCTTTCCTTCTTTCCCCTTCCTTCCTTCCTTCCTTCCTTCCTTCCTTCCTTCCTTCCTTCCTTCCTTCCTTCCTTCCTTCCTTCCTTATAATTATCACTTTGGACTTAGGAGAGTGTAATATACAAAACAAAAATACATACACAAACCCCAATTATTAAGTATGGTTAATGCATGTATCTCTGAAGAAAAAGAGAAATCTATAATATAAGGGCTGCCACACCAAGTGCCACACCTCAGGAAGTGGTGGACTTTCCTTCACTAGAAGGGATGGCATCGGGATTTAAACAAAGATTGGGTAGTTATTTGTTGGAGATACTTGTTAGAGATATTTGTTGGAGTTGTGGATTTCTACCCTGGTCAGAAACCTAGAATAGTTACTCTCAAAAATCCATTCTAAATCTTATATTCTATAATACTTTTTAAAAAAAGTATTCTTAAATTAATTTACTGGACCAAATTTTGTTCCATTAAGTACAGTTTTTAATTTAACATGCATCCTTTTAAACAATAGCAACTTTTATGAAATAATACAACAAACAATTTAAAAAACTTCCCATCTGCACTGTTCCATATACTTACTTCCTAATGGATTTGAAGAAAGAAAATATCCAACTATTCAATACAAACTGTACAATACAAATATCTATTTGATTCTAGGCCTTATTAGCTTATAATAAAGCTTTAGACAAACTAAAAAGAATTTGTACTCCATCAATCATTCTATGGTTGAAAAAACTCTATAGTGAAGGTAAGAACATTTATCAACAGTTTGACTTGTCCAAGATAAGTTTCTTTGGACATAGACCACAGAGTGTAGAGTGGTCGATTTTACTGAGCAAGGTCTGACTCCTTCCCAGAGCTGCTATTCCTGCAAAAATTAAGCCTCTAAAAGGTCTCTGCTGGAATCTGTGGCTGAAAAGTCATATCTTGCCCTGAGCATTTTTCTTCACACGATAACTGTTGAATGAAACAACACTTATTAGCAGAAAAACAGTATAGCAAGCTCCATAGCAGAGCACCTCAAATTGGATCTGTTGGGTTGAACTGCTATCAAAGGCTGGATTTAGGATATCATATGTCAAACTGGCGGCCTGCAGGCTGGATGCATCATGCACAGGCCACGCCCACCCCAGCTCTGCAAAGGCAAAAAAAAAATGTCACAATTCACCACGATACGTCACGTGACACAATCAAGTTTGACACTCATGATATAGAGCAAAGATTGTCACCAAAACAACAGCTACGGTATCTTTATGCAACATCACTCTTTAAAACTTGAAAATATTGGCCTGTTTCTTTCTTCTGGAAGTTAAACTATGGGCCAAGATGTTAAGAAGAAGAAAAGAAAAAATGTCATTTGGTTTCGCTATAGAAGGGAATATTTAAGGAAAAGTATTTGGGTTTTCTAGTTTTCATTCATGTGCAGTTCCTTATGCATATGAAGGGATTGACTATCAAACTTAAGTAGCATCTCATCTGAAATTCCATTTTGAGTATATTTGGGATAAACTCGTGATGAAATTCAATTTTTTTTACTACCAGTTCTGTGCGCGTAGCTTGGTTGGTGTGGTATGGCTTGGTGGGCATGGCTTGGTGGGCATGGCTTGGTGGGCATGGCAGGGGAAGGATAATGCAAAATCCCCACTCCAGGGGAAGGATCCTGCAAAATCCCCATTTCCTCCCCACTCCAGGGGAAGGATACTTCAAAATCCCCATTCCCTCCCCATTCCTGGAGGAAGGATATTGCAAAATCTCCATTCCCACCCCACTCTGGGGCCAGCCAGAGGTGGTATTTGCCAGTTCTCTGAATTACTCTAAATTTCCGCTATCAGTTCTCCGAACTACTCAACGCTACTGGTTCTCCAGAACTGTCAGATCCTGCTGGATTTCACCCCTGAGATAAACACATAAAGTTATGCTGCTGACAAACATTGGTTACAAATATAGAGAACTATAAATAACTGTGTATTTCCATGAAACACACACACACACAAACACACAAATCTACAATTGAGAGTGTGCTTTGCTAGATTATTTTTACATTAAAAAATCTTAGAATTGTACCACGTAGTTATCAACCAGTTTTATTTACTGCTAAGCGTTAAAAGCCTTCAATTTTGTGTCCATGCTGTCCATGCTACAACCTTAAACACATTCACACATCCAAGGCATCTACAACATCTTCAAGTGTACCACTTCAAATTCCCAATGAACCACTTCAAATTCCCAATGAACCACTTCAAATTCCATGTTTGACAGAATGGGCTTCACTGTTTTCTCATATTAAACTATCCCTTTAAATGCAACAGCATGTTCTGTTTCTAGCAAACAAGCCAAAGAAAAGACTAATTTATGTTGAGATCACCACCAAAATAATTTTGGTTACCCTGCTATGTCTATCATGGGAGCTATTAGCATCTTAATTTGATTTGTGCCATGATTAAATTCCAGCTTCCAAAATTTACATGAGCAATTGAAACTTTATTATCACCAAGGCTGCCTTATTGTTCTGCTGCCAAATGGTTTGGAGTTACATACTTGTCCTTATTTCTATATCCCTAGAGTGTTTTTTTTTTTCCTGAGTCAGAACGCTTAACTTTATGAGACAATTTAGCAATTGTATATAATCATAAAATCTCGCTTGCACCACCGGACTGAGTTGCCATAATAGCAAGAAAGATTTGAAAGGACTTGATTGCATGCTTCTCACTTGAGGCCCTTAAATGATCTTCCAAACCCTTATTTAAAATAATGTACATAGTCTTGTCTGAGATGAATATACTCAAAAGTTCTGGTCCTTCTTAGCTCCTATAATTGAAAACAGAAAGACTCTTTTTTGTGGTCTTTGAAACCGCATTCATCCACAGTTGCTGAAAAGAGTTGACAAGGATTCCTGCTATGCTGAGCATAGAAACATTTAGGATTCTACTGGTTGCCCTAAAATAGGATTAACATTATTTGATAAAAAAAGAAAAGGACTCCTCAAAGTCCTCTTAAATCAAAGACCTCTTACATCTTGGTCTTTCCCTTTTGGTATCTCCTATACCCATGATGGCGAACCTATGGCACGCGTGCCAGAGGTGGCATGCAGCTCCCTCTCTGATGGCATGCAAGCCATCACCACAGTTCAGCTGTGCCACGCATGCACACATGCCTCCCACCAGCCAGCTGGGTTTCTTCCACACATGTGCAGGGGTGGGGCACTTGCAGGGGGGTGCGCAGGGCACATGCGGGGCACTGCGTTATTTTATTTACCAGCTGAGCTCATTATTTCTGGACTGTCAGACTCTCCATAGCTTTGCCAACTTCTTATCAGTAAGCTACGTGTTTCCGCATCCACCCACATTCCTTCACTTGCTCTTCATACACTCTTTCCTTTGTTCTCTTGCCAGAGGTCCGGCTCAGATAGCCGGCAAGAATTACTTTCAAAAATGTAACAATTAACTTTTCTTAGTTAGTGAGGTGTTTTATTTCTTTATAACAAATAAATGAGTTTTATTAGAAACCTTCCTTCGCGTTTCTTTTCGGAATATTGCAAACAAGGATAAGCCTCGATTCATCTCCTCCTCTAAACCAGGGTAATTAGTCCCAGAGCCAAACATGGGATTAATAAATGCCCTGACATTCTGGTAGCTCGGACGGTTTGATTTATGGCTTTTTTCCTTGTTTTGTTATTTCTGATAAGAGCGCATAGGCAATTAGTTTTTAGCTACTGAGGTATGCTAATTATATTGCTGAGATGCCGAAACAGAAGTAAAACAAATACAAAATGTATTTTGCTGAGAAGGTGGCAGAAAGGAGGTTTCCAGATTTCCAGCCCCTTACTACAGCCACACGCCTGGAACAAGAAAAAGTCGTGGGAACAGAAATGGAGACAGATAAGACAGAAGCTGTTTTTGAAGATGATGATTTACGACTGAGGTCAGTAACATTTTCTTCTGATCTTCCAAGCTCTGAAAAAGTCTTCCCAGAACCTTCTGAATTTGTAACGCTCGATGCAAGGCCAAAGCACACTGCTGAGCAAAATTCCTCCCACGCAGAGAGAGAAACAATTCATTATTATCCTCGAAGCTCTAAGCTCACCCTGGATGAGCTGACTATGAAAGCCTTTCGTGACCGTATAAAACTCTATGAACAGCAGCTATCCCAGGCAAAAATGGCTATATCTATGCTTAAGCAAAATAAGGGAGATAACTTAAATTTTTCAAAAAGCGCCATATTGTCTTCTTGCTCAGAGCCAAAGACACTCCCCCTGGTGGATTCTGTGTCAGGCCAATTAAGGCAAAGAGCACTGCATGTGTCACATGAAAGTCTCCCTGATCAAGTTACACATGCCTTACATAACCACTCCTACTCTAAAGCATACAATGCCCCGTATGCAAAGCTGCCCGAAGCTAAAGGTGCAGCGCCATCTGCTGGCAAAAGTAATTTACTACAGGAAGCTGAAATGCCACAAGTGTTTCCACAGGCCCAAACTCAAACACCCCCTGGCGGTGTTGGTGTCCTTTTAGATGGAACACAGCAAAGGCAAATGACTGCATCTCCAGCAGGTCATGCCAATATTGCAGCTCAAGCACAAATGGCAACTGGAATACAGCAGATTCCCGTGCATCAGCCACAGCAGCTACAAATGCCTGCATATGTGCCCCAGCCACAAGTGCAAATAGGGCCACCTCCTGGCCCACCTCCAATGGCACAACCAAGACCATTTTTAGGTCCGCAACAGGCACAGCAAATACTACAGGCATTCCTGCCAGCACAGCCAGCATACCAAGTGCAGGCTCCTCACCAGGCATTTTCTGTCTCTCCACTAACTGGTGAGTCAAAACTAAAAATGTCAGGACACAATTACAAAGCCTGGGTCAGTGAGATTACACTATTGCTTCTTAGAGAAGGCACTCATTTTATGGTTTTTAACCCTCCTGCACAACCATGGGACTTTGCAATACGAGATCTAGAGATAAGGGCTCGTACAACATTATTGATGTCCATGGATACTGAACTGCAGGTCACTTTTCCACCAAACACAACAGCCCGACAAATTTGGGCTGAATTGGAAAATTGCTACAGGCCTATCTCAATTGAATCTTCATGTTTACTCATGTCTGAACTCCACGGTTCGAGATTGAAACCTGGTGAACAAATTGGAGGACATTTGACCAAACTGAAAGGTCTGAGAACAGAATTGAGAGAAAGAGGCCATAACATTGAAGATATTCAAATGATCAGCATCATTATTAACTCTTTGAATTATGAATGGAAAGATGCTGTTACAAAAATTAACCAAGTCCCAATTGCTCAATGCACAGTGGACAATGTCTGTAGACTTTTAATTGAAGAAGAGGCATTCATGTTGGCCACGCCACACTTGAGAGGACCACCCGCATCAAGAGCTCCAGCTAGATGCCCCTTCCGAGGAAGGACCTACGCTCCAAGGATGCCAAGATGCAACACCTGCAATCGTGTGGGACATGCCACCCGGGATTGTCCCCAACGAGTTCCAGCTCCCGTCACGTACCAGCCCAGAGGAACAGATTCCAGAGGCAGAGACAGAGGCGGTAGACAAGGTCGTTGCGGTCCCCGGCGTGATCCACAAACTCCACTCGCCACATTGGCTTTAACCAATGATCCACAACCTCAACCAGAGTACGACAGACGACTCCTGTGGACTTTGGACAGTGGTGCAGCATTGCATGTTACCTACAGAAAGGAACTTTTCACAGAGATGCACGAGCCTGAACCAGAACTACGTGAACTTTACTCTTTTTCAAATCATCCTTGTCAGGTCAAAGGAAAAGGAACTGTTTATGTTGAAGAGCTCGATGCATTGATTCCTGATGTTTATTACATACCAACAGCAACCAGTAATTTGCTTAGTCAGTGTCACTTGTCTAGAACATTAAAATTTCAGGTTGACCACCTTGAAAAAGCAAGTTACATAGTTAAAGATGGAGATATTGTTCTGAAACCATATTAATTGGTGGTGTTTATTACTTAAAGCCAAAGCCTAAAACACAAACACAGGCAAATATGCAAACTCCAAAAAGGGAAGGCACAGGCCCAGATAGAGATGCTCCAGAGAGAGATCCTGTTGCTATTCCTAAGGCTCCTAAAGCCAACAAAAATAGAATTGGTAAACAGGTTGCTCAGAGCAAGCCTGAGGTTCCGCATAAAAATGTAAACCTTTGCATTCCAGGTGTATCCACAAATGGCATAGAAGATTGGGGCATGCCAGTTTCCGTGTTCTTAGGAAGATGCCGGAGTTCGCAAAAGGTTTGGATCTAAAGGGGTGTAAGGTGTTTTTGGATTGTGCTGTATGCAAAAAGGCCAAATCCAAAGCAGCAGCCATTCCCAAACGCGCTACACGCCTGTCAACACGCATTTTTGATCTGGTTCACATTGACATAGTTGGTCCATTTCCGCCATCATTTGGTGGTAGAAAATATTTTCTAACAATTGTTGATAATTACTCTAGATATGGATATGTATATCCTATGAAAGAAAAATCAGAGACCTTTCAGATCTTTAAAGACTTTGCAACCCTTGTTTCTACCCAACACCAAGTTCGCATCGCCGGAATCCAGAGTGATCGTGGTGCCGAATTCATGTCTCAGCGTTTCCAGGACTGGATGCGTAAGAATGGAATTATTCATCAGACGTCGGCGCCTTACACACCGGCTCATAATGGAGTCGTAGAACGAAGACAAGGGGTACTGCAAACCATGATGCGTTGTCTCCTAGAAGACGCCAACCTTGGTAAGATATACTGGGGTGAAGCTATCAAGTATGCAAATTACATTGTTAATCGTACTTGGAGCAGTGTAACAAATCAGACTCCTTTCTTCATGTTGTATGGCTACAAGCCCGATCTTAAAAACATCCATATTTTTGGTTCATATGCTATGGTGAACATTCCCTTAGCTCAAAGAAGAAAAGGAAGTCCAGCAGCAAAGAGACTGAGATTTATGGGTATTGATGATAATTCAAAATGGAGCAAATTTATTGACTCTAAACATGCAATTGTGATTTCCCAATCTGCTAATTTTGAGGAAGATATTGACTGGTCCAGGATTCATTCCAATGATCCTGGAGTTTATTTTCCTAGAGATGATACTGCTGATACCACGCAGATTGATGATCAAGATTCCACTGATTCTTCTCAACCCGATGTTCCGTCTTCGCAAGCTGATGCTAGCGACGAAAGTGAGAATGAGGACGAAGCAGAAGAAGACTGGACAGTTGTTCCGAGACGTTCCAAGAGGGCCACAAAAGGGATCCCTCCACAACGATATTCTTGGCAACTGACAAAAGCACCCTTGCCTTTGATTTGCAATGTTACACTTCCACCTGATAATTTCACACAAATCAAGCAGCTCCCTGATTCAGAGCAAGACAAATGGTATGATGCAATGCAGGTTGAAATGGACAGTCTAAAGAAACTTAAAGTATTTACACCTGCAAAACCTCCAGCAAACAAAAAGTTCATTGGCACTCGATGGGTCTACAGAATCAAAAAGAAACCAAATGGTGAGTCATTGTACAAAGCCAGACTTGTAGCTCAGGGTTTCGCTCAACGTTATCCTGAGGACTACACAAATACTTACTCACCGACAGTTAGAACTGAGAGTGTAAAAATTGCTTTAGCAACTGCAACTATCCTTGGTTTAGAAGTTTTCCAGTTTGATGTTGACACGGCTTATCTACATGCAGACCTAGATGAAGAAATCTACGTGAAAAGTCCTCCAGGATTCCGACAGCAAGAAGGGGATACCTGGTTCCTAAACAAAAGTCTCTATGGTCTGAAACAATCTGGTTTAATGTGGTATTTATGTCTTACTGACAAACTAAATTCAATGGGCTTTATTAAGTCCGAAACTGATGAGTGCGTGTTCACAAAAAGATCTAACAATGCATATGAGATAGTTCTTGTTTATGTTGATGATATTGTTTATATTGGTCCAAATAAGCAAATGAGTGAAATTTTTGCCAAAGCTTTGCAGAGATACTTCACATTGAAATCATTGGGTCATATTAGCACTTATTTAGGTGTTCAGATTGAAAAAAACACAGAAGGGGTTTAGTCTTTCACAAGAAGATAAAATTGAACAAGTTTTGCATCATTGCAACATGAAAGATGCTAACACAACAAAGACACCCATGCAAACAGATTCTCACAACTTGACACAAGAAGAAAGTCCTGAGTTCGAGGATCAAACACTTTACCGTTCAGTCATAGGGTCACTATTGTACATTAGTAGTTGGACCAGACCCGACACTGCACTTAGTGTTAATCTCTTATCACGACACGTAGGTAAGGCAAAACAGTTTCATTGGACATGTATTAAGAAATTATTGAGATACCTAAAATACACCAAACACATGAAATTATTGTTAGAACCAACACATACTGATTATGGAGAATTATGTTGTTATGCAAATTCTGATTGGGCAAGTGATAAGAAATCACGTAAAAGTACTTCAGGTTATATGATGTTCTTAAATGGATGTCCTGTTTATTGGCAAGTACGTAAACAGAATTTTGTTTCTTGTTCATCTACTGAAGCTGAATATGCTTGTGTTTCAGATGCATGTAATTCCCTAACTTGGTTTGATGCTTTAGTCACAGATATCTGGACAAACCCGATCCGACCGATCACCGTGATGGAAGACAATGAATCGGTGGTTTATATTTCTGAATCTCATTTCACAGGTTCTAGGTCCAGACACATTGACATTCGTTACCAAAACATAAAACATTTAGTGAAAAAAGGTTTTGTCAAAATGCAATATGTATCTACACATGATCAAATTGCTGATATGCTCAACAAACCACTTCCAGCAGCTCAACACGAGTATCTGCGTGAGAAGATGTGCCTTATTTGATGATGTACTGATATTCGCTCAACTGGCAAAAGAAGGGGAATGTCACTGCGTTATTTTATTTACCAGCTGAGCTCATTATTTCTGGACTGTCAGACTCTCCGTAGCTTTGCCAACTTCTTATCAGTAAGCTATGTGTTTCCGCATCCACCCACATTCCTTCACTTGCTCTTCACACACTCTTTCCTTTGTTCTCTTGCCAGAGGTCCGGCTCAGATAGCCGGCAAGAATTACTTTCAAAAATGTAACAATTAACTTTTCTTAGTTAGTGAGGTGTTTTATTTTCTTTATAACAAATAAATGAGTTTTATTAGAAACCTTCCTTCGCGTTTCTTTTCGGAATATTGCAAACAAGGATAAGCCTCGATTCATCTCCTCCTCTAAACCAGGGTAATTAGTCCCAGAGCCAAACATGGGATTAATAAATGCCCTGACACGGGCATGTACAGGGGGTTGCGCAGGACACATGTGGGGCATGGGGCACGTGCAGGGACAGCAGAGGCGTGTGACGGGGCGCCTGCAGGGGACACACAAACACATATGCACGGGAGCTGTGTGCACAGTGCATTTTGGATGCTCTGGGTGCGCTGTGGGCACTCAGTCCAGAAAAGGTTAGCCATCACTGTCCTATACACTAGTTTACCTACTAGGCAGTCCCAATACAATAATAGAAATAAAGGCTGGCCATCAAACAAATGAAACTAATGATGATGGTTTAGGACTGAATTTCTTAAATGTTTCATAATGTCAGAACACTAAACCATGTTCCTTTTTAATGAGGAATACCTACGATGCTCTCTTTTTTAAAAAAAGAGGATGGGATGTTGAGATCAATAGAGGTAGACTTTGACTTACGATCATAATCGAGACCAGAATTTCTGGTGCTAAGCAAGGCAATTGTTAAATGAGTTATGCCTGGTTGTATGATCTTTTTGTCACAGTTGTTAAGTGAATCATTGCAGTTACATGAATCACACACTTGTGAAGCAAATCCAATTTCCCCCATTGACTTTGCTTATTGGAAGCCAGCTGGGAAGACTGAAAATAGTGATCACGCTGCAACTGTCATAAGTACATGTCAATTGCCAAGCACTCACATTTTGTTCACATGATGATGGGGATGCTGTGACAGTTGTAAGGACTGCAAGGACTGGTCATAAATCACTTTTTTCAATACTTCAAATGGTCACTAAACAAATTGTTGTAAGTTGGTTGTATGTTTAGCCACATTTTTAAAATTCTCTTACTTGATTTGTGATTTATGAGCTTGCATAGAGCATCATATTTCATCGATGCCTGGAAGAAGGTAGTGTAATAGTCTCCCTGTTTCAAAAACTTGATTTTGATTGTTTCGAGTGCTGAAAAGAAGACACTCTCACAAAGATTGTGCAGCCAGTATGATCTTCAGTGATGTTTCACTTAACAGCTCCTTCTCTGTGAATTTTCTTCCAAAATCTTCTAATGATTTTTTTTCTCAGATCATTTAAATGTCATATTATAGTAAATAAAGGCCTATCAATATAGTATTTATTTATTGGGTAAATGGTTTGAATCAATCCCAACTACTCTTCTCTTGGAACTTGGAATCAACTTATGGAATACTTTCATGTTATTTGAGAAGTATTGGCTGGCTGTAGGACATAATTTAAGAAACTCTGCCTTAGGATGGGTAATTTTAAGGTTAATTAAAACATAACTATGCAGCTAATACTAATTTTAATGCCTGCAAGAAATCATGAAGTGGCACTTTGCAGAAGTTCAAAGGAGAGCAGAAAAGTCATTACATAAACTGTGAATTAAAATGGGGAGGATTTTCTATGTGAACATACTGGCTTATACATTTCTTCCTTCTTGGCTAATCCATCTGTTTTCTGCCTCTGATTTTATGTTGTCAGCTTCTTAGAGGAAGACATAGCTGTGGATATGTATACACATGTATGTGCATGAAAAAAGTGGGGATTGCAACATTTTGAATAATAGCCTAAACACTCTGGCTTTTGAACTGACCTCACATCTCCTCTTCCATATGTAGTTGCTCTGCTAAGATAGAGGCAGTGATGAAATGCAGCCGGTTCTATCCGGCTCAGGCGAACCAGTAGCGCTGGTGGCGGGAGGCTCTGCCCACCCGCCCGGACACCATCACATTCTGTTTTTTACACTTTGTGCATGCGCAGAAGGTCCTGCGCATGCACAGAGGTGTTGCGTGTGAGCGAAGCAAGCGCGTGCGCGCATGTGCTCCCATTTGCAAACCAGTAGCGTAGGTAAGTGGATTTCACCCCTGGATACAGGAAGATAGTATGCTCTTCTTGTTCTCAGACTCAGGCACAAAAGAGGTTGCAAGACCTTGTCTGTCAACAGCATAATCCATTCCAAGTTGCAAGAAATGATCTAGGTACAGCAACAAGAAAAAAAGTGTTCTTATGGAAAACATTACACTCTAAGCTGTACAGGTAGTCCTTGACTTATGACCACAATTGAGCCAAAAGTTAATGTTGCTAAGTGAGACATTAAATAAATTTTGCCTCATTTTACAACATTGCTTGCCCCAGTTGTGAAGTGAATTACTGCAGTTGTTAAGTTAGTGACATGGTTCCATTGACTTTGCTTGTCAGAAGTTTGCAAAAGGTGATCCCGTGACCTTGGGACACTGCAACCCATCATAAATATTTGAGTCAGTTGCCAAGGGTCTGAATTTTGATCAGGTGACTTTTATTCGTATCCTTTACATGTATTTCTAATTATGTTTACACTTGTATCTGTCATAAAATACATGCTTGATGAAATAAATAAAATATTTTTTAAAAAAAATAAATAAAAAATAAGAAGTGTGTAAATGTGAAAAATGGCCATAAGGCTCTTTTAAGTGCTGTTGCAACTTTGAACAGTCAATAAATGTACTGTTGTAAGTCGAGGACTACCTATAATTCTGGTTTCTCAATGTTTAAAATGTTTTATATTTCCCGCATCCCTGTTTGTTTGTATTTTGGTTCTTTTCTGGAATTCTGAACAACTGAAATATATTATGGCAAAACAGTTATTCAAAATAATATAGTTATTATGGAAAGGTAGGGGAAAAAAACAAATACATGCAGAGAAAGTGACCTAACTGAAGTTGATTTGGGATGCAATGGGTGAAATTTACCCTTTAGTTCTATTAGCACAATGATATCATTGAAGAAATTATATACTCTTTAATTGAGTGGGTATAATGGACACTCCCTGTTGATGCATTAAACAGAGGTTTCACCTTAAATGGAATAAGCTTGTATGTGCAACACAAAGCACTAACTTCTATCATCATCCTTATTTCCAAGAATAACTTTTGGCTGCATAAATATTGCATATGTTTTCTTAGAAAATAAAAATTATGGGTGGCTACAGTGATTCCCACCTTCCAAGAAACAGGAGGAGCGCCAGAAACAACATGAGTCATTGTCAAAGATTACCAAAATTTGCAGTGATTAGGCATTCCACAAATCAGAGTTCCCACTAAGCAGACATTTATGGTATGCAGTAAAACCCCCAAACATATTATTGCTGATATTGGCCATAATAGGAGTAAAAAATGCTTTCCAAATGACTACAGTAAATCTATTATCAGTAAATCAGTGTATTATAAAGTCTGGTGTATTTACTCATGATGTGCACTTAGGCGTAAGATTGCAACGCATTCCTTTGCTGTGTATTAAGTTGGTTAATAAGATTTACTGAGTAAATCTATGGTTGGCTGGGTTTGCACCACATGGCAAGCCAACATCAAATAAAACTTAGCATGGGGCAAACCGTTTTCCCAATGTTAAGTGTCACAAGAATGGGTTAGAATGAACCAAGTATGGATAAATCCACACAGAGTCTATGAAAACGCCACAGCGAACTCGCTGCGACTAACTCACCATGGCTAACTCATCACAGCCAACTTGCCATGGCCATCTCATCACTGGACAACTTGATGTGGGACAAGAGTTACACTAATACCAAAGAAATTGTGGAATGGAATCATTAAAGAAAGGATGCAAAAGGAAGGACAGAATGAAATGTGAATGACAAAAATTAAAATATTTATTTATTTATTTTAAATAATTAAATTGAATTGTTAAATTGTCCTGCAGCGAGTTGGCCATAGTGAGTTTTCTCATGGTAATTTAGCCATGGTGAGTTGGCTGTGGCGACTTGTCCCATTCCAATTCACAGAACAATATATAAACATCAGTACAACGCTTTTCCTTCGATTTGAGGCAGAGTTTCTGTTTGGCAGAATAATATGTTCAGGGAAGCTTGTAGAACAAATCTAAAAACAATGTTTTGGAGTTAACAATCATTTAACATGGTACAACATGTACATTTAACATGGTACAATCTTTGATAGTGTGAAAGGCATTCCAGCTTGCCTACACTTAATGCTTCCTGTTTTACAGAGCAAAAATGCTTGCCAAGTTTCAGCAATCAAAGCTTTTAGAATAAATATCTCTTAGGCACAACATTTACTGCCAACAAAGCATTTTCTGTGAAGTTCATGATTAAACAGAGCAGTCAAAGACTTAGAACCAATTAGTACATTACAATAGTTTCTCGTAGAAAATTATCTTTCATGCCCACTAAAGTGCATTAGACACCACTTGTGTTAAAGTGTTTTCTTTAACCGAGAAAGTCTGGATGGATCTAAGGAGATAGCAGTTGGAATCTGAAGCTGAGAATAATAATACCAACATCTTTACTTTTTAGGAACCTTTTCTAGAATGAATATTGTAGCATTTGGAGAATGATTCTTGTCTTTAAAGCAGCCAATAAAAGAATAAAAATTCACTTTCTTATATGATAAGAGAGCACTTCCTTGCCCCAAAGGGGCCTGTATAAAATCAATGGTTAAAGCTCAAGAACACATAGTCCAAGGAGCAAACGTTAGAAATCATCCACTGCATCCACCTTTCTTTCCCTTTCAAAGATACAACAATCAACTTTCTCTTTTAAGATTAAGATTAAACAAAAGTTGTAAGAGAAGAGAAGCAACAGGTTTCTTATCAACAATGTTGATAAGGAACAGGGAGAGACATCATTTGAGAGAAAGCCAACACTTTATGGAAAAAGAATAGTCAGATAAATTTTGGCTTGAGATAATTAGCATAATCCTCACACTTATTTTTTTTTTTTATAAACTTCAATTTTTCAGAAGATCATGGAGGATGAGGGTTGGGAGTTGAGCACAAACAGAGATGAGGAAGTTTTAAATATGTCTCCAGTTAAAGGAAATGTATTTGTGGTCTTCCATTTCTTTCAGTGGAAGAAAAATAGAAAATTATGATGGATTTTACCCCTTGCCTAATATGTCTAAGATTTTATGCCAGTCAATAATCAAAATAAAGAGATTTGACTAATCTAAACTCCCTCTGCTCCCATGCTGTCTCTGAACAAGAGCAGCAGTAGTCACCAAAACATATTACAGTACAGGATGCTATTATGTTCTCTCAAGCAAGATTTGACTTGCATGATATTTGGGAAGTCCCACATAATAATCTTTCTGTACAAATCTTTTCTTTTAGCTAACCTTCAATATGATAGCTACTTACTACACTACAATAATGTCATGTTTATGCCACAAAGAAGAGGGGGCCCTGAAGGCAGGACAAGAAGCAATGGATAAAAATTAATCTACAACTAAGGCGGAATTTCCTGACAGTTAGAACAATTAATCAGTGGAACGACTTGCCCCCAGAAGTTCTGGGTGCTCCAACACTGGAAGTTTTAAAGAAGAGATTGAATAACCTGTTGTTTAAAATAGTATAAGGTTTCCTGCCTAAGCAGAGAATTAGATTAGAAGATCTTCAACAGCCCCTTCCAATTCTGTTATTCTATTCATCCCTTTTAATGGGGACTAAAATCAACATTAATGTGGAACAATTCTTTTTCATCATCTGGAAATTTTGAAATAATCTTGCATATGAGCCACGGTGACACAGTGGTTAGAATGCAGTACTGTTGGTTACTTCTGCTGACTGCCGGCTGCTTTCAATTTGGCAGTTCTAATTTCCCCAGGCTCAAGGTTGACTCTGTCAGATGTAAATGCCTTATTCTCCAATGTGTAAATAATGTATATATGGAACATCAGAGGTTAACTTATTCTTTGGACTTTAATGTATTCATAACTTACCACTCCCATTCCTAGCTCCACCCCTTGTATATATAAGGAGCCACCCTCACCATTCTCGTCGCTTCTACCTTGAATATTCAGTGAATATAGAATGCCTATCATAATTAAAAAGAAATATATTTAAAGCTCTAACTCCTATTATCTTTATTGAGTCTGATCCTGAAAATATTGCAACAAGCTGGTAGCAGAGGATGGTTTATTGACTCAATAAGTAATTAAAAATGTCCAAGAAAGATAGGCCCAACACCAGGGCCTACAGCAAAGAAATAGAAACTGATCAAGAGATGATCAACGAATCCACCAATGCGATTTCGAGAGAATCCGAAGAATACACCACTGAAGAAGAAGAACTAATGAGTGAAAATAACGACCAGAAAGAAATCGAAATAGAAAATAACGAACTCAGGTCAGAGATATTAAAGATACTAAAAAGCCAAAAGAATGATGAAAGTCTCATCGCGGACCTCCAGGAGATGCTGAAGAACAGCGGAGCAGCGAGAGAGAAAAACGTCATTAAAGAAAAACCCAAAGATCAAAAAATCGTAAGTGAGATGACTACTGAGAAAATAGTTGTTAAAAAGAAAAGATGTGATCCCGCGCGAAATTTTGAATGGCAGCCATCTTGGTTTCAACGAACTTCAAAAGAGAATAGAGCAGAGCCAATCAAAACGCTCAGTTCAAAATTTCTGGCGCGAAAAACACTATCAGACGAAGAAAGTGAGAAAGAGGTCTCAAACTCTTCAGATGATCCAAAATCAGAAAGTGAAGACGATTTAACAAAATCTCAAGTAAAATCAGCAATGAAAACGCTTTTTGCTGCTTTTGGGCCAAGACTGAAAATTACCAAGACATCTACGAAGAAGCAAGAAATCAAACCGGCGACTCAAGACCTGCACGCTCCCATCCTGACTTCGAAAGCGACGACGCCCGAGCCCAGAGAGCCATGCCGATTTCGCCCTACACCACAGACAAAATCGAATACCAACGCACACAAAAAGAAGAAAAGAACCGTCACCACCACCAGAACCCCAAAAACCGAGCCAGAGACCGACTCATCTGAGGAGGAGCGGATCGAGAGAGCTGAAAGGGAGAGAACCTTCCACGACGCCACCAAAGAAGAAATGAGCAACGCGCATGTGCGAAACTACGTAGACGACCCAGAAGGACTTGAACTGGCCAGAGAACCGCGCAGACTCATTGCAAGCATCCCAATGCCGTTCTGTAATTTCCTGCACTTGAGAGATCACGGACTGCCCCAGGTTGTAAGTAATGGACAGAATAATGTAGGTAACTTACCCAGTGACTTCCCAAAACTTAGAATTGATGGCATTAATTTACAAGAGTGGTATCAACAGCTTCAGGTTATTTTCATGAAAGAAAATTTACTATTCTTTATAACTAGCCCTCCAAGAAGACCTTGGACTTTAAAAATAGATTGTTTACATCATAGAGCATTTTTCATAATAATATCTAGCGTGTCTCCTGCAATGTATCATAGCATCAAACCAAACCTAACTGTATCAGAAATAATTCAATGCATGTTTAATCTATTTCACAGCGATAGCGTAGCTACAACCACAAGAATGTCTAAGGATTTCTTTTCCTCTAGAGTAAAACCAGGGGTTTCTATAAGTGAGCATTTGATAAATCTAAACAAAATAAGAGCTGAGCTACAATTGAGGGGGGAAATGATTTCAGATCAAACAATGAAAAGTGTTATTATCAATTCACTTGATCCATCATGGGATAGCTTTATGTCACACTTAGATACCATTAATTTGGGATATTTATCCATAGAAAGTCTGTCTAACAAATTGATAGCAGAAGACAATTCAAGAAAAAATCGATCCAGTAACCAAACAGACCACAAACCTTTTAGGAAAGTAGTCTTTCAAGATAAACATAATGAGGCCTTTAGATGCTACAATTGTGGATCCAGGGAACATAGTAGAAGAGACTGCCCCAAAGTCTCAAGAGAGAGACATAGACCAGAATATAGGAGCAAATATAATTACAGACAATCTTCCACAGATAGACACAAATATAGAAGCCCACCAAATTACAAAGAAGGTAGAGGGGGTAGAGAAAATTCAAAAGAGAGGAAATCTGGGTCACTGAATGGGCTAAATAAACAAGACAGCACCAGAACACAGCAGGATGAGAATAACAATTGGCTTATTGATTCTGGTGCAACAAATCACACCACCAACAACAAAAGTATATTATCTTCATTTATAGAAGATAAGTTTGTGATAAAGGTAGCTAATCAAGAAAAGGTTCAAGTACTAGGCAAAGGAAATGTGACCTTGCCTGGTCTAGGGAAAATAGAGGGGGTATTATTAATCCCAGAAATACCTCACAACATACTAAGTGCCATAAAATTAAGCAGAGAATCTGATATCAATATAGTTTTCTCAAAGGGGAAAGCAACTATAGAAAAGAACAAAACAAATGTAGGTACTGTAATGATAAAAGGAGGTCTACCCTATCTGATAACTAAAGAAAGATGTTTACATAACATTGATTCAAATATGGAAGATTGTATTGAAGCAGATGATGAAAATGTCAGTAACAGTGACAATGATGAGTGTAGAATAACTCATGATCACAAAAATACATACAAGGAAAAGAAACCAAAAATAGGTAAACCAATTCATGATGAGTGTGCTCACATCTTACACAGGAAGTTAGGACATGCAAGCTTTCCTGTAGTACAAAAAATGACTGAACACGCAGAAGGTGTCAAAATAAAAAATTGTGAAAATTATTTGGAATGCTCAGTATGTAAGTCCACCAAACTAAAAACCAGTCCCAGACCAAAAAAATCTAACAGATCAACTAACAATATTTTTGATTTGGTACATATGGACTTAGTTGGTCCATTAAGTCCCTCAATTACCTATAGAAAACGTTACTTCCTAACAATAGTGGATGACTACAGCCGATATGGTTTTGTTTACACATTAAAGCACAAGGATGAAACATTTCAGAAATTTAAGGAATTCTACAAACGTATAGAAACACAACATAATATCAGAATAAAGCAAATTATGACAGATAGGGGATGTGAGTTCATGTCTAAAGAATTCTCCCAATGGTTAAAGGATAGAGGAATGTTACATTTCACGTCCAATCCTTTTTCTGCATTTCAAAATGGAGTTGCAGAGAGGAAAAATTCCACACTACAAACCATGATTAGGTGCACATTAGAGGATGCTGGTTTAGGCAAACAATTTTGGTCAGAGGCATTACATTATTCGAATTACACTCAAAATAGAACCTGGTCCAGTATTGTGAATAAGACACCATATGAGGTGATGTACAATAGAAAACCCAAATTATCACACATGCACATATTTGGAGTCACTGCAGACGTACACATACCTAAACAATTGAGGAGAAAGGGAGAAAACGTATCCAGGAGATTAAGATTCATGGGATACGAAACTGGAACCAAAGGGTACAGATTTATTGATAGTAATAACAAATTTATAGTATCCAGAACAGCTGTGTTCCATGAACAGGCCAATTGGTCAAAATTGCACCTTAATGAAATATTTCCTAATAAATGTAAAGATACGATATCTTGCGAGGAAGGAACAACAGAAAATCAAAATATTAACAAAAGTAAGAACAAAACCAAAACTTGGACTAATAGTCAGCATAAAATAAAGACAGACACATTAACAAAAAAGGAAGCTAGATATTTGCATGATAACCATAGCAAGCCTGAAAGAACTATTAGAAACAATAGAAACCAAATACCAAATAAATACAAAGATTACATAATGCATATGAATGGAGAACAAATAACACCTAATACATATGAAGAAGTATTGAAACTTCCACATGAAGAAAGAGAAAAATGGGAACTAGCTATGGAAAAAGAGATGGAAAGTTTACAAGGATTAAATGTATTCACACCTGCGATCGCACCTAAGGATAAAACAATTATAGGTACCAGGTGGATTTATAAAATTAAGAACTTAGAAGGAGGCAATACCTTATACAAGGCTAGACTAGTTGCACAAGGCTATGCACAAAAATATCCAGAAGACTATACTGATACATATTCACCCACAGTGAGAACAGAGAGTGTCAAAACAGCCCTTGTAGTAGCATCTGCACTCAATCTGGACGTATTCCAATATGACATACAGACCGCATACTTACATGCAAAATTAGATAAGGAAATATATGTAAGAGCACCACACAGTCAATACACTAATAAGAACGAAATTTGGTTATTAAATAAGAGTCTGTACGGATTAAAGCAATCCGGCAAAAGATGGTACGATTGCTTGGTAAAAGTACTTAAGACCATGGATTTCAACGCCACCACTGCTGATAACTGTTTCTTTGTAAAAAGGAGTAATGATCATATTGAATTTGTATTAATTTACGTGGACGATATTTTATACATTGGAAAGCATAAAGAGAGCAGGGAAATCTTTGTAAATAAGTTAAATGAACACTTCTCACTGAAATCTCTGGGTAAAGTGAATAAATACCTTGGTGTGCAAATTAACAAAACTAAAAGGGGATTCAAACTTACACAGAAAGATAAAATCATCGAACTCCTAAACAAATGTAACTTAAATAATGCTAAAACCTGTGACACCCCTATGCAAACTGATTTTCTTAGAAACACTGATGAATCTTCCCCTGAGTTTAAAGACAACACATTTTACAGATCAGTTATAGGTTCACTCCTTTATATATCTAATTGGACTAGGCCAGATATTGCATTACCTCTCAATCTATTGTCAAGATATGTTAGTAAACCAACCTTGTATCATTGGGAAGCTGTCAAAAGAATTCTAAGATATCTGAAGGGTACATTAGATTTTTGTTTAATGTTGGAACCCAATAATGACAGAGAACCAAAAATTACTTGTTATGCTGATGCAGATTGGGCTGGTGATACATCATGCAGAAAGAGTACTTCTGGTTATGTTTTTCTATTGAATGATTGTCCAGTTTACTGGTATACTGGTAAACAAGAACTAGTAGCCACTTCTACTACAGAAGCGGAATATGTTTGTTTGTCCAAAGCTGCAAATAACCTTGTATGGTTCAATGATCTGATCACTGATGTTTGGAAGAAACCCACCTTACCATTTATTATGCATGAAGACAATAAAGCGGCCATTGAAATATCCAGATCCGATGCAATTGGACAAAGGTCCAGGCATATTGATATAAAGTTTAAGCATGTGAGACAACTGTCTCAAGACGGATTCATTAAAGCAATACATTGCGATACTTCTGAACAATTAGCTGACATATTAACAAAACCCTTACCTTCTAAACAACACAAATATTTAACTTCTAAATTATATATATTATATTGTCCTGAATCAGAATGTAATTGGTGTTGTGTAACGAACCGGCATTTAGAGGGGGATTTGTCAGATGTAAATGCCTTATTCTCCAATGTGTAAATAATGTATATATGGAACATCAGAGGTTAACTTATTCTTTGGACTTTAATGTATTCATAACTTACCACTCCCATTCCTAGCTCCACCCCTTGTATATATAAGGAGCCACCCTCACCATTCTCGTCGCTTCTACCTTGAATATTCAGTGAATATAGAATGCCTATCATAATTAAAAAGAAATATATTTAAAGCTCTAACTCCTATTATCTTTATTGAGTCTGATCCTGAAAATATTGCAACAGACTCAGCCTTCCATCCTTCCAAAGGTGTGTAAAATGAGGACCCAGATTGTTGGAGGCAATATGCTGACACTGTAAACCACTTAGAGATGGCTGTAAAGCACTGTGAAGCAATATACAAGTCTAAGTGCTATTGCTATATGATATCAGTATATTCTGTGGGTAAATGCCCAAGAATTTAGCAATCCTTTGGCAGATGAGATTAATATTATGATCACAGGATACAATTTTTATTGCTACTGTAAGAAAAGGAATTTAATTATAACAAATTATTTTTGTTTCAGTATTGCATATTTAATGTGCATATATTTTCTATAACCCCTGCTGAATTTGCAGCATATGAACAAAAACACATTCACACATAGATTAGTCTTCTTACTGCTGAATAATTCTGCTCTTAATTGTTTTAGAGTTAAAGTACAATATGAATTCCTCTTCTAATTTAATTTTCTCCAATACCAGATTCTAGCGTCCATCATTCACTCGCAGATTTCCTACTAAAAAACTTGATAAATAGTACATTGTGAAGAAACTATGTTCAATAAATTAATTTGTACGATAATTTTTGAAATTTTAATCTTAGCTTTCAGTAATAATGTGTGTTACTGCACAAATTGTTCCAGCATGTATTTGCATGAATCCATTTGCCATAGGCAAATTTTAAAACTAATGTATCTTACAGCCAATGTTCAGACTTCTGCTTTGTTCATTCCCATTCTTTGTTATACAGTAAATCACTTTCCCTAATTAGTTCTAATTAAGTATTTCACAAAATCTCTTTATCTCGCTCATTTTTTTTTCATTTTATTGTAGTAACACTTTGTTCTATCTTTAGTGCATTACACTTTACACAATATTTTAATTCATCCAGTAACAAAGAGGTTAATTGGTTCTCAGGGTATAGAAAGAAACAAGGTAAGAGCTAATGTGTTCATCTTTTCAGTCTTAAATAACTAGCATTTATATTTCCATAGTTACTTTTCTTCATAGAGAAGATGTTTCATAGATGCAGTAAATGACAAAGAGACTGCATAAATCTTATAGATTGCATTTATGTTGCAAGCATTTAATGGCACACATTTGAGAACTTGAAATTATTTTGGTATTTGTTTGGTACCACATTGTTTATCAACCCAAATGCACAAACCAATTTTCTTTTTGCAGAAAACCAACATACTTCTCTCATAGAGCAAAAACAAATGGACTGGAGGACCAAAATGATTTGTGTGTATGCATAATCCAGGATTAATAACCAATTAATACCCATCACTAGAGATAACTGATCTTGTCTTCTACATAATCTCATATACTCTATGTATAATGTCGAACATTTTCCAGGCTTCTGATGAATTTGAATGTATGGAAACAAAAGCATTGTGTAGTTTGATTCATATATCACTGCTCAAGAAGTGGTTATCTATCTCCTCAAGAAGTCATTGTTGGATTCAATTTCAACCTTTCCTTTCTAAGAAGGTAGCTGGACTGCAATTTCAGAGAAATCTGGAAAAAGCATATGATGGGCATCTCTTTAACACATAATTCAGACCTGGATACAGTATTGAGATGGTATTGAATGTTGATAATCCATGCTGGGACAAGGAAGAAGGCTTGTCTTTGGCTTTTCTGACTTTCTTAGCAGCTTTTGGTGCCATTAATGATGGTGTCCTTCTGGACAGGCTTAAGTAGTTGGGAATAGGTATGGTGTTATGCTGGCTCTCCTTGTTCCTTATGCACAATTCTCTCCCCATTCTTATTTAACTTCTAGATCAGAGGTTGTGGCCCATAGGCCAGATGCGTCATGCACTGGCCATGCCCACCTATTTTAGTGAAGGGGAAAAAAGTTGCTATAGAAAAGTTGCTATAAAAGTCACGGGTTTGACACTCCTGTTCTAGATGAAGCTGCTGGATAAGATCATTCTCAAATGCTGTGGTGTTGATAGTTATGAGTACACCTTAATACCCTCCTGTAACACTGCTAACACATGAACTGTGTAGCTTGCCAATGGGCTCTTAGTGCCCATTCTTGATGATTGGATGACTACTGAGGTTTTAGTGTGTAATCAATTCATCACAGATACTGTTTCTATACATATTTTCATCTTGACAATTAAAATAGTTTAGTTCTACTATCCTTTCAAAACCTTCAGAGTATTCTGCAGAAAGTTATCGATCAGAGTACTCGGCAGAAAGTTGCAGACCTGATCAGTATAAAAACTGTCAGAAAGAGACAGTTACAGCAAAACTTTTTAAGTACTGCTCAATTTCAAAATTGGATTTCCTTTTTTAACAGCAGCAGTTACTACTGATCAAAATTAAATCAGAAACCTGAACATTGTTTCAAGGCAACGCTCAGGTTTAATAGAACAACTCAGTACTCTAATGATCAGATAGATTGCTTTTTGACTGCACAAGGACAGATTATTTAAACAGAAATCACAGAAGAATAAATATATAGAAACAAAGTAGAAGATAAACAACTCCTAATAAAACATAAGTCAAAACATTATTTTTTTTAAAAATGATAACACATTCTTCCCATTTATTTGATTTATTGTCCCAGCTGCTAAATAGTGTCTAAATATTTACACCATACTTTGAATATTAAGCACTGGAGATTATTCATATATCTGTTTAAATAATGCCATCTGTTTCTAATTGACCTTTTAATTGGATTTTTTTTGGAAAACCCATATTCAAAATCTCTGAATTGCTGTGTAATACATTATATATAAGGAACCATTCCTGCTTGAACTTACTTGAGCTTGTACTGACAGCTTCGCCATTGTTGCATTTGCTCCAATTTTGGTTTTCCAATCTTGTCTTATTGGCAACAGTAGGGAAAAGATTTGACGGCCATTTGCCAACCTCATTTGTTATTGCAATCCTTACTTGCTCAACAAAACAACAAATTAAAAACTAGGATAATTAGACCCAAAAAGAATTCTTGGGAAAAACACTGACTAAAGAAGAATATTTAGACGAGAGGAGATGTTTACCACATGTTTATTTCTTTGATGCATAACATGGCAAGAAGAAAAGTTTAGATCAGTAAGGGCTGTATCTACATTAGAGAATACATCAATGATTTGGATAAGGGGATAGAATGGGGAACTCATCAAATTTGCAGACAACACCAAGCTAGCAGGAATAGCCAACATTCCAGAAGACAGGCTTAAGACACAGATGGATCTTGAAAGACTTGAACATTGGGTACTATCTAACAAAATGAAATTCAATGGTGAAAAAAGTAAGGTTCTATATTTAGGCAAGAAAAACAAAATGCACAGGTACAGTATATGTGGTACCACACTCAATAGTAGTAATTATGAGAGGGATCTTGGAGTCCTAGTGGACAACCATTTAGATATGAGCCAGCAATGTGCAGCAGCTGCCAAAAAAGCCAACACAGTTCTAGGCTGCATAAATAGAGGGATAGAATCAAGATCACATGAAGTGTTAATACCACTTTACAATGCCATGGTAAAGCCACACTTGGAACACTGCATTCAGTTCTGGTCACCATGATGTAAAAAAGATATTGTGACTCTAGAAAGAGTGCAGAGAAAAGCAATGAAGATGATTGGGGGACTGGAGGCTAAAACATATGAAGAACGGTTGCAGGAACTGGGCATGTCTAGTTTAATGAAAAGAAGGACTAGGGGAGACATGATAGCAGTGTTCCAATATCTCAGGGGCTGCCACAAAGAAGAGGGAGTCAACCTATTCTCCAAAGCACCTGAGGGTAGGACAAGAAGCAATGGGTGAAAACTAATCAAGGAGAAAGCAACTTAGAACGAAGGAGAAATTTCCTGACAGTTAGAACAATTAATCAGTGGAACAACTTGCCTCCAGAAGTTGTAAATGCTCCAACACTGGAAGTTTTTAAGAAGAGATTAGATAACAATTTGTCTGAAGTGGTGTAGGGTGTCCGCTTAAGCAGAGGGTTGGACTAGAAGACCTCCAAGGTGCCTTCCAACTCTATTATTCTATTCTACAGTACAGGTAGTCCTCGATTTATGACTACAATTGAACCCAAAATTTATGTTGCTAAGTGACAAATTTGCTAAGTAAGTTTTGCACCATTTTATGACTTTTCTTGCCACATTTGTTAAGTAAACACTGCAGTTGTTAAATTAGTAACCCAGTTGCTAAATGAATCTGGATTTCCCACTGACTTTGCTCGTCAGAAGGCTGCAAAAGATGATCACATGACCCCGGGACACTGCAGCTATCATAAATATGAACCAGTTGCCATGCATCTGAATGTAAATCACATGACCATGGGGATGCGGCAACGGTCACTTTTCTCAGTGCCTTTGTAACTTTGAACGGTCACTAAATGAACTGTTGCTAGTTGAGGACTACCTGTATGAAATTCTTTTTACATCCTACAGGTTTCCTTTTGGTCCACACTACCCAACCAACCACAATAGGGCAACCTTAAAGAACAATGAATTTATTACTAAGTTTTGTGAATAACAATCTACAATCTTCCGAAATGTTTGCAATAATTTACTGGTTTTTAAAATGCTTCAAGAGTCTTTATATATTTACTTCAAAACATCAGTAGGGTTACTTTACTAGAAACTACTACAATGAAAGAAATGACACAATATTTTCTACTCCAACTGATCAGGATTCTACAAACCCTCAGTCATACTGCACCTTCCTTCCTTTTTTGCCTTTTTAGAACTTCAGTTGCTAGAATTGAACCTGGTACTATTTGCATGTAAAATCTGTATTCTCCCACTATGCAAAGGATTTTCTCCATTGCATTACAGGTATGAATGAATGTGATTGCCTCTGCATTCAGCAATCCACTAGGTTATGCCTAAACTGCTTATTGAAGTGGTCTATGAATTAGCATGTTATAATTTTTTACAAATTTCCTGCTGCTATTTACAAATAACTCAAGGCGGTGAACACACATAGTACCCTTTCCTATTTTACTCAACTCTGTGTAGTAGATTGGACTGAGAGTGTGTGACTGGTTCAAAGTCATGCAGCTGGTTTTCACGTGTAAGGCAGGACTTGAACTCATGGTCTTCTGCTTTCTAGCCTGGTGCCTTAACCATTAGGCTAAAGTGGTTCTCTCATGTTCTTTCACTTTACCATTTCTAAAAGAGCCAGTAGATTTACTAATGGTGATCAGATCTTTTTCAAGCCCTGAAAATTTCTATCTTACTTTTTCAATGTTAAGTTAATGTCATTCCTTTTGTTATGGCCCGCTGGCAGCCAGCGAAGCTGGCAGCAGAGTTGGACAGTGAGGAGGTTGGGGAGGAACATCGGCCAGTCCTGCGGCCTGGGGAAAGCTCGGACGATGGCTCTGCATTGGAGGCAGAGAGGGAGCTAGACAGTAGTGAGGCAGAGGAACAGCTGGAGCCAGTTCCCAGCATGCGCATGCACAGAGGTGTCAGAACACAAGAACAGCTAAGAAAGCAGGGTCGATTTGGGAGTAAAGCCACACCTTGGAGGTGATTGCCCCTCCCATAGGGAACAAAAAAGGAGCAAACGGGAAATGGGCTCTTGCAGGAAACAATTCGTTTGTTTGGTTGTTTCAAGAGTGGAAAGTTCTGTTTGTGACTCTAAGAGACTCTGTGCCAAGTTTTGTGTAACTAGTGTAACTAGTGAAACTAGTTATCTGGCAGCTTTCCAAGCGAGATAAGGTTTGTGTTGATAAATATTCCTCTGAAAAGACTGCTTGCCAAGCCTTGCTGACTGTGAATGAAAGGAATTCACAGTCGTGTAAATAAAAGGTTTTGCCGAAACCAAGACTCTGTTTCCTGCTTTTTAAGGAAGCCTAGATCAGAACACTTTTAATTTAATTTAATTTAATTTAATTTCCAATTTATATACCGCCCTTCTCCCTGAGGACTCAGGGCGGTGTACAGCCAAGATAAAAAACATAGAGTACAAATATTAATTTAGCTTCTCCATTTCTACTTTAGAGATATATTAAAACTTTGAACAACTTTGGGTTTTATCAAATTACAAATCCTTAAAATGACGCTTCCCAATCTAAACTTTTTTTAAAAAAATTGAAATTTCATTTTGGAATATACTTTATGTCATGATAGCCCTTACATTTCCTTTTAATGTAATGAACGTTTCTATCTGTTGAAAGTTTTTATTTGTTCTAAATAAAAACTCTGTAGTCTCTGTATTCAGAAGAATTTCTTTAATTTTCAATGTTTTTTTTCTGTGTTTGCAGCACAGATTATGGGTATTGTTATTCACTATGGTAAACAGACAGAAGAATAGATTTGGCCCATTGCTTTATTGAAAAGAATTATCAAACACATTTGCACGTACACACATCAAAAAATGAAATAGATTACCCCATGGACACTGTAGTTCCTACAAACTGTCTCCTGCTATTTTCTTCTTGCTGCTGTTCTTCCCATGGATCAGAACATATGTATTTGTCTTATAAACTCATTGTAACAGCTTTGCAGTTCGTTTAAACAAATGAAAACATCCTCGGAGTATTTCCTCTGAAGTTTAATGGAGTATTCAGTCCCACTTCAGGATTCCACATTATTTAGGAAGATAATCCGCTTGACCCAAGACCCTTATACATTTAAATGCTGTTTTTTCAGTACATACGGCAGTACCATTCAAAGAGCTATGACAATGATACTGTTTATAGCTCTGAAAATGGCGCTGCCATCTGCACCATGATTCACCAGGAAGACAAGAGCTCAAGCAGATGGACAATCCTTTAGTCTGCTGCTCTAGCATGTTAAATGTTTAACTACTGATATAAACACACTAGCCTCCCCTTAACCAGACTGGAAATAAAAACAAAAACAAACAAGCGCAGTGATGTGAGGATTGCAGGAACCGACATATTTCCGATTGTGAGAAAGTCGATTGTCCAAATTTCAGCGGGTGGAGAAATTTCCATTCTGCTGTCACACTGCAGAATCACAAAGCTGAATAATTTCTTATCTATTTCCACTGGTATTTGTCTGTGTGAGGGCTTCTGATGGAGAAACAGTTCTCTTCAAGTGCACTTCAATGAAAAAGATATATTGACTTGTCTACTATTCTCTTGGGAGGCATGCTTCACTTCTTGATCATTTCAATGCTTGGTAAATACAAAATATTCCTTTTGCATAAAAATGTGTGATTCTATCCAGCTCCCACTTTTCCACATTTCTCTACAGAAATCATCAGGAATTTATTTTTATTTCATTTATGATAAGAGCAAACAAGATACTAAATAGATCAGACCCAGAAAATCCATTGGAGAAGAAAAAATACCATCCCACCACCCCTGACTTTGTCCCTGAACACCAGAACCAGAATCTCATTCACTCAGTTGATGGATTCATTGGCTAAATGTGGATTCGCTCTCAATCCATATTTAGCCAGGAGACAAGGAGAAAGGAATAGGCAGTTATATTAGGAGGTATCTGATCCAGAATGATCTACTCAGGAATTGGTTGGTGCATTCAGCAACTTGGTTTGGGATAAACAGTTAGAAATGCTGTGAAAATTGTGAGAGTCTTTTATTTAAGTATCTTCATGAATGTTATATGATGCCGAAATCTCTTTGGAAATCTCAACTTTTTTCTGGAACTAGAAGCATATATTAATTTGCTATTGAACCTTGGTTGCTGGTAAGGCTTCCAATTTGAATTTTGACTGGAGTAAAACTATGGCCTTAATCTAAGAGGATGCCCCACCCCGCTAACCAACAACTTTGAACAATTTGCTATCAGAGTCTAACTTCAGAAGCAAAGGTGCAAGGGTAAATATTAGAACTGTTTATAGGTCACAAAGTTCATTTTTTTAGTATTCAGAAAATGTCCCTGTTCATGATCATAACTTATTTGAAAATTTTGAAATTCAGCTCGTATCAGAATCTCTGTATTTTCCATTTTCTATCTATAGACATTAATACTAGATGTTTGTCAGGTCCTAGTCCAGAGATGAGACAGCAAGTTCTATCAAGTTCAATCTTTTATTTTCTTATTCCTAATGGACAGAATCTTGCCAAACTAAAACTATAATTTTCTAACTTACTAAATGTATCCTGACAGATACTAGGGCGTGGTTACACTGAACTTCTTCCTCCTCCCACTTCCAGCTTATGACTGAGCAGTTTCTTGATCTGGGTCGCTTTCTGAGAAAGCTGTGCTTTGCCAAACCACCTCACAAACAGACTCCTACAGGTGCACATTCCATCACAATGGGCAATCATACCAAGATAAAGAAACTCAAAGAGATTTTGAGTTATACTTAAGAATATGAAGTACTGCTGTTTCTGGCTTATTTACTATATTTTTACCGAGATCAAACTTTAGCTTAGCATGTAACATTGTAACAACCAAAGCACACTTGATTCAAATTTTATCAACATCTTTAGAATGGTACATTACAAATAGAAAATAGCCATTACAAAGCAACAGCTTCTAAGGAGTATTCCAGAGCACAGATTGTAAAAGGAAGTTTAAGAAATTATCACTGCTGAAAAAAGGTAGCAAAGAAGTTGTGCAGACAGTAAAGTAAATGTTATTTTTTTATCTGCTATGGTTGCCAAAAATACTAATGATTAAACCAAAATCAAGAAGCTAATTTAATTATTGTATTTCTGATCTTTTAAAAAATCACAGTTTTCTTAACTTTTAAGTTCAATCACCTACTAAAAGCTAATTGTTATTTAGATTCAGTTATTTCTTTTAGAATAGAATGAACTGGTTGGGATCTTGGAGGTCTTCTAGTCCAGCCTCCTGCTCAAGCAGGAGAACCTATACCAGGGGTGGGCAAATGTGGCTCTTTTACAACCTGTGGACTTCAACTCCCAGAATTCCTGAGACAGCCAAGCTTGGCTGTCTCAGGAATTCTGGGAGTTGAAGTCCACAGGTTGTAAAAGAGCCACATTTGCCCACCCCTGACCTATACCATTTTAGATAAGAAAATTTGTTAATCTTTATCTATGAACTAGTTCGGAATAGCATCAATTGTGGGTCAAAAATACTATGTTGTCTAAATTGTCAGATTATTCATGATATCCATTTTGATTCTCTCAGATTCTGGTTATATGTATTTGATATAATTCAAATGCTTTCTGTTCATATACTTGGAATTACTGAAGTATGAACACCTTGAATTCCCTTATAGTAGCAAGTGTTTTACATTGAGTAGTAGTCTCAGTTTATGCATAAGTTTTATTGTAGCCTTCTACAGCCTGAAACCTTAAAGATGCAAAGGGAGAAGAAGGGACAGAATTCCATGTCTGCATGATCAATTCCATGCCTACTAGAGACCAACAGGATTGTCCTTACAGAGATTCTATCGAGTGGGGAAAGTGGAAATTATTCTAACAAAAATCTCAGTGTGTTTATGAGGAATTTTTTCTTAACCTCAATTTAATTCAAAACTCAAGTTGTTTTAAAAAGCAGAGTGTAAATTGAAGAAATACATAATAATTTCTTGATATAGACCTCAGGTCAACAAGACAGACTTCTCAAATATACCTGTGCATTCTGATTTTCATCAATTTAATTCTCATTACCTAAAATTCCCAAGGAGTATTTATTGCAATTATTTATAAACTACCTACTCTAAGCAGTTTGGAACTTACATTCAATAAAACATCCATTAATTCAATATAATGTCAATAATATATGTATGATTCAGGATAGTAAATCCTCAACTTTTGGGAGTGGCAAATCCAAGAAGGCAAAATTTGACATCTTGGCTTTTCAAACTAAAACTCCTACCCAGTCCCAGGAATTCAAAGGAAGTGCTGTTGGTCTCTCAATATCTCAGAAGTATTCTCATATGGACAAGAATTCACCAGCAAATTCCTCTGATTTGTACACCTCTAAAGAAGGAAATGATTAGAGATACAATTCTAAATTAAAAGACATGAAGATAATGACTTTCTAAAAGGTATCTCCTAGCCAGATTTATTTGCTGCCAGCTATTTCAGAAGTGAGCTGAAGTAATTTGGATTTATCTGTATCCAAATCGCTCTCCATGGTCCTGAATATCAATTTCTAAGTATATAGAACAACTATCCAGTTTCCTTGTTCTGGATGTCTTACGTTTCTGTGATTAGCTGACTTTTACATTGTTATATGTGCTCCCAGGTTCAGCTAATGCTCAGTTACTCACAGCCCTGGAAAATAGCCACACAGAATGTCTATGGAGATTCTCAATCATCCAAGTCATGGTTGTCTCAAAGGTACTTTCCATATACAGTAAATGCTTTTTCTCACATGCACACACTCATCCACACTTGTCATTCTTGTCAACACAGCTGGCAGGCACTAGCCAATGGGATGGAAGCTGCCAAGTCTGTATTCTAAGATGAGTCTAAAAGTAGGCAGATTTCAGGATCTCTTTTATTCCCCAAAGTCGTTGCATTGCTATTTTTAAGTCTGGTAGCTGTTGATGGGACTTGGGGATGGGTTTTCCATGTTCTCATGCCGAATTTCTTTTGCCTGATTAAGGTGACATTTTTTTCCTTTGTTTCCTTAACAATTTGTTCCTTTTTAATTATTTCTCCTAAGGGATCTTGTTTTGGCTTTTGTCCACCCTACTTATGCGGTTGCTACATCTTTAGATATTCAGCCTAATCTCAAAACACCACTTCCTTTGATTGAACCATCACTGACTAGAGACTGAGATGATGGAAGTAAATATCAAACAGCACAACTTTGTGCTGAATGAGTAGATTCTCATTCATGCAACATAATTTTCCTGTATCTCCTACTCCTGAGACCCAACATTCTCAAACTGTCCAGAAAAGATTTATTATATGCAGTAAGAGAAAAATTAAATTGTCTTGTAGATGTAAACTATGCTTCAGGAGGAAACCATGGATGGAGAGGCACATACTGTAGTGCAGTAACAGATAACCTGCTAAATGTTTCTTAATAAATGCTTAATATTCCTATTACATCTTTCCAATAAATTCTGCTAATGCATTCAACTGTTGGAATAGCAACAAAATATCACATACAACTAAACACTACAATACACACAGAAAGCTTCTGCTTTATAAATTAAAACTTAAACTTATTGTCTCCATATTTCTATTTCCACTAATAAAGTTTTCACAAGGATTCTGTCCTTTGGCTCATAACAATAATGTATTAAAATCATTCTACATGTTTATCAGCCTTGAATGAGCCTGATGATCCCTCATTTATGTACTTGGCAGTTTCCCACAATCACAGCTCCCTTTACCCCTCCCTATCCATGTTTCCTTTGCAGACTGTCAGCATTAATCATTTGATCATAATTAGTACTGCTAATTCCCTATTAAGATGAATCACTCTGTTCCTAAATTGCCTTAGCAACATGAATGTTTTTCTGCTGGAGTCTAATCAACACTCTGCCTTTGAAGTCTGAAAAAATATGATCTGGTATTCTTAATATTAAGAATTTGCTAAAGGAAATTGTAGAATGTGTTTTTGATTCGAATCCATCATCCCACAAAGATGTTTTAACATGGAAATAACAATATGATGAACAGACCACCAACATCTGTTCAGAGAAGCAAATGGGATTTATTCTGGTTCTCTAGATTTCTGTTTAATGTGAACAAACATGATCCCTACTTGAAAAGGGTTTCTGCCTACAAAATAGGAATTTTGTAGAAGTTCTCCAAGAATTTCTTTGGAAATAGTAGAAAAGACATTAACTTGGCCCACATTTTTGTAATGAAGCCATGCATGGTCAAGATGAAAAACACTCCAAGGGCACACCAAAAAGTGTAATCTCTCAGGGTCTTACTGTCCTAGATACAATTCAAGATTAACATATCTAAGCTATTAACGGACTCAAGCATCACTCTGCAAAATTAACTCCTCTATCTCTAGAGTTAAAGCCAGAAGAGTTTCTGGATTTACAACAGGTAAGAGCTACATTGTTCCTAAATACATAATCCTTTGTACTAATCCTGGTGTCAAAATTGCTGACTAGTATGATCAGAGCTTTGGGCATCTGTTCTACTAAAGATTTTACCTACATGTTTACCATTTTTCTTTCCTTTGTTTTTGTACAGGCTGAAGAAAATAAATATTAATAAGTTAATAATAATATAGTAAGGCAAGATCTGACTTGGACACTTGTAGCATAGTAATGTATTTCAATTCCACCACCAATGAAACCTAAATATACATATTGCTCCATTTAGCCACTTCCCTTCCTGTATTTAGTAGGTTTCAGAGATGATATAGTACCATGATGGCGAACCTATGGCACGTATGCCACAGGTGGCAAGCAGAGCCATATCTGTGGGCACACGAGCATTGCCCTAGCTCAGCTCCAGCCTGCATGCGTGCTCTGGCCATCTGATTTTTGGGCCTTTCGGGCCCACTGGAAGTTGGGAAACAGGCCATTTCTGGCCTCTGGAGGGCCTCCGGGGGAGTGGGGAAGGCCGTTTTCGCCCTCCCCAGGCTCCTAGAAAGCCTCTGGAGCCTGGGGAGGGCAAAAAATGGGCCTGCTGGGCCCACCGTGCCATCGCATACCAAAAGCGGGGTCACACATGCATGCACTTGGGGGTGGGGTGCATTGAATTATGGTTGTTAGCACGTGTGCACTTGACCCCCCCCCCATGGTCCCCCTCGCTTTTGGCACAAAATGGCAAAAAGGCTAGCCATCACTGATATAGTATAATTGTCAAGTTCTCTGTCCTCCACAGCCCGTGTCTTCTATAAAGAAATAATGTTACATTTAGGAATCTAATCCATGAAAGATCTAACCCTGAATTTGAAAATACCAATAGATATTCTAGGGGGAAAAAATAGTCAATTCCTAAAAATGTGAATTAACAGGCACTCTTAGATTACTTTTTGAGGAATGCTCCTTAGACATGATTTTCAGACTTGGCATTATCTGTTTCACCATTACTGTAATCTCCTGATTCTCCAGAGTTGTACTTAACAGAGGAATAATCTCCACAGGGTTTAGTTTATGTTTTTCCCCAATTATAGCTAAAATTCTGGTCAGTAAGGTACTCTTACATGTCTTTTGAGTCCATTTATCTTTTATCAGTATATATATATATATCAGTATATTCTCCTTTTGCAGTCTCCTTTTGTATATGGATTCTCTTTCCATCAAAATCTCTTTTTACTGCTGTTTCTATGGGGATGAACATACTCTTGCTCCTCTTATTACTGATATACTTAAGCACATAGCAATAGCAATAGCACTTAGACTTAGACCACTTCACAGTGCTTTACAGCCCTCTCTAAGCAGTTTACAGAGTCAGTTTATTGCTCCCAAGAATCTGAGTCCTCATTTTACCCACCTTGGAAGGATGAAAGGCCGAGTCAACCTTGAGCCTGGTGAGATTCAATCTGCCAAACTGCTGGCAGCTGATGATCAGCAGAAGTAGCCTGCAGTACTGCACTCTAAACACTGTGCCACCGTGGCTATTTACATGATAAATAGAGAGAAGTTCTTATTGACTTATAAAAAAAGGGGGGGGGGAGTGGTCAGTTGCTTGATTACTTTTCATTTCCTTTATCCTTCTATAGCAAAGTATCATGCAAAAGTTCATCTTCTCACAGATTTATTTATTTATTTATTTATTTGAATCACAAATAATCAGATTCAGTAAAGACACAAAAGCAATGGAAACCTGAACAGTTGGTTGGCTTTTTTTGTTTTATGTTTTGTATCTCCTTTCAACGGATGGGTGACATTATTTTACAAGAACAAGAAAATCCCCCCCACCAAAAAGAAAAGTAACTGTAAATTACAAATGCCTTCAACTATTTTAGAAACTAATATTTTACAATATTCTCTTTTAATCATCTACTTTGTCTTGACCCTGTATCTACAATAGATTTTTAAATTTCATTGAAACTTCATATCATTCTATTCCATATGTCTAGAGTTTTGCCAAACTCTGTAGTTTTTTGTCTTAAAATGTATGCATCCTTATGGTGTAGAGCATATTTGATTCAGCAGCTCAATCTGTCTTTATTTATTTATTTCAATTTCAATTTCCATTTTCTATTTCTGTTCTTCACCTTTTCTGCTTGTTTGCTCCTGTCTTGGTTTGACTCTTCTCTTCTGAAGCTGCTACAGCCAAGGGAAATGGCTAGAAGAACTTTCCCCTCAAAAATAATAATAATAAATAAAAAATCATACCCATTTTCTCAGCTCTTGTCTCCTTTCTTGCTGCCTCTTTCTGGCTGCCTTTAGTTTGACTCTTTGCTTTTCCTCTTGGGATTTGGTTCTGTCTAGTCCATCTATTCTTCATACAGAGCTCCCAGGCAGGAATCTTGTCTCGCCTCTTCTTCCCCCTACTTGATTGGCAATTCTGTAAGCCTGACACTGAAGGAGAGCTAAGAAGGGAGGGAAGGAAGGCTCACTGATGCTTCTAATCAGTTTTTCCTCCTAAATATCGGTTTGTTTGTTTTTTGTTTTTGTTTTAGTAATGAGTACATACTGTAACTTGCCTAAGTCCATCCATCTTTACTGAAATTCTAGGTTGGAGAAACTTCCTAACAGTGAAAACAATTAACCAATGGAACAGCTTACCTTCAGAAATTGTGGGTGCTTCATCACTGGAAGTTTTTAAGAAGAGATTGGACATCACTTGTTTGAAATGATATAGGGTCTCCTGCTTGACCAGGAGATTGGATTAGAGGACCTCCAAAGTCCCTTCCAGCTCTATTCTGAATACAGTGAACATTCCAGCAAAGATTGACTGAAGCATTAGTGCACTAGAAGCATTAGTGCACCTTCCTTCCTCCCTTCTTAGCCCACCTCTAGTGTCAGGCTAACACAACTGCCAATCAAACAGGGGGAAGAAGAAAAGAGACAAGATGCCTTCCTGGGAGCGCTGCATGAAAAATAGATGGATTAGGCAGTGCCAAGGCCCAAGAAGAAAAGCAAAGAGTCAAACTAAAGGCAGCCAGGCTGAGAAAGAGGCAGCAGGAAAGGAGGCAGAAGCCGAAAAAATGGGTTTGAAAATGAGTTCCTCCCATGGCATCACATTCAAGGAGATAAACAGGTTGTGTTCAGGCCCAGATATGGTATTGCCATCTTGGTTTTGCCTCAACAAAGGAGTGGGGGAGTACTTGAGTGGCTGTGAGTGTTGAATCATTATAACTGGAGCTCAGAGTTGGCCTCTCTCTCTCTCCCCCTCCCTCCCTCCTTCCGTGTCTCTCTTTCTCTCCCTCTCTCTCTCCCCCCCCTCTCCTTGGAATAGCATAGCAATTTGATATCTTTTTGTCCTTGAACATAGGTATGGGAGAGATATCAACAAAGCAGGGAAGCTTGAAGGGTGGTGTGCTCAAATATTAGCAGAACTCTTCTTACATCCACAGCATGGCAGTAACTTCCCTTAAGATCAATGTTGTTAAGGACTTCCGGTGGCACCGCAGGCACTGACAGATTCTCCTTTCAGACTGTCAGCCCTGCAATTTTGTTAAAACCGCCAAGACAGCGCAAATCAGCTGTCTGGCGGTTTGGAAACCTTTCCTTCGGGAGAAGAGAGGAAGGCGAGCAGCCGGACAAAGGTAGAGCTCCCCAAAAGCCCTAGGAGCAATTCTGGGGCTTGGAGGGTGAGAGCTCCCTGGTAGTTTGACTGAGCTCCGAATCCGAGGCTTTTCTGCTTCAAGCAGAACAAGACGCCGCGACCACCCCTGCAATCAACATTCAGATTCAAAATAAGCTTAAAGCAGGCAGAACAAAAACAGGAGTCCTAACAACTGCAAGTACTGAACTTTAACTCTGTGTCTATACTTCTTCCTTCTAAGACTTTTAAAATGAAAGCAAAAATGGCGCCTAAACTATAACAGGGTGTGAAAGTGAAAGTTATAGTTAAAGTGATAATTAACATCGTTAGCGCTTCTGAGGCTGTTTAAGATTACTGGGTTCTACAACAAAGAAAGAAAGATTTAAAGTGGAAAGACTACAGTTTGGACTTTAAATAAACTATAATACTTAAAAAAGATTTAAAAATATTTGGATTTATTGATTTGGTTGCTGTAGGAAGTATAAATTGAAAGCTAAAAATGGCTTCTAAGCAAATAAAATCTAGCTTTAAAAGTGCTGGAGGATCACCAGCACAACCATCAAAACTACAATCTTTGTCTACTTCAAACCCAAAATATTGACTTTGGAAGTTCTACAGGAATCTCTGCAGGACACTTTGAAGCAACAAACTTCTTTTTTAGAGGGGAAAATTAAGGGAGTGTCTGAAGAAATGGCTGAAATTAAAGAAGTTATACAAATTCAGAATAAAGAAATAAGAGAAGACATAGTAATGGCATTTCAGGGTCTGGCAAAACACATTGAATTGTTGGATGAAAGAGTAGAAGAAATTAATCAGTCCAATTTGAATTTGGAAAATAAAATGAAGTTCAGACCAAGATGGATAGGGCAGACGATGAAGTGGTGATGTTACAGTATAGAACAATGGAATTTGCCATGAGAGTAAGAGGTCTGAGAGAACACAATCGAGAGAACTTGAGAGAGATCTTTGCAGGGATCTCAAGCAGATCTCTCATTGCAAATTGACAAAATATATCGTGTTAATTCCTGGTTTGCCAGACAGAATCAATTGCCAAGAGACATTGTGATTTACTTTACAACGAGGAGGACCCGAAATGAAATTTTACAAGTTTTCTATAAAAATAAACTTCAAATTGCAAGACAAGAGGTTTTAGTACTGAAAGAAATTCCCCCCAAAATGTTGAGTAGCAGAAAGGAGTTTGCTTTCTTGGTGGATGAACTTAGAAATCGACAGATTCAGTTTAGATGGGATGTTCCAGCTGGACTGGTGGTGAATTATATGGGAAAAAGGTATCGCCTTAACACAATTTGGAAGGCAAGAGATTTTTATACTAATGTATTAAAGGCTGGAAATTTCCATCTCAGGAAATGACGAGAAGAAAAGAAGAGCTGGCGATACAGGGACAGAAGGAAAGTAAACAGCCACAAGCTGCAGGAGAGACCTCGCTTATTGAAGAAGATTTATTGCAATTTTTTGGTACTGATCAACCTTTGGAAGTAGTAGAAAAAAGAGAAGAACCAAAAGATCAAAGGCAGACTCACGCTGCAGCAAAGCAAAAAGAACAAGATTTAAAGTTGCAGCAAACCCAAATGAAAGCTCAAGAAGCTACAAAAACAGAAGCAGTGGGAGGAGCAAGGCTGAAGAGAAAGGTGAAGGAGGATCTTCAGCTGGCGCTCTTAAAGCTTCAAGGTGCCAAGAATGGTAACTAAATTTTTGACCTGGAATGTCAATGGTTTGAATTCACCACAAAAGAGAAAGAAAATATTTCATTATTTGAAACAGTTTAAAAACGATGTAATTTGCCTATTAATTTGCATATTAATATGCGTGACAGATCAAAAATACTTGATATATTCAAGATTGGGGACACATTTTGTTGCATCTGCTCCAGAGAAGAAAAATGGTATAGTTATATACCTAAGGACAGATTTAACAGCCAAATTAATTGAGGCAGATGCTCAAGGAAGATATATTGCAATTGAATTCCTAATAGAAGGGAAGAAAATACTTTTAATTGGAGTATATGCTCCTAACCAACAGCAAGAAAAATTTTATAAGCTTTTGCATACCAAAATAATACAATGGGATTATAAATCGTGTATATTAATGGGTGACTGGAATGGAGTATTGGATACCCAAAAGGACAAAAAAGGATTACTTCAAAATACCCAAAATCGTGCAAGATTGCCTAAATCTTTTTTTGATATAATGGATGATATGGAGTTGAGAGATATCTGGCGGAAACGAAATGTTGAAGAAAAGGATTTTACTTTTTTTTCTGATGAACATCAATCCTTTTCTAGGATTGATTTCATACTAATTACCAATGATTTCTTTTCTAGGGTAAAGAAGACAAAGATATGTTCAAGAATTTTATCTGATCATAGTCCAGTGTGGATGGAATTAGAGCAAGAAAAGGGAGCTAGAAGGTCTTGGAGGCTAAATGAAAATTTGTTTAGATATGAGGAAAATGTGAAAGAATGTAAAAAACAAATGAAAGAATTTTTTGCTATGAATATGCATAAGGGTACGCCTATGGAAATGGTTTGGGATGCAAGTAAAGCATATATGAGAGGAACCTTAATATATTTGAATAATAAATATAGACGTAGACAAGAAAAGAAATGGAGGGACTTAGAAGAGGAAATAAAAAATAAATCCAACAGATAAGAAAATAAAGGAAACAATAAATTTGTTGCAAGGGCAGTTTAATATGTTAATGGCAGACCAAGTGGCAACTAACTTACAATATGCTAAACATAACACTTTTTGTAATGCAAATAAACCAGGTAGATGGTTAGCCTACTTGTTAAGGAAAAAACAAAAGCTTCGTACTATAGAAAAAATAGAATACAAAGGTAAAGAGGTATATGAACAAAATATGATTAAAAAAGCTTTTTTAGAATTCTATACAAAGTTATATGCTAGTGATACAATTCAAGGTAAAGATATAGACAGATATTTACAGGAGGAGAATATTCCGGTAATTACAACAGAGCAAAGGGAAAGACTGAACCAACCAATAACTTTGGAAGAAATTATTTTAGCAATTAAACAGTTAAGGGGGGGGGGAAATCTCCAGGCACAGATGGACTGACAGCTGTTTATTATAAAAATTTGCAGTTAGAAATGGTAGAACCGCTTAAGGAATTATTTTGCAAGATTCAAACCGGAGGAGATGTATCGCCTTCCTGGAGAACAGCTTTTATTTCATTGATTCCAAAGGAGGATCAAGACCGTAGTCAACCTAAGAATTATAGACCAATATCGCTTTTAAATACTGATTATAAGATTTTTGCTAAAATATTAGCAAATAGGTTAATGGTAATCATGCAACAAATGATTCATAATGACCAATCTGGATTTATAAGAGACAAATGAAATGTAATGTAAGACAAATTGTAAATTTATTGGAATATTTGGAAAGGAACAACCAAGTCCCTGCAGCGCTTATCTTTTTGGATGCAGAGAAGGCATTTGATCGATTGAATTGGCAATTTTTATTGAAAATAATAGAAAAGATGCAGTTTGGAGAATACTTTACACAATCTATTAGAGCAATATATCAGAGACAAACAGTACAAATAATAATTAATGGTGGTTTAACAGAAACATTTAAAATTGAAAAAGGAACAAGACAGGATGCCCTCTATCACCATTATTGTTTATTTTAACTTTGGAACCTTTATTGAATAAAATACGAGGGTCAAATAAAATAAAGGGAATTAAAATTAGACATCATGATTACAGATTAAGAGCATTTGCAGATGACTTGGTTGTTACTTTAACTCAACCAGTACAATCAGCTACAGGTTTAATGGATATAATTAGCCAATATGGACAAATGTCTGGATTTAAAATAAATAAACAAAAAAACAAAGATAATAACTAAAAACATGACGGTAAAGCAAAAAGAAGAACTAGAAAGACTAACAGGATTTGAAATAGTAAAAAAGGTTAAATATGTAGGGGTATATATCACAGCCTCAAATGTAAAATTATATAAAAATAATTATGAATTGTTATGGCAAAAAATACAGAAAGAGATGGAGAATTGGGGAAAACTACAACTATATCTGTTGGGAAGAATAGCAGCAATAAAAATGAATGTTCTACCTAGGTTTCTATTTTTGTTCCAAATGATACTAATACTCAAGAAAGATGAAAATTTGAGGGAATGGCAGAAGGTATTAATAATTTTGTTTGGGCAGGGAAAAGACCGAGAATAAAGTTAAAAATAATGCAAGATATACGTGAAAGAGGAGGTTTTAAAATGCCTAATCTAATCTAAGATTATACTATGAAGCAGCTGTCCTAACAATAATTAGTGATTGGATTAACTCAACAGAAGAAAGAATATTGAACATTGAAGGATATGATTTGTTATATAGCTGGCATGCTTACTTATTATATGACAAAAAGGTGGATAAGACCTTTAAAAGCCATATATTAAGGAATGCCTTGCTACGAGTTTGGAAAAAGTATCAATATAAATTAAATTATAAGATACTTATATGGGCAATACCCAGACATGCGATAGCGAATATAAGTGTAGAACAAAAGCAAGAGGTGATTACTTATAAAGAGCTTCTTAAAATGGAAGGAGGTGTATTGCAGTTAAAATCTTTAAATGCATTAAAAGAAGAAAGAATAATTCAAACTTGGTTTCAGTATGGTCAGTTGCAAGCCAGATGGAAAGAAGATCAGAGAATTGGTATCATGCAGAATGAGGAAAATTTGGTAAAACAAATTAGAGACCAAGATCAAATGCATATAAAAAGATTATATAATGTATTGATAGAAATAGATTCAGAAATGGAATTAGTTAAGGATTGTATGATAAAATGGCACAAAACATTCAGGAACCAATAATGATGGAAACTTGGGAAAAAATATGGGTTAGAAATGTAAAATTTACGCAAGCACAAAATTTAAGAGAAAATTTTTATAAAATGTTCTATAGATGGCATTTAGATCCTAAAAAGTTGGCTTGTATGTATCCGAATTTACAATCTAAGTGTTGGAGATGTGATTGTGAAGATGCCACTTATTATCATATACGGTGGACTTGTAAAAAAGTTAAAGCATTTGGATTAAAATATGGTGGATTATCCAAAATATTCTTAAAAAGAAGATAAAGTTTACTCCACAATTGTTTTTGCTGGGTACGGTTATAGAGACTAAATTGATTTTAAATTTAAATATGCAGCTAGACTTTTGGTGGTGCAATATTGGAAGAAGGAAGATTTGCCTACCATTGAAGAATGGACATTAAAAGTAACAAATCTGGCAGAAATGGTGAAGATTTCAGCATTTTTGAAAAATCACTCACAAGAAAGATATATATCGGAATGGAGAAGATGGATTGATTATATTCAAAACAAATATTGGACTAAAAAGTATCAAATAGCTTATGAATGAATAGAAAAATTAAGAGTATTTATATCTAGTTAAGTAAAAGGGGAGTTAAAGTGTGAAGGGGGGGATAGGAATCCTTAGTTAATTAGCTTAGTTTAGCATATGATTGTTAATTGTTATACCCTGTATTTTGTTCTGGGAAGTTTGGGGGGGGGTGGGGCGGGTAAGGAAGGGAGGGGGGAGATGGGGAAATACTTGTAAAAAAAAGTATTTTTTCTTCTTTTTGTAAAACTCTTTAATAATAAAAAAAAAGATCAGTGTTCTTACGAAGACATTGTTTTGAAGTCTATTAAATGACCAACTCCAGTTATCCTGTTATATTTAATGTTATTTTGTTTGGTTTATATGTGTAAGAATTCTTGAGACATGCTGCATTTTATTCATTGGGTTCAATTCTTATTTTTTAATAATCAGAGTCTCTGAATTTTTATCTATTGGAATTAGGTGCATATTTACTCTGCATGGCTTATCAAGAGCGTCAAATGCATCTTTCAGCTCATTTATTTTCCTACTCATTATTACCATCCACACAAATATATCTATGATGGTTCCAGCAGTTAAAAGACATTGTTTAACCTGAACATCTTTTAAAGGGTTCTTATAAAGTAGATAATTTTGTCTCTATGAAAATATTCTATCTAAATCATTGGAGGTGATATTAATAGATTAAGTGCCATCAAGTTAGTGTCAACTCTCAGTGACGAATGAAATATTTCTTCAATATTTTACTTATTTTATTTCTACTGCCACCCATTTCAACAAGTGATCCTAGGTAGCAGTACAAATCAAATCAAGTCAAATAAAATCAATTAATAATTTGACTCCTATAGCTGTCCATCTCAACAAGTGATTCTGGGCTGGTATATAAATCAAATCAATAAATAAAAACACTGAAGATGATCTATTCTCACCCTGACATTTTAGTCTCTTAATGGTGCATTTGTTGTTATCTAATCCATCTATCTTGCTGCTGGTTGTCCTCTCCTTCTATTTCTTTATATTCTCCTGAGCATTATGGATTTCTCAAGGGTACTAGATTTTTGCATAATGGAGCCTTGGTGGCGCAGCAGACTAAAGTGCTGTTAACTAGCACCAGCTGCCTGCAATTACTGCAAGTTCAAATTTCACCAGGCTCAAGGTTGACTCAGTCTTCCATCTTTTCAAGGTAGGTAAAATGAGGACCCGGATTGTGTGGGCAATAAATTGACTCTGTATAAAAAAAAAAAAAAAGAACACCGCTTTGGGGCCCCCCGAAAGCCCTACTAAGCAGGTATATACAAAAGTATGAAGGCTATTACTTAACACATTGTAAGCCGCCCTGAGACTCCAGAGAAGGGCGGCATATAAATCGATCGAACAAACAAACAAATAAACAAACAAACAAATAGTCTAAACTATGGAAGTTTGAGCCTATCATTTGTGCCTTGACTCTGGACTGATTTTTTTAATGCTTAATTTGTTTTTTCCATGTCTCATCATGGTATTGTCAAGAATCCTTTCCAAGATAAAATTTAAAAGCTCCAGTACATTTTCTATCCTGCTTTTCAAAGTCTAACTTTTGCATCCGTGGAACATCATATAGAAAACCACAGTCTCACAATTTCACTCTTTGCAGGTCCAGACACATCACAACATTTGAAAATCTTTTCTAAGGTCTTCAATAATCCTACGAGAGCTAATCTATGGCATATTACTTGACTGATAATTCCTTTAAGGCAGAAGCTATCCACTACTTCTATGTCTTCATTTCCAATTCTAAGACTTGTGGCTGTACCTGCAGTCATTAAATGGGTTTTCTTTATATTTCTTGTGCAATGAAATTGAATGGAATGCTGATTGTTGTATATTTTAGATATGGTACTTACTGAATTAATAATTAATTAATTAATTAATTTCCCATTGTTATCATTCTAAATATTTGAATCACTTTAATAATATATGTCACTCGCAATTTTCTTTGCCGGGATCAATTTTCAGTTGTTTTAATGCTTTAGGTGAATTTGGACAACCATGGCTGCCCCATGTTTCTTTTTCTTTTTAAATATTATACAGCTTTTGGGATCTATATATTAGCACTCCTAACTCCATTTTATCAGAGAGTGGTATGTATGTGGAATAGTACCAAACATTAAACAATTCAAAATGAAAAGAAGTAAAAGTATCTTCCATCTTGTAAAAGCTAAAATGAAATAGGCATAAAATGAAATAGCATGTTTTGCTAAGAACTGATCTGACAATATACCTTGAATCAATCCAGTGACAACACACTTGATAACAGATACACAGAAGGAAAAAAAATGGTTCTAAATTTTATTCTGTTTTATTCTTTTAGCTTGCTTTCCATTCTAAAAGTCCCAAAGTGTACAATAAATGCTATCCTCTCTAATAAACCCGTGCTTAATTAACTGCTGTGAGAAGTTATACTTCATTCCATAATCTTCCAGATTGTGCCATTTAATGGCTTCGTGTTCCAGTTTTTTGAGTAATAAAAAACATTTCTAAAGAAGTCATGACTTTTTAATCAAATTCTTCACCAATTGTTTTAGCTTCTCTCTCTCAACAATTTGTGTACATCATCTCTCTTTTTAGCTTATTTCTCTTAATTCAGTGTCATTCATTTCAAATGCACAAAAATTAGGGTAGAAGTGGGGGAGGAGAGATTTCTCTTTTTAAAACATTTCTACCATCCCATATTTTTTAGTCATTATAATATCAAGATTCCTGGACATCAAACATGATATCCAAAATACTAAGTGGAAAAAAACTAATTCCATAATAGGAAGCACTACATATTGGCAATATCATTTAATTAACTGCTTTCCATTATCCTCTGCAACAAGGTTGACATTTTTCAGATCTCTCTCTCTCTTTTTTAATTTAAGGGCTCTTGTTGTATAACTTATATTTCAGAGATTTTCTCAAGGGCAAAAGTCCATATAAAACAGATTTCAGTAAAAGTGATGGACAACTTGGGAGGCAGGTAACTGGATGGGATTTATATTACAAATAGCACTTAGTTGCATCTCTGTACAAAATTCCTACTTTCCTTGTGTGCCATTCTCGGACAGATAAATAAACAAACAAATAAATCCATCAATCTATCCAGCCAGATAATCAATGTTATGCTCTCTGCTTTGTTGTGTCCCTGATAAAATTCATAATCTTTGTTCTACTGAGCAGACAGCTGGACAAACAAAATTATTTTTAAAAAATATTTTTAAAAAACCTACCTTCCTTTCCTTCTTTTTCCTGATGTGATAAAACTCTTTGTGTGCATGATTGGTGCCCCTAGTGCATCACAATAGTTTATCCTTATCACTCTACTTACTCAGGCCCAGAAGTATCAATAAAAGCAATTGCTACTTGTCTTGTACTTTGGATTGGCTAGAAATTGACACATCTTATAATTTGCAATAAATTCTACATAATTTCCTGTCTTGCTTTGTCAAGGAAAGCCACGGAAAGACCAGAATAAGTTCTGGCATGGTGGGACAAATGACAAAACACATTTACTGAAGGCACAGCATTTTATTTCCCAAGTGGCCAAGCAGGCTGTCATTGGGAAGCCACAAACAGGCTATACAGGTATGAATATCTTATCATTTATGTCCCCCAGCAACCTCAGCCGGGATGTCCTATAAAATCATCAAGATCGGTAGCCATTATTAATATTAAGTTCCATGAATCTAATGTCTTTTTAAAGTCAATCACTCTGGTGATGTATATTGTAAGATTTTTCTTTCCAGGAGAATTGATTTAACTTCTTCATTATTTGGGCTGGGTTTTTTTTGGGGGGGTGTCTTTTTTTTCAGCTCAACAAGCCCCATTTTGATATACAGAACTGTATAGCACATCATTAGGAAAGCATTAGAAACCAGTAGTTTCAATTTTTGTTCTTTTCCTAATGATCCCATGGCAGAATTTGCTTTTTTTTTCACGGCAGATGAACTTTGGATGGATGCTTTCATTGAATTATCCAAGATCATGATCCCTAAGATCCTTTTTCTGGCTAATCACTGTTAACTCAGGAATTTATTTTCATATTTAACTGTCGTTATGCAAAATTACTCAGTGGCTAAGATGCTGAGCTTGTTGATCGAAAGGTAGGCAGTTCAGTGGTTAAATCCCTAGTGCCGCATAATGGGGTGAGCTTCTGTTACTTGTCCCAGCTTCTGCCAACCTAGCAGTTTGAAAGCACATAAAAAATGCAAGTAGAAAAATAGGGACCACCTTTGGTGGGAAGGTAACAGCGTTCAGTGCGCCTTTGGCATTTAGTCATGCTGGCCACATGACCACAGAGATGTCTTTGGACAGTGCTGGCTCTTTGGTTTTGAAACGGAGATGAGCACCACCCCCTAGAGTCAGGAACAACTAGCACATGGGTGCAAGGGGAACCTTTACCTTTATACAAAATTACACTGAGGTTCATCGGCTCTTTTGATGCCATTTTACTAGTCCGATACTCCAGTTGCTGCTGAAACGGCATTGGTCGCGTTGGTGGATATCTCTGGAGGGCTCGGGATAGGGGTTGTTCCTCTATCCTGGTCCTGTTGGATCTCTCAGTGGCTTTTGATACCATTGACCATGATATCATGTTGCACCGGTTGGAGGGGTTGGGGGTAGGGGACACCGTTTTGCGGTGGTTCTCCTCCTATCTCTCTGACCGGTCACAATCTGTGTTGGCAGGGGGCAGCGGTCAACCCCGAGGTGCCTTGTTTGTGGGGTGCCACAAGGGTCGGTCCTCTCGCCCCTTCTGTTCAACATTTATGTAAAGTCACTGGGTGAGATCATCCGTGGCTTTGGGGTGGAGTTCCATCAGTACGCTGATGACACCCAGCTGTACATCTTCACCACAGGCCACCCCAGGCCATCACCCTTGAAGTGATGTCCTGGTGCCTGGAGGCTGTGTGGGCCTGGATGGGGAGAAACAGGCTCCAACTCAACCCTTCCAAGACTGTGGCTTCCGGCGTCCTGATATAGCCAGCTGGCGCCATCGCTGGTTATTGGGGGTGAGTCATTGGCCCCCACGGAGAGGGCTCGCAACTTGGGCATCCTCCTGGATGCACGGCTGTCTTTAGAAGAGCATATGATGGCCGTTGCCAGGGGAGCTTTTTGTCAGGTTCGCCTGATACGCCAGTTGCGTCCCTTTCTGGATCGGGACTCCCTACTCACAGTCACTCAAGCACTCGTCACCTCCCACCTGGACTACTGCAATGCTCTCTACATGGGGCTCCCCTTGGGGTGCACCCGGAGGCTCCAACTGGTCCAGAATGCAGCCACGCGGGGGATTATGGGAGTGACGGGGCACTCCCATGTGACACCTCTCCTGTGCGAGCTGCACTGGCTCCCGGTGGTCTTCCGGGTGCGCTTCAAGGTGTTGGTGACCACATTTAAAGCGCTCCATGGCTTAGGGCCTGGATATTTACAAGACCACCTTCTGCCACCAATTGCCTCCCACCGGCCAATATGCTCACACAGAGAGAGCCTCCTCAGGGTGCCGTCGGCCAGACAATGTCGGCTGGTGACCCCCAGGGGGAGAGCCTTCTCTGTGGTGGCACCCGCCCTCTGGAACAACCTACCCTCAGAGATACGCACGATACCAGACCTCCAGACTTTTCGTTGGGCCCTTAAAACTCACTTATTTCATCTAGCCGGGCTGGCTTGATCCCATCCTTTGGTTTTAATTTGAAATTAATTTTAACTGGGTTATTTTAAATTGTGGCCGACATTATTTAATATTCTTTTAAACTGTTTTATTTTTTGTATGTTGTGTTTTTACTTTGGCTGTCCACCGCCCTGAGTCCTGCTGGAGAAGGGCGGTATAAAAATAAAATAAAATAAAATAAATAAATACTGTATTTTTCCTAGTGTTCTTTTAGGACCACCTAGAAATATTCTGTTTCATGAAGATGCCCTAGATATGGCTCATCTATCTTTTGCTTCAATAAGACAGACACTCCCTATCTCATTTTCCATAAACTTCCTGGTGAAAACATCAGAGGGAAGCAGAAGACCTATAAACCAAATTCTCCAGGGTCCTTTCCAACTAAATGCCAGATGTGATCCATGAAATGATGAAAAAAAGCTATGGAAGTTTATTAAAAATGATAAGTACACAAACATGCACATACATGTATGTGTAATCCTATGTAATAAAATAAAAGACTTACAGAATATATTCAGGGTTAGACAGGAACTGGTCTATTGCAGAACAGCAGGAGGAACTTGGAGATAGTGGAACAGCCACTTTTAGTGCAGGAAGGAGGGACAGACAGACACAGTGGGACGAGGGAGGAAAGGAAAGAAAAACACAAAACAGGATTAATGAGAGATATAGCTACAAATAATCAGATAATTAAACTCCTAGCAAAGATTGTGCAAATAATATGGAATAACCAGAAGGATGTATCAACCAGCTCCTGGAAGAAAGTATAGATGATGACCCTTAGTATTTTATCTTGTTTATTACTCTGACAGTGGTAACTAATTCAATAGGAGAAGTTCTTTCTTCAAGATGGTGAAAGACAGAAGCAGAAGCTTGCTTTTTCTGGTCATTTATCAAAGACATGATTCATTTTGGCTGACATTGTGGGGTTGTCTAAGTTTTACTTAATAATCCTTTCCTATTAGCAATAGCAATAGCACTTAGAATTATATACTGCTTCACGGTCTTCTCTAAGCGGTTTACAGAGTCTGCATATTGCCCCCAACAATCTGAGTCCTCATTTTACTGATCTCAGAAGGATGGATGGCTGAGTCAACCTTGAACTGGTGAAATTTCAACTTGGCCGGCAACCAGCAGAGGTAGTCTGCACTGCACCACCACAGCTCATTAACTTGTTATATTATCTCATTATTTTGAATTGTGAATGAAATGTGTGTTCATTTACTGCTTCTTTTACATATTTAAGAGTATAGATATTTGCATGTCTACTGGTCTACCTAGCTCAGTTTCAGGAGTTGACAAAAAAAAATTCTTTCTTCTGGATTACAATGAAGTGGGACTTTTTATACAAAGCATATGTACTACATATCCATTCTTCAGATAGTAACAGCAGATTAGTCCTTTCATTCACAAGTTTAGTGTCCATGCACAAAAATCTCCATAGAACAAAATGTGAGCTTTCTCTTATTTCATCCCCATATTTGATAAGCGCATATAGTATATACAAATACTAAACAAACTCACAGACTGCATGCCTTCCTTATAGCTAACTCTTTCCACTAGAAGTTCCAGACAGATTAACTTAAATTAAGATAAAATCATTTCCTTTACAGATAAACCTATTACCAAGATCCTTCTGAGAAAGCCAGATGAACATTCTTCTATACTGCCATAATGTCTTGGATTTCTGCCTTTAATGTGGCATGGTTTCCATGTTGCTTTAATATTATTTTCAATTTATTATTTTACTCCTAGAGAAATAATGATACAAACTAAAAAATATTACCTTTAAGCATCAGTTTAAAATAAACTTTACGGAAGTAAGAAAGAAGTCTATAACTGATCTATTTGTTCTTTCCAAATAGTATCAGAGTTTACTACCTTCAATACTCTATAAAGAGAGATTTGTAATCATGCAGCGTCTGCTGTAGACCCTTTGTGCTTGGTGGACATAGCAATAGCAACAGCACTTAGACTTATATACCGCTTTACAGTGCTTTATAGCCAGTGGTGGGCTTCAAATAATTTAACAACCGGTTCTCTGCCCCAATGACTGGCTGGGTAGGTGGGGCTGGGTGGTCATGTGACTGAATGGGCATGGTCAACTTGATGTCACTGAGTTGAGGGGCGCTTAGCCTCACCCAGCCTCTCATGACCATGGGGATGCTGCAACGGTCGTAAGTGTGAAAAACAGTCATAACTCACTTTTTTTCAGTGCCATTATAATTTTGAATGGTCACTAAATGAACTGTTGTAAGTCAAGGATTACCTGTACAAAAATAAAAAAGCTTCTTTGCTTGCAAAAAGCTGCCATATGCACCAATCATTAGACTAGAAATGGGAGAATACACACTGAAGATCAATGAGTCACAGCTGTCATGGAAAGCTAAACCATTCTGTCTGAATACTTTCCTTTTCTTCAGCAATACCTGCAACCCAGAGTTACAAATCAGGGTGGGTGCCAGAGCACATCGAGGAATTAAAATAGTTAAAATATAGCCAACTCTTGCTCATAAAGTGAAACCCTTTAGCAGACCACTCATTTAAGTTCTCCAGAAAGTGGGTGCGCATATTTGGGCTACAAAATGCCGAGCTAAAGAGACAAATTAACAATTTGAGTGAAGCTAATTCCATTCTGTCTTTGTTCAGACCTTGCTACAGAGAATATTTGCCTATGAATATAACTATCTAACTCTTTATCTTTAAGTGCTGACATCTGCTGTGAGCTATTAAGAAAGGTGGGGGCTGCTTTCTCCCTCTAAGAAAACATGTTTCTCCATTTCTAATCCAGGGAAATATATTCTTCCTTTTTAATCTTTCTCAAAATATTTCATTTTTCTAGGAGAGGGGTGGGTGCTAATTTTCTACAACTGGTGCCATGTTACTATGCCATATTATCATGACAACAAACTATAACAAATTGGAAGGAGAATCCACTTATTATCAGTGAGCAATCATGTAGCTTGGTCACTCTGAAGCAATGCAAGAGACTCCTGTCCCAAAGCTGCTTTTCCAAGAGACAACGGGACTTTCTGGAAACCAAGAAAGTTGAGTTACTTCTTGAAAAAAGCACCTTTGGGACAACCATGACCTGGATAACTGAAGAATCCCCATAGACAAGAGACTCCTGTGCTCAGTGAACTGACAAAGCACCTAGGAGAAGCAATCATTAAATCCATTTGCACCACTTAAAGATACCAGCTGGTCTCACTCACTTCACAAGATATCCTAAGGTAATCATCCAGATTTAAGGAAAAATCACATGCCCTCAGAAAGGCAGTAAAAAAATCAGACATAATGCCAAGTTTACATCCTGCCTCTCAGCCATTTCTTCTATGGCTATGCCAACCCTTCTGTAAATAGCTGTTCAAGCAAAACTGGCTGAGGAATTTTGGGAGTCCACAAGTCTTAAAGTTGACAAGGTTGGAGACCCCTGCACTAGAATCTTTCCATCCTGCGTTCCTTGCAGGATTAGCCCTGTGAAGTGGGGAAAGATTTCTTCCAACAACCAGTTTGCTGAACTGCTCAGAAATTTAACATATGGTTTTGGGAGAACTGGCAGGAGTAAACCGGCAGGAGCCCACCACTGTTTATAGCCCTCTCTAAGCACTTTACAGAGTCAGCATATTGCCCTCAACAACTTGGGTCCTCATTTTACCCACCTCAGAAGGATGGAAGGCTGAGTCAACCTTGAGCCTGGTGAGATTTGAACTGCCAAATTGCAGGCAGCTGACAGTCAGCAGAAGTAGCCTGCAGTACTGCACTCTAACCACTGCCCCATCATGGCTCATAGAATTCCTTAATTATAAGTAATAAATGACCCAATCTTTCTAGTTGTATTATAACATCAATTCTTCAGAGTAGCAGAGGTACTTCCAAGCAGGGCAGGCTGAAAAATGATACATTCCCTCTCCTTTTCAATCTTGCAACTGGGGGTGGGTGGCATAGAAAAAGGAATTTGCAGACAAAAAACCCACAATTTATTTAAGATTCTTTTTCACAATGAACCTATGAAGATGCACTGCTGTGAGCAAAGACATACAGTAGTTTACAATTTGCATTCCTCCAAAGCCTAAGAGGTTTCCATACAGTTATCGGATTAAACATAGTTACACTTATCAAATTGAACAGTTTCGCATGAACACAGAGAGGCAAAAGTTATAGCAAAATTAGAAGTAAATGTGTGCTTCCATTCCTTATGCAATTTCACTGCTACATGTGGTTTCAGGCAAATGCCTGTGGTCACTGGAGGTAACGCAAATATCACAGCCTGTTTGAAACAAAAGAAACAAATGTCTATACACTGTAGACCAGGGGTCCCCAATCCCTGGGCCGCATCCCAGTACCAGGCCTTGAGCCATTTGGAACTGGACCATAGAAGTGGCAGGTGAGCACAGGACCCCTCCACACACCTGGCTCAAAACCAGAAAAGTTGTGGGACTCTGCTGTAGACCATAGTTGGATATTTTCCAAGTAGCACCAAAAGAATTAGATTAGTGGTTATTGAGAAAAGAGAAAAGAGCCTTGGTAGTACAGTGGTCTAAGGCACCCTGTTATTAAGCTAGTTATTAAGACCAGCTGCCTGCAATTACTGCAGGTTCGAATCTCGCCAAGGCTCAAGGTTGACTCAGCCTTCCATCCTTTCTAAGGTAGGTAAATTGAGGACCCAGTTTGTGGGGGCAATAAGCTGACTTTGTATAAATATACAAAAGTATGAAGGCTATTGCTGAGCACATTGTAAGCCGCCCTGAGTCTCCGGAGAAGGGCGGCATATAAATCAAATTAAAAAAAAAAAAAAAAAGAAAAGAAAAGCATCAGAATTTCACTTGTCAAGCAGGAAAACACCATTAAAATTATTTGTCCCAAATAAAATTAATACTAGAACTTTAAAAATTAGTTTAATCTGAAGCCAGTCCAAGGTAGAGAAAACAGTTTTGACTTTCAAAACTAGCACCTGAAAGGTTGGCAAGAAGATTTTGGCTGGCAGGAACAAAATGTCAATAAAGATTTTTAGATTCCAGGTGGTGTTTACATTGGGACCAACCGGCTTATGTACCTGTTTTCTTGCTAACAAGTCATTATGAACATTTAAATAAGATATTTATCACAAGATGCATGAGACAGAAAGTGAGAAATAAGATGAAAGAAAGAGGTCCCCAGACGAACAACAGAAAATAAGCGGTGGAAGCAATCTCGGAGAGTATCTATTTTAATTGTGTAGTGCCAAATCCACTACCAAAGCATCCCTAACAGATGGCCATTCAGACTTCATTTAAATGTTTCTATCATGGAGTCCCAAAAGTGCTTTTTCAAAAGGCAACTGGACTTTCTTTGTTTTTCCTTGAAGATGTTTCACTTCTCATCCAAGAAGCTTCCTCAGTTCTGACCTTTTGAAAAAGCATCTTTGGGACAACCATGACCTGGATGTCTGAGAATCTCCATAGACATACTTCTATCACAGAGCCTAAAACATAGTCTGCACTATGTTACTCAATACCTGAGTAACTGACGCCACTGCCGTATATAGTAGTTATTGAGTAACTTTTAGTTTACGGAGTACCATTCATCAAATGATAATAACTGTTCTAGGCCACATTTTATCATCTTTTCTATTAGTGTCTAATGGGAGATGTATCAAATGCTTTGCTGAAACAAAAGTTCACAGTGCTTATTGTACTGTATCTTTATTGTCAACTAGTCACTAAGTTCAAAAAGGAGAGCAGATCAGTATATCAGGATTTTTTTTTAATCTGTGCCTGCTTCTTCAAGAAATGCATTATTGACTAAATCCTCACAAACTGATATTTTTTTTAATTTGATTTATATGCCATCCTTCTCCGGAGACTCAGGGCGGCTTACAATTAACAATCAACAACAGTTGATTAATCAACTGTTCCATAGTTTTGTCTAGAATTGATACGATGTTGATTTGTTTGAAGTTCCTTCTTTTCCATCTTTTCAAAGGTACAAACAACATTTGCCCTCTTCCAATCCTCTGGCATTAAGCTGATCATGTGGCCCATGTGAAGGACCCTTGAGATGACATCTGAAAACTTCTTCAAGCCTCTTCAGTATAACTGGTCTGTCTTGGGAGATTCAAACTTGTTTGAAGCCTGGAGATCCATAACTATCTTTCTACTGACTTGATAATCCTTCCTTGTATAAATTCTTCTGTTGTGACTCACCTTCCGTCATAATTTCTATTATATTAATTGTTCAGAAATCCAGTATATATGAGACAGTATTGTTTTATTAAAATAACACTCATAAGCAAGTAAGCATGGATATAAAGTCATAATACTTTTGTAGTTTAATGATTAGGCCTACAGGATTAGAAACAGGATTCCCAAAACTGGGGAGGCAGCAGTGAACAATCCTTTAATCCAGTGAAAACAGAGAATAGAAACTATAGACTTAATGATTTTCCACTTTCCAATCTAATTCTGGCAAGGGGAAGTATACAAAAATCAGCAGGCTCCGTACTGTGTGTAATTGCTACTCTTGACACCATGGGAAAGTTTTGAATGCATTCAATGGAATTTTATTACAACCCCCTGCATATCTTCACAATTAATGGGAGATCTACAGATGGGCCAGTCTGCAGGTATGTTGATGGCAGCTTTCAAACCCTACTATACTTTTAGCTTTCAAGCTGAATGCCAGTTAAGCAGAAGACAACATGGGCATTTAGCCTGCTGAGCAAAAGCCAAAAATATATACAGCCTGTTTCCCCCCCCCACAAAAAAACCCTAGTATTCCCATGTTTCCTTGCTTCTCTGCATGTTTGCTCCAACTAAATTAAATCTTCCACCTCAACACAAGAAAGTGGATAATAAAGTAGGAGAAAATTTGCATGTTACCTTTGTAGTTTTTGCTGCTATGTCACCTTTGTAGATCTCATGAGATACTGGAACTTGAATCTCACTTTCTTAAAACTCTATGTACATTACTTTCTTTGAGTAGCTGTAGTGAAGTTTTCATCAAATGTAATCACAACTTTCCCTTCTTTCAACTTGGTCCCTAAGCAACCAACAAAAACCCTCATCATCATAGACTGGCTAGCTAGCAACAACAAAAAGAATCCCACATAGATTCATTCTATTTACAACAGTGTTCTCATTGGCTGCATGTACAAGCAATGCCAAGAATAGTTATAGATATTGTTTTAATCATCAGGAAAAACAATGTGCACAAAAATTTGATCTGGGAATTAATATTACCAAATGATCTCTTAGATTACACTATTTTGAATAAATTGTTAGTTATGGTTTGCCTGTCAAGGGGCTGTGCAAATGTGGATCAAATGAAAACCCTTATGTTTGGACCAAGCTAATAAAAGAAAATGTATTCAAGGAGAAAGCAGGACATTCTTTAATGCAAAGAGACTTTGAGATAAATAAAAGCAAGGCATACATATGTCAGTCCTAATCTGTGATACTGTTCTCTTATGCTGAGATTAAATATAACCTTTTCAATAGGTGGTTTCTGGAAGTACTCAAAAGACATTCTCTTGTGCTGGTGGATTGTTTAGGAGAGCTTTATATTTTTTCCTTTCCTTTCCTTTCCTTTCCTTTCCTTTCCTTTCCTTTCCTTTCCTTTCCTTTCCTTTCCTTTCCTTTCCTTTCCTTTCTCCTCTCCTCTCCTCTCCTCTATGTCTTATAATTGCAAGTGAAATTAAGTTAAATAGTAACTTGCTGGTTGTGGAAATAATTTCTGGGGACAGGGCTTTTTTGAACTGTCAAAAATCATCTCTGATATTTGTTTTTTCATATTTGTAGTGTCATGCTTTAAGCATTTCACACTTTATTTTATCTAACTGCAGATCAGATGTCACCCCCTGTATTATAAACAAGTCTGCTATATATTCCAGGTAGAGAAATAAACTACTTTAGCTGTAGTAGCTCAATATCATGTAACCATCTAAAATTAATGATGGAGATATGCATTTACACAGGCGTGATGTTACATTCTGAAACACAATTTGCATAATTTATTGCATAATTTGCATAAATTATTCCATTTAAATATGCTTTGCAGTTCAATTTGTAAAATACTTTTTAACTCTGACATCTTCTTGTAAAAATGAGATTAGCTTTCAATACATACTTTGGCTCAAACCAGTATGAATTTTCTCTGATAATCTTATATTGTATTAGTATTCTTAGCCAAGCCTTTAACAATGTGATTTTGAATAATAATAATAAACATCATCATCATTATCATCATCACGACCACCATCATCATCATCATTGCTGTACCAGGAGACACCAGAATTGAAGAAAAAGAACTGGAAAAAATCATGAAATATCGTGACCTGACCATTGAAACCACACAGTATGGATGAAACATGTAACAGTGATACCCATTGTCATCGGAGCACTTGGTACTATGTCCAAGAATTTTACAAAACACATCAAGAAATTGCAGCTTCCTGCAATAACACCAGCAGAACTGCAAAAAACTGCACTACTCAGAACATTGTATATTTTAAGGAAATACTTGGTTGATACCTAGGAGGCTGGCAGCAACCCATATCAAGCATTAGTACCAATCAATGGTATTTATGATACATTTTTAAATGTTCAGTTGACTGAGTTTCATGTTTAATGAATAAAAGAGATAATAATAATAAGTTTATAATCCATTGTTTCTTTTGACAAACTGCTGATGGAGAAAACATGCATTGGCTGATTACATAAACAGAAGAAACATGGATACAACTTAAAAGTTAGAATTTACTGAATATACAGGAAACAAAACATGAATATCAAAATAATGCAATAAAAACAAGAACAGAAAGCTAGCAAGAAAAAGCATTATATGGTCATTTTTTCCCCAAAAGATAAAGGGGAAAGTGGATAAAGATAAAACCTGGCAATGGCTTAAAACTGGAACATTAACAAAGGAAACTGAGGACTTGATTTTGGCTGCCCAAGAACAAGCTATTTGAAGTTACCAGTCAAGGGCAGAACTGAAAAATTGTCAAATTATTCAAAGTTCAGATTGTGTCTAGAAGCAGAAGAAACAGTAGATTCATACGCTCAAATCATGAAAGAAGAGTGCACGAACTAATTATAAACAACATTATAACACAGTTGCCAAAATGATTCACTGAAATATCTGAAAAAATTATCATATGCCGGGAATGAAAAATTGTTAGGAACACAGAGTTGGAAAAGTAATTGAAAACGAGCAGATTAAAACACTGTAGAATTTCTGAATACAATCTGATAAAGCCTTGAGTATAACACAGCAGAACTAACTGTAGTTGTAAAAAAGAAAGTGTGGCTAATTGCTGTGGAAATATCAAGGGATAATAAAAAAGAATTTGAAAAAAATCATAAAATAAATCAAAATTGACAGATTATGACATAAACATCGGCACCTAAGGGTCCTAAGTAGTTATTGGTACACTGGGTACAAAACCAAAATAATATAGGACAGCACTTAGAGAATCTGAGACAAAATATCTATCTGTTAATTGCAAAAGTCCACACTGGTTGGATCTGGACATAATACATTGATGTATAATACTATGCTAATACATTACAATATCCTACGTTCTTGAGAAGAACCTGATGTGTATGAGGGCCAACACCAGTTGAAGAACTGGCAGCTACAATTCCACATTTTTGTGTCTATAATAAAAATAATGAGTATATGATCTACTGTTTTTATACTGTTTTTATGCTGTTTTTACATAATCTCCACTTTGAATTATTTGATAATTTTTCAGTTCTGTCCTTGATCGCGTTACTTTGAACAGCTTGCTCTTGAGCAGCCAAAATCAAGTCCTCTGTTTTTTTTTTTTTTCAATGTTTTACAACTGGAATATTAAAAGACAATTGGAATTACCCTGAAAACAACCAGCTGATTTAGGGCAGTCAGTCTCTCTTAGCACAACAAACTCACAGGGTTGTTGCTGTGAAGAAAAGTGGCAGGAGCATGACCTATGTATGTCCCCTTGAGAAAGGTAAAATATAAAGCTCATGAATGAATGAATAAAATAAATTTCACCTGAACTTCACTCACAGGGTTTTTATGGGAACAAAATGAGAGAAGCTGTCTTGCTCCAATATCCTTGACCTCATTGTTCTTCATACAGACCACAGAAATAGTCTCATTCATTGTAAATGCACCAGTCTGACTGAGTCTATAAACTGACAAAGTGATTGCTCAGGGTAGTACATACATTATAGCTGAGGCGGAGGAGGAGGAATGGAAGCAAATAGGACTTCATCTATATAACTGTTTACTTTTCAGAAAAATAATCCCCCTCTTAGAGATACTGAGAGGGCAAAACTCTATCTGAAAGCACCATTTGTAACATCCTGATACAGTAGAATAAACATGGATGAGTTCTTTCTGTGAAACTGCAGATCCATCTCTTTGTGAAAGCAGCAGCTTTGTGAAAGGTATTGATACCTTAGTTATTGCTTTGGTCTTTTATGCTGTGAAAAGCATCCTTGTAATAGAAAAGACTCAGAAGTGGCTGCAAACTTAACAGAGGCACAGATATTAAGAAAGAGCCTTTAAATGAATTGCTACGGTTGTTTTCTGTAAGAAGGGAATGGGAAATTCCCTAGAAGGATTTCTTCAGTTAAATTGGCTGATCGGTGACTTTCCAGTATGATGTTAATTGGGCATCTAACTTTTTCTAAAATACTTGGCTATATTGAAGATCCACAGAGACAGAAAATGAAGTGTGTTACAGGCCGTTTTCCTCTGCACAGGAAAGATAAGAAGACTGTCTCCACCACCACTGAATCTGCATTGCTGTCACCAGAGTCCCAGAATATCCAAACAGAGCTAGAATTTGTTGTTATTGACTCAATGCAAGATGGGCTTGTTAGCTATAGTGCCCAAAGTGGTATGCGGAGCCATGTTGCCTGATGCGTGCAGCGTCACCTGTTCCTATTCTGGATTTCTGGCGTGCATGCACATGCACCGATCAGCAGGCCTTTGTGCGCATGTGCAGCAGTTACCAGAAAACTTGCTTGCAGGTGCGCATGTGCGCATTGGAAATCAGAAATACCTTATCCAGTGCACACATGCCCCCTGGACAGCTCCTCTTCAAGGTCACGGCCCTGAGGAGCATGTGTGTGCTCCCTTTTTGGCACTCCATGCCGAAAAGGTTCACCATCACTGCTATAGTGCATTCTACATTATTAAAACCATCATTAGATTCATAAATGTCCAATAAAATACAAAATTTCCATAACTTCTAATGAATGTTAGAACTCTAGCCCTAATACTGAAGTTCTAACCGCTATATTTACTGATTGTATATATAGTTTTAGGGTGGGAAACCCCACAGAGATATGTAAATAAGTTTAGGAGTCTCTTTCTGGGCATACTGGAAGGACCTTATTAGAGATAAAATGATTAAGCATGCAGAAAGACAGACCTGGACAGGTGGACAGAAATCACCAGTGTGATTTTTGTAAAAAATAACTCACTCTGCTTTATGAGTTCTTTGAAGTTGTAGCAAATGCGCACATAGGGGTGATCCAGTAGGCCCTTTTTAAGTGCACTGTTACCATAGCTTCTAGTCAGTCTCCTACCAAAGATTTCTGAGCTTTCCCAGAATATAAATGTGTATATGTATACACACATTCTTTATGTAATGATTGTGTAATTATACATACTAATTGCATAAACAAGACAGGTTCAAAATTAACCAGCTTAAAAATTCACAGTATTATTCTTGTTATCCTGGAAGTAAAGCAAAGGATTTGTACCAAATAAACCATTTTTTCCAAATGCATTTCTGATTTCATGCACATCCCTACTACTCATAGCCTAGTCCTGTTTTGAAATTTCTGTTCTGCTTCTATCAAATGTGATTAAACTACATTCAGAATATAGTTGGCCTATCAGATATTAGGATTCAATGTATTCTATTGCCATCAAAAGAACTCAAGCAATAAAAAAAAGTATTTTTTAAAGATCATATGATTACCAACGACTGCAATAATTATGTTATTATATGGTGTATACTCATATAGACCCTAAATATTTAGTTATTGCTTTGTTTTGCATTCTGTAGCTGCAAGTCACATTTGCAGGAAGAAAGATCTGGGAGATTTCTCTCAGCCAATTCTAGAGGATTGTGAACTGTGATGCAAATATCTGAGCTAGGCTGTCTCACATTATATAGGCAGCCACCTTGGACAATGCTCTCTCATATTGAACATTCTGGATCAAAATCATGCCAAATATTCTGATTCAGTATCAGTGAACTACAATCTGAAGTTTCTTCCTTATTCAAAAGAAATCTATCAAAAATGTCTAAAGCTGTCTGAAAATAAATCTAAAGATAAATCTTTTGCTATGATAATACCAGATGCCTAGAAAAATATACCATTGTCAACTTTCCAATTAAGCAGCTTGGAGATAAAGACAGGTTGATTCGGATGTCTCTTCCATTCAAAAAAAGAATAGCAGGAACAGATGGGAAGGGTGAACAGACTTTTAATGTTCAACATGAACCAATATTGATTCTGCATTTTATACAGAGAGATTCCCCTATGAAGCCAACAAACATGGGCAAATACAGGAAAAGCAATACCCAAGTATCTGCAACTAAACCCTTAGCTTTTCTGAAATCAAGTCTGAGGTTGCTATTGAACTTTCAGTTTCATCCCCAGATCCTCCTAACTTTAAACTTACATGGTGCACATCTTTTGGCAAAAACTAAGATACTGAGATGGCCAAGCCCATAGATAATTTCAACATCAGTATAAGCTACTCAAATGAAAATAAAGCAAAGAGGTCACTAGTGTTGGTTTTATTACAGGCATTCTCTCTCATATTAATACAGAATAACAGAGTGGGAAGGGACCTTGTAGGTTATCTAGTCCAAACCCCACCCACTCAAGCAAGACCCTATCCCATTTCTGATAGATGGCAGTCTAGTCTCTTTTTAAAAGCTTCCAGAGATGAAGCTCCCACGACTTCTGAATCCCAAAGACAATAGATAACATCCTGCAAGCCCAGTGGTGGGATTCAGCCAGTTCGCACCACTTCGGAGAACCGGTTGTTAACTTTCTGAGCAGTTTGGTGAACTGGTTGTTGGAAGAAATCATTAGGGCAGAGAACCGGTTGTTAAATTATTTGAATCCCACCACTGTGCAAGCCCCTGTGCTAATGACAAATTTATTTCAACTTAACTAACACCAAATAAGGACCATGTATTTTACTACAAAGCCCCAAAGAATCAAATGCAATGTCTAATGTGAAGGTAAGGTTATGATGGAAGCTTTTCAGACTTTCAGTATCTTAGCTAATGTGACACTTCAGTTTATAAGGTCTAAGGAGAAAAAGAACACAGAGGAGAGACCATAGCCTGTTCTATGGGATTCTTTATGCATGACAGCAAAGCAGAAGAGATTAAGAATTGCCAAATGTCGATCCAGCCAGGCCCCTGGGAACAAGCCTCACTGCCAGTGTTTTATCTGTGAAGGAGGCATTAATGGAACACCTGGAAATCTGCTACCATTGGACTCCAGCAACCCATAAGGAAATTATGTTCCTATTTCATGCTAATGCTCCCAAAGTGAAGAATTAATTCATTATGCAAGCTGGCTGGGCAAAGCATATTGAAACAGGAAACAATCATGCATATGAAATAGCAGAGAGATTTAATTTGCTGAAACATCATTTAAATTACTTTTAAAAAAGCATACTCAAATTAGAAATGCCACTGTAGAGGACATCCAACAAGGTAATAGTAGGCATTCAGTGCAGCCACAGCAGGAAAAGAAGTTGTCCTTTATTATCAGAGATGCCGAGCTCACGAATATGTCAAAGGTTTTGCCTGTTTCTCCATCCTCCCTCCTTCCCTAATGGATTGTAGGTGTAACTGAATCACTGTAGTTGCAGACAGGTGTGTATGTGGACAAAAAACTGTGCTTGCTTCATCTTTCAGCACATTCTGGAGGGACTGAAACGGCCTAGAATGGATTTCTAGGCTGTGATCCAATAACTCAAAACAATAATTACTTATTGTTTTAGGGCAATGCCTGTTTAAAAAATGGTATGGAAGAAGCCTGAGGGATATTGCATGAATATCCAGAATACACACCAGACAATTTTGCTATTGGTTAAAGTAGCCCAATCATCCATATGAACTTGGGGGGGGGGGGAATGACACTGGTGCTTTAAGGGATCCTTTCTTAAAAAAAAGTGCCTCTTTTTTTTAGGCTCATAGGAGAGCCTGCTGTGATGAAGAAACAGCTACTGCACATCAACAAGGTCCAAGGACTTCTTCCTAAACATTTTCAACATGTTAGACTGTTATTCCAAAACAACACTGTGTCAACTTGCAAAGCTTTCAAGTTGCCATGAGCAGGAGGGAGGGAGAACTGAAGTGAATTCCATACATTCTTTCCGACCGCAATCAGAAGGAGGGCGTTAGGTTTCACAGCCAGCCAAAGTGGTTAATTGGAGAATGTGATTTATGACATGGCCAGAGAGGAGGGGAGAGACAGGGTCATAGGGGAACGTAAATCTACGGAGGATCAGTGCTTGGGTAAAGAGTTGAAACATCCAGGCTGATCACCTTATAGCCAAATTTCATGCAGAAAATCCAAACAAGCCTGGTGGGGGGTCACGTCCCTAAACTCTGCATCTGTACTCAAATTGTTTTGCTTTGTGCAGGTTGCCCTCGGGAAGTGAGGGGAGCCGAATATCAACTTGCAAAGCTTTCAAGTTGCCATGGGCAGGAGGGAGGGAGAACTGAAGTGAATTCCATACATTCTTTCTGACCGCAATCAGAAGGAGGGCGTTAGGTTTCACAGCCAGCCAAAGTGGTTAATTGGAGAATGTGATTTATGACATGGCCAGAGAGGAGGGGAGAGACAGGATCATAGGGGAACGTAAATCTACGGAGGATCAGTCCTAACTGCATCCCAGTATTGCTGAAATGTTGCTCCTAATAAATAACTATATTTCCTTTGAAGTTTGGATCATGGCTCATGAATTAATTAGGGCATCTTTCGGAAACTTGACACACTGATTTTTATCCATTGTTAATGAAAACGCATATGGTGGTTTTTACATTACTGAATAAGATATATTTTAGATAGAAAATAATTATTCATTCAGGAAGTGAAGCAAAAGAGCAGAAAACAGTAAAACTATTGGATTGTCTCTGAAATACCCATATGAATTATTACTGAAAACAATTTATGGATTGGCAAACAACCCAATTGAAAAGCAATTGATGTAATGTGGTGTCCTACGCATGTCACCTAGAATCAACTGCTTCATCTATTTTTATTACAGCCAGTAAATTTATCATATCATTTACCTGTGTTTTATTCTTGAGAATTTAGTTGAAACTAAGACAGCACCTTGATTGGATCATACGACTGTTTGTTTGGGTAGGTGGAAAACTTCTACTTTTAATTAGGTGAAAACCATGGAAACCTTCAGAGTCAAGTTTTTACCAGGACTGTACCAACATGATATGCCCAAATAAAACTATTCTTTGAGGAATCTACCTGCCTCGGACTTTTGTTCATCATGGGTGTATTACTTGGAACCCTGACACTGATACAGAAAACAAGACAATGGAGCTTCTTCTTCTTCTTCTTCTTCTTCTTCTTCTTCTTCTTCTTCTTCTTCTTCTTCTTCTTCTTCTTCTTCTTCTTCTTCTTCTTCTTCTTCTTCTTCTTCTTCTTCCTTCTTCCTTCTTCCTTCTTCTTCTTCTTCTTCTTCTTCTTCTTCTTCTTCTTCCTCCTCCTCCTCCTCCTCCTCCTTCTTCTTTGCTATTTACAGTGAAGCTATTTATACATACTCGTACAGAGCAAAACCAATTAAATCCTACGTTCCAATCTATCTTGGTGGCCCATGTTTTTTTGTGTTTTACCTCTTGCCCTTCCCTTCAGCTTTGGCCCTGCTCATGGATCAGTGAGTTAGTTAAGGAAATAAATTGCCTGCATTGGTGCATCAATAGAAACCCAACTTTCAAGATGTTTTGATTACAAATATATTCATTTCCAAAGTCAGACGAAACACAAAAAGAAGGGTTTATCTCAAATCTTCTAACAAAAGGTTTTATTTTCAATGTTATCACTTTCTTTCAGAGTAGATATTTACAAAAAATACATTAATCTTACTTGTGCTGTTTTAGAGTCTAATTTTTGTTTCCTAGGCTTCCTTTGCCTTTCCGCAATGGTAAAAGATAAATATCTGGATTTAATTTAGTACTGCTATAATAGACTTTCTCTATTCACTTTGTTTGGAGTTGTTTCCCCCACTCCCTTTTTTTCTCCCTAGTGAGACTTCCAAACTAATTTATAGCAGTCCTTTTTACAGCTCAGGGCAACTAGAGCTAACTGTGAAGGTTAGAACTGTGTGACTGAAGTTGGTTAATGATTGTTTATAGTTCAGGAGCTGGGCTCCAAAGTGCATATGGAATTGTCAGATAAAAATGACAGAGTTTCCACTGAATACTCTGGACAACACTGCAGGCATTAAAACGAATGTAGATCACAGGTGCTGAAGAAATTGTGTCTCTACACAACTTACTTCCCTAACCCAGGTCTTTCTATGGACCAGGAACATATTTGTTCTGTTTAGATTAAATATTGCATTAAGTAACCCCATTACAAGTTAGATGATTGAGAGATAAAATAGATAGATAGATAGATAGATAGATAGATAGATAGATAGATAGATAGATAGATGGATGGATAGATAGATAGATATGATTGAGAGCAGGCATCAGAATTTCATTGTATATGTATATGTATATGTATATGTATATGTATATGTATATGTATATGTATATGTATATATACATATGTATATGTATTTGTTTTGAGAGTGAGCATTAGAATTTCAAAATTATTGGGACGCAATGGCTCAGTGTCTAAGATGCTGAGCTTGTCGATCAAAAGGTTGGCAGTTCAATCTCTAGTGCTGCATAATGGGGTGAGTTCCCGTTACTTGTTCCAGCTTTTGCCAACCTAGCAGTTCGAAAGCACGTAAAAAATGAAATAGAAAAATAGGGACCACCTTTGGTGGGAAGGTAACAGCGTTCCATGAGCCTTTGGCATTTAGTCATGCCGGCCACATGACCACGGAGACGTCTTCAGACAGCACTGGCTCTTCGGCTTTGAAACAGAGATGAGCACAGCCCCTAGAATCGGGAATGACTACTGTATTTCCCTGAAAATAAGACCCTGTCTTATATTTTTTTGAACCCTGAAATAAGCGCTTGGCCTTATTGCCATGCACTCAAAAGCCTGATTGGGTTTATTATCAGGGGATGTCTTATTTTGGGGGAAACAGGGTAGCACATATGTGCGAGGGGAACATTTACCTTTACCTTTATACACAGATAAAGTGACAATAAAGGTTATCTTATCTTATCTATTTTATCTTATTACTTGTTTGGAATTGAAACAGCCTCTTTGATGTTGGATAATATATAGTAAAAGAACAAAAGAATGCAGTTATTATAGCAGATAGTTTTTGCTCTATATAAGAATGATTATAAATTCAACTAAAATCAGTAATATATCCTGTATTGCTAAATCTCAATAATTACAATAATCAACTAAATGTATTTGAAGAACTTTTAAGATATTTTAAGTCTAAACTGAAAAACTCTGGATTAAAAGAAATCCTTATTAAAAAAATTTAAAAATCTATTTTTTAAAAAAAGGAAGTTTAGTGATAGAAATCGAGAGGAAAACTATCTCAAGATAAAATAGCTGAAATCCTAGTCGAAGTTTAAAAACTGTACTTCCTTGTGATTATTTTTTGGGGTTGAAATAATTGCCACAGTGTCACTGTATGCAGCAACTGATTTAAAAGCAACAACTGATTTAAAATGAAAATGCAACTCATTAGGCTTGTAACGATGCAACTTTACTTTCAGTCACAAGATGCAGAATTCTCACCAGTTTTTCTGAGATACATCTGACTATCTCCCAGTAATTTCCCCTCTCTCGCCCACAGACATTACTGCCTTCTCAGCCCTACAATCTTTCTTCATCTGATTGGTGGATTGAAACAGTAGTATGAGGTACCTGGGCTAATGAACTGCCAGCAGTTTGATCCTGTTGCTGTTGCTGCTGTTTAATGAACTGACAAGGTCTATGCCATCTACAGATTCATTGGGTTGCTGTATTTCCGCTGCTTTCTAGTGGTGTAAGTTAACTAACATATATGACAGAGCCTGAGAAATGCTTGGTTTTAAAAATGGGAAACCGAAGAGCTTGGAGGACTGGATAGTAGGAACATTTCTAAAAAGTCTATGTACGTCTATCAGACAGAAAAATAGGCAGGCAAAGTGAGAGGACGAGAAGGAGAAGGGAAGGGGAAGTAGAGAAGAGAAGAAGAAGGTGGGGAAAGAAAGTTGGAAGGAGAAGAGGGAGAGGCTAGATTTGAGGATAATGATTGCTGTACAATAAAAAAAATGAAGTGGAAGAAAGGCAGCTCTGAACAAACAAATATAAATATATTAAGAAAAAGAATGAATTGTTTAAGAATAAAAGAGGATAAATATGTACAAATAGTAAAGTTAGAATTTAGGGATAAATGAAGAAGGTATGCAAGTACAGAAATACTGAGGTATATTCAAAAAAAAAGGAAAGGGGGGAAGACCAATATTGACAAAAATTTAAGTGAGTAAAATGTATTTGAATTTGACTAATTGTTTAAGATAAGAAACGACCAACACTCTGTTCAAAAACAAAGAAAGAAAGAAAGATGTGGGTGAAGGTGGGAGAGGAGAAAAGAAAAAAACCCAATAAAACTTTTTTTTTTTTAAAGAAAAACAGCAGGCAATGTGAGAGAGACAAGGATTACTGCTAAGGGAGCTAGGGAGTTTCTCTACCTGCCTTTCATGTCCCAGCATTTGCTTTTCCATACCCATTTATATTTCTCTGTTCTAAAGGCCTCCTGAATTTTGTCTCAATCTTCAGCCATGAAGGAGCTTTTTTGACAAGAACTGCTGGCTGTTTACCCAGAAATGATACATAGAACATACACTTACAAGAACACTATACTACCAATGTATTTCTGAATTCTGTATTAGTCTGCCATCAAACTAAAGATTTTTTTTTTTACCAAATAAAAAAAAGGGTAAGTTTAATCACATTTCAGATGAAAGAACTTTCCAAAGAAGTACCAGATCACTTGTCATAAGCAGAAATGACAAGTGATCTTGAGGGGGAAGGGGTGTATCTATTTCTGCTTTATACGACTTCAGCATCTTAAATTGGTATAAAAGGAATTCCTGAATAATCTGCATTTACAGTATACAGTCCCTCCACACTGAACACTAGCAATCTGGAATAATGCCATCTTGAGTTACTAATAAAAATATTATCATTTCTTAAAAAAAAAAAAATTAATTTGGAAAGTTAACTCTTGTCAATGTCTTCTTGCCTTTTAAAGTTGGGGCACTAGTTTGAATTTGCTAATAATATTCACAACGATTCCATACAAAAAAGGGTAATTTCAAATCCAGATTTGCACCTTGTGTTTTGAAACATAAATTCCAATCCCATTATATACTATAGTGCTCATTATTTGTGGATGAGCATGAACTTTTCTTGTCTTGCAGACAGATAATATGCAAACTCCAGCAAAATGTCAAAAATTTCTGAGATGCTGCAACATGCACCAACCAATGCTGACAAATCCCCCTTTTTACATTTTTTTTAAAATCTATAATATCTGCAAGGAAACTCATTAAAGAAAACCTATATTTTTGTTAACCATCATGGCATTTCAATAAAATTTTCAAAGCAGAAGCTAATAAAGGTTGATGTTTTAATAAGTTGGTCTTTTTATAAATAAACTTAGATACTATGGTAATTATAGCCATGGTCCTAGAGAAGAAAAGTTCTACTCCTTTATCTAACATTTATTTAAAGTTGGGTTTATAACAGGGTGGATAAAATTCAATGTTTTTTTAAAAAAAATCAAAAAAATCGAATTTTTTTGATTTAAATCGGATTTTTTTGATTTTTATCAAATTTATTTTAATAAAAAACTTTTGGGGTAAAAATCTATCATAAGATAGTTTTGTATTTAAGATACATAAATAATTTAGTTTATTCAGCATGAAATGGAGCTTAGTTATGTAGCATGAGGCTGTATATTCTGCAACACTGGGACTATCAGTGAGTCAACAGTGGGTCAAAGGAGTAGCAGAGATGACAGTTGCTCTTTAAAAATTATGATTTAAATCAAGTTGATTTAAATCAAGCCTTTTTACTAGTGATTTAAATCATGATTTAAATTGTGATTTAAATCAACTCGATTTAAATCAAATTTACCCTGGTTTATAAAATACTTTCTATTTCATTTTAGGTTGCTACCATATACCTAGGTAGTACTCTAGATGTCACTTACATCATCTTCCCTACTTCACAAAGTTTTGTGTTTCACCTGAAGGACAATGTGTCTTTCTTTTATTGAATAGCCCAAAGGCCTTTTCCAAAAAAAAAGAAAGAAAGAAAGAAAAAAGAAAGAAAGAAAGAAAAAGAAAAAGATAAAACAAACAGTTACAGAAATAACAGTCTAAAAATATATGATATGTGACATTTAAAATTTAACAATATCGAAGTTCAATAACTAGATTTCCAAAACTAGATAACCCAAATAAGATAGCTCCTCTCTAACTCAGCTGAAGGACAATGTAGGAACCTTCAACTACATAGGTTTAAAAGAAATGCACAAGAATACTTTGCTCAGGTGCAAACAGGCACTACTGCTTCACTACCACTATTTAGCCCATTCTGATGAAAAGAGGGCACTGTAATTTCTCTGAATTGCAACACAGATTTTCTATATCTGTAGATTTTTTTTTATTTGATTTATCTGAAAAGATTAATTTAAGTCGGACATAGGAAAAAAATAATTATTTAAATAAAGAGCACTAGTTGCAGATCTTATTGAAATGGCTGTAGGGGAATTTAGTAATTTTCAGATTTTTTTTTTTTAAGTCAATAAAACTCCTGAAAGTTTCTACCATCATTTTCCAGTTAAAAGCTTTTTACAAAAAGAGTTTAAAGAAAAACAGGCATAAAGAAATAATGCGCAGTGACATTTTCATAAAATGTTGCAAAAAGAAAAAAAATCTCTTGTAATATAAATTAAACTGGATACCATTGTTCTGATAACATGTAATATCTATCAAAGTAGAATACATGAATATGATTAAACCCGTGAAACCTCAAACCTTTTCAACCTTTAAAAAAAAAAAAACCTTTAATAGGCTCAAATTATGAAAATTAGCCAAATTTAACATTAAATGTATGACCCTATTCCTTCCAAAGATAGACTTTCCATTATCTCAAGTGAAATCCAGAATTATGATTAAATATGACCAAGTTGGCTTGGTCTTATTCTGATATTGTTGTATTTTTGGCAGATATAACTGGAAAATTAATATGACTCTGAATCAATATATTCCAAGAAGACATTATGTTCTTCTAGACAATATGCCCAGTAGCTGGAAATTGTCAAAAGAACCAGAATTGTGAATTTTTCAGGTTTAGGGTTAGGATTCTGGTAATATCCAGAATTTATTTTATAACACTAGAAGAAGAATATTGCATTTGATCTGCAACAATGAATCAGGCATACATGTTTTTTTCAGCCTTTGAATTAGTGGGGTTTAGGGGTTTTTTTTGTTTTGTTTTTTGAGAAGAAAAGAGAAGACTTCTCAATTACCAATCCATTTGTTTTTAATCTGTCAGAATTAAGTGCTTCCTGCTCCAGAGTTTATTGTGCATGAGAATAAAAGAAAAAGAATGCTGCACTCGATAGCATATTCCACAGTTAGCTACAGGGGAACATCTAAGTTGAATTTGTTTACTTTCTATCAAACAGCTGTTCTTTATACCTACCATAAACTAGGAAAACAGTTGCCCCAAAGCTGGCATGCCAGGAAAGAGATAAGAAAGCTAGCCTACTACAGATAACCTCATTTGAAAAATTCAGACACCTTCCTAAATAGTTATGGACATATGGACATTGTGATTAATAGCCAGAGAAGCAGCTTTGAGGCTAGGCAGATTGGACAGCCAAGAAAACGAACAATAAAAGAGTTGCCTTTTAAATACTGTCCAGATCAAGGAGTACAAAAGCTACCTTTAGCTGACCTGGGAACTGGAAAAAAATGGTCTTCTTCAATAGAGGATTTTTCTCCTAAATGTTTAAGAGCAATTTGCTGAAAATCTAATGAATGGCTTTATTCCATCTTTAGACAGTTTCCTCTCCAGATCTCTGTTTAATGTCCAAGGGGAAAAATATAAATCAGAAAGACTAAAGAGAAGAAACATAGAAACAAGTAGCATATTTCTATTGAAATAAAACCCTTAATTAAAAAATAATCCATATGCTACATGAAGACATATTGGATAGCAATGTGGAATATCTGAGGAATGAGCCAGAGTAAATTGGATATCATCAAATGGGAGATGGCCAGATTGAAAATAGACCTCCTTAGCATCAATAAACTAGATTGGATAGACAACAGCTATTTCCAGTCTGAGGAATTCACTATCTATTACTCAGAACATGATATCAGGAAAACGAACGTAATGTCATTTATCATAAGCAAGAAATATGCCCAAGCAGTGGAAAGCTCCTCAATCATTAATGACTGCATTAGGACCACTGGAATCTCTTCCAAACCCCTCAAAATCACCATTCTCCAAGTCTACATCCTGACAACTGATACAACAGAGCTGGAAATAGAGGGCTTTTTATGTCAGCATTGAAAAATCTCTGAAAGAAATGCTTCCAAAAGACATATAAATGATTTCAGTGGAAAAGTTTGTAGCCAAGCAGAAACAGGCATCACTGGCAGCTTTGGACTTAGAGAGAGGAATGAAGCAAGTAATCGTTTGGCTCAGTTTTACCATTAAAATATTTTTTTAAATCATGAACTGCTGATTCAAACAGCATGCACATCGCTTATACACTTGGATCTCATCGAACAAACTGCACCATAATCAGACAGATTATTTCCTATGCAAGCATTGATGGTTTGATGCAGGGGTGAAATCTAAAATTTTTCCCTACTGGTTCTGTGGGCATGGCTTGGTGGTGGAGGTGTCCTGTGACTGAGTGGGCATGGCCAACTCAATGTCACTCATAGCCACACCCACTCAGTCACAAGACCCCCTTCCACCAAGCCACGCCCACAGAACCAGGTAGGAAAACTTTTTAAATTTCTTTCTCCAGCGGCTCCGCCCACCCGCCCCATTCCCCGGACTCCTACTGCTCACCTTTCTCCCGCGGCTGGCTGTCAGGGAAGGCAAGCGCCCAAAAGGTACCAGTGTCGCTCACTCTCCTTTTTGAATGAGCCGCTCTGGTCCACGCGCCGGCTGCGCAAGCGCACAGTTTATTTAATTCAGCGGCAGGTTGGAATTAAATTAGCCAGCCGCGGGAGAAAGGTGAGCAGTAGGAGTCGGAGAATGCACCATTCCTCAACTCCGGCCTTGCCGCAGAGCCGCTGCCTGCTCGCCCTTCGCCACACGGCTCCGCCCAACCTGCCGCTGAATTAAATAAATGATGTGCACTTGTGCAGCCGGTGTGTGGACCAGAGCGGCTCATTCAAGAAGGAGAGTGAGCGACTCCGCTACCTTTTGGGCGCTTGCCTTCCCTGACAGGCAGCTGCGGGAGAAAGGTGAGCAGTAGGAGTCCAGGAATGGTGCATTCCCTGAATCCGGGGAATGGGGTGGCCGGGTGGGTGGAGCCTCCAGCTGCCATTGCTACCGGTTCTCCAAACCACCGGCAATCATCGCTACCTACTCGCCTGAGCTGGTCGGAACCGGGAGCATTTTACTCCTGGTTTGATGGTCCAGTTTAGTCCTTGCTGTCATGACATATCTGATTGAGTGCTGCTGATTGTGATTCAGAATACGTATTGTAAGTGGCTAAACTCAGAATCAAATCATGCAATATCAGAAAGAAGAAGTTTGACCAAAGAAGTCTGACATTACCAAAATCCCTTCCACGTATGCAACTGAAGTAAAAAAAAAAAATGGAGTGAGTAGTATTTCTAAACCCTTAACCCATTGGATTCTTGCACTAGTGGAAAGAGCATGGAAGATTCCTCAACAGAGATCTGGAGAGGAATCTGTCTAAACATGGAATAAATATTTAGATGTGCAATAAATCAGATATGTGCAAGAACTGCCACCTAGGTGCTGAAACACTTTTTAAGTCTAGAGCAGAGTGACATCATTTAGAAGGAGCTCAGACAGCTACCTCCCTAATTCACTGGATTATAAGAAGGGAAAAGAGATGCAGCATAATCAGACTTGTGAGATTGTGTCATCCAGCCAATTTCAATAGCCTTCCTGTGGATTGATTGCTGGTCAGTTCAACATAGTGGCATTAACAATTAGGTCATGAGTTAGACTAGATCTTCCCCAAGGTTCCTTTTAACCTTTTTGTTCTTTTAATCTATTGTTCTAATGGCATATGCGGCTCCGGGAAGGGTTTTTGTTGGTGAAATAGATGAGCAACATCCTATATATACCAATGCCATTCTGTCTCTTATATCTTCCTCAAAAGGCAACCGTGTTACACCGTTGCTACAGGAACAAAGTTGGGCAGCCTCAACATTACCTTTCAAGGTAATGAAGTCCATGTTCATTAGAATCCACGTTAATAGACATATGAAGACGTAGAAAGAAAAAGAAACCAAAGCTCACCAAAGAAGGAGAGAAAATCCTGTGGGAAATAACAACTTGAAAGAGAAACCAGTGAAAAGGGCTAGATGTGTTCAAGCTGGATATATATATTTTTCAGGAATGCTTTTGTTTCATTCTGATTCCTGTACCAAGTTTGTTTCAATGATCTAAATTGCCCCTTTCAATTTCATGCAATTATTGAGTCTAGGAATGCAATGAATGGCTGAGACATTTGTGCCTTCTTACCAACTTGCATTCAGTCAGTAAATATTTTTCACGATTAGTAATGGAAAGAGCCTAAGATTGAAAACCAGTCTGATCTTCTATGGCGATAAAAAGAACTATCTGGTTCTTGTTGGATCCTGTTGCTGCAAAATCTCTTAAGACTTAACTATCCTCCTGCTGTATCTTTGAAAGAGAGAATTGCTATGCTTTACCCCAGGAATGCTGCGTTGCAATTGCTACGAGCTGGAAATATGGGTTTCAAATTACATTAAAAGCTTAGATATGAATCACCAATTCCAATGGATTTGGGGCCATCAGAACCAAAACATCTTTCTGATGCCAGCTGCTGAGTGGAATTTTAAGAAGCTACATTAGTTTGATGCTGATACTTCTTGCTGGATCAAAGTATTTTGCCATTCACAACTGAAACTGCTTTCAGTATGGCATTATTTGTTGCTAGAAAAAATACACTGGAAGACCATATCTTTAGGAATTGCAGAAGGAACTTTCTACTTCTTAAAACCAAAGTACTGTATAAAGATTTCCCTTGACACAAGTCCACATACGCCTATCCCCACACAAAATATGTTAAATGGCAAAGACAGGAGATAATATTTTGTTCTTTCTTCAAGGGAAAAAAAAATCCTTTCCTACTGCAGAGTACAGAGCAACATCATTGTGAGTGGGTGAATTAAGACAGCCCTGAAATATATTCCTCTACAAACCCATTCATGCCAAACATTATTCACTCCTGTCATTGCTTAGATAATGTTCACACAGAATAACAGAGTTGGAAGAGACCTTGGAGGTCTTCTGGGCCAACCCTCTGCTTGATCAGAAGACCCTATACCATTTCACCCAAGTTGCAATAATGGCTGTGCAATCTCTTCTTGAAAACTTCCAGCAATGGAGCACCCACATTATGGATTACTATTAGGAGTCATGAAGGCCAAGAATTTGGGGAGTGATATTCTGAAGAACATAAGCTTTGGGGAAAGTTGATGAGAGGTGCCTCTTTGTGGTACATCAGAATAACAGAGTTGGAAAGGACTTTGGAGGTCTTTTAATCCAACCCTTTTCAAGCAGGAAACACTATACAAATGGCTGTCTAGTATCTCTTTGAAAACCACCAGTGTTGGAGTACCCACAACTTCTGGAGACAAGCAGTTTCACTGACTAGTTGTTCTGACTGTCAGGGCATTTCTCCTTATTTCTAGGTTGCTTCTCTCCTAGATAACCTTCTATTTATTACTTCTTGTCCTGCCTTCAGGACTTCTTTATGACAATCCCTCAAATACCGGAAGACTGCTATCATGTCACCCCTAGTCCTTTTCATCTGACTAGACTTACCCAATTCATGCAACCATTCTTCATACGTGCCTCCACTCCAGTGGTGAAATCTGAACCAGTTTGGTACTGGTTCATTGGCCACGCATGCACACTGTGCGCCAAGTGCACACTGCGTGTATGCATGCACAGTATGCACCAAAGGATTTCCTGCTTTCTAGCAAAGCTAAACCGTGCGGCTCAGCTGATCGTTTGGAGTAACTGGTAGCTTTTTTAACTACCGATTCTACTGAACCTGTAGCTTTTTTTTTTTTCTACCGGTTCACCCGAACCGGTAGTTTTCATCACAACCAGTTCACCCAAACCAGAGTGAACCAGTAGCATTTCATCCCTGTTCCACTCTCCTAATCATTTTTGTTGCTCTTCTAATTTTTTTTAAAAAATCTTATCTTAAAAGAAAATCTATCCAACTGAAGTTTTCTTTTTTAAAAAAAGGGGGGTAACTTTTCTAAAGATCTTCTAAGACACATATCATATTGTATTCCCTCCTATCCTATCCTATACCTAGAAAAATGGTTATCACAGTTTCCTCTAAGGTCTTGATCAGTTGCAAGAACCCTTCCTTGCCAGTGTTATTTCCCTGGGGAAGAAATAGATTAACAGAATAAAGTTTTTGGGCCTACTTGCTTTTGTGCAAACTAAATCTCTTGATAATGTAAGACTTTATGCCATGTAGCAGACAACAGCAGTAAATGATGTCTGATCATTTGAAATTGTAAAAGTCTATTTCTTAAGAATGATATTGGCAGGCAGAGGTATCTCCACAGAAATTAGAATAATATGAAATCTGAACAGGACTATGAAATGTTGTAGATTAGAAGATTGTACCTGTAATATAGAGATAATTGCTTGCCTATATATTATTACTCTCTTATTCTTGGGTCTAGTTATGTTTCTTTGGATTTTAATCATAATCAATTATTTAATCATGATTAAATAAAGTAATGCATGCCCTAGGGCTGTTCAATACTTTGGATCTGATGGGGAAGAGATGCTTTGGAATGAATGGGAAAATCGACACAACTGTTGTCTTCAACACATTAAGGAAACTGTTCCTTTTCCTAGAATTATGCAGCTGCTGAAGGGCTACTTGCATTGCAGCTGGGTGAACTTGGAAATACAAATTGCTGCTTAATGAGTTATAAATAGGTGCTAGGTTCACGGTCACATATATATTTAAAGTACTTCTTCATCATCAAAAATAAAATCCCATCAAATTGCACAGTCCTAAAATACAGTACACTCTGATACATCTTTCATCAGTTCTTGTCCAGATTTAGGATTCAGAATGGCAAACAGCTACATTATAAATATTGATCGTTAGTCATCGATGGGCAGAGGACCATTTTTTGCAACTGTTTTTTGTTGTGGTCACAAGTATGGGTGGGAGAGTGAGATTGATTAATTTATAATGGTCACAGGAATATCTGACCACATATTAGTCCTACATAAAACAGAAAGATTCATTCTGCTCTCACTACTAATGGTATATATATATCCAGTTAAACTAGAGTTTTATTCTTAAGAATCTTGAAATGTTCAGATGGTTTCAACAATGGCTTTCTTATCTAAAGAGACTGTGCCTGTTATGACATAGACAAACATTTTGCCAAATTAGAAGTACTCTGAGTGAAAAGACTTTAGTGGCGTAATATGGGAATGGTAGTGGAGGGAAGAAGCAGGAAGGAATTATTCACAAACCTGATGCAGTATTCAATACTATCCGAAAATATATTTTGAGGGCCAAGTGACTTTCAGCTTATTATGCAGGAGACAAAGCTAATACAAAGGAACTTAAAATCATGGCACTCACGAAAATTACAGCTATGACTCACATAGCTTTTTTAAGATCATTTCAAAAACAATGGAGGCACCAGATTGACACTGAATGGTCTTTATTTCCCTCCCTAACCACTGTCTGTTCTTGCATTATACAGGGAGCATCATTTAATCACGTTGTATTGTAACTATTGTATAGTGCTTTGTCTCCCATAGGGAGCTAGACTTTGTATTGGCTAGGTTAGACCATTTGCAATAGTGGAAAGTCTGTTTAAATTATCCAAAGCCTCTGAATACTTAATCCAGCAATTTGTCAAAAGAAAATCCATCCAAATGCAAATGTAATTTACAATTACTTCCTCCAATCTGTTGCCATTTACAAGTGCTGTCCTACCTTTCTTCTCTTCCCCCCCTCCTTTGTCCCCCTTTCTTAGTCAACCTCTGAAAGCCTCTTGGAAGTGGAAAATATCAACAATACAAAAAACCAGTTGGATTTCATGGAAGTTTAGTAACAGTAATTCTATCAGCAGATGGAGAATGTTATCAATAAGATTACAATCTCCTGAGTGCCAGAGAAGGCAGCAGGTTGTTCTTTTTTTTAAAACCAAGTTTAGGCAGCAATCATGATAAGCCAATATACAACTTTTACTAATCAGCAGAAGGTGTATGTTCCTCTACATGGACATAAAACAACCTAGAAACATCTGTAGAGATTCTCAGACATCCAGATCAAGGCTGTCCCAAAGGTGCTTTTTCAGGAGGCAATTGGACTTTCTTGTTTTTTCTTTGAAAACATTTTGCTTTTCATCCAAGAAGCTTCTTCAGCTCTGACAGGATAGTGAGGAATGGAAGGGTTTATATTCCTTGCAGACAGTTGGTCATTTGCATCCTTTTAGAGGGCCGTTGACCTCTAAAACCTCCAATTGCTTCAACGACCCTCTAAAAGGATGCAGACGGGCCTGGTGGCTCAGCAGACTGATAGCATTGTGATTAACACCAGCTGCCTGCAATTACTGCAAGTTCGAATCTCCCCAGGCTCAAGGTTGACTCAGCCTTCCATCCTTTCTAAGGTAGGTAAATTGAGGACCCAGTTTGTGGGGGCAATAAGCTGACTTTGTATAAATATACAAAAGTATGAAGGCTATTGCTTAACGCATTGTAAGCCACCCTGAGTCTCTGGAGAAGGGCAGCATATAAATCAAATTAAAAACATTTTTTAAAAAAAGATTACCAGCTGTCTGCAAGGAATATAAACCCTTCCATTCTCCACTATCCTGTCAGAGCTGAAGAAGATTCTTGGATGAAAAGCGAAACGTTTCAAAAGAAAAAACAAGAAAGTCCAGTTGCCTCCTGAAAAGGCACCTTTGGGACAACCTAGAAACATGGCAATGTTGTTGTGTTAAACCCTCAGATATTGTGGGGGTTCCTTTATTTCATGCCATTCCCCCCAGAATCCATAACACTTAAATCCCTTTACTAAGTGATAAGTATCGGAGTTTTCTTTGGTGAATCCTTACCTTAAAATCACTACATTTTAAGTAAGTTCATTCCTTTTTCATAGAATGTGAGGATTTGAAAGGACCTTGTGATCATGTTATCCAACCCTTTGTAGCAAATGAATCCACTGTTACAATATCCTTATGCCATCTTTAAAGATCTTTCAAAATATTCTACTTTTTAAAGAGGGAATGATGCCAATAAAATTTGGCCTTCCTATAATTTAATATCACTATTTATTTATTTATTTATTTATTTATTTATTTATTTATTTATTCATTTATTCATTTATTTATTTATTTAATGCACTTTATATGCCGCCCTATCTCTGAGGACTCAGGGCGCCTCACAACAGTAAAAATGCATAGCTCCTCATTAAAAGCGATATAAAATTAAAGTTCCGATTTAAAACAATTCAAAATTCATTAACCCCCCCCATCAGTCCAGGCTGCGGAACAACCAGGTCTTCAAATTGCGGCGAAACGAGAGAAGGTCAGGGGCCATTTGGAGCTCCAAAGGAAGTTGGTTCCAGAGGGTGGGAGCGCCCACAGAGAAAGCTCCCCCCCTGGAGGTCGCCAGCCGACACTGTCTGGCCGACGGCACCCTGAGTAGGCCCTGTTTGTGGGAACGCACCGGGCGATTGGGGATTGTCGCTGGCTGCAGGGGGTCCGACAAATATCCAGGGCCTAGGCCATGAAGGGCTTTGTAGGTGATAACCAGCACCTTGAACCTCACCCGAAGGGCAACCGGTAACCAATGCAAGTTGCGCAGGAGGGGTGTAACATGGGAGTGTCGGGATGCTCCCATCACAACCTGCGTGGCTGCATCCTGCACCAGCTGAAGCCTTCGAGTGGTTTTCAAGGGCAGCCCTAGGTAGAGAGTTGCAGTAGTCAAGACGGGTGACCAGTGCATGAGTAACGGTGTGTAGGGCATCTTGGTCCAAGTAAGGGCGCAGCTGGCACACAAGGCGAACCTGGGCAAATGCCCCCCTGGTCACGGCCGTTACATGGTCTTCCAGAGACAACCGTGAATCCAGGAGGACACCCAAGTTGCAAGCCCTATCCACTGGGGGTAACACCTCACCCCCGATGGTCAACGATGGAATATCTCAATCAGACCAAGATGCTGGTACCCACAGCCACTCGGTCTTGGCAGGGTTGAGTCAAAGCCTGTTCCTCCCCATCCAGGTCCATACTGTATCGTATTTCTTCTTTTGACTTCTGGAAAAGGTCTAACCAATCTTCTACATCTTCAGTTTTGATTCACTAAAACACCCAGTTCTTTTTTGCTTATAATGCTGCCCAGAATGATTTCTCCCATCCCAAACTCATGCATTTGATTTTTCCTACCCAAATAAAGGATTTTGCATTTTTCCATGTTGAAATTTATCTTGTTAGCCCAATATTGTAATCCCATTATTTCAGTTTATCAAGGCTACCCTTGACTCCCAAGACTGTCCTTACCTGAGTTGCATTTACTTACAATGCATGAAATACCCCCACCCAAAATAATAGAAACAGGACAGCCCTCGACTTACAACCACAATTGAGACCAAAATTTCTGTTGTTAAGTGGGACATTTGTTAAGTGAGTTTTGCCCCACTTTACAACTTTCCTTGCCTCTGTTGTTAAGTAAATTACTGCAGTTGGTAAGTTAGCAACCCAGTTGTTAAGTGAATCTGGCTTCCCCATTGACTTAGCTTGTCAGAAGGTCAGAAAAGGGGATCACATGACCTTGGGACCCAGCAACAGTCATAAATATGAACCAGTTGCCAAGCATTTGAATTTTGATCACATGATCATGGGGATAATGCATAGGTCATAACTGTGAAAGGAGGTCATAAGTCACTTTTTTCAGTGCCATTGTAATTTTGAACGGCCACTAAGCAAATTGTTCTAAGTCGAGGACTATCTGTATTACCATAATTTGCACAGAAGGTATCACTTCCCGTATTTTAAGAGAGAATGCAGCAGTTATTTTGAACCATACTTCCCCCCACCCCAAGAGATCAAGATGACAAGATACTTTCAAATATTGCTAGGTACTGCAATGGAAATGAAATTCACGTCATCTTGAATCCTCTACTGACATCTTATGAAGCTTCCTATGGCAAGAATATCCTTATGGACAAAAACCACAGGGACAACTTAAATATACGCAGGCAAAACCACAGCAGATCCGATTGCACCATCTCTACTGTCTTTCTCTTATAGCCCTCAAAATGTATAACTCAATGCTGAAGTTTAAAGTGTCTTGAAACAAAGAGCAAGACAAATCTCACTGGTTAAGACAATGATCAAACATAGAAGGTGAGCGTTCTTTACAAATTTGTAAGTAAGAGGAAACATGCAGCAGGAAAGACTAGCTACATAGTTGCATGTTTCCTCTTAATTACAAATTTGTAATAAGAACTGGCTGTTTTCAGATTTTTAAATTTGAGAGCCTGCTATCTCTCTTACATGTGCATGTACACACACACAAAATAGTATAGCACTAACAAGAACTGCATCTTACTGATGAATATAACAGTCATACAGTACAAAATATACAAAGAAAACTGTTCACAAAATAGCATCTTAAAGGCTCCCAAAATGCAACATCTGTACATAAATTCATCCCATGGTCCATTGGCCACATTGACTAGGCTGCCTGGTGCTGTAGTTCAATAACAACTGGTGAACCACTTCTATTATTTTCTTTTCTCAATAAAGTATTTTCTATTTCATCCATCAGAGATGCAACAATTCTCACAAGAATACAAATCTCTGAAGACAGTCTTTCAGTTACAGCTCACTAATTCTATTCAATTGAACTTTTGCAGGTTACTTTTTAAACAATATCTTCACAATGTACTTCATTAATCCTTATGTGGACAGGGAAGTGGTGTCATTAAACATCCAACAGTCTTTTGCATCAAATCTCAAGAGATCTGTTTTGGCATGTTTCATTAATGTCTTCTGCATCCATATTTCTTTATAATTTCATAATTTTCATAAGTTTATTTGTCAAGTATATATAAGATAACAGGTAAAAGTATAAACATAATTTGAATACATATAAAGAGTAAGTAAAAAGGAATGTTAGGACAGGGATGGTAGGCACGCTGATGACTTATGCACACCCCTTACAGACCTCTTAGGAATGGGGTGAGGTCAACATTAGACAGTTTAAGATTAAAGTTTTGGAGGTTTGGGGAAAAAACTACAGAGTCAGGTAGTGCATTTCAGGCATTGACCACTCTGTTACTGAAATCATATTTTCTGCAATCGGATTTTATCAGTGGAACTTTCTTTTTAATTCTATTTTTATTTGATTTTGAAAAGCAGAGATCACTGGTTTTGAGCGTAGAAAAGAGTTGCAACAGTCCAAATCCAGCCTTATGTATGTTGGTTCTGGGAGATTATCCCAAAGAACCATGGCTATCCCACTATCCCACCGCGAGCATGAATCTTGGTTGGCTTCTGTATTAGCAGGAAAGTTTTGCAATAATTTTTGTCAAAGGCAGCCCAGGGCCAGCAATTTTGTACAGGTAGGAGAAAATTCTTGCTGTGCTGAGAATTTAAGGTTGGAGAGATATGACTATTTGAAAAACATCTATAGGTAGGATTTTAATTTGAACCAATTTTTTGATTTATTGGTTGAGAGATCAGGCTAAAAACTAGAAAACTGAGTTCTAGATTTAGACATGAAAGGCAGTTGGGTGACTATCAGCCAGCCACTTTATCTCAGCCCAACTGATCTCACAGGTTGTTGTTGTGGGGAAAATAGGAGGAAGAAGGACTATTATGTATATTCTCTGCCTTGACTTATTTCTAAAAATAATGAAGGTGGAATAAAAGTAAATAAAAGAAAGTCAGTTGCATGAAAAATTAGCTTTCTTTTCAGGCAGGCTTCTATAAACACCCCCAAATTCTGATCTTGAACTCTCTATCTTGAACTTAGAGAGGTTTTCTACAACTTTGAGGAGCACTTACATAGCCATATGTCTAGATATTGTAGCTTGATTTGAATGTTGAATTCTACTAGATTATACTTGTTATCATTTATAATACTTTATAATTCAATAAAAAATGCTGACAAAAAAATAGATTATACTCATTACATGCAACTCTTAGAATGGCATATTTTCCCAAAATCCAAACATTCTACAAAATTCAGTTCAGTATACCATAAAAGGTTTAAGCTCAACTGTGAACCCTTTTAGTTTATATCTGATGGCGCCTTTTTTTCAATTTTATATATCTGTGCCTGACTGGAATAAAAGCTCTCCTGCTTCATCATATTCATGCTTCATTAAATAAACTTGCTGTTTTAATGCTGGAAGGAACTGAAACTTAAACCTATCATTAATATTTGTAAGCAGGAGAAGTAAATCCAAATGTCAAGGCTCCCGTTTCAATTCTACTTTGGCTAGAGTGCATTCAAGTCTGCTGTTTGTCACAGTGTTGCTTTTGGTTTAACAACACATTACTTATACAGTAGCTACTAAAAACATAAAGCTTGCAAATACTGTAGGATCAAATGAGTAGTTTCTTTAATTCTACAAAAATACTTCCCCATCGTAACTATTTTTTTCCCGCTTTGAAAACAAACTTGTAACATAATAGGGGTGTACAACCAGTTCTGTATTCCTATATAATACTCAAAATTGTAATTTGTGAAAGTCTGCCTATCTTGTGTTAGCACAACTGTGGGAAACTGCACAGCTAATGTTGGTTTGCTAGTGCTGGCTAACTAGTGTTGTCTCAAGTATTGGTAATGGCTGGGGACAAATCTGGAATGATTAGACTAAAGTAGTCCATTTACAAATAACTCCTAGGGGAGATTTATTCGTTATCTGTTATTAAAATGATTAACACAATAGGCACAATCTGTTATAAAATGCTCATTTACCAGAATGCAAATTAGTCTCCCAGGATGTTTTTTTACTATTCTAGTGGGACTGTTGTGAGGCATAAAAGCTATCCTAAAAATAAATATTAGGGTGTACAAGGATTTGGTTTCTATAGGAAGAAAGGGAGGGAAGGAGGGAGGGAGGGAGGGAGGGAGGGAGGGAAGGAAGGAAGGAAGGAAGGAAGGAAGGAAGGAAGAAAGAAAGAAAGAAAGAAAGAAAGAAAGAAAGAAAGAAAGAAAGAAAGAAAGAAAGGAAAGAAGGAAGGAAGGAAGGAAGGAAGGAAGGAGGGAGGGAGGGAGGGAGGGAAGGAAGGAAGGAAGGAAGGAAGGAAGGAAGGAAGGAAGGAAGGAAGGAAGGAAGGAAGGAAGGAAGGAAGGAAGGTTGATGGATATGAAGGGAAGTGGTTGTGGATACTATTACATCTATGATTTCACAATGCTTTCAGCTGAAGAAAACAGACCTGACAATTATTACATCTACACTAAACAATGTATAAAGTACTGATAATTTATTTCAAAACTTGAATTTCAACACTTTTTGAAAGCTTTCCTTGGAACAGAATTCAAGTTGCTTGTGCTGATCACTAATGGAGCACATTACACTACTATCTTTGCCTGGAAAAGGAACAAAAACACAACTCTTAATTTAAAATTAAAGAGTCACTTTGGATAGTGAGATGGGTGGCAATGTACTGATTAAGATTAAGAAATAAAAAAATAAAATTTAAAAATAAAATGAATTAAAATATTCCTACACTTTCATTGAGGAAAAAAAAGCTTGTTTCTCTTCAAATAGTAGTTTGTACCAATTATTGATTTACTTCTGAATTTAGTTCAACTGGCTAATATTGTCCTTTAATTATTTAAATCATATGCAGCAATTTATCAAGGGCTGACTTTGCTTTGATCATTTCCTTAGCATCACACTGAAAGGATCTACTTATAACATTAGTTATGTTAGTAATTATTATAAAAAGTTTTTTTTTAAAAAAACTAGGGGCATATATTTATAGCTTCCTTCTGAATTTAAAGCTCCTCTTTGCTTTGAATTGACCTCCAGAAAAAAACAATCCATCAGGTTTAAAAAGATTTCCCTGAATTTTAAAGTATTTCTCTGATTCTAGAAATTGCATGGTTTTTATTGTTCTGATAAAAATCTCCGTGCTACTTATTTGGCCAGTGTCACATATTGATTCTAAATTCAGAATATTAATTGTAATCTATCTTGAGAAAACTTCAATCATCTTTTTTCTGCAGCATATTGGGCTTTTTAGTTATTATACCATGTCTCTGACAAATCTCGAAATGGCCACATTTTAGCATTGTGGAGAGTTTTACATATTGGCAATAGCATACATACCCCAGCTGTTGCCACTTAACTCCTTCTGCAGTTAGTAAGCCATCTGAGACAGAAATGAAAAGTTTGTCATTAAATGTGCGCTTATATTTCTAAAATATTATTCCCACACAAGGTAGGAAACATGGTATGTGATTCTGGCTTCTAAAAGATGCATAACCTTGCTTCTGGCAACACCACAAGGACATCACTGGGGGAAAAGAGCTAGTTTCCTCTGGAATTATGATTTGTGGTTACATATTGTCTAATTTCTGACAGAAATGCATTTTTTTCTGACATCCTTGGAACATGTGCTTGTAAATCTGCAGTTTTTACTGAATCAGTTTCAGAGTAATATACAAAGCAGTGTTCAATAATCTCCTTAATTAATGTTCAGAATCAATGTAAATATTACATTACCTTTGGATTTGCACAGTTCTTTTATATATATATACATATATATACATATACATACATACATACATATGTATGTATGTATGTATGTATGTATGTATGTATGTATGTATATATATATATATATAAGTTTGGGGGGAGGGGGTTTGTAAATAAATTATTTTCCACTACTGTACTATATCCACCTGCATTTGATTGCATTGATTTGACACTTTTATTTAGAAATAAATTTAGTCTCTTTGTGAATCCATTTCAAAAATCTTTTGCTTTCCCATACTTGGATCCATTATTTCTAACAACACAATCAAAAATATTAAATGCGGGGGCATGTCTACAAAAAAAAAAAAATACAAATTCCTAACTGCAGCAGGATGGATAAATGTATGAATAAATGTATACACAGATATAGATATAAATGTAAAGAATTAGAAAATATATACAGAACATAGACATTAGGACAAGAGTTACAGAAGATTAAAGAAAAATATCCTTCAACACTTGACTGAACATATCTTATATAACATCAAAATAGAGGTTATCATCAAAGTCACCCTCAATTTGCTGATGAGCCTCATACTGTATTTTGTACTTACACAAAAAAATCTCACTATTCTTTTTTCTCGATAACCCCTAAATTCAGGAATCTCAGGAAATATTCTTTTTTTTTTATTGAAAAAGTTTTCAAATACAAATTTTCCCCCCTTTTTTTCCCCTCTCCCTCCCCCTCCCTAACCCCCCCTCCCCACCCATCCCCCCCTGTGACTTCTTCATAACAAAAAAAAAACCTAATTCATAACAGATTACTTACTCCCTCCTCTAGATATTGACCTTTACTTACTAAAAATATTATTAATATTATAACATCCCCCTTTATCCATACATATCAAAAAAGAGAAAAGAAAGGAAAAAAAAAAGACATTATACTATGACATTATAGAATAACTTCTCCACTTTAAAACTATACGATAAGTCCTACTTTAACATTTAATCTTCTATATATATTACTATAACATTCCAAAGCGGCCTTCCCCATAAAATCTAGTTTAGCATTTATTCCACTCTATCCATTTCCTCCACTCCCCTAAATATAACACTTAAAAATCCCTTTTCTTAGACTAATCAATCTACTAACTAGCTTATTCACCCACTATCATGCAGAATTGCCATACACAACATTTCTTAACATCTTTGATTCACTGCCCACACTACTTAAAAATATATGTCTATATTTTCCATTATATCTAAATAAAAAAAAAGAAAAGACAATGACTTTAAATTTATAATCCATATAGTATCTTCTTTGAGGTCTTTCCACTGGATTGGTAGAACCAACATCCATAATCGGGTAACATAGCTTACTGGTGCAACAGTTTATTCAGGATCTTCAATCATATCTGCCCCCATCAGTAGTAAATATCTTCTTATATGTATAAAAGTAAAAACAACCACCCGAGTGACATTATAATTATATTCCATATAGTAATAATTGTGGGTTTCATCAGGATTATTAATTCCCATCATCGTAGTGGGTAACAACCCGATCTTCTGCATGCCCCAGCATAATTCTCTTGCCTTGTGATTCAAGATAATATAATATGTTTATCAACACAAAAAGAAATTCCAAAATGGATAATTCAAATCCATCAGTTTAAGGCTCATTTCACGTCCCCAGATTACGGCCATGCAGAGATCTGCCACAAACCTCAGGATGATATTAACCAATACGTCGCCTCTTCTGTGTTTACACATAATCATTCATATTTTAAAATCACTGGCTTCACTGTTGCCTGATTTAGAAATTTCTGTTTTTATGCCACCTATTTCTTTTTTTCTTTTCTTTTTGTGGGTTTGGTTTCCATCCTGATTCCCTTTCTACAAAGTGTGTATCATCTGGTCGGTTTTTATTCTGCTTTGTAGATTGGTCTTGTTGGTTTTGCTTTTGTATCTCATATTTCTTTTTTATCCCTTGTATATCCCCTAATTGGTTTCCATGTTTATCCTTGCCTTGATAAGTCATCACATTAAGATTAGATGCCTCTTCTCTCAAATTTGTAGATAGTCCAGCTGGGGTATCCAATAAATCCAAAGGCAATTCATCTGGTACAGTCTCTGTAATTCGATATTTTACCTTTATTTCCGGCTCCTTCTGCTTATCCTGTATTATACCTGGAGATGTTAAGTTCATTTTCAACCTATTTTGATAAAATTCTTCCGCTCTTTCAACAGTATTTAGCTGATATCTTTCTCCTTGGTATCTAAATATAATACCAACTGGGGCGTCCCACCTGTAGGAGATATTTCTCTTTTTTAACTCATTCACCAGAAAACCAAATTTCTTCCTTTCCATCAATATCTTAGGTGGGAGTTCCTTGTAAATCCAAATCTTTCTTCCATACAATTGCAAATTAGAATTGAAGGAATTTTGAACGATATTATTCCTAATTTCCTTATTGTAAAATAAATCACCACATCTCTAGGCAATTGCCTTTGCTTAGCAATCCAGGAGTTGATTCGATAAACTCTGTCGATCCTACAAAACACTTCGTCAGGTTGAACCTTTAGAATCCCAACTAGAAATTCAGAAGATATTTTCCTTAAATCATCTCTATTATTTTCCTGCAAACCTCTTAATCTTATCGCATATTCTGTGAAATTATATTGTACCATTAAAATCTCTTTTTCAATCTTCTGTTGCAGATTTTCTGCATTACCATACTTTTGATCAGCATCCATTTTAGGTTTTTCTTCTAAGCTATTATCCTGAGTGTTTGTCAAATCATTTTCAATTTTTTGAATTCTATTGTCCAATTTATCTTGAATTTCTTCCATTTTAGACTCTAGTACATTAGTATTTGTGTCCAACTGTATCATAAATCCTGTAAAACCATTAACCACTTTTGAGAGTTTTTTCTCCAAAAAATCAAACTTAGATTTCACCAATTCTTTAATTTCCTGCTTAAATTTTTCAAATTGCTGATTCACAATCTCCTCCCTTCTTTCAATCTCCTCTATAAAAAATTCTATTATATTAAAATCAGGTTTCTGAGACTGAAGAATTAAGACTTGTTCCTTTAAGTTGTTGGTGGGGGGATCCCCCCCTTCTTGTTTATCTGACTTTATGAGTCTCAGTGCCATGTTTCCGCCCAGGCAGGCTTTGTTAAAAAAAAAGCAAGAAAGAAAAAAAAAGGGACTTCTTTCCAATCAACAACAATATCAGGTCTCCAAGGGAAAAAAAAAGAGAAAAAGACACAGGAGCAAAGTTTTGTCTACAAATGTAGCCAGTGGTATTTATTCCGCTACATTGTAGTAATAGAAAACGGAAAGACTTTCCCTTTCAGCCTCTCCTCCAGCCAACGCCATTTTAAAAGGCTTCTTTTTTTTTCCTCTTTCTTTTCCTCCTCTCTCTTAAGTAATTTAAAAAAAAAAAAAATCAGTAAAATACTTGCGGTTCAATATTACAGGTCCAGCTCACATTTTCTTTGAGTAGTCTGTTAAATTTGCAGGCTTGCTTTTGACGCCTGGCTCTGCATCAGCAGAGGTCTCCCAAAGCCCGGAGCGGCGGCTGGGGATACGGGGCGTCTCATCCGCTCCGTCCCAAAAGTAAAAAAAAAACTTTTGGGACTCCGCAGAGAGTTCTACCCACCCCTGCCGGCTCTATCTCCATTTCCTCATGGAAACGAAGTTTTTTCGAGCCGCCATTCCGTTGTGAAGGCGGCTCTAACAGGCGATGGAAGCTGACGATCCCAAAGGAACGTCTGGCAGCGGCAAACAGCAACCCGGAAGTCAGGAAATATTCTTTTAATGTAACACCTTTTCACCCACAGGGAAAATAAATTGCAAAGATAGAATTTGTGCTGAATTTATAAGGCAACATGCATAGCATTCGTTCTTCCCATTTTTTAAAAAAATAACAAATGTGTGAGGTACTTTGGGTTGATAGAGAGTGACTGGCCCAAAGTCAGCCATGAGTTTACAGCTGTGGGTAGATTTGAACTGACTCCTAATCCAACACTTTAACCATTAAACTATGCTGAATCTATATAGAATAAAACTCTCGTGTCTGTTTCTTTGTTTATAATCTTCAATTGGGCAAAACATTAAATAATAGGGTAACAGTTTTTGAATCAACATACAGATAAATCCTCAATTTACGACCACAATTGAGCCCAACTTTCTGTTCCTAAGTGAAACAATTGTTAAGTGAGTTTTGCCCCATTTTATAATCTTTCTTGGCACCATTGTTAAGTGAATCACTGGAGTTGTTAAGTTAGTAACACAGTTGTTAAATGAATCTGGCTTCCCTGCTGAATTTGTTTATCAAAATGTTGCAAAAAATGATCACATAATTCCAAGACACTGCAATCGTCATAAATATGAGTCACTTGCTAAGTATCTGAATTTTGATCATATGACCATGGGGATGCTGCATTGGTCATAAGTGTGAAAAATGGTCATTTTTCAGTGCCATTGTAACTTTGAACGGTTACTAAATGAACTGTCAAGAACTACCTCTATTTCAAATGGGCATAATTTAGAGAAGGCATAATTTTGGCAAAGTTGTGGCTGCTTCAGTGCTGCTATGCTGCCTTCCCACCATAGCCAAGCATGGTCATGTAATTGTCGTTTCCAATGCTCCCTGTCAACTTCCCATGAAGAAAGTTAGTGCGGAAGCTGGCAGGAAGCCGGAAGTCTTAGGTTGGCAGGCAGGTAAGTGCCTGGTGGGGGAGATTGCACAAGGGTGTGAGGGGGTGCATCAGAAGTATGTGCAGGTTGAGGTGAATGTATGAGAGGTGCCACATGGTAAAAGAGGACTTGTGGGTATGCATGGAGCAGTGCTGCACTGGTGAGCGAGGGTGCACAAGGGTGTAGGGAGGGGCACAGGAGGCACCCCATGGGTCAGGTAGTGGTGTGAGGGGTGTGCAAGTGGTACAGTGAGTGTCTGGGAGGTTAATACGGATGCAGCATGGATCAGGGAGAAAGCATGGAGATACACAAGCATTAGGTTAGGAGATATCACCAAAATAATGACTCAGTCTAGTTTCCTTATATTCTCTCTCTCTTATCAAATCCACATGTTCTTTTGGATTGGAAAATTTGGTATTATGAGATGCAGAAAATATTCAACCCTTTAACAAAGAAATAAAGAGTAGTTGTGAATTGTTTGCAGGATCCCAGGAATCCTAACTTTCATTGAACCCCAAGTTGTGATGTTAATTTTCTTTCCAGAAGTTCCAGTTTATAGATCCACTGGAAATAGAATGTTACTGTAAAAATCTTCCCACATGACAGATTATAGTTAGGAAGCTTTCATCTTCATCAGAGATGATCATAGCTGGAGAACCATACCTTTCCCATGATACACTGAGAAAGTTTCCCCCCCATTTCTCAGTAATAACTTCAGATGAACCACTAACTTGCAAGACTCCACCATTCAAACCCAGGAACATAGATAGAGGTATAAAGTAAGCCTCTTGGGTTTGAGGATGAAGGCTCTCTGGTGCACCTTCTAATACTATCAGTTAGGTGAGTTCAATGACATCTTTTTTCCTTTTTTAAAAAAAGCAGCTCACATAATGTAAACCCACCTCTAAAGAGAGTGCAATGGACCGCCAATCAAAATCAGGATGAGTCTCCATCCTTAATTCACAGGTAAAGTTTTAGTCACACGGGAAGCTAACAAAATAGCTTCTTCATCAGTTTAGGAAGGTGAGGAAACAAAACCTAATTGCAGCTTGATGAAGTGAGTCCACAGCACGTATTTCTGTGCAGTCATATTCGATCGATCATTAAGGGTCTCCAGCTGAGAGAGGATGGATAGAAGTGAGTTGGCATGATGATGGAGCAAATTTTCATGGTTAAATAGAGTCTGGAAAACATCGAGGCATTAACATTTATTTAACATGACCCAGCAAAAGAAAAATAAACTACCTGGTCCCTTCAAACATTTATGTGTTATCCATCATAGCAACTAAGTAAAAATTAAAGGTCATAAGTCCATATGATCTTTACAAAAAACAACAGCAATCTCAGACAAATGACTAGGATATATCAATATGGTTCCATAAATTAAATAAGAATTATGTGACTCAGAATGAAAAAAGCTTTTTTTTTATGGGTGAGCAATTTTCCCTATGTGCATAACAATTTACCCTTATTCTGAGGCAAGAAAAAAAAGCTCTAAAATATATTTATAATATTTAAAAAGAAAAAAACCTATTAAAAATAATATTACGATTATTATTTAGATTATTTATATAGCTGCCTTTTCAAAATGTCTCGGGACAATAATTAAAAAAATACCCCACCCCACACACACAAAAAGACACAGTTTGGTCTAGTGCTTAAAGCTCCAGGCTAAAAAGCGACAGAAACCATGAGTTCCAGTCCTACTTCAGCTATAAAAGTTTGGTGACTTTGCTCCAGTCACTCTCTCTCTCTCTCTCTGCCCAATCCACCTCACAGAATTTTGTGAGGAAAATAGGAAGATGAAGGAGTGTTAGATAGGTCTGCCACTTTCAGTAATTTGTATAAATAATAAAGGTGGGATAAAAATAAATAAAAAATACTGTCCACAGGACAAAAAACAAAAGGTAATAGAAAGTACAGAACATACCCCTCTCATTTGAATACGATAGACATTATTTGTCTTTCTTCATATTTTTCATCCATGCAAGCTGCAAAAATATTACCAAGATACCAAACAGCCGCCAATCCCTGGAGTAGGTAACACATATCACAACATATCACATACTTCCACATTTTTAAGAAGGCCCTGCTTCTACCTTAAAGCATGACACTCCTGAAGTTAATTTTCTAAAGATGAGACAACTTCCAATCATAAGTAGGAGAAGTAAGCAATAAATCCTGTCTGCAAGTAAGAAAAAGGCCTCTCTACCATGACCCATATTAATTGCTTGATTGTATATATGATCCTGGGAAGTATTACTGGTAAATATCTTCATATATAGAGAAAAAGATTTGGGGACTAAAGGCCCCACCAACAATCTGCTGCCATTTGAATCTATCCATCGATTGAGTTTTTCTGAGACACTGCTTTACAGGTGCTTCCATGCATCACGCAGGACAAGAAATCAGTGCCATCTGATTTGTAAATCAATTTCCTACATCTTTCCATGTGCACAGAAATTGACATTTTTGGAAATTTGATGATGTGGTTTTCAATTCCAAAACTACTCATGAAATGTAGCAGTGGTTAAAAGTTCAGCACAAATAATACATTACATAATAGAAATGTTTTTGCAAGGGTACAGGACAGAAAACTCTATGTAAAAATCAGTTTTAGAAGAAGCATACACAAGGTAGTGTTTGCTGAATTTGTTAATCAATGTGGAAACAAAATATCATTATAGTCAGGAAAATAAAAAAATACTGTGCAGAAACAAAACTGAGAGATTTGCCCTAAAATACAAATTTATTTTACTTACTTAAAGATTTTAATGTAATATTGACTTTTTCCTTCTTTTAGCTTTCAATCAAGAGTATTTTTTTCAAACTTTTCAGAGATAATAATATTTTGCTGTGTTTTTTTAAAAAATATGGCTTCCTTTAAAACCATATATCCCTTTTTAAGAGCAACTGGATTTTGATGTTTGAAAGCAACTTTATCAGATGGTGAAATGTCGGATGTAAATAATTCAAATAAACAAATAAAGTTCAGGATTATTCAACACATGTTCCTTATGTAATTGAAACTACTAGTATGACCTACAATTTTTCATATTTCCTAGACATATCATGCAAAATTTTGTACAGTTTTCAGACAGCACTCTACAGGATGCCTGCCTGCAAACTGGGAGAAGGAAGAAGTTTTACATCAGCCTTCCTGAACATCACTGCCCACCAGTTCCTCTAAAGGAAAGGCTCCTTTGACAGTTTTGCAAATCCCACTTCATGTAACAGGCAAAGCAGCAAAGGTGAAAATTTTAAGATGCTGTCAGTTTTTCCCTTCTCTTAGGGAAGGGGCAATGTAAAAGAACAGGCTGCTTGTGTTTTTTTCCTATCTTTTTCCTATCACTATTTTTTAATAGAATAATATTAAAAGAATTTTTGTTATTGCAGAATCTTTATTTTCAGCAGATGAGATTTGTGATTTGATTTTCATCTCTTAAGGTACTTGAATTATCAGATTTTTTTAAAAAGGAACAATTCCTCAAAGACTAAGGAATGAAAGCAGCAGCAAGAAAGTGTCCATTATTTACCTATTAATATTTTTTTCTTTTAATAGCAAAACTGTCCATCCTACAGCACTATCAGCAAGAAAAATTAATTAACCTGATGCTGCCTTTGGAAACTCTTCAAAATAATTGTCATTATGACCAAATATCCATCTGTTTTTCAGAAAGCATTCCATTACACAGAGATTAGATAATGCAGAGATGAGAAGCTTATTGGAATTTAGGAAATGTTTTATCTGCCTCCTAGCTGAGAACTGAAGGAGATATCTTGAAGGTACTGCAACTGCCAGATATTTGCTATGCAAAGACCCAGGAATGTGTGTTTTGTACCTGTATATAAGTAGCCCATTGGCATTCATTTCTTGTTTCGTTATGGATGATGCCGAACCTTTTAAACTTTCAGCACCTATTTAAGATATATCTTTTGATCTATGCTCTTCACTGAACCATGTTCTTATTTAACACAATATAATTTTGTTCACCCAAGCACACCACCTCTGTACTTTTACCTTAACCTGTCACATACAAAAATGAAATATTGCATCCTTAATCATCTCTCTGAAAATTTAAATTTTAGGATATCATAGGGTTTTTTTTGTAAAGGACACAAAATTTTACCCTCCTGTAAATGTTTCACAAAACTTCTCTCCCTCCACCTGAAAATGTATATACAATCATTTACAAAATTACAAATTACATATACCATTATTTCTCTGAAAAGTAAAAATCTTAGCTTTCCTTTATGAATTCATAGATGGACAGCTAAAACATAGTTAGACATAGTTATTTTTTTAACTATTAAAAACATAGTTATTTTCTCAAACATGTACGTTATTCTTTAAACTTCCATCAAAGTAGATAGTCTTGAACTCACCTCAGTACATGAGTTGATCCATTGATAGTAGTGGTAGAACAAGGTACCGTTTGTTCCAAGATGGAAGGTCTTCGATATCGTTCATCACCACAACACAAGATGATGAGGAAGGCACGTCTGAAAGACTTGTTCAAGAATGCATAAAGGAAGGGATTCAGTCCTGAATTGATGTATCCCAGCCACAAGAAAGCAGTCCATATCTGATCAGGAACTGCATAATGTATGAAAGGGTCTATTATGTTTGTGATAAAGAAAGGTGCCCAGCACAAGCAGAAACACCCCATGATGATACAGAGGGTCTTTGCAGCTTTAGTCTCAGTCTTCATACGGTGTGTGCTATGCTGATCCGGGTGTTGGGGTCGTCCATCAGTTGGTGCTCCTGCACGCTGTAAGATTCGTATCTGGTGAGCATGCTCTCTTGCTGTAATGTATATTCGGTAGTAAGCTAGAACCATTAGCAGAAATGGAATGTAGAAGGCTACGACTGAGCAGGTGATGGCATACGGCTTGTTCACCATGAATATGCAGTAAGTTGAGTTGGATGCATTGTTGAACTGCCTTTTCTCTACCTGAGGAGGTAAACAAACAAATAAAAAAAAGCACAGAAATATTAGAGGCTTACTGAAATATCCCTGAAAATAAAATCTTCTTTCTTAGCTTCATTTATCCATTGCGTACAAATGACATTAGCATCACAGATCTTTCTTCACCAACCTCTAATACAATTTTTATCTCACAATTAGTCCATTTTTTCTTTCATAATTATGTTTTGTCCTATTCATATTTTTCCTATTTTTCCACTGTTGTTAACTCTCTTGAATGTTTTTTCTATTTTCAACAACTTTTGAACTTCTTCAGAAAGAAAATATAGTACTGAAATATCAAAATGGGGAACAAATGAAGTGCAATTAATAATAATAATTTATTAAAATTTTATGGTGCCAGATTTTGAGCAACTCTGGGTGATTATTTTTTGGGTTTGTAAAAATCTGTTCTATTGTCCAGCATATATCAGTTTTGATGAGAGGAAGGGATGGGAAGAGGAAAAAAAATGAACATTACTAAGCTTTTAAGGAAAACATTGTATTTTATTGCAATGAATGCCACTGATCGATAATGTAATATCCAGATCTGGAAACTATGGTTTCAAAATACCTAGGGTAGCATGCTGGAAAAAACTATTCTACACATTGCACAAGTGATAAACCATTACAATAGAATTGATATCAAATATCAGTATTATTTCATGCAGTTACTGTATGCTGGAAGGGAATATTAGGAGTTGTGATTTCAATACATTTGGAGAGGCTGAGTGGGGAAACCGGTTCCGAACTTTTCTCCATCTGCTCATGGTTTCCTGAGACAGGTAGGGTGATTTAAAAAAAAAAAACTCAAAAGCTATAGAATTTGCATGGTTACTATAAAATCTATGAATTAAACAAAAATTGTATCAGACCCATAATTCATTAAAAGAGTTAATATTGCCTCTCGTGTTATTGACAGCAGATTTTGTCATGGATTAGAATCCTTCATCTAGAGAATAATAATCATGAGAGTTGGAATACTGTCAATGTCAGGCAATAACTACAGAAAAACAAACTTTCAGAAAGGAAGTCAATGGAAAATGGGAAGTGGATTAATGAAGCAAATGTTTATTTGAACAACGGATCTACTGAAGTGTTCTGGGAAGCAGTCTAATGCTGTACGTGTAGTCAGCCATCCTGTATGCCTAACAGAGGAGAAGGGATATCCAGAATATATGTAAGAATTAATGTTTCTGCCATACAATGTATGCTGTGTGACTCGGCATTCAAAGCACTGTTCACTTAACTGTTGTTTTCTTTTAAGTCTAATAGTAAAAATGGTTGTCCCTCATCCTGCTATAATATTTCTGAGACAAATTGAGAAAAAAAATTACTAAGAGCAATTTTGTTTTCCTATCATAATCTTCTAGGATTACGGGGCTGTCAAACCAGAAATCTCAGATATGGAAGATTCCAGAATGACGATTCCATCAATATTATGGAGAGAGGTAGACTTAATAACTGCCTCAAATATCTACCTTTGGATCTCATTGTTGATAGTTAGTTATATTTGTCTTCTTAGTTATATTTATCTGTAGCTGTCTATAATCATGAATAGTTACACTGCTATGCAAGCCTCTTTTTGAAAATTTTGTTAAAATAACCATTTTAGGAAGTAGATTAACAATATTATTTCCATAAATGATGACAGAGAATTTTTTTAAAAAAAACCCTGCAGAATAAAATATGTTCCATCTTTTTGAGTTCCTGAAAAAAGGCTTGCTCTTACAGCTCTGCTTAATAATCTTATATTTTTCTTTTAACTTTTAAAAATTATAGGTTTTATAGCGAGTTCTGGTACCATTCAAAACCCCATATTCATTTCCCCCCCAAATCCTTGAAATTCATCACAGCTCAGAGAGGCTTTCCAGTGCAAAAATTGCCAAAGACTCAGTTTTTAGAGGCTCTTGGATCTGTGTAGTTATAGAACTAAAGAAACAGAACACACAGCTGAAAGAGAACTGTCCAAAATTTTATGGTTTTTGGTGATTCCTCCCTCTCAAAAAAAAAAAAAAAAAAAACTTGTCTAGGCTACATGACAAAAAGGATAAGTAGAACTACAAATCCTTCCTCCATGTACTTCCATGTGGTTAGTAGCTCTAATGATCTGAGCAGACTGGCAGACACTATCTAAAGATTTTGGCTGCATGGAAAGCCTCGTATCAGACCATTAGGTTTTACTTTTGTCCTGTTCATTGCTACATTAAAAATGTATTATGAAATATAAAATAGTTTATTAAATATTTTTAAAAGGAAAAAGTACTAATGCAGCTAATATGAAGTAAGAAAGAAATTGAAGAAAAAGCTAAAAGTACAAGAAAGTAATAGAAAAAATAGCAAAGGAAGAAAAAGTATACAAAGAAATAGCTTCTGATCTTTTTTTACAGCAGTTAAAAGTATAATTATAAATGTACCTCTTATTTTATCATTCAAACCTAACTTTCTTCTTTCTATAATCTGTACTCTCTAATTATCAATTTTCTGTTTTATGCAAAAGGTCCATATGGGAGCAATAAACATAAATATTGTATTTTCTTTTATCAAAGAAGTCAATTTAGCCATCTCAGAAAGTTCCATCATCTTCATTAACCATTCCTCCATAGTAGGTAGTGCCAAATCTTTCCATCTTTATGTATACAACAATGTTACTGCAGTTATCATGTACAAAAACAAAGATCCAGGATCTTTTTTCCCCCAAAGGGTATACTATCAATACAGAAAGATAGATAAGGTGGACAAGTTGCCTATCCTTAAACTGAAAGGACTGTTCTTTAAGGACAGGGGTGTCAAACTCAAAGCCCGCAGGTTGGATCTGTCCCATGGGGTGCTTAGATCTGGCTAGTGGGGCTGCCTTGGAAACAACAAAGGCCCATGATGTGTCTGCCAGCAAAAACGGAGCTTGGGAGGGCTGCACACGGCCCTCCAGAGCATTGTTTTTGCTGGCAGATGGTTGCAGGAGGCTGTCGCAGCCAAAAACAGACCTCGGGAGGGCTGTGCATGGTCTTCCAGAGCTCAGTTTTTGCTGGCAGAGGATTGCAGGAGGCCATCGCAGCCAAAAACGCAGCTCAGAAGCCCATTTTTTATGGCAGAGCACTCAGGTGGCCCCCAACATGAGTGACGTTGATCTGGCCAGGCCCACCATGGCCACGCCTACCTCGGCCCTCCGAGGTCAAACGCAGCCCTGATGTGGCCTTCAATGAAAGTTTGTCACCCCTGTTTAAGAAAACCCTCTTGCAGAAAACATACTCAGATCTACCCCTGAAATAGAATAGACATCTACCTATCTTATATAACCAAGATCTCCCCCATTAGAATTAAGTACAAAATGAATACAACATGAACATATTCATTTAGAGAAGTCCAGACTTTCCTATTGTTCCACCTAAGTCTTGGAGGGATGCTTGAGAAAGAAATTATTTTACAGTTTAACTATTATTTTAGGGTGCTTTTGACCTCAGAATTATAGGATACGACTCTATAACTTTTGTGACCAGAAAGAATACCAGGGCTTATAACAACAGATTTAAAGGTAGTAAACTGTCTCTGAATGTTCCAGACTTGTTTTAACTTTTTTTTACTGTTAATCAAACATTTCAAAATGAATGAACACAGAGTACTGGTATGAACTAAATGTACTTTCACTTTACAGACATTTTCATTTCTTGGATTCAGGGAGCAAACTTTCCATTGTCATTTAAATCATTTAATAACTAAGGAATCAAGTTTATAGTAATCATCCAAATTACAGTAAGCCACAAATAACAGAAAACAGCAAATTGAAAAATGTGCCTATTGCTTAAAGCTATTTAAAAAATGCAAGTAACATACATTTTGGAGGGTACATTTACTCAGCTCTATGATATGGAGAAAAACTTCGCGATAATGGTGTAAATTATCTGGAAACATTTTGAAATATTTGGACTGGATGAGCACAGTACCATTAATTATTTTTATATTATTTATGAAATGTATAGGCTGTCCTAATCTGTTATCACTCTGGATAGTTTACACAGTAAAAACATAAAAAAACACTAGAATAATCAAAAGTTCAAAAAGAACCAACAATTATTCAGAAAAGTCAAAATATCACATGAGATTCATCACCTGTTCTACCCAAAAGCCTGTGGTAGTTTTAATTTAAACAGCTACAAAACAAGGATTAAATGGAGTTATCCTTAAAAAATTTGAAGCTCTCCCTTCCCCCAGAGATTAGTTTAGCTCAGAGGTTAGTTTAGCTCAAATCTTAGTGGGATATACTTTAACTAAACTAAAATCATCTATAGAGTTAAAGCTCAGCGTTAACATTATTTTTCTTGTTTTAAAAACACTTTTTATTGCAACACTTTTTATTGCTATAAAACTTTTGAAAGATCAATTCCAAATGCTTATGGCGGATCAAGTTGCAACAAATTTACAATATGCAAAGCATAATACATTCTGTAATGCCAATAAACCGGGCAGATGGCTGGCTTACACATTAAGGAAGAAACAGAGTATGCGGACTATCGACTGTATTGATATTGGAGGGAAAAAAATTTTTCAACAAAAATTAATTAAAGAAGCTTTTGTAGATTATTATACTAAACTATATGCTAAAGATGATATACAGAATGGACTTATAGAAAAATATTTAGAAAATAAAAGAGTTACAAAAGTTACTAATCAACAAAAGGAAAGAATGAATCACCCTATAACAGTGGAGGAAATAATTGCAGCAATTAAACAACTGAAAACTGCCAAAGCTCCGGGAACAGATGGCTTGACTGCAGTGTATTATAAAACTTTGCAAGCAGAAATGGTGGAACAACTTAGAGACTTATTTTGTAACATACAACAAGGGGGCAAAATACCCCCATCATGGAAAACAGCTTATATTTCTTTGATACCAAAAGAGCAAGCAGGTCCTAAAAAACCGGAGAACTATAGACCAATATCTCTTCTGAATAATGACTATAAAATTTATGCAAAAGTACTAGCCAACAGGTTGATGCCAGTAATTCAAGAGGTGATTCATGATGATCAAGCGGGATTTATAGAGGGTAGATATATGAAGGACAATGTAAGGCAAGTTATAGATATATTGGAATATCTTGAGAAGAATAAACAGATCCCTGCAGTGCTGGTTTTTTTGGATGTGGAGAAAGCCTTTGACAGAGTGGATTGGAATTTTCTATTAAAGACTTTAAAAAAGATGGACTTTGGGGATCAATTTATACAAGCGGTTTCAGCAATTTACCAAGAGCAAAAGGCACAGATTATTATTAATGGAAATTTAACAACAGATTTTAATATTGAAAAAGGAGCAAGACAAGGTTGTCCGTTATCCCCTTTGTTATTTATTTTAACACTAGAAGTCTTGTTGAATACAATACGGGATTCGAACAGCTTGAAAGGTATAGTGATAAGGCAAGAGGATTACAGAATAAGGGCATTTGCAGATGACCTGGTTGTTACCCTTTCATAGCCGATGGAATCAATAATCCAGATGAAAGACATTATAAAAGATTATGGTACAGTATCAGGATTTAGATTGAACCAGAAAAAAACTAAGATGATAGTTAAAAATATGACACAAGATCGAAAATATGAATTTGAAAGGATGGCAGGCTTTGAGATTGTACCAAAGGTTAAATATCTAGGAGTTCAGGTTGCAGAATCAAATATGAAACTATTTCAAAACAATTATGAGGTGTTATGGCGAGACGTACGAAAAGATATGGAGACTTGGAAAAAGCTGCAGCTCTCGTTGCTTGGAAGAATAGCAGCAGTTAAGATGAACATTTTGCCAAGATTTCTTTTTTTGTTTCAAATGATTCCGGTGCTTAAAAGTGATAAACAACTGAAAGAATGGCAAAGTGGAGTGAATAAGTTCGTTTGGAATGACAAAAAACCGAGAGTGAAACTAAAAATTATGCAATATGCTCCAGAAAGGGGAGGTCTTAAACTTCCAAACCTACAGTTATATTATGAAGCAGCAGCTTTGACTCAAGCAAGCGATTGGTTTGGAAGGAATAAGACTGGAATATTGAATATAGAAAGCTTTGACCTTGATCTTGGTTGGCACGCTTACTTATTTATGAAAACAAAGTGGATAAAGTATTTAAAAGCCATATACTTAGAGACTCATTGATGAGAGTTTGGAAGAAGCACCGATTCAAATGGGATTACAAAATACCACTATGGTTGGATCTTGGTCATATTATGTGGAATACAAATATAATGTCACTCGGGGGGTTTTTATATAAAGAAGTTCTTTTTACAGATGCGGGCAGATGGCAACTAAAGACATTAGAGACACTGTTGGACGAAGGGATTAACTTAACTTGGTTACAGTATAATCAACTTCAACTGAGATGGAAAGAGGACCAAAAAACTGGTATTATGTTGCATGAGGAAGAATTGGTTAGACATATAAAAGAGAAAGGTCCAATGCATATTAAAAGGCTTTACAATGTTTTGTTAGAAAGGGATTCAGAAACTGAATTGGTTAAAGATTGTATGATTAAATGGGCACAGAATTTTGCAGAACCAGTAATGTTGGAAACATGGGAGAAAATATGGGTTCAGAACGTTAAATTTACACAATCGCAGAACTTGAGGGAAAATTTCTATAAAATGTTTTACAGATGGCATTTAGATCCCAAGATTTATCCTGTATGTATCCTAATGTTCAGCCAAAATGTTGGAGATGTGATAGTTTAGATGCTACATATTATCATGTTTGGTGGAATTGCAAGAAAGTTAAGGCTTTTTGGATAAAAATATGGTGGGTTATGCAGAATGTTTTGAAGAAAAAAATTCAATTTTCTCCACAATTGTTTTTATTGGGTATAGTAAAGGGTTTTACATTGGATGAAACTAAGTTGATATTGTACATGATAACAGCAGCGAGATTATTGATAGGTAAATATTGGAAAAATGAAGCCTTACCCACCATTGAAGAATGGACTTTCAAGATGGCCAGTTTTGCGGAGATGGCGAAGATTTCAGCATATTTAAAAGATCGCTCACAAGAGACTTATGAATGGGAATGGAAAAAATGGATAGATTATGTGCAGAAAAAATACCAAGTTAGGAAGTATCAAATTGCTTTTTACTGAAAGTTATATAAAATAGAAATGTATGAATTGTGAAGAGAGAAAAAATTATAAGGGGGCTTGAGGGGTTCAAGTTTTTATAAAAAAGGGGATCTTGATGGGATTATATTCTGTGGAAGTCAGAGGGGGAGGGTTAGGGGCGGTTCGGGGGGGTTAGAGTGGGGAGTGAGGGATGGGTTGGGGGGGGAAAGTGGGGTGAAAATGTAATTGTAAAACTTTTGCAATAAAAAAAACACTTTTTATTGTTCTTTTTTGCAATTTTCTTCTTCAATTATTATTATAGAATTTTAAACTGTAGATAATATTGAGAACCTAGAACAGTTTTTCATAAGTGATATTTTGTGGAATCCAAGAATTACACAAGAAGTCACTATGAGAAAACATCAAAGAAAAATAACATTTGCTTACTGCACAAGTCTAGTGTACACAGTGATGGGAATTTTTACACACCATGACTCAGCTGCCGGCCTGCTGCTTTACACTGTGGCAGAGAGAGTTGTGTGGGTTCAAAGGGAATTAACCTTGAGCCAGTCAGGATTGAGGGAAACAAACTTCTGGCAATGTGAGCAGAGTTAGCCTGCAATACTGCATTCTAACCACCGGGCCACTGTAGATAGTATTGAGAACCTAGAGCAGCATTTTTTACCTCCAAAATGTATGTTACATTTATAATTTATGTAATTTATATTTAAATCAATAAAAAGCCACACACAACAGGCACCATATAAATACCACACATAGAACAGCCCAAAGCACACACACTATTAGAGAGTTTTCCTGAGGATAGACTCCAGCATGAGTCCAAGAGCTTGGAAGACTAAACCTCTGGTCCTGGTGACTAACTCAGATTGGATCCTGCAACATTATCCTGGGACATGTATATTTGCCTTTATTCGTAAATCAATAACAATGGTATAGAATCATTCAAGGCTATGCAGGGCTGTAGGCAAAATAAAAGCATTCGGATTTTGACCTGGAATAGGTTTCATATCAGGCAACTGAGATCTACTCACCAAGTCCATGATGCCAATGCTATTCCAGCCTTGCATTATAGGAAGAAAAGAAATAAACATTGGGATTACCCAGCAGCCACTCAGCAATAGAGCAATGCGTAGAGGAGTCATCTTATTCCTGTAAACCAATGGCTGGCAGCAGATGGCATAGTACCTGGAAAGGCAAGAAGAGAAAGCTAGCATAAATAAAGAGCAAAGGCAAGATCAATATGGCTTACACTCTCAAAGGTACTTTTTCAAACTTTGTTTTTCCTTGAAGACATTTCGCTTCTCATCCAAGAAGCTTCTTCAGTTCTGGCTAAAGAAGCTTCTTGGATGAGAAGCGAAATGTCTTGAAGGAAAAGCAAAGTCCAGTCACCTTTTTGAAAAAGCACCTTTGGGACAACCATCACCTGGACGACTGAGAATCTCCACAGACATTGCTCAAATTCATATCCCACTTCCTTTAGAACAGGAGTGTCAAACTCATGTTGTCACGTTGTCATCATGTGAGGTATCGGGACTTTTTTCTCCTTTGCTAAAACGGGGGTGGGCGTGGCCAGTGCATGACACATCTGGCCCGTGGGCCGGGAGTTTGACAGCCCTGCTTTAGAATGTTGTCCTATTTTATCCGAGGACATGAAAGGTCTAATAGTCTTAAATTTAAAGCACACAAAATTTACAAATGAGAAAATTTGCCACATGTCTGAATCAAACGTGATTTCCCTTTCTCTCGCTCTTTCCTTTCATGTACAGCGTAGCTTTTATTTTTGCTCTTCGATATGGTCCCAGTGATTTTTCCAACAATAAGGAAATAAACGTCATCTTTATGCATTTCTGAATTTCCTTGACAGGGAAAAAAGTTTGGAAGTGGATGAAAGTTACTGTTTCTATTCAGAACAAAATCTTCATGAACCTTTTCATTCTTCTCAAAATCTCCAAACTCAAATTGGTTTCTTATTGCTCTTTCAAAGAAGTACATTCATTTTAGTTTGGATGCTTTCAGTGAGAATATGAAACAAACTATGAAAGGTTGTTTATGTTTAAGGCTGCAGGCTGGGGCTTTGCAAGATTAGTAACAAGAGTGTTGTCCTCTTTGTAAAACTCCTACCCAAAGAATGAACATTTGGCTCTCCCTCCAGCTAAAGAGCATTAGAAACCGTTCTTCTGTTTTCTTACAATGTTTAATTAACAGTATCTGGCTTTTTAAACTGCTACTGATGGTTTCATATTCTTATTTTTTTCCCTGTGGAATGCTGCTCTGAACTGATGTGGCTTTACTCTGCTCTATTGATTCATACAAGCCAACATGCGCAAGCAGCCTTGAAAGAATCTTTCTGCCCTGAAGTAAAACGCAACAGGATCAAAATAAAGAGATTGACAGAGATATGGCAATCTGTGTCTGTCTTCTATTTATCTAAGCTCATTTTTATAGCCCTTAAGAGTTTTCCTTTCTCGTTTTTGTGGACTGTTATCCACACATGTGTTATCCACACTTTCTTTGTTCGTTGGTTTATCATTTAGCTAACAGTAAGATATCTAAAATACCCTGTACTATACAAGCAAAACTTAATGGAGCTTAATGGAACCTTCCTTCCTTCCTTCCTTCCTTCCTTCCTTCCTTCCTTCCTTCCTTCCTTCCTTCCTTCCTCCCTCTCTCCCTCCCTCCCTCCCCCCTCCCTCCCTCCCTTTCTTTCATTCATTCATTCATTCATTCATTCATTCATTCATTCATTCATTCATTCATTCTTTTTTTTTCTTGTTCAACCTGGTCTCCCCACTCTGCTTTTGATCTAACCCAGTCTGAAAGGTTAGAGGACTAAATTTATTATTTATTTATTATTTATTAGTCCAACTTATATACCGCCCTTCTCCGTAGACTCAGGGCGGCTTACAATGCATTATAGCAATAGCCTGCATACTTTTTTGTATATACCTGCTTATTAGGGCTTTTGCCCCCCCCCCCCCAAGTGGTGTTGTTCTATACAAAGTTGGCTTATTGCCCCCACAATCCAGATCTTCAATTTACCTACCTCGAAAGGATGGAAGGCTGAGTCAACCTTGAGAGATTTGACCTTGCATTAATTGCAGGCAGCTGGCAGCTAAGTGCTAGCACTTAACAGCACTTTAGTCCGCTGCGCCACCGAGGCTCAGTGCCCCTAGAAGTCTCAAGAAGACCAAATTTGAGGAAAGAGAGAAAAATTCATAGAATAGAAATGAATTTTAACCATTTCTATTCTATGGATTTTTTTCTCTATCAATTCTGTGAGCTCCACCTCTTCTTATGTTCATCATGCAAACAACCTTGAGATATGCAAGAAATCTGAAGCAGCATCTAACTCACCTCCAGAGTGTGGGAGACACTCTGTGGTAGCATTAAAAATGTAAATATTTGGTGAATAGGGAGGCAACTGTCATTATTTGAACCACAGGAAAGCATTATTGAGGAACATCCTAATGATTCTTGTCTCGGAAAGAGTTTTCCCCTCCTGCTGATGTTTATGCTAAATGAGCCGAAAGGTCTGCACAGGTGGTCATATACTGGCAAGAATGAAAAGCATTGCACTATTGTCAACATTAAGGATAACTTAGCACTTAACTTATTGCTAGAGCAAAGAGAAAGACAGAAAAAAGTTGTTTTCCACACGGGGAGCCTACTCAAAGGTAAAGTCCTTACTGGAGATGAATGTTTAAAAGCAGTCTCTGCATATCATTAGAAGGTATGATGAGATCATTAAAATACCAAAAAGTGTGTTAATTTATTTACACAGGGGTTAAGTCTCCAACATGAAGCCTGGAAATGCCTGCTGGCAGTTCCTTGAGGCCCCCAGGGCTTTCGCCTACTTGACCTTTCATGTGTTAGAGAGAGAGGGGGCGAGGGAGGGAAGGAGGGAGGGGAGAGGGAGGGGGCAACCCAGAGAGAAAATCACATGCTACAAAGCAACACATGAGCTTCCAGCATCATTTCAACCAATGGTTTCCAAATGGACTTCATCAACTAGCAGCTTTCCCAGGAAATGGGGTGTGTGCATGAAATTATAGCATGTTGTGGCATTGCACCACAAGGTCTACCCTACACTACCTGAGTTGCAGTGTTGCCCATAATTCTAAAGGAGTTTGTGTTGTGACACTGGGGCATCCTGATTAAAACAGCAAAAGCTGGCAAATGCTGTTTCTGTCAGCTTTCTTGGAAAATAAAATAAAATAAAAATACTTACTTTGGAAGTAAGGTCCCTTCTTACAAAAGTAAGCAAGGAATGAAAGTTTGTTCTCCAAAAAAGGTGAACAGAGGTGTAGCGGGTTGCATTCTGGCAAAATGATATTTTATAATGGGATACACCCCAGTTAGAAAGGAAGTGACCTTTTTTGGGGCTTAATGGAAAAAGACCTGGAGAAAAAATTTGGAATTTTGTTACTATATATGTTAACAACAGTAAGACTATTGTAAGCACAAAAATGAAAGGACACTTTGACTCCTACCATGGACAAATGGTTGCAGAAGTTGATGGAGTTGACTGAAATGGCAAAATTGACTATTTTGTTTAAAGAAAAGAATATAAGTACTTTTGTTTCCACATGGAGACCACTTCTGAACTTTGTGCTTGAAGTGAATGAAAGAATGAAACTTTGATTTTGGGTTTTACCAGTTAGATTGATAGTTCTTTATAGAAATGGCTTGTTTATATTATTATGAAAAACAAAAGTTGTGATTTGATATTAATGCCTTATTTTACTGCAACAGAAAGAGTCAGAAGTCAATGTTTCTTTTTCTTTTTTTCTTATCCTTCCTCACTTCTCTTCCCCGCCCCCAGTTCTCCTATTTACTTTTGTATTTTGTATCTTATTTTATCTTATAACTCAATAAAAATGTTAAACCAAGAAAGGAAGTAAACCTTTTTAGCCAATTATATATGGTGTGAAGACCATTTTTTCCTAAGAGTATTACTGTTTAAAGTAACTGGAAAGGTACATAGAAATTATTCAGGATTGTCAATAAATCTTTTGAAAAAGAACACAAGCATTTGGACATACTCATAGTACACTCATCTAAGGTAAGACTTCTTGCCATTTCCAAAAGAAGGCTGCATGTCATATCCTAGGTGCTTCTCCCATTAAGTGTGAATTTTCCCCACTTACAGTAAATAAAAGAACATCTTAAATGAGATGAGTGGGAGGAGATTAGAAATACTCCTTTTCTTTTTGAGATTTCCAGTAATTTTTATTAGAATTTTTCTATCTTTATGCAAGAATGTGTGTTTGATGTACAAAAATCAAAAGTGGTAACCTGAAGCCCATTAGCAATGTCTCCACATTATTAATGAAAGAATGGAGGAGATAAATTATAAAAATGTACTAATATATGGAGAGATTATGGTATCACTTCAGGAACAGAAGTTGTAAAGATTCTGAAGATAGTTCCAAAAGCCATTCTGAATATGCAATTCACAGTAATTTTTTTTCCAACAAGATAGGTAAGTGGTAAGTGGATTTTCCTTCTATCTCCTACTACTGTATCTGCCTATTATGACCGCATCTGCCATTAGTAGATGATGTACCCATACAAACTGAAACAATAGATAACACACACAGATGTCTCTGCACACACAAACACTTTCACTCTCTCAGAGTATTTAAAATCTAAAGGTTTGTGTCTGATACCATAGGAGCATATTTAGTTGCAGTTCTTAGGAGCATACTAAACTAGACTCTTTGAGAGGACAGGAAAAGTATAGAAATCACAGCATTCAGTCAAAAAGAACTCCCTCACTTCAAGTGTCACATTAATCAAGTTATAACACACTAAGACACTTCAAGAGAGACAGGTTGGGCAAGTATGCCACTTAATCTGACAATGACAAGCCTTCATCTAAAAAGAAATCTTACATTTTTGTTATTTACAATTTCATGGCTTGTTGGGCCACAATCCTGTAGGCTTCTTCAATTGTGTGGTTTGCTGCTCAGGGGAATGGAGTGGTGAAGATACACCCTTTAAGGCAGGGGTGTCAAACTCGATTTCATTGAGGGCTGCATCAGGGTTGTGTTTGACCTCAGGGCGCCGGGATGGGTGTGGCCAGCTTGACATCATTCCTGTAGGGGGCGCTTGTGGTGGCCCGAGTGCTCTGCCAGTGAAAACAGGCTCCTGAGCTTCCTTTTTGGCTGCCACAGCCTCCTGCAACCTTCTGCCAGTGAAAATGGAACTTGGGAGAGCCGGATGCAGCCCTCCCAAGCTCCATTTTCACTGGCAGAGGGTTGCAGGAGGCCTTGGCAGCTGAAAATGGAGCTTAGTAGCACGTTTTTCCTGGCAGAAGCACCATGGGGTGGTCCTTCACTGTTTCCAGGGCGGCCCTGTGGGCCAGATCTAAGTACCCCATGGGCAGGATCCAGGCCCTGGGCCTTCAGTTTGACACACCTGCTTTAAGGACTGCTCCTGTGAGGATGTCAAATCATTAATTCTTTCACATTTAAAGAGTCCTCTACAGGATAGCACCTGATAATGGCTTTGAAACAATTTTGCATTGAATATTTACAAGTCTGTGGATTACTTTTCTTTTTTTGGCAAGACAGAAAATGAGCAGGAAATCCCCTGGCTCTGAATTCACTGAAACTAAAGTAGTAAAATGATATGGAAACCATTGGGAAATGTTGCTAGTTTAACCACAATGAGAAGACAATTCAGTCAGATTGTTCTGCTTCATAGATTTATGAATTTTTGGTCATCTGCAGCTGACAGGCTCATGTAAGGTTATGTTAACTAATAAAAGCAAAGGCTATAAAAGTGTCATCTTGGAATTTCATATTTGTTGGGGTTTCCATGTTAATAGGCATATTTCTCCATAAATTTGCACACTTATAGTCATAAATACATGCTCAAGATATCCTCTACATGTTTAGTTAACTAATAACAATAAAATTCTAGTAATATATTGAGTACAATTGTAGTACAATTTTATTCAGACCACATACATTTTTTATCATCACAATAAGAATGTAGGAAACACAGAGCTTACTAACAGGAATTATTTTAATGCCACCACTAAATTATACCTTGTTATTTTTCTGCAATTAACTTGTAACTGAAATTCCAAAGTTTTAAAAGCAATTTGTGACATGGCTTTAAGGTGTACAATTCATGGGGGGCGGGAGAATTCTATTGCCCCTATAAACTGCATTGGGTCTTCAGATTTATCTATCTGTATACTATTAAAACACTTACTGTGTTTATCTGTTTGTACCTGCAAGTTAGCCCAAACAGCTACATCCCAACAATTTTAAAATCAAGATACCTAAAATCTGCTAGTTTAAAGAACATTTAAAAAATCCAGGACTCATCATTTATTCCTCTGGAATTGAAATTTCCATGATGTTTAGATCATGTTTATTCACAAAGATGTGGCAATTGCAATGCCCTTATAATCGTGGGATCATGATTGTATGATCAATGCTTCCAGCCAGCTTCCCACAAGCAAAATCAATGGGGAAACTAGCAGGAAGTCAGAAGTTGCTCCCACTCCCACTGCATCCTTGCCAATTTGTGGTCTTTCTGTTTATCTGTTTACAAATACTAAATATCTGTTATCTTAATATCTGTTCTGTTCATGTGTCCCACTTCTAAAAAAAAAAAAAGTAAAATTCTAAGAAAAAACATTCCCATGTTTAGATTTCCTCCGAAGAAGAATTCCACTGAAATTTTAATGATCTTGTTGAACTTCAGAATATGTTGGATATATACACTCTTCCTAGGCAGCAATCCTCTCTAACAAACCTTTGATGATAAAGATTATACAGCTAAAAATGCATAGACTTGGATTAGCTTGCACACATAAGCATCTGCAATAAGCATTATGCTTATCATTTATCTATGGAAGGCGAAAGCATCTCCAAGTCAGATATCAGGAATTTCTTTGAAAACCATTGACCATTATAGATTATTAACAGCAGTTCATTTAACCAAACGAATTGGGAAGCTACAAGACTATAAAAGATTGCACTCCATATACGTTTGGGTTGTGGAAGTCAAAGGCAAACGCTGAGAACTGAGGTGGGTTGGATCCTGAGAATTATACTTTGGTGGAAGAATGTTAAAACTGGTTTCTGATAGATAAGATTGAAATAAACCAGACTGAAGAACATATGTGCATTTTAGAATAGTAATTTCTAGCCTGCCATATCCAAAATATCTCAGTCCTAAATATTGTGGTAATAATTTCCACAAATTTAATTAAGAACTGAGGAACGAGAAGTAAACTGGCCAAGTTTGCTGATGCCATCAGAGACATACAAAGCAAAACAAATTTGTGAAGCTCTCTAAAATGGATAAATATAATAAAATGTGCAGCATGGTTAAAAACAGGAACTCACTCGAAAAACATTTCTAGCTTGACATATAAATAGATGTCATTTGAGCTGCTGATAACTGATTAGGAAACAGAATTTGACAACATAATGCATAATAACACTCTTGGCAAAGCAGAATCTAAACCAAGCTAGCACCACTCCCAAGTGTCCTAGAATAGCTGGCATGGTCATAGTTGAGAAAAGCATTATTTCCCCTGAAAAGCCCTCTCAGGAGGCATGTTTTTAGCAAAGAGAAGATGTACAGTAGGCCAAGATCGAAATCATTCTCCAACAGGCTAGGCACATATTGCAAATTTTGTGTATAATGTAGAGCAGCTGGTTTCAGATCTCTGGAAGGAGCTGGGAGGTAATATATTAGGTGTAGCTGGTTAGCTAAATGAAATAGTAATGTAGGAGTGGTTCTTCTACAAGGGGAAAACCAGTCAAATGGAATAAGAAGTACACACACCATGCCTGCCAGCTGATGCCACACATAGCCTATCTACCAAGGGTTACTTGGATGAGAAGCAAAACATCTTCAAAGAAAAAACAAGGAAGTCTAGTTGCCTCCTGAAAAAAAAAACAACTTTGGGACAGACGTGACCTGGATGACTGAAACTTTTAGCTATGCACTTTGGGATGAGCACCCATGAATGGTGTGGCAGTTTCCAGAAAAAACTGCAGACTACAGGAACCATTTGCACTACTCAGGGGACCCTGAAGTCACAGATAAACTTCCAAGGGCTTCAACAACTCCCTAAAAGAATGCAAATGACCAGCTGTCGCAAGGAATATAAATCCTTCCATTCCCCACCATCTAGTCAGAGCTGAAGAAGCTTCTTGGATGAGAAGCAAAATGTCTTCAAAAAAAAACAAAAAACAAGAAAGTTCAGTTGCCTCCTGAAAAAGCACCTTTGGGACAATCATGATCTGGATGAGTGAGAATCTCCATAGACTTTTACCAAAAGTTATGTTACCCAGCTTCGAATTTAGAGATGGGAGAGTTTAAGGATGGATTGAATGAATGTGAGAAATGAATGTGAGAAAACCCAGATGTTTCCGTGATGACTCTCAGGGCTACTCTCCTACTGTAACAGGGCTGTCAAACTCGTGGCCCTTGGGCTGGATGCGTCATGCGCTGGCTATGCCCATGCCTGGTTTAGTGAAAGGGGAAAAAGTTGTGATACATCACATGATGCCATCATAATGATGTGAGTTTGACACCCCTGTACTGTAGCAAAACTTAAGGGTTTCAAAGAATTCACATTGGTGTTTTCTGTGATTGTCTGGAGCATGTGGTTATATGTACATGGCATAAAAATGGTAAAACTTGATCCACTTCTCCAGTGGTGGGTTGCCCCTGGTTCGGACCGATTTGCAAGAACTGGTAGTAAAACCAGCGGGAGGCCCCACCCACCGCCCTGGATGTTGTAATCGGCGATCTACACATCCCGTTGCGAACCGGTAATAAAGATAAGTAGAACCCACCCCTGCACTTCTCCCATTTTGTACCAGATTCAGTACTATGCTTATTGTTGGATTTGGCACAGTGTATATAAAGTTCTTCTCTATTCCATACATGTAAGAATGTGGTTTTTAGTAGTGCTCACATATAAAGTACATTGAATGAAAGAGAATCTAGATATGTACATAAGCAGTGTCAAGACACTTAAAGATGCAGCATGATTTTGATGGTTGCAGATAAAACTTTCTGAGGGTCTGACCCTGTCACTGAAATGAGTAAAAGATTTCATTATCAACTCTTTCATTTTATTTTTAAAAACTGGCTAAGTATTTCAGGCAAGCTCTTTCCTTATTCAAACAACTTATTTTCTTCAGAAATTGATTAAGAGCTCAAATGAGTCTATGGGAGTGTGCAGTTCTAATTTAAATAAATAATAAAGATAATAATAAGGGGCTTGGCCTATTCAAAAGAATATTTTACTTCACAGCTGCAATTAAACTCATCTTATTCAAAGCAATATTTTATTACCAAAATCTATTTAATTATGAGGGCTTTGCTTATCCCAAATTGTATTATTTAGATGTGTTTCTTGGGCATTGAAGAAATTACTCCCAGAGTGGCAAACTCAGTTACTAATGTCTTGCTTGGTTGGATCTATTTATTTAGGGCTTAAAGAGACAAAATACATGCTTTAAGGAAGGAGCAAAAATCAATAATTGTAACCTTGCACATCATATATTGCACAATGTGTCTAAATCATGACCCTATTTCTGTCATATTAGTAAGTTTGAGCTAAGAAAATCTATTTACTAACATACATACATGTTTTGCAAGAGGGTTCCACTAAAGTATTTGGGGAGGCTTTCAGTGACAATAGAATTAATTACTGTTCTCATATATTTAAAAACAGATTAGTAAAACACTGTTGAACCGAGTAGAACAAAAATGTTCCATAAGTGATTTCCTGTCCCAATTACAAGGATTCATTTGTACCCTTCAGCATCAGTCCTGTTCCTTTCATTTCCTTTTTTGCAGTAACTCTCCTTCATTACAGCTGAACAACTAAAATACCTTAGGAAGAGGAATGTAGTTCATTTATAGCTGGGACTAGGAATTAATTACTTTTACCTATTTTAATTCCAGCTACTCAATTCCAGCTCTTGGTTTGTTTTCATCTGTACAAAAATTCAGCAGGCTCATCTAGAATGGAATCTATATTAGAGATTATGTAAAGATATTTACAAAAACTACTTGATTTTAAGAAGAATCTCAGTCTTTACTGAGACTGAGAATTTACTTTATGGGATACACAATGGAATATCCATAAACTTGAATGTTCCCCTCCCCATAACTATCAGTTGGACTTGTGCATTCAGATAGACTATCATGGCATAGCATCTCCAACATCAAAGTCTTGCAAGTGGCTTAGCAGAACTCCATGGCCAATGACAAGTAACACCTTTGGGAAGGATCTAAACAGGTATTTGAAGATCTCAGACCTTAATCACAGATGGATCACAGAGGTGCTAGAGGGATAAACAGGGACTACTCATATACTGTACATATTTAATCATAAATTTCAAGGCGAAATAGATGTGGAAGAAATATATTTCAATATTGTGTAGCTTTATGTCTACCGATACAATGTTTGTTTTGGATTTCTATATATTCAAAGAGATTTATTAGCGGAGGGGAACAATGTATGTCTTTGCAAAAGGCTGTTGAACTTTGCAATCATAAAAAATCAGCCACACACATATAAGAGTATCTCTACGTGGATCAGAAGAAAGGCCTATTTTTCTTAATATTTTATTTTCTAGATACTAGATGTCAATTAAATCTTAAACTGATCTTTTAATACAAAAGGTTGAAACTATTAATGTTCTTTCATGGAATAATACACAATTCTTCTGTTTGAATTTTCCAGGACTGTGCTAAAGAATGGCTTTACATTCTTAAGCTAATGACAATCCTTTTCAAACATGACTAATTGTTTCTGAGCCTAGTCATTATCTCCCTTGCCTTTCCAAATTGCTAGATGTATTGTAGACATTAACAGGGATTAAAGGAACAAGCAAGATGGGGTGTAAGGAAAGCAAAAAAGGCATTTATATTTTACAAAGAGTTATCCCAGATTGTGGAAGGAAAATAGCTGGGGAAAAATCTGTTTAGAGATGTCCCCAAATTCTTAGTCTGAGAATTCAGCTCTAGCACTATTCACAAACATCTCCCAGACTCTATTATCTCAAAAGAACCTCTTTCACTTACTCTTTACTAATCAAGGTGCTGATGAAACTAAGCAAGGCTACATTTCACATTAAACAATGGGATTTTCATGAAAGTATGACAGGTGTTCCAAAAACAGAATAGACAAATAAGAAAATAAAATAAGCAAACACTTGTTAGGGGATACAGGCAAAGAGCAGCAGGCCTTCTGATAAGCAACTCCTAGGAAAGTCCATCTGACATCCATTTATATCCTGTTCTTCTCCAGAATATTTTCTGAGATCTAGAGTGTTGCCAGTGGTGAATTGTGCCTTAGATGCTTCCATGAATCAGACTCCTCTAGGCAGAAAAAGTCTGTCCTCTCATCATTTATTGCTTGTCCTTTTTTTTTTTTTTTTTTGTGGACTTCATACAGGGTTTCAGGACTGAGTTTTGACTGAGCAAAAATGCAAACTGATGTAGTTCCTGCCAAGTAAATTTGCAAGTGAAAGAACTGGGCCACATTTGCATTAGTTCTTTTTTCCTACAGAGCTGTCCTATAAAATATTTCTATCAGCATGTGATGGATATAGAGGAAAACTGACACTCCTAATATCATATTTATTATTAAAAGGTGTATGTTGCCCTTCAAACAGTTTTCCCAAGGTAGTTTATGCCAGAAAATATAAATAAAACAACGTATCAGCAATAAAAGCATAAACAATAGACAACTTGGTTAAAAATGTCATTATGTTACATATTCTCAGTTTAATATATTGAAAGGTTTGGGGCATCCATGGCCAGTAAATCTTATTAGCATCAATCCACATGGGCAAGAAAAGGCTGGGTGCAGAAATGTTGACCCATTACATCTTTCCTTCATTTACTTTCCTATAAAATAGATTGCAGGAAGCCTAAAATCAGCCATTAGGTTTCTTCCACTGGCTGAGAACAAAAGGTTCTGCCTGTTAAAAAAAAAAACAACCCAGCAGGTCAGTTCCGGTCAATAGATGCATGAGAACCCAGATGGCCAGCATTGATGAAATGAAGCTCTGTCTAATTTAGGAGGCAAGTCATTAATAAGTTAATCACATAGCTTAATGAAGTAATGACTCTAGCCCTGGTTCTCGTGAGGCAGTTATTCCACATAGACAAATGGTGTTTAATATGCAAAGAATCCTTCCTATGTTTTATGTACTGAAATGTAATTATATACATACTGTATTTTACTATCAGTGGGTCAATAGAAAGAAGTATTTGCTGAATTAATAAAGGTGTTATCTTAATATTAATTAATTAATATTTGAATATTAAATTCAATCTTTGAATTTTAATATTCTTTGAATCTTAATCTTAATCTTTGAATATTAAATCAATATTCAAAGAAAATAGCTAGATAAATGAGAAGAATATGCTTACTTTATGTGCTTGTGTATCATATTTGGGGAACAATATCATTTCTGTTCTATTGTAATTGGAGGAGAGAGTGCAGCAGTATATACATATATTATGCTGAATAAAAGAATTTTGTTGTAACTCCTATTTTTGTACCCTAGAAATTCTAGCATTGTGCATAGAAGTCTCATAAAGAATATCAGCTGCGGCCATGTACTAAGTTGTCATTTATTGCTGTCACAGCTGCTTCCTGTCATTATTGAACAAACTGGCACAATTCCAAAGATCAGCTCATATTTTTGTATTTTTCAGGCCAATGGATGTCACCAGAGATAGCACTTTGTTTCAAAGCAACAAAACATGGGCGTGCAGATGTATCCTTCTCCATCGCTAGTTTTCATTCTGCAAATCTTCCCTCTTCACTACTGAGAAGGAACGGGAACAGTATCTCTAAAGATTCTTCCTTAAGAGAAAGCTGGGAAGCTTTCTCCAGCAGAGGAGGAAAAAAAAATCAGGTTCAGATGGAGAACTGAAAATCAGGAAATATCACCTGCAGGGGGAAAAAAGTACATTCTTCCTCTTTTAACTCTGTACTGATTTAAATAAAACTGAAATAAATTTAAATTTTTAAATAAAATGTCTTAGTTAGAAAAACTGCTATCTGACTCCTCCTGACTTGCCTTCATGGCAAGTCAGGAGGATCTAGTATATCTTCCATGTACGTGAATCTCTTGTGAGCATTTTAACAAGGTTACTCTGCGTAAAATGGAAGGATTTTACATACATGAGATATTTGCCTCTCTAGGAACCATCAAATGACAAATCTATCAGTGGAATAGTTCTGTATTGGTAGGAAAAATATAGATTATATCTATATATCTCCACCATCAAAAACTGTTTTTAGTAATTTTTTAGCCATAGTGGAATATTAGAATATTAGTTTCTTATGCTGAATTTAGCACTCCTTTAAAAAAATTGATTTTTTTAAAAAAATAAAATAGAATTCTGCCCAATACTGCCCAAGTGTGATTGGACATACAAGGAATTTGTCTCCGGTGCATAAGCTTTCAGTGTACATACAAGCAACAAGTGATAAATCATGATCACAATCATCATAAAATACATTCACCCGAAATCATAAGATACAACACTCAGCGATAGTGATACTAAATAAGCAATCAACATAAATCATACCAGGATGCTAAATAAAACAAATAATGTAAATAATGTAAAAGCAACAAAGTTATAGTCATAAGAAGATAAGGAAATATAGGTAATCCTTGATTTATGACCACAATTGAGCCCAAAATTTCTGTTGCTAAGTGAAACATTTGTTAAGTGAGTTTCCTCTTCTTGCCACAGTTGTTAAGTGACTCACTGTAGTTGTTAAATTAGTTGTTAAATTAATTTAACAAACTAGTTGTTAAATTCAAACTGTTGTTAAGTGAATCTGGCTTTCCTATTGACTTTGCTTCTCAGAAGGTCACAAAAGGACACTGCAATTGTCATAAATATGAGTCAATTGCTAAGCATCTGCATTTTGATCATATGACTATGGGGTCAAAAGTGTGAAAACTGGTCATAAGAAACTTTTTTCAGTGTTATTGTAACTTTGAATGGTCACTAAACAAACTGTTATAAGTCGAGCACTACCTGTAAGAAAGATGAGAAGAAGAATAGTAATACAATCCTACTAGGTAGTTTGACAGTGTTGTGGGAATTAGGGAATTAGCAGAGTGATGGCATGGGGGGAAAAAACTGTCCTTCTGTCTTGTCGTTTTGGTGTGCAATGCCCTATAGCGTCTTCTTGAGGGAAGAAGTTGAAATAGTTTATGAAATTTGCTGAAACAGAGATGCCTTTTAAGTGAGGGTCGGGACCCAAAAGGAAGCCAAAGATGATAGCAAAGAGCATGAAACCATAACAGAAAACCCTTGACATATAAAGCAGATAAATCCCACGGAAGAAGCCGATGTTCTCAAGCATCCAGTCACAATTCTGGAGGAATAAATCACTGCTTTTGGCAATCTGGTACTGTGAATTTCAATTACATAGCTCAGTGCTTAAGATGGGTTTGACAATTAGTTATAATGCCTTGTCAGCTCCTGCTAAGACACAAGCAACAGAGTCATTGTCACAGACTACAAGTATCATTTGCCTAGGGCAGTGAGGCAGGATCAAGAGAGAGAGAGAGAAAGCAGAGCAGAAGATCTAGCAGGACATTTTAAGCTTAGTCTTAAAATTGGTCACCAACTTCTAATTTTACTTTGGGGAATGGAGTGGTTAGTATCAGTGACATGCCTTCAGGTATGCCACACTGTATCTGCTCCCAGGTGAAGTATCTAACCCACATTTTCTGGCATCATAAAATCATAGAAGCATAAAGTTGGAAGGAGCCATTTAGATTCCGGAGCCTAACCCCAGCATGAATAATGGATCACTTTTCCATTGTTAATCAAAATTCAGCACTTGCCTTCAAGATGAAAGCCTGCATGTCTCCCTTTTCATAAAAATGATTTGTCGGTATTCAAGACTATTGTACTTATCCCTTTTCCATTTAGCAGCCTTTGATAATGCAAAGATGGCTTGAAATTAGTCCTTGGAGAAGGAAACCCACTCTTGGATAAATAGCCTATTCCTTCTAAGTCTGTTTCCTATGATATAGGATGTCAAGCCTTGTGGGGAACTGATGGGCAGTCTGGATATTCTTGAAGAAAGAATGGGAAATATCTTCCTCTCTTGGAGGTGCTACTGCCCCCATATTATCCCCTCATTTGGAACTCCTTTGTTTATCGTAGTAATGTGACTAAGTGCAATATGGACAGGCACACAGTATGCAGTATAATGTTTTGAAGGTCATCTGAAGTTTGCTTTTATCGCAGCCAAGGATCACTCCTATGTGAGAATAATACACGAAACAACATAAAAAGCACAATCCCTTTCTGTAGTCATAAAACCCTAAAATTAAGGCAATATTTTTCTGCATTAAGCAATGACAGCTCTAAGGAGGAGAGCTACAGCTCATGAAAGTTTATGTCCTAAATAACATTTGCTAGTTGGAAAAGGTGCTATTTGCCCGGGGCCATTAAGAGCAGAGCTAGTACTTTGTAATATTACTTGTAATAAACAAGAACAAACATGTTGGGCTTTTTAATGTTTCAGACATCAGGAGGTTTTAAGAGCCCAAAAAGTAAGTACACACATAAAACCATAGGAATAATCAGCATGATGTTTTTGAAGGTTTGGAATTTTAAAGGTATGCCGGGTATTTTGAGCTTCTATAATGATCAATACTCTCAAACTTTCCCCCAAAGCAAAAAAGGAACACAAAATTTCCTCCAGCCAGGGTATCCAGCTTATATATTTCACTCCTTATGCAGAATTAACACCTATTAATGAAGAGAGGTGGAGCACAGAGTAAGTACTGCATATAGAATAGTTCTCTACAGCCTGATCTTAAATTTGCATCTCACTGAAAAGTATAGATTGTAAGGAACCAGTGCAAAATAAAATAGGCATTTCTTTGCTCCTACCTGTCTAATGAGATACAGCACAGATGAAGAATTGATGCAGTAGTGAGGAGGACATCAAGAGAAGTGCGAACCAAACAGAACATCCTTCCATAAATCCAGTTATCTTGAACCAGTTCAATTGCTCCAAATGGCATCACCAAAACAGATACTAGCAAGTCAGCAAAGGCGAGAGAGACTATGAAATAATTGGTCTTGATTCTCCTGTAAAATGAGATATACAAGCATTGATCCTTAAGTATTAGACAGAAGTTAGTTCTGAATTTAAAATTGGTTACCCATTTACTGCATTATTTCTGTATTAATCAAATGCACATTTTGTTTAATATTTGTTTATTTGTAAAAGTTGTTCCAAAAGGAACTCTATTTCTCCTGAAGGTGAAATTTACAGATTACCCTCATCAGCCATACAGAACTGATTTATATTTTAGTACGTTTTCAATTTGAACAAGCTCACTTCAAGTGCTTTTTCCATTTTTAAAACAATTTTCATTAGCAATCATGGTCAGAAAACATTAGGTAAAAAAACCTATAATTTATCCATCAAAATGATGCATTTTAATTAACACTATTCTGATAGCAACTTGATTTCATACATTTTGAAGCATCCTATTGTATTGTTAAAAATGTTTATGAATATAGAATTTTCTAAAAAGATGGTATCAAACTGTTTTCTGGTCCTGAATGCGGTCATTACTCACGCATGAAAAAAATTTCATTTTAGTATTTGCCAAGCATTATAGACTATATAGAGAGCCAGTTTGGTATAGTGGTTAAGGCATCAGGCTAGAAACCAGGAGACTGTGAATTCTAGTTCCTCTTTGGGCACAAAGCTAGCAGGATGATCTGAGGCAGACCACTGTCTCTCAGTCCTTAAAACAAGGCAATGGCAAACCACTTCTGAAAAGTCTTGCTAAGAAAAGTACAGAGACTTGTGCAGCTAGTGTCTGAGAACTGGTCATGATTGGATGGAAGAACTAAAACCAATCCATATATTGCAGATTCTTTGGAATCTAGAATTAGTATTGGAACCGCAGTAACTATTTCAATATAAAGTTTGCAGCCTCGGAAGCTTTAGCTAGGATCAAAAGATATGTAGATTGATGCCAAGAAGAGAATGACATATAAACCAAGACTCTTGTTTGTAGTATTCTCTGCAACTGTCACAACTATGAATTGAGAACCTGGAAAAAATTGCCAACGTTTCTCATAAATTCCCTTGCCAGTCAAGTATTTCTGTTTTTGAAATATGTAATAAAGCTTTCCTTCTACATCAGTACACAATGGACTACTCATTTCCTTACTCTAATATTAATTGCTACCTTGAAGGCTTGGAGTGTTTGACTATACTACACACACAAAAAGAAAAGAAAATCTGACACATTTTTGTTCCTCCGCAACAGCTATGTAATTCTGTTCTTAAAGCACTATACAGTAATATTTGCTTTGGATGTAACTGTCCAAGAAATAATAGATTATTAAATTGGCAATATAATCAAATAAAAATACTTGACATAAATAACATACCTGTTTGGAGTGAATTTGCTTGTGTCTCTCTATGTGTAAGTCACACTGCTTATTTAACTTATATGTAGAGTACATCTTACAAAATGTCGGCTTGGATGAATCACAAGTCAGAATTAAGATTGCTCAGAGAAATATCAACAACCTCAGATATGCACACAATATCACTTTAATAGCAGAAAGTGAAAAGGAACTGATGAGGATGAAAAAGAAGGATGCAAGAGTTGGCTTGAAACTGAACATTAAAAAGGTAAGTTCAAGGCTTCCCATCTCATCACTTCCTGACAAATAGAAGGGGAAGAAATGGAAGCAGTGACAAATTTTATTTGGGGGGGGGGGCTAATATCACTGCAGACAGCGACTGCAACCATGAAATTAAAAGACACTTGCTCCTTGGGAGAAAAACTATGGCAACATATTAAAAAGCAGAGACATCCCCTTGATGACAAAGGTACATATATTTAAAGGTATATATATTTAAAGCTATGGTTTAATATATATATGTAATATATGACTGTGAAAGGTGGACCATAAGGAACTGAAGAATTGATGCTTTCAAATTGTGGTGCTGGAGAAGACTTTTGACTGCAAGGAGATCAAATCTATCAAACCTAAAGGAAATCAATCCTGTTCTTGGGAAAGACAGATACTGATGCTGAAACTCAAATACTTTGGCCACCAAATCAGAAGAAAGGATTCATTGGAAAAGACCCAAGATGTTGGGAAAGATTGAAGGCAAAAGGAGAAAGTGACAGCAGAGGATGAGATGGTTAGGTAGTGACATCAACGCAATGAACATGAATTTGGGCAAATTTTGGGAGACAGTGTAGGACAGGGAGGCCTGCATGCTATGGTCCATGGGGTCACAAAGTCAGACATGATTTAGAGAAAAAACAGCAACTGTGTATGTAAAGAATAAAAAGAGATATCCTATTTCAATCCTTACTTGAAGAAATATAATCATTTTACATATTTTCTCAATTGCTGATTGATATTTACTGGTATTTTCTTTCATATTTTAAAATGCTTTACACACTGGTTAAATATTAAAAAGCTTTAATAAAACAACAATGTTCTTCAAATAGTTGTGATCAAAACAGCAAGCACTGCACAATTTATTCAAGTGAAATAAGGCTCCTTTTTTGCTATGAAGATTTGTGTGGCAGAACAGAAGCAAAATAAAAATAAAATCACGTATTAATGATAAGTAATGGTATAATTATCTGTTCTAATGCTTTAATTAACCAAGCTTGAAAACAAGATTTTTCAAAAATGAAAATCTAAGCTTCAAAAAAAAAACAAAAAAAAAAAAACAAAAACCTACAATGGTTGGTTTTCAGGTTTTGTTCTTTTCTTTAAATTAAGAAATCTTTCCGACAGGTTAATAAATGTTAATCAATTCTGAAAGATATATATTTCCTGGAAGGCATCAATAAGACACTAGTTTCTCTCTAAATTATTTTTAAATAAAAGTCTCTAAAACATAATCAAATTAAATGGGGGATGCTGCTCAGAACAGTAATTCCTATGGATGTCAAAGACTGACTCAGGAATTAAATTTTTCCAGTTGTTTTATTTTTCTTGTTTTTAAATGCTTAACTGTATTTAGTACATCCAATTTTTCTTTGGATAATTTGGATAATTTATCTACATCTTTAAAAACCTTCATTGTTCTCTCGTATGTCTGTATAGTCAGGAATTATTTTTATACAGGCAGCAGAGGTCAAAGTGAAAACTCTAATCCACTGGTTCTCAACTTTTTGTTCACCCTTAAATACCTTTTGTGACCAAGGAACCCCAAGATTTAAAACATAATATTTCTTCAAGCCTTCACAGAACTCCTGTGATGACATTGCGGTCTCGCAGAGCTCTGAGGAGCAAAAGTTAAGAACCACTGCTCTAATCCTAATAAGACTATGGGAACTTTATTAAAGGATTTCACCTTAAGAACATCGTGCAGCACATTCAATCAAATCAATCAATTCTTCAAAAGGAGTTTAGCATATACCTTCAGTGATTAAAATCTTTTTGGCTAAGATCCAAGTCCAGCTACTTTTTGGAATCCTAAAAGTAGGAGCTGGGCCCCTACAGATCATTCCTTCTTGGAAAGAGTTCAATTTAAATTTTTGAGACCCATTTCTTTAATCCCCTTGTTGCACTTCAAACTTGGTCCTTCACTATGAAACTGGCCTACTGCTGTCTGGATTTTCATCTTCTCCTATTGTCTTAAGATATCTTTTTTTTCAGCTGGCTTGACCCCTTTAATTACGATTGAGAGCTTTCAGTCTCCCTGGTGCCAAGCAATACATGCCAAACTACAACTCTATGGCTTTTCTGTTACCACTATTACCACTTTGATGGGTTATGAACGCACACAAGCTGATCTCAAACAGCAGGCCATAGATTTAGAACTTCAAGCAGACTTTCCAGTTCTACCAAGAAACACCTTCTTGAGCCATTCTGCACATCTTCTCCAACCAGCTAACTACCCACATAATGATCCCAAAATTTAGAAGTGCTTTCTTCTTTCAATAGCCATTACTAAAGGAAGATACCAAAACGACCCCTTTGAACAGAGATTTTGCCCTGACAAAAAGCTTAACAAGAATTTAAATGGTTTAATTTAAATTTGAGATAATAGGATGATGGAGCAGGAGGAGGGGGAGAGGAGGAGGAGGAGACAAAAACGGATAAAATATATGGATGGACAATATCCATATTGAAGAACAATATTTCAATATCAAATTAAGGATTAACAATGTCAGAATACTATGTAAGAGCAAAAAATATAAAATTGATTTGTTTCATGAGGGATGAAGGTAATGAATATTTTTATAAAATATTGGAAACCCTTTATGAGCTTTTTGCTGAAACTAGAAAAGACTATCACTGGTTTTTGGATGGCGGATTGAAATGGAAAGAAGTGATATATGTAAAGTAATTTCAAAGGGGGAAGAGGGATGTCACATTTGCTGGTACTTGATGTAAAGAAGATTGGAAGTCACTCTTTAAATATGTTTGTTCTTTTTTTATTTATTTTCTGAATTTTCTTTTCTCTATATTTCTTTTTTCCATTCTTTCTCTTTAAATAATTTCATTTTGTATTAGCTTTTATTACTGTTAAAAATCTTCAATTAAAAACCATTTTAAAAATAGAATTGTAAATGCTAGACATTTGCAGACCAGCTACATATATTCCAATCCCAAATACACTGCAAACATCAGAAGTTTGATATGACACTAACAGCCAGGCATGAGCGGGAAGCAGAATGTTCTTTATCATACTGTTGACATTCAGTGTTGTTTTTCATCTTTTTATTTCACTTTTTGTGAACCTCTTTGAAGCAAAGAGATTGACGCTAACATATGCAAGGACTCACCTCAGTTGCCTGTCCCTGCATACGGCAACCATCACCAGTAGGTTTCCCAAGATAGCCATAAGAATAACTGCTGAAATAAAAGTGAGCAGTGTAATCTTCTCTGCCACACCAAATCCTTCAGTTGAGCTGTAAAGAAAAGGTACAGATGTAAACCCTCAAGAATATAAATAGGCAGTGCCAAATTGGTTTGGTTATTCTGAGTCTCTGTACATAATTTAGCTTCTTCGTCTGCAGAAACCACACTAATTTCCAACAACTAATGGTTGTAAATAAACATAATTTACAAGGAAACTGGTCTACTTACAGGGTAAGTAGAAAAGTAAGAAAAACAAACATTACATGTAAGGTGACCAATCCCTAACACCACTCCTATTTTGTAGTTCAAAACTTCAGGACACATTTTACAGACTCTTTTTGTAATTAATTTTTCAACCTATATTTAGAATTGCTCTTCAATAAATTAATTAATTACCCAGAAATTTAATTTATATATCTTGGTTTTATTAAAACAGGTGGTTCAGACATGCAATTTTTTGAAAAAAATATAGAACTGACAGTACCTATATGATGATGTTATCTAGGCTGGAAAATTACTATAAAATAATTTCCTACTTAGTTTGCACCCAGAATCCTCTAAGTCAATCCCTACATCAATCAGAGCAAGCACACTAACCATAAATAAAATCTCTTTTTTTTTTTCATCCATTTCTTGTGGTGCTGGGAAAACTAGCAAGAAGCTGATAATAGGAGATTATACAAAAAAAAAAGGTTGTATCCTAGTCAAGGCCATTACCAACATGTTAGATAGGATTCCAAAACAAATCCCTCAAATCAGTCCAATTGTTTCAACAATTCAATGTTTTACAGGAACTCTCTTCAAAAGGAAACCATACCCAGAGAGATATACAGCAAACCTTTGTGATTACCATACCTACATAAGCATTTTCCAGGAATAAGCACTAGCCTATAATGGGAATATTGGTCTCAGGCAGACTCTGGGCATTCATATTTATGGTTACATTAGAACAACTACAAATTTGCATGTAGGAGAAATGCTATTCCATCCCATACAGGTTGAGCTCTTCATTTTGCTCAACTGATCACATGAACCTGTTTTTGTCTGTTTGTTTGTTTTTTGGATTACGCTTCAATATTGTTCCCCAAGATTTCCATAGCTTTCTTGAAATGTGACAGAAAAATGGGAGTCCCCATAGCAGTATATTTATGTGACACAGCCGTGTTGTAGTTCTGGGATATGAACATTTGGCTGAAGTCAGGAAAATAGAAATCTTTGAAGCAAGAGATTCAATTTGACAGTCTTGGATCCCTTATAGCCAAGGCAGAATGTAATTCAAACTACATTTGTCTTTTCCATCATAACAACAGTCTTCAATGTTCAACAGTCTTTTTGCTTGTATAAGCAAAAAGAAAAAATGGCACCTGTTGTGTAAAGGAAGTCACCTTGCCATGAAAGAATGTCCAGAGAGAACGAACCTGAATTCTGGGAAAGTAGATGCAATTCCTAATTGTATTAATTACTGAATCTTTAAGTAAGAAGAAACTGGAACATATTAAACCATAATTGAGTAGGCATTAATGAATTATTATAGACAATGTTGAATCAGATAAAAATGTTAATTATGGCCTGTTATAATTCTGAGATGAACAATTATAAAGTACTTCAATTAATATCTGAATTCAACCATTATTAAGTGATCATACTCTTTGGGATGGAATAACCTTCACCTCTCCTTCATAAAATATTGGATTCTTACAAGTGTTCTGTCATCCGTTCATAAACTGATAATGACAAACTTACACAGTAGCAATTCATTGAACCTTATTTTAATATTCTATATTTGGTTGTCAAAATGAAAACTTTTTTTCACTGTTAGAGTAAAGGAATTTAAACAGTTCATTTTGCAATGTGGTACATTATTTCTATTTCCTTTCTAATACAAAATTTATATAAGATGTGTTTACATAAGTTTTCAGCAGTAACTCAACTCATACCAGCTAATTCTTTATGCAAGCCTGCATTGTAATAGATTATTTTCCAGAAAGGAGCTTAGGGTCCACAAGTTATATTTTAAATCAATTTCCTAAGAGTTTAAAATGCAAGCAAAATCCTACCCTATATAAGCACAAGTGGAGCATATTTGAAAATATTATCTTTGAATCTGGGAGATCCAGATTTAATTGTCCACACAGCTACAAAGGGCACTGAACAATCATATGAATTTAAAGTATAGTACATGGGTTTTCTATAATTTAGATTGTTTAAATTGTACATATTATTAGGTTATGCATGTAAGAACTTTACACATAATTTACTAAAAAAAAAATCATGAAAAGAGTGGGCATGTGCTCATGATGGTATCATGGAAATTGGTTAGCTTCATTTGGCTGCTTTTATTTTCTTACTTGAACAGTTTGTGATATGTTCCAGAGTCAGCCCCAGTCATGACTTTGCTGTGATAATTGAGTTCTTCCCCTTCTCTGTACCAATAAAAAAAAGCAAATTGATTTCTATCTACTCCATCTGGTAATGTCCATGTAGATAGATGCTGTTTGCCTGTTGGAAGAATTTATTATCTATTTATTTATTTATTGCATGGGGGGGGCTGTCTGACTCCTAGATGAGTCTGAATGGTTTACATTCAAGGACAGGAAACAATAAAACAGAAAAAAAGCATATACGTCCAGAAAAAAACACAACTTAGCAAGAAATCAGTAACTATCATGAGCTGCTATCCTAATCTTAGGCCTGGGAGCAAAGCCAGATCTTCAAAATCTTCTGAACTAACTGATAGGGTGAATCTTAAGGAGGGGTATTGTTCCAGGGGGCACTGCAAAATCATTGGGTTGACAGAAATTGATAAGCCATTCTCATTTCTGTTTCTTAAGTCATACAACTGAACTATGTTTTTTTCCTTTTCATGACAATTTTTGGCATTCCAAACTGCAACTCCAAGCGACATACTGTAAGTTGTTTGAATGTTCTGCTGAGTTCAGACTGCACTAAACCATAAAACTTATTAACCTGGTAAACATAAATTTGGATGAATATCACAGTAAAGGGGTTCTCCACAAAATCATTTGGCATTGACTATTCTGTGTCCCAGTATTGGTCTTTTTGTAGACTTCCTCACTATGTAAACAACATCATTCCTTCTTTGTTCTTTATGTCCTAAGTAGTAAACAATATGATATTTTAACTGAAAAATCTGATGTGCAAATCCTATTCATTTCAATTTTCTGATGCGTAAAATGTCAACATGTAGTTGACATATTTCAGCTTACATTGTCTTGAGCTTTCCTTTGTTCATGCTTCTTACATTCCATGGTCCCACTGTAATTCTACCTTGGCAGCTTCAGGTTTTCTTTTTCTACATGGCAACATCAGCAACTTGACTTTCCAAAGATTTTTATTCTAGCTTTATTATAAATATCATTAGTACTCCAGATGATCCTCAGCATTTCCTCAGTAACATGTTGAGTGACATCTGACCTTAGGGGTCCATCATTTGACATTGTATCATCCATCTTGGTATAATTTTTTCCCATATGGTCTTCTTGGTAGCATATAGATATGGTTTACTGTTATTTTCTCCCATATACCATGAAATGATCCTTTTGTCATGATTAACCAGATAATCACGAACACCCAGCATATTCCTATGTTGCTGCTGCCAACGTCAATGGCTGCTTGCTTTAGCTGGGCATTTGGTATAATTTTCATGTCTTGGATGACTCTGCCAGGGACATATACTCTTTTCATTCTTCACTAATTTCCACATATGTAAACTCCCATGATGAGGTTGCATAGGAAGTACTTCAGGACTTTGGTCCACTTTAATAATTTAATTTACTAAATTTAATAATTTAATAATAAAACGCTGAGCTTGTTGAAAGGTCGGCAGTTCAGTGGTTAAAATCCCTAGTGCCGCATAACGGGGTGAGCTCCCGTTACTTATCCCAGCTTCTGCCAACCTAGCAGTTCGAAAGCATGTAAAAAATGCAAGTAGAAAAATAGGGACCACTTTTGGTGGGAAGGTAACAGTGTTCCGTGCACCTTTGGCATTTAGTCATGCCAGCCATATGATCACAGAGATGTCTTCGGACAGCTCTGGCTCTTTGGCTAGAGAGATGAACACTGCCCCCCAGAGTCGGGAACGACTAGCACATATGTGCAAGGGGAACCTTTACTTTTACTTTTATTCATAAGTCTCCTCTATTAATAGATGGAAAGCTTGGACAGTCTTCCAATATTTGAAGGGCTGCCACAAGGAAGAGGGGGCCAACCTATTTACCAAAGCACCTGTAGGCAGGACAAGAAACAATGGATGGAAATTAACCAAGGAGAGAAACAATCTTGAACTAAGGAGAAAATTCCTTAACCAGTGGAACAATTAACCAGTGGAACAAATTGCCTTCAGAAGTTGTGGGTACCCCATCACTGGAGACTTTTAACAAGAGACTGGTCAGCCATTTATCAGAAATAGTATAAATCTCCTGAGAGAACAGGTTTGGACTAGATGACCTCCAAGGTCCCTTCCAACTCTGTTACTGCTTTACGATTAGGTTACACCTAACCCTTGTCATTACTGGTCCCACTACCATTGTATTCAGCATAACAATTAAATTTCCTGAATTTATGGAAGAATTCCTCTCACAATTTTGCATTATGTAAAAGTAGTGCTCTTAATTCTGTGCTGAGTCTCTACAATCAGAAAAGGCTTTCCAGTTCAGATGTTATACATGGTAAAAGTGCAGAGGAGAATGGCTTTAAAGACAGGGATTCATGCATAGCTCCTTTCCATATGGTTACTTTACTCATGTAAGTAGCACATCAATACTGCTTATGGAACTTTTTGGATCAACAATTCACAAGAGGTAAGCTCAAAGTTCTTAAAAGAGATTTTCAGAAAAAATACAAGCATTGTTTTTCTTTCAATTGTAATCAGGTGAAGTTTTGTGAGATATTATCTACCACTGATAGTATTTCACTTTTCAGAAACAGTTGAAGGGTTTTAATCCTCTAATATAATAGGGGTATTTAGTAAAAGACTATCTTCTTCATTCGGTGCACATATATTAGATTGCGGATTGTGGTTAGAATGTGGTATAATGGTTAGAATGCAGTATTGCAGAGTAATTCTGCTGACTGTCAGCTGACTGCAATTTGGCAGTTCGATGCTGACCGGCTGAAGGTTGACCCAACCTTCCATCCTTCTGAGGTCAGTAAAATGAGGACCCAGATTAAACCGCTTAGAGAAGGCTGTAAAGCACTATGGGACGGTATATACGACTAAGTGATATTTCTATCCTGAATCTCAACTCACAGGCCTTTCCGTTCAATCTGCCTTTCTGTTAACAACTTAATCTACTATCCTCCATCTATTTGTGTCTTGTAATCCATAGAATAAATTACGACAAAGTAATATGAGTATTTTATCCAAGAGAGATTTCAGCTTCCATGGGTAAGACAGTAGCAGAACTTCAAATAAAATGACAAATGGCTGCATCCAGGGAAATAGTACTCTTAATTAGGCAATTCTGTCCCACTGAGCATACTTTAACTCAACTAAAAATGCAATTATGGCTTCAGCAAGTAATACACAAGAGACTGTCAGGCTGTCTGCTATAATCTGAACGGTTTCTAGTCTTTGCTATAATTAGTTTCAATGCCTGCCCCAGACTTTGGGTCACTGCATTTTGGTCAGTTCATGAAACAAGTTGGTTTGATTCTGCAATGATCAAAGTATCTTGAGCCAAGTATAACTAAGTAATCACAGTTTGGCTCTCCAGTTCTCTCTCTTCCTGTTTTTACATCAGTGATTTTCATACTTACACTTATAAAATTCCATATAGTTCTACATAATATCACATTTTTTAAAAAAAACTTCCACTTCCAGGGACTCAGATTTAAGAGACATCTTTTAGGAGTCCGAGAAAAAGTTCTAAAATATATTTTTTAAAAATATCCCTGCTCTAAAAACAATGACATGATTGATAATTTGATTGCTTTAAATTTTAATTACATTTCTTAATTCTATGCTTTTAAACTTGATTTCTTATTTTACTAGAAGTTGTCCTGATCACTCTTTTCAGACAGAAGAAATGAATACAAATTCAATAAATACTAATTTGGGGAAAATGTCTTCATCTTTGGTGAAGAATTTGGTAGAATAATGATGATAGCTGCCTACCTTATTCAAGATAATTCTAGGAGACTCACAATAATATTAAATAAAAACAGAATAAATAAAAAATTAAAAAAGAGATTTCCTACCTGGAGGTGAGAAACAATAAAGGGAACTGCTTAGAAGAAACTCAATGTGTGTCCCAAAGGTGCTTTTTCAAGCAGCAACTGGACTTTCTGGTTTTTCTTTTCTTTGAAGACATTTCACTTTTTCAGCTTCCTGGATGAAATGTCTTCAAAGAAAAGAAAAATCAGAAAGTCCAGTTGCCTCTTGAAAAAGCACCTTTAGGACAACTATGACCTGGATGATTGAGAATCTCCATAAACTCAATATGTCTTTTTTAGTTTTTGGAACTGGACAGTGAGCTCACTTTATTCTAACCAAAAGTATGGGTGAGGAGCTTTCTGCTCTACTGACTTTTTGGAACAGCTTTCCATGGGGGTGGGGCTGTTCCAAAGAGTCAGGGTGGCAACAACAACAAAAAGGGAATGTCTCCAAGATCCTTGCAGATGATACCTTTAAGGAAGGGCCTGGAACATGTCTATCTAATCTGACTTGATGGGATGGGCATATGCCCTCAGGGACAGGTACCATCACAGATAACCTTGCCCCATGCCATTTAGTTGATAACCAGCACCTTGAATTGCACTAGGAAAGAAACCAGGAGCCAGTACAGCTTGTGCAGCAGTGGCTGAAAATGGGCAAGCCAAGTACCCAGAACTACTTGGACCTTCATGTAGGATGGATGGATTATTTTGAAGCCACATGGAAACTCAATTTTTAGATTGTTAGATTTTTAAAAAAATCTAACTATTAATTTCCATTGGGTTTGGTGCTATGACATGAGTCTCATAATAATATCCTAAGAAACAAGAACACAGAAGCACAAAGTTAGAACATATCTGATACGGGTTAGGTCAAACTAAGACTATAAAATAACTTTCCTTTTTTGGAAATATCTAACATTCTCTTTCCCCATTGTTCTCTACTGTTCTGGACAGGCTGATGCACAAGTTGGGAAAGGAGTATACTTGCTGACCTACATTGAGGGGAAAATGCATTTCACTAAATCATTCATCTTCCCAATATATTGTGCAAATTTTGAAGCCACTAATACATAGATGGGAGACCTTCAAGGTATCCTAGGGCTGTAGATTAGAGTGTGAGACTTTATTCATAGTCTTAGCATGAGGTACCTAAAACACTCCGGTTGTGACGGAAATGAAATATTTTTTTTTTAATTTGATTTATATGCCGCCCTTCTCCGGAGACTCAGGGCGGCTTACAATGCGTTAAGCAATAGCCTTCATACTTTTGTATATTTACAAAGTCAGCTTATTGCCCCCACAAACTGGGTCCTCAATTTACCTATCTTAGAAAGGATGGAAGGCTGAGTCAACCTTGAGCCTGGTGAGATTCGAACTTATAGTAATTGCAGACAGCTGGTGTTAATCACAATGCTATCAGTCTGCTGAGCCACCAGGCTCATCCATATTTTTCATGTTTCCTTTAAAAGAAAATCAGTTCACCCTATGCAGATTTATGAAACTGTGAAAGAATGTAGATCATTAAGTGCAGGCATGGAAGCCTCCATTAAAGTTCAGGGACAGCAGTTTAATTTCCCAATACCAAGTGAGTTTCAGGTTTAATATCCTCTCTGTCTGAATGGCCATTTCTGGCAGCCATGATTTATTTTTAAGTTCTTTATAATAACTGCATGTGCAACTCTACAGTATTGTATATTCCAAATAAATAAAATAGTCTACAATTATTTGTTGATCTAAACTACACCATGGAGGTATTAAGAGACAAATAGGCCTAAAATTATAGATTTCATGTCTGCTTCATTAGATTTCTTAACACACAGTAGGAGTGTGATGTCCTAGTTTTCAATATATGTACTGACTATGCTGAATTTATTTTTAAAAAAGTCAGCCAAAGCAGGCAAGGTGCAGCCATTTGAGTGGGGACAACATACAGTATAATATTTCCATCTAATCTGGGTTAGTGTTAGTTGTCATCCATCCCCAAACTGGCCCTAGATATCTGCCATCTTGGCAAAGAAATAAAGCTACACCATTTTCATACACTAGTGTATATTACCAAATACTTCAATATTATTTTTCTCAGTGATTTCTGGCAGTTAAGGAAAAACATACAAGACTTAAACCCAAAGTATTTTAAATATTAGTGGCCAAAGTTGCAGCCAACACCTCACTATGGGTCTTTTATTTCCAAAGGAGAACTATTAGATGTTAGAACTATTATAACATCCCAACATACTCTGGAAGTATACAATGGTCAGCAAGACCCACTAAGAGATTCACATGAACTCATGCTTCTTGTTGTTCTTCTTCTTCTTGTTGTTGTTTCTTCTTCTTCTTCTTCTTCTTCTTCTTCTTCTTCTTCTTCTTCTTCTTCTTCTTCTTCTTCTTCTTCTTCTTCTTCTTCTTCTTCTTCTTCTTCTTCTTCTTCTTCTTTTTCTTCTTCTTCTCCTCCTCCTCCTCCTCCTTCTCCTCCTCCTCCTCCTTCTCCTTCCATATCTGTCATTGGGTGTTGGTGATCATGTTGACAATCCTATTTTTAGCCGCACTAAAAAGTGCTGTTGAGTTTTGTCCAAACCAATCCCTTGGATTTTGAAGCTGTGATGTTCTTCTGCCTGGACCTTGTTTGCCTTCAATCTTTCTTTGGAGGATTAAGTGAAGTATGCCATATTTTTCTGGGTGTCATATCACATGTCCAAAATAGTCTAACTTTCGCTTTTTTATGCTTTTGATTATTTCCCTTGCCTTTCCCAGGCGGCTTGTCACCTCCTCATTTCTGATTTTATCAACCCAATTTATATGTAATAGCCGCCTGTAAATCCACATTTCAAATGCTTCTAGTCTCTTCAAGTGGCTTTTTGTCAGAGACCAACTCTCCACTCCGTAGAGCAGGATAGAAAAGATGTAGCATCTGACAAGCCTGATTTTCAATCTTAGGCTTATGTTTCAATTTTAGGCTTATGCTCCCTTTACCTATTCCTTATCATATGTCATCTATCAGGCTACAATTTCTTTGTATTATGCAGAAGAGGGAATGAAAGGAGGCAATCTAAAATATCCCTCTGTCTACCACTTTCTATACTCTCTATCCTTCGGTCATTGAAACGAACAGGGAAGTTGCCTTTTGCAACTAGAATTTATCTAGATATTTCTAAGGAAAATTTGTTGCTTGAGATTTTTGCACCAGTTAAAACATATTGTGTTTCTCCGAAAATAAGACCCTGTCTTATATTTTTTTGAACACTGAAATAAGCGTTTGGCCTTATTGCCATGCGCTCAAAAGCCTGATTGGGCTTATTATCAGGGGATGTCTTATTTTGGGGAAAACAGGGTAGCTTGAACGGGCAAAATAGTATATAAATTGATCTGTTGATTGCTCTTTCTCTTTATTTCTCTGAGTTTGGCGTGCCACCCAGACCCCATGACTGCATATTTCCACATCTAGCACATGATACGTAAGTCATCCTACTTATAATCGTTTTCTTAATGGCAGAACCTGAAAGGCACTAAGGCTATATAAGTCAGCTTATTTTTATATGCATAAGATGCAATTTCATTTCGGCATAAAAGACAAATTTGTACTCAATAAGGTGTCTAGGTACAACTGAAGGGACAATGCAGAAACTTTAAATTTTAAAAGATTCTATCTAGAGACAAGTTCCAAAGAGAAAAACAAAATCAGAATGAAATAGTAAAAGCCAAAGAAAGCAGAAAATACCATAAACAAAACAAAGTTTGAAAAAGAAAATGTACTTAGTATTCATACTTTTTATGGAAAACATATTTCAGTTCAAAAACAGAGGAGGATACATAAACCTTTGCTTTATATTAAAATCTAAATCTAGTTCCTGAAAAGGTCTGTATTACAGGGCAACGATATTGCATAGGGTTTTTTTTATCAGTTAATTGCTTGCTTGGAGCATTGTGAGAAAGTCAGGTACTATTAGAGCTATGACATAGTTCTCATTAATCTTCTTCCAATACCAAAAAATAAGCAACTAGACAAATGTAGATGCCAAATGGATAAAATTATTTTGAGTTTCCATGAAATCAAGATGTTTTTTGAAAGCTTATTACTTTATCTGGATATCATCTTTCTGCCCCCTTCTCTCTCAATATGTCAGTGAAGTTGTAGAGTATTTTAAAATAAATAATTAACACTCAGTTTCAGCATTTGACACACTGTATTTTGGGAATCTAAGGACTGATAATGGAGTTATTGTATTGATGCAAAGGTTTTTTCTTTAAAAAATAGCTATTTTTTTTAGTTGGAGAGGGGTTATTTTACCTTTCACTGTGAGAACAGAAGAAGCTGTTAAAAACAAAGGAATGAACAAGAAGAGCAAATGCTTCAGACAGCATTGCTGAAAAGTGTGGGTGTTTTTGAAGAGCCATTATAAATTAGCTAACGTGTGACAGACAGGGCTTGAGGAATCTAACTGAGTGTGTAACAACTTCTTTATTGATTTCTCTTTCCCTTCTTCTCTCACAAATCATCATGCTGCTTTCTGTTCCCCCTCTTCTTCTTTCATTTCTCAGTGCAGCTAATCATTAAGGAAATCTAGATGTACAGCAATCCAAAAAATATTCTAGAATTCTTCAGTAGATATCATTTGTCTTCTTTTACTGTCTTCTCCAGCTAGAGATTGATAACCATCAATGATATTTGTTGTTTTGATTGCCCAGAACAAAAATATTGTATTTTTATATATCACATTTTTAATCAAAGTATTGTGCCATGTAAAATCAATTACTAAAAATGAGGCAGAGAGCGAGGTAGAGAAAAACAAGAGCCCAGAACTGCAAGGGAATTTGTAAACCGGCTATTCTTGGAGCTTATAATATTGTAGCTACAACTGTCCATGGATATTTTTTTTACTGTCATCTGTGTTTGTGTTCAGCTGATTCTATTATTTTTAGATTCATTTAACTAAACATAATAAAATGGAGGTCATATAAAGCTGTGAAGCAAAATGCCAGCCTCCAGCATTATTCCTATATGCAACAATACTTCTGGGCTTTATACCTTTATCCATTTTACCTTAATGGGTAAAAAACATTTGGTATTGCAACTCAGTACTTCGTTTAGAAGTATCCTTCTCTGCCTAGAACATAGACAAAGTGAGATGGCAGGATTTAAGTGGTGAAGAACTTACTTAAATAATTACAATGAGAGACAAGCCCATAAATTCCCAAATCTATTCTACTGTTTAAGAATTCTTATTGTTAAAAAGTTTTTCTTCCCTTCATTTTTAAATACCCTTTTAAAATGGGGTACTTCTAATTGAAAAGAATATTCCCAGTGAGATCTGGCCATAACAAACTGGAGTATAATTATTGTTATGATGACTATTCATGATTGAAGTACTATGTTTCTGTGTACTGGATTATACCCAAAGGCAACTGGACTTTTTTTTTCCTTGAAAATATTTCACTCCTCATCCAAGAAGCTTCTTCAGTTCAGAAATTGAAACGTCTTCAAGGAAAAACAAAGTCCAGTTGCCTTTTGAAAAAAGCACCTTTGGGACAACCATGACCCGGATGACTGAGAATCTCCATAGACATTCTTGCTATACCTTTTCATCTTCCACATATGAAATTCTCATTAGAAGTTAGATCCTTAGTTAACATCAACAACAAATAAAATCTCCACATTTTGATAGTCTAAGAAAAATTCTCTCCATCTTGTATCAAATCCTGGATTTTTTTCATTTAATTTATCATCGCTCCTCATTTTTTACCAACTTTTTTTTTTTTAACCTAGAAATAATTTTCTGGATTCGTAGAGCATTCCTTAGTTTCTTAGCATTTGAATGAAACACGATAATGAAACTTCTTCTAATATACATCCTACTCTTTCTATTTATACTAAATAGAATTTTGCATTCCCTTCTTGAATATTAAATTTGTCTGACAATTACTTCACATTCCTGTAATATTAATAGGAAACTTACTTGGTGTTCATTCCTGCATATGAGAAACAGTATTCAACAAGGAGTTGCTTCAGCAACCACCCAAACTCTATAATAAGCATAACAACAACAAAAGTGAGTCTGAGTCATATTTTAAGGTAGATCCACTGGAACACGATATAAACCTTTGACTATGAAATTAATAACCTGCCTTTAAAACTGACTAGGTGACCCTAGCCATTCCTTTTTCTTTAGTCAATAGCAACAGCACTTAGCACTTAGACTTATATACAGCTTCTATAGCCCTCTCTAAACTGTTTACAGAGTCAGCATATCGTCCCCAACAATCTGTGTTCTCATTTTACCGACCTCGGAAGGGTGGAAGGCTGAGTTAACCTTGAGCCTGATGAGATTCAAACTGCCAAACTGATGGCAGTACTGAAGTAGCCTGCAGTACTGCATTCTAACCACTGTACCACCACAGCACAGTCAAACTCACTTTTGCAACTACTGTGAGAATGAAAAAATATACAAATATACAAAGGACATTGCAACATATAGCCAATTGTACTTAATTGGCATGTGAGGAACAATTCCAGAAGTATGTGTAAGTTTATTTAAGAAGTTGTGGGTTTTTAAAGAAACATTTCCGAATATATAACCAAATCCACCCAATTATGCAATATGTATAAAACTCTGTCAACAAACAATGTATTTCAGATAGTTAGTAATGTTAAGCGACGGTGCCACAATATTATTGAACTGGTAACTGCTTATTGTTGAATTTCCCTGTCAGTTTCTAAGGTAAGCACTATATTTATCAGGATGCCTTCCCAAACAACTCCACCAACACTTAATTAATCAAACCACACAACAGTTTGTCTCTAGTGATTGCAAGTTAATAGCAAACTTATGTACAACTATTAAGAGAACAAGAAAGACACCAGTAAAAGCCATCATCTGAAGACTTCCACTTCATATTATATAGCTTTGATTCTTTTAACTTTTATGAAAAAACAAACAAAACTAGCAATCATACACCAGAAAGCACTATCAAATAATTGACAATGAAATATGCTGAAGGAGAGAGATTTTAGAGATTCATTTTTATGTCCATACAATAAGCCTAGAGAGACAGTTTGGTATAGTGGTTCAGGCATCATGCTAGAAAATAAGAGACCATAAATTTTAGTCCCACCTTAGGCACAAAACCAGCTGGATAATCTTGGGCTAGCCACTTTTTCTCTGACCTAGGAAGAAGGCAATGACAAACCACTTCTGAAAAACCTTGCCAAGAAAAGTGCTGGGATTTGTCTAGGCAGTCTCCAAGAATTGGATGCAATTGAACAGAAGAAAAAAATAATAAGACTATTTGAGCTGAATATACACAAATGCACTGTGTATAGATTAATGGGATACTAAATTGCAGACTAGAATGGTTTACTTTAATGTTTAAAATACAGCTATGAACACTGTACTGTTAAATGCTACTTTTCTTATAAGATTCAGATTTCGTATAATCTACATTTTTGAAAGCCAAAATAAGATATTTTTTTAAAAAAAATCAACATTACCTAAGTGAAGACTGAAGAGCATAGAAACGGAAGAAAACTTAGACAATATAAGGCGATAATGTATAACAAACAACCAAAGGAGTATTCTGCCATCACTATACAATATGTATCCCTTTTTATATGCACCATGATGTCTCATACATACATACGAAAGAGATGGCACTTAGAGCTAATACTCGAATGCTTTACAAAGTAAGGAAATTGATTGTACTGTTGTGGAAATGATCTTGAAAGACAGGAAGAAAAGCTGCAGCCTCACAGAGATTAGATAAGAGGCAATGTATCAGCTTTCAGAATTGCAAGATTACTGCCAGCTTTCCAAAGTAGTCCAGACAAAAAGCACACCCAGGAGTATTCGCTACAAGTCTGAAAATACATCTCTGCTCTCTCACCTTTACAGTAAATACAGTACACCTTTACACCTTTAAGAAACTAGAAAGACATGCCCCCCCATTCCTTCTGCAAGCTCAGCCACCTCTCATCTGACCATTGCCTAGGCCAGTGATTGTGAACCTTTTCAACACTGAGCGCTCAAACTGGAACATGCGTGCCTGTGTGTGCATGAACGTGCACTGGATGGTGAGAAACCTGAAGACCAGCTGGCTGCCACATGCATGTCTGGTTTTTTGGGCATTTTTGGGGCATTTGCAGGCCGTTTTTTGGGCCATTTTTCAGGAAGTTTTCAGGCTGTTTCAGGAAGTTTCAGGCCATTTTTTCAGGCCATTTTCAGGCTGTTTTTCAGCTGTTTCTGGCCCGAAAAATGGCCTGTTTCTTTGCTGTTTTGGGACAATTTTCAGGCTGTTTTTTGGACCATTTTCTGGCCATTTTTAGGGCATTTTTCAGGTGTTTTGGGGGCATTTTTCATAAACCAGAAGAGCAGCACGTGTACTCACAGAGAGGGCTCTGTGTGCCACTTCTGGCACACATGCCATAGGTTCGCAATCTTGGGCCTAGGCTGTGGCTTTTCCTGCTGTCTCCTAAGGTCACTCCTTATACATTAACATTGACTGACTGATTGATTGATTGGTTTTATGCCATCTTAGCAACCATGTATGACAGTTGTTTTTTTTCTCTTCAGCCTGGTCCTTCAGGTGTTCCAGTGATGAACCCATTGCTAAAGGAATTGTCCATCTACCTGGCTGAAGGTTGTCCTCTTTCGTTCTACATTTCCTACCATTGTAGGCTTCTCAAGAAAGCTAAGTCTTTGCATAATGTGTCCAAAATTAGGTAATTTGAGTTTGTTGATTTGTGCCTTGAATGAGAACTCTGACCTTATTTTGTCTATAATCCATTTGCCTGCTTTTTTTTAAAGGTATAAGGGAGCTTATACCAATCTCATTGTACATACATTGTGCACTGACAATAAAGATTTGAATTGAATTCCCTAAAATCCTAGACAACCAATGCCCCAAAGTAGCAACATTTTTCTATCCTGTTTCTTCAAAGCCTAACTTTCACAGGGGGAAAAATGTCTGTATGATTCTGATCTTAATGGTCATGGACAGGTCACAGCATCTGAATATCTTTTCCAAAGAAGAAGGAAATTCTACCTGAATGACAAAATTTCTTCCTGTTCTTAACATTTCCTAAGTAGAAAAGTTCTATCTTGGCATTTTTATATAATTGTTCAGAACAACTGTTGTGTAATTCTTATGATTAACCTGAATGTCAGGCAGAGTCACGCTATCTTAAACTTGTGGGTTACATTTTAAACACCCATAAAATCATCATGGAGAGAAAGATAGGATTATGTGATAACACTCTTTTCTAATGTAAATATTATAAACTGAATGTGGGAATTTAACATAAAGATATGAAATCAGCATATATCACACTCTTGCCAAATTTTCCATTAGCAATAGTTAGAAGTGAGAACTACTTTTGTTCCCCATAATTCAAATACGAAACTTCATCCAGAAAATATTAAACTGGCTGCCAGTTTCTTTGTTTGTCACACACCCAGGCTGTGAATGAGAAAACTACACAGAACAGATTTCTTACAAGGCAAGTTGACACGCAGACAATCTGACTGTTATTTGCTCTAGCAATCGCTTTTGCATATGATTTGTCTAAACTTTACATAGCTGCCACACATAAAATTCTGTTTTTTGGAAAGACTTCTGTTGTGGTCGGATACCATCCTAAAACTCGACATGGATGACTTAAGAGAAAATAAAATAAAATCACTTTTCTTTTCTTTAGAGAAAACAAGAAGAAGCAGCAGAATTCATTTAGTTCAGTTGTGTACCTGACAGCCAGGTTTGTTACTCCAAATATATATATAGTAGATGAATAGATTAAGTGTAAGTATTTCTTTGTCACATGGAAAGTAAACTGCATGTCTGGGGTCCTTGTAAGAAGGGCAAAGAGGCCAGCAAAAAAAATTCATACTGATGGAAAATTGGACATACCACCGAGAGGTTTCTCCTGGTGTTAAGAAGCAGGTCATTAGCTTGGAGCTGCTCGTGCTTAAACAGTTGCTACTGTTTCAGAATTCGGACATCTTTAAATTCCTGTGCTCCACTTCTTTAAGGAAAGCTACTAAATCATTAATTAAAAAAAGAAAAGCAAGCAGTTCCCTTTGCAAAATTTTGTCCTGGGGTGCTCTTGATCTATAATTCTTCAAACCCGCAGATGATACCTGTAGGTTGCATATAGTCTTTGAAGATTTCAGTGCATTAGTCAATGCAATAGCCAAGTTTTGCTATCCTTCCTATGTGGTCCCCAGTCACAATGCAATTATAGTAAAACAGGCAAACACTGTGTTTTCCAGTGGGAATACCAGCATAGCAAGCGTCAAAGTGACAAGAAGATGATTTATAAAAACAATAACATTTAATGCTTCATAAACTGTATACCAATTCTCTCACTAAACATAAGGTAGAGGATGAGAGTCAGATGTGGATATAAGTATGTGGTCAGATTCATGCTCAGGGAATAATCTGGACAACAGACTCAGATTCCATATTTGGTACTCAATTACAATCCAATTACAATCCAGCCTTTGAAATATCACAGCAGATCAATCAGGCTAGTCTAACTAATTGGATAAAAACATTAAAAGCCCAGAGACCATTTTGTGTCAGCACTTCAGGGTAGTCTAGAGAGGAAATCAAAGCCATGAGTACTAACACTACCTTTATTGTAAGATCACAATAACAGACACTTGCAAGTCTGGAAGCACTTTCTCTCACGCCTGCCTTTACTTTCCAGAGGAGTATGAAGTACCCTTTCTGAGATATTTTCTCTACCCTCCATGCCTTGTATGGACTGAGATTTATTTTTTCAGACTGTTGCAGGGGTGAAATCCAGCAGGTTCTGACAGGTTCTTGAGAACCGGTAGCAGAAATTTTGACCAGTTCAAAGAAACAGTAGCGGAAATTTTGAGTAGTTTGGAGAACTGGCAAATACCATCTCTGGCTGGCCCCAGAGTGGGGTGGGAATGAAGATTTTGCAATATCCTTCCCCTGCCACACCACCAAGCCACACCCACCAAGCCACACCCACAGAACCGGTAGTTAAAAAGTTCTGATTTCACCACTGAACTGTTATTGTCCAGAGCTGGACTACAGCTCTTCCTCCTGTTTCTTAAAGTTATTCTCACAGCCTATTGCATTCTAACAACTCATGTTTAATGTGCCTCACTAATATTCCTATTACTGAAGCACAATACTTCAAATGCCGCATTTAAATAGGCATTCAAGAAACTGAGCATCCTATTTCTAACAATCACTGCTGAGAACTGCTCTTGCTCCAAGATATAGTTTTCTGTTCTTGTTTGGCTAATTTTCAGAAATATCCTGCTTCTGGTTCTAAAATGCCAGTAAGCCATCAAGCCTATCAGCCACTGTTAGACCTGACTTCCATCAATTTATTCAACTCTTTTAAAAGCCTATACAACATGCAGTACAGTAACACATATAATTCTGTCATCATACAACAGTTATAGTTTATATAAAGAGAGCTGGCAGTTTAATTGAAAGGGCCTTCTAGGACACTAGGCCTTGACTGCCAACCGCATTACTTGAGAGATGACTGGGGAGGATCATAATGTTTTCCAGATAAATCCTTGCCTTAGAAAGCAATTAGAAGTCTGGAAGCAGACATGCTGCAAAGTGTCTCCATGCCTGCAATCACCCATCACTTGACATTTTTTTGGCAGACATGCTGCAAAGTGTCTCCACATCTGCAATCACCCACTACTCAACTTTCCCCCAGAGAAATGGGAAAAAATTTAACCTACATATTGGACAGCTCACAAGAACAAAACACAAATAAACAATTTAAAGCAGCTGTATTCCAAACAGTCCCCCTTTTCTATCTTTGGAGGCAGTTGGATCTTGTGGTTAAACATCAGACTAGAAACTGGGAGATTGAGAGTTCTAGTCGTGCCTTATGCACAAAGCCATCTAGGTGACCTTGGGCCAGTCGCTTTCTCTCAGCCCTAGGGAGCTGGTAGTGGCAAGTATTTGGGTAGTCTTCTGAAAAAGCTCCCCAAGAAAACTGCAGGGCCTAGTCTAGGTAGTTACCGGTCATCAAAAACTGGCTTGGGTATACACACACAATTCCTTCTCCATATGACTTCTATCCATTTCAATACTACTGCTGACTCTTGTCAACCTATTTATAGAAACATGCACATTGACTAATTCATAAATAAAGCAGTTTCCATTTTGGATTTGGGGAGGAAGGTAGCTCAGCTGATTTTCAAGCCATGTCAGTATGAATTGCTAATAAAGTTCATCAAATTTTTAACCATGTTTCTTTTCAGTCACCTTTTTTGATAACAAAAAAACAAAAAACAATACTATATGCTTTCTTAGATAGTGGAACAACCTATTTATTGTTTTTCTTAGTCTTTTTTTAATAATTTATCAAAACTAAATCATCTCTAAGATAAAACATTGAAAAATCCATAATATTTCACACCAATGCTAGATGTAAGTACTAGCGTGGTAAACAGATTTTCAATCCTTTCCCAATAATTCCTTAATCAAAAATGTCTGATTTTTTTCCTGCTTTCCTACTTTTTTTTTTTTTTTGCATACTCAACTGAATTTGCAGAAAGTATGCTACCTTTATTATTGATATTTCTTGGTCCACTATTGCCATGCCAGCAATAGTGTTAATCTAGGAGTGTTTTTGTCCAATGTGCTTCATTCTCTTCTTTGAATACCATGATTCAGAATAATTCAGTGTTATCCACAAGGCTGGCTAAGAATGATAATAGACACAAAGTGTTTTGTTTATCTAGTAAAGTAACCTAGCCCTGTTTAACAAGGCAGATTTATCACAATAATAAATGAAAAATAAACCATAAGGCAAAACAATGTGTTTCAATCTTTTCAGTGAAGCTTATTCTGAGTTATGTATAGATCTGTAATCTAAACAGAAATGTTAATTAGTTGAATATCTTTAATTACAATCCTTCTCAATCCTAGAACTGACATCTCCAAAATGGTCCGAATTTAAAAGTGTTTCTTCCTTTCAGATATTTACCTAAATGTTGATTACTGAATTACCTGTTCCTCAGTGAAATAGAACCTGCATTTAGTCATATTCAGATCAATTTTTTTTAATAATGCTTAGTTGAAATATGTAAAATATGTAATATTTTAAAATATGTAATAAACGTTTATGTGGAAAACATCTATCATGTTTGAAAGTAGAATCCAACCTAATCTAGCCCAGATCATAGTGTAAGAAGTCCAAATGAGATCTGGAACAAAATGTCTATGGAGATTTTCAATCATCTAGGTTCTGGTTGTCCCCAAGATAACTGAAGAAGCTTCTTAGATGAGAAGTGAAATGTCTTCAAGAAAAAACAAAGTCCAGTTGCCTTTTGAAAAAAAGCAACATTGGGTCATTTGGAACAAAAGAATTAACTACAGCCTAACTCCTGTACAATAGATATGATCCATTCTCTTAGAACCAGGATTTTCAATATCTGTTTCCAGGCTTTGGTTATCATGTCTAGGTCACTCAGGAATAACTTTTTAACATGTGTATCAACATGGACCATCTTAGAAGATGTGGGATAATGGAACTGAACTGCCTTTGCAATTCATTAAAAACAATTCAAAATATAGAATGTGCTAATAACCATATTTTTATTTACTTTATACCTAGGCTTCAGTACGTTGCTTATCCATTTATCCTTATTTATTACCTGCAAAAAATAATTTTTGATACAAGCATTAGAAATATATATATTTCTCTTTTTATGGCAAAAGAATTTATCTAAAAGAATAAACAGAAAAAAGGACTTTCTTTGCTTACCTTTATGCACAGGAGAATAAGGAAGAAATGTATGTTGGGATATTTAGATGATAGGCATGTTCAAATGTCAGGCTTTAAACAGAGAGTCAACCAACATAGCTCCTTCAGAATTAGTTCTATCTTAAGCCCAACTAGAACTTTTATAATTGAATTTTCTATTAGACAAACTTTCTAAACTGATTTCAAGAATACTGTATGGTGCACAACACTGTGGCTCAACCTGGAGGTTACTAATATATCAATCACTGTCAAGTTACCTCAGTTTAGAAAAGGGCACAGCTGGTGCACCAGATAAACCTGCTAAATTCATTACTATAAGAAATGAAGCAGCTATTATGGAAATGAAAGAGCAGAAAGGAATAAAAGAGTTAATCTGCCAGTAATTAAACTAGTATATAATAGACCTCTTGCTAACCAGATAAAGGGAGGCATTAACAGCCAAAGACTGAATCTGTTTGTTGCTCCAAAATAAAAATAAAGGTCCAATGTCATTGCTTAGAGGATCTCAAAAATTTAGCTATAATTCAACATGATTGCTTTTCATCAAAAGAAAATGTATAAACAATATTACCCTTCAGTTTTTCTCCTTTGAAGATATATCTCAAGCAACAGAACTCTTTTGTTTTACAGAAATCTCTCTCTTCCCCATCAGACACAACCTTTTTGTCTACTTTTTATATTACTTATGATTTTGAAAATTATATTGATGTATATAAAAAAGGACACATATCTGTAATGTATACTACTTTTATGTGAATGTTGCCAGGCAACAACAGGCCCCCATACTAATTTTCATGATGGACAAGATTTTGAATTTAGGGAGAAAAATAATAGTTTAAGCAAACAGATAAGATTGTACAGCTAGGATTGTACAGCTAGTCTGAATAACATTCTACAAGCAGGTTGGTATGAGTGGAGTTCATGCCAATAATGCTGCATCAAATATGAAATATTATGTGTAACGTTGGCTAAGAAGGGACCAAATATGGCAGCAGGAAGATAAAAAGGCAGAATTAGAAAATCATAGATCAGCCTTCAAATAAAGCGGGTGGCACAACCTAGTTAACCTTGACTACTCTTGAAAAAAATTAAGTTTTATTTTAATATATTTTTATATAGCATATTTAGAAACTGCTCATATTGGATCTGGCTAATACTTGGATGGGAATTCACTCAAAAATCCCAAAGATGTAGATTTGGATTGGGAAGAAGGTGATGCCATTCCTATTTCATTGACAAGAAAACAAGGTAGATATATTCTATGTAATCACATCATCAAGAGATGAGCTCAATTATTAGGTAGCAATTCCTAAGTAGATTGATTGCTGCAATGTCACACAGTGTTATGTAAAAAATAGTGTGATGAAAATTTTCAAACATTGTGAGGTAGTTTAAGTATATTGTTTAAATTGGTAAAGCAATAATACTGACTATCAGGCATCCTATGTTTTCCCCCTAACAGTCATTGCTAAATTGTAAAAATATAGCATACCAATATATTATGACCTATATAAACCAAATGTTCTTTTGGGGATTTTTGGAAACAAATTTTATTAAAAATTTTCTTTCATCATACATATTTTATGAACAGAGTGTTGACCGGGTCACATCTTATATATTTTATATGTATTTATATTCGGGAGAAGGGCGGTATAGAAATTTAATAAAATAAATAAATAAATAAATAAATAAATATTAATCTTTTTAATCTATTCCAATCTTCCCATTTTTTCCATATTCATCTCTTTCATATAGTTCTTTATCATAAATTAATCATTTTTCACCATATCTTTTTATTTCAACTTCTACCATATTGTTCTTTTTTTCCCCCAGTTCATTTTACATATTTCCAATTTCAGCCATAATATTCTTTTTCCATACTTGTCTTCTCTTAATTTTTCTTAATACATAACACATAAACAGTATCACTATCCACCCTTAATTCCTAATCTCTTGCAATAACATCAATTAATTATCTTATTTCTCCATTACAGAATTTATTTCTCAAAATCCCCATTCCACTTTTTAACATTTTAACTTTGTGTCTTAATTAAAATTGTCTTCAAAATTAAACCAAATTACCATTTCACATTTCATCTGCTATGAAATGTACAATATGTACAATAATGTACAATATACATCATCATATTTAAATCTTACATTAAAATCCTTTAACTTAATTGACCATCCACAATTAATAATACTAATACAATTCCCTTAAATCTACTAATATTTACCTTATTTCCCTTCCTCCTTTCCACTGATCTTCCTTTCTTCAACCATTTTCTCTTGGTTTCTTCAAAATTCCACTTCTTGATAATTTTGTCCTTTTTCCCCATTCTCTTAACTTCTTTTTCTTTTTATATTTATTATATCTTTTCTTCAGAAATACTTTTTCTCACTTTTAGATATATTAGTCGAATAGTTCTCCCATGTTTTCTCCTAATCTCTTTCCACTATTTCCCTCTTTACCCTTTGATTGATTCTTTTTGGGGGGATGTTCCACCCATCCACTCTTTTTTTGCCACTGTAAATCCCAGTTAAATCATCTAACTGCTTTTTTCATTCAATTCCTTTTCCTTCAATATTATTTTCTTGCTTCTCATTTATGCTCTCTTCTGTCACCTTCTCCCCTATTTCTTGTTTTCTGTGTTCCAGAAAAAATTCTGACTTTTAGTGATTCACGCATATTTTTAAACATCTCAATTAATTCCTCACACATCCAAGACTTCATATTGCAAATTTAAGAAAGTGTTAAAACTTTTAAATTATGTCACATTTAATTAAGATTTAAAATCCATATAGCCTTTTTTAGTTTTCAAATAATGTCCAATTTAAGTATTTATCCAGTCGACTCCAAGTTAAATATTTGTATCTTCCACAGCCATTGAGATTCAAGATCAAGCAATGTAGAAAGACAGATACTCCTTAAAAGTTCTCTCAGTTTCCAAATTATCTTTTAGTGGTCAAGGTCACAGCTGTACTTTCCCTTCTTCCTTCTAGTAAATATTGCAGTACTCTCTTTCAGCCAGCAGGATCTCTCAAATTCACAATATTTTCAAGCCAACTAAAAGTCAAAGCTGTCAAAAATATTTGAATCCACATAAAAAATACTTTTCCTTGGGTTCTTTTCTTTTATTATTTTTAGTTTCTCCAAATCCAATTATAGATACAAAAACTTTCTTGGGCTTTAGTATTTTAGCCTCTTCTTTGTTCTTCTCCCTCCATAGAATTTCCTAAGTGCCAATTCAGCTCCGGGACACCTTTTAATCCAATTCAAAATTTTCTTTTACCTATGAGTTGTTCAATCACTCACCCTGTAGATTCACTCACTCACTCCATTCAAACACTGCTCCTGCACTAAAACTTAGTCCGGTTGCCCCAGCTTCAAAGTGGTCATTTTACAATGGCTGCCACCCCTGCACTCGGTTTAAAGAAGGAACTCGGTCTAAAGAAGGAACTTGCCTATTCCTCTTGGTCTTCCGAGATGCCTCTCCTTCTTCACCATCCCTACAGGATGGTTCTGGTCCAAAGACCCCCCCCCCGTCCCCGACAGTGGTTCATCCAGATGGATTTTCGCAGAGCTCATCCTAGCCTGCTATTTTTCCAGTCGGTCTCGCTGCGATGCTTCCAGTTCCTCTCAAGCCAAATGTTCTTCACATGATTTTTCATACATTACCTAATGCACTAACATAGGATCTTATCCTTGACCATAATTGACTTTGTAAAAGGTAGCTTTGTAAGGAAACTGACACCTTCACATTGCAAAAGCAAACAAAATGTCTAAAAAAATATAATCCATTCATGGAAATAGCCCTTTGTTTCCAAAGCATTGCCTGTAATTACTCTCAGTTCTGTATTGACTTAGGCATGTACAGTAATTTCTACTAAAGTTGGTTTATTAAGCCAATTTGACCCCCCCCCTTTAAAAGTATTAACTTCACCCTTTTGAAATGTGAACTTATGTGGAAGAAGTCCACAAGTTTCTAATGATGTGGGGAGGGAACCTCTCATTTACTTTTCTCGACTTTATCCACATAGTGATAGTCATAGCTTACTATAAGCAATCAAATCATACTAGTAAACAAATAAAACAATATAAATTGTAAAGATACAAGCAACATGTTATAGTCGTAAGTGGGAGGGGATAGGTACTAGGAAGGATGAGAAGAATAATAGTAATACAGTCTTAGTAAATAATTTGACAGTATTGTGGGAATTAGTTGTTTAGCAGAGTGATGTCATTTGGAGAAAAACTGTCCTTGTGCCTAGTTGTTCTGGTGTGCAGTGCCCTATAGCGTCATTTTGAGGGTAGACGTTGAACAATTTATGTCCAGGATGTGAGGGGTCTGTAGATATTTTCACAGCCCTCTTTTTGACTCATGCAGTATACAGGTCCTCAATGGAAGGCAGGTTGGTAGCAATTGTTTTTTCTGCAGTTCTAATTATCTGTTGAAGTCTGTGTCTGTCTTGTTTGATTGCAGAGCTAAACCAGACAGATATAGAGGTGCAGTTGACAGACTCAATGATTCCTCTGTAGAACTGAATCAGCAGCTCAATTTTCCCACATCGCTAAAAACCCTTCCTGATGGGGGAATAATTCTATGAAACTATACTAGATCCTGCCATCAAAACTGTCACTCATTTTTCTTCATGCACTACATGGAAGCTGGTGTTTAATTACTCTTCTGTAAACCAGATGTCTAATTTACATGCATACTGTTGGTTATTAAAATTCTGTGAGTGCACACAGATGTGATCAATACAAAAGCATATTAAACTGTCTCTTAACCATTCGTATATCAAGTGGATTCATTTGCTTTCTTTTGTCCTTATTAATGTCATAATAATTGCTGTTAAGCATAAAGTAGCCAGGAAAAAAAAAAGACAATGCTATATTGTAAAGAACTGTGGATCCACATTTTTGTGAGCAAGTTTAACAAAGAAATTAATTTCCCAAATTTTTAAACAGCACCACAGGTGACTACAAAGGTTTTATTTTAGGGCAAATTCCTGGGACTAAATTCAGAAAATATTAATATTCCATTGTTAGGATTCATATTACTGCCTTCCCATAATATTTGACAGTTTTTTGTTTTTGGTGATTGTTAATAGGACCACAGATTTATATAGCATCTTACTGATTTTTAACACAACAGAAGTCAATAGGGAATTCATTGAGTTCATCGGGAACACAAGACAACATACAAGTCCCCACTCCTATTTTTCCTCACAACACTATTGTGAGATAAGTAAGGTGAGACACTGAGACTAGATCACAGTCAATCACTGAGCTTTTGTGGCTGAGGTAGACTAGGACTTGATGTCCTTGCTCTCAGTCCAACATCATGATGTCACTGAACTTTGAAGTTGATAATCATGTATTACATATGTAGCCAATTTTCTCATGAAATAGAATGTGGGGAGCACAGCAGACTGTTCATCTGCTTGTTTTTAGAATCAACTATATTTTAAAATATCATGCAAAATAACAAGAAGTGTATTGGTCTAGTCTGTTATTTCTTACTCAGAATCTAATTTTTGTTTAAGGGAACATCAAAACATTCGTTCTTATTTGTAGCTGGTTGTGGTATATTTCTATAATCTCAATAGCTATAGTTTGATTCAGATCTAACATGTCTCCATTTATAAAATAGGCATGCACATATAATATACCCATGGACAACCTCCTTCTTTGATGAACTGTCACTTGTATGTAGTGCTAAATCTTATCTTTATCAAATACACCTAGTTTTGTGGCAATTCCAAGCTAGAAGTATTGCATTTTAGAATATGTGACTCATTTCTAGATTTGCCCTATTAACGCCACCAGCTGTATTTACTCATTACTGAGACTAAGCCAATTAATTGCAGTTAGAAGAGCTTGTTATGAAAGAGTCTGTAGGAGTAAACATGTCTTTATAGGATGTTTGAAGCCTTGAGATGAGCCCCTAAGCTAAACTTATTGTTGATTGTAATAAAAAATACATAGTCATCTTTCTCACATCCAATCAATAATAGGATGGGAAGCAATGAATTATATTAGTGGGGTCTAGTATAATTGGGTCTCACATTGCAAGTTGTCTTGGTTTGAAGGTGTAAAAACCAAAAGCCGGTGAAGACTTTTTGCTGCCATCTGCTGTTAGGAATCCATAGCTCTAAACCTGTTTATTGTTTTGTCTGTTGACAGTGACTGCAGTGCTTCATTTATGCCTCAGATACATATATAAAAATAAAAAGACTGATATCCAAATATCCATATTAAAGTAGAATCAGAGTAAATGAATACATGCACGCACACACAGAAATCTTCCTACATATAAATATATATGATATTTGCCGTATCTTTTCGATTTTTGTTATTTTTAGGAACAACTTGCTTTGCTGTTTTTTAAGATGTATATTTGTTTTAAATTAAACATGACATATCTCTGAACAAAAAAAAACTATACCAGACAGCTCTTACAATGTAGCTTTTTAGTGAACTAGGTTTTATTATTCCTTTGTAATGTGGATGTTTAAAGAGTTCCAAATTAGAAACAGCAATGGGCACTTAATAACCTTAAGGTTTACCAAGTGTCTTTCACCCCATCCCTATAAAACTGTTAGTGAGGTAGTAAAATCTTAAGTCAAATTAAAAAGAAAAAACTGGTATATATTCCAGACTGATAGGACTAGTTCTCAAAACCCATGACAAAACAAACTTGATAGAAATATCTTTACCCCTCTATTATTTTACTTCAATTACTCACTAAAAGGCTAAAAATGGCAATTACCATAATACTATGGTTACACAATTCCTTCCACCATCTCAACTAAAGGTGTATACAAACTAGCCTTCTTAAACTACATACTGCTTTTTCTGCATAAAAGCAAAAGGGATCAGTTTGTAGCATTTTCATTTTAGCACATTTTGTTCAATATGTTTTGTTTCAAAGTATACAGTACCTACAGATAAAAATAAATTGGGTCTGAAAATTTATTAGTCTGTTTTGCTGAAGCGTTAACGAAATACTATACTACTCTGCATATTTCAGCAAATATTAATTTCATACAAGTTGTATTAATCAAGAACTCACCACTTCAGTACTTTTTTCTGCCATATGTGACTTGGCCAACATTTTCAGCTTGATCCCACCAACTTTCCACCTTGATAAATTTATCAATTTTACAGATTTAATAGGAAAGTCAGAGTTATTCAGGCTGGGCCCATTTATCCTTTCTAGTTCATTTCCTTCTCTTTTCTATTACCTCGTAAAAGGTGAGGAACATATCAGTGCTTGTCAGAATAGCAATAACCTCTAGATCTTTAAGTTCATGGCTTACTCTATTTCCTATTCCAAATTCAACAGCCTTAAGATGTGTGTAGATTTTGACTCGCAGATTTCCTCACCAAGCCCCATCCATGCTGGCTAGGGAATTATGGGAGTCAAAATCCACATATCTTATTGTTGCTGAAGTTAGGAAACACTGACCCTTTCTGCAGATGGATTTTCAACTTCAGAAGCAGGAGATAAAACTGAAGAAGCAAGTACATAAAAGTGCGCCATTGATAAACTGTAGAATAAGTATAGGGAAGATACTTTGTGTTTTAGCTAGTGATACTATGATGAAAATGTCCAATGTTTTTCTTTACATTGCAGGGCACAAAAGATAAGGCAGAGTCATCTTTGATTGGTATGTGCCCTATGAATTTGTTCCTCTTGAAAAGCATTAAGCAACATGCACTAAAAGATATCTTCCAATTTCCTGACTTATTCTATCCTGAGCTTCATCACAGGGCAACAGGAAAAGATGAAGAGTGCATTGAACACATTTTACCACTATTGCTTGTTTTTGGATTTCCTTTACAAACAAAAGACAAGACTATACAGTATTTCTTACCTCACATCCATCACAGGCAACAGGCATGAAAAACTGGGACCTCAGCATCCACAGAAGAAGTGTAGTCCTAAGAGAGAGGGTTATTATTAAAGAGTTGGTATTTCATATACATTTATGTAGTATCTCTTTTTCAAGCAGATCCTGCTTTAAAATGGGAAGGAAAATAATGTTATTTTAAAGAAATAAATTTCTAAAGCAGATTCCTTTTATCATCCTAAAAGAGATAACAGAATAACAGAGTAGGAAGAGAATTTGGAAGTCTTGTAGACTCCAACTCCCTGCTTAATCAGGAAACCTATAATATTTCAGGCAAATGGTTGTGTCCAAACTCTTCTTAAAAACCTCCACTGTTGGAGCACCCACAATTCTGGAGGCAAGTGGTTCCACTGATCAATTGTGAAATATCTCCTTAGTTGTGGTTTGGTTCTCTACTTGATTTGTTTCCATCCATTGTTCCTTGTTCTCCCTTCACATGCTTTGCAGAATGGGCTGACATCTTCTTTGTGGCAGCACCTTAGATATTCAGCAACCATAGCCTTAATAATAGAATTTAGAATTTAAATTTAATAGAACTGTTCTTCTCATATTTTTAATCCCCTCTTAGTCACAGGGTTAGGGTTAGTGATCCTGGACTTTCCCAATCCTAGTTCAGGATCCCACCCGTTGCTCTATAGTAGCTGCAGCATAAATCAAATATGTTTATCGTTTTGATCATACAAACTGAACAGTACATACAGATATTGGGTAAATAATTGTATTTTGCATGAGAATCTATTTCAGCATTCCTTTATTAAGTTCAAATCAGCCTACACTATATTAGTCTATAGTTCCAGATTCCTCCATATTTATTAAATCATCCATAGGTTGTTATAAAACTCAACAATACTGTTAAATTCAACAACTATTAAAAACAGAATTACAAGATGATTCACAGTGCTATGTTTGGTGAAAGTATAAGATAGTAACAGGGCCTACAGATGTTCTAAATGATGTGGCCAATAATAATTGAAAGGGCATAATATGAAACTATATAGGATTATGCTACTTTCTTTTAGCTATTCTTGCTCAGAAGCTACATAAATAATGATATTTTCCGCTAAATTTGACTTTGCGTTAAGGCAAAAAAGACTTATTCCTTTCCATTTCTTTCCCATGCTCATTTCCCCACAATTACCTTCTTTTTTTAGATTTATTCACATGTTGGATCACACATTATATTTAGTTTAATAACCTATTAAAAACAAAATTGTTAGTTTTATAAACGGGAACATATTGAAGAAACAATCCTCAACAAATTCTCTGTAGTATGGAAATAATAAATATCTCAGCAGATGTCTGACTGAATAGCTAACTGACTTTGTCTGGGCTCAGAAGCTAAAAAGAATCAAGCCTAGTCAGTACATGGATATGAGACTACCAGGAAACCTCAAGGCTATGTTGGGAAGATAGAAAAACACTCTGGAAGAAGGTAGAAAAAGAAAGTAGAAATCCATTTACATTTTGCTGCCAAAAAAACATGAAGGTGTTCATGATGTTATAAGTAAATTCAAAATAAGCAATGAAGTCTAACTAATGTAGAATGAATCCTCTCAGAGTTCCCTCTGGTGCATAATTTAAAGTTTAAGTCTCATGAATTGCATATAACCTTTAATCAAAAATATCAGTCTACCAAGCTATAAAATATTGACTTTAGGAATCCACAACAAGCTTTTCTGTGCCAATGAATTTATGTTTCATATATATTGATCTAATAATTTCTTACCTAAGGAAAACTTCAAATGTTACCTGCCACAGACTTGAATAAAGATATTTGTTAATGTTTGCTTTATTTTAATTTAATGTTATATTTAAGACCTAATCTAAATTTTGAGAATAACTTGCTCTATAATATGAGCCCAACCAAGGAGAAAGCAAAATTAACTGTTTTTTGAAGACTGTTCACATAGTCTTTCCAGAACATGTTTTCTACCCTCAGTTAAACTAGATAACATACCATAACTTCATTGGCACCAACAGCTAGGAAGGAAGAAAATATTAATTGATGACTTAGATGGCATTTTGCCCAAGAACATTTATTCATGTCTATTGGACCATATCTATTGGAACATTTATTCATGTCTATTGTAACTTAGTTACAAAAATACCATTACTGCTTAATGGTATTGCCTGAACATATTGGCTTCCACAATCTTGTTTGTACAAGATTAAATTAAATTGGGGAAAAAATGAAGGTGGCCTGTGATGTCAGATTAAGTAGAAAGGATAACTTTCTTCCCTGTTCTGACATATTCCAATTTGTTTCAGAATGAATGAACAAAAATTGATTGTTTAATACTTACACCTCCTGAATCTGGGTTCACTATTAGAATATCGTCACGTACATGAAGGTGGCCTTATTTGCGCAGAGAGCTGATGATTCACCTAACAGAAAACTGTTGGTGATATTAGACTCTAACAGTCCTATATGAACATGTTTTAGAGAGTCAGTGAATAAACCTCAGTTTATTCTGAGGTTTATCTACATTGCCTGAGGACCAGGTTAGATGTGACAACATCTTTATAATTCAATGTTTTTTATAAGTAACTTTTAATGGGAGTGGGATGCATGATTAGAATCCTGTCATGGGATAAGGGGATTTACATCTCCACTTAAGATCGTAGTTTGGTGAGATTATAATGGTGATGATGATATGTTTTTGTTATTTTCCTCCTCTTCCTTCTTCTTCTTCTTTTCTTTTTTTTTTCCAATTGTGAAAATACTGTATTGCTTGATTCAGCAATGCAAATTGAAACTTAGGGATAAATAGTTATTGATTTTAAGTAGTCCAGCAGTAGCACACTGAAGCTTCCATCATGACCCCTTATAAATATTTTTTCCAAGTCATATAAATAAGATATAAAAATATGATGAAGAGCTGATAACAAGTTTATATTTAACTGAAACATTTTTCTCTTATAACACAGGGGCTCACACTTAATAGACATTTTCTCAGACATAAAAGAGAAAAACAAAAATGTTATGTTCCTTTTTATTATAGAAATTTGTTTAGGTTTTATAGATCTTACTGCTTAAACGAGGGCCAAACAATTAATTTTTTAAAAAGATGGAGCAAGGGGTTGTCAAAGGCTTTCTGTGCAGCCTGCCTATTTCTTTGGCACTGTGCTAGCTTGCTTCTGCCAGCTAACATGACCTGAAAGCCTCATTGCTGCCACTACTATCTAGAGATGGCCAAACCTCACCAATGTGCCCCTCTTATCTTGGTGTCCCACTGAAATCAGTGAAAAGGGCAGCCTTCCAAGAAGGAAACAACTACTCCATCAACTATTCCACTTGTCATAAAAACTGAGTGATCAGAGAATGCAAAGCTACTTTATTTCAAAAGGACAAATCAGTAAGTATTATACCTTCCAGAAATGCAAGGGAGTAAAAACTTTTAAAATATAGTCCGTGAAGCTTTTTTTTAAAAAAATTTCTCCTGCATTAACTCTCTCAATTCTTTGTTGAAAGCTTCTGTGCTGTCCTTTCTTCAAACCTGCTATATTTATCTATCAACAAGTTTAGAGGGAATATAGCTGAAGAATCACCTATCCTGATACGAATCTACATGGGCACCAAATCAGTACAGTAGATCTTCACGAAAATATCTTCATTTCCAAAAATGTGTTTAATAGGAAGATGGAAAAAAGCTATTCCTTGGGTTGTTCCTGTGTTTTGAAGTGCATTTCCTCAGGAGCTGTACTCAGCCCCCACTCGTCTGCTTTTAGGAAAAGGATAAATACCTTCCTCTTTCATCAGGCCTTTTTACTTTGAGCTAGCTGACACTGAATTGAAACTCTGTGTGTGTGTGTTTAAGTGTGTTTTCTATATTAAAAAAATACTTATTCACCATCTTGAGGGCTCTATAGGCAGAAAGTTAAGTAGAAGAAAGAAAAAGAAGCAGCATTTCCAACCTGACATTTGAATTATAGTATTGTATTTCAAGTTGACTAAATCTTCATTTTTTTTCTATTTAAAAAAATATTTATTTGGTTTTATTTATTTATATTAGCCACCCAGTTCCAATGGACTGAATTATTTAAAAATGAAACAGTGTATGTATATACGTGTCTGTGTATGTATATATGTGTGTGTGTGTGTGTGTGTATATGTATTCATTTCCCTTTCCTTCTTTTAAGAACTACATTTTAGAAATATTAAGAAATATTTTAGGAGAAGCCCTACTATTCTACCGCCTCTTACAATACTAAATAACACAATATCAGCAGTAGAGATCTTCAAGTTTCTATGTTCTACAATATTTAAGGACTTAAAATGGATACCTAACATCAAAAATGTCATCAAAAAAGCACAACAATGTTCTTCCTGTGCCAACTCAGAAAAGAATTCTATTCTGTTCTGTTCTTTTTTTTTGCTTTAAATTATATGCTGCCCTTCTCCGGAGACTCAGGGCGGCTTACAATGCATTAAGCAATAGCCTTCATACTTTTGTATATATTTATACAAAGTCAGCTTATTGCCCCCACAATCTGGGCCCTCATTTCACCTACCTTTGAAAGGATGGAAGGCTGAGTCAACCTTGAGCCTGGTGAGATTTGAACTTGCAGTAATTGCAAGCAGCAGATGTTAATAACAGTGCTTTAGTCCACTGTACTACAGGCACTTCTGTAGTACAGAAGAGGCTACAGGCTGTTCTGTTCCGTTCTGTTCCGTTCCGTTCCGTTCCGTTCCGTTCCGTTCCGTTCCGTTCCGTTCCGTTCCATTCCATTCCATTCCATTCCATTCCACTCTACTCTACTCTACTCTACTCTACTCTACTCTACTCTACACCAACAATGCTCTTAATAAAAGCTTATATTATTATTATTATTTAAAACAAAGGTATATTTTCAAAAAACATATTATCTATTAATAAACATGGCTAAATTGTTGGTACTTGAAACTTCAGCTAGTACACTTGTGGAAGTAAGGATGTGTAGAGGTCTTGATTACACATACATTACACAGAGCAGAAGCAATCATCCAGGCTGCCTTTTAGTTTCGGTGCCAGGTTCAAAACTGTGTTGGTATATAAATACTTTGACAAGTCAAAGTAGGTCTTATTGGTGATGGCAAAATTGCAAAAAGTGTGGCAAAAAGTGAGAAGCAGACAGACTTTTGCTGGTAAAGTGATTATTTTGGGAGCAGCCTATATATACATTGACATTTCAAGAAGTGCTAAAGTGACATTTATTAGATACTTATTAAAGACTATATATATTCCCAAAGATCATAATTACTGAATGTTTATCCTAACTCTGTGGTACTTTAAGATATCTTTGGCAGAGAAAGATGTATAAAAGGTAACTAAAGAATAAGAGTAATAACTATAAATATAATTGACTACTGAAGCAAAACAGACAATTAAATTGGAAGCATCTAAATAATCTGGTAGGTAGACTTTGAAATCTTTTGAGCCATTCTCCTTGGTTCAATTAATATAAAACATGCAGTACTGACAGATGTAATAGTCTCAGCCATCTCTCCAGAGTATTTGCAACCTCCAAAGTATCTTTTTGTGGAAAGGTGAGGAGGCGGCAACTAAAGCCAGGTGCAAAATCTAGATATACAGTATGTACTCTAATAATAACAACAACACAGTCATTCCAAAGCTGTGCTGGCAAAAACAGTTATTTGCTGAAGTCTTCTCTTGTATCTCCCTTGGGAGTTGGGCGTCATAGAAATGCGACAAAATAAATAAATAAATAAATATCTAGAAACTAAGAATAGTGTAGAATGTGAAGAAACATAAAAAAAACCCTAATCATCTAACCCTAGAAATATATTAAAGAAATGAAGCTGACAAGTTTATACTTGAAATCAGTGAGAATGTTTTGTTGTCTAATAAACAGATTTTCCATCTACAATTGCCAGATGTCATTTTTCCTTTCCGCATAAGCAAAATTATGGTGGTATACCTGTTGTTCCTATGTAGCTTCATCTGCTGCTTCCAATTTTATCATCTGAAGCAGAGTGGGATGAGAAATTTCCATCCAAAGAAATAAAACTTCCTAAAGTAATTATTGGGAGAGCCAATTAAATACCTGTGTTAGCTCTCTCTGTTTATACTTCAGTTTCAAAAATATACAGTATTAGTCTGCAATGTTAGCAGGACAGAACTGGAAATGGAAGCATTAATATTTAGAGTTACAGTCAAAGAGATATACTTAAGAGAGCTGGGAATATAAAGCGGATGGGTCATTTCTTCTAGTTCTGATTTAATGCTGTTTAGATTTCCTGTTTCCATTGTTCCCATATCCTCTTATCAAAGACAATCTTAAAATATAGCATGTCTTCTTTTGTTAAAATGCTGTAAACACTCTGGGTAATGTTCCACACTGTTTTATGGAAAGGCAAATATGACTGTGACAAGTATCATGGAAATAAACGGATGTCTAAATCTATGGTATGAATTACTATCCCAAAGAATCAGAAGCATGCCATCCCAAAACTATTTTGAATGGCATTTATATTATCTCATACAAAAATATTAATGTCAATATATTATGTATTCATTTCAAGTTCTGCCCTGTAACTGTATCTATCAAAAATGTGGACATTCCACTTTCAAACATAACATGAATCTTGGTGACAAGTGGTTAAAATCAGTATTGCAGACAAACTCTGCCAACAGCCTGGAGTTCGATCCTAGCAGGGCTCAGGTTTGACTCAGACTTCTATCCTTCCAAGGTCAGATTGTTGAGGGCAATATACAAATAATGCTTCTATCTTTTAAATCATCTACAGAATGCTGTAAGACATTATGGGATGGTATATAAGTCTAAGTGCTGTTGCTATTGCTATTGCTATAACATAAAAACTATCTTTCACTTTCAGGATATTCAGGATCCATGTTGGAATCAGGAAACACATTTCACTTTCAAATGAAATTGTTCTTTGTGGAAGACATTCCAGAAAACAAGTGCTATGAAATTCTTAAAGTTTTCAGATAAATCCTTCACTTCACTTTATCAAAAAGCATATTTATGTCTCATGATAATGTGGATCTCTGTGGAAAAACCTAGCTTTACTATTCCTACGAGTCATATTTTCCTTTTTATTCTATAGCAGGAATGGGGTCCAGGAAGACAAGAACTTCAGTAGCTCTGATGGCAGAGAGAAAGACAGAGACAGAGAGAGAAAGAGAGACAGGGAGATTTTGATTGAATTGATAGAATGGCAATTGATTCATTGTCCTACAGTTAATAGAACATTTCAGTTCAAGCACATCATACTGGTTGCTGGGTAGCAACACTAGGAAACTATTATTGCTTTAAATTAGTTTCCTGGTGGCCTAAAAGCATTGACTGATGATTATGGAAGCAAGATGCTACACTGAATAGACATTTGGTGCATTCCAAATTTTCTTCCTGCTTTTAAGAAACGGTTGAAGGGGGCAAGAGGGAAGAGAACAACAGGCTGAATATAGATAGTAATACATCAATTCAAACAAGCTCTTATATCAAGACCTGGAGGAAAGATATACAGTATCTCTGATTTGAAAACATGGAAAATATCAGTTTGGAAATATTGTCCATTCAGACAGATTGTTAGCCTTTTATTGTGCTAAGCAAATTTGCAAATGCATCTTCAAATGCTCACCTTAACTTCCCATCTAACATACACAAGTATTTAGTGGGATGTGGAGGTAAACTCCATAGAACTGGAGATAAACTCCACTAAGCTTGAATTAATACACCATTAAGTGTGGCTGCTGTTATTGTTTAACTTACAAGCCTATATTTTGTATAATATAGGCACTTGTAATAAGAATTTGTTAGTGAATAGACTTCCCTGAGTTTCAGAAGTATCCTGCCCAAACCTGCAACACAAAAGGCATAGTGAGATCCATATGTCTTAGCATAGTTACAGCTCCTACCATATATATAGAACAGAACAGCGCAGAATAGAATAGAATTCTTTATTGGCCAAGTGTGATTGGACAAGGAATTTGTCTCCAGTGCATAAGCTCTCAGTGTACATATAAACAACAAAGTGATAGGCCATATATCATAGATCAAAGTTACTATCATTAATCATAATATACAACAGGTACAGACTTCATCAGATAGTTAGAAATGATAAATCATAGATGCCAATAGGAGAAGCTAGTAGGAAAGGTGAGAAGATGAGAAAGAAATGACAATATCAATACAGCCCTTCTACATATCTAGGCCAAATATTTTTAGGCTTAGGACATTGTGGGAATTAGGTGTTCAGCAGAGTGATGGCACAGGGGAAAAAACTGTCTTTGTGTCTTGTTGTTTTGGCATGCAATGCTCTATAGGGGCAATCCAGAGGGGAGAAATTGAAACAGTTTATGTCCCGGATGTTAAGGGTCTGTAAATACTTTCTCAGCCCTCTTTCTGGTTCATGCAGTGTACAGATCGTCAATGGAAGGCAGGCTGGTTGCAATTGTTTTTTCCTGCAGTTTTAACTATCCATTGAATCTTTACTTGTCCTGTTTGGTTCCTATGCCAAACCAGGCAGAGGTACAAATGACAGGCTCAATAATTCTTCTATATAACTGTATCAGCAGATCCTTGGGAAATCTGAGCTTTCTGAGTTGACTTAGAAAGAACATTCTTTGTTGTGCTCTTTTAGTGATGGTTATTAGGTGTCCATTTCAAGTCCTTGGAGATAATAGAACCTAAAAACTTGAAGGTCTCTACTATTGATACTGTGTTGCCTAATATTGTAACAGGTGGCAGAATAGGAGAGCTTCTTCTAAAATCTACTATTCTTTCTACAGTTTTAAGAGTGTTCAGCTCCAGGTTGTTCCAGCTGCACCACAGGGCCAGTTGATCTACCTCCTGTCTATATACAGACTTATCATTGTCTCAAATGAGACCAATGACTATTGTATCATCTGCAAACTTCAGTACTTTAACAGAGGGATCCTTTGAGGTGCAATCATTGGAATATAGAGAAAAGAGTAATAGAGCACACATCCCCTGTGGGGCTCCTGTGCTAATTGAATGGGTATTCAATGTGATTTTTAACCTAGCTTCACCTGCTGCTTCCTATCTGTTAGAAAGCTTATAATCCATCTGCAAGTGCAGTCAGGCACAGCTAGTATTAGAAACACTTTAATTAGCTTGACTGAAGTAACTTATCGGCATATATTAAAGCATCATGCTTCATAAAGGTTCACACTTAAAAAGTTCAGTACCCAAAGTTGTCTAGTTATATTTTCTGGTGTATGTATGTATGTATGTATATACGTGTATACATACATATATACATACACACATACACACACACACACACATTTATTTACTTACTTACTTACTTACTTACTTACTTACTTACTTACTTACTTACTTACTTACTTATTTATTTATTTATTTATTTATTTATTTATATATTAATTAATTAATTAATTAGAATTTCTATACCACCCTTCTCCTTTCGGACTCAGGGCGGTGAACAGCCAGATAAAAAACATCTATACAAACATCACAGTTAAAAAATAAAGTTAAAATAATTTATAAATTTGGCCCATAATTTAAAAATTGTCAATTTAAAATAAATATTAAAATTTTAAAACTAGCCCTAAAATCAGGACAGACTGGCTAACTGAAAAAAATAAGTTTTTAGGGCCCGACGAAAAATCCGGAGGTCGGAGATCACTCGTATCTCTGGGGGTAGATTGTTCCATAGGGTAGGTGCCACCACAGAGAAGGCTCTCCTCCTGGGGGTCGTCAGCCGGCATTGTCTGGCCGACGGCACCCTGAGGAGGCGCTCTCTGTGGGAGCGAACCGGCCGGTGGGAGGCTATTGGTGGCAGAAGGCAGTCCCGTAAGTACCCTGGCCCTAAGCCATGGAGCGCTTTAAAGGTGATCACCAACACCTTGAAGCGCACCTGGAAGTCCACCAGAAGCCAATGCAGCTCGCGCAGGAGAGGAGTCACATGGGAGCGCCCCGTCGCTCCCATAATCCCCGCGCAGCCACATTCTGCACCAGTTGGAGCCTCCGGGTGTACCCCAAGGGGAGCCTCATGTAGAGAGTGTTACAATAGTCCAAACGAGAAGTGACGAGTGCTTGAGTGACCGTGCGTAGGGAGTCCCGGTCCAGAAAGGGGCGCAACTGGCGTATCAGGCGAACCTGACAAAAAGCCCCCCTGGCCACGGCCGTCATATGCCCCTCTAAAGACAGCCGCGCATCCAGGAGGACACCCAAGTTGCGGGCCCTCTCCGTGGGGGCCAATGATTCGCCCCCAATAACCAGTGATGGCGTCAGCTGGCTATACCGGGACGCCGGCAGCCACAGCCACTCGGTCTTGGAAGGGTTGAGTCTGTTTCTCCCCATCCAGACCCGCACGGCCTCCAGGCACTGGGACATCACTTCCAAGGCATCATTGGGATGGTCTGGGGTGGAAATGTACAGCTGAGTATCATCAGCGTACTGATGGAACTCCACCCCAAAACCTCGGATGATCTCACCCAGCGGCTTCACATAAATGTTGAACAGGAGGGGCGAGAGGACCGACCTTTGCGGCACCCCACAAACAAGGCGCCTGGGGGTCGACCGTGCCCCCCTGTCAACACAGATTGCGACCGGTCGGAGAGATAGGAGGAGAACCACTGCAGAACGGTGCCCCCCACTCCCAGTCCCTCCAGCCAGGGCAACATGATACCATGGTCGATGGTATCAAAAGCCGCTGAGAGGTCTAATAGGACCAGGATAGAGGAATAACCCCTATCCCGGGCCCTCCAGAGATCATCCACCAACGCGACCAATGCCGTTTCCGTGCTGTACCCAGGTCTGAAGCCGGACTGGAGCGGATCCAGATAGACAGCTTCATCCAGGTACTGGGGAAGCTGTCACGCCACCACACTCTCAACAACCTTCGCAATAAAGCGAAGGTTGGAGACTGGACGATAGTTAGCCAAAACAGCCGGATCCAGGGATGGCTTCTTGAGGAGAGGCCTCACCACTGCCTCTTTCAAGGTGGCCGGCAGGACACCCTCGCTCAAAGAAGCGTTAATAATCCCCTGGAGCCAGCCTCGTGTAACCTCCCGGGAAGCCAGCACCAACCAGGAGGGACACGGGTCCAATAAACATGTGGTTGCGTTCAGTCGTCCCAAGATCCTGTCCACGTCCTCGGGAGCCAAAGGATCGAACTCCTCCCAGATAACACTCTCAAGACCTGCCTCAGTCATCTCGTCTGAACTAACCCAGTCGGCGGCCAAGTCTTCCCGAATCTGAGTTATTTTATCATCCAGATACTGTACAAAATCCTCAGCTCGGCCCTGCAAGGGGTCCTCCCGTGCTCCCAGATGGAGGAGGGAGCGGGTCACCCTAAACAGGGCGGCTGGGCGGTTATCTGATGACGCGATAAAGAGCGGCAAAATAGCTAGATTTCGCCACTTTTATCGCCACTAGGTAGGTCTTAATATGAGACCTTACCAGTGTCAAGACAGACTCGGAACGACTGGTCCTCCAACCGCTCTCTAGGCGTCTTTTCCGGCGCTTCATCTCCCTCAGCTCCTCGGAGAACCAAGGAGCTAAGTGAGTTTGGTGCCGGGTCAGAGGCCGCAAAGGCACGACCCGGTCCAAAGCTCCGGCAGCCGCCCTATCCCAGGCGGCCACCAGGTCATCAGCCGAGTCATGAGCTAGAGTCTCAGGGAATGGCCCAAGCTCCATCTGGAACCTATCAGGGTCCATCAGGCGCCTGGGGCGGAACCACCTGGTCGGTTCCGCCTCCCTGCGACGGGGTACGGTGGTCAGAAAGTCAAGTCGAAGGAGAGAGTGGTCAGACCATGACAAGGGTTCAATATCTACATCCCCTATATCAAGGCCACTCAACCACTGACCAGAGATAAAAACTAAGTCCAGAGTGTGTCCCCCCATATGAGTAGGGCCGTGAATTACTTGGGTCAGGTCCATGGCCGTCATGGAAGCCATGAACTCCCGAGCTACCTCAGATGTTTCACCGATGGATGGCAGGTTGAAATCCCCCATGACCACAAGTCTGGGGGTATCAGCCGCCACCTCGGCTATAACATTGAGGAGCTCGGGTAGGGTCGTTGCCACGTGGCAGGGAGCCAGGTACGTGATCAACAGACCCATCTGCACCCCATGATCCCACTTCACAAAAAGGGACTCACATCCGGCTATCTGAGGTACAGTGGTCTCCCTTGGATCAAGACCTTCTTTTAGAATGACCGCCACCCCCCCGCCCCTGCCCTGAGCTCTCGGCTGATGAAATGCACGGAAGCCTGATGGGCACATCTCCACGAGGGGAACTACCCCCTCATGGCCCAACCAGGTCTCTGTGATACCTGCCAGGTCCGCTCCCCCCTCCTGAATAAGATCACAAATGAGGGGGGCTTTATTTACCACGGACCTGGCATTACATAACATCAGCCGGAGACTCGGGCGCTGAGACTCTAAGCAGCCTGGGGAACGGGAAGAGCTAAGGGGACCGGGGCACGCAATCGCTCAGAGATAGCGAGCACGTGCCCCCACCACATGATATGGCCCCCTGCTCCCGCCATACCTGCCCCTCCCACTCAGCGTGTTAATAGAGAAGCCCTCACTAGAGGGCATTCTAACAGTCCCCTTTCCCCCAGAGTCTGCACCCCCTACGGCACCATTAATAGCAACCGGACTGGTCTGCAACCCCCGTGGGTTTTCCCCCAAACCCACATAACCTCCCCCACCCTCAGAACCCCTTAAAAGTCTATTTAAAAAAGTCTTTAAAAAACCCCTCAATCCCCTTTTTGCGACATGCCATATATATATATATATCACGAAATATAAATTTAGGTATAGAAACTGAAAGCAGCTCAATTAAAATGTTTCTATTCAGAGCAATTAAGAAATAACCTGCCACCATTTTTTCTACTGCATAAACCCTATTTTTTAACATTATAAATAAAGCATTAATAAATTCATTTCTAGTTATAAAACAACTGGACCCCAAATCAACCTCAACAAAATAAAAATTCTTTACATTCAATAAATTTTGACATTTAAAAAAAAATTGTCACTGTTTTTAATACTACAGAACAGAATAACAGAGTTGGAGGGGCCTTGGGGGTCTTCTAATCCAGCCCTTCTCAAGCAGGAGACCCTATACCATCAAGCCTATACCATCAACCTCAAGCAGGAGCTTATACCATTCCACACAAGTGACTGTCCACTGTCCAATCTCTTCTTAAAAGCATCCAGTGATAGAGCACCCACAACTTCTAGTTTGACTGGTTCTCACTGTTAGGATATTTCTCCTTAGTTCTAGGTTGCTTCTTTTCTTGATTAGAACATGGAATAATACAATTGTGACAGGCCCAATTTTAGCTTCTTGAAGATTAATTATTCAAGAAACAATGTGACAGGCAACGTCAGATAGAAAAAATGTTAACTTCTTGGAGATTAATTATTCAAGAAATAATGTGATAGGCAACGTCAGGTAAAAAAGCTGAAAAAAAAACAACTTGAGGGAATCAACCTAAATTTAACGTGGTGCATTAGAACACAGGACCTGCCTCACAGAAAGTCATGTCTGTTGACTCACCAGGCCAGCTTGACAACTAGAATTATTGCTCTATTATTAATTTAGGGTCAAAGAGATTCTTATTATTTTTCACTGAAAAAGAAGCTGGAAGGAAAATGCCATCACTGGCAAAGCTTTCCCAGAGCTTTCTACAGCTGAAGGATGCCTCCCCCACACACCATCTGCACTCAAATCAAAGATATCAGGTACTCTTCCCTGAAACATCTTGTTCTTCTTCCCTCACACATGCACACACACACACACACCTTTTTCCTCTCTTGTTATATATTTTGATATCCAATTAGGATGCCTATATCCTAATTAAAATTGTATGTTGCACAGCATAGCCTCAAAAGTACATAATGGAATATATCTCAATGATAGAAAGGAAAATAAGCTAAAAGGAAGAATAAGGCCAAAAATTAGGAGAAAGAAAAACGTTTTCTGTATGTCCTTTATGAGGAGGGGTTACGTGAGAAGGGCGGGAAGGATTCTGCAACTCCATGCAGAGCCCTCTTTAGCATAAATTAATTTGCCAGTCATGAGTCTATTAAAATAAATGTCACTGAAAAAAAGTGACTTATGATTATTTTTCATACATAAGAACCTTGCAGCATCCCCATGGTCACCTGATCAAAATTTAGACCCTTGGCAACTGACTCATATTTATCATGGTTGCAGTGTCACGGTGTCATGTAAATCACATTTTACAATCTTCTGACAAGCAAAGTCAATGGTCACTTACTAACTGAACAACTGAACAACTGTAGTCATTCATTTAACAACTGTGGCAACAAAAGGTTGTAAAATGGGACAAAATTGACTTAACAAATGTTTCACTTAGCAACAGAAATTTTGGGCTCAATTGTAATTGTAAGTCGAGGACTACCTGTATACCAATCGTTCCCTTTCTGTACTAGCTATCAATCCATTTCTGAACTAAAGGAGAAGTCCTGGAACAGTTAGGCACTGGTCACATAAAGAATTGCTTCCTCCCATACCTACAGTCTCTAAGATCAAGTAAATCTGTCTCAGGAAGTCTGCCAAACAACAGGTAGGACCTGCCTGATGCATATATTATATTCTTTGGGGCACAAGGTGAAGAGATTTCCCAGTTTCCATGGATTTTGTTATAGGTATTTATTGGTGGATCTTAATGTTTTGCAATTGCTGATTTTATTTTAATAATGCCTTAAAATTATGATTTTATTGTATTAATTTAATTTATATTTATAGTAGTTACCATACTATAATATTTGCCCACAGGTTATTAGTAGGCCACAGAAAATTATTTTCAAAAATAGATTAAATACTATTTTATTTCCAATTTCAAATGTGGAAGCTTTCCATTAATAGTGTATTAATACTTCTTCACATTTGATATTAAAATTTATGGGCTCCAGTTGCCACCTGCTGCCATAGGAAGCAGCATGGAAAATCATATTTAAAACATTAAAAAGGACTTTGTTGATCAACATAATACTTGGCCTAATTGAACAAGATTTTTTATATACATATCCTGATAAGAGTTCTATTTTCTGGATATTATCACCAATAAACAAACCTCTCCTATATGTATATCACAAATGCATTCAGATCATGGTGAGTCATGGAGAAGAATTTTACCGCAAGAATTACATGCTCGCAATCATTCTTTAAGTAATGTGGCCCTGAACCATTTTAAGATTTGGATTTGGTAAAGGTAAAGCTGAACAATTGACTTCAAATTCAGGTGATCTTATTGGTACACACCTGTAGCTTTCTTAGTGATAAAATGGCAGTTCCCCCAAAGCAGTGGTGGGTTGCCCCCAGTTCGGACCGGTTCTATAGAACCGGTAGTAAAACCTGAAGGAGGCTCCGCCCACTGACCCCAACATCATCAAAACGTTTCTGAGCATGCGCAGGTAAGTAGAACCCACCCCTGCCCCAAAGCATTCTTCTGTTTAGTTTTTGGCTTCCAAATCAAGCCTACAGACTCCTAATAAAGTCCAGGGATTTCCTGGTAGTTTTCAATCCCAATCCTAAACAACCAAATTTAGCCTGCTTAGCCTTCTGTCAATTGCTTAGTGTGATGACTGGCACTTGAAATAGTATTCAGAACAATATAAGGATATTGATGTAAATCAATTAATAATGAAACATGGTAAAAATAACACATTGCCGAGATAAAGATATGCACACTAGTTTATAGATGATTCCATTTTCTTGCTCTTTATCTTTTTTTTAATTTATTTTTAATTTTTTATTACTTTAACATTACAAACAACATATACAATATTTCACCCTGTGCTATACATAAGAAAGGAAGATTTGGTTCTTCGGATATATCCTCATGATCGCCAAAATCCACGTTCTCGGGGTACAGGTACCGAAGCATCCAATTTTCCCAGCGCATAGTCCACAAATGGTTTCCAAATTTTCCAGAAAATATCTTCTTTATAGTCACCATTTCTAATTTTAATATCACATGTCATTTTATCGTTTAAAGCTAATTTCCACATTTCACAATACCAAGTATAAATTAAAGTTCTGCAGAACAGTTTTGTTTTTACTACTTTCCTGAAAACTACCATCCGATTATCCAAGAATAGATAGAACATAAACAGAAAAACATTGCGCCCTGGTCCTATATCCCAAATGTCACATGGAGAGAGGGACTCAATAGTCCAGTTTCTAGACAGATCAGCTCTATTAGAAGCTGGTGATTCTAAATATATATGCCAACCACAAATCACTTTATAAGTGATAATCAGTATCTTCAATTTATCTACTAACAATTAATGCATCACTCAGAACATCTGAGGTATTATGTGATTATGGCATCTTTTATATCACAAATAGGTGGTCTAATATATTTTGGTACCTCCTGCCACTTCAGTCTGCAATTGCTTGAGGGCTTTAGTCTTCAAAGCATGTGGTACTCATTGCAACAATCTAACCTAGAACTCATAAGAGCATAGGTATAGAATGCCATTTGAGGCATGAATTCTATCAATTATCTAACTTTTACAGAATTTATCCAGGGTTTTTAAAATGGAGTACTTTTCTTAATTGGCTTAATTTTTCTGCTATAAATTTGCGAGTCAAACATTTAACTCTTCAATTTAAAGAATTAACTGGACTTTAAAAGTGTATCATTTTGGCTGTACTATATCCAAAGATTTCTCCTGTATTATATTATTTAGATAAGAGTGACGCTATTCCGGTTCATTTTTGGCACAAGTCAAACACTATTTAACTTTCATGACCTTTTAAGCAATACGAAGTTATCAGAGGAGCTAACAATAGACCAACTACATATTTAGGATTCAAAAATCTTATAATCCCTCTTGGCTATAACTGTCAGATCCAGTTTAGGTAATTATAGGACAGGATATTCTTCAAGAACAAATTTTATTCCCAATCCACTTTTAAAAATACCTAAGTAAGAGGTATTTTAAAGAAAAATCACATAGTATTTTTGCTATTTTTAAAGAAATACATGGAATGTTTCTAAGATCTGTTTTCATACACTTATAGAGCAGATTTACCCTTAACGAAAGAAAACGAAACAATAGATATTTGAGTGTTGCTTAATTATGTTCCTTAAATAATGCATTATAGAAGGTTAGTGGAAAAATATGAACTTTGTGGCAATTAATTCACTGCTTGTGAAAATCCCATCAGAGGTGTCACTGAAAATGTTCAGCCAAGAGCTATATATATACTTTTGAATTATTTCAATTCCTGCTTTAAACAAACTAGTTGATGGTTAGATCTTTCTTTCTCTTTCAGAAAAACCTAGGTCTTATGTGAATCTTTGCCAGAATCTCCTGGAATATTCAATATATTGAAACAAATGGCAGATTCACATCAAAACCTTGGCTTCAAGTTCCCCCAAAATAAGTTATTATTTCCCATAAAATTATTTTACTATTTTTTAAAAGCCATAGGGTTGCTCAGAGTGGTAAGTAATAACATTCTGTGCTAGTGGTGTGCTTTATTCTAATTTAATTGAGACACGTCCTCATTAAAAATCCATGGAAATAGTTTATGCCATGGAGGCAGTGGTGGGATTCAGCCAGTTCACACCATTTCGGGAGAACCGGTTGTTAACTTTCTGAGAAGTTTGGCAAAGTGGTTGTTGAAAGAAATCATTAGGGCAGAGAACCAGTTGTTAAATTACTTGAATCCCACCACTGCATGGAGATTATATTGGGGTGAAGCAGAATAAAATAAAGCAAAGGCAAAGTGTCATGTATGAAGTAGCCAGGATTATTCTAGTACCGTGATGGCGAACCTATGGCACGTGTGCCACAGCTGGCACGTGGAGCCATATCAGTGGGCACGTGAGCATTGCCCTAGCTCAGCTCCGGTGTGCATGTGCACACCAGCCAGCTGAATTTTGGGCCTTCCGGGCCCACTGGAGGTCGGGAAACAGGCTGTTTCCAGCCTCTGGAGGGCCTCCAGGGGAGGAAAAGCCCCTTTTTTGCTCTCCCCAGGCTCCAGAGCTTTCTAGGTCCCACCGGAAATCAGAAAACAGACTGTTTCCGGCCTCCAGAGGGCCTCCCGGGGGGGAAGGCGTTTCGCCCTCCCTAGGCTCTAAGAAAGCCTCTGGAGCTTTGGGAGGGCAAAAAATGGGCCTACCGGGCCCACCGTGCCATCACGTGCCAAAAGCGGGGGAGCTCGGTGGGGTCATGTGGGCATGCATAAGGGGATGGGGCGCATTGAATTATGGATATGGGCACACATGCGCATGACCCCCCCCACTCCCCCGACTTTTGGCACACGATGGCAAAAAGGTTAGCCACCACTGTTTTAGTACCTTTCAGCCATCCATTGGGATTTATTTATTTGATTCATTTGCCATTTTTCCTTCAGTCCAGAATGGTGTACATATTCTCCCCTCCTTTTTTTATTTCTTCCCAAATATTGTTCTACATGGTCGGATGAATGGAGGGACACTGGCCCAAAGTCACAAATTGGCTATGTACTCATATTATTGCATTTCCATTCGAAAAACATGAGCTCGACACAAGAAAATATGAGAAAGAAAATTCAAGATTGTCTTGCCTTGTCTTTCTTTTGAGGGAAGGGGAAATACTGGGAGGTTTTCAAAACTTATATCATAGCCAAAATAATTAACTAGAATTTTAGTTTTTTTTTTTTTTTTGGCTGATCTAATCTACTTCAAAGGACTAACAATTTCTAAAAACTACTCCCCCTAACAATTACATTATAAGGGAAACAGGAGTCTGTTTAATGAACAATGTGTCAGGGTTCCAAGAAACATCCCCAACGAAAGAAAACTCTGAGGCTTGGATTTCCTCAAAGTTACTTTTTATTAGAGATGTCATATTGGCACATCTGGGAAAACCTGAATCTGAAAGTGGGTTTTCCCCACCCAAGTGAAAGTTCAAGTCCCTGCCCATCACCCTCTTGTCCATCACATGGTCCAATCATCCACTGTCCAAATGAGAACAACTCCCAGTCATCTGACTCCAGGTGCCAGAGCAATGCATCCTTGACTCTCTGAGAAAGGAATGTTATTTTGACTATATATTACCTACACTCTATGCAATTCCTCCCTTCCATTTTCCCACAAAAGAAGATGTGGCAGGCCTGAAGGCCTAAATGTAAAATATGGCTTCCAGGTCTGACCCAATGATGATGTTCTTGTTTCAGAGCCTGTCAAAGATAAACTAGCTCAATACTATTTTTTTAAACATGATGATTAAAATATTTATATTGTTAGGGATTATTTGCCAATCTCTTGGTTTGGTCACTTGGCAAATTCCATGCACAAATGGTGACTCTGAAATGCACCTTCAAACATTTCATAGGTCAAAAGAATCATAGTTTAACAAAACAGTCCATGCTTTTCTCATTAGAGATCCCAATGGAAGAGAAACTATATTAAGAACTCCAATTTCTTAAGGGCCATTATGGTCTGCTTTTTGTCTTTGGCAATACCAGAAGAGCCAGGAATTGTGAAAGCCCATGTTTGGGTTTCCAGCAGTCTAAGCTTTTTTTTATTGTGAGCACGTGATATTTTTTGGGCTGAACATTATTAAGAAATGAGTCTTCCTCCTTATAAGAGAATTTGAGATTCAAAAATATCAAAAGAAATGTATGCGCATGTATATTTTTCACCTTTATTTTTTATTTTATCTATTTATTTATTAGATTTATGTGCTGCCCATGTCATCTAGAGGCAACTGTTATCTTGAAGCAGGTCCCAAGTTTTTGCATCAGATGTCTTTGAATATGGTATGACCTCCATCCCGCAGTCTGAAGCCTATTGATTACATGCAAAGATGAAAGGAATAATTTGTCTCCTACAAGTCTTCTGTTTGCAATAAAAGCTCTAACAAAAATTGACATTCCAATTATACCACTCTCAAGTCAGACCAATGAAGACTTTTCTGCAGCATATCTTTATCACCCAGTGGCACATAACTGTCTATGCCAAAACATGGTCAAATCCATGTATTTTTTTGCCTTTATTAGGAAGTGTAACTTCAGCTTGTGAGGGAGATGTAATTAGAAGTGTTCCTAAAAGGGAAGAATAAGAGGAGAAGCCAATACTTTTTATGGTAAGGAAGAACCTAGAGGGCAAAAAAACAGGAATTGTCAGGGAATTAGATTTTTACTAAAAGAAGTAGACTAAGAACAGTAAATGGTTTACCTAAATTTGTTATTGTAAAGAAACAATTGCCCCGCCACTTTAGAGGTGAGAAGTCTGAGTTAACTTGCCCACTGGAGATCTTTTGGAAGCTACAGGTAAGCAGAATTTCCATCTGAAACCTAAAGTTCTATAACTTGGAGGCAGAGGATGGCAACATTTTCCCTTTCCTGTCCCTACCTCCTAAACCTAAATATGTAACTTTAAAAAACTTCTTTGTTTGAACAAAAACTGGAAAATTATCAGTTGTTTTCTTTATGACATCAATCAGAAGTGGTTTATCATTTTTAAAAATACATGTGCACAAAGGGTAACATATACTGTTCATTTATGGAACTTATTTTTAATATTATTCATAAATTGCATAAATTGCTCTAAAATAAATAATCTACACTTCTCATACTGCTTACCATTTGCACAGAAATTACCTACTTTTTCTCCTTATTCCCAGAATTTTCAGTTTCCCAATCCACAGTAGCAAAGAACACGTCATCAAAAACAGTCAAACATTTAAAAGCAAAGGTGAACAAAACTTTGCATTATGTTATAAGGCTGGAGCCATGGTATAAAAAAAAGTAATGTACTGTAAAAGTAAAATAAAGGATCAAAAAATTACCCTGATCATTTTGTTTTTAAGCAATGGAAAATTGACTGGTGGTAATCATTTTGCTGATTTGATGAAACTGACAATATTTTTATCGTGTATTTTAATTTTAAAAATCCAAATAATATGATTATTTTAATTGTTTTAAATGTATTTGGATAAATATTTAAAAGAATGCAGCACCTAATTTTCTGTGGGAGATAATTACTTTTTGTTTGTGCAGGAAGTAGTTAATATAGTTTCTCCTAATCTACTTAATTGCAAGTAAAAGAACTTTATGAATGAAAAATCTGCACTGCTTAAATACTTAACTCTTTTCCCCCTATAATTTTTATTAAAGATTTTAACCACAATAGTAAAAGCAAATACAAACTAAACACAGAAAAAAGAGAAATAGAAAAAAAAAGTCTGAAAAAAGAATAAAACAAAAAACCAGAAAGTAAGATAAAGAGAAAGAAATATATAAAGAAGTGATTTCAGATGTTCATCACAATTAAAAACAAATTTGATAAACTCTTCACCCCTAAAAAAGTTACATACAAATATCTCTTCTCATCTACACATTTCAGTCCTGATGTCAACAAAAAGTACATAAAGGGTTACCAGAGCTTTATACAGTCATTTTATTTATTTTTTGTTATAAAAGAAATCACTTTAACCTAGATAAAGTTGATGAGACAAACCAATTTTATGTTCTTTCCATTTACTTCTAACAATTGTGACCTTTGATTCATTCAGATGTTGTAGGGTTTGGTATCTCTGATTTTTTCCCCCCTTTTCCTATCCCAAAGCCTTCTCCAAGGCTTTAGATAATCCTTTTTGTAAATCCAGTAAAAAGTTATTATCTGGATCATTCTTTGGTATATCCAGTAATAGGTTCCACTTACCTTTGCTACCAGTTCAGAACCGTGAGCGCTTCGCTTACATGTAGTGCTTCTACGCATGCGCAGAGAGTCTGTGATGACATTCGGGCAGGTGGGCGGTAGAAACCCACCACTGGGTATATCAATTTTATTTTCACTTTGATTTTCAAAACTTTAACCAACTTCTTTTATATATCCAGTAAAAAGTCTTTATCAAGGTCATTCTCTTGATTTGTCATTTGTAATTTCACTTTAAGTGCTTATTCTATTTTGTAATCCATACTTTTTTAAATTACCCAATATTTCTGGTTCTTCTGTTTCTGCATCAGATTTAACATCTTTTAGACATAGTTTATCCATAGAAGTAGGTATCATTACATTTCTGATATTAGAGCAATCATTAATGTGGAGATCAACTGACAATTATCCCAACTTTTCAGAGGACCATCATAATTTAAACAGTTTTTAAGTAGATGTTCAAGCAAAGGAAGTGGCTGCATGTCATGAGTGGGGAAGACCAAAGAATGATCTGTGCAGCTGAATCCCTCCTACAATCCATTTTAAAAAGAGCTCCCACTATTTGAGAAAAAGTGATTTTGTGAGGCACTTTTACTGTTAGGCAATAGATGCTGAATAGGTATTCAAAAGGTATAAAATCCCTTTTAAATATCTATTACTAAATTATTCAATATGTTCTATTATAAAAATATGTCACAAAGCAGTTTCTAGCTACTGTTGCTTTTTTGGTTCTTCACTTGGTTCTTTAATGAATCTGTAATTCATTAAAAGTATGCTCACCTTAAAAATAACCTTGCCCGGGCTAAGCACATTTCTTGGAATAACAAGAACAGCCAGACAGATGAATGTGGAGACATTTTAAACAAAGCCAAGCTAGCTATTTATAAGTTGCTCAACTACAGTCAACTAAGTACCGAACATCACAGTCAAAGCAGGAAATGCTATATGAAATTTTTTAAAAGAATAAAATTAAACAAAAATGGGGCAGTGGATGAAAAATCTATGACTAGAATTTGGATCCCTTCAAGAAAAAAAAAACATTTGTCAACCATGTTATTGCTTTTATTTATTATCTGCTATTTATTACTTTCCATTATTAAGGGTTATCTATTGGCTGGGCAAATAAATTGGGCCTGCTGAAAACCAACTCCAACAATAGCATTGAAGATAGTATTTTAGATCATAATTTGTTTCCTTCTCAGTTGTAATAATCCTGACAAGCTGAAATAAATCATTTTGGTTAAAAAAAAAAAAAAGTCTATTTTCATTCAGATATCCCAGCCCCCTTGAAATTGAAATGTGGTACATCACATATCATCTTTTATATTTATATTTCACTCAATCATTAAAAGACAAAAACACTAAATAGCTTGTGAACCCTTTCTTGAAATGTGATTCACTGGATTTATTTATAGCAGATACATGGAAGAAGTGGAAAATTATGGATTTGTATTTGTTTCAGTATGCAAATATGCTAAATAATTATTCTGTAGGATCAAAACCACTGTCCTCCAACAAAACCCATCAGTTTCCAAACAGCAAATGTAGTCTTGATCTGAAAATATTAAAATGCCAACCATTTCTTCCTCTAATAGCACCTGCAATCATGATGACATTAGCTGGCTTTGTATATCGTTTTGTATCTTTATTTTAGCGTACCTGTCTTTCTGAAAAATGTTCCCAGCCAATAAAATTAAACCATTTATTTTTATCGGGAAACTGTCTGCATTATTTACTTCTTGCCACCAAAGTGGGTGCATTCAGCAAGCATGATGGTGGCATCATTTTCTGTAGCTGGTAAAGTGGGCTGGCTTTTAACAAACGTATTGTAACCTATTGTAGCACTTTAAGGGATTGCATCACCATAGTGAAAATAATGAGCTGGCAATTTAACAGAACCTAACAGCAGAAACTTAGCATTAAAAAGAGAAATCATCTGCACGAGAATGGATACATCTAAAATATTTAGAATTTTTATTTTATGTGCAACCTGGTTCCAAGGCGATTGGCTTTTGGTGGCTCAAAATCTAACAAAAATGGCCATATACAAAATGTACAGAGCAACATCCATTTGGACAACACAATCTAAAGCCAAAGATCCAGCTAACAAGGGGACCACATCCACCATACTTCAAGGGCCTGGGGGACTAGGCAGCTTTTTAAGGTCTTCTGGAACACCATCAGGGTGGGAACCACATAAAAGTCTAGGGGAGAATTCCATTCCAGAGGGTAGGCACCATGAGAAAATACAGGTAGTCCTCGACTTACAACCACAATTGATCCCAAAATTTCTATGGCTAAGTGAGACATTTGTTAAGTGAAGCTCTACCTCATTTTATGACCTTTCTTGCAGGAAATCACTGCAGTTGATAAGTTAATAATATGGTTGTTAAGTCAATAGCACAGTTGTTAAGTGAAACCGGCTTCCCCATTGTTTGTCAGGTCACAAAAGGTGAACACATGATCCTAGGACACTACAAGTGTCATAAATACGCCAGTTACCAAGCATCTGAATTTTGATCACATGATTACGGGGATGCTGCAACGATTGTAAGTGTGAAACACGACCATAAGTCACTTTTTGCACTGCCATTATAATTTTGAATGGTCACTAAATGAACTGTTATAAGTCGAGGACTACCTGTATGCCTTCCTTGGTCAGATGTCAGTGTTTAATCAAAATGATCACAGATCACAGCAGCTCTTACTAGACAGCCAGAAATCACAGCTGGGCCTCCAAAGAGTGGAGAATAGTTAATTCAAGTTCAAGTTCAAAGCCTCTATTGTCATTGTACATCATGTATACAACGAGATTGGTTTAGCCTCTACTGGTGCAGTCCACACATGAATACAAGACAACATGAATAACATAAGAATAATCCTTATACAAGTAAAATTTTCACTTTAACCTGATGTTTCTTAATCTAACATGCAGAACCAGCATTCCTCCCCAAATGTTTAAAGCTCAACTATTCCTCAAGGGTGCCCTATAAGCTATCACACAAACCCTACTAACCATTTTTCATAGAAGATTACACCAGGCCTTAAGAAACCACCAATTCAGAGCTTGCCTTTATTTTTTTGATTTGTTTGTTTATCACATTTTATTCTGAATCACCCTCAAAGAGGCACCCATATAAAAACAGTATATAAGCATTAAAATGTTAGAATTAAAATTTCGAGAAGGACACAAGAATAATTAAAATAATAATTATAATAATATTATAATAATTATATAGTTGTTATATTATATTATAATAATTATTATAATAATTATATAATTAAAATAATTATTTTAACAATAATTAAAATTGTTAAAATTTATTAAAAAGGGAAGGAGGCCCTTAGGGTGCCAACCATCCCCGGGGCTAAGTAACCCTTTGGATACTCATACAAGGCCACAGAACCATGTTTTAACTCTTTTTTTTCACAAAGGCAGAGGAATGGGGGCCTGCCTCACCTCTGGGAGGAAAATATTCTATGGGTCAGGGACAATGGCAGAGAAGATTCTCACGACTGAAGGCAAAGTTCTTTAACTGACAGGGTTTCTAACATACCTTCTCAGATTCCAAAGGTAACCTGGTCCCATGCCTTCCAAGCTACTCAGCTCATCTCCCTTCAGAGAATCCTACCAAACCTCTTTCTCCTCTGGAACTTGTTCTATTCTTTGCCCTGGATTAGATTAACCTGCTTACCTGTCAATGTGTTTGTTCCTTGGTTGATTTGTTTTTTAAAAAAGTTGTTTTTGGATTTGGCAATTGAGTTCTTAGTGGTCAAATCTGCACCATTGCCCCAGATGGATAATGGTGAACATTTGCACAGATATCAGAACCCTTGGGGCTCTTTATACCAACAATATATGGCATTCCACCAAGTTTTCGTTTCAAAGTGCTGTGGTTTATTCAAAACCTCTTAAAAGTATCTATCAAATTTAAGGTTCTAGTATTTTCTTTTTTAAAAAATTAAAATTGATGGCTGCAGGGCTAAAGGGAATAAATTCGGGCTGATTTTAATGGAGGCTGAGTTCAAGTGAACAAAAATATCATGCCACCAAAAATTAAGTGGGCATATATCCATGTGGGCATGATACCATGGAGGTTTATAAATTGGAGGTAGGAGGCATATATGGCTGTAACTTACCCATCTCTTGACTTAGTACTTAAGCAGGAAAGGAAAACTTGTCAAAGTGAAAGTGAAAGATTATTCTGTTGCTACTTGCTAGTAGCTATTTACAAATGCAAACAGTCTTAATTTCTAAGAAAACAATCCCAACTGTGGTGTAAATGAATGTTTTGTGGTATGCCTTTATCAAGTTATTTTGAAATAGAAAATGTAGTTTTACTAAAGATCTACTAGCTAGCTGGTAAACGTTGTAATATTTTTTCATGGTCTTTATGGCAAAAAAATATCAGACTTCCAATCAAGCAAAATTGCAAATCAAGCAGTTTTCATGTAATGAATTTGGAAACCCATGTAAAACATACACAAATGTAAATGAACAAAACCTAGGATTCCACTCCCCCAGTGGTGAAATCCAAATTTTTTTACTACTGGTTCTGTGGGTGTGGTGGGTGTGGTGTGGCTTAGTGGGCGTGGCTTGGTGGGCATGGCAGTGGAAGGATACTGCAAAATCCCGATTCCCTCCCCACTTTGGGGCCAGCCAGAGGTGGTATTTGCTGGTTCTCGAACCTGTCAGAACCTGCTGGATTTCACCCCTACCCCCCCCACTTCTTTCTATGTTGTAATTAGTTTAACACAACAAAGAGCAGGGGGGAGATTGTACATCTTTTGAAAAGAGATCTTACAAAGCTCTAGGGAGACTTTTTTAAAAAAATGAAATGGTGATTTGTTTTCTTGGCTTTTCTGTAGGCAGTTTTATTCATTGCAAAAAATAGCTTGATTAGTTGATTCATATTGATAGGTATGGGACTAAAAAAAGTTCCATACTTATCAATATGAATCAACTAATCAAGCTAATTTTTGTAATGAATAAAACTGCCGCAGAAAAACCAAGAAAACAAATCACTATTTCATTCCATCAAAATACACTTGGCTTGTTTTATTCCTGAAAACAACACTCTGTTTCCTCGTGAATTTCATACTCTGTTTTAAGAAGTAGCCAACTGCTACTCTCTAATCAGCTCTCTAATCACAAGATTGTTGCAAAATTACTGTTTATTTAACCCCACTGTTGCTTTCTTATTATAAGGAAACAAAACCATTCACTTCTTTCCCTGCAAAGTTTCCAGCTCTAATTGGCTAATCACCCAGCTTGTCAGTGGTGTATAATCTTGCACTGAAATAGGAGCTGGGTCCAGATTTTAACAGCTAGGACAATTCCATGTGATAAAATATAAACCAAAGAACCCAACTATTAAATAGAAAAAGTACTTGTGTTTCTAACTCTATATTTTGTAAACATGCTGTTGCTACAACAATGGCATCAACCAGTGTATTTTATAATATATAGCTATAAAACTATAAAACAGACACAAGGAAATTTGGGGGTGGTGGGGAGTTGTGCAGACAAGGCACTGAAACGCATTAAGGGAAGTGAACACTAGCCATAAAGATTTCCCAATTCAAGTAACTCTGATATGATCCTCACATTTATAACAGTTTCATCAAATTATCACATGCTTATTCCCGATTAGATAGCTCTAGACCAGAGGTGGTATTCAGCCAGTTCAGGCGAACTGATAGTAGCAACCGGCGCTATGCCATCCTATTTAGCCACGTTTTCAAGCCAAGCACATGCGTGGAAGCCGCGCGTGCGAGCAACGCACACGCACGGAAGGCCGTGCACATGCATGGAGGTGGGCGCGCTCACATTTTCGATGCTGGGCAAACTGGTAGATAAATTATGTGAATCCCACCTCTGCTCTAGACAAATCTTTATTGGAGTTTTTTTGTAGCCTGGCCCTTATAATTATTTGCAAAGAACAATAAATCTAGCAAAGCAATGGCAGATGTTTAGTGCTTTTGGAAGCTTAGTTTGAATCGTCACCCTCAAACAGTGTCTTAGAGACCACAATTATAGATCACAATTAGTTCTTCTGACATACATGCCCACAAATGTCTCCAGTAGAATTAAAAATGAGATTCTCCTTTTAAACAAACAATCTTTCCTTGGGAACACATCCAAGAGGAAGCAAAAAAGGGAAGTGTCTATCAGAAACATCATGCAATAAACAGTATAACAGATGAGGGAGCTTGAGATAAAAGAAGATTAATTACTGGAACCAATGAGTTTGTTGACTCATTGGTTCTTTGTTTTGTTTAAAAAGGTATAAACTTCAAACTCTAACGTAGTCTTTAAATAAGGTTAGAAAATCCATGTATAACATAAGTAGAGCTGACTATTAATGATTTTTTAAAATCTCCAGCTATAAGCAAGGATGGGTTTAATGAAGTTTTAGATATAATGTCATCCCTACTTTAATTATCATTCTACACTCTACAAATTACAATTCTACTATTGGCCCTGAATTACAAGAACTCTGACAATAAGCTCAAGGAAGTTTCTTATAGTTCTAGCAGTGCGGTCAAAGCGGCCACTTGTTAATCTGTTTAAAGGATATAACTCTATCATCAATCACTGGACAAAGACATGGGAACATATGCACCTCAAACACATTCAGCATTGCTGATATCTATATAATGAACACAAGTTGGAGTATGTCTTTTTGAGTCAGGGGTTGGTGAACACTTTCTCAATACTTTGCAGAGCTCTCTGCTCAATTGCTATACAAGAATTTGACTTACCAGTAAAAGCTTTATCTTTGGCAGACTTCAAATTACAAGGATTAGCAGACAGAAATAGAAGATTAAAGGCCTTTCTCTCTGGGATACAAACTATAAATTAAATGAAGAAAGATTTTCAGAATCCTCAATCTAATCCAATTTTTGACCATCTAGCAACAATAATCTACTAGTCCATTTTGAGACTAACCTTATGTTCCCACTCATGGCTGCAATGTCTAATATAACATATTTTTTTATTTTTTATTTATTTATTTGTTGAGTATTCCACGTATTTGTGGAATTGGGATCGTAGAAACACCCAGGAGCATAGAAGAGTTCAGAGGCAAATGCATAAATAAATGTCTTAAATGTATTTATTCATATGATAAATCATATTAACTATGTACAACAGAGATCAAGTCTCATGAGGAACAAACATTAAGAGAGAGAGATGGAGAGAGCAAGGTGGAAAAGGTTGGAGGGGGTTTTATACTCAGGGTAAGCTCCTCCTTTCCACATTGGGTGGAGACACTCTCTGCCTCCACTGGTGTCTATATGACACATGTGCCAATGGCTTGCAAATACTTGACAGTTTTAGATAATATATATGTATAAGCATGAATTGAATACATAAAATGAATACAATAAAAGGGAACATTAGGACAGGGACGGTAGCCACCCTGGTGTTCTTATGCATGCCCCTTACAGACCTCTTAGGAATGGGGTGAGATCAACAGTATCTAAGGATTTAACCAATCTAAGGTTAAAATTTTGGGGGTTTGGGGATGAAACCACAGAGGCAGGTAGTGCATTCCAGGCATTGACCACTCTGTTGCTGAAGTCATATTTTCTGCAATCAAGTTTGGAGTGGTTCACTTTAAGTTTGTATCTATTGTGTGCTCGTGTATTGTTGTGGTTGAAGCTGAAGTAATCATTGACAGGTAGGACATTGTAGCAGATGATTTTATGAGCTTTGCTTAGGTCATACCGAAGGCGTCGTAGTTCTAAATTTTCTAAGCCCAAAATTTCAAATCTGGTGGCATAAGGTATTTTGTTGTGAGTGGAGTGGAGGACTCTTCTTGTGAAATATTTCTGGACATGTTCAATTGTATTAATGTCCGATATGCAGTGCGGGCAGTGGGACAGAAAAACCCAAACATAAAACATTGGTCTTCTTGTTTTTTTTAACTGTTGTCATTTGAGAGGCACCAATCTCCAAATGCTACAAATGGCACTGATCGATTCAGACCTCCTAATTTGAATGAATGTAGTCACGTGAAATGAAGTTACTGTAGGTGCTCACTGAAGTTTAGTTCCTTGAAGAAAAGACTGTTTCCACCTAGTGAAAATGAAGGATCTTAGAGGGGGAGGGGGGAAATATCATGTAATCCCAACCCAACCCAAGTTATGTAAATTATTTTACAGGCATGGAAGAACAAGTTTCTTAAAGCTATATAAATAGATGATTAATAGAGTATAAGTCCCTTAACTGCAGTGAATACCATGTTGAGTATCAAGTCTTAGCTTGTCAGACAAGGAATCGCTTTTAAATTTTTGAATTTCTCCTTGAGATTTCAAATGTAATACACATTTTAAACATGCAAACATTGTTAAATATGTGCTTCATTTATTTTCATTACAGTTCTTTCTTTTTAATATTTGTTGTTCACTGCTTGTTCATATAAAAAACTTAAATAAAAAAGGTATGAAACCGTAAACATATTAAGACATTTTAAGGATCATGGTTTCCTAATGTCCTAGTAATAAACTTATAAAGAACCCTTAGCAATTAATATTTTTACTTATACAGAAAAGTAATTGGATCAGGTTTTATTCAACAAAAGTTATTCTTTTTAAAAACTGCCTTATTTAAACTGCCCTTTTTAAAAATGACCATAATTCAGCTACATAAAATTCTTGTATAAAAATAAAATTTGTGATGAAAAGTAAATGACAGACTATTTAAATCCTTTCCTTTTCACACATTCACCCCTAGGTTCAAATTTTATCAGGAGAGCATTCTAAGAACGCAATTCAAATATGCTTAATTTAATCCTCAAAAAAGAGTTTTTAATATAAAGTGATTCAGTGCCTGTTCCATGCATTCTTTTCAAAAATCGAAAGCAAGCTTAAATATATGATAAAATTTAAAATTTCACTGACAAGAAAATTACAGGCTTAATCAGTCTGCAAAACATCTTCAGGTAATTTTTTTTTCAATAACTCCTCCTTACCATTGCTTAAAATAGAGTTGCTTCAATTCCAATTTAAGAGCAAAGAGTTCTGTAAGCTTGCAAAAAAGGTTGAGTCATGTGTTCATACAAATATTATATTTATGAATATACTAGAATCTGTTCTTTATAGAATGAACTGATGCTTTCAACCACAGTATTTAACCTAATTTACAAGTGATATCGAAAGAGAGATCTGCACCAGGGGTGGGTTCTACTTACCTTTACTACCGGTTTGCAACGGGATTGCGCGCATGCACGCTTCACTCGTGCTCACGCACACAGATCGCCAATGATGACATCCGGGGCGGTGGGCAATGCCCCCCACAAGTTTTACTTCCAGTTCTTGCGAACCGGTCTGAACCGGGGGCAACCCACCACTGATCAGCACACTGCTTGCTAGTCTTGGTTTTCTAAATAGAAGGCTTATTTCCCCCTCCTAACTTATTTAGGCAGTTTCTAGGATCTTCCGTAATAGTAAATGGCAATAAAAGATACTGCCTCTTCTGCTATTCATTGATGATGTCGCATTTCTTTACATACTTCATGGAGAAAGACTTATTTATACTGAATCAGTATCTAATACAAACATTAATCAACCTTGACAAGAGTATAGAAACATATACAGTATGTCACATACTTGTTTCTTATAGATTAATCTCTTGGCACACAGTGAATGTCATGTGGTGATTTTATGTAAATAGCATTCCATATGTCCAACATAAAAATTACTACCCTGTTTCCCCAAAAATAAGACCCTTATATTTTTTTGAAGCCTGATATAAGCGCTTGGCCTTATTTTCAGGAAGGTCTTATTATTTTGGGGTGCATGGAACAAGATGGGGTTCCTCTTGTAGTCTTACCTGATTTCCAGCTCTGCATTTAAATATTTTCAGGGAGGGCTTATTTTCGGGGCTAGGCTTATTTTAGCGCATGCGCTCAAAAGCCTAATTGGGCTTATTATTAGGGGATGTCTTATTTTCGGGGAAACAGGGTAGTAATAACCAGTTTCCCTACTGTTACTAAATATCGATCTAATACCCTCTAGGAACCCAACTATTTCCAGTGATTATGAGCTATTTACTCATCACAGTTGATATAATTTAGCTAACATATACAGGTAGTCCTCGGCTTACAACAGTTCATTTAGGTTATCATAGGTTATCCTTATGTTACCTAAACTATACTTTAGTCAGCCAAAGCTCTTGTAAAGTTTGATAGCTTCAGAACTTTCTATTTATTCAGTTCTGATTCTTTCATAAAGATTGTATTTTACTTATCCAAAGCTTAGGGGGAAAAAATTGTAAAATTTATTTGCAGAAATCGTTATTCATGCTACAGGTTAAACTTTAGCAACCCAAAAACTGTATTACATGTGCAAGGCATATCTTTATCAGACAAGTAAAAAAAAAAAAAACCCTAAGAATTTAACGTGCTTAGTTGTTTTAAAATTACCATGCTGCTTGCTGTACAAATATGTGTTTACTTTAGAACACTATGAATTTGCTGTCACACAAAAAAATTGAAAAATGTGTATGGAAAATAAATTAGGGCTCTTTGAAATAATACAGCTATAGATATTTTGAAATTCCTTTTCCTAGGAGTGTCTTAAATGATTCCCATCTAACCTCTTAAAAAGAGCTGAAGCATAAGCAGCCTTCATTATTAAAAGCTATTTTTACTACCAGTGATACACCCTTATTCCACTAGTAAATACTATTATGTGATCACCATATGTTCATACTTGCATGAGGAATTATAAATAGAATTATAAAAGTACATAGAAAAAAAACATACAATTTTTAAAAATCTAAATCAAGACTTTGTTACGTTTGCATTTCTGAAAAGTAAACTAAGCAGATTAAATAATGTAAAGATTAATTTGGAGATGTAGCATCATGAAAAGGTAGCACAGTTACAGGGTCAGAGAAGCAAAGTTATTCTCTTGCCTAAGAGCCACGGTGGCGCATGGTTAGAATGCAGTACTGCAGGCTACTTCTGCTGATCACCAGCTGCTAGCAGTTTGGCAGATCGAATCTCACCAGGCTCAAGTTTGACTCAGGCTTCCATCCTTCTGAGGTTGGTAAAATGAGGATCCAGATTGTTGGGGGCAATATGCTGACTCTGTAAACCGCTTAGAGAGGGCTGTAAAAGCACTATGAAGCGGTGTATAAGTCTAAATGCTATTGCTATTTGAAGAAAATTCCCTAATTCCCATTTTGTGTTGCAGGTGTCACAGTTTGTTAAAAAGATCATATAAACATTAGCATTTTCAGCCAGAAAATTGAACAGTCATAACTTACAGCAGAATAAAAAATTAAACAAAATGTTCATAATTTTTAAATGTATCTTATTGGCTAGAATTCTAGAAATGATAAAAAAAAAATCCTAGACAGAAAAGGCTAAAAGTGCTTACCACTGATAAGTTAAATTAATGAAAGTCATAAAAAGTCCATTTTTTGCATATCAGAAACAAGATCAGTTCTGTTCAAGATCTAATTTAAAAAATGAACGATAGAAAAGATAGGACAATAAAATAAATAATGAAGTATGTCAGAACTACCCCATAGGCAATGTGAAGTGTGGAAGTGTGGAATCAAAATTTTCTAAAATTACTGTCAGTATCTCTTATAATATATAAGAGTAGCTATAGCTCAGGGCTTAACTGTAAAGTTCTTAGTGCTCTCTATGTTTGGTTATTTGCCAGCATACATTTTACTACCCAACCCACTGAAGATGTTACAAAAGATGTTAAGAAATGTTATAATATTTGAGCAAGTTAAAGAAGTTTTAAAGACGGGGTTAAATTTAGGCTTTAAACAACACTCACATTTAGATTCCGGACACGTTTGACCCTTACATCCAAATAGACAATCCTATTAATTGTGGTAGAATGTAACTCAGATTAGATGGATAGACTATAGTTCCATTCTCGAAGAAAAAGAAGAAGGGTTTAAGGAAGAAAAAAAGAAACTTCTGGGAGAAAAAGCATAATGCTGAAATGTGATTTATACTTCATTGTCTTATCTCCCGTTTAATTTTCTAAAAATTGTTAGTAATCAATCTGTGGCTCACATATGATTTAATAAGATCAGACTAAAGCAGGCTACTATTTTAAATTCCAGTTGGGCAAGGTTATCACAGAAAGTATTATATACCAAAATCAAAATGGAATTTGAAATAGAAATTGATAAAAGAAAATTTTCTTGACAGGGATTCTCTGTCTTGGTCTCCTGTGAAATTTGGATTCTCTGCAACCCCATGATATTTCAAAATACTTTTTTTTCCATCCACAATATTGCAATCTTACACCATCTATGCTTCATCCTGCCAACAAAAGTGTATATAGTCAAGGCTATGGTTTTCCCAGTTGCAATGTATGGCTGTTGAAAGTTGGACCATAAGAAAGGCTGAGCGCCAAAGAATTGAGGCCTTTGAATTATAGTGCTGGAGAAGACTCCTGCAAGTCCCTTGGACTACAAGGTGATCAAACCAGTCAGTCCTAGACGAGATCAACCCTGACTGCTCTTTAGAAGACCAGATCCTGAAGATGAAACTCAAATACTTTGGCCACCTAATGAGAAGGAAGGACTCACTGGAGAAGAGCCTAATGCTGGGAAAGATTGAGGGCAAAAGAAGAACGGGACGACAGAGAACAAGATGGCTGGATTGAGTCACTGAAGCAGTAGGCGTGAGCTTAAACGGACTCCAGAGGATGGTAGAGGACAGGAAAGCTGGAAGAACATTGTCCATGGAATCATGGACAATGGAGTCATGGACATGACTTCACAATTAACAACAACAAATGCTTCTTCATGATATTTTTGTGGATATCCTAGATGGTCATAGTGCGAGTGGACAGCACTATTGAAGTGGTTGCTTCAGACAAATCAAGTTTATATTAAGTCAAAGAATCTTAAATAAATCTTACCTTGAAAAGTGTTTGAGAATAGCAAAAGCATAACTCTACAATTCAAGGTCAATCTCCAAGAAAGGCATTCCAAATGTCAGTCTTCTTCCACAATCTTACTATATCCAATTGTAACAGTCTTGATGTTCCATCCTGCCCCATTAAATCCCCAGGTCCACCCCACCCCTTTCTTTCTCTTGTCCATCCACTTCCCATTCACAAACAATCATCCACCAAACTCACCACAAACTCACAAGTCAACACAACACATTCACATTACCCTAAATAGCCCACTGACCCCATGCCAACCTGCACATGCAGACACAAAACACAAGGAAGGCACAGATACCAGTTCCTAGGTTCTAGAGAGGGGACCTGTTGGCCTGTATCCAGTCCTAATCCAAAAGACAATCTCATAAAGCTCAGTAGTAGTGATCTTCTGGTGCCAAAGAACCACCCATCCCAACATTGTCAGACCCTCTTCAGGGTCTAACAATGCTTTTGCTTCCCCTAAGCAAAAGTAACTCAGGGAACTAGAACATCAGAAATATCATTCTACAGCAAAAGTTTCCTACTCAGGCTGAGGATGGAATGGTGGGTTCTAACAGAGGGTCCTATATTATTAGCAAATGCAGCTTTTTAATTTGTTTATTTAATTCAACTTAAATAGCACCAGACTCTGATTAATTCTGTCAGCTTAGAACATAAATCCATGTTCTGCCTATCTTTATATTGCCCTTTATAATTTTTTCTATCTTCTTTGCCACCAGTGCTTTACATTTAACTACTTAAAGCAGAAAGGTATTTTTACTTTTTTTCTTCACTTTAGTAATGTTTTATTATTTATTAGATTTTTTAAACCCTGCCTTTTATTTATAAATAACTCAAGCTGGCAAACATGTTTAATATTCCTTCCCCCTCATACTTTCCATCTGCTTCCCTAGTGAAGGGAGACTCATTTTCCTTAGTTGCATATCTCAAAGCTTCAAGACTTAGAATTTTTTTTTTATTTTCATTGTTTATTTTGGCTTCCCAAAAGAAAAAAAATTATTAGTAACAATGCTAAATTAATGTGAGCAAATAAGCAAAAGGCGCATTACAAATAGACAAGCCGTTATGACTGAGTTTCTTGGCAAAAGCGGTCTTAAAATGGCTTTCCTCTTTTGTAAAATTAATTGGTCTAACTGTGCGTCTTTTCATATCTCCAGTAAATCCCCTCACATTGAGTGAGACACAGTTTCAGTAAGTGCGTATAGATGGCAACCCAAGCAATGTTTGCCTTCATATATTTGGACTGATTATTTTACGTATTTACATATTGGCAATACCTTATGTGTTCCCCGTCATACCAGTGAACTGAATGTATTCCAACAACAAATGTTTAAGGAAAGTGACTTAGCACATTCAGTGCCTTGGCAACAATGAAGAGAAGCAACAAACACAGAAATGCCTCTCTGAAACTGAAAGTTCAAAATTCAAGGAACTGTAGTATGTGTCACAACTGTGAAAACTAAGCAATAAAGGAGGATGTTCTAGAAGGAAGCAGCAAAATAAAAAAAGTTTTTAAAAAAGTAAAAAAAAAAGCAAACTTCATGCATAGAAAATAATTTTGTACCCTCAGTGAGGTCATGCCCTGTCTAAGTGATGGATTGTCCTTGCGGATTCTAGGCCATGTTTGATTCAAATGGCCAAAGGGCTACCTCATTTTTTCATAGCCTCTTTTCTCTATAAAAATCTGTAAACTAACACAGTGACTTTGCACTAGTTTGTCCTATTTAGAATGCAAGGTAGAGTTTATATCAGATGATGAATTGGTGTTACACTCACTTGCTGTGGCCAGGAAGAGCAAAAATACAGGGGGGGGGAGGTCACCTTCATTGCTCCAGCATTTCTTACAGATATGGTCAACACTCTGAGAGCTTGATATGATGTACCAAAGCATTATCCTAAGTATAGATTTCAAGCACCGGGTCTACATCTTGGTAAATGAGGTGAATGAACGACATGTTGATTAATATGCAGATGTCTCTTTTGTCAGGGTTCCAAGTAACACCCCCAACGAAAGACGACTCCGAGGCTTGAGCTTCCTCAAAGTTCCATTTTATTAGAGATGTCATATTGGCACATCTGGGAAAACCCAAGTCTGAAAGCTTCCAGGTTTTCCCCACTCAAAGGAACGTTCAAGACCCTGCCCAGCACCCACATGTCCATCACATGGTCCAATCAAAGCACTGTCCCAACTGGAGATGCCTCCCAGTTCCAACTGGTCAGGTTCAGGGCAAGATGTCCATGACTCTCTGAGAAAGAAATGTTATTATGACTATATATCACCCTGGCTCCATGCAACCCCCATCCCAGTTTCCCACAGTAGGAAACGTGGAAGGTCTGAAGGTCCAACAAAAAAGATGTCTTCCAGGCCTGACACCTTTAGTGAAAATAATGACTAATGGCAGATATGATAGCACTCTTCAAATACCTGAAAGCATATAATGAAGATGTTCAAGGCTTATTCTTTCTCATTCCTGAGTAAAGAATATGGATTCAAGTACAGGAAGGTAGAGTCTGATTCTGTATTAAAAAACTGTTCCATGTTTATGAATCTTCTTAATAGCGAGCACAATTCAGCAGTGAAATTAACAAGCCACAGAGCTGATAGCCTTCCTTCACTCGATGCATTACATAGAGAGTAGACAGTCATCAATGCTTTAACTGAGAATGCTACATTGGCTATAGCTGATTGACCTTTTAAATAATTACATAACAGACTTGCCTGCTTCAATTATAGGACAACATACTACAAAAACTACGCTAACATAACGGCTACATTGTGAAAATGATTCAGAAAATGATTTCTGATGTGGGAGTATAGCACCTCTTTAAAGCACTCATTCCTTTCAGACTTCTCTACAAGCTTCAAAAAAGATAGTTGCTTTTGTGTACTTAGGCTCATAAGGAAATCTAAAAACAGATAGAGTTACTATAAAATAATTGTTTCCCCCCCACTTAGGAAACAATCAGTAAAAGGAAAAGGAACAAGAAAGTTTTTAAAAAGAGTAAACATTTTCCATATTCTCTTGAGAATCTTAGAATAACAGATTTGGAAAGGACCTTGGAGGTCTTCTAATCCAATCCCCTGCTTAGGCAGGAAACCCTACACCATTTCAGACAAATGGCTATCTAATCTCTTCTTAAAAACTTCCAGTGTTGGAGCATTTACAACTTCTGAAGGCAAGTTGTTGCATTGATTAATTGTTCTAACTGTCAGGAAATTTCTCCTTAATTCTAAGTTGCTTCTGTCCTTGATTAGTTTCCACCCATTGCTTCTTGTTCTACCCTCAGGTGCTTTGGAGAATAGTTTGACTCCCTCTTCTTTGTGGGAATCCCTGAGATATCGGAACACTGCTATCATGTCACCGTCCTTCTTTTCATGAGACTAGACATAGCCAGTTCCAGCAACCATTCTTTATATTATCCTCAAGTCCCCTAATCATCTTTGTTGCTCTTCTCTGCACTCTTTCTAGAGTCTCAACATCTTTTTTACATCATGGCGACCAAAATTGGATGCAGTATTCCAAGTGTGGCCTTACCAAGCCATTATAAAGTGGTATTAACACTTTATGTGATCTTGATTCTATCCCTCTGTTTATGCAGCCTAGAACTGTGTTGGCCTTTTTGGCAGCTGCAGCACACTGCTGGGTCATACTTAAGTCATTGTCCACTAGGACTCCAAGATTCATCTCACAGTCATCACTATTGAGCAATGTACCACATGTACTGTATGTGTGCGTTTTGTTTTTCTTGCCTAAATGTAGAACCTTGCTTTTTTTTCATCATTGAATTTCATTTTGTTATATAGCGCCCAATGTTCAAGTCTGTCAAGATCGTTCTGTATCTTAAACCTATCTTCCAGAGTTTTTACTATTCCTGCTAGCTTGGTGTCATCCGCAAATTTGATGAGTTCCCCATCTATCCCCTCATCCAAATCATTGATGAATATGTTGAAGAGTACTGGGCCTAAAACAGAGCCCTGGTGTACCCCACTGCATACCTCCCTCTTACCTCTTAATTTTTGAGAATCTTGAAAGAAAGAGATCCTTTTATGCACAGCCAATTATTTAATATGAATGCATTAGCACAAAGTAAAATATTCTCCCAAGAGTAGCTGGGACATTCTGGGTGAAGGATGTGCCTCAGAACTGTCACTATAAGCAACTGCTGCTGGCACAAAGCTTTCAGATTTCTGCCTGGAATATGTCCTAATAATGTTCCCAATTGTACTCAATTCAGTACAATTTTATTCAGACCTATCCTGTTCAGACTGTTATTATAATTGAGGATTGATAATCACAGAGCAGGGTGTTTGTAGTTGTTGTTTTTCTTTTTGGGATTCCTTAGTATTTTCTTCTTCTTCTAATTTTAGCATTGTACCAAATTCCAGTATTTAACCTTGGAGGGTTTCTGATTTAAAACTCCTTCACCTTCCCAATTATCACCACCCCACCATCATCAATGCCAGCCCTGAGGATTATGAAAATACTGTATATTTTGCAGCAAAATAAAATTCAATGGGTGTAATAAAAATTAAAGGTTGGGTGATAATGCAGAGTAGTTAAAAAATAGAGACCCTTCAAAATTACTTGCATCTCTTAGAAAAATGTAATGAATGTAAACTATTCAGAAAATTTCTTTAAAATGAATTACTTAAGTCCTCTACATATGGGGTTAATAACCTATAGTGTCCTTCATGTATCTTTTAACAGTCCTGTCTTGGTCAATTTTCAGGTCCATATAGGAAAGGAATATTATTACATCAGCCTAAGTGCTAGAAGAAGAAGAGATGACAAAAAGAGAGGAGCAGTTCTATAATGGATTTGCAGTGCTTTTCACAGTTCAGATCAGCCTATGGCCATGATGTACAAATCACTATAGAATAGAGGTAGGAACTTTTTTTTTTTAAAGAGGGGAACTAAGGATACTCTTGATCTCTGAATGACATAGTTGAGGGTCCACAACACCCAAGAAATATACTGGATATGCCCTTAGTTTAAGAGCATTCACATTAGATGTCAACCAAATAGATTTAAAATATAAAATGCTGCAAATAATAAAACAAACACTGACCTTGCTGCCAAATTGCATCACAGAATTCCAACAGAAAGTACAGGGAAGGCACAGAAAAGTCTGTGTGGCCTGCAATTTCCTGATCCTGCCATATGTAAACTTAACAGAGCTAATAAGAATAGGAACTGAGATGCTTATTACTGGAAATGCAGTAACTGTGCTTTGACTATGAAATTTTTATTCTCAGAAAGAATGTGCTGTGAAAACAGAACTTGGATGCATTTTGTGAATATTATATAAGCCATGTCAGAAATGTCTTCGGGCTAGTGTACCTGTTATTTTTACCTTGTATTCTGTCAAGAAACTGCCACTTACTTTAGGCACTTCATATGATGATGTGATCATTTCAGATGTTCATTTTATGGGATTGATAAGGATGGTCTGATAATACATCAGTCTTCCCTTCCTAAAACGGACACAACAAAGATGTGAAATGTAAATGTAAAAAAAGAAAGAAGGTGGGTTCATTATTATTAAAGCTCTATAACATTACAAGCATTTCCTGCTTAACAATGTAAATCATTGGATGGATATTGGTTAGTTATAATCTTTCAGGGCAGTTATGAGATCAAAGGTAGAAGATGGGATTTTTCTTCTGAAAGTTTAAGAGAAACATAATAAATAGCTAATAAAGATCAAATTGAATGCTATTCATTGTCAGCAAATCAAGGCAGGCCAGACTAGGAAGCCAAAGTCATGGGGACCAATATTACTTTTATTGTGAAGTTATAGTAACAGAATCTTCCAAGTTTGAATTCTGACTCTCATTCCCTTTTTCTTTGTGTAAACTAGGGAAAAACTTGTCTGAGATATTTACATGTGTAACAGTTCTGACTCTGACTCAGATTTCTTTTATCTGACCATTGCTTTGGCAAGAAGGCCACTCATGAAAGTGATGTGCTGTAAATCGTAAACGGCAACAATTTCTTGAAAGGCTAAAAAAAGCACAGGTCTTGGGGTCACGTATGTCTTAAATAAGTTTTTCCAAGGGATTTTCAAAGTGCCCTGTCACTTTCTTATACTTTACTGGAATTTATCTTAGAAGGGTAAATTGGAAGTAGTGATTAATCTTTATGCAGTGCTATTAAGAAAAGAAATATTCACAAAGGAGCAAAGAAAAAGACTTGCAAGCAATAAAGTCAATGTTTTTGGAGTTGTTCTCTTCATAACATGATATTCCAGGTGGTAGCTTCTTTTTCTCTTCATCTTAATTTTACTTATTTATTTTGGAAGTTGGGTTATTTCAGCATTATTGGGGATTCTTCATTTTAACCTTTCTATTTTAATTTTTTAATAAATATTTCATTTTTAATTAATTCAGCATAATCGAATTACAAAACACAAAATAAGAACGAGGTGTCTATTAAACTGTGTAGATTGATGGCATTATAATATTAATATAGAATAAGTAGGCCAAGAGGCTTGATTTCATTACATAAATATATATCTATAGCAAATTGTTTTTTAATGGGAGAAAAAAATTAAATTCACATCACTGCAGTACACACCACTGTAAAAAATATTAGTGATAGAGCATTGTGATATAGCACTCTACTGTGCCTTTCTCCCCCCCACAGAGATAATTGAAATATTTAATTGAACTGAATAACAATTATTATTTTATATACTTTTAACAGATAGATATAGTTCAATTAATAGACACTCCCACACACACACAACTATAGTATCTGTTATCTCAATTGTTTTAAGACAGGGTGCAGGACCCAGGATACAACACCTAACTACACTGATGATTAATAATTAATAACAACAGAGAGAATGATCAACCTAAACCAGTTAAAGCTGGAATGAACTCTGTGGCAATTTCAACAAGCATGCATTAACTGACCAAGAAAATCATTGTATTTATTTTATCTGCTTTGAACAATATAGCTACTGTATGCTTTGATTTGAAAAAGCAGGGCAGCGTATTAATATACTATGTATAATTTGTTCTTATATACCTCCCATCCACTTCAGTAAAAGAGAAAAAGACAAAAGAATAGGTTTTTAAGAACAACTTTCTTTAAACTTACAGTGGACAAACAGCCTTAATATCAATAAGTGTGTAACTAGATAAATTGGCATGAGTTCATTTCTTCTCTTCTCCCTCCTCCCCACCCCATTGCCTATCTTTTGGGCAAACTCCTCAGGTTTCTCTCAAGACAGCCAAAAGTCTCCACCACTTTTAATCCTTGAAGCCCTTTTTTAAGTTTGCAGTCCTGAATTGAGTAAATCTCAAGAAGCCTCTCTCCATCTTAAAAACATTATTCAGATATTCACAAAATAAACGTACTGTCAAGCGGGGAAACATCGGGAAGTCCAGATAGTTCAAATGAATAGAAAGGTTTATTGTAAATTTATGGTCTCTACAAGAATCTGAACAACTAACAGTCAAAGCAAATAGGCGGTAGATAAGAGTCAATGGAATTCAAAATGGGCTGAACTCTTTTGGGCATGAAGGGGCTTGAGACTGATGACATGTTCTACCTCTCACCCATTTCCTATATCTATTATTTTTCCAAATAAGAACTGCACTCTTAAATGAATAGATTAACCTTGATGATTAAGGATAAGGAAGAATCAGAATATTTTAAGACATGGAATCATTTTTATAGTTGGTTGGAAAAGAAATATAAATGACCGATATTATAACTATGTATAAATGATGATTATAACATTGCTTTAGCAATGAAATGTTAGAATGGTTTGGACGAAGATGAAGATAGAAAAAACTTATGTAAGATGGAAAAGAAGCCCAAAAGATAACACCGAGATGTCACAGGAAAAGGAGTTGATGTATTAAATGTTTATTTGTTTTTTAAAAAAAAAATACTAAAAAAAAAGGAACTGCACTCTTAAACTAACTGGACACCACTGTGAGCTTAGCATTTTCAACTTAACTAATATTTCTTTTTTTATTTGTAACTATGTGGATATGGAATTATGCCATTTTTCTTGATGCAGTCATAATGTGTAACTATTTGGATTCAATTTCTAAATACAGTCAAACTGAGTTCTGGAACCTGTTTACTTGCAGTTGTTTTACTAACATTAAATTCTAAAACTGAGGTCTTGAACCTTAGAGAATTAAATATATCTTCAGGTTGAGGGATGATATTATTTTAGCAAGATATTGTATATTATATAATGGGTAAAATCCCAAGTGGGAGTGGAAGTTTATAATACTGGGATTGGCTTTTATGGAAGGCATTTTTGACATTATATTTTCAGAAGGGTTTCTGTTTCAGATAATTTGCTTATGATATACTTGGACTACAGATGTGCAGGTAGAATTCTGTATAAATAAAGTATTTTAAAAATAAAACCAGTCAGCTTTTGTAGCAGTTTCTGTACTTATTATAATAATAGAAAAAAATACAATTGCTATACTACACCAAACAAGTACAATGACATAACAAAAAATGGGAAAAATCAATACGCCAGCAATATATCTATAGTTATATCTGTATGTGGAACCAGATACAAATATAGAAATGGCACAATGTTTTCATCTTCAAGGCCTAACAAATTTATGATGCCATTACAGAGAAAGGGGAATGTCCAAGAAATAGTTGACATTACATAGGTGTGAGCTTAAATAGGATCTAGAGGATGATAGAGGACAGAAAGGTTTGGGGGAATGTTGTCCATGAGGTCACGATGGATCGGACATGACTTTGCAACTAACAACAACAACAACAACGTGTATATATGTCTGATGGAAAAATGAAATATTCAAGTCCTATTCATGTGAGATCACTTTGCAAAGTTAAAATCAAACCAGATGCTTACTGAAGTTGGCAAACCACAATGATGCATAGCCTAGCTGAGCTGGACTTTAATTTTTTTTTAAGTTCACATTGATTTTTTCTAATTAAATTCTGTTTCTGTTTTCAAGATTAGCTAGTTTTCATACATTTCTTGTAATCTTTTAATTCAGCTTGGTTGCTTTTAGGTACTTAATTTAATTTATTTAAACTAAACATAAACTACATTTTGTAACTTTTTAGGTATAAAGTATGATCCAAAAAATTACTAATTTTGTGGTTCAATTATCTGCATATTAAAAACACCAAGCTTCAATAAATTCTAAATGAATATAATTAATATGACTTGTTTAATACCAGAAAACCCTGGAATGATACATCCCATTCAAAGCTCAAAATCAAGGAGCCCATCAAAAAGATAAAAATCTTCCCTCAAATTTTTAAATCAGTTTTGTGAAGAAGAACAGTGACATTAAATCATATATCTTTATGATATATTACCATTACCATTTTATTATATTATATATTATATATTATATATTACCATTTTATTTTTAATTTCGGTGTTGATACTTTAATTAAAAAGGAGCAAAAGAATTAAGGAAGAGTGAATACTGAAATAATGAACACATGCCTAATTCCAATATTGATTTATACTGATTTTAAAATCCAGAGTGAATTTATATATACCATATAATTTTAATAGTTGACAATTTCTTTCAGGATTATCTAAGCATACCGTGTTTTCCCGAAAATAAGACCCTTATATTTTTTTGAAACTGAAATAAGCGCTTGGCCTTATTGCCATGGGCTCAAAAGCCCAATTGGGCTTATTATCAGGGGATGTCTTATTTTTTGGGGAGGAAACAGGGTAGTTATCAGTTAGTGATGTCTGCAACTTCATAGTGGAACAGATTGATAAACGTGTTTGTTTGTTTTTTTAAATTCAGTTGAGTTTCTGCATTACAAAACTATTTTGGAGCTGGTGACACCTCCATTAAATATGCAGTTTAAAACCTGCCATCTGTCTATCACTTATATTTGCATAAGAAATGCAATCTTTTGAGAGAACATAAGTTATCTATAAGAGTTCCTTTCCCTCAGTCTGCCTCCTCTCCAATTGTTGTTCACAGATCAAATGACTTATTCCAGTGATCAAAATAACAAATTCCTTGAAGTGCAGTTCATTTCCTCTTTCTTTCTTACGAATTCAGTCATTATCTTCACATTAAAAAATCATTAGGGAATAATATAGGAACAAAGGAGAAAGACAGACCCACTTGTCTATTATTCTGGAAACTTTCTGTCTTCATGACAAATCTGGTAATGCAGAAACAGAAGGATCCGGGTGCTTAACTGTGAACTAACAAATGGCAAATTCAATTGTACTGCCAGCACCTCCAACTTTCCATCATCAACCAAGTGTATAAGTCAAACATCTACCTCCATGGAGATAAGGGGGCTTGCTAAACAAGACACAGAAGCTGTGAATGACATGTGCATTGTATTATTAACCTAACTGGCAAATTTGCTAAATAAGGCATAAAGAGCAATATTTATTGCTAGACTTCAGCAGCAGCTTTATTAGGACTACCAAAAAATTGATGACCTCTATACAGTTATCAACATGCTCTTTGCTGCCATCTGGTGGTTATCTGGATTTTTAGCCCAAAATCCAACAACAGCAAATCCAAATGTAGTTCATTTTACCTTAAAAGGAATGATGAGCACTACCAAAATCTGCTTACATGGGTACCATTAGGTTCTTATTTAAAATCAAATTGTGAGTTAATTAGACGTATTGCCATATTTTTCCATGGGAAAGTGAGAGGAAATTCTGGTTGGACTCTCAGGTTCCACTGTTAGCTTCACTCTCAGTATGAAGTGGTAAACCACGGTTTATAAAGAACAGTGGCAAGATTCACACAGTACACGAATTCATAACCAAACACATTATACCAATGTGTAAACTTAGTCTTATCCTTGGAATCTACATCCCGGATCTCCAATAAAGGATGTATTTATGGAATATAATTGCTAGGGAGAAAGAAAAAATCATTGAGATAGAGTACCACTATCATCCTTGAAGTGCAGAAGCACAAACCTAAAATTAAAAAGAAAGGTGAATGAGCTTTGCCAGGTTTTCATTATGTTTTCCTTTAAGTTCAAAAGCAACAAAGGAATATTAAGGATGAAGACTAAACTAAAAAAGAAAAGGTACAAGGAAGAGAAAGAGGAATTGCAATCCTTTTATTTCATATTGTTATTCTGCTAATAATCTAATAAAGAGCCTTGGTGGCGCAGCAGACTAAAGCATTGTTGAGTAACATCAGCTGCCTGCAATTACTGCAAGTTCAAATCTCACCAGGCTCAAGGTTGACTCCGACTTCCATCCTTTCGAGGTAGGTAAAATGAGGACCCGGTTTGTGGGGGAAATAAACTGACTTTGTATAAAAAAGAACACCGCTTGGGGGGGCCCGAAAGCCCTACTAAGCAGGTATATACAAAAGTATGAAGGCTATTGCTTAAATGCATTGTAAGCCGCCCTGAGCCTCTGGAGAAGGGCGGCATATAAATTGAACCAATAAATAAATAAATAAATAAATAAATCTCAAATATTCACCTAGAAAAGGAAAATAAAAATAACTGCATCCTTTTCCTTCAGCAGCCAAAGAACGTGTGTGTGTGTATGTGTGTGTGTGTGTGTGTGTGTGTGTGTGTGTGTGTGTGTGTTTAAAAACTTTAGAAGGCTTCCGTTCTCACATTCACAGCTGCTTTCCATCTTTAGTTTGCAGTTTCTATGGCTACATTTTATAAAACTGAAAATATTGGCAATAAACTATACTTGAATGAGCATCAGTTTGGACCCAATTTACTTCTAAATAAAGGCACTCCATTAGAGTAGCAATCTGTTTCTGATCATTACAGTAAATTCTACTATCTGCCTTAAATTTTTTCTCATTCAGATTAGTACTTCTAGGAAGTTGCCATTTAATAGCACCCAAGTCCACTTCCACAAGTGGAAACGTTCAAGAGAAAGAGACTTTAGAGAGCTGCTACCTTCCCAAAATGCAGCAATTATCCAGCAAGTAATATTAGTTGCCCTTATACTCTGGTAGTCTCTTTTCTGACTCTAAGGAAGCAAACGAGCTTGGAGATCAGGAGGTGAGGAAACTAAACTATGAGATCAATCAATCCAGTGCTTGCCTTATTTTATTGAAAATATTACTCCCTCCACATTTTCTTTACTGTTTTCCAGAGAAAGCCCAATTCAGCAAATATCAAATATCTTCCCAATCAATCTCAACAATGGAAGCTCTTTGGTTTCAGTGCAATTCGACTTATGCCCCATATGTTCAAACTAAGATCTTTGGGTACCTGATACATTTTCTAACTAGGTTCCATCATAAATCTGAACCAGGTGAGACCTTAAAAATTAACTTATCTCATACAAAAGGAAATGGAAATATCATGTGTTTATGTTCTTAATGTACCACTCAGTGTCACTCTGGAGTAGCCAGTGGCAGAATATTGCATTCAGATGAACACAGATAGTCATAGAGGAATGGAATGGAATGGAATGGAATGGAATAGTTGGAAGGGATCTTGGAGATCTTCTAGTTCAACCCCCTGCTCAGGAAACCCTATACCATTTTAGACAATCTCTTCTTTAAAACTTCCAGTGTTGGAGCATTCACAACTTCTGGAGGAAAGTTGTTCCACTGATTAATTGTTCTAACTGTCAGGAAATTTCTCCTTAGTTCTAGGTCCTTGATTAGTTTCCAGCCATTGTTTCTTGTCCTGCCCTCAGGTGCTTTGGAGAATAGCTTGATTCCCTCTTCTTTGTCGCAACCCCTGAGATATCAGAACACAGCTATCATGTCACCCGAGTCCTTCTTTTCATTAAATTAGACATACCCAATTCCAGCAACATTTCTTTATGATTGTTCTTTATGTTTTAGCCTCCAGTCCCCTAATCATCTTTGTTGCTCTTCTCTGTATTCTTTCTAGAGTCCCAACATCTTTTTTTAACAACTGGATGCAATATTCCAAGTGTGGCCTTACCAAGGCATTATAAAGTGGTATTAACACTTCACATGATCTTGATTCTATCCCTCTGTTTATGCAGCCTAGAACTGTGTTGGCTTATTTGGCAGTTGCAGCACACTGCTGGCTCATATTTAAGTGATTGTCCACTAGGACTTCAAGATCTCTCTCACAATTACTATTATTACTACTACCACCTATACTGTACCTGTGCCTTTGTTTTTCTGGCCTAAATGTAGAACCTTACTTTTTTCACCATTGAATTTCATTTTCACGGCAATTCTAAAAAGGGAGACTAGTCTGAACCCCCCTTTTAGAAATTACTTTTATTTTTATTTTATTATTTTTCATCTAAAAAGAACTCCTAGTTAAGGATTTTTTTTCCTTAAATGGCAAAACTAATGGCAGTACATTTCTTTTCTACTGTTGCATATGTGAAGTGGAATTGGAAGTGGAGCACACAGTTTTTCCAGAGTTGGAGGCAAGACTGCAGATTCCTGTCTGCTTCCTTGACTCTTCAATTCTGGTCAAGTAATTGCTCATGGTTTATTTCACTAAATGTATACAGGACCATTGACACTGAAAGGGAATTTTTAATCTTAAGGGTAGGATATTATTAGGAGAAAGAATGGTAACAGGACGACACAGACCAGAACTCTGCTAAGAATTGTATTTTATTTATTCAATATTTCATTTTTGGTCCTATATTTGAAATAATATTATCTCAGGGATTATCAAATACATATATAGAATAACAAAAAAAATCCCCAAGAAGATTTGAAAGAATTCTACAATTTAGTTATCCTAAAAGCTGGTCAGGGAACTCTAAGCCCTTTTTTTTTTTCTCAGCAAAGGATACCTGAGTCATATTCTTCTGTTAATTCTACCTCTAATTAAAAATAGTGTATCCAACAGAAATTAACATTTCAAACTTAGTATATCTTCATCTTCCGTTTTAGCTCTCAGTACCTATGACGCAGAAGGCCATTGAAAACAGGATGAATTAAGAAGTTCTTCATGTAAACCAGTGATGGCGAACCTTTTCAGTACTGAGAGTCAAAAAGGGAGCACGTGCGCGTCTGGGCCACAACCCAGAAGAGGAGCTGCCTAGGGCGCATGCGTGCACCTGAAAATGAACTTCCGACTTCAGCTACTGAACTTCCAGTTTCAGCCAGCTACTCTTCCAGGTTTCTGGCACACATGCACGCGTGATGATCAGCTGGCTGGTGCGCATGCTCATGCAGGAAAATGGAAGCTGATCGTTGCACGCGCATGCACACCAGAAACCCAGAATAGGAACGGGTGACGCCACGCGTGCCAGGTGACATGGCTCCACATGCCACTTCGGGCAAACGTGCCATATGTTCGACATCACGGATCTATACTATTTGTTTTCTTCTTCACAGCCATTTATCACACTTCGATATAAAACATCTTTGGACCTCCCCATTTTCAGATTGTCAGCAATGGACAGTTTCCTTACTAAAAGGAAACTACCATTCAGCCCTTTTTGTCACAGCATTTTTTAAGATCCACCACAAATTAAACACCTGCCTATATACAATCAAGATGCTAATTTATATAAAGCAAGCCGTGTTTTACTGAAGTACCCGGTGAATAAATTAATTACATAGGATAATGCCAAATGCTAGAAATTAGAAATAACCATTATGATGCAATGTTGCTGAAACTGATAATTCTCTAATCCCTTCTACAATCCGGGCATGAAACAGGATTGTACAAAAAGTAAAGAATCACCCTAATGTCCCCTTATACAAATGTTATCCCTGTGATTTGATTTCAAATTATGCAGATTTAATCTAGCATAGAAAATGGTAAAAGAATTGTTTCCTGAACAATTAATGCTTTTATTGTGTCATAGTAAACTTTTTTAGTGAGTTCCCATGATATTATGGCATCCTTCTAGTCATTTAAGGGTTAAGTGTAAATTTTTGTAGTTCTTTTGATGCAACTAGTAGATATGTCAAGTATACCCACTTGCAAAAGTTCAATTTTCAGTTCTGGACTTTCATTACAGAAAAGCTGAGCTTGTCTGCTTTCCAATGCAATCAAAAAGCCAAAGTAGCAGATATTCATTGCATTGTCAGCTTATCAGTGAAATGGGTGGTATATAAATTTAATAAGGAAATAAATGGAACTGTCCATCTGTCATTAAACTGTGTTCTCCCACAAACTGATAGCATTCTTCCCAACCTCACCATACCACACCATGAACCAACAACATAGAGTAGTGTAAAAGCACAGTCCAACTTCCTTCATTTTTTCATGAAACTCAGTTGTTGAGGTTCAATATAAAACTAACATTTTTTTAAACACTCATGCTGTGGTAGAGCAATGTTTTCTTAAGGCAATAGTGTAACCTACTCAGATAAATTTCCAGTGATGTCTATGAAAAAAAAAGATAAAAATTCATAAAGTTGTTTTTTTTTAAGAGTTAACTTTGAGAGATCACATTAAAGTTTTTATAAAAGCTAGACACAACACAGGCAGTTATTGACTATTATATGTCATTATTAGACAGATATAGCATAGCTCGGTTTAATATTTTAGTTATGCTGATCAAGAACATTTCAGTTTATTAAACTTCATTACTAATTGAGTTTAATAAGGGCACAGAAATTAGCTTTGTTCAGGCTGCTTTCTCAGAGGAATAATCGTTCATTCTATGTTCAAGACTTCTCCAGTTAGAAGGCTTTACTTTACTTTACTTCCAGCACAGAAGATGAGCCCATAGCAAAATCTCAATTTTTTTTTTCTTAAAGGTAAAGGTCGCACATATGTGCTAGCCGTTCCCGACTCTAGAGGGCGGTGCTTATCTCCGTTTCAAAGCCGAAAAGCCAGCGCTGTCCAAAAACGTCTCCATGGTCATGTGGCCAGCATTACTAAATGCCAAAAGCACACGGAACACTGTTACCTTCCCACCAAAGGTGGTCCCTATTTTTCTACTTGCATTTTTACGTGCTTTCGAACTGCTAGGTTGGCAGAAGCTGGGACAAGTAAGGGGAGCTCACCCTGTTACATGGCACTAGGAATTTGAGCTGAACTGCCAACCTTTCTGATCGACAAGCTCAGCATCTTAGCCACTGAGCCACCATGTCCCTGTTTTTTTTTCTTACTCTTTTTGTGGTTTTTTTTTTCTTATTCTTGCAAAAAATCTGTGTTTGCAGAAAGACAAAGTGTAAAACAAATAAACAATAAAACCAAGATACTTGTGTTTAAACTGTCATAAGAGCTTCTCCAGAAGGGAGTAAAATTAAACATATACAAGATCTTAGATGTCTGACTTCAGTTTACGGCAAGTGTCAAGGTCTCTGCTACTGCTGACAAACAACTTCCAGCTGCTTAAACCACAGAGAGGGATGCTGGGAATTGCAGCTCAGCAATGTGAGACAGCATCCTTATTGTCCAAGGTTTTAATTTCCTTTGCATCCCTGCCCTGGTTTTGCCAAGCTTGTTGAGTTCCAGACCTTGCTTATCCAGACTTGACTGATCCACTGTGATCAGACTTTTCCTGTTTAGAAATGACACTATGGAACTCCTCCATATGGCTCAGATATGGTAATGGGACACAAAGCAGATGTCTGGAAAATTTCATGGAATATTACACAGAGAGGTTCATGTTGTCTAGAAACAGTATCTGAACTGATATTTCCTGATCGCTGAATACTGCTTAGTGTGCTTTATATTTATGGAATTCTTTCCAGAGAGTTTTTCTTAGTAATCAGCTTTGTTTTCTCTTCCCAACATCAGTTTACACGTAGTCCTTGACTTACAACAGTTCATTTAGTAACTGAAGTTACAACAGCACTGAAAAAGTGAGTTATGATCCTTTTTCACACTTACGACCATTGCAACATCACCATGGTCTTCTGATCAAAATTCAGACACTTGGCAACTGATTTATACTTATGACGGTTGCTGTGTCCTGAGATCATGTTATCATGCTGTCTTTTGTGACCTTCTGACAAGCAAAGTCAATGGGGAAGCCAGATTCACTTAAGAACCATGTTATTATCATAACAGCTGCAGTGATGCACTTAACAACTGTGGCAAGCAAGGTTGTAACATGGGGCAAAATTCACTTAACAACTGTCTCACTTACTAACAGAAATCTGGGGCTCAATTGTGGTCGTAAGTTGAGGACTACCTGTATATTTTTGCTCATTGAGTAATACAATAATCCTCTCAAGCATTAGGAAATGCAACATGGAAAATGTCAAATTTAGTAGCGCATCCGTTAAGACCAGTCAGAATATTCTACACAAGCTGGACAATGAACTTTCCATGCTCAGGAAATGATTATTTGTTTTACTGAAGTATCTGAAACACCGCTGTAGTACATGACTCCTAAGACTAAAATCAAGTAGATAACCGTTGCTCACTCTAGCTCACCTCTGCAAAGAAAAATAGCACATTCTCCATCATTCTGAAGGGTGCCTCAAACTTCCAGTAAATAATAGGGAGCCATGGGAATTGTAAACAAAACTATCTCAGCTCACATTATGTTTCTTTTTCTCTTCCCCACACTCTTTGTGCTAGTAGCATGCCTTTCTAGTTCACAAGTTCGCCATTAGACTGCTTCAAAACCAATTCAGAAAAACGTTCTATGCAACAATTTTGCCAAATACTATAAGAGAAAGTAATCAACTCTTTCTTAGGCAAACAATGCTACCTGATAATCAACTAGTTATTTAGTGTGATAACCCAAGCACTTGTTTCTGACACTGTATTTATATAAGCCTGATGTTATGTTGTGCTGTTCCTAACTAAACCTTATGATTAAGATTACTCATCCAGTTTTGGAGTATTCAACAGCTGTGTCCCAGCAAAGTGAAGAAAATAATTTTTTAACTACACAATTTGGATGCATTGCACAATTGTATCATTTGATTATGATTCCCTAGGTGCCAAGGGCCAGACTCCTGTGATCTAGGCTTAAATATGTCGTTAAAAATTGATCTTCTGACTATTTTTTCAAACAATGTTATCCATATGATATAAAGGATTCAGACCGATTAAACTCTAAGCATAAACATACAGAGAATCAGTCGTGAATATTTATTTAGCAGTTGACTTTTAAAAGAAAAACTTTTGTCTAACCGGAATAATACCTAGAAAACTTTGAGTCTAATTTCCCATTCAGCACAATTAGAATAAAGAGAATTGTTTATTATTTCCCAGAGGAAAGTAGTATGGATTGGAACTTTCTAATCTTGTGTGGGAAAAAAATGTTAATTACTTAGAACTATCTTCCAGAAACTGCTGCTTACGCATGAACTCCAGGAAGAGAATATAAACTGTTTCATTTATTATTGTCACCGCAAGCTGATTAAAGAAACACTAGTCTGTTCAGCTATCAGCTGCACAGGTCTACAGGTCCCTTTTTATTATAGGACTGCAGGTCCCTTTTTATTATAGCACATAAGCAGTTAAATCCTGGCACTGACTTGAAAAGATTCGTTGTTCTTCCAAAATGTTACTTTTGACGCTTACAGTGTGGAGAACATAGCCAGAGGGGAGATCAAAGTACCAAGCAGTTGCAAGTGCAAAGCCATTCTTTCCTAGGATTGAATTGGTGATTTGCTGCCAATCAACAACAAATCTTGCACACTTAGGAATAGGATGTCAGCTTTGGAAGTCATATTAGCACCAGAAGCTTCCACGCTGCCACCTTCTTGTGTGTGGGAAAGTAGGAGGGGGGATTCAGTAGAGGGAATGTAGTTAGACAATATAGCATTTTTCTTTTCGGTCAAGGTCATGACAGTCCTGCATCCGGAGAAGGAGTGGTTGGAGCGATATCTCGAGATGGGATGGATGGTGATTGGACCATGTGATGGACTGATGGGTGTAGGGGATGGATTTGGCAGTTTTGAGTTACTGAGGGGAAAACCCGGAACTCTCAGATTCAGGTTTTCCCAGATGTGCCAGTATACCTACTCTAATAAATGGAACTTTAGGAAAATGCCTGTCTCTGAGTTTTTAATTGGAGCTGGGTTTTTCTGGAATGCTGACATAGGGATCAGGCCATTAGGAGACCAAGCTTTTGAGCATCAAAGCTTTTGAGGAGAGTCTTATGGAGCATGGAAAGTCTGATATTCTTACATATTCTGATTCAAATTCAGTTGAGGGTGATGTAGATGTTTCATGCTACAACAGCAACTAGGCAAGATTGTTGTTCAACTTTCAGGGTCAATCTAACATATCTTCACTTCAACTATCAGATTCCTGAAGCTTTTTTTTAATAAAATGAACTGCCAAACTATGGTCTTTGGCTTTCTTTAAAAAAAAAACCAGGCAAAACCTCATTTCTTCCTATTTTCTTATTTCTAAGCCAATTTATTGAACGTAAATAACTCATTTGGGTGCAAGGTTTTATGTCTTTTGTGATTTGTTCAGAGCTACAGAGATAGCTCCCATCATCAGTTTGTCCTCAGAGTACAAGAAAATTAGAGAAAACAAGTAGAAACATGGGAGAAAAGGGAAAACAACTAATATTTCCCAACAGTTCTCTCTCTTTTGACAATTCTCAATCAAGGCATATTGCAAGGGCCTGGTTATTAGTGCACAATCCTTTGCGCAGATAACACAACATAAAATAATTGGCTAGGGTGAATAACAGCATTTAGAAACAAGACAAAGTTCATTATTACATTTACATTCTCAAAAAGTTTCTTTTGGGAACAATACATTATTTGCTGTCCATTTTCAATTCTCTAGAAATAACCAAATGTCAAAGAACTGAAATGCTGCCTGACAAATTCTTCCCACTGGAAGTACAAAGTAGAGTGAAGAATTTCATATGGCTTGGATGAAGTCAATGCCAAATTGTATTTAATATCATCTCTCAGAAAATATAGCTGCATAGGCACAAGCTGTAACTATACATTTAGTGCTATAATGCTGGAAAGACTTACAGTATCAAAACAATATAAACCCAATGCCAATTATTTGGAACTTCTTATTTATTTATTTATTTATTTATTTATTAGATTTCTATACCGCCCTACTCCCGAAGGACTCAGGGCGGTGCACAGCCAAACAATAAAAACACATACAATACAAAATTTAAAAAATAGAATAAAATCAAATTAAATAATTTTGGCCCCGACAAATTTAAAACCCCAAACTTTTAAAACCAATTTAAAATTGAATATATAAATACTAAAAAATATTTAAAATTTTAAAAATCTTTTATAAAAGAGGGGGAAAATTAGGCCAGGCCGGCCTGGTGAAATAGTAAGGTCTTTAAGGCGCGGCGGAAGGTGCGCAGATCCGGGATCCTCCGTATCTCTGGGGGGAGCTCGTTCCAGATAGTAGGTGCCCCCACAGAGAAGGCTCTCCCCCTGGGGGCCGCCAGTCGGCATTGTTTGGCTGACGGCACCCGGAGGAGCCCCTCTCTATGGGAGCGTACCGGCCGGTGGGAGGCTATTGGTGGTAGTAGGCGGTCCCGCAAGTACCCGGGTCCTAAGCCATGGAGCGCTTTAAAGGTGGTAACCAAAACCTTGAAGCGCACCCGGAAGACCACCGGGAGCCAGTGCAGCTCGCGCAGGAGAGGTGTTACATGGGAACGCCATGTCGCTCCCATTACCACCCGCGCGGCCGCACTCTGCGCCAGTTGGAGCCTCCGGGTGCTCCTCAAGGGGAGCCCCATGTAGAGAGCGTTGCAATAGTCCAGGCTACTTAATGCTGTCTACTTAGAATGCTCACTCTACTCTACAGGTGTCAAACTTGTGGCGTCACGTTGCCGTCACGTGACATTTCATGACTTTTTTCTCTTTGCGGAGCTGGGGTGGATGTGGCCTGCGTGTGACGTATCTCGGCTGCCAGTTTGACACCCCTGCTGTACTCCCTCAACTGTTACCAGCAGTGGTTAGAATGCAGTACTACAGGCTACTTCTGCTGAACTGCTGGCTGCCAGTAGTTCAGCACTTTGATTCTCACCAACTCAAGGTTGACTCAGCCTCCCCTCTTAAGAGGTTGGTAAAATGAGGACCCAGATTGTTGGGGGCAATATGCTGACTCTGTAAACCGCCTAGAGAGGGCTGTAAAGCACTATGAAGTGGTATATAAGTCTAAGTGCTATTGCTATTACATCGGACATAACTGTTCCTTTTGATCTTTCCACCTTCTCATGCATGCCTATACCTTCTTTGGATTACACAGCTATATCCAGGCCTTTAAAGATTATGAGGAATTCAGGAGCAAAATGTTCAATGGGACATTCCTTGCTATTACACTGTTGTTCTTCTTCCATTCAGTGTAATTTTATATGATTGTGTGCACTAAAGTCAATGCAATCAGGATATGGGAAATCCTATATAACTCTTTTTATATTTTTAAGAGATAAGTTTTGTTGCTTGGTAAGAATATTGATCCATTGGATTTTAAGAGCTGTTATGACGCAATGCAGTATTACAGGCTAATTCTGCAAACTACCAGCAGTTAGATTCTCACCAGGCTCAAGGTTGACTCAGCCTTCCATCCAGGGTGAAATGCTCCCAGTTAGGACCAGATCGCCTGATCCAGTAGCGATAGCGGTGGGTGGTTCGGAGAACCGGTAGCAAAAATCCCTGCCCTCCCCCCCCCCATGCCCAGCTGAGCCGCACGATCATCAGAGGCTTTTTTTTAATTTTTAAAAGCATTTTTTCTACAACCTCTTTGGCCGAAAAGATGCTTTTAAAAGTAAAAAAAAAAAAAAAGCCTCTGATGATCCTGCGGCTCAGCTGGGATCGTCAGAGGCTTTTAAAAGCATTTTTTCTACAACGTCTTTAGCCGAAGAGGTTGTAAAAAAAAATGCTTTTAAAAGTTTCTGACTATCCCAGCTGAGCTGCCTGATCCTCAGAGGCTTTTAAAAGCATTTTTTTTACAACCTCTTTGGCTGAAGAGGTTGTAGAAAAAATGTTTTTAAAAGAAAAAAAAAGCCTCTGACGATCAGGCAACTCAGCTGGGATCGTCAGGGGCTTTTAAAAGCATTTTTTTACAACCTCTTCGGCTGAAGATGTTGTAGAAAAAATGCTTTTAAAAGCCTCTGATGATCCAAGCTGAGTTGCCTGATCGTCAGAGGCTTTTAAAAGCATTTTTTTACAACCTCTTTGGCCGAAACATTTGTAGGAAAAATGTTTTAAAAGTTTTTTTTAAAAAGTGGGCCACGCCCACTCAGTCACATTACCCCCACACACACCAAGCCACACCCACAGAGCCGGTAGTAACAAATTTTATATTTCACCACTGCTACCATACTTCCGAGGTTGGTAACATGAGGACCCAGATTGTTGGGGGCAATATGCGGACTCTGTAAACAGCTTAGACAGGGCTGTAAAGCACTGTGAAGCGGTATATAATTCTAAGTGCTAGTGCTAGTGCTACACTTCAGATGTAACCCAGGGTATCTAACCCTATATTAAAAGGTTCTGGATATACACTAATTACATTGGGAAAGGCATAAAACTGGCTTGATATTGCATTAATTCAGTTTAAAAAAGGGTGAGTTTCTGACATATAATTCCATGGAGAAGCTTGTTTAGATAAGAGATGAAGAGGCGACAGCTTTTAGTCAATACAAAACATGTTAACATTGTACCTTTTGGAATTTATGTATGTTGACTTTCATATATAGACCTGTATTTAGTCAAGATGCGCATAATGGAGCCATATGTAGAAGAAGAACGTGAACATTAGTTACTCTGTCTTTTATTTATGGAAGCAATGTGAGAAAGACAATTATTGATACCAAAGCATTCCTGAGCTTTCCTGTTTTCTAAGCTCACCAATTATTTTCTCCCATCCCCAGGCAAGGATTTTTGTTTCCCTACCCCAGTTCCTACACCATCACATAAACGAGAACTAGCCAAAAGGGAGAGAAATGGTGTGAGGATGGGAATTTACAGGAAACTTGAGAAGGGTTAAATTTTCCTGCTACTCGTGTATGAGAATGTTTATCTTTCAAAAAGAAATTTGCCATTGTTTTACTTGGAAAAGGTCAAAACAACTAAAGTATCAAGACAATAATCAGAGATTAGCATTTGGACAAAGCTGGAAAAACAAGGAACCTGCAATAAAAATATAACCAACGTTTATTTTTTTAAAAAAAAACTATAAGAAAAAAATGCTGTGGATTCATGACATCAAATGCATGAGAAGCCACTGCCAAGTATTAATAGTAGAAAGAGCACTGACTTATATTATTGCAATATACTCAACATCTACTGACTAGCATAGAATGCTTATAGGATCCATCTAAGAGGATTGCTTTGCATACCAGAATGAAGCAAGCCTTTATTTGATAGTAATAACTGCTCAATAGATCTTTTTCCCAAGATTCAACTAAATCTGTTTCCCTCCCCTCCTCCCAAAAATAACAGTATTTGTGTAAATATTTACAGGAACAGGCTTCTTGCAATTTTATCCTAATTTCTGTGCAATAATTAAGTTTTATATTTATTTAGAGACACAATGCCAATCTTATAGCTTCAGAATATTACAGAATATTACAGAATATTCAGAATATTACAGTAGTTGAAACTGTATCTAAAACACCATGCAAATCACTAACTTCTAACTACAATTTTTATAAAAGATTAACAGTTTAGCATTATATAATACATAGAAGAACACAATTTAACACAATGCCGTTTACTGTTTCCAAAATTACACAATTCAACAAATTCATCCATCTCCTGCATTACATTTACTCTACTATTTAGAGAAAGGAAGAAACTTCTTACAAAAGCATAAATGTTGTTCTTGTATTTTTTTGGAATCAAAAACCTGTTCTTTTCCAATAAAAGCTATCAGGTTGTAAGTTTATAAAAATAAAAATGAGAACATAAGATAACCAAACTGGAAGCTTATGCATTCATCAAATTAAACTTTGTAAACTATTTCCATGAAAACAGCCATCCCTAAACAGATAGAAATATAAATTGCAAGAGTTGAATGTTGCAACAAAATGAATAAAGTCCGGTCTAACCACTAGGATGAGGAAATACACTTTTATTTTTCTTACTTAATCTGAATTTACATGAAATATTTACCTTACTAATACAAGCATCAGCTCTTGCTCTGTAGAAAATGCTGCTACAATATCTTTGTTCTCACCAGCTATAACATTAACTTTATGCTGCTTGCGTGGGGCATATCTTTAGTCTAACCAAGTGTAGAATAAGCTGAATAAGTGCAGGTAGGAGTAGCATAGGATTTACTCCATTAAACATGGAGACACAACAAAAAGAAACAAAAATGCAGCTGTTAAGAAGCTCTAGGAAATATAGAACTGGATGCAAGACACTTAAATAAGAGTTTAACATATGACAGTAAAACCTGCTATCATCTCCCACCTACAAGTGGCCCATTATCAGAAAAAGACTTATCTTCTGTTATTAATCAATAAGCCTCCTTGAATATGCTAGCTTAATAACATGGACTGCAATCATACTGTAAAACCAAAATATCAGGAGGACCGGGGTGAAATTCTCCCAGTTCGGACTGGATCGGACGATCCGGTAGTGATTGTGGCTGGTGGTTCAGAGAACTGGTAGTGATGGCGGCGCAAGGCTCCGCCCACTCACCCGGGTGTTGTTACTTCCTGGTTTTAACCAGGAAATAATGTGTTTTTTATCCTCTGCGCATGCAAGTGCACTTCCGAACCGGAAAGGAAGGTAAGTAGATTTCACCCCTGAGGAGGACTCCTTGCTAAAATCATGCTAGCTGGGAATTCTGGGAAATGTGGTCTATAGAATAGAATAGAATAGAATAGAATAGAATAGAATAGAATAGAATAGAATAGAATAGAATAGAATAGAATAGAATAGAATAGAATTTTTTGTTGGCCAAGTGTAATTGGACACACAAGGAATTTTTTTTTTGCGCATATGCTCTGAGTGTACATAAAAGAAAAGATACATTTGTCAAGAATCACTTCCCCCATGCCATCACTGGAGGATACCAATTTCAAAAAATGAAAATTAAGACACAGCAAATAAAAACAAAGGCTGAATTTTCACCCAGTACTAAGCTATGACTTGTTTAACCATGGTTTATTAAATTAGCCACAATTAATTAAGCCATGCATATCATGCTAAGTTATCAACCATGGGTTACAAATCATGTCTCAACTCACACAATATATTAATCCAAAATAAACCACATTCCATTACTGCAATACAATTCGAACTACTGCTATACCAAATCCTCCTTATAACTTCCTTCCATTTTTCTAACTCATTCTTGGGATCCTTCAGATTCTTTGGGACATAATTTTGTGCTTCTTTTATTGCTATGAGGCAGTGAAAAATCCTGTAATACTATTGATTACTAGTACACTTTTATCCATCGCTCTTCAATCTCCATGGATGTTCTCATTTGATTTTAAAAAGACCCTTACAATGTTTTCCCTTCAGATTTTACTAAAGTATTGGAAACATTTTTCAGAGAGTGCAGACTCCTAGACAAAAGAGCTGTTTGATAAAAAACAGAACACTGACTTTTTCTTCCTCATAAAAAAAAAGAAAGAAAAGAAAAGAAAAGCCACCAATTGAGAGAAACTTGCAAAAATTGTAGAGATTTTTGTCTCTAAAGAGTCTCTCCTTTTTTTAAAAAAAATTTTTGATTTATATGCCGCCCTTCTCCGGAGACTCAGGGCGGCTTACAATGTGCTCAGCAATAGCCTTCATCCTTTTGTATATTTATACAAAGTCAGCTTATTGCCCCCACAACTGGGTCCTCAATTTACCTACCTTAGAAAGGATGGAAGGCTGAGTCAACCTTGAGCCTTGGCGAGATTCGAACCTGCAGTAATTGCAAGCAGCTGGTCTTAATAACCAGCTTAATAACAGGGTGCCTTAGACCACTGTACTACCAAGGCTCTTCATTGGTGATGGACATACATGAGATATATATCTGCATTTAAAGGGAAGAAAGTGCTTCCTTTGGACGCGGTGCACCAGTTGGCAATTCCTTCAAACATCTGCTTTCCTCCTACTTCAGGGAAAAGTATGAGAAAAGAAAATTTAAAGATGAACAACAACATGGAAAGTGATAAGGTGTAAACTTAATATTTTAATATAGAAAGAATGGAGGCTGGTATGTCATTAGATCTCTGGTCTTTCCTACATACTCAACCCCAAATATAGAAAGTTGTAAACTTTAGAAAGAATGGAGGATGATATATTAAAAGATTTCTGGTCCTTTCCTACACATGCACACACCCCTAAAATAATTTCCGGTGTAAAATCTGAAATATATGTCCGTTCAGAATTGACATCTTTCCTTTAAAATAGTAACACCTTGAATCTGGTATCTGCAACTGGGCTCCAGTTCTAAAACTCTATTTCTCATGCCATTTCTGAAATCTGACTTCCACGGTAGGACTTACCTCTGAATAAACATGCATAGAAATCACAGCTCAGTTGAGGTATGGCCAGAAGCACAATCCACACTGAAATTCTGTACTGCTGAACTGTTTAATAAGAATAGTTTTGCCACTGTAACACCTAATCATAGTGCAAGCTGGGTAGTAATTACATTTCCCATTATTTTCAATAATTGTTCACCTAATTACATAAACTGGCTAAGCTCAATTTGTCTTCTCTCAGATTAATTTACTTTCCACTACTTATTACTAGATGCATCTCCCTCTGCTACTTGCATATCGGCAGCCACTCTTATTCATTTAGGACTATTTTCTCATTTAAATGAAATTATTTATTATAACAATGAGGGTAATGGATTATGTAATGTGAACAGATTAGAGGCAGCTGCATTGAAAGAAAGCAATCACTTCAGTTTTGCTTTCTTTTTTTCCCTTCATTGGATTATATCTCAGGTTACAAAGCATCTTGGGACAGAAGGTTTTCCTACTTTGTATTCCCCCCCCCCTCAACAATCGCAAAGTGTTACATCCAAAGGGGATCAATAAGTATCTTCCTGAATACAGTAAACTAGGAATAATACCTGGGGATCTTCCCTTCAATAAAGGCCAAGGAATGAAGGACAAGACTTACAACTGAGCACCACAGCTATCACTTCAGCAATTTATTCTGAAGTTAATTTATTTCACTGGAATCTCCCTTTTCACTAAAAGGAAAGCATGAGAATTTTCCTCCATTTTTTTAAAAAAAATGAATAGATGTCTCTGTATTGCAAACCAGCTATTCTAAAAGGGAAGATAATCAACCATGAAACATGTCAGAAACATTCTGCAGAACCTCTAAAGATAGATTGCACACAATGAATGATTAGAAACCCAGCATCATCTGATGAAAGTCTCTGGTAATAATGATAGCTTAGGTGAGCAGTTGCCTTCTGGAATAGAGGGCAATTGCAGATTTAAGTGAGATGGTGCCTTAGTGGCCTCTTCTAGTTCGCTGGTCCAGCAACTGTAGGCAGTACATGATCTCTCTCTGTACATCAACTATTTTGAAACCACACTGGTTACCAGTCTGCTTGAGCTCAAGATGAGGTTAATCATCTTTAAAGCCCTTCATGGCTCAGCATCTGTATCTCTTTCTTCCACCATTGCCTTCCTAATATAATCTTTTGTGTCCCTACATTCAGGGACTGATATTAAGAGAAGTCTCGAAAGTGAACTTTCCAAAATTAAAGCTTTTGAAAATTAAAATCTGGCCTTTTTTTTTTTTAGCAGGCTTTAAAGATCCATATGTTATGATATGTTTCCTCTTGTGATGTGCAAGAACTCACATTGTGTTAGGTAATTCTTGCAAAATCACTTGCACTTTAAATAGCACACAGACCTTGAAAGCCTAGGTAAACAAACAACAAGGTGAGCAAGGATTTATATAAAACACAGAAGGAAAAACATTCCCAAATCTCTTCAGGCATTTATCTACCCAACATCATCTCAACACTCGGTATAAAGCCCAAACCCAGAGAGAGAAAATCAATTTGAGTAGTTAGAAAAAAACACCAGAGGGGGAAAAAGATATCTAAGTGTTTTCATTTTGAAAGATGGTACAAGGAATATTAGCTGAAAAATGCTAAATCTAACATTGTGTCATGGCACAAATTAGGGGGGAGATCCTTGGTGCTCTCTGCGCTTGATTATTTCTTTACCCAAACTAGGTAACATCATCAATTTCAACCCAGAGTTACAAATATTGTCCTTCATAGGTACTGCACAAATTGTACTTATTCTGGATTTCTTGGCATTTTTGCAGCCTGCAGCAAAATGCAGGGATTTTTTTTTTTAATTAAAGATGAGTGCCCAGACAAAACTGCAGTCAATTTTATGAAGATATTCTGGAGACTTGCCATCAGCTTCACAATAACTTCACCAGCTCCAAAAGCTTTAGCAAAGAGCTTCTGTACATCCAAGGGATCACTGTAACTGACCGTATCAGGAATTTCCAAACAATGGGCTATAACACTGAATTGTTAGAGATAGTTGATAATATTAGGGATAATATAATGAACTTTTTTTACCTACACATCTAAAGAAAAATTACTTACATGCTCCAACAAATGTATTCTGAATAGCTACTGGAATTTTTTTGAGATCTCAGAGGTTAACAGATCAAGATTCCTTTAATATTACCTACCAAGTATCAAAAAATACAGCTCCTAAATTTCAGTTGACTCAGATTTTCATGGAGTTTCATTATAAAATGTTTACTTTGGAGTCATTTTTAAATGTTCTTAAAGTGGAATGAAATCAAGATGTCACTCAAGATACTTTGAAGGGACCAACACACCAAGATAGAGGAAATAGTTGGAGATAAATGACACTTTTAATTCAACACCTCTGGAAGCCACAAAGGTGAGATAAGCTAGTTGGTCTGATTTTTCTTTGTTAATTATTAATGTAAATGAAAAATTCATGTTTAAAATTTAATGCTAGCAATAAATGTGTCAGTATTTTATTTTACATTTGGTAGTTCTCCCATTTAAGCTTACTTGCCCCAAAATTGGTTATTATAAATTGGCATGAATTGATTTATAGCACATTACCATGAATTATAGACAACTACAGTACAGTTGATTGGATTCACATAACACACCAAATCATTATCCATGTTTACAAGTCACAGTGACTAGATATTAAAGACATGTATGAAATAGAAAAAGTGCATCGTTTTCAGCTTGAAACAAATGTTGTACACCAAAAGTTCTATCAATGTTCAAATCATGTTTTTAAGGTTGGCTGAAGTTTGTACTTAAATCAGTTTGGGTATTCTGTATTTCAACAAAACCAAATTCAAGAAAGTTTCAAATGTTTCAGTGCTACTCAGAATAACTCTCTACAGCTGCAAAAATCAGATATCTTGAAAAGAAATACATAAAATGTTAAATCTTTGCTGTCATCTACTGTTCATCTGGATTTGTGCAGCCCAGATCTGATAGCCATAGGCCTAGCGTTTCTGGCATATATGGATTCTAATTTAATTACTTTAATGTGAGGACCACTAGACTAACTCTGTGTTTCTGATCTCTCACACAAGACACAATGTTTTCAGTCCATCACCTCCTACAGGGCAAGAGAACAACCTGGAAGAAAATATGTAATTAATGTTTAGTCAAAATGAGAGATACATTTACATTTTTAAAAAAATAAAATAAAACTTAATCAATGTCCTAAATCTAATCTTGCAGGCGAGAACATAAGATATCACCCTTTACATGTACGTCAGATTTGCCATAGTTATTTTTCCACATTTTTCAATGCCCTATAAAGTTTCCATAAACAAAAACAGCACAAGAGAATTCAACACACAAAATGCAACGAACTGTATGAATAATTCCAAACTAAAAAAAACAAAACACTCTCCAAAATAACCTACTAAACCAAACCAAACCAACACAACACTTTGGGGAATGGGAGAGAAATAACAATTACATTGATGATTGTTAACTATGAATGAATGTGCTCTCTATTGCTGCTCTTTTGTTCCGTGGGCAAACTTGCCTTTGAACATACTCATTGCATAGGCTTGTTGGATCCCAACCAAAACTAAGACCATGCACAGAATTCACCCATTGCTACACACAGAGATAGAGCAAACAAACTTAACTGACAAACTAATCACACCAGCATTGTACTAGCAAGTTTTGAAATCATATCAGTTGGGTGTCAACTCAGGGACAGTTGTACTTGTGTACACAGAAACAACATACCTATGAAATGACCTCCAGCACATCACCGGTTTTTCTTTCAAAGGTATATTAAACACATATTAAAACTCCTGTTTACAAAAGTACAATGGCTTACTTTCCAGGCCATCAGGAATAGTATTTTTTTTTCCTTTCTGATCTGTGTTCACTCCTGATCACTTCCAAGTTGTAAGTGTGTGTGTGCTCTCAATATATGGGGCCTAAGATCCAATATACTCTGTATCACTCAGCTGGGTCATCCCTGTCCTTAAGGATCATAGACAATGGCAAGGCAATGGGATTGAGGAAGAGTCATAAGCTATGGGAGGAGGGATAATGAATGCAAGATTGCAACACAGATGATGCAGGGACTAAATAAATCCACATGGACTCTCTTCCAAAGTCTGCCACATTTAGACATTTGCTCATAATTGAAAGAAATGGCTGGTATGCATTTCTTAGGTGACGTGAGCCACTCATCCTAGTATGAGGTATTCCATTAAGGAAAAGTCTAGCTCAGAGCGTGATTTAAGTATGCTTAAGGATAGCAGTCACCATATCTGGGTAGTGGACAGGCTGCTGCCATCAATTTGAAGAGTAGGGTAAGGATCTAGACCACAGTTTCCCCTCCAGTAGAAGTTCAGCAAGAGGAGCTTCATCTTGTAGAAGATGAGTTAATGCAAGCCAGCATTAAAACATAAGCGGTCCCCTGCCTTGGAGCACACTTTCTTGCTCAGGATGTTAGGATGATGAGCAAGAGAAGTACTGCCAGACAATAAAGTGCCAAATCTGGCCAAACGTTGTCATTAGTTGCCAAAAACTGAGGCATCTATATCATTCGCCTTCCTCTGATTTACTCAAATAGCACAGGCTAGAACATTCTGCATTATTGGCCGTACCTAAAGACAATACTTCTTTTCCCTCTGAAGGAATCAGAGCCAGGATTCTGGCTTCTGTGACTGATAGAAAAGGATGACCTGGGCAGCCTTACTGTTTCCTCCAAGATGCAGTCTAATTTTCTCTCTTCCATTTTGGCCACTTGCACAACCAAAGTCCTTCCTACCATGTGAGACTATCAGGATGGATTTCTAGGAACAAGCTGGAAGGCAGAAATGCTAGGCTGGGAATGGGCTTCGGGGTGAAATTAATTGCCTAATCTCTGCTTTTCCTTGGAGTTCACCTTCTTGGGTTTACATCAGACTTCTATCGTCTAAAAAATGAACATGTCCCAGCATAACTATACTCAAGAGGCCTCAACCATCAGCCTCCATGCCTTCTCCATGGTTGAGGAGACAGCCACCCAAGTAGCTTCACATGCTTTGTACAACCACTTGCTCTTAAGCAGCCAGTTGAACATTAGGTTGGTAAAGTTCCTCCAGATGGGGACATCATAAGTAATAAGATGTTGAGGTAGGGATTCAATCTAGGCACTATCCCCTTCCCTTTACAATCACAATAAAAAGTAACAGAAATTTTATAGCATTTGTTCATGACTGTCTTTGTGGCAAATTTGTCAGCTGGGATAATTATGATGTTGGCCCATCCTGCACAAACAGATGTAGTTTTTGAGCACTGCAGCAAATGTCAACAAGCTGTGTCTCATGGACTGCCCTTCTAATGCTGGTTCCATTGTCCATAACCATGAAGCTATGGTTGAAACTCTGCTGCCCAGAAAGCTGGCTGTCAGCCATGCAGTTCATGGCTACATCCATCTCATTCCATGTGAATTCTGCCCAGCACATTGGTATGAAACAATACCCACCTCTTGTTCTATAACATGAGTAGTGCTGCAATTTACAATAGCAGATGTCCCCGCCCTTCACCCCAACCAGTCAACCATGAGATGATGGCAATAAGCATATCTTCCAAGTGCCAAGATGAAGAAGCTATACAGTAAGCATGACAGCCTTCTATTCACAGCATAGCCAACATTTCTTCTCCCCACTGCTGATACAGGAAGAGTACTAACACCTTCTGTGTTTGAGGGGATAGTCAGAAACCATCAGATGAAAGTCTTGGAATTCCATCTCCTTCATCATGACAAATGGTCATGATCATTCCAAGCATTTAAGAGCATGATATCACATGTCACATCTGATGCCTTTGGATAACCATCCTGCAAGCAGCTTGCTTTGCCTGAAAATGCCTTACTAGCAATCTACTTTTACCTGAAAGTGACTTACTGTTAATTAGTAACCTAGGCTACCTACCAAGCACTATCAGTGATGATAAAAGCATTTGGATGGCATCTATAAAGGATATCCAAGATAAAAAGATGCATGTTGTCCTTCTTCCTGATGGCAGGTGCTTTGCATAGAACATGGATGGGTCTTCAAGTAGAAGCTTAAAATAATCCCATAATATGAGGCCCCTTAGGCCTACAATATTCTTGCCTTGATGATTTTGGGATGTCACTAAATGCCATGAACTCTGATTTATTGGAAGGGGATGATCTTCCCCTTCTCTTAATCTGGGTCCTTAGCCCCTTAGTTGTAAGAGGTGAATGGGCTAACTCCCAGAATCATCACTACCTCTTCTAGTTCTTCCAGTTCTGGGCTCTTTCTTAACCTTATCTATGATGATGCTAGCTGGAGCCACAACTGTTGCCTCAGAAGAAGTGATGTAGCCTCCTTAAAATCCAGCCTCCTTACAATTGTTGCCTTGCTGTCTTTCCCCCAAATCAGCAAATATTTTAAGATTGTGTCTCCCTAATGGGATTTACCTGACCCAATAGTCTGACATGAGAGGCAGGACTTCAAGGGAATACCATCTGGCAAGTTCACAGAATCTTTTCTGCGATATTCATTCCCTGAATATTGGTTTTGGATATTGGTTTTTCATGAGGCTTTAAAGAACTGGCTTTGCAATCAAGCCTGAGGCCTTATTATTGGGAGGGGGAAACCCATTTCATGGTGGTATTTATTGTAAAGGTCTGCTTTGTGTCATTGCAGAGTCAGCTGCTATTTTATATTATATGTGGCTTTTATTGTTTTGCTGTTTTGATAGCTGCCCAGAGCCATGTAACTGAGATGGGTGGCCATATCAATTTAATAAATAAACAAACAAACATTCTTGCTGTCACCTGCCTCTGACTAGCCCTCTAACTGGCCTAGTTCTCCCAGGCAAGAGGTATTTTTTTGAGGGGGAGACGTGTAAAGTTGTGGGAGTGTACCTGGCTAGCTCTAAACTGGGGATTAGAACTGGGGGAAAAGCTTTCAAGCTTTTTTAATAACAAAGGGGGGGATTATTAGCAACCTTTAGTTTTCAAGGCAGATGTATTGCCTTCTCCAAGTATTTTCCCTCAATAACATGCCCTGGGACAGTGGGTATCTGGTCCAAAATCACCTAGTAAGCTTCCATAGTTCAAAGTGCACTTGAACATAAGTATAGGAAGTCCTTGCCTTACAACAGCACAAAGTTACAACGTCCCTGAAAAATGTGAATTATGACCATTACGACCTTTGCAATATCCCCAAAATTCAAAATTCAGACACTTGGTAACTGACTCATATTTATGACGGTTGCAGTATCCCGGCTTCATGTGATCACCTTTTGTGACCTTCTGACAAGCAAAGTCAATGGGGAAGTCAGATTCACTTAACAATCAGGTTATTAACTTATCAATTGCAGTGAGTCACTTAACAATTATGGTAAGAAAGGTCTTAAAATGGGCAAAACTCACTTAACAAATGTCTCACTTAACATCAATTTGGGCTCAATTGTGGTCATAAGCCAAGGACTACCTGTATTACTTGGTCCAGTCCACACCTTAACTTAACTTAACTTAGCCTGGCTAGGTGGCTCAGTGGCTAAGACACTAAGCTTGTTGATCAGAAAAGTTCAGCAGTTCGATGGTTCGAATCCCTAGTATAGGTCTCCTGCATGAGCAGGGGGTTGGACTAGATGACCTCCAAGGTCCCGTCCAATTCTGTTACCTGTTATCTGTTAACTACTGCACTCAATTTAATGTGTCCATGTATATCTAGCAAGCAGCAAAGTTAACAACATCAGTTTTGGCCAAAGAAGGAAGTAGGCCTAATTCAAGAGAAAACAGGATTCTACGGAGGAAATCTTATTTAAAATCAAAAGGGAGCGGATTGCAAATCAAGAGATTTGAAAGGGGGATTTTCCCCTCCCTTGTTTGTGTCTGAGTAAAATCACCAGCCATCCCATTGAATCAAAATTGAAACTAAAAGAAATATATGCTGGCATTCAGGCTGTGGACACTGTTTTAGAAACAGGCAGGCACCAGAGACTATGCACAAAAGAGCACCAGACCAGCAGAAACAAAAACCGGGCCCCGAGACTTTCACAGCAATTTCTTCCTCCAACTTTTCTACAGCCATTCTTCAATGGCCCTTAGATCCAGAACACTTCCCTCAGAATGCTGACTGACCGTGTGCTCCTGAACTGCCTGTTGCTTTGCTCTAACGCAGTGTTTCTCAACCTTGGTAGCTTGAAGATGGGTGGACTTCAACTCCCAGAATCCCACAGCCAGCAGTGCTGGCTGTGGGATTCTGGGAGTTGAAGTCCACCCATCTTCAAGCTTCCAAGGTTGAGAAACACTGCACACTTCATGCAGCATTGCAGCTCCACCAAACCTAAGCCAAGACCAGCAGGAATATGACCCAATGTTTCTGCTGTCCTGAGGAGACCTTGAAAGCTAACACTCCAATTGCAAGAGACAAGACAACTTCCAGCCACATCACTTAAAAAAAAACTCCCACTCAAAATGCTTTCTACCTGAAACAATTGTTCTGTGTTTTATCCAAAATATGTGATTTTTTTTCCAATGCGCAAATCACACAAAACAGCTGTTTCAGGCTCAAAGCAGCTCATGCTTGATATGTCTTGCATGTAACTTTAGCCAAAGCCAAACAAACCACACTGTAGCTTAGCGTGATCTCTAATTTCAATGTTTGCCTTCCTCCTCCTAGGTGACCTTTCCATATATTATAAAAAGTGGTAATTCATTCAAATGAGTTTGTTCTTCTGTTCTTTATTATTGAGTACCTATAAATCACTTGACTGTCTACTGAGATTTTTCTCTTGTAATAAATTACATAAAATGAAAGGCAATGGCTTTAAAACAAAAATAAAAAGCGGAAGAAAACAATATTAACATTAATCATTGTTCATCAAAGCCCAAGTGAAACAATATGATTTTCTGTACTTCTACATTTCAGTAAGGATTGCAGCAACAGTCAACAGCCCACAGTTGCCACAGCAAAGTTTCTTTATACTGATTGACCTAATCTTGTGATAGGTTGTAGCACAGCATTTATGATAAAGAAGGTATATAAGGGTATATTTATACATGAGGTAACATCTTCGCTGATATTCTGCCACTAACCTGTTTAGGATTTCCAAAACAAGAGTAGAGACCTACAGTAGGTTCAGAAACTAACCGGAAGCAAATATGGTTGATTCCAAACTGTCCCAAAGCTGCTTTTTCAAGAGGCAACTGGACTTTCTTGTTTTTTCTTTGAAGACGTTTCACTTCTCATCCAAAAAGTTTCTTCAGCTCTGAAGGACAGTGGGGAATGGAAGGATTTATATTCCTTGCAGACAGCTGGTCATTTGCATCTTTTTAGAGGGTCCTTGAAGCACTTGGACATTTATCTGTGTCCTTGGGGTCACCTGAGTAGTGCTCCTGGTTCCTGTAGTCTGCAATTTTTTCTCTGGAAATCCATTCCCACTCCCACATCATTCCAAGGGTTCATCCCAAATTGTATAGCTAAAAGATAAGAAGCTTCTTGGATGAGAAGCGAAAGGTCTTCAAAGAAAAAACAAGAAAGTCCAGTTGCCTCCTGAAAAAAGCACCTTTGGGACAACCATGACCTGGATGACTGAGAATCTCTACTTTTGGCTCCAGACTGGTGATAATTTTTGTCTAAACCTTATATCCAATAGGTTCATCACTTGTTATCCTACATACACTAAGCTTTTCAAGGGCAGCATGTTACAATGATCTAAATGCGAGGCATTGAATCACTACGGCTACCTTCTCTCTTCCAGAGGATACTGCTGCCTAGTTAGCCACAACTGTTCACAGTGCTCCTGGCTGCAGCAATCACTTGGTGTCCGCCAGAAAGTTCGATCGGCTCAACAGTTCTTTGAAGTAATGCCTGGATTCTAACAGGGTGAGCAGTGCTGTGGGAGAGGTGAGCCCATTCATTTCTAGCTGGCTTTAACGACACTGTAGCTGGTTTTAATGATACTGTAACTCCACTTCCCACAAAAGAAAAATCTCGCCTACCCCTTCTATGGGTCATTTGCGTTAGGATCTGAAAAGATATTGCTATTTTGACAGCTGTGCATCTCCCTTTCAGTAACCCAAACTAAACAAGCAAAGCTAAACAGGAGTTTGTCAGTTCTACCTGGTTCATCTGCAAATCTTTTTCTTTTTTATTTCCTCCCTTTCTTTTGGACTTGGGCAATGAGATTTTGCATCTGCAGAAGCGCAAAGCAAAACAGTGATCTTTTCCACTGGTTCTCAGAATTACAGACAGATGTTGCTTCAGGATGTGGCTAAGGGTACAGGAATAGAAACATGGAAAGGATAGAAATTCATCATGAATTCCTAGAGCAGGGGTCAGCAACCCACGGCTCTGGAGCCACATGTGGCTCTTTCATCCCTCTGCCACGGCTTGCTGTTGCCAGTTGGCTCCACAATTCATAGGGCTTTTGGTTAGGACAGGTAAAGGAAAAAGGACACCATGAAGGAGAAGACTCTATGGTGGGGGAACCAGATTTCCAGTCGGTAGAGGAAGAAGGACGCCGTGCTAGGAGGAGACTCTATGGTGGGGGAACCAGACTTCTGGTCAACTCCAGAATTGAACAAGGGGCTTCCGGTTAGGATCTTTGTGGCTCTTTGAGTGTTTAAGTTGCAGATCCCTGTCCTAGAGCTTGGCTCAATGGCTCATCCTCTGACTTCCCTCTTTCAGACAGATTCCAATTATCATTCAAAGAGGAAAAGCTAAGCCTCCCTTTCCTCCTCCTTCTAACAAAAGACCTTTTTTAAAAAATCCATAAAAGCTACAGATGCCCATTCCTACAATACTAGATGCTTCTTAGCAATCCAGGAACATAGTTATCTGACCCACTTCACACCACAGCTGACTCACAAAAGGTGGACTTTCTTCCAATTTTGTTTAACAATAAATAGGAATTAATACAAGGAAAACTCAGACTGGTCCTACTGCTACTATGTTTGGCTTTGATTGCTCCTGCCTATAAGATGGGGAAAATAATGACCTCCCATTTAAAAACAAATCACATTTACATTCTACTGTGATATAATGAATACAAAACTGCCATTTTAGTTAATCCTTGCTTACTTTGGCCTTCATCCATGAGGTAAATAATTTTTCCCCAGACTTGTTTGGACTCATAGAGGAGAGAAATTAAAAGAAGTAATCTGGAACCAGCCCTGTCAATGAAGCTTCTGCTGTGAAAGAGCAATAGATGGAAACTAATAAAGGAGAGAAGCAACCTAGAACTAAGAAGAAATTGCCTGACAGAACAATTAATCAGTGGAACAATTCATCTTCAGAAGTTATGAATGCTCCAACACTGGAAGTGTTAAAGAAGAGATTGGACAACCAACCTTCTAGGTCCCTTCCAACTCTCCTCTCCCCTCCTCTCCTCTCCTCTCCTCTTCTCAGAGCTTGAGTCTAATTTAGCAGCTCTTCAGGGAGCAATGAAGAACCAGTAGCCCTCTAGATAAGGCTGAACAATGGTTCCCAGCATCCCACACTCACTCTTTCCCACACTGACTGGGTTGCCACTGAACAACTTCTAGATGTCCCAATCTGGCAATATAGAGTAAAATTGTTTGACAATATTCAGTTGCATTTGTTTAGGGGCGGGGGGAGAGGAAACCTGCAGAAACTTCTTTCCATCTAACAGAGAATTTCTCCTTTTATTAACAGCAACAGCAAAAGAAAATGAAGGGTGACAAAGAAAAAATCCATAAAACTTTCTGCATTTAGCAATCGATAGATAGAAATTAAACATGTCTCCACTGAATATTCCTTACCAGCACATGTCCAACTTTGTTTCTTTTTGATTCCATTACCCTCTGCCAGGGACTGGCAGTTTGCTAAAGAACCGGTCCCTCTTGCTTCTCCATGGATCATCAAAATGTCAGCAACATTAGCCAGTTCATTTCTATAAGAAAGCAACAGCCAAGTTAATCTTCGTGGGTTTTTTACTGCAATTATGCAATATCTATCCTTTCTTATTATATGACTAAAAACATATTCGTACATTCAAGACATGACCTTTTTTTTTATTAAAGTTTTGCAATGTGAAGTATGAAACATAATGATTGGCAAACTGTTCCTCAGTATTGCCAACAGAATACCTTCACATGCTCATTATTTTGGGCACACCAAGCACAAGCTACAGCTGCTGATGAAACAAGGCAATGAAACAAGTATGCACAATGAATTTTCAAGTTCAATAGTGCTCTCTCTCTCCCTTTCTCCCTCTCCCTGTCCCCCCCCCTCTCTCATACACACCTTGTATTGGGTTCCCTCTTCCATCCACCTATCTCACTTTAGTGCTCAATACAAGGCAGAACAGCTCTGCAAAAGCAGTTTATCTTTGATAATCTATTTTACCATTAATTTTCTTTGCACTGGAACACCAGGAAAATGAGGAGAAATACATATAGAAGCACTTTCTGATGACTGTGCTTGGCTTAAGACTGCTAAACACTTTGGGTCCTTTAATTTTATTCTGACCTTTGCATCAGTCCTCACCTTCTTAGAAATCATATTTTGTTCTCATGATCTTCAGGTCTCTTCTTTCCACTCCAGAGGTAACACAATCTTACCTTTCCAGGACAGCCTCTAAATACATTTCTTTCCACATTTAAAATAAACTGCCACTATTTACCGGTACATCTTTTGAATTTCATCTGTTTTTCTTCTGCTGCTGCTGCAATATATATACTGTATCTCTCTGTGAATGAACACTAGTCAATGGTGCTGAAATAACTCAGGAAGACACTTAAGAGGTTCTCTAATTACGTCAGAGAGGTGGGAATTTTTTTTTTTTTGTAGCCTCTGAGCCATGTCTAATGCAATTATAAATGAAATAATAAAACAGTCCTCTGACCTGCTAAGAGACTACAGAAGGACACAGACCATAAATGAGGCAAAGTTCCAAGTTGTTTTGTGTTCCTCTTTGCAGACTTTCTGCTTACACAAAACAGAAAGATACTGCAGCAACACTTAGGTAATACAAAGCTGAAGAAAATACCTATTTTCATCTCATTCAGTGCCTTCAGCATCTTATATTCAGGTTTTTGTCTGGTATGAATTGCTTTCCTGAGGTAGCTTCCTTTACTGTCCTATTTTTCCAACAGGTTGATGCAGAAAGAGAATGATGTTGGTTGTCTACTCTAATGAGCTACATTGAAGCTTTATTTAGAGGAATTTTTAGAACCTTAGCCTCCTCCATATGCGATGGCCTACAACTCCCATCATCCTGTTTGTCTGAAGAATATTAAAGGTATAGGTTGAGAGAGTTACAAAAATCTAGCTATCACTCAATGTCAACGAAGAGACAAAGAAAAGTCTACATTCTTTGACGCTATTTGGTGCATTTTTATTTCAGCAGTCCACATCGGGTAGCCTAACAGACATGCCTTATGGGGCTCATGGGGATGGAAATTTCTCACCATCACACAGATCAGGGCCAAATTATCTCCGGCTAGCCTTGAGGTAGGAAATACCTTCCCCAAATTTCTAACTGCCTTGTCTTAGAATCCTCAGTAACTGACATTTTCCACATCTCAAACTATCTGGAAGTAAAAGTCTGCTCTGAGACTTCATTTCAATCCCTTTTTTAAAAAAAACAAAAAATGTAGGCTCAGGTACCTCTAAAGAAAAGCGGACCTCTGGAGGCATGCAGAATATTTTCTCACCACCAGGTAATCAAAGCCTAATAAATAGGCATTTCCACTGCGGTGCGAGAAATCGCTAACTACTTTCTTTTTTTGGGGGGGGGGTGAGAGATAACGGAGGATAATGATTATTAGTAAATCAACTGATTAGACGTAGCGAATCGAATAGCAACATTCCCTTCGATCGGCTGAGAAGACATTCCGAATCTGTTATCTTACCACTGCAGGGAGAGAAGTCCGGCGCCCCCATTCAGGGTACGGCTGACCACTTAGCGGCGGCTGGCTGCATCTTGTCCGCAGCGCCTCGTAAAGTAGAGAAGCGATCGCGTTAGGAAGGAGCACTCTACCTTAGCCCGTACGCTCCCGCGCCCTCTTTTTTTTTTTTTTTTTTTTTTTTTTTTTGGCGCCCCGTTCCTTTTTGCAAGTCTCGTGTGAGTCTTGGCAAAGTTATCGTCCCGACAGGAGCGAGCGTAGAGCGAGGAAGACGGGAAGTCCCCCCCCCTTCCCCTTCCCCGATCGACCAGCCGGTTCCAAAGGTACGAGGCGAGCTCAGTCAGCCCAGCTTCCCGGCTTCGATCTCTCCCGTTGCTCGGCTTCTCTCCGGGAGGAAACGCCGCGCGCTCTGCCTGCTTTTTCGCCCCGCGCAGCCAATCACAGCGCTCGCTGCAGCCGAGAGGTTTCCTCCGCTCCAGAAGGAAAGAGGCGGACGACGACGAGGAGGAGGAGGGAAAAAAAGAAAAAAGGCGAAGAAGCAGCGGGAGGCAAAAGGGCTCTGCTCGCCCGGCTGTTCTCAGCACCTGGAGTCGAGCGCGCCGACCCTCCCGCCGTGCTTTCTCGTGCCTCCTAGTGCGGTTCGGTCTCTGATGACTCCTTGTCCCAGGTCGGCGGAGCGTCCTCCTCTCCCGCCAAAACTTAGCTGGGCTGGCGCAAAAGGGGTGAGCGCCTTTCGCTCTTCCCGTCAATGCTGCTCCCAAATTGCCCGGAGCTACCCGCTATAAATCCTGTAGGCTACGGGAAAAAAGGCAACAGGTGCGGCTTCTTGGGCTCGCCCTTCGCAGCTCGGGTCCCATGAGGGTTTACTCCAAAGCTTCTCTGACTCTCTCTAACCGGAGCAACAAAAAAACAAAAAACAAGGACACTTGTGAAAGTGAAACAGGCAGCTCAAAAAGTAACTGCCCTGAATTCATAGTTTAGGAAAGGGAGGGGGGGAAAAGAAAACACCTGTGTCCTTCCTGAAGTTTTGCAAGCCCAACTTGCAGCTCTCTGAGCTGACCTAAACTGGGAATGGTGGGTTCAGCGACATGTAAAAAGGCTGTAGTCTCATGCAAAGTGGTAGAAAAAGCTAGTTCGTAAATCAGCACAAACAAGAGTTTTCATTTGGCGTGGGCCGGGGAGCCTGACCCGAGGGACATTTGTGATACGCACAAGACCACGTAATAGCAATAGCACTTAGACTTATATACCGCTTCAGAGTGTTTTTACAGCCCTCTTTAGGTGTTTTCCAGAGTCACAATATTGCTCCCAACAATCTGGGTCCTCATTTTACTGACCTCGGAAGGATGGAAGGCCGAGTCACCCTTGAGCCTGGTGAGATTTGAACTGCCAAATTGCTGGCAGCCAGCAGTCAGCAGAAGTAGTCTGCAGTACTGCAGTCTAACCACTACACTACCACAGCTCTTAACACAACTTTCCTTTCTTGGCAGCCAGCTTTGTGGCAGCATGTTTTCTTTGGTCTACAGGTGTCCACCCCAAGGAAAAGGAGATGCTATGGCTGTTTAAACAGCAAAAGACACACCTGAGAGTGTGTCACCGAGAATCATGAGAAGGTCTAATGAAACTAATTTATTGCTGATTATTCCTATGCACAAGAATCTTCTCAAGTAATGGTTAATATCTGCTTAGGGTTAGATGAGGGTCAGCAGAATTCAAGGAGGGTTGGATTTAATTTGCTTGTGGCTATATAGGGATTCTAGGCTGATCCCTCTTTTAACTCTGCCCCCAGGTCCTACCATTCCTTCTACATCATCTAGAGCAGCAGAAAACTAATGGAATAGGGTTGCCTGCATTGAAGCTTGTCCCAACGAAACAGCTAACACAAGCATTAAAAGATTGATTTTATTGTTTTAAAATGTTTTGGTGTCTTAATTGTAATGTATTCTTTGAATTGTAAGTTGCCCAAAGTCATTGACTGAGATGGGTGGTTATAGAATTGAATGAATGAATGAATGAATGAATGAATGAATGAATGAATGAATGAATGAATCAGCTTAGAAGGCAGACTAAGAAGAATCAGCATTAGAGAAACCAGCATAACTATTAAATTGTTTTCATTTCCAAACCAGCCACCCTCTCCTTTGTCTTCTCCTGAGAAAGAACAAAGCTCTGTAACTAAAGAGGAAAAATTGAAACAAAGAATAACTGAGCATCTGTCATTCATGAAATATCAGGTCTATACATGAAAGTCCATTAACTGATTTACTGCTAATCATGGGAATCTGCATGGGAATCTTCATGGGATTCTTCTTAACTTGCATGGAAATCTTCTTAACTTGGAGTTAAATAAGGGTCAACAGAATTCAATGGAAGTTGAAACTTAGTTCATTTGTGGCTGTTTGGGAATTCTAGGCTGATCCCTCTTTTAACTCCACCCCCAGAGGTTCTACCACTCTTCCTACTCCCAGCTGCCTTTGTATTTTAAGTGGAACTAAAACTCAGAGTTTCCTGGATTCTAGCTTGATTCCTTAACCAACTCCCGTTAATACCAAATACTAAATGTATTGTCTAATTTCCTACTCTACATCTTCAATTGTACCCTCAGTTTGGTTCTCTGCTTCTACCAGTTCAGAGCTTTGACCAAGAAAGAAAGCCAAAATGCTGTTGATAGAAAGCAACCAACAGTTCTAAAACATTGTTTTGTCCCCCTCAGTGCAGTTCATTGCTGTGATAAACAGCCATTTACTATTTTCTTGGCTGTTTGCTCTTTATAAATGCTCTGTATCCAAGTTATTTTAAAAAATTGAACTGCAACTCATCTTTTTCAAAACCACAAGCATGAAAGACCATTCCAAATTGTCAAAAGCTTTTTCTGTATCACGGGGGAAAAAATCACAGGTGCTTTTTAATTTAATCTTGTTAATAACATCCACAATGTGTCTAATGTGGTTTCTGATGTCTCTGTTTGGAAAAAATCTAGTCAAATTGTATCATTTTAATTAAGTCATTTGTCTTCTTGCAAGTACTGCTGTAAAAATATGGTATAACTGATAACCACCCAGAAAACATAACTACAGTTTGTAGTTACCAGTGTCCAATGTTGTTAAAATTCAGGCAAGATTTTTCAAACTATGAAGATGAGTTTCTGCAAACATCCAAGATAGTGATATCTCTTAATGCTTCCCCTTTTTTGTTAGTACTTCTAAAATTATAGGCATTGTCCCATGGGGAAAAAAAAACTTTCAATGAAAAGATAAAACATATTTTAATTTGAACATTCCCATTTAAGCCAGAAAGAAAAACTGGGTTGGACTGGGAATGGCTGTATGTGTCTAAATATATGTATACGGTGTATGCTTTTCTTAACTTTCTGATATTGATTTGAAGGATTAACTTTTGAGCCATTGAAATAGTTGTAATCTCGCTGTTCATAATTTATCGTGTCTTTTGGCTGTGTCTAAATCTGATCATCACAGTAAAACCTTTTATTTAAAATAATGATTAAGTGATCCTGTCTATCACTGCTCATTCTGCTAAAAAAAACTTTATTCCCATCCCTCAGTCAAGAAAGAGGAAAGAAAGAGCCATTTTTCTCTTCTGTTTCACAATTTACTGATGATTTAAGTAAGTTAATGAGGTTAGTAAGGATCAACAGAGACTTCATTTCCTTAGAGTCCCATGAAAAAATCAGGTGGAGCAACGGCTGATGACTTCTTTCTATTGGTCTACAATAGAAAGTATCCTTACATACTGTATAACAGTATGGTACGCTGGTTCAACAGCTGCGGACAGGAAGGCACTACAGAGAGTGATTAATTCGGCAGAAGAAACCATTGGTTGCCCTCTAACGCCACTGGATGACATGCCAGGTCTCGCTGTTTCAGCAGAGTAAAGAAGATACTGTGGGACGATTCACATCCTGGTCAGTGTCTTTTCTCACTTTTACCATCGGGCAGAAGACACAGAAGTATAGCCAGCCGGACAAACAGGTTTAAAAACAGCTTTTATCCATGGGCTATCAGACTCCTAAATACAGCTACAATCACTCCGTGCATATATGGGAACATATATGTTCCCATTTCTCCCTAACTACTTGTATAAGGACCATTTTCTATTCATGTTGTCTGGTAATTTTGTTATGGATTGCACCAGTAGAGGCTAAATCAATTTTGTTGTATATATGTTCAATGACAATAAAGGTTCTTCTTGTTGTTGTTGTTGTTGTTATTGTTATTTCCCAACTTCCTGAAGTAAAACTTGGTTTTCTTTTTGTTAATTCTTCTGGGAAAGGATAAAAATGGTCAAAGGGGAAGAATATTCTTCATTCACTTTTATTTTCTGTCTAACCCTTTCACTCAGGTAGCCCAATGTTACAAGAAAGGTGATATTATCTTTCTCTCTTTCTCCTTCTCCATCTCCTCAAACCAAAAAATCCCCTTTTCCTTCCCTCAGATGATATTTTCTTTATTCTCCATTCTTGAGCTAAACTATGCCTTTCTTCCAACTCATTTAGCCCATTTGGGTATGAATGAGTGGTACAACCTTAAACTCCTTTCCTTTCTCCCCTCTGTTGAGAATCTCCATTTTTGGTTTCTGCTTTCTCTGCCTATACCTGCTCTTGGTGTTCATTTCATGAAGCTGAATATCTTCCCTAAAAGTCTTATTTCCCCAGCCTTTTTAGAAAAGTTGCTCTTTGTCTTTCCCTCACTGAACTGAATTTAATATATTCAGTTCAGTGAGGGAAAGACAAAGAGCAACTTTGAATGTTACGGTAGAATGTTAACATAGAATGTTAACATTTTAGTGAAAATTGCTGGAAAGAAGCGTGGCAGGAGTTAGAAAGGGCATGAATGAAGCAGATTGGATTCAGGCCTGAGAATAGGAACGAAATTGCACTGGGTACTGTTGACAATAATCTCAGTGGGACTTAAATTAGGAAAATATGCCTGTTTGTCCTGTCTGATTTCTGGGCAGGAAGAGTTCAATACCATTTTCTATTATAATCTTTTGACAACTTGCAGGGCTTGGAGGTCTGGAACACTATATCCAGTGATTCCACACCCTCCTAATTGGGCAGATCCAATCAGTTCTGGTGGTAGAAGGGAAACTGACCCTTTAGTCACTTATATGTAGGGTGACTCAAAGCTTGGCCCTGTCCCCATTTTGTGTAACGTGCATGAAATTGTTGGGAAGGTTCAAGAAGAGGTACCGTCAATATGCTGATGATATCCATCTTGATGTGTCTATCTGAGGTTAAATAACAAATATGACAGAAATCTTGACTAGTGGCTAGGAGCAGTTAATGAGACAGAGCAGATGTAGGATGAATTCCAGAATGTCATGGATGCTATTTGTTCAAAACCCTTCACACTGCTTCATATTTGTACCTTTAGCTTTTGTTGAGATGTCATTACTCATAAAAGAGCAATTTCTGGACCCTTCAATACTCATATCTCCAGCAGGTAGAGGCTGTGATCAGGAAGATTTCCCCCCTGAGGTGGGTTTCAGCAGGTTCTGACCAATTCTGGAGAACCGGTAGCAGAAATTTTGAGTAGTTCAGAGAACCAGTAAATATCACCTCTGAGTGGCCCTGCTCCCATCTATTCTCTGCTTCCTGAGTCCCAGCTGATTGGGAGGAAATGAGGATTTTGCAGTAACCTTCCCCTGGAGTGGGGAGAAAATGGAGATTTTACAGTATCCTTCCCCTGCCACACCCACCAAGCCATGCCATGCCCACCAAGCCACACCCACAGAACTGGTAGTAAAAATATTTGAAACCCACCACTCTTCCCCCCTCCCTTTGGTGGATGCATCACTTGCAGCCTTTTCTGGAGCAGGAGGCTCTGGCAACAATAATTGATATCCTTGTCACCTCACAAATTGGATTACTGAAATTTGTTCCATGTGGGGATGCCCCCGAAGGCAATTCAGATGCTTCGTCTGTCTTAAAATGCAGTTGGTGACTGGTCATGATCAATGCAGCAGAATACCACTAATTATGGAGGAGTTGCAGCAGATAGCAGTTTGATTCCAGATACAGTTCAAAGATCTGGTTATTTCCACTAAAGCCCTCTATAGCTTGGGTCCCCATTATCTTCAGGATAATATAATCTGTGCAGCCACTCTGTACAGTCCAAGAGGATAGGTTGAAATTCTTAGTAGCGCCTTCTAAAGTAAGAATGGCCCCATTTTCTGATGTCTTCTAAAGGTGCTGGTTTTGTTTTGGTTTTTGGTTTTGTTCGTTACCGTAAATTTATTTGCTGCATATTTCATCGTGGGGCTACTCTAGGCAACTTTTGGAAGAGAGGATATAATGTAGTTGGAATCAGTCAAATTGTGGGACAAGTAATCGGCCTGCGTGATTGGTTTATACTTTTGCTTATGTTACTTTTAATAACATAATAATGTAATGTTCATAGCTAGTCTTGTAAGCCACTTTGAGACCCAGGAGATGACATGTACAATATGAATCAATACATTATAAAAATAACGAAACTGCTTAAGACTCTGTTATTTGATGTCAGTTTCTTTTAAAAGAATTAACAATGGGAATAAGAAACAATTATACTAAAAGTTTCTGATTATAAAAAAATCTGTGGGAGCAGTTATTGTCTGTAACTCCCTAAAATGATAATTGGCTGTTTTAAGGAAAGGAGCAAGCTGAGCAATTTATTTATTTGTTCAATTTATATAGCCATCCATCTCACATACATGACTCTGGGCATCTTACAAAATTAAAAATGCCACAAGGAATACAAAAAGAAATAAAAAGAAATAACCATAAAAACAATTACTGGATTCCAATCCACTGAAACAGTTCCAGATAATTTGCCTCATGCAGGATTCTCTGAAGCAACAACTTTCTGAACAATCTATCCTAAAACAGGAAAGCTGATCTTTGGTCTTGTGATGGATTCTTAAGTAGAGGATAGATCAGTGAATTGGCACTGCAATTTCTTAGCCAACATTATTTTTGCATTAGTTAGGGTTGGCAATTTATACCCAAAGACTAAATAGTAAGATGAGCCCAGGAACTGTCAAGATGAACCTCTCTTAAGAGAAATGTCAACCATGGTTTTCAAACTGTAAACTAGTCCCTGTACTAGAACTATACTAATAGCTTTCAGAAGTAAACAGAAAATCTACCATCAGCTTGTAAATTTTCTGGCACTACTGTGCTACATCTGGCTCATTAAAAGGAGACTCTTGAGACTGAAATTTGTGTATATACACCTCACATGTCATCTCTTAATGTTAAGACTCCATAAATATCAAGCAAGAGTCTTCAGTCTTCTTGGCAAAACAGAAAACCATCCAGTTCCTCTAAATAAAAGCTGAAAACCCATCAGAAAAGATGGTTCCACTTGATGTCATGGATTTGGATGCATTTTTAATTAGCTGAAATTCACTAGTCACCCACTGAGCAACATGTATAATTTTTAAATGCCATTAGCAAGAGAAAGAAAGGTTCCAGCTTCCTAGAAAATATTTAGCTTTTGATAATGCTTAAAGTTGGAATTTATTCATTTATTTATTACATATAAATATGCCGTCTTTCTCCCGAAGGACTCAGGGCGGCGAACACAAGTTAAGAAACATGTACAATAAAATCCCATTTTAAACCAAATAACTAATTAATAATAAATAATAAAACCCGGAATCAGAGTCAGCCTATTTGCTTGAACAGCCTAGTCTTCAGGTCCCAACGGAAGGAGCGGAGATCAGGAGCCGTCCGGAGCTCAGTAGGTAACTCATTCCAGAGGGTGGGAGCACCCACAGAGAACACCCTACCCCTGGGCACCGCTAGACGACATTGGCTCGCCATCGGAACCCTGAGGAGAGCGGCCCTATTTGAGCGAACAGGACGGTGAGAGGCAGGCAGGAGAAGGTCCTGCAAATATCTCGGACCTAAGTCATGTAGAGCCTTATAGGTGAGAACCAGCACCTTGAAGTGGACCCGGAGAACCACTGGTAACCAGTGCAGCTCACGCAGGAGGAGTGTTATATGGGAGTAACGAGGGGCTCCCATAACAACCCATGCGGCTGCATTCTGGATCAGCTGGAGTCTCCGGGTGCATCTCAGGGGCATCTGTAGAGGGAATTGCAGTAATCCAAGCGGGAAGTAACCAGGGCATGAGTGATTGTGCGAAGGTCATCTCGGTCCAGGAAAGGGCGCAACTGGCGCACCAGGTGAACCTGTGCGAAGGCCCCCCTGGTCACGGCCGTTAGATGGTCTTCTAGGGACAGCCGAGCATCCAGGAGGACGCCCAAGTTGCGAGGCCTATCAATGGGGGCAAGTTTTTCCCCATCCATCAAAAGTGATGGGGCCTCTGAAACCCGAGATGCCAGCATCCACAGCCACTCAGTCTTGGAGGGATTGAGTTTGAGTCTGTTTCTGCCCATCCAGGCCCGTACCGCCTCCAGGCAACGGGACATAATGGAAAGGGCATCTCTGGGGTGGTCTGGGGTGGAGATGTATAATTGGGTATCATCAGCATATTGATGATATCTCACCCCAAAGCCACGAATGATCTCACCCAGTGGCTTCATATAGATGTTAAAGAGTAGGGGGGAGAGAACCGACCCCTGAGGCACCCCACAATTTAGGGGCCTCGGGGTGGACCTCTGCCCTCCCGCCCATACAAACTGAAAGTGACCCGAGAGGTAGGAGGAGAACCACCGTAAGACTGCCTCCCACCGCCAACCCCACAAGTCGCTGCAGTAGGATACCATGATCCTCTCCATCACCAGATTTAAATTTTAAAAACACCTTGGCTTAATTGGCATACCCTAAATCATGGTCTTTTAGTAGAAAGTGGTCTAAATGTTTTCAAGTACATCTATTTGCCAAATCTTCATGATTTGTAGATGACATAAAATAATATGATGGCAGTGAATAAGAAGATCTGATCATAGATGAAGAAGTTGTATTGCAGAGATTTGATTAGAAAGGGGAAATGGAGTATATTGTCCCAGGTTGTCTATTCAACATCTGAGAGAAGAAACCGATTCCAGTATGTGGACAGTACGATTCCATCCCCAAAACCTCAAATATGTTGAATTTAGTTCTTGAGACTAGATGGTCAAGCAGAATAAGAATTTGTAACTTCTATTTGAAGTATCAAAAGGATTTAATGTAGTGTTGGAATCTTTTATGCCAATGATGTCCTTTTACCTTAAATAGACAATTTTCCTTCTCCCTGGAAATGGAAGTGAGATTATATGGCCTTTCTGTATCATTCCTAATTTCTTTAGGGTACAAGCCAAACAACTGCTCACCAGAGATAAAGGATATGGAGTTTCAGACTGAAGTTAATAGGCTTTCCCACATGAAACTGTATAAATAAGGACATTTGTGAACCAGCAAGATAGCTCCAAAATCCTAAAGCTGAGGATAGCATTCTTCAAACCCAGACAAAACATTTTACCATCCACACTGCTACAAAGCAGATACTCCAAAATTCTATTAATGAAGCATATCTGCCATGTGGCAACCAGAAGATTGAAATCATTTTGTGTGTATATTGTAATGTCTATAGGGATATCAGGTCTACTTATATTCTGCCAAAGATCAGTCAACTGCTCTATGAATTATCTTCTAGAAGTTTCAAAACTCTTTAGCACTTGTGCAGTACTCAAATTCTATGTCACTGTGATGAAGGTAAGACATATCTAGTCACAGAAATAGTATTTATCACTTTAGGTTTAACATATACTAACTTTCTTGGTTTTAGATGATACATATTTTACTTCATAGATGGTAATATTTTAGACTTACACTTGTACAAGTAATTAATGCACTATTTTAGTAGTATATGTTATATTGTGGTGTTTTTTTAATCTTTGTTAGTATTTTATGTCAATTCTTTAATTTTAATTTACTATTGGGTTGTTTTCATTATTTTTTCTGGTCATTGATCCAGCAACAGTATTTCATTTCATTTTAGACCAATGCTGACGGGCAACTTCAGGACCCATCTATTTTGGAAATGCCAGCTAAAGGTTTCATGGTCATTGTGGCAAACATGACAAACTGGTAACTGATATAGACACTTTAGAATATCAACCTTCTGAAACTTCACAGATTTTACATGAATAGAGTACTTCCTTTGCTCTGGACTAGAAAGGCATTAAATATAGATCTACCTACTCCTAAACATAGGGACCAAACTCTATACATATTTCAGTCCAGAGTATAAATCCTAGGCATTTTCCTCCTGCCCTTTTGAATCTATGGATTTTGGGACATTATTTTCATGGCCTTGAGAGGTAGAGACATACATTCTTTATGTAGCCCTTCTGTTTGGCCCGAGAATCATTTATTCCCTTTCTTGTCAGCTTCACTTTCTTCTTCACTTTCTCCTTTAGACCCAGAGTGTCAAATGCATTTCCTTCCCAAATCCTATAGTTGTGGGAGTTTAAATGATATAGTATTGGGTTCCTCCTTCCTATTTCTTTATGGGTGCAGCTGAGAGAGTGCTGCCTTTCCAGCATATTTAACTCTTCCCACTGTGCCCTGGAGACCTGAAAAATTCCCTCTACATCTGAAACTGGACAGATTTTCTTCTTTTCAGTTCCTTCTACACCCTTCCTCCTGATAAGTATAAAGAAGGCATTTCTATCACTTCTACCCAACTCTCCTACTCAGTTTTGCGCTGGGCAGTCTCTGACTCTTTCATTAGGTGTATCAATGTCTCCCTACTTCTTTCCCAAAACTAGTTTCATCTCTCTCCCTCCCTGAAGAATTACTGGCAACTGCCAATGCCCAAATGTTTGGCCAGTTGGGTGGAAGGAGACAAAGGGTATATAATAATATCTGATGCTTCCTTCCCATGGTTATTCTGTGTCTGAGTAACCCTTTCAATTCACCACATACTTCCCTGTGCCATCCTTTGTGAATCTAATTTCATCATGAGTTATTTGATCAAGAATTATGGATTTTGAGGGCACGGGAGCTAAAAGAATAATTTGACAGTGGCAGAAAAAAAAAATCTATGGCTAAATTGCATAAAGATTGTTATATGTTCTTTGTCAATATTTAAATCAATCTTTTTTTAAAATAAAGATGTTTTAGTAATGTAGTTAGTTTTGGAATTGTTTTGTTTATAGCACAAGTTCCAGACTTTCATTCCCATTCCCCCATGACGTTCCCCTTTTCATTGTTGTTTATCACTTTTGAGTTTGTGTTGATCCTTTAGTGCTGTTGTATATTTCTACATTTTTTGTTGATTAGTTTAGCATAATAAAAATATCCATATTTTAAAAAAATATATTCTACAGTGCTTTGAATGAAATTAGGTAGGTAACGAGAGAAACCACAAAATTACTGGTTGTTTACTTGTAACAGGTTTGGCTATCCATAGTTATGTAGCTGTTCATTAATATATGCTGACAGGTGGTTTTGTCAAAGGTGATATAGACACCAATTAATTATAGCATTAAACTGGAAGAACTTTCTAGCAGCTACAGCACGTAACTTAGAAAAACCCATAATAGCTATTAGCTGTTTATTAGAATTCATCAGAATTGTAATGCAGAACTTTGAATCTGTAGTTAATTATTCATTTCTTTAGTACCCGTAACGTGAAAGACATCATATAAACAGAATATGATATCACATTGTCCTCTTCCCTTCCAACTCATATGTTTAATGTAAAATGGGAATGTAGCACTGGAGACTCTTCTGCTTCCTGGTCAGTAGAAACATGTTCTTTGGGCTGAACCATAACTTGATATGCCATTTACACTTAAACACCCACAATTACAAATGATTAGTGCTACCAAGTAAATGCTGTATAAATTCCAACTTTATTTCCCTAAGACTACGATGTTTACAGCAAGACCTGGCAACATATTTAAACAGTTCTGATTTAGCAGTTCACATTCAAGAAAAGCTATTTGAATTCTTAAGACTTACAAAGCCAGGGTATTTTACTTTAAATGCTTATTTTTGTAACTGCTTTCTCAGCCTCTAGTAAACAGCAGTGCAGACTAACACAAATCAATGATTACGTTAGGATATCTTGACTTACGATACTTTATTATAATGAACAACTGGGGTTAGGTCTATGTAAACAACCCTAGGACTGAAAAGAAATGTAGAAATGTGTATAGGGATTTGACAAATACAAAGAAAGTAAGATTGTAATTCTGTGCTTACCTAAGTCCCATTTCATTCGGTGTACTTACGCACATACATATTTGATTTGAAGAGTTATTAAGAGTTACTGGTCATATATAAAAAATGCTGATTTACAGACAATCAGCATTTTTAATTCAGATTCATCTTCTCTGATCTACGGCAATTCCCGAACCCCAGGCAGCATGGCTAATGAGAAGTTACCAACCTAAGTGGGAAGGTAATTCAGTGATGATAGCAACCTGAGATGTCAACAATGTGACAGATTTGCAGAGCCCATCCTCTGTAGACAAAGTGCTGGTTCTTATGCTACATTCTATTACACTCACTTCTTGTTTAATGACTACTTTAGTGACCGTTCACAAATATAGTGTTAATAATTTAAAAAACCCTCAATTTCTAACCAATGCACATATTTACAACCAAATTTCGTGAACCTGACAACAATGCAAACTGGAGTGAGAGTAAAGCTGGCATACAAGAGAAGTTTATCTAAATGAGATGGCTGCAACTAATGATATTCACAGCATATCTGCCTCCCCCCCTCCCCCGTCTCTCTTTCCTTCTCTCTGTGTCAGATGTTCACTTAATGGCCATTTCGTTTAACAACCTGGTCACTGAACAGAACTCAGTCACTAAATAAGGATTGGATCCAGTTTGGAGAGATGTTTGTGCTCTTTGAGCCAGTCACTCTCTCAGCACAACCACTTCACAGGATTGTTAGAGAGTGCCAGGGAAAGCAAGATTTCAGTAATGCTTCTTCCCTGTCATCCTTTTTAAAAGAGGCATGCTGCATCAAATAGAAAATGCTCCACATGGTGAAATTTGTCTATATCACGATTGATAAGCCAGTAGGAAGGAATCACTCTGCTGTTTCCTAGAGTACCCTGATCATTTCTATGCCAGTGCAAAGGCATGTATATATTCATGCAGGTAAGATGCCTTCAGAAAATACCGCAAGTCATTCAGCATACTGCCTCAGAATACTGCACAAGTAATAAATACATGTACATTGATTACACTAGGTGGTAAAAAAAACCAGCAGCCTTCCTGTGAGTAAGCCTGGAAATACCTGCAGATTCAACACTTGCAAAGCATCAAGGCTGCACTGAAAAAAGAAGGCAAATGGAGAAGGAGGTTGAGGGCAGAGGATGGAGGATTATACAGAAGCCTTTGGAGGAAGCACCTGCTGGATTCACCTTATCAGGCCTGTATAAACAGATTTCCCCACCCTTTTAGTTTTCCTGGTTGCTCAGAAAAGAAAGCTAGTTCCTCATAGTGGGAAGCCTTGGTCAGAGGGAAGAAAGGTCCAGAGATGACACAACTAAAGAATTGTCCATGTGCCCGCAGCTGAGGCTGAGATACTTATAAAGATCCTGGTGTAAAAGCAGGAGAATAAACCTCAAACTGCTGCCACCAGATCCATTTACTTCCTTGGTTTGATATTTTGAGAATGCATAATCCATGTAATTTCATTCAGTGTTAGGTTGATAAATGTTTAACTGTTTTATCAGTCATCGAGACCTTTGGCCCATTACCCTAAGAAACATGTTCGGCTAAATATAGTTTTGTTTGCTATATTTTTTATATATTGTTACATATAGCCATGGTAGTGCAGTGGTTAGAATACAATATTGCAGGTTAACTCTGCCCACAGCCCAGAGTTTGATCCTGACCGTTTCAAGGTAGACTCAGACTTCCGAAGTTGCCCCCCAGCTTGTTGGGGGCAATTTGCTGACATTTGCAAACCACTCAGAGTGTGCTGTAAAGCACTTTGGAGTGGTATATAAAAGTCTAAAGGCTTTTGCTATTGCTATATAACAATATTACATTTTGTAGTTCTGGTACAAAAGGAATATTAAAGCAAGAAATGGGAGAAGGATTATCATCTACTGCTGTTGATGTGCCCAAGAGTCCTACCAATATCCAGCATTCTCTTTTCTTTTAATTAATAAATAAATAAATAAATAAATAAATAAATAAATAAATAAATAAATAAAGGTAGGTAGGTAGGTAGGTAGGTAGGTAGGTAGGTAGGTAGGTAGATAGATAGATAGATAGATAGATAGATAGATAGATAGATAGATAGATAGATAGATAGATAGATAGATCTTTCCTCAAGTTAACTCCATTATATTCGCCTATATTCGTCCTGAGTAGGCTTATATTACAATAGGTGGCAACACCTGACTGACTTTATTGGATGCTGAAAAAGCAAGGCCATGTGGGTTACTACCAAAACAGCCCTATGCAGATTATGCTGATAAACTGGGGGGGGAAACACCTTCTAGTAAATTGCAAACCTAATAGAACTAGATTGTCAAGAAAAACACATAAATATATCGATGTGGTAAGAACAAACTCAAAGATTACTTACTGCACACTGCTCAGTTTACCTTTAAAATACCTCACAACTTAAAATGGAATAGCTAGAATGTTTAAGGACCACCCTATTCCATGTGTACCTGTATATAAGCATGGTTCACCCCAGCATACACGTCACTCTTGACTTACAATAGTTCATTTGGTGACCATTCGAAGTTAAAAGGGCACTGAAAAAAGTGACTTATGACCATTTTTCACACATACAACCGGTACAGCATCCCTGTGATCATGGGATCAAATGTCAGATTCTTGGCAACTGACTCATAATTATGGTTGCAGAGTCCCGGGATCATGCAATCACCTTTTGTGATCGTCTGACAAGCAAAGTCAATGGGGAAGCCAGATTCACTTAACAATAGTATCGCTAACTTAACAAGGGCAGTGATTTACTTAACAATTGTGCCAAAAAGGTCATAAAATGGGGTAAAATTCACTTAACAAATTCACGATTAATGTCAGAATTATTTTTAATTTATTGTATGTCTATTGCTGGTCGATGACCGTAATAAAGTTTTATTCTTTTTTCACTTAACAAATGTCTCACTTAACAACAGAAATTTGGGACTCGATTGTGGTCATAAGTCAAGGACTACCTGTACTAGATTAGGTTGAAATCACATTGGATAATTTGTACTTCAGAGTTTGTAGTAATATAGCTCTTACCCTAGCATCTTATATAAACCAGGCCATCACATTCAGTCATAATATAATCATGGTTTGTGTAGAATATGTTATCTCTATACTTATATTCGTTAACTCATATGTACAGTTTATTGTCTTTATATTAAAATCTTCCATGAAGGTTCTCCTGCTCTGGGCTCTGGCATTTGGCTCTGGCATTTGTGGGCACCAAAGAGAGGGCCTATGTTATGAAAAACTGTTCCCAAAGAGCTTTATTGACCTTTCAATAAAGGTCAATAGTGGTTTTGTTTTTCTTTAATGGAGCAGAGTGTCTTTGGTGTCTTTAAAACATCACCAGTGCTGCCTGTTATTCTTATTTATCTAGAGACTCAGATTCTGACGTAAAAATAAAAATAAATTTGATCTTACAATGTTGTTATTCACTTTCTGAATAAAAGGCTTAGAGCCTAGAGGTGGGTTACAGCAAGTTCTGACCAGTTCTGGAGAATCAGTAGCGGAAATTTTGAGTAGTTCGAAGAACCAGTAAATACCACCTCTGACTGGCCCTGCCCCCATCTATTCTCTGCCTCCCAAGCCCCAGCTGATTGGGAGGAAATGGGGATTTTTCAGTAACCTTCCCCTGGAGTGGGGAGGAAATGGAGATTTTACAGTATCCTTCCCCTGCCACGTCCACCAAGCCATGCCCACAGAACCGGTAATAAAAATTTTTGAAACCCACCACTATTAGAGCCCCTTTCTTTCTTTCTCAATCTCTTTCAAACACATCCACATCCACACACACACACACACACACACACACACACACACACACACAAATGGGGGGGGAGAAAGAAGGAAGAGGAGAGGATGGATGAAAGGATACCAAAGTGTCATCCAGTTTTATAACTTTTGACAATCTCAGTTTAATACCCTTTTCATATCTCCTGGTACTTTTTCATTTGAGTGGCATCATCAGCTGGTGCTGTTCACATGGAAACCATCTCTTGTTCAGAATACTCCTTTGTGTTTTGAGAACTACAGTATTCTGGCTTTTTTTTTTTTACAAGTTGCAGAGGCTGAAATCTTTCAAAACATGACCTTCTCCTCCTCCATGGCTTGCTTTGAGAGGATCTGATCTACTCCATCTTTCATACTTGTCTTTTCAGACCCTATCACATGGATGTATGGTACAAGGTAATGTAGGAGCCAAACTACTCTCAACCAATATTTGGACACAGACACAGGATAACTGTATGGAGCTCTAAATTCCTTCTTTATAGCTTTACATGTTAATATCACACACAAGATAAGATGTGTTTGTTCCCTGATAGAAGTTCATCTGTGTGCCTCAAAAGCACAAGAGAATAGCACCTCACCATTCATTTTCCTCAACAGCTGTTAATTAGAGATATATTGCCATTGATTCCACAATCTCCCACTTAAAACATAAAAAAGCTGGGTAAATCCTTACTTTTTAATCGTTTCATTGGTTAATCCATGGCAATGTACAGGTAATCCTCGATTTACAACGGTTCTTTTAGTGACCATTTGAAGTTACAATGGCACTGAAAAAGCGCCTTATGACCATTTTTCACACTTATGACCATTACAGCATCCTCGTGGTCACATGATGAAAATTTAGACACTTGGCAACTGACTCATATTTATGACGGTTGCAGTGTTCCAGGGTCACGTGATCACCTTTTGCGACCATCTGTCAAGCAATCAATGGGGAAGCCAGATTCACTTAGCAACTAGGTTACTAACTGAACAACTGCAGTGATTCACTTAACAACTGTGGCAAGAAAGTTCGTTCAATGGGGAAAAATTCACTTAACAAATGTCCCGCTTAGCAATCTGACATTTTGGACTCAATTGTTGTCATAAGTCAAGGACTACCTGTGTTCTTTTTACATATTTGAAGCATATTTTTTTTTAAAAAAAAGGTTGAACAGCATTTGACATGAGATACACTCAAGTCTTTATTTTGGTGGTTCTGATGCCTAAAGTATAAAGACGTTCAGTAACTGAACGTTTGCAGACTCAGTCTCCTTTTGTTTGATTTGCCACTTTTAGAACTCCTTAGATATGAATGCAAGTGGTCTTCACTTAAATGCAGTAATTGGGTCCTGAATTTCCTTTGCTAAGGGATCCAGTCATAAAGTGCAACATCCAGAGGTGGGTTGTTGCCAGTTTGGACTGGTTCAGGCGAACCGGTAGTTGCAACCAGCAGATGCCGCCCACTCATCTCTGCGCTATCCGATCCTATATCACCGTGTTTTTGAAGCTGTACGCATGTGCAGAAGGCGCATATGTGAGCGAAGTGAGTGATCAAGTGCGCTCACATTTTCAGTGCTGGGCAAACCTGTTGTTACATTATGTGACACTCACCTCTGGCAACATCCCATGATCAAACTGGCAGCCCAGGTTACCATTTTAAAGTGAGAAACTCACATGATCACAACTTTCAACTTCCTGCTGGCTTCCCTATTGACATTGGTTGTGGGCATCTGATGGGGAAGTTTGCACGTTGCAAGCACTTGACCACGGGACACTGCAATATCAGACATCTGGGCCAGTTGCTCAGCGCCTGGATCACAATCACATGACTGCAAGGGTGCTGCAATGGCTGGAACTTCAAGGACCGGTTGTAAGTGCCACTTATTCAGCACTGATGCGAGTTCAAACAGTTGCTGATTGTGTGGTTGTTAACAAAGGACCATATGTATGGTGGCACAAAATATTAACAATAATTATAAATACTCAGAAAAAAAGATCCCCTACAGTTTGTTTCCATATGACAACTTTTTCTTTCTTTTTCTATTTTTACTTTATAAAAACAATAGAAGTCTAACCACCATCAATACATTTTTGAAACGAGGTATTTTAAGCATAAATACAGTTTCCCCAGTCTGCTGTTGATGGATGGGTCTGTACTTTTTTTTAAAAAAAAACCTTCGAGTGAATCTTCAGACTAAGCAATATCCTAGACGAGTCTATGCAATTTTCCAGGCAAGGTTTTCATAGGTGCCTTACCAGTTTCTTTTTCGGGCTGAGGGAGAGATACTGGCCTAAGGTCACTTTTCCCATGAAGAAGCCAAGCGCAAACTTTTAAAACAAATATTGCCTAGTGTCAGCCTTTTGAGGAAAATCAGGTGAGGAAATAGGGAGTCCTAAGGACTACTGGAACAATATTGAGTGTAAAACACTTAGTCTTGAAAATGTGACATCTCCCCACTCTTATATCCCAGAGAATCAATGCAGGGCCATGACTGCGTTTCTCTCTCCTTCCTTCCTTCCTGCACTACGCCACTAATTACATGATTGCTGTTGAATAGTTTCTTGAAAGCCATCTTCATATTCTTTAAATTCTCTAGAAAACTGGCTAGACTGACCATGTAGTCACCACAAATCAAGACTGATTTTAAAGGAATGTAAAATACATGGTAATACAGCTTTTCTTTAAATGTCTACATTAATATAACACATATTATTTAAAAAAAAATAAATTGTAAACATGCAAGATTTCTTGTGAATAGAAATTGGCAATTTTATATAGTCTACCATAAGCAGGATTTTCTCTGATCATCCTCTTGATTGGTAATTATTAATTCAACCTTCTTCCAATAGCAACATTATCTTGCAATTTATTTGTATCTGACATTACTTTTTACCTGATAAGATTTGCTGCATGAGTAAAATGAGTAAAATTGAGTGACTTTAGCATAAGTGTATACGTGTGGTGTGGTGTGGTGTGTGTGTGTGTGTATAGCACTTCTAATATCGCCCTAACTCTTTCATATTCAATAAGGCCCAAAACTTTAGTCTTGTTTGAATCTATTATTCTGCTTGTTAACTTATGCTGAGTCATTTTTAATTTTTACTTTCCCTTAGCTCTGTATATTATTGAAACAAAGTGAAATATAAAAATCTTTCCTTCAGTGTCCATGGCTTATGATATAAAATATACTGAGATTTGTATCACAATACTTTCCTGATTCTATAGCAGGCCATGCACTTACATCTGTAGGGCTAGGTACAATTAGTACCTCACAGTGTGTGATGGCTTTGAAGAAGTACAATTGCCATCCATTTTTCTAACTCCTTACAAAGCTTGGCCAGTCTCAGCTGAGTGTTTTTCTCAGGCCTCTGGAGAAACATGTTTGTTTTAGTAACAGCTTTGGGGGTTTTTTGAGAACCATCTTGTATATTGTGTTCTAAAAACTCTTCTGGTATTTTCACAACATTCTGCATTAACCGAATATCCTGTTTTGCAGAAGAAATCCTTTTGCTTCTGTAGCCTGTTTTGAATGAAAATCATAAACACTTTCTTATATGTATCTCTCTTCATTCCTTCACACAAATGTATAGCACAAGATATAGATAGCAAACTGATTACAATATAGTAACCGGTATAATTTTAGCCTTGCTATGCTGACTTTGTATCCAAAAGGGTAGAGGGCATTAAAGTTTATTTTCACATTTACTTTTTAATAGTGCTATTATTTGTTGTAAGATGTCCAGGGAATACAATTGAAAAGAGAGATTAAAAATGGCATCCAGTTTGATGGAATCTGAGCCCTGGGCAAGGAGACAGATCTTGATTTTCCTCTTTGCAGAACTGAAGAGCTGAGCAGATGCTGTTGCTTCAAATAGTAGGAGCACATGTGTGTGCACAGAGTCAAATTTTTTTCTTCAGTCCAGCTGCCTGGCTTTTAACTATCACAGGCTGGAAAAAGAGGTAAAGGAGGTTAGCTAAAGGGTGCAGAAAAAGATAAATTTCCCTGCCTCTTATCTTTATTTTTAAAAAAACTCAAACAGCCTTTCTAATGATGGAAAGAACATTCTGCTCATTCTCAAACATCTTGATTGCTTCGCCACATCATAAATCCTCCTTGGGCAGCACTGCCATTATGCAGTAAGAAACAATAAGGAGAAAAATAAAGAGCAAAAATGGGAATGGAAAGGACTGGGGTTGCCGAGCTCACAGTCATTATTCTTCGTTAGCCGCTGGTGGCTTGTTAACGTGCTTGTTTGCAGTATAATCTGAGTCATGGAGCCCAGCAAATGGGATGTCTTACAAGCTCTGCTTGTCTGGCTTTTCACCGAAGCTGTGAAATTAAAAGTTGGTTTGGACTGCTGGGTCTTCCTTAACAGCAGCACCAAGGCCTTTGCTTGGGAGATGAGTAGCTTGCATAAGGTGTAGATCTACTTTCAGCAGCACAGTTACATTAATCTTTCATTCCTAGCCAGGGTGGATTATCATTAGGAAACTTCTGGCCTGCCTGCCTGCCTGCCTGCCTTCCCTTCTGAAGGACATTCTCAAAGATTTCAACCTTTTAGGCCAACAAAACAAACGCAAAAGAGAGAACAGAAACTAAAAGAGGTGGGGGGAATCGAAAGATGAATAAATAAATGACTATAAAGACAGATGGAAATTTGGAAAAGAGAAATTTATTAGAAAAGTCAGAAATGACTTAGCTGAAGGGATCAAAGATGACAGGACTGTAAAAAAACAACAAGCCTTAGAATGGGAAAAGCCTTCTTAATCACATGGAAAAAGATGGAGAAAAGGACATCATTTTAAGGATATAAAAAATTCAATTAATGTATAAAGAAGAAGAGAAGGAACAAAACACAGAAAAGAAATATGAATTTTAAAAAATGGAAATGTACAAATGGTCATATCAGCTGTCCATCTGTATCTTATGCATTTAGTTTTCTATTCCTCATTCTGTATAAAACTTCATTGCAGTATCCTCCTTCTGAATTTATAAGAACTTTCCTCCCTAAACTAATGATAGTATTGCATAATGGCATCCCCTAACATATGTAAGAATATAGAACTTGGTAGAGTCAGGACCAGACTGCACCCACGTTGGGAAGGTGCAATTAGGAGGGTGAAAAGACACCAAAAGTATAGTAACACTGTGGATTGATGCTCTCTAGTCTTAAGAATTAGGTACATAGCATACTCAGAATGAAGTTGTCTTCTTTTGATGGGGCAAATATATAATGGAGCCCTCTCAATTACCCAGATTCTTTGACACAGAATAGCCAATTGAGACCCAAAGTTTGCATTCTCCCATTTAGTTCTTCCTCCAGGGTAAAAGAGGCCAAGACAGTCAATTAAATGTGTTGCCATGATATAGATCAATAAATATGTATTACAAGGTCATTTCAGTGTACAGATAGACCAGGGTGGCCAACAATATATGAAGACCCTATGTTTAGTCTTTATCCAAGAGAAAACCAACCAAATATTGCATTCTTAAGCGAAAATGCCTAATTGGAACCTTAATTGTTCAGTTACGCCTTCAATATTTAGATACACCGAGTGATACCTTTCTTAGAAAAGGCAGTCAGGTTTCTGATTTAACCAGGTAGATCAGAAACCTAAATCACAAATCGCATGCATAAATAGTTATATAATCTAACTCATACCTTTCATGCAAGAGAGGACAATCTATCGTCCAATTAATCAGACCAGAAAGAATTCAAGTTTATGCCATCTGTATGGTTCTGTTTGTGAATTCCCCTCTTTCCTTCATAGGCTAGATCTTCCAGCTGTGATGCCAAACTGTTCTAGACATAAAGTTATGCTTGCAACTGTATTATTCCCATGTAAAGGCTGTTATATGTTCGGGAAGAAAAGAAAACACACAAGGCAGAAGCAACAGTCAGCTTGCTCCCATATCCCTGAAAATCTCACCAAAGCCCCCAAGTAAGGCTGATTATTTATTTATTTATTATTTATTAATTTAATTTATATACCGCCCTTCTCCCAAAGGGACTCAGGGCGGTGTACAGCCAGCATAAAACCCACAAATATAAAATTTAAAAAGCAGTTTAAAAATATTAAATAGTTTGGCCCATATAATTAAAATCAACAACCCTATTTAAATGTTTAAAAAAGAATTAACAATTAAAATTTAAAAATTAGGCCAGCCCGCCTTGTTGAAATAAAAGCATCTTGAGGGCCCGGCGGAAGGTGCGCAAGTCCCTTCCACCGGGATTATGTGTTCCCATGCCTTCCCATCACTTCATAGTATTGTATAAGGACACACCATCTGAACACCTAGATGCATCTTAAGGCACCCTGTCCTGAGGCACAAAGATAGGACCAGCCCAGGTAGGAAAATACTATTCTGCCATCTTGATACTGGAAAAGTCCAAGACACACATGGGGCATCAATCTTGTAAGCAGCAGTGACCTTCCATGGTCTCTTCTTTAAAATGTGAAGATGGGAAGCAGAAATTAGAGTCCCATTAGAAGAAAATGGAAAGACGTTTATAGCTAGCTTCCAAGGGAAGGACATCTCTCCATGCTGTTTAAAAATATAGATGGAGCATAGCATTCATACAATGCAAAAGAAACAGTTGTAGGAGTTCTGTTACGAGATGATAGATAGATAGATAAATAGATAGATAGATAGATAGATAGATAGATAGATAGATAGATAGATAGATAGATAGATAGATAGATAAAGAGAGAGATGTGTGTGTGTGTGTGCGCGCACACACGCATTTCTCTTTTCTTCCCTAGATAGGAGTTCTCTATCATGGCACCCCTAATTTTTAGAGTAGAAATCTTCTAAAAATTAGTTTTTTCTAATTGGGTTTTCTATCTTAAGGTACAGAGGAAGAGAACAGACAAATGTCATCATTGTCTCTTGTTCTGGATGTCAGTTCTTATGCAAGTATGCATCATGTTAAGAGTGTGGCTTTGATCATGACCTGAGGAGTAAAGGTTTTAGCAAATGGTATTTGTCTATCTTCTTTGTGCCATCCACGTAACTTACCTGTTTTTACAATTCTGGTGGTAAACTTTTTCATTTTGTTAGTATTATAGAGATATTGTAATTTTCATGGAATTGGTATTTTTTATCTTCTTCCAGCTTAGCAGGCCATCCACAATCATATCAACCCTCAGCCAATATAACTAAAGTGGATTTTATTCAAAATTGGATTTAAAATCACAGTTCCAGATATTACTGTGTGGGGCTTTGGATTCAAAATAGTTGCCTGATAAATAGAATAGAATAGAATAGAATAGAATAGAATAGAATAGAATAGAATAGAATAGAATAGAATAGAATAGAATAGAATAGAACAGAACAGAACAGAACAGAACAGAACAGAACAGAACAGAATTCTTTATTGGACAACTGTGACTGGACACACAAGGAATTTGTCTTGGTGCATACACTCTCAGTGTACATAAAAGAAAAGATACATTCGTCAAGAATCATAAGGTACAACACTTACTGATAATCATAGGGTACAAATAAGCAATCAAATCATATTAGGAAACAGTCAATATAAATCATAAGGATACCAGCAACAAGGTTACAGTCATACAGTCTAAGTGGGAGGAGATGGGTGATAGGAACAATGAGAAGATTGATAGTAGTGCAGACTTAGTGAATAGTTTGACAGTGTTGAGGGAATTATTTGTTTAGCAGAGTGATGGCGTTCAGGAAAAAACTGTTCTTGTGTCTAGTTGTTGTGGTGTGCAGTGCTTTATAGCATCGTTTTGAGGGGAGGAATTGAAACAGTTTATGTCCAGGATGTGAGAGGTCTGTAAATATTTTCACAGCCTTCCTTTTGACTCGTGCAGTATACAGGTCCTCAATGGAAGGCTGGTTGGTAGTAATTGTTTTTTGTTTTTGTTTTTTTGCAGTTCTAATTATCCTCTGAAGTCTGTGTCTGTCTTGTTGGGTTGCAGAACAACAAGTTCAGTTGATGAACAGGAAACAGGCAAGAATAGTAAGTAGAAGGATAGAAATGTTGTAATCACTGACCAAACATTTGCTGCGCTACTCAGTTTTGGAACCAGAGAAACCCTGCACGTTTCTTAACACATGTACAGTATGCCACAGTTGGTAAAACAAAATCTACTGAGGACAAACTGTTCTGTCTTCTTCTCCCACTCATAAGATGGCATAAGAAATGTGTTTAAAAGCTAAAGTATTGCTACATGCACAAGAAAAATATCTTACAATGAAGAGCACGTAGAAGATAATATCAAAACAGCCATTGTGGAGCACAAAAAAAGCCCAAACTAGTTTTGCAGACACTAAACAACTACCATAGCTATTATGGGTAGTCCTCACTAACCAACTGCAATTGGGACTGGCAGCTCTGTCATTAAACGATGCAGTCATAAAATGAAACATGTGACTGTTGAGTTACATCAGCTCCAGCTATGGCCATTAAGTGAATCACATGGGGTTGTTAAGTGGGATGTCACGTGACCATGACTTGCAACTTCCTACTGGTTTCCCCATTGACTTTGCTTGTCAGAAACAAGCTGTGAAGCTTGCAAATGGCAAACCTATGACTACGGGATGTTGCATTTATTGTAAATATGTGCTGGTTGCCAAGCACCTGAATTGTGACACAAATGTGGCACAAGGACACTTGAACGGCACAGTTTTGACGACTGGTCATAAATCTGTTTTTCAGTGCTGCCATAAATTTGAGTTCTTGTTAAACTTCCACCTGTAATTAATACTAATATGCCAAAGAGATAAGAATTGTATACCCCACAGTTTTGATAGATGCAATAAAGAATATAAGAATTATATTTTTCTTTTGCACAAGTATTACATATTCAGGAATGTTTAGCTCTCAAATTACTTATTTTTATGCAATGTGCCTAGCAAGATCATTATTTTTGATATAATAATTAGCCAAAATAAATACCCACTAAGCCTTTTCTCATACTCATAGTTTGGCTCTATAGTGTAATGTTAATGCTGAAAAAAATGGTCACTATATTGAAATCTAGCTGAAAAGCACAATATATCCTCTAGAATTAGAATCACTTGAATCTTCTGAATGGATGTTAACTTGTTTAACAAATGCTTTCTTCTCTTCTGCAGCATAGCTAATAATATTTCCTATTAGGAAATTCTTATCTGGTTCCTTCTCGGAAGTCTAATCCAATAAATAAGGATATTCCTCTGTATTCTTTTGGCTGGAGACACAGATATCCAGTAGAGACAACAATGATGTAACACACATCATGATAGTTTTATGTAAAAGATGCAAATTATGTACTTTATATCTCTTGTGTCATGACTCAAATGACCTTTATACGTAATTCATATTATGTATGTCAATTTCACCTGATGTCAATTTCTCCTCCTGATTCCCTGAGCGATACTCCATGTATGCTGGTGCCATCGCTGACTATTGGGGGCGAATCATTGGCCCCCACGGAAAGGGCTCACAACTTGGGTGTCCTCCTGGATTCACGGCTGTCTTTAGAAGAGCACTTGACGGCCGTGACAGGGAGGATTTTTCATCAGGTTCGCCTGATCCGCCAGTTGCGTCCTTTTCTAGATCGGGACTCCTTACGCACGGTCACTCATGCCCTCGTCACCTCCTGTCTGGACTATTGTAACGCTCTCTACATGGGGCTCCCCTTGAGAAGCACTCAGAGGCTCCAACTGGTGCAGAGTGCGGCCGCGCAGGGGTTAAGGGAGCGACGTGGCACTCCCATGTAACACCTCTCCTGTGCGAGCTGCACTGGCTCCCGGTGGTCTTCCAAGTGCGCTTCAAGGTTTTGGTTATCACCTTTAGAGCGCTCCATGGCTTAGGACCTGGTTATTTACGGGACTGCCTGCTACCACCAATAGCCTCCCACCAACCAGTATGCTCCCATAGAGAGGGGCTCCTCCGGGTGCCGTCAGCCAAACTATGTTGACTGGCGGCCCCCAGGGGTAGAGCCTTCTCTGTGGGGGCACCTACTATCTGGAACAAGCTCCCCCCAGAGATACGGAGGATCCCGGATCTGCATACCTTCCGTCGCGCACTCAAGACTTTCTTATTTCATCAAGCTGGCCTGACCTAAATCTTTCCCCTTTTTAAATGGAAGTTTTAAATTTGGTTTTAAATTATTGGGGTTTTAAATTTGTTCAGCCAAATTATTTAATTCGTTTTTTTTTTAAATTTTGTATTTATATGTTTTATTCTATGGCTGTTCACCGCCCTGAGTCCTTCGGGAGTAGGGCGGTATATAAATTCAATAAAATAGATAAATAAATAAATAAATATGCCTCGAAAACTGAATAGCACCTCACCATTCATGTTCCTCAACAACTATTAATGAGAGCTATGTTGCCATTGATTCCTTGTGGCTGAAAACGGAGCCTGGGGAGACTGCACACAGCCCACCAAGCTCCATTTTCTCTGGCAGAGGCACCATGGGCCAGTCCTTTGCTGTTTCCAGGGTGGCTCTGCAGGCCAGATCTAAGTGCCCCGCGGGCTGGATCTGGCCCACGGGCCTTGAGTTTGACACCCCTGGTACAGGGTCTTCTGCTTGAGCAGGGGGTTGGACTAGAAAATCTCCAAGGTCCCTTCTGATTCTATCATTCCGTATTCTGTATCAAAACTATGCTGCTGTTATTATGGTATATGGAGAGTCTCTACAAGCAATGAGGAACTTTGCAAAATGAACCACAGTTTGATTCCGTCCATCATCAGACTGAATTTTCCTCCAGATCTATCTAAGCTATCACATATACAAGACACACAGAGAGAAAAAAGATGAATTTCTGTTTCAATGAAAAATGACAGCCGAATCCATAAACCACTTAGGCCAAAATATTAGAATGTATGCTTTGGGCTACAATCCTCTTATTAAAATCAGAGGGATTTATCTCCGAATAAGCATTGGTGAGGAAAAGGGCTGCTAATCCCTTTGAAGCAAACAGAGTTTAAAATGCTTTCACTTAATCGGGATTTAAGCTGCTCTGTTTTCCACCATCCATATCAACTTATATATTTATCTGTGTCAGTGGGCTACCCACTTGGCTTCTTGGCCTTAGCTCAGCTGATGCTGACTTGTAGGCAAAAGTCTGTGTCTTTCATTCTGGCTGAGGATGAAGGTACAACTATACATACGATTATGGCTGAAAACACACACGTGTGTGTGTATCAGAGGTGGGTTTCAGCAGGTTCTGACCGGTTCTGGAGAACCGGTAGCGGAAATTTTGAGTAGTTCGGAGAACCGGTAGTAAAAATTCTGACTGGCCCCGCCCCCATCTATTCTCTGCCTCCCAAGTCACAGCTGATTGGGAGGAAATGGGGATTTTGCAGTAACCTTCCCCTGGAGTGGGGTGGGAATGGAGATTTTACAGTATCCTTCCCCTGCCACGCCCACCAAGTCACACTCACCAAGCCACGCCCACAGAACCGGTAGTAAAAAATTTTTGAAAACCACCACTGGTGTGTATGTGTATGTATATATTCTGACTAAAGATAGATCTGTCGGCATCATCAGCCAGAATTAAAGATACAGACCTTTTTGATTCGGCATTTCTGGAATGACTTGCCTGGTACCCATCCTGATAGCTGTCCATCAGCAGGCATCAGGCATTTTAGACTTTATCTCTTTCCTTTCATTAAAATCTTCACTCCAGTGTTGGCATAACATTACATTCTTCTAGCTTGTAATTCTTCCAGATCATTTTTTTTTACTGAACAAAATTAGAAACATAAAAAATAGATTACACAGGCTATCCATAATATGTAGGGTATCTCACAAATGACCTACAAGCAAGGTTCTTGGGTAGATTAGTTTCACCCTTGGGATTATCCAGTAAAAATAAGCTACTGCTTTTATTCTGTTCTTTGTTGGTATGTGTAATGTTCACACACGCACACACAGAGAGACAAACATAATGTATGTGTGGGCAGCTGTTTGATCAGTAGTTTGAAAATCCAGTACAGCACTGAGAAAGCTGCTATAAAAAGGGAGCTCCACCAGCTCCACCAAACCAAGTAAAATGAATGACTCATTAAAAGGAAACAGAGCATTTACAGTTTATGTACAAAGAGAGAGCGAGAGGCTTTTTACTATGTAAGTTTTATTATGTTTGAATCACAGCGCAAGTAAAGCATTCAAAATATGCTAAGCAATGGTTTTATTACAAATCTACACAGAATGATAGGCAAGCTCTGAAGATCCCCTGATCTCTTCATGAGGGGGAGTTAAAGCTGACTTGATTTTTAAGAAATGTATATGATCAAAAAGTCTTAACAATAGAATGGTGGAAAAACTGCAATTTTAAATAACTGAGCTCCTATTCCACTACATGAGGTTGTCAGGCTGTCACTAGGATTCCTGGAGTAAAAAGACATGTAATGCCTAATTCCTTCCCTTTTCAAAACATTGTTGGTATTTATTTGATTTCTGTCTTCAAATGTTACCAATCTTATAGATTCCTTCGCAATTTCAATTTTAAAAAATTAAAAGAAATACAACAATTAGCAAATTAAAAGTGATTGATTCTGGGGTATTGCACTAGATTAAAAAAAAATAGCTCGTGTCAATAGTATTAGGTGTGGTTGTTATTTAGAAGTTGGAGAGAAGTAAACCTTTTAATTCTCTGGTACTAGATGTTGGAAAATTACTGCAATTTCCAGTTTAATTTGCTTCCAGCACACTCCACGTCAGTTCCTGTATCAAGGATCAGAACAAGCACATATGTCGCTCTGTTCAACTAGAAAAAATATAACTTGATGTTTATGTATTAAAAGTCAGCAAACCTCAGCAAACAGTTAATTGGTAAAAGGGAACAAACAGGCAGGCAAAAAGCAGGGACAGAGAAAGAAAGGAACACCAGGCAACAATTTATATCATTTACCTATGTATCTGTATCTATCCAAAGATACAGAACTTTTCTGAGCCACTGGAAACAAACCTAATTAGAATGGAGAGCGTTCCAAAGGAGTGGCCTTTCTTTCAGATTTAACACTTTTAGGTAGAGAACAGCAGCAGAAGAGAGAGAGGGAAAGTAGGACGCCAGGTGATCCCTCCTGTTTCTGTGCCATGAAACAATTTGGTGAGCAAGGATGAGGTGTCGAACAGTAGATATTTTCATTCTTCTATAGTCACATTCTTGTATGACTAAATATTTTTCTCCCAAGGGATATATGAAATAAGCAAGCCAGGTTTTACCCAAACAATATATTTGCAATTTGCAATTAATTTGACCAGTGTTGCCTTATAAAGTCAAAAACCTAACTGTTGTGCAAACAATAAGCTGTTTTTCAAAACCAAATTTATATCTGGGTAGACTCATCATAAAAAAATAAAAACAAATTTAATAAATTTAATTTATAAATATACATTTAATAAATAAAGTTTTCTAGATTGTTACTACATGAGAGAAACTTATTCTTACACAGACCTATTCAAAATAAATCCTCCTGTTTCTAGTAGGGTTTACTTTCAGGCATAGGATTGCAAATTAATTCAAATGAATCTATATTTCAACTCCATGGTTCAAAAGTAATGCTACTAGAGGTTTATAAAATGCAGAAGAAACATTCTAGCAGAAATTAAATAACACAGACAATAGAAAAAAAACCTAAATAATTTAACCATACTAAAAATGGTTGATGGGTACAGATGATTATATTTAATTATACAAACATCACAGTAAATAAAAATATAGCTTTGGTGGCACTTCAGATAACAGGATAAAAATGTGGTTCTGGTTTCAATAAAGTTGAAATTATTATGGGTTCCATAGCCTGACTTTTTAAAAGGGCAGATTCTTGTTTTGCTTTTATTCTCATTTCTTGGAAATAATTCTCTGAAAAAAGGTTAACTTTATGCTAAACTCTCTAGAAATAGGTTGTATTCTGCCTGTTGGGGTCTAGAAACCTGCAGGCACAAAGGGGAGTTAACCTCTTCTGCAGTGGTGGAATTCAAATTTTTTTACTACTGGTTTTGTGGGCATTGCTTGGTGGGTGTGGCTTGGTCGGTGCTGCATCCAGGCTACACTTCAGTCCACAGGAGCCGCTGCGCTTTGCTTGGCTGTTTAACTTCAGGCGCGAGTATATAAGTTGTCAAATGTGCTGACAGCCGCTGCTCCTGTTAGCTGAGCAGCCTCGCTAGCCACCAAATTAGCGAATCTGTTAACAAGGAATGTTACAAATAAAACCTGTTAGCTTTTAATGAACTGTCTGGTCTCAGTCTGTTCATCCCTGCCAGGGACATAACAGTGGGCATGGCAGGGGAAGGATATACTGCAAAATCCCCATTCCCTCCCCACTCCTGGGGGAAGGATATTGCAAAATCTCCATTCCCATCCCATTCTGGGGCCAGACAAAGGTGGTATTTGTTGGTTCTCCAAACTACTCAAAATTTCTGCTACTGGTTCTCCAGAACCTGTCAGGACCTGCTGAATAGCACCCCTGTTCTTCTGCCATTAGGAACATTAAGAATATGGCATTTTTTCCTTCACAGCCTGACATCCTCAAAAACTCAGTTTTAACTTTTGAAGAAAAAGTTTCTAATCCTTCTACTGGAAACTATCTCTGTGGCTTTTATTTAAATTTAAAGCAATATTTATTTTAAAATATATTTAGAAACAGTGGTTTCAGTCTGACTGTCTCTCTCTATCCCTGCTTTTTAATAGCTCACAGCAGACATAGCACATGTCATGACTATTGAAATAATCAATGCTGTAAATAGATGATAAACACAATTTGTTACACACCATTCTGCAATTTGTTTTACATGGTAGTTATGATACCAGCATGGAAAATGGAGAGAAAGAAAGGAAGGAAGGGAGGGAGGGAAGGAGGGAGGGAGGGAGGGAGGGAAGGAAAGGAAAGGAAAGGAAAGGAAAGGAAAGGAAAGGAAAGGAAAGGAAAGGAAAGGAAAGGAAAGGAAAGGAAAGGAAAGGAAAGGAAAGGAAAGGAAAGGAAAGGAAAGGAAAGGAAAGGAGGAGGGAGGGAGAGAGAGAGAGATTCAGGCAAAAATGCACAATTTGTACACTGAACTCTTTGTGAGATACTTCAGCAGCTTCATATTTATAGCTTACTATATCAACCAATATTTATTTATAGTTTCTACATTTCATTTTGTACCAGGATGAAAAACGAATTTTCATTTTGTGAAAAAAACCATGTGCTTCCAACTGTAGCTCCTTCCTTCCTTCCTTCCTTCCTTCCTTCCTTCCTTCCTTCCTTCCTTCCTTCCTTCATTCATTCATTCATTCATTCATTCATTCATTCCTCCCTCCTTTCCAAAATGTGGGATTCTATTTGTCTTCTGCTGTAATATTAATATGGGAAAATCAAATGTCATCCTGATCAAATAGCAGTGTATTTTTTATTTTTTTAAGAAATCACTTGAAAATTGTGTATATGCAGCTCATCAAAAAAATTAAACATTCGCTTTCAAATAATTTTGCACTGGTCTAATTGTTAATTTAGAAGGGCCGGCAGGAGCAGAACACAGATGGGGAAAAGCTAGCTTGAAATAGGCATCAAATTCCCCAAACAGATTATTTCTGGACATTTAACTACATTTACCATTTTACTATCTGTGCTGCTACAGCTATCTTCTGCTCCTTTGACTCCAAGTCCAGATTTTTAAAAATCCATTAAAAATCTATCATATTGTATTCAACCTTCCTCTCTTATACAGAAAAAATACTGAAAAACAGTATTGTGTGGATGGATAGAGGGTCAGAAGGGACAATGGAGGTTAAGTGTTACTAGTCAGTAGAAAACAGGGCATCCAACAGTACGCAAGGAACAAAAGACCTGAAAATGCTATTGAAATATATTGTCATTTTTATGTATTGTCCTTTTCTGTGAAAATGCTATTGAATTATATTGTCCTTTTTATGTAGTTTCTATAGATGCAAGTTTCTTAATTTAATAGGTTGTTATAAGCTACATTTATCTTATTTGGTACTTTTTATCACATTTCTGAGCTGTTCCTCTGCCTATATAGGAACTGAGTGGTACTTTTTTTTTCTTTTTACGACCCTGTAATCCCTTTTTATTGAGGTGGAGTTGGGGTGACTGAATGGAGCTGAGTGTTTACTGACTGGATGCCCTTCCTGACACCTACACAGAGTTTGCAGCAAATATTTTTTCTTTGCCTCTTGATAGAGAAACATCTGTCACTGCTCAGTATTAAGCTCTCAACCTCCCAAGTGTGAGACAAGCCTTGTTGCTGGTATCCTTAAGATTTATATTGACTGTTTTCTAATATAATTTGATTGCTTATTTGTTCCCTATGAATATCATTAAGTGTTGTACCTTATGATTCTTGATGAATGTATCTTTTCTTTTATGTACACCGAGAGTGTCTCCACCAAGACAAATTCCTTGTGTGTCCAATCACACTTGGCCAATAAAGAATTCTTTTCTTTTCTATTCTATTCTATTCTATTCTATTCTATTCTATTCTATTCTATTCTATTCTATTCTATTCTATTCTATTCTATTCTATTCTATTCTATTCTTTCACCTCTAGGCATTGCGCCAACTAAGCGGTATACAATAAAGGTAGAATTAAAAATTTGAATTAAAAGTTTAAATTTTAAAAGGAAGCAATGGGATGGACCAATGTTAATAGGATGAATATAATTTCATAGGTAACCTGGGCCAATGCCATGTTGTACTGTGTAAGTAAGAACCAAAACCTTGAATTGGATCAAGAAGCAAACTGGAAACTAATGCCTTCAAAGAACAAAGGTGTTACATGTACCTTTCTTTGGGCACTCAATATAGCTCACATGATCACATTCTGCACCAGCTGAAGCTTCCTGATACTTTTAAGGGTAGTCCCATGTAAAGCATTTTGCATTAGTCTAAACAGGAGATGACCAGGGCATTAGTGATCTAGTGGAGACCCTCCCTATCTAGGAAAGAGCATAACTGGTACACAACACAGAGTTGAGCAAAGTCCTTCCTAGTCATGACTGCCCCCTACTTTTCAAGGAGGAACTGTGAGATCAGCTGTGATAACGACAAATGCCATTTCAAATGTCTTATCTGGAGCTGAAACCTGACTGAAAAGGATCTAGATAATTAGCATCCTCTGGAGTTGCAACAACATCACCTTCTCAATCACCTTTCCCAAAAAGGGGAAGTGGAAAACTGAACAAAAATTGTCCTGAATGGTAGGGTCCAGTGATAGCTTCTTGACTAGGGGGCATACCAACGCTGCTTTAAAAGGAAACAAAGATACATCCACCATCACTTGGACCCACCACATTGCACATCTGGCTAGTCTTAACCAGCAACGATCTGGATCTGATGCACAGGTGGTGGCATTTTGGTCCAATGGAATAAATCATTCCTAGATAACTAGATAAGTCTGCTCCTCAGGCATCTCCAAAGGATTTGCACCATGGTTGGAATCCAGTTGGGAATGAATCCAAGCAATTTTTATTTAGAAGACATCATCTAAACTTTATCAGAGGAGTAACAAAAGGTTATGTCTGCCATTTACCTAGCAACAACTGAAAGAAAGGTATAAACTGGATAAAAAATGTCATGGATTTGACTTTGTTAAAAATGAATTGGAAATTTCATTATGTGGCAAGCATGAACATATTATTGCTAAAATCTATAAAATGTTATTGAAATTGAATTTGGAAAATGAACATGTGAAACATTGTATGATTCAGTGGGCAAGGAACTTTGGATACAATGTGATGCTTGAACAGTGGGAAAATATATGGACAAAAGATTTAAAATTCACATTAAATTACAATCTAAAAGAACTAGAGACAAAATTTGGAATGTTGTTATTATATACTGTATGTTGACAGCAGCAAGACTATTGTATGCACAAAAATGGAAGGACACTTTGATTCCTACTGTGGACAAATGGTTGCAGAAGTGGATGGAGTAGGCTGAAATGGCAAAACTGACCACTTTGATTAAAGAAAAGAACATAAATACTTTTGTTTCCACATGGAGACTGTTTCTGAACTTTGTGCTTGATGTGGAAAAGAATGACTTTGGGTTTTACCGATTAGACTGATAGATCTTTATAGAAATGGCTCGCTCATATTATTATGAAAAAGTAAAAAGTTGTGATTTGATGTTAATGCCTTATTTTACTGTAACAGAGAGAGTCAGAAGTCAATGCTTCTTTTTCTTTTTTCTTATATTTCCTCACTTCTCCTTTTCTTCCCCAATGCTTTCTTATTTACTTTGTATTTTGTATTTTACAATACTTTATAACTCAATAAAAATGTTAATAGTAAACTTCATCAGAGGAGTGTCTACACTCCTAGACTTGTAGCAAGGCACCATCAAAACTCAGGGCCAGCTTCCACCACCATTGCCACCATCCCAGCTCCTCTTTTCTATGGCTTTAGGGTAAGAAGAATTGCTCTGTGTCTGGACAGGGCATCCTGAAGCTCTAAGAAGGAAGAACTATGGTAAGGATCATGGGTGAAATCCAGCAGGTTTTGACAGGTTCTGGAGAACCAGTAGCAGAAATTTTGAACAGTTCAGAGAACTGGTAGCGGAAATTTTGACTAGTTCAGAGAACAGCCAAATACCACCTCTGGCTGGCCCCAGAGTGGGGTGGGAATGGAGATTTTGCAGTATCCTTCCCCTGGCGTGGGGTGGAAATGGAGATTTTGCAGTATCCTTCCCCTGCCATACCCACAAAGCCACACCCACAAGAAACACCACGCCCAGCAAGACACGGCCACAGAACTGGTAGTAAAAAATTTTGAATTTCATCACTGGTAAGGATCCTAAATTCAAGGCCCAGTCATGACATAAACAGGGGTGGGCTTCAAAAATTTTAGCAAGGAGTTCTCTCCCCAGGTGCTGGGTGGGCATGGCCATGGTGGGCATGGCCTAGGCCTCCTGGACCATGGCAGGGGGATGTTTTTGCCCTCCCCGGGCTCCAGAGGATTTCTTCTGGGAGGGCAAAAATGGCTTTTCAGGCTCTGGAGGCCCTCTGGAGGCCAGAAACGGCCCGTCCTAAACTTCTGGTAGGCCCGTTTTTCGCCCTCCCCGAGCCTCCACATCCACCCTGCTCTTACCTGCTTCCAAAACAGGCTGCATGGGAACTCCTGGGAGGGGTGGGCAGGGCCAGCCAGGAATGGGATTTGGGGGTTCTCCAAACTGCACAGAATCTTAGCTAGAGGTTCTCCCCAACCCCTGCCAACCCCCAGCAGCCCACTCCTGGACATAAGATATAATTGTACCTCACTGTGGAGCTCAGTATATAGCCACCCCTTGACTTGCCATGCCTGAGTATAAAGTTGTACTATCTTCCTACCTAAAGAAAGATTCATAGTGCCAGCTGCTGACCTACTTCCAGCTGCTAATCTTCTGCTGTATGTGCAAGTGAGGCATAAGCAGTGAAGATTACAGAAATTATAGTTGACCCCTAATGTATATGGGAACTTGGCACTGTAGGTTAAAGTTCATTGGCAATATATGCTCACTGTGTTCAACATCTTTGCTTTTTTTCTGGATAGAGGAAACCCCCCCCAAAAAAAAGCAGAAAAGGCTTTTTGTTGATTCTAGTGTTTGTTCAGCTCTGATTGGCATTTTTAAAAAGCAAAGCAAAGGAAGATGCTCTACTCTATCCACCAGGGGTGGGTTCTAAAATTTTTTACTACCGGTTTTGTGGGTGTGGCTTATTTTGTGGGTGTGGCTTGGAGAGGGGGTAATGTGGCTGGGTGGGCGTGGCCAACTTTTTTTTTTTTTTTACTTTTAAAAGCATTTTTTCTACAACCTTAAGAGGTTGCAGGAAAAAATGCTTTGAAAAGCCTCTGCCGATCAGGCAACTCAGCTGGGATTGTCAGAGGCTTTTCAAAGCATTTTTTTTACCACCTCTTCGGCTGAAGAGGTTGTAGAAAAAATGCTTTGAAGAGCCTCTGACAATCTCAGCTGAGCCGCGGGATCATCAGAGCTTTTTTTTTTTTACTTTTAAAAGCATTTTTCAGCCAAAGAGGTTGCAGAAAAAATGCTTTTAATAGCAAAAATAAAAAGCCTCTGATGAGGTGGGCGGGGTAAGTGAGTGGCGACCAGGCTAGCGACCAGTTCAGGGGCATGGCCAGCCAATGTTATTACCGGTTCTCAGAACTACTACAAATTTTTACTACCGGTTCTTGCGAACCGGTGTGAACCAGGAGCAACCCACTACTGCTATCCACGTATTACAAGGTTTAAAAGAGGCTCTTGTCATTCTGTTGCAGGGAAGCCATGCATGGAAAGAGCCTTCAGACAATTAAAAACAATCTATAAGTTGAAAGGATTTTTCTCTTCTCATTTATTTATATTCATATAATTTCTGAACAGGGCTATCAATAAGGCCTTTAAAAATCCAGCCTTATTATCATTTAGAGACAATGTTTCAATCTAACCCTAGTTACTGGTCGTGTTTATAGGTGTCAACTTTCAGTTCATCTTGAATACGTGTAGGATCTTGCCTCTGTTTGTATTTCATAACTAAATAGGTAGGCAGTTGCATGATTATAGTTTACAAATCACTTCCTTGCTTTTACTTCATTTGTTTGTTCCATTGTGCAGCCATTGATTAAGGGTGAAGCAGAGGGCAAAAAACAAGCAGCAGATGAACAACTATAGGATGCTTTCTTTGGTTTGGTTTCAAACCTACCATCCCCTCTTAGAAGAATGAAATATTTTAAGGAATATTTAAAAAGGCAGAATATTATATTTCCCTAAATGAGAAATGGAGAAACATGGTTTTTTAGAGGCAGAAAGCAACCCCCACTTTCCTTAATAGCCCACATCAGATGTCAGCACATAAGAGATAAAGAGCTTATTGAAAACTAGATAGTTCTATTCATAGGCAAAGCAAATACTGCAGGCAAAAATCCATTCAAGACAGGATATTTTGGAATTCCCTGCAGCAAAGTCTGAACAAAGGCAAAGTGACAGGATTAGCCCTCACTCAAGATCCAACATAGGGCAAAGCCATTAAGCCATAGTAGGAATTGCCCAACACTCTTTCAGAGCAGTCCAAGCTTCAACCAAACGTAGTTCAGACAAAGACCTAGGATTTGCATTTCTTCTTTTGCCTATAGAGCCAGCAATGACCCCCTTATAACCCCTACATGACTCCATAGGAATCTGACAACAGCCAATAGAATACATGTTCTTGCACAGGAAAGGAAGCTCAAGTGCAAAGCTCAAAGAAGGTATAAAAACCTCTCTCTCTCAACTCCATTTTGTCAGCTGCACCAGAACCATGTGCTTGGTGGTTCTGTTCATCATTAAAACTTCTTTCAATCAACCTCCATGTTTCCAGTGTCTTTCTCCCATCTTGGAACTGAACCAGGTGGATATTTCTTCCCCCAGCATATAATCCTATGTTTCACAATGCAGCAAAGTTGCTACTTATATAATATTGTTTGCATGTAGATTTTAGAGAAGAATATAATTCAGACTGGGCTTGAGTATGGGGGAATGCAGTGTTTGCTTAGGTATAACTGGAATTTTATTTCAACAAATAAATGTTTCTTATCTTCATTGCTGGGTGCAGAGAGTTCACTGCTTTTATTCCACTAGCAATAGAATTGTCATTTTGGGGTATAACAATTACTGTAATTTTTGCTTCCGGATGGGACATTCCTCGATATAACTATACAGGCATTTCTCAGATTGCTTGAGAATGACCTAGATCCAGTTGTACTATCAGGATCAAAATTTAACCATGAATATGCAAATACTAACAAATTTGCATACGCTTTGCCTTGGGTACTTGGATACCGATGACAAGTGTTCCGGACTTCTATAAAGAAATCCAAACTAGTATTCCATAGAGTAAGAATGGTATTGTAACTAGTATTCCATAGAGTAAGGGTGTAAGAAATATGTTTTTAAAAATCCAGTATTATTTTCCTCAGAACTTGGAGTTCAACACTCCACTCCATGACAGCATTTCTCTCACAGCTTTAACAGCTTCTTTAGAAAATGTCTTGGGCAAGTAGATACCAGGCCTCCAACCACAGGTGGACATGTCCTCCCTTTTCGCCTCATGTCCTCCATCCAGCAGGCATAGCCTTAAAATCAAATATTGTTTGGCTTTTTGAGTACCTCTTCCTGAACAGCTTTTCTCTACAGTGGTAATTCCCTACTAGGTGGTAACTCAAAATTAACAAGCACTTTATTTTTATTTTATTTATTTATTTATTTATTTGTCAATAATAAAATAAATAAAAGCACTTGATTAGTACCCTCTGGCTGCTTCTGCTGTGAGCTGAAATTAACAAGACTTTAATCAGGTGTATGTTGAAATCTTTTGTCTCTTAACCAGCTCTCACTGAGCTTATCATCTGGACAACGGACAGCCCAGGTTCGAGACCTGAGCACTGTGTGATGGGTGAGCTCCCGTTACTCACCTCAGTTCCTGCAAGCCTAGCAGTTTGAAAGCATGCGAACGTGAGTAGATACAGTAAATAGGTACCACTTTGGTGAGAAGGTAACAATGTTCCATGTGCCTCTGTGTATAATCATACTGGCAACATGACAGAAAATGTTTTCAGACAATGCTGGCTCCCTTGGCTAAGAAACAAAGATGAGCACCCCCTCCCCCCTAAAGCTGGACATAACCAGACAGGAGAAACCTTTGCCTTTACCTTAATGCATGTAGCATAAGTACTTTTTGGTAGTTTTTCATTGCAATTTTTGTTACAGATGTCAGGAAAATTCAACAATGTGTTCTCCTTTTCTCACCATTTTCCAATGGTCTTTGTCCTCCTTTGCCTGTCCAAATATCTGGTAACCCTATGAGCAGAGGTGGGTGTCACATACTGTAACAACCAGTTCATCCGGAACCAAAAATGTGAGCTTCTCTCACACATGCGCCTTCCATGCATGCACGTGGCATCAAAAAAATGGTGATTATATAGGATGGGATAGTGCAAGAGCAGGTGGGCAGGCCCAGCCGCTGGCTGGAACTACCAGTTCGTCTGAACTGGTCCAAACTGACAGCAGCCCACCTCTGCCCATGAGCAAGGAAGCCCCCATTTAAACAAAGAAGGAAATGATCTCTTAAAAGGAACTATTCTGTGGTAGTCAAAGATTTGTCTTCTCAGTTTTTAAAGGTTTTTTTAAATCTCACCTTTATTATTTTTATAAATAACTCCAAGGTGGCAAACATACCTAATACTCCTTCTGTCATGCCCCTGTTGGAGTCTGACTCTGAGATGGAAGACAAACAGCTGACAGAGAACGAGAGAGTGGCTCCATTGGCTGGTGGGGAAACTGGGGAAGGGCAAAGTCAGAGGATTTTGGGCAGAGCAGGGGAGAGGTAGAACAAGGGAGATGGGGTTCTGATGAAGACCAAGGCCCATCTGCTCCTCATCCTAGGGCACACAGAGAAGAACACAGAAGAGAACAATTGGGTTGCATGGCTTACGAGGAAGGAAAGGGCCCTGATTCCCTTCACAAGGCACACCTGGGGATGGAGTTTAAAGGAGAGGCAGTTGGGAGGGGAGTTTGTCGGGAACAAATGCTGAATTAATCTGGTGCTGAGAATTGTGGCCTGCATTCTTGGCATTCTCTCCTGACTGTGTGAATTACTGCCATGCTATTGTGTACCTAGCTTGTCTTGCTGGGATTATTCTTCCCGTCTGGAACTCCTTATCTTGCCTTGCTGGAGTGATTGATTGAAGTCATTCTGTTTACAGCGTTGGGACTGGATTATCTTCAGGTTTGTGGGAGAGCTTTTCTCCAGGCCGTAAAAGGGACGTTGGGGGCAGAATTGGTGCCAATAAAGGGATTCATACTGGTTCTCTGGCTGTGTTGCCTTCATGCCACGCCCCGGCTCATCACACCTTCCTCCTCCTATTTGCCCCAGAACAACAACCTGTGAGGTAGGTAGGGCTGAGACTGAGTGACTGGCCTAGAGTCACCCAGCTGGCTTTCATGTCTAATCTTGGGCTAGAATTCTCAGTTACCTGAGTGCTCTACTGATCATATAGTTTTGGGAAAGGCACTGGATTTTGCTTCCAGGTTATAGCCTTCTATGGGCACTCACGGACTTAATAACAACTGTGATTTTTTTTTTTTAAAGGATAAATGTTGTGTCATATCACTCTCCATTTATAAAACCTCACTGTGGAAAATGACTGTAGAAGCGCTCCTCTGAAAAAGCATGATCCTAAATTACATGGAGAAATGAAGCTTGCAACAGGCCCTTACTCTCTATACATGTGAATGGGTAGGGATAAGTCATTCCCCTACATTCTCCCTTAAAGCAAACCTAATGTAGCTGTCTGGTCTGGGCTGCAGTGGGCTAGAGATACCTGGTTTCATGTGACAGGTACTATAGTCTGCACAATGACTTATCTGCCTGTTGCAAAGGTTGCACTGTGTAAATCAGGAGGATGCAGTTCTTATCCCCAGAGATAACTGCAGTTCAGTCTATTTTTAACCACACACATCCAAGCAAGATAATAGTTAATTTTCCCTTCCTAATGTCCTATTGTTTGAGTGAACATGAAGAATATGTCATAAAGACAGAAAAAAGTGCTTGAGAGAGAATAAAGGGAACTAACTTTTGATTCTGATCCTATCCAGTTTACTTTAGCCCCACCCTCTATGTAGCCCCAGAGACATTATTCCTGAGGTAATGTGGCTTTAATCCAAAAACAAACAAAAAATTCTCTATGTGAGAATTGCCAAAAGGGCCAATAGATTCCTTTTCACTCTAGTTCATTGCACTATTAATAATGATACTGATAATAATTTATCAAAGAACTATTGACTTTTCATCCCACTACTCAGGATTATGGGAAATGAACTCTTCTGGATGGTACAAAGGTTGACCAACAGAACATCAACTGTCCTTTATACATCTATCTCAGATAAATTTTCTACTGCAACATTTTTGGCAGGAAGATGCTGCTTTTTCTCACTTAAACCTGAAAGTTAAAAAAAATCAAGAACAAAAAACCCAGAGAGTGATAAATGAAGTTCATTGGAAGCCAGTAACCACAGCAGGAAGCTCCAGATGCATAAAGAATTGTCAAGTAATTTATGCCTGATCATTCTCCTCAGGGACTTAATTAATTAGTCAGATAAGTCCCTGAGAAATTAAAGCTTTCAGCTGTAAGAGCATACAAATATTTTCCTGTGCTACAGCCCTGGAGCTTATTCCTGTGAAAAAATAACAGCAATTCTATGGCTGAGTACATTCTTATAGATGATTGGTAGATTGAGACTACCATGAATCTCCCTTCTTTTAGAGAGTGCAAAATTGGACTATGCAAATAAGACACATTGTTTGTATATACATAGATGAATACTTGAGGCACAGATTACATGAGGTGGACCATGGCAGTATGTTTGTGTTCTGGGGGCACAGTGAATGGGCTCTGGCACATAAATTCAATATGCCCACAGACCAGTGGTGAAATTCAATTTTTTTTACTACCAGTCCTGTGGGCGTGGCTTGGAGGGCGTGGCTTGCTGGGCGTGGCAGGGGAAGAATACTGCAAAATCTCCATTCCCACCCCACTCTGGGACCAGCCAGAGGTGGTATTTGCTGTTCTCCAAACTACTCAAAATTTCCACTACTGGTTCTCCGACTACTCAAAATTGCTGCTACCGGTTCTCCAGAACCTGTCAGAACCTGCTGGATTTCACCCCTGCCACAGACCCCTTTGCATGTTCCATGTTCGTTGCATTAGCCAATCATTTCCCCCCCAGATTCTTTTAATTAAAAACAAACCAGTGAGAAACTGCCAGGCAGCACTAGACCAGCCCTTCACATTGTCATTATTCCCAAGAAATTGGCAACAAGATAGAGCCCACTCATATTTTTTAGAAAATGGTGAAAGTTCTGTGCTTTGTGGAAAAGTAGCACATTGGCCCAGAAAAATAGCAAAGGGAAAGAGGAAGTATTGGGCAAGGGCCACTAGGAGAGTTATAATACCTGAGGACAAGATCACCAAGATCAGCAATCTAATCAAAGACCAGGCAGAGTCATATACCAAGAAATGAGACAGAAGATATTCATAATTCTCTATTAACCCCCCACTGCCCTCTTGTGGTCAGTGGGTCTTGAGGTGCTGAAGAAATGATGCCACTGAATTCACATTTCAACAATGCAAGGGAAATGGATAGTTTACAAAGCAAATAGAATGAATGAATAGAATAGAGCTGGAAGGGACCTTGGAGGTCTTCTAGTCCAGCCCCATGCTCAAGCAGGAGAACCAATACTATTTCAGATAAGTGGCTGTCTAGTTTCTTCTTAAAATCTCCAGTGATGGAGCACCCATAATTTATGAAGGCAAGCTATTCCATTGGTTAATTGCCTTCACTGTTAGGAAGTTTCTCTTTAATTCCAGGTTGCTTCTCTCTTTGCTTAGTTTCCAACCATTGTTTCTTGTCCTGCCTCCTGGTGCTTTGTAGAATAATTTGACCCCCTCTTTTTTTGTGTGGCAGTCCCTCAAATACTGAAATACTGCTATCATGTCACCCTTAATTCTTCTTTTCTTTAGACTAGCCAAACCCAAATCCTGTAGCCTTTAGCCGTTCTTCATATGTTTTAGTCTCCAGGCCTTTGATCGTCTTAGTTGCTCTTCTCTGAACTTTTTCCAAGCTCTCAATATCTCTTTTGTAACATGGTGACCAAAATTGGTTGCAGTATTCCAGGTATGGTCTTACTAGGGTTTTATAAAGTGGTACTAGTACTTCTCGTGATCTTGATTCTATGCCTTTGTTTATACAACCTAGGATTGTATTAGCTTTTTTGGCTGCTGCTGCATACTCATATTCAAGTGATCATCCAACTAGGACTCCAAGGTCCCTCTCACAGTTACTATAGGTGAGGTTGTTTCCATGGTTGACTGCTGTTCCCATCTAAGATCCCAAGACTGATGCTCCCTTGTACTGATACCCAGGATGAAAACATCTCAATATCAGTTATGTATATGGCAGTCATACTAAGCCTGTGTCTGAATTATTTGAATGACAAAATATATATATACATCATTTAATTATTGATATTTTGTTTATTATTCCAGGGCTTGGAGTTAATTACAAGTAGTCCTCAACTTATGACCACAATCGAGCCCAAAATGTATGATGTTAAGTGAGAAATTTGTTTAGTGAGTTTTGCTCCATTTTACAACTATTCTCACCACATTTGTTAAGTGAATCATTGCAGTTCTTAAAGTAGTAACACGGTTGTTAAGTGAATCTGATTTCCCTGTTGACTTTGCTTGTTAGAAAGTCGCAAAAGGTGATCACATGACTCCAGGACACTGCAACAGTCATAAATGTGAGTCAGTTGTCAAGCTTCCAAATGTAAATCACATGACCATGAGATGCTGCAATCATAAGTGCGAAAAATGGTCATAAGTCACTTATTTCAGTACTGTTGTAAGTTTGAACGGTCACTAAATGGACTGTTGTAAATTGCGGATTACCTGAATTAAAACTTGCCACTGATATATATCTCTGGATAATGTTTTAGTTCCCCAAGTTTTGTTCTTTATCTAAGTGTGATTCACAGGTGACTTTTTTTAAATCTTTCAAGACATAGTAGAAGCTCAGATCAGAAATTCTCTGGAAAAAATTTCACACATCCACCTTCCAGGGCCAGAGGTCACTCTCACATCTTCTCTTTCAAATCCTATCATCCCCAAAGCCTTGTAGAAGACATGAGACTACAGAACAATACTGTTTCAGAGACCAGAAATGTTTAGTTTTTGGGTGGTCCCTTCAGATTGTAATACCATTTTAAGCTTTTATTGTAGTAATAACCCTCAAAAGGAACAGTATTTGAATCCAGTGAAGACAAAAGGATCTCATAACGTATCTTCTAGCTTATTACTTCAGAAAAAATACATACTATACAATATTGGTTAGTACAGTAATTGTACTTTCCCAATTAGATAGACTAATTTTTTAGTATATATGCTTTCTTCTGGGTAAAAACAAAAATGCATTACATTTGAGTTTACAAATAAAAGAAGAAAATGCACCAGTTTTTTAATATGGAACTTGCTTTGCTAAAATCCTGAACTTTTTTTTTTTTTGGCTGAGTGGAACAGAACACTTGCTTTTCTATTTCACACCGTTTGCTCTTGAATTAGATAGCAACCCTTAGGCTACACTTGTTAAAATTGCATTTCTTTTCTTTCTTTCTTTTGAAATAGAAGAAAAGAGGCACTAACTACTCCTTGGTAGAACAAAGAACAAAGAAATAAGTACTTAAGTGGTAGCACTGTTTCTAGTCGCACCTTTACTAATGTTTTAACCTGTACTTTAAAATAAAAAATTCTAAACTTTCAGTCTGTGATTCAGTTCAGTTTCTCCTAGGCCTCCAAATAATATAATTAACCATCTCACCCAGCAAGAATAAATTGTTTTGGGCTATTGGATATATTTGGGATTTTGAGATCATAGATATTTTGCAATCCCACTTGATTTAGTTTCATCTGTGGGCAAATGGATACAGTCCCCAATAAAATAGAACATACAATAGTCTTCCATTGAATAGACTGAATATGCTTAAAATAAAATTGGATTTTGGCTGTGCTTGTGGCCTACTGGACAAAATACTGTATATCCAAGATGAATAATATTGTCTTTACCATCAGCAGGGGGTTGTTGTTGTGATTTCAGATATGACTAACATTGCTAACCATAACTACACATTCTTTGTATTATGTGAAAGATCTGATTGACCAAAGCCATAACAGCAGCAGACGTCAATATGTATGGCCCTATCTAGTGATCACCATAGTATTTGAAAAATTGCACCTAAGAATGGAAGAGATATAAATAATAAAGAATAACAATTAACAAATGAAATGAAAGAAAAAGTAGATATGCTGTGTACTTATGGAACTAAGAAAAATAAGATGTATTTTATAAATATGAATGAAAATGGTGTAATCCTAGTAGCATAGCAGATGAAGAAAAGCATATTTGTGAATGATGGGACTAATCTGTATCTGAGAAAGCATGAATGGGATTATCTCGGTTGTTGTGAGTATTGAAATAGGTGGATGTTATGTTCCAATGAATGGTCATAATGGAAGAACCAAGAATGAATTGGGGGAGACAATACAACATTTTGAATAAAAATAATGGACAGAAAAAATATTCTGTTGGGTGCAATGGACAGATTGGTGGGGAAGAGAGGAAAGAACATCAAAAAGGTGAATATTGTAGACTATTTGGAAACCCAGAAATGAGAGTTTGGTGAGTATCTGCTTAGATAATGGTTGCTTGTTTTGATTACATGGCTTAAACATGTATGTTCATGCAAACAAACAGAAAAGGAAAGAACATAAATCTGAATCCACAATTAATTCAATTGTTTATGATGAAAGATGGAGAAAATTTGTGAAGAATATAAAGATGGATGATAGGTTCTGAATATGAGACAGGCTATTATTTGATAATGGCATGAGTTGATCTGTGAAAAAAAATGGTTATGGAAGGAAAGGAAAGAAATGAATGTAAAATAATTGCTGGAAGAAATGGTGCAAGTCCTGCTTGGAAAAAGTATTAGATGATAAATTAATCTCCCAGTGCAGAATTCATTGAAAATGGTTGTAAGGAGAAGATATGGAAAATGCTTGGAACAGAGTGAAAAGAATGTGTTACCAAGGTTCACAGAAATGTGTGTAACTGAATGGGACATGTGAAAAAGGGAGGGAAAAGAGGCTAAGCAAGGATTTTTGGAATATCAGTCCTGCTCATTCCTGTGACCGGGAATGAAGAAAGTTGGAGAATGGAGGAGCTGGCAGTATGCCAAGATACAGTGTTGTTCTGTTGCCTGTCCCATAGAAAGACATTGGGAAGATTTTCCTGGTTTTTATCCTCCTCGCCACCCAGATGGAACTGGCTATTTTTTGGGGGGGGGTACTAAAAAATTCAAACCAGTTTTGAAAATCTTTCTTTTGCCAGCTTTTCTCTGACACGTTCATTGCCCCTCCCAAAGCAATTGGTCTGATTTCCTTCTGGTTTTGGAGATAATCCAGATGATGGATACACAGACAGATGGACAAACGAGGAGACGAGCAGAGAGAGCCACAAATCCCTTTATATAATTTCTTTCCTGCGTTCTGGAGAACTGAAAGATGCTTGATTGAAAAGTGAAATGTGGCAGACTGTGTGAGAAAAAAAATTGCATGTAAAAAGTGATTGATGAAAAATATAAAGATGTTGTGAAGCATATAGTTAAACTGCAGAAGGAATAGTTAATTTTCAAAGAAGCCAAGAAAATGCTGAGTGGGATGGATAGAAATTAAAAAAAAATCTACTGTTTTTGAACTGCATGGAAAGGGATAAATAGTCTCCAGCAGAGTAATGAAATTAAAAATAAAAGTGATGAAGTTATTTACGTGAAGTGAGAGAGAATGCCAAAATGAACATTTTTTTATAGATGGGAGAGATAGTAATATGATGAAAAGTTCAATTAAAACAAATGCTGCAAATCTTAGCATCTTGGGGGAAAAAATGAGAGGAAATAATAAATGCTCTGATAATACTAAAAATATTAAGATTGCATATGTCGATTGAAGAGCAATTCATGCTTATGTTAGTAATGTTAGAAATGGGGTGGTTACAGATATCAATATTTGTGTACTTCACTATATGGGCAATGTTGACACAAGCAATTTGCAGCAAATGACTAATAGACTCTATGATGCAGCAAGGATTGTACGGTTCAGTACAGTTCAGATCTTAAGTCAGAATAGTTTATTAGTAGTTTAACAAAGCAAATGAATTTAACAATTGCTCTTTAACAATTTCATAAACAATGAAAACCTAGAGTGCTAAGCATATGATCAGTAGTATAGTAGTATGGATGGACAAATGCTGTGTTTGTAGAAAAATCAGATGGTTGTCTAAGCCTTGTCTAAAACCTGCAGGCTTGTGTTCTGGGTAATAACTGGACTGGGAAAGTAGTAGTGCATGACACCAAAGGGAGACAAGGAAAGGATTGGGATGGGAAGAATGGGGAGCAGGCAGATACAATATATACCAATCTTGAAACCAAGATGATTGGAGTTAATAGTAGTGAGGAGACATAGGGAAAGGAACACTAAGAAGATTGAGGGCAGAGTAGATGGGCCAGTTGTTTATCTCAAACTTAAAGCCAATTTAGGCATGGCTATTGATATCCTTGGCTCCAAGCACACAATACATTCAACTGGTCCAACATGAATGACATCAAAGTGCCAAAAGCAGTAGGCCGATATTGCACTGCAAATACTGCCCCTTTTGGATTTGTACGTGTTACCACAATGGAAATATTTAAAAGGTGGAGTTGCTTTTATAGGATTGATTGATTTGTATGTACATTGTGAAAAACACAGAGGTTGAGCACAATAGAAATGTGGCTTTTTAAGAAGCGTGTGAGGACTTCCAATGAGAGATGGTGAATTAACACCTCTCTTTTTTTTCCACTTCCACATTGCATGAGGCATTACGGTCAAAAAGTCAGCTGGATATGAGATCTGGACGACCAAGATGCTTTCTAGAATAAAGAGAGACCTTGGATTACCCACATGTACTTTGGAGAACTGGTTTTGGTTGGTATATGGTAGAAACTGTCATTTTTTGCAGCCACTTGGAGACTTATTATTTTATCATTTTTTAATTTTGAAAAACCTTTGGAACCATAAGTGTACTAGTTGCTGGACAAGTTTCTCTTCAGTGATAGCCAGTTCATCTCATTTAACACCAATGACATGTGGGCATAACGAGAAAGGCCCGTTACTGCTCAAACTGCTGCATTTTGGGCCAGTTGTAGCTTCCAGATGGGCTTCAAAGGCAGACCCACATACAGCATGTTGCACTAAATATGCCCCAATAGCAATAGCAATAACATTTAGATTTATATACCATTTTACAGTGATTTACAGCCTTCTCTAAGCTGTTTACAGAATCAGCATATTGTCCGCAACAATCTGGGTCCTCATTTTACCAACTTCAGAAGGATAGAAAGCTGAGTCAACCATGAGCCTTTTGGAATTGAACTCCTGAAGTGAGCAGTGAGTTAGCCTGCAGTACTGCATTCTAACCACTGTGCCACCATGGCTCTTAGGTAATCAGGGAATGAGTGACCATCTGAAGGGTTTCCCAGTTTGTTTTGTTTTGTTTTTATTAAATTTGTATACCGCCCTACTCCCGAAGGACTCAGGGCGGTGAACAGCCATAAAATAAAACATATAGATACAAAATTTAAAATAGAGATAAAACAAATTAAATAAATTTGGCTGAACCATTATTAAAACCCCAATAATTTAAAACCAAATTTAAAATTCCCATTTAAAAAGAGGAAAAGTTTAGGTCAGGCCAGCTTGATGAAATAGGAACGTCTTAAGCGCGCGACCGAAGGTACGCAGATCCGGAATCCTCCGTATTTCCGGGGGGGCTCATTCCAGATTGTAGGTGCCCCCACAGAGAAGGCTCTCCCCCTGGGGGCCGCCAGTCGACATTGTTTGGCCGACGGCACCCAGAGGAGCCCCTCTCTATGGGAGCGTACTGGTCGGTGGGAGGCTATTGGTGACAGCAAGCAGTCCCACAAATAGCCAGGTCCTAAGCCATGGAGCGCTCTGAAGGTGATGACCAAAACCTTGAAGCGCACGTGGAAGACCACCAGGAGCCAGTGCAGCTTGCGCAGGAGAGGCGTTACATGGGAGCGCCACGTCGCTCCCATCACCACCTGCGCGGCCGCACTCTGCGCCAGTTGGAGCCTCCGAGTGCTCCTCAAGGGGAGCCCCATGTAGAGAGCATTACAATAGTCCAAACGGGAGGTGACGAGGGCATAAGTGACCGTGCGTAACGAGTCCCGATCCAGAAAGGGACGCAACTGGCAGATCAGGCGGACCTGATGAAAAATCCTCCCAGTCACGGCCGTCAAGTCCTCTTCTAAAGACAGCCGTGAATCCAGGAGGACACCCAAGTTGCGAGCCCCTTCCGTGGGGGCCAATGCTTCACCCCCAATAGTCAGCGATGGCACCAGCTGACTATATCGGGATGTCGGAAACCACAGCCACTCGGTCTTGGATGGGTTGAGCCTGAGCCTGTTTCTCCCCATCCAGATCCGTACGGCCTCCAGGCACCGGGACATCACTTCAAGGGCATCGTTGGGGTGGTCTGGGGTGGAGATGTACAGCTGGGTGTCGTCAGCGTACTGATGGTACTCCACCCCGAAACCACGGATGATCTCGCCCAGCGGCTTCACATAAATGTTGAACAAAAGGGGCGAGAGGACCGATCTTTGTGGCACCCCACATATAAGGGGCCTCGGGTCGACCTCTGCCCCCCTGTCAACACAGACTGTGACCGTCAGAGAGAAAGGAGGAGAACCACCGTAATACGGTGCTTCCCACCCCCAACTCTTCCAAACGGTGCAGCATGATACCATGGTTGATGGTATCAAAAGCCGCTGAGAGATCTAATAGGACCAGGACAGAGCCCTCCAGAGATCATCCACCAACGCGACCAATGCCATTTCCGTGCTGTACCCAGGCCTGAAACCCGACTGGAACGGATCTAGATACGTCATTTCATCCAGGTACTGGGGAAACTGTCATGCAACCACACTCTCAACAACCTTCACCACAAAGCGAAGGTTGGAGACTGGACGATAGTTAGCCAATATTGCCGGGTCCAGGGAAGGCTTCTTGAGGAGAGGTCTCACCACCGCCTCTTTCAAGGTGGCGGGAAAGACACCCTCGCCCAATGAAACATTTATAATCCCCTGGAGCCAGCTCGCGTCACCTCCCGGGAAGCCAGCACTAACCAGGAGGGGCACGGGTCCAACAAACATGTAGTCGCATTCAGTCTATCCAGAATCCTGTCCATGTCCTCAGGGGTCACAGAATCAAACTCATCCCAGATAACATTCTCAGGACCTGCCTCCGTCATCCCCGCTGGATCTACCCAGTCGGAGTCCAGATCTTCCTGAATCTGAGTGATTTTGTCATACAGATACTGAACAAAATCCTCGGCTCTTCCCTCCAAGGGGTCCTCCCTCGCTTCCTGGTGGAGCAGGGAGCGGGTCACCCTAAACAGGGCGGCCGGGCGGTTATCTGATGACGCAATAAGAGCAGCAAGATAAGTGCATTTTGCTGCTTTTATCGCCACTAGGTAATTCTTAATATGAGATCTTACCAGTGTCCGGTCAGATTCAGTACAACTGGCCCTCCAACTACTCTCTAGGCGTCTTTTCTGGCGCTTCATCTCCCTCAGCTCCTCAGTAAACCAAGGAGCCAGGTGAGATCGGCGCCGGGTCAGAGGCCGCAAAGGCATGACTCGATCCAGAGCTCCAGCGGCGCCCCTATCCCAGGCGGCCACTAGGTCTCCAGTCGAGGTGTGAGCCAGAACCTCGGGGATTGGCCCAAGCTCCACCTGGAACCTATCAGGTTCCATCAGGTGCCTGGGGCGGTACCATCTTATCGGTTCCGCCTCCCTGCGGCGGGGTGCAGCGGTTCGAAGGTCAAGGCGAAGGAGAGAGTGATCCGACCATGACAAGGGCTCGATGACTATGTCCCCTATCTCGAGATCACTCAGCCACTGTCTAGAGACAAAAATCAAGTCCAGTGTGTTTCCCCCCATGTGCGTAGGGCCATGAATTAGCTGGGTCAGATCCATAGCCGTCATGGAAGCCATGAACTCCCGAGCCACCTCAGACGTCTCACCCACGGACGGCAGGTTGAAATCCCCCATGACCATAAGTCTGGGGGTATCAACCGCCAGCGCGGCGATAACGTTGAGTAGCTCGGGCAGGGCTGCTGCCACGTGGCAGGGAGCCAGGTACGTGATCAGCAAACCCCTCTGAACCCCGTGATCCCACTTCACAAGGAGAGTCTCACAACCGGCCATCTGAGGAACAGTGGCCTCCCTCGGCCTAAGGCCTTCTCTAATAATAACCGCTACTTCCCCGCCCCTCCCCTGTGACCAGTGAAACAAAGGGCACAGAAGGTGTGCAAGATGAACCTGTGGGAAGGCACTTGCTACCTGCTTCTCAACCACATTAGTCTCAAATTGCTGGTAATTACCTATAAAGCCTACATGGCTTAGGCCCAGGATACCTGGTGGACCATCTGCGGCCAGCGACAGCTCCCCTTCTCCCAGTGCGTTCTCACAGGGAGGGCCTCCTTGGGGTTCCATTGGCCAGAGAGTGTAGATTGGTGACTCCCAGGGAGCAGGCCTTCTCTGTGGGCGCACCTACTCTGTGGAATCAGCTCCCTCTGAAGCTCTGGGTGGCTCCTGACCTTTGCTCCTTCCGCTGTGATCTGAAAACATGGTTATTTGGCCTGGCTGGATTGGACTGAAGGGGTTTTAAATGTGATTTTAACGGGTTCTTATATTTGTTGTATTTTATAATTGAATTTGTGTATTTATTGTTGTGAGCTACCCTGAGTCCTTTGGAGAGAGGGCGGCATACAAGCCCAAATAATAAATAATAAGTAAATAAGTAAGTAAATAAATAAATAAATAAATAAATAAATAAATAAATAAATAAATAAATAAATAAATAAATAGGGAAGTGCAACTTCATCCAAGACCAAAGATGGAAACATCTCAGACCTAGGAGCCAAACAAGCCCAGTCATTTAGGATTGAGATAAAAATCAAGAGCAATTCAATTCACTATCTTTTTATATCATCAATGTATCAAACACAAAACTGTCACATTCAGTGCTGTTGCAGTGATTTAAAAAAAAAACAAAAGAAAATATTGCTCATAACTTTTTAAAAAATCCTCAGCCAGCCCAGCTGCTTTCTCCACATAATTAACAGCTGCCACACAATCTGCTGCGAGTCATAACTTTTGCTCCTGTAATGTATTGTTTCGTGGGATAAGGCAATCTATAAATCAAAACAAATGGCAAGGAACAGATTTTCATAGTTCTGGGAGATGAGAGATTCTAGGGTAGCCTAGGGATATTTAAGAGGAGAGGAAATCACATCGAGTTCAAACTTCAGGCTTTGAGAAATGTACATGTTACCAGAGATGGGATTCAAATCCTGGCGTTACTGGTTTGCTATAGGTAGCGTTGGGGCACGCGTGCTTGCTTCGCAGGCGCCTCCCAATCCCACCCCATTCATTGCAAAAGAATCAGCAGTTTAATGGTTTCCTGATAGGAATTCAAATTCAAAAGTCACAATTTTTTCCTGCTCTAATTATATATATGCAGACAGGTGAAATTTCTGCTTTGATCTTATCATCATGGTAGACTGTCAAAGAAATAATAAAATACCTTCCTTGCTCGGTTTTAGTCTCCCTTTTTCCTTTCTGTAGGAAAATTATGTAGCTACTGCTGAAGGCACATCTGAGAATTTACTAATTTGACGAATTTGGAGACACCACAGTGACAAATTATCCAATTCTGAATGGAAACTATTTTATCTCTACAAATTTCTTAACGGTAATCTTCTAAACTTGTTTTACATTCTGTAGAATCTGTACTGTGGAATTCTTGAATATGCTTCATTTTCACCTGATTATCCATCTATCAATATATATATAAATCCATGTAGATTGCAATTAATCTCCCTGCAAATAAATGAGGTTAACTTCCAACTGAATATGGGCAGGATTATAGGCTAATCTGCTTGGATTTTCAGATTAGATTCCATCCTAAAAAATGCAGGTCACATTCTTACTTGGTATTTGTAAGCATCCTAAGAACATTTGTTTTAATATAGTTTTAATATAAGTATGTGTTTCATAGAAAAACAAAACCAACAATACGATATAGTCACTCTCAGTTACATGTACAGTACATTCAGAAAGAAACCTGTATAAATTTTGCTCCTTGTTCAAATTCAATTTAGCATTCATAAATTTACTGATCAGTACAGAAATCAGTGTAAAGATACAGAGAAATTCTACATTTTAATTTCCATTCGTTGTCACTTACTCATATTTTCAGGTCTTTCATTACCTCCTCCCTCTTTTAACTCAGTCTCCTTCAAACTCTGACTTATGTGTAGTAATTTTTATTAATTCACAGTTCAGCAATACAAATAAAAAAGATAAATAAATATAAATAAATAAAATAAATAAATAAGAAAAGAAAAGAAAAAAATAAAATAAAGACAAGGTAATATTTAAAAATTAGTCAGTGAACAGTCAAAGTCCACCTCGGAAGGATGGAAGGCTGAGTCAAGCTTCAGCCAGTGAGAATCGAACTGCTAAACTGCTGGCAGCCGGCAGTCAGCAGAAGTAGCCTGCAGTACTGCATTCTAACCACTGTGCCACCATGGCTCCTAGTACAGTAGGACATGAGCTGTAGTTTCAATAAGCTCTTGTCTACAGAGGCACAGTCTCAGCTAATAAGAGGTTGAATTTAACTTCTGTGATGTCTTAAAGGTGTGAAAAATGTAAATCTTCTGAATACAACTCAAAGTTTTTTGATACTATGCAGTGTAGGCATTATGTATTAAATTTTTTTTATTTTATTTTTTATTTTATATTGGATTTCTATACCGCCCTTCTCCCTGAGGACTCAGGGCGGTGTACAGCCAGATTAAAAAACATGCAGAACAAATATTAAAAACAATTAAAAGATATATAAATTTGGCCCAATTAAAACTCATTTACCAATTAAAACGTTTAAAACATTTAAAAACAGTTAAAAATTTCATCTTAAGCCAGCCCGGCTTGTTTAAATAAATGGGTTTTAAGGGCGCGACGGAAGGCACTGAGGTCTTGGATTCTCCTTATCTCTGGGGGGAGCTGATTCCAGAGGGTAGGTGCCCCCACAGAGAAGGCTCTCCCCCTGGGGGTCACCAGCCTACAAATCTTGAACTGAAAAGGGAATTGCATATTGTAGATACTAAAATGGAATGTATATGATATCTAAATTTGCCTGTTCTTTATAATAATCTTTGGGGTGGAAATTCTTACGTGTGTTATTTCATTTCATATTTTAGAAGTCAATGGTCACAATAAATTATATTTGCACTTCCTTTGAATGGATACTGCTGAACTAGGCAATTCCCAAGTGAGTTGTCCTGGGAAACCTTTCAGTCTCTTCTGCCTTTTAACTGTTGAATTTAACATCCACAAGGGATTGCATCACTTCCTTGATTATACATCTGAAATTAGTTATGGGCCTCCAGAATTTTAAGCCCAAATTACATGAAATTCTTCAATGTTTCTTTCAGTTTTACTTTTTTTCCCCCAAAAAATATTGAGCATGAATGGAAGAACAGGCAAAGATAACTTTCCAATTTGTTCTTCTCTTGCCATTTTTCATTTTAGAACCCACCCAGTGGTGGGATTCAACCGATGTAACAACCGGCTTGCTGAACGTGTGCTCCAAGCGTGCACAGTGCTTTTGAAAACAGCTCTAAAACTTACCTTCTACTGCAGCCCCAGTGAGTAAAACAGCTGAGGTGCGGCAATCCGCTCTGCCACGCCTATCAGCTGGGCTTCAAACAAAGGAAATATAGGTCAGTATAACACAGGGGCAGCTGGGCAGGCCTAGTTGATCATCGGAGCGAACCAGTTCGCTTTCAGCTGATCGTCGGAGCTGCTAGTTTGCCCAAACTAATCCGAACCGGCTGAATCCCACCCTGATTTTCTCACCCCCCCTTATAATAATCCAGAGAAAGCCCACAAAGAGAGTACTTTTCTGAATATGATTTCCACAATATTTAGTCACCACAATTAACAGCCATTGCTGACTGTAATGTTAGTCTGATCCCCTTTTACAGATTTTCTTTTTGGTGGCCTTTCAAACAGTGGTTTATTGTATGTCTCAATTTCAGCTACAAATCTGTTCTATTAGAAATCCTTCACCATTCTACTTCATTAGATTCTTGTTAAAGCCCTTAACTTTTTCTCAGAGTGAATTTGAGTAGTAGTTCTAGTATCTTAGTATTTTGGTTGCTCATTTTTGCAACTTTTCAAACTCTTTTGAAAATATATTGATTAGAATTCTGCAAGAGGTTGATTGTTCAATAGCATGGTATAAAGGTACGGCTACCACAATTCTTGATTTATTTCCTAATACGATCCATCAGGAAATTTCCTTTTTTTTTTTTTTCCAGAACTACCCAACCTCACAAATTTCTTGCCTGGTCATCCCATTCAGTTTCTAACATAATGTGTATCATTAATTTCTTTGTCTGCTAATGTCCATAATAACATCACTTGGAGTTGAAATTACTTGAAGTAGACTAAACTTTTATTTTTGCCTTTGAGTCATTGCCTCCTAAGTTTCTAGACTCCCCTTCACCACTAACAAATTGACTTTTATATATATATATAACTGTCTTACACATTCAGTTATATTATAATGCTCTTCCTAGTTTAGACAGATCTCTCTTTGGGCTTTCCATAGTCTCTTTTTGTTTTGCCTTATCAATCCTTTGGCCATCTCACTGCTTCATCACTAAAAAAAAGTTGAAAAGCATTCATTTCAATAGAGAGCCTTAGGAAATATTTCACATTCCTTCACAGCAAGCTTCTCCTCTGGGGTTTCTATTAACTAGTTATTGGCATATGCTGATCTATAAGCAGATCTTCTCTTCCCCATTGTTGCTGAAGTGGTGCAGCAGCCTTTGGTGAGGAAACTTGCAAAATGGCATCCTTGGACTTCTAACTTGCTTTTTCAAAGGAAGATACTTTAAAGATCAATTGAGGCTTTTCTTGGAAGGCAAATCTTTGGATTTGATATTCAAATTTATTTATTGATTTATTGAGACCGTGCAAAACTTTTGAGAGGACGCTTTGCAAAATGTGTTCATGCAAGTAAAGGAAGAAAGTGGCCTAATCCTTTCAAAAACCTGTTGATCTGCTTGAAAAATTTTCCTCAATTATCTCTGTGAGCATGTACATGTACAAACGCTCTGCTGATCTGTCTTCAGACAACTGAGGAAAGGCAACTGTACCAAAGGCCTCAAAAGATATTGGTGTTATTAGCCATCAAACCTCAAAAATACACTTTTGGCCACTACTGTATTTCAAAATTATTCAAGGTGCTTAACAAAACACAAACATTTCTTTTTCTGCCTAAAGGGTTATTATTATTATTTTTTAAATCTATCTATTAATGAACCTGATGTACAGGTACTTTGAAGATACCACTAGATGTATAATTTCAAAGTAACCGTTTATTTTCATATGCCTTCCATCATTAAGTCCAACAAAGCCCCAAATGTCTATTTATACTATCCATAGATTCAGATTTAACATTATGGGCTGATAAAAAATATCATTTTAGAATTTATGCTTTGCCATTCTCCCAATGGCAAATAATTTTAGAAATTCTTTCGACAGGCAGCTTCTTCCTATGCATGCTTACACTGAGAGGAAAACAAATACTTACTTTTTTCATCAAAACTTTTAGCAAAGCCCTTCTGGTCATGTGCAATACATTTTCTAATTGCCTGAGAAATGTATTATAATTTAATATATTCTGCTCATTTATAATTCTCTCAATACCAACAGATTCGACTTCTGTTTTTCCTGCGTCATTCTCTCGCCCTCTGGTGGTTGATGAAAAGTAATATTATTGATGCACAGAGCCTTTCATGTCTTTGGTAAAATATGTTTATGTTCGGCTACAAGTTTTTGATCTGAGGGATAAAGCGAACTTGTTCTTCCCTGCTTCAAAAATCAGGAGGAGAACCAAAGGAAGGAAGCTATAGAGAAGCAAGCTTCAAACAACTCAGGGAGGTCTCCTCATGGTAAGAGCAGCAGAATAGGCATTATTGAAAAGGAGAAGCTGTGGTGTGTTTCTTTTGTTTTTTGTTTTTTTGTTTTTGCTGGATATGGAAATTCAGATCCCTACCTCAAGTTCATGTCACTGATGTGATTAATTATGCTCAGGCCACTTATCATGCAGGCTGGGACGATAAAGTGGAGAACCAAATAGGCTATTTGGAGCCAGGCCTAAGGAGAGGAGGGTTCAGCTGGTACATTGTTCCGGGGCCCATGGAGCTCAAAGGGGGCCCATGAAGGGAGAAAAACCAAATTTTTAAAAAGAAAAACAATATTGGGTATATACTTCATACTCTATACTTTTGTGTGTATAGCAAAACCGCCTTGCAGCCTTGTTTGACATAACCTTTATTAATCTGAAACTCAGTGAACAGTTATTTATGTAATTTATTGAATTTTGGGGGTATGTGGGGGGCAGTGGGTTGCCATTGGTTCGCTCCGGTTTGGGCAAACTGGTAGTAGCGGCGGCTCTGCCCACCCGCCTGGACATCATCAAATATGATTTGAGCATGCGTGCGCAAGCGAACCGGTAGCAAAGGTTTCACCTATCCCTGGGGCGGGGGGGCCCATATTAGTCTTGTTCCAGCACTTAGTAATCCTCTCAGTGGCCCTGTTTGGAGCAATGTTGAGTCACAGAAGCATGCGGAATAAGTAATGTACAAAACAAATGACACAAAGAGCAATTCAGAAATTTGATTTTTGATATGTTTCAAATCAAATTGTTGAAAATAAAGTGAAAGAAGGAAGCGTTTCACGGAAGGGAGAACAGTGTATCAATAATTTAGGAGTTCTTTACAGGAAATACACTGATTACTAAGCTCTTTTGTAAATAGGAATTACTCCAACTCTCTTTCCTGGCAAAGAGCCCCATCTTGTTGTTAACTGCTCCTGTGCTGTTTCTGCACGTTTTTCCTAATCCTAAAGCTCAGGTCTCAATGTGTACAATGTGTTTCAATCCTGCACATCAGGTGCAGGACATCCAGCCTCTCCTTTTCCTCACAGATCACTTTTTGTAATGCACGACCTGCAGACAGATTGAAGATTCTGCAGAGGGCAGCAAGGAGGGAGAGTTACATCATTCCCACTGCCTTTATGTACCCCCCCTCCCCCCGTTTTTCTTTAAGAGGAAATGGCTATAGTTGAGCAACTTGAGCAATCTTTAGAGGGGTGACAGAAAAAGGGAAAGCAATTTTATGCAAGTCAGTTTCAAAAGCCATTTAAAGCCTGCTGCATTCTTAGGATCACTTTAAGATCTTAATCTACCTATAAGATTATATAATCTTCTCTACTGTCCAATATAATATTCTTTTCCTAGGGCAAAAACTATATTCCTAGGACAAAAACTGTCCTTTCTAAACAAATACCAACTTTTCCCTTCTGGCTCTCTTCTGCTATCTATTCAAGAACCAGTTCAGCCTGTTGGTGCCAGTTAAAAGGATTTCTGGTAAGAGTTACCTCTTTGCTTGACAGTTTAACAAACCCAGATTGGTCAGATAAGAGGGTGCCTCTCTAGGAAAACCAGTGGGCTGAACTGTTATGATATAATACAACTAAAGACATGTTCCCTTGTCTTCCCTATCATGAGCACAGATAGAGTGGTAACAATGTTTTTTTTTATCAAGTTTTTTTTTATTTTTTTAATTTATACATATCATTGTGTGAATGGCGGGATGTTTGAGTATTATACATTTCAATACATATAAACATATTCCTAATTATTACATTCCATTTTCCTTATTTCATATTATTTATTCCTACCTTTTACACAAAATTTTAATTTTCATATAAATATTAACTAGTATGCAATGACATCTAAACCGATGTGCTTTAGCATCCGTATTATCTTCTGTTATAGTTTCAATATTATAACCCTCAAGAAAAAAATATATAAAATTGTCTGCCTGTTTTCTTTTCTCCTGTACATCATATTTCACCCATTTTTACAACATCCCTCTCCTTTCCTCTTCTTTCTCCTCCCTCTCTTCTCTATTCCGCTCTCCTTCTCTCTCCTTCCCTCCTTCCTTCTCCTTTCCTTTCCTTTCCTTCCCTTCCCTTCCTCCTTCTCTCCTTCTCCTGTCCCCTCTCTATTTCCCCTCTCTCTTTTTCTCTGCTTCTATAGAAGTACTAACAATGTTTAGGCTTGTAAAATGAATGAGGCTACTCATGGACAATTGCTTACTTTCACTGGGATCAGCTATTTTTAAAGCATGGGTAGGCAACCTATCATTCTCTAGACGCAATGGACTATCCCTGACCAATCTTAATAGCTAGGATTGATGGAATTTATAGTCCTTAATTCTGGTAGGTACCAATTGTCTATTCTCTATCAGGTTTCTATTATCTATCTCCTACCATTTATTTTTCTTGTAGATAATCTATAAGGTAGTAAACCAAGGGTAGAAACATTCTGCAATGTTGTGTGTGTGTGTACATATGTATGTGTGTATGTATGTATGTTTAGTCATGTGTGTGTGTGTGTGTGTGTGTGTGTGTGTGTGTGTGTGTGTGTATGACTAAAAAGCTGTACTATCAATTCAGACCCTGACTTTCTCCAGCTGCATATATAGGTCAGACTCACTACTTCATGATTCCCAACCTATCTATATATTCATGATTGTTGTGTTGATTAAATACTGGTCCAGCTTCATGCAGGATTAAAATATAATTAAGCTCCTGCTTTGAAGATCTTCCTTTCTTTCCCTTTAACAGTTGCTTAAGTAAAGAAATTAAGCAGCTTTTCCCACATCATTTTATCTCCATAGCAGGGACAAAGATTATGTGGTAATGTAACAACAGAGCATAATTATTCTCTTGAATGTAAAGGCCACCATTTTAGCCTGTCACAACTAAAATGCATATCTTAGGTTACTGGCAGCCAGTCCTTTCTTCTTGGTAAAATAACTCTTGAAACAGTTCCTCAAAAGTTCATGTCCTGCTCGATGAAGGCCTAGAGGGGTTCTTCCAGACTCAAGGCTATTGAAACATCCTCAGTTTCTGGTCCGAAAACATTTGTTGCCACCACACTGTCTGACTGTTGAGTTTGATCCTGTTTCTCTGCATACTGCACAGCAGCATGTATACCATGGAATGAGAGCAACTCTGGATCCTGCATCCCAGTGAGCCAACCTCCTGCCTGGAGCAAACGCCGTATGGATGGGTTACAATTGGCCAGCAGGACCTGTATACCAATCTTCTTGTAATCTTGGCGTATCTCCTTTAGCAAACTGAGGCCTACACTGTCTATAAATTGCATGGCTCCACAATCAATGATCAAGGTATGCATATCTATCGAGGCATCAGGACCATCTGCTGAAGCCTTTGGTGTCTTGATTGCCCTTAGGCAGTTCAACTTGGAAGAAAAACAACTTTGATTTTTGCTCAGGTTTGCTTTAGCTTGAGCTTTTTGTTGTATAGCAGCAACCAGGCAGGGATTCACCCCAGTTTTCTGGAAAAGTGAACTTTTGAAGTAGTCTTTGTTTGCATAGTAAAGAGAAGTATCAAAGCGGAAGATCTTGATATTTGCAATGCTAGTGATCCTCTTGTAAGTCAACTGATCCTCATAGATTTCTGAGTCATCCACCTTACCTAGAAGGGTGGCTCGGGGCCGCTGGGTGCGTAAGATGATGCAGAGAAGAGCAAAGCAGACCCCTATCAGAAGGCCCAGTTCTGTGGAGATCAGAGATGAGGACAGCATGGTTACCCACCAGACTATGGTGTCTATTTTGCTGATCCGCCACATCTTGGGTACTTCAGCAAATTTCCGCAATCCTCCCCTGAGATTAACAATTGTAATCACACCCAAGATGCAAGTTTGCAGTGAATAGAAGAGAGGCGCAATCCACAATAGTACCAGGAGCAGTGCAGCCGAAGATATCAAGCTTGATATTTGAGTATGGCATCCCGTTGATTCTTTCAGCAAAGTCTTTGATAAGGCTGCACAGGAAGCAAAGCAGTAGAAGAAAGATGGAATCAGATTTCCCATCCCAAGGGCAATCATCTCTTGATTGGCTCGGACTGGATAACCATGCTTCTTGCCAAATATTTCTGACAGTGAGACTGTCATAGCAAAACCAATAATGGCAATGGGTAGAGCATCAAGTGCCAGATTTGACACAAGGTTCAGATCTGGGACAGCAGGTTGTTTGAAACCAGTGGGAATTGTGCCACAAATTTTAGATTTGTATTTCTTATTGAAGTTAAGGAAATGCGACAGGAGTGTAGCTCCAATTACCACTAGGAGTTCCATGGGAAATGGCGCCTTCATTTTGTCCTTAAATATATTGTTGATTTCTTTTACTGGCACAATTAGAATTAAAGCCACCAGGCTGGTGACCAAATCACAGATGTTGGTTTTCCCAATGTACCTGAAGAGGTCAATCCATGTTAAAACCAGGGAACCTATTCCATCATGCCGAGGGAGCTTCAGTCCAAACAGAAGATTCATTTGGGACGTGAGAATGGTAAGGGAGGACCCTGTTACAAACCCACTCAGAAGAGGTTCTGAGAGATAAACTGAGATGAAGCCCATCTGGAAGACCCCTAGAATAACCTGAAAGGAAAAAGCAAATAGAATTCATGATTCAGAAATAAATACAACGAAAAAGAAGGTGATCTCAACTTGCATTTTTTTTGTCTGTTATTACTAGTCACAGGAGCTGACTGTGACAAGTAGATGTCAGATCTGGAACCAATAAAGTTTGATAAAATATTACAAAGAACAACTTTTCAAAAGCCAACTGTAACTCAGAAATAGGGCTTTAAATGATCAAAATCACATTAAAGCATTTGAGATAAATATATAAATATTTTACATGCAAAAGCTCCCTAAATCAATCCTCAGGACATTTAGACTATGCTACTGAAGTCCTGGCTGGCTTATGGGTTTCATATAGAGATACATTTGTTTGTGAAAGGAGCATTGATTTTTCTTCAGTTTGAAGACTCTTGAGAACACTAAATATAAAGGCAATTTTTTGGTCGAACTAGATGGGCACTTACATAAAAAGAAATTCTTTAAAAAGAAAGATTAATTTATCTTACCTGATAAATCCCAACCAAAAATGTTAGAGTGGTTGCCACTGTGATGGCATAACAACCTCTGTTGCAGACAACTGTCCCATTCATTGTGGTATTGGCCATCAGACTTGTATCCATGTCCAAATCATACCCTGCTAGAGTAAGTTGCCGGTTTACTGTCTGCCCAATCATCAAGCAAAGGACCCCAAAAGAACCAACACAATTATGGCGCGAGGTAGCCATGGCGAAGTAAATAATAGCACAGAAGAAGTTGGTGTAGAGACCATAAATGGGATCCTGGCTTGCAAGGAGGGCATAGGAGATTGATTGAGGGATGGAAACAATTCCTACCAACAAGCCTGAGATGATATCCCCCAGCAGGTATTCCTTGATGTTGTAACGAGGAAGCCACTCAATTATTGGGAACAACTGACGAAAGAAGGTGAGGACACTTTGTTGGTTGCAGTTGTAATTCTCTTTGGCTTTTGTGAGAAGCTTCTTGATGCTGAAGCCTGATGTTTCGTATTCTTCTAGTTTGACAGGTATATAGGAAGACGACTGTGAAGACTGTGAAGAAGGCAAGCTGGATGTGTCATTGCCGTTCTCGGACTTTTGAGTGATAGTGCCACCTTCCATGACTCCAAAGTAGCTGAAAAGATGACACACAGATATTTTTAAAGCAGAGTGCATGACTTAGGCACAGTTGAATATTAATCTGATGATGCATTGCTAGACTGTTATTGCAGAAGCTATATTGTTATATCTGTCTGACAATAAAAAAAGGAAACTATTCAACCATAAAAACTCAGCACTAAAATTTTGAACATAAAAGTTGTTTCTACATATTAACTTAAATTTATTCCTCAGGCATGTTGGTTGTTAACACAGCTTCTAGTATCCTGTACTCATAGCACCATAGAGGGCATACATCAAACTCCCAAATTATTATTTTTTCTTTCTTTTTTCGTTTCAACGATATTTTATATCTCAGACGATCACCAAATTTCATGAGATGTTGTTCTCAGCAATATCTCTCAGTGTTCTCTCAGATAACACTGCAATCTCTTAAAAACGTACAAAAGAAATTGCCGAAACCTTACTAGTTTTAACAATGCTGAGATTTAAACCATTTAATGTTAATGGTGTTATTATCATCATTATTCTTTGGAAGCACCTGAGCTATTGTACAAGATTTAAAAGGTTGATAAACTTTTCCTAGATCATAAACCTTTTTAAAGCCTTTGCAAGAGTATAAAACAAAAACATTTGGAAAGTTTAAATATGTATGTTCAGTTTGTACTAGTACAGGTGGTTCCAGTATGTTAGGAATCAGAGTTTTTATCACAGTCTAAATCTGTCCTTCTGCAAGATTATTTAGCAAACTGTTTAGATGGTTTGAGAGTATTTGCCCCAAATGGATTGCATTTCTTTTTATTGCCACTCAACACAAATGTCCAACATCTATTTTTTAACAGTAATATTTGCTAAGAGAACTAGTTTTGTGTAATAATTAACACACCAAGCTAACAACTCAGAAAACATGAATTCTAGTCCTGGTGTAGCAGAGCCAGCTCTAGGTTAAGGTTGAATGGGTACCAGCCTAGGGGCACCAAATTTTAGTGGGCAGCAAAATTGAAACAACTTTTGAAAAATTAAAAAGTGAAAAGAGGTAGCCATGTCCTCCAAAGAGCCAGCATGCTCACTCAAGGATCAAATGTTAATTTTGCAGAATTATTGTTGTATAACAACGAGTGATGATGTAATTAAAATTACTGTATATAGGGTTTAAATGTCTGGAAAAAGAAAAAAAAATGTCCGGGGCTGAAAATCATAAGTGTAAAGCTCAAAAACCTGAATAAGAAAGAAACAAGAGAGGCACCTTTTTGAAATTCCTGACAAAAATTGGAAGATGAACCAAAACATAGCAGGCACCTTAGTATGAATTTGCCCACATTGCCAAAATTTCTGGAGCCAGCCCTGCATCTTAGGCATGAAGCCAACTGGATAACATTGGGCCAGTCTCTCTCTCCCTCTCCCTCTCCCTCCCCCCCATCTCTCTGACTCTCTCCCTCTCCCCCTCTGTCTCTATCCCTTCCTCTCTGACCCTCTCTCCCTTTCCCCCTCTGTCTCTCTCCCTCCCTCTCCCTCCCCCCATCTCTCTGACTCTCTCCCTTTCCCCCTCTGTCTCTCTCCCTCCCTCTCCCTCCCCCCATCTCTCTGACTCTCTCCCTCTCCCCCTCTGTCTCTCTCCCTCCCTCTCCCTCTCCCTCCTCCCGTCTCTCTGACTCTCTCCCTCTCCCCCTCTGTCTCTCTCCCTCCCTCTCTGACCCTCTCTCCCTTTCCCCCTCTGTCTCTCTCCCTCGCCTTGTCCTACAACAACAGACTACTTTCCAAAAAACTTGCCAAGAAAACTTCAGAGTCCATTATTAAATTACTGTAGCATGTGTTCATTAAATATTTGCCTTGTTGTTTCTGCATATTAGGAAATCTTAAGGTATGAGTAAATAATGTGTGGGTATGTGTGTGCATTACACAGATATAGTAGATACTCTCTGGCATATTACGGTAGGAATAGCAATAACATTGGAAAGTGCAGAATTCCTGCAGAAAAAAATAATACAGGTAGTCCTCAATTGATGACCACAATAGGGCCCAAAATTTCTGTTGCTAAGTGAGCCATTTGATAAGTGAGTTTTGCCCCATTTTATAACCTTCCTTGCTACAGCTGTTAAGTGGATCACTGCAATTGTTAAGTAAGTAACATGGTTGGTAAGTGAATCTGGCTTGCTTGTCAGAAAGTTGCAAAAGGTAGATCACATGACTCCAGGACACTGCAACTGTCATAGATACGGATCAGTTGCCAAGCATCTGAATTTTGATCACATGACCATGGGGCTACTGCAACAGTCATAAGTGTGAAAAATGATCATGTGTCATTTTTTGCAATGCCTTTATAACTTTAAACGGTCACTAAACAAACTGTTGTAAGTCAAGGATTACTTCTGGGTCTTCCAATCTTTGAGGAAAAGAATCCTACATAAAATTCCAATATAACTTATTATATTAAAAAGTAAAACAAGTAATTTTAAAAGCAATGTGCTCAGTAATCAATTACATATTGATTTTATGGAATGCAGTCTGCCCTTAGTTCTTTCTTTCCTCCCTGTGATGAAAAAAATATCTATACATTCTAGAATTTATAGAATTTGATCTAGAGAAATGTGCTATTTTCACTTTTGCAACCTCTATAATCTTCTAGCAGGCCAGGAACAGGCATATATATCTTCTAGACCAGTGATGGTTAACCTTTTTGGTGCCGAGTGCCCAAAGCATGCTTGAATGCATGCATGTGTGCCCAAACCCCCAAAATGCAATGCGAGCACCTGTGCGGCTGGTCTTCTGGTTTCTGGCATGTGCATGGCAAAACAGGGCTGTGCGCACACATGCACATGTGCTGGAAACCGGAAGACCAGCTACCCGGTGCGCATGTACATGCTGTGAAGATGATCTTCCAGTTTCTGACGCGTACATATGCACCGGCCACCTGGTATTGTTTTCTGGCACGCATGCGTGTGCAAAGACCAGCTGGCTGGTGTGTATGTGTGAGCCGGAAACTGGAAGATGACTTTCCAGGCACACTTATGCTCATAGGGTAGCTGCTCTTCTGGTTTCCGATGCTCCCATGCACATGAAGACCAGCTGGCTGGCGCGCCGGAACCCGGAAGAGTAACAGGCAACGGCTCGCGTGCCCAGAGAGATGGCTGTGCATGCCACTTCCAGCACGCGTGCCATAGGTTTGCCATCACGGTTCTAGACCTTAACACTGGTATTTTTTTCACTTCTGCTTTTTAGTTTCCTGAAGTTTGGGCTTGCATTCTGAGAAAGATTGTAGGATAGTTTGAATATTATTTGAAAATAGCTGAGTGTCTTTCCTTGTCTATTTTTCTCTGGGTATTTTTTTTTTATTTTTTATAAAACTCAGTGCTGTATATGGATGCATATACATAGAAAGAATAAAATATTTTAAAAGCACAAAATGGCAGGTAAAATAACATGACTGGATCATATTCTGGAACATCTACTACTAAATGAACATATTATCTGAAATCAGTTTTTCATCAAAGTAATAAGCAATGTTAATCTTTATGTTTTTATATAGTTTAATTTTGATATACAGTTAAAGTTTAATGATCCATTGAGGAACAATACTTATTACTATTATTACGTATTATTACATATTACATATTATTACGGCCACTTTTAGCAGAATTAATATGAGATATTTACAATTTTATTTTAAAGACCATTTGAGAATCATCATAAGAGCCAGTGACAATCACTAACCTGTTGCCTAGTAAGTGGCACCTCTTTTCCGATAACATGAAGAAAATTTTCTTTGGGTTCTTTGTATCACTACTGATGATCTTCCATTGTATTTACAGTATACATTATCTACACTGATGGGCAGAGTATACTCTAACCTGCATAACAGCTTTACAATACTTGCTGTACAGTAGCAATTTCATTTCTGAAACAGCTTCGTGTATCTCTAAGCTAAATGTTAGGGAGAGGGGAAGTTTATTCAGGTAGTTCTCATTTAACAATCACTTATTCAGTGACATTCTGACGGCACTGAACAAGAAGACGTATGATCACTCCTTTCGGTTGCAACTGTTGGCAAGGTCCCCCAATTACTTGGCAATTACAATGGCCATAACATCCTGCAATCCTGTGATCACCATTCACAACTTTGAATAATGACTTCTCACAAATGAAGTCAAGGGTGATCCTATCATGTTGTGCCTAACAACCACACAGGATTTGTTCGTTGAGAAATGGAACTGCCACAACTGCTGTCATAAGTCAGCATGATCATTTGACATTTGGGCACTTTATAATTGAGACTCCATTACTAAACAATGTGGCCGTAAAGTGATTGCTTAGCAACAAGAGTCTCAATTATTATTGTTGTTAAGCGAGGGCCATCTATAATGAAAATTGCTGATGGATAAACTGACATTCTTATTGTATCATGAATCTACTAGGCAACCTTGGAAAGGTTATTCTTTTCTGCCTGCCTCTCACCCCAGCAATAGAGAAGAAAATCATTTTAACTTACCTTCCAGGGTGGTTATAAAGTCTGCAAGTAAATAATGTTTATAATGCAATTGAATATGTGAAAATGCTATAAAAACATTTTGTATGTGTATGATACTGATAAACTCCTCTTTGGAATTTTCCTTATTTGAAAAAGAAATGATGAGATACCTTCATTTCATTTCATTTTATTTTTGTTGTTGACATGAGAAGAATTCTCTCATGAGAGTTCTAATAAGGTCGTTCTGAGTGATCATTTTGTGAAAAATCCAGAAGTTGAATCTGCCCACAAAATGTATCTGTGCATAAAGTTAAGATTCCTCAAAAAACAAACACCACTTTCTGGAATCTTGACCAGGTGACATAGTTGGGCCATTATAACAAAAGCAAATTTTTATATGGCTGAAATCCTTTATTCCCAGTCTAGAATTCACTACCTCCATATCCACATCTTAATTAAAGCCATTTCTACCTATGTTGCATTTATTTACTCACCAACAGCATGAACTATCCCCAAATTGGTCGCATTGGTAGATGATCTCTGGAGGGCCCGGGACAGGGGTTGCTCCTCTATCCTGGTCCTATTAGACCTCTCAGCAGCTTTTGATACCATCGACCATGGTATCATGCTGCACCGGTTGGAAGAGTTAGGGGTGGGAGGCACCGTGTTGCAGTGGTTCTCCTCCTTTCTATCTGATCGGTCGCAGTCTGTGTTGACAGGGGGGCAGAGGTCGACCCCGAGGCCCCTTGTATGTGGGGTGCCACAGGGGTCGGTTCTCTCACCCCTTCTGTTCAACATTTATGTGAAGCCGCTGGGTGAGATCATCCGTGGTTTTGGGGTGAAGTATCATCAGTATGCTGATGATACTCAGCTATACATCTCCACCCCGGACCACCCCAATGATGCCCTTAAAGTGATGTCCCAGTGCCTGGAGGCTGTACGGATCTGGATGGGGAGGAACAGACTCAGGCTCAACCCATCCAAGACCGAGTGGCTGTGGTTTCCGACGTCCCAATACAGTCAATTGGTGCCATCACTGACTATTGGGGATGAGTCATTGCCCCCCATGGAGAGGGTTCACAACTTAGGCGTCCTCTTGGACTCACGGCTGTCTTTAGAAGAACACTTGACAGCTGTGGCCGGGAGGTCTTTTTATCAGGTTCGCCTGATTCGCCAGTTGCGTCCCTTTCTGGATCAGGACTCGTTAAAAACGGTCACTCATGCCCTCGTCACTTCACGCCTGGACTACTGTAATGCTCTCTACATGGGGCTCCCCTTGAAGAGCACCCGGAGGCTCCAGCTGGTCCAGAATGCGGCCGCGCAGGTAGTTATGGGAGCAGCATGGCGCTCCCATGTGGCTCCCCTCCTGCGCGAGCTGCACTGGCTCCCTGTGGTCTTCCGGGTGCGCTTCAAGGTCTTAGTTACCACCTTTAGAGCGCTCCATGGCTTAGGACCGGGGTACTTACGAGACCGCCTTCTGCCACCAATAGCCTCTCACCGCCCAGTACGCTCCCATAGAGAGGGGCTTCTCAGGGTGCCGTCAGCCAAACAATGTCGACTGGCGGCCCCCAGGGGGAGAGCCTTTTCTGTGGGGGCACCCACCATCTGGAACGAGCTCCCCCCAGAGATACAGAAGATTCCGGATCTGCGCACTTTCCGCCGTGCCCTCAAAACATTCCTGTTTCAGCAGGCCGGCCTGGCCTAACTTTCCCTTTATATTGCTTTTTGATTTTATTTTAAACTGGGATGTCTTGAATTATCTAGGACCAGAATGTTTAGTATATTTTAATTGGTTTTTTATTATTAACGTTTGTATTACATGTATTTTTATCGTTCGCTGTTCACCGCCCTGAGTCCCTTAGGAATAGGGCGGTATATAAATTTAATAAATAAATAAATAAATAAATAAATACGTGTTAGTAAGCTGCATGCAAGTGATTTCTTTATCCTCACCTTAAGAATGATTAATAATCAGCTTGTATAGCCTAAAAACTGAGAACAGGGATTCACATTCTGCAATATATATGTTATCCATGTAATCAGTTAGATCAAGAGTAGAACAGAAGCATTTTCTTGCTCAGATATAGCCTGATCTATGTGCTTATTTGGTGGCGTCCAGCAATAATTATTAATATCCTTTGCCTCTCAACTTTAAATTTCAAAGACTCTGGAGAAGCTGCATTCTCTAAAAGTCTCAGTCTCTCTCTCTCTCTCCCTCCCCCTCTCCCCTCCCTCTCTCCTGTGTCTGTGTGAGTGAGAGATACACAGAGAGAGAGAGAGAGAGAGGCAGAGGCAGAGGCAGAGAGACAGAGAGAACAATCATCACCAACAACTTCCCCCAAAGCAAAATTAAAGCTGCTGATATTGCCTAATGGAGGATAGCTTCCATTCCTAGCACCTCTCAGTTGCCTCCCACAAAATATCTTGCTGGAAAGAAATGAAAAAAAGAAATTAAACTCTATAATGCTTCAAACCTGTGCTCTTTGTCTTCTTCATTCCTTGAACTGAATCCCATTCTCAAAGGAGGAGACGAATGGTCTTGGGTCAGCTCAGTTGCCTTTTTATCTACCTCTGCATAATCGCCACTAATTTGCCCATCCACATTTGCTGGTATTTTGAAAACAAACACCATTTAAATGGAATATTTTTACAGAAACTTGTCCCGAGCATTAATGATTCTTTTAAAAATTCAAACCAATAATAGGGAGGATGATACAACCATCAGGATCTCCAGAACTTTGTTTGCAAAACAAAAAGAGCTGCTTGTGCACATTTTTCTTCTGAACCCTCTTAATTTCCCAAGTCTTGTTTTAGGAAAAAGGGAGAACAGGAAGGTGATTTGATCAATATACAACAGTGTGGGTGATGTGAGGAACCAAAGGGAATATTACAATATTTCCTTATTTGAAAATAAATTATGAAGACAAAAATGAACAAGCAAAAAAAGAAATTGAAAAGTTATACTAAAAAGCCACAAATTCAAAACTGAAATGGTGACTAGATTTAAATAAATTTGCTTTTCACGGGGAGTTTTTCAGAGGTCTTTGGTGTATTAATTTTTCAGCCAAAGAAATTACAATTATTAATGCCTCTAATCCAGACTAACACATATATTAATTTTCCAGTGTTTTGCAATAACAAATCTATTAGTTTATGGCAGGCACTGGATTAATGTCTTGTGCTGCATTGATTTCCAGGCATTAGGATTTATGGATATTAAATCAACAGCAGGATTCATTATGAAAGTGATTTTTCCAGTTTCATGAAAACATTTTTACCTCAAATAAGTAAACATTTCCCTAAAAGATGGTGCATAAATTTGCTTACAACACCACTAATGCATGGTAGCTATGGACAGTTATAATTTATATAGCATAATTTTGCTAGGGTGGCACACCGTCTAAATTTTTCTTTATGGTTAATTCCTGGTGGCTTGCTGCAGTGTTGAAAGGAATCCCATGATATAAAAAGTTCCAGGAAATTAATCAGGATTAGATGCCACGTTATGCTACCAGAACTGAAGAAGCTTCTTGGATGAGAAGTGAAAAAAAGCACCTTTGGGACAACTGTGACCTGAATCTTAGTCCATTTGTATCTCCATTAGATACTTATGCTCCCAGACAGTTTTTGAACCCTTGAACCTGATGTGCTTGCTGCAAATGTTTCATATAACATCGAAGAGATTTGATTGGCTGAAATTAACTTTAAAGGAGATTTTGAAAATTGGGCTTCCCCCCCTTTTTTTCTTTCCATTTCTTTCCTTTCTTTCTTTCTTTCTTTCTTTCTTTCTTTCTTTCTTTCTTTCTTTCTTTCTTTCTTTCTTTTTTTTTGCAAGTTCTCTGGACAAGTTTACTTTAAAAGAGAAAAAGAGAAATAATAGCCTAGGGAATATGGAACTCATTCCACCACAGTAGAAGAATATAGAACTGCCTGGAAAATATTTTCTGCTTCCTAATTTAAAAGCCTTGCATTTGGATACCAGGAGTGCCTCATAAAAAGAATATTTCATTAATGCTTTGCTGCATCTATGAGGACATCTAGAGGAAGTTCTCTGAAAGTTCTAATGGCTTAAATCAAAAGTAGCCAAATCCACAAGATTATTAGATAAATGTTTAAGGGGACTGATAATTTAAACCTATATCTTTATTTCTTCTTGAGAGAGCATGACAAACTTTCAACGAATGTTTGCAACCCTGAGAGTACAGCTGCCATGGTGGGTGTGGTCAGTTACTAAACATCTTTTAAGCTGTTGAATTATTCTTTGTCAATCCTTCTAGCCTAGTAGCAATGCAACTCACCCTTGTCCTCATCCCAGGTATCTGAACATATTTCCAAATAAAGGACAGAGTTATAGACCCCATTGTTAGTGTTTTCTAAAAAAATATTCACTATGATCCCCAGACATTCTTTAAAATCAAGATCATATTATAGGCTTTGCTGTATGCTAACTTGCAGTGAAATTTTATTGAGTTTTTTTTTTTGACAATAGCAATAGCACTTTAACTCCATAGTATTTTACAGCACTGTCTGAGCAGTTTACAAAGTCAGCATATGGCCCCAAAAATCTGGGTCCTCATGTTACCAACTTCAGAAGGATGGAAGGCTCAAGACCACCAAGATCAAACACTGGACTGTGGGCAGAGTTTGCCTGAAATACTGCATTCTAACTACTTCGCCACCAGGTTCTAACACACAGGTGAAACAGGAGTCTGGTGTCGCGCCACCCCCCCCCCTTTTAATGTAGATTTTTTAAAATTCTTACTAAAAATGAATGAACTATGTCTCACATTAGATTTCCAAATCTTCTTTTGATAGTAAGTAGGAAACATGTAACAGGGTTCTACACCCCAAATCCTGTTCAAGATTTTTCTCGGAACCAAATGTGATTTGCTCTGCAGAGATAACGTACTGTAAATATGCAATGCAAAAACTGTTGAAGGACAATATAGAGGACAATCTCTCAATGTTTCCCTTCCATTAGTCAATGGCCAGAAGGAAGCTGGAAACTACTAGAATACCTTTGCATGAAAGTCATACTTTCTCATGCAAACAAATCAGCTCCTATTGCGATATAGATATATTTTGCACACAACCAAAAATGAGATTTGTAGAGGAGGAAGAGGAGAAGGAGAAAATACTTAACCTTTTCCCAACCCACTGTTCTTTATGTCATGTGAAATGCCTCCAACTTGTATTTCTTACTTTGGGGCAACAGGTTGGAGAGCATTTTGTAGCAGTAGAAATGAAATGTCAACCTCCAACCTGCTTTTGTACTTGAGCTTTGTTTCCTGAAGCTTGACTCTGTGCCGTCAGATGCTTAATTCTCCTTCTGAGTTTGCAAGCATCCCAGTGGTAAAGAATACTGTTCTAGAGGTGCCTTTGGGGAATAAAGTTTACTAAGACAAACCCACACAGCAAAAGTAACTGTTCTTCATTATGCCAGGAGTAAGCAGAAAGTTTGACAAAACATTTCATTTAGGAAACCAAATCCTTGCCCTGAAGTCCACTTATTTGATAAATCTGCAGTGAAATGAATACATTAGTAGCACAAAGAACCGAAACACATCGTGAGAATCATGCTGTGTCCTTAATACGGTGCACGCGCCAAACATGACTCCCCAAACATGATTGCCAGTCTGAAATAGAATTTTGAATTGCAGCTTTCCTTAATTACCCATCAAAACTTTTTAAAGCAAACATATATTATCAGAACAAAATTGGTGAATACATACAACGTTTGTTGAATTATTGTTACTTCAACACTTTGTTCAACATTTGTTGAAACATATAATTTTGTAGAGGAATGCCTGGAGGCACATTATCCATGGCAACTCCTTCAGAAAATCTAATGCATAATGGCTGGCTAGAACTTTATTGCTTGGATCTCTTGGAGAAAATACTTGTTTTTACTTCTGGTTTCTATTCTGTGTAGTCAATGCAGATTTTCAACTATAAAGTTCTGTTTTCTTTAATGCCACGTCTTCAGCTCGGGCTACAGCTTCTCAGAATCAGACAGTGATGGAGCTTTTTAGTTGAAACTTTTTTTCTGCCATGTCCACAACCCAAATACATGAGATTCTAGTGTTAAAACAGTGTTTTCTCCTTTTTCAACAGTCCATGGCATTTTCAAAGTGTATAAAATCTGATGCACTTTGCCACCCATTCTATTGGTATGACAATCAAGTGACCTCTAAGGAGAGGGAACGCCTTCCCATTAGGTTCCTAGGCATTCTGTCAACATTTTAGGATCTTCACCCACTTTCCAGGGAAGAGCTGGGCATAGCTGCTCAAAACACCTAGCTCCCTAAAGCTACCGACCTAAAAGCTCCCAAGCTACTGACCTAAAGGTGAATGTAATGTCCACGGCACCACTTTGCTTTGCTGTGCCTCACCATGCTTGGGAGGTGCTGGATTTTGAAAGATCCATCTTTTTTGTTTTTGCTTCATCCAACATCTCCCAAGTCCACCAAACAGCTTACTGGTGGGGCTTAGGAGATGCTGGGTTTTGAGAATGGATTTATTTATTTATTTTAATTTGATTTATATGCCGCCCTTCTCCGGAGACTCAGGGCGGCTTACAGTGCGTTAAGCAATAGCCTTCATACTTTTGTATATTTATACAAAGTCAGCTTATTGCCCCCACAAACTGGGTCCTCATTTCACCTATCTTAGAAAGGATGGAAGGCTGAGTCAACCTTGAGCCTGGCGAGATTCGAACTTACTTTAATTGCAGACAGCTGGTGTTAAATTACAGTGCTTAGTCTGCAGAGCTATCCAGGCTCTTCTTTAGCACTCTTTTCCAATCACTTTCCCTCTGCAAGCCAGTTTGCAGTGGGGGAGAAGAGTTTTGAAAGAACTGTAGACCTGCCCTCAATATAAGCCTATTCAGCAATTACCGGTAGAAATTAGCAAATTCTGATACACATGCTGTTCTTTTTCAATTTAGTTATCTTCTGATAAAACAGCAGAGGCTGGTCAGCCATCTGTTAAAACTCACCATCTTCTCAAGACCCTTCCTCAATGCTATCCTGATTGATTCCTCATTTCCTACTGGCTGTGACCATGTGACATTTAAGCAAAGGGGTGGGGGTGGAATTTAAAGGTAGAAAAGGGGCTGATTGCCTACAAATGTTAGGAATAACAGCACCATTCAGGATTAAGCCAAAATAGAGGCAATGGATGCAGAATACAAATTGGCAATGCATGTTATGGAAAGAACTTTAGCATATCAGTGGGAAATGGCTTATGTACTATGTGCCAGAAGGAAGCACAATATTACTCTTTGCCAAGTCAGTGCCTCTCAAATATTTTGGAGAACTCCCATCATTCCTACCATTGGCCGAGATGTTCGGACTTAATGAAAATATAATCCAGAGCATTTGGAGAATATCAGACCAAGACTGTTCTTGATAATGACAGAATTGTACTGCTTTTCCCAAACTAGAAGCTTCAAATGTGCTGGTTATTGTTTCTAATATTACTAAGCAAAATATTGGAATAAAAATCCCAACTATATGATTTTCTGCCCATAGGCTCCTTTTAAAAATATAAAAATAAATCACAGGTAAAGAATTGTTCTGTTTGCAATGTTAAAGCTTATTTTAGCATGTTATACTATATCCTTACAAGAGAGACATGCAGTATTATATAAATCAATACCTAAAACAAATATAGAGCAAAGGACTTTCACTGCACACACCTGTCTAGGTTATAGATACACTTCGTTTCAGCCAGATCAACCCAGGAGTGAGTTCATAAGACTTTTATCTTGCTTGAAATCTTTGGCAACCCAGACTTGGAGAACATCCAGCTAAGCAGTCTATGAGATAAGCTGTCTTCCAGCTAGAGAATGGTAGAATATATCCATAGGAGGACAGGGAGAAGGATAAGCACATTTCCCATTAGCATATTCTAGAACCGTGATAGTGAACCTATGGCACGCATGCCACAGCTGGCACGCAAAGCCCTTTCTACAGGCACGCGAGCTGTCACCTAGCTCAGCACTACTGCGCATGTGTGCGTGCGCATCCTGCTGGCCAGCTGATTTTTGGGATGCACAGGCGGCAGGGCTCATGCAGGAGATGTGTGTGCATGCATGGGAGGACAGGGGGTGTGCGCATGCGTGGGGGGACGGGGAGAGGGGGCGCACCGTGCACCCCCCACAGCCCATTTTTGGGCCCAGGAGGCTGCAGGGAAGCTTGCTAGGCCCAAAACAAAAGGTGGGGGGGTTGCACGTGCATGTGCAGAGGTCAGGGGAGCATGGAGGGTTGCATGCGCATGCATGGGGGTGGAGGGAGCATGGGGGTCATGCGGGCATGTGCAAGGGGTGCATTGCATTATGGGTGCCAGCACGCATGCGCACTGTTGCGCGCACACATGCTTTTGTCACACAATAAGAAAAAGGTTAACCATCACAGTTCTAGAATGTTAGAATCATCAGGTCTTATAGAAACAAATATCTCAAGGGGAGGTGGGACCCCAAGGATGGGGTGGGAGTGGGATAATATATAGCTATAGTGAAGGTTGCAGCATGGCAGAGATTGGAATCGTTTTAGGCTGGGACACATTACCTTTAAACACAAGATTGGAGACTGTTACTAATACTAGGTTTTATAATATTGCATAAAAGGACCATTTCACATTGATTTTCATCTAAAAGGGGTGATACAATACTAGTAATAAAAAAATATAATGTTGACAAGTTTCATTTAGATGAATAGTTCACTGGTGGAATTTGATTTTTGGAGTTGGCAACCAAACAATCTGTAGAACTTTGAAGAACAGTTAAAGAACTGTATTGCTTCTTCTATTGTAGTCTTGTACATAATCGTTCATATACTCCAAAAACATGAACTCACTAAACCTGACCAGGGTGTGTACTGAGTTTGCTTAAAGTCATTAAACCTTGCCTAACCCAGAAGGCTTCCTTCCCAGATATTTATTTATGTTTACCTTATTGGTGAATCACTCTCTTTTTTAAGACTTAACAACAGTAGAAATGTCATGAAACCATAACTATAAAATCATAAAGACTGCATAAAAATAAAAGCATAAAAGCAAAGTCATCACCTGTAAACCTGAAAAAAATTAACTATTAGGACCAATATAACATCCAGAACTTCCCATTACCTAGCAAAAAGTAATGGATCCCATCTATAACTTTTTGCTAAGTGTTCTGCAGGAGCAAAAGGACCATATCCTTTCACTTGAGTGACCCATGCCATTTCAATCTTATAACCAGGTCTAAAATGATACTGAAAGGAATCTAGATCATCACAGTATCAGCTGTACATAAATCTATTTTCTGAAAAAAGGAAATGTTTTAAAACATACAGAGGTTATCCGTAGACTCTGGATCAAGAGAGGACTTCTCCTGTCCTCTTCAAGATGTTGGGTACAACCAATGCTCTCAAAAAAAAAAAAGCATAGTCACCTTTGAATTCACAGGTGACAGTTCAAACAAGGCAGGAGATAAAGGGATCCAATTCACAGATGGCTGAGTTCATAGTGTGGAGAACTTTGCCGATTTCTTCATATTCCACAGGATCAAAATAATCCCATATATTACTGAAAAATGCTTCCCCAATCATCTTAACCAACTCTGTCCATGGTGAATCCAGCTCTGAGTAAATGCAAACAAATTGGACTCAAAGTGCTTACAAATATGACACAGAAGCATTTACAGAGATTTTGCTTTACTTATTTAACAGAATTTCTAACATCTCCATAGGACTCTGACCCAGTTGTATAGAATAAATGACATAAAATTGAAATAAAGTTAATATTCAGGGGAAAAAATCATGTCTTAATTTCCCCCCAAGATCCAGATCCTCTTAAATAAGTCACTGGATGATTTTCTGTTGTTGCAATAGGGATACTTATTTTGGCTAGTTGCTCTCATCCCTGTCCTGAATTAAGGCTTGTTTGATACTAGTGTTCGCTGTTTATTTTCACACTCAGTTGCTACATTTCCAGGTTCCTCTGTACACAGTGAGGCACCCCAGGATCTAAGTACAGGGGATGTTACTCAGGAGCACCTAAAGGTGCTTTTTCAAGAGGCAACTGGACTTTCTGTTTTTTCTTTGAAGATGTTTTATCTGAAGATTCTCAGAGCTAAAGAAGCTTCTTGGATGAGAAACTAAATATCTTCAAAGAAAAAAACAGAAAGCCCAATTGCCTCTTGAAAAAGCACTTTTGTGACAACCAGTGGTAGGTTGCCCCCGGTTCGGACCGGTTCTATAGAACCGGCAGTAAAACCGGCGGGAGACTCCACCCACTGACCCTGACGTCATCAGAAGCGATCTGCTGTGCAGGAGCATGGGTAACTATCAGTAGTATGTACCAGTAGTACCTACCACATATGTGTCTCCTTAATTTGAAAGCTGTTTCTTGATGTTTTTCTTTCCTTTGAAGCCCATGCTTGGCTAATTTCTTTGCTTCATGTTTACATACTTGCTTTAGAAACAGCAAAATATTTTCCATGACCAACTTACTACCTTGAGAAGCAAAGCTTTCATTCAAAACAATAAACATTTCTGTCTCTTAAGGCAAACAAGACAGTTTTATGCCTTTAAGGCAAATTTGTAGACTCTCGTGGTTAAGAATATATTTAACTTATTTAATACGAGGCTACTTTGTGAATGAAGTGAATCTGCTAAAGTGCTATTGCCACAAATGCTGTCTTTAATAATAAAGATGCTTCCCAAATCTTGAGATTCTTTCTGTCAAATGTCATGGAATCATACTGGCATAAGGGGCTATTTAGGCCATTGAGTCCAACATCCAGTTCTGTGTAAGAATCTTATGTATTGTCTCTCCCCAGTTATTTTAGCCCATTAGATCTGGCAGAAAAGGCAATTTGCAGGTACTATCAATTAGGTATCTACTTTGGGGTCCCAGGAGACATGCTTCCTCTGCCATGGCACCCAGTTTATGGGACATTCCATCGCCCCCCCCAAAAAAATTAAATTAGCTACATTCCTTCTGATATTCTGGAAGACTCAAGAATATCAAGACCTGGCTGTGTTATTGAGCTTGCCATTTCCTCACTAGAAGTCTTTTACATGTTTTTTTCAGTGGTGGGTTCCTCCTGGTTCCGCCCGGTTCCGCCGAGCTGGTAGCGGTGACGATATGATGTTACCGAACCAGTTCTGCCCTCCTGCCCTCTGCCCCCCCTACCGACCCCCCACATTATTCTTACCTTTTATTTGGCCCCACCTCCAATCTATTGCTGCCTCCAGAGTCCCAGCTGATGGCTAGAGGGAAAAAAACTGTTTAAACTCTTGCCGCGGGGCTTCAAAGGGCCACCCTACAGCTGATCAGTGTTAAAAGAAAACAAATGGGTAGACCGGTGCCTGCAAAAATACATGAGTAGATCAGTGCCTGAAAAAATACATGAGTAGATCAGTGCCTGCAAAAATAAATGGGTAGACCAGTGCCTGCAAAAATACATGAGTAGATCAGTGCCTGCAAAAATAAATGGGTAGATTGGTACAGCTCTGCAAGCAGTTAAAAGCCTGGTAGACCAGTACCTCTGCTAAATCCTAAATAATTGTCACATGACCATTAAGCCACACCCACAAAATAAGCCACACCCACAAAATAAGCCACGCCCACAGAACTGGTAGTAAAAAAATTTAGAATCCACCCCTGGTTTTTTTCCACCATGGCTGTAAATGTCTTGCTTCTTCAAATTCCTTTCCTGGGATTTTATTTCCAATCCCCTTTATTCCCAAACTCTTCCCTCTCTCCATTTTGTCTTCAAGGATATACCCTCTATGAGAAAGGAGTAGGAAGGGTAGGAAGAGGAGAGGGAGGGAGAGGAATGGAAAAAAGGGAAAAGGAGAGGAAGGAAGGGGACAGGAGTAGGAGTGAAGGTGAAAAGGGGGAAAAGAAGAGAGGAGTGAGGGAAAGGAAGGGGAAGTAGGATGAGGTAGGAGAGGAGGAAGGAGAAAGTAGGAGAGGAGGAAGGAAAGAGGAAGAGGAAGAGGAAGAGGAAGAGGAAGAGGAAGAAGAAGAAGAAGAAGAAGAAGAAGAAGAAGAAGAAGAAGAAGAAGAAGAAGAAGAAGAAGAAGAAGAAGAAGAAGAAGAAGGGTTGTTGCGAAATGAGGGGAGAAAAGGTAGAAGAGCAACTCAATGTAATTAAAATGCCTTATTTTAAAGTTTTCTTTAAGAAAAACATGTATATGTAGGATTAATTATGTATAAGAAAATGTACATTTTATGTTATGTGTATAAGAAATAAAGCTGAAAAACTTCAAAAAGAAAAGGATATAATCTCTATAACTCTCAAAAATCCACTGCTGTCTCTCCTGTTCTCTTTTTCTTTCTCTGAAGGATTAGAACCTGTTTCTTCTAGGACATCCTTTTAATGTCCAACTGTACATAGTATCTTTTATGTTTCTAGCAATCCTGCAGCTTGCTTCCAATGTCAGTTTCTGTCTTAAATGCCACCATTCTTTGATTTGATGCATCTTTACCCAAGCCCATCAAGTGAAATATGCCATTCATTGCGTTAAAACTTTGACTTTACTTTTTTAAAAAATGTATGCTCGGTTGTTTTCAGGCAAGAACAGAAAGTTGCTAAAAGCTTTGCAAGCTATGATTGAATGGACTGCCATTCATTCCTCTTTGCTAATCTTTTCTAAGATTCTACCTGGAGAAAACTTTTCATGCTTCTTGTTCTCTTTTCAGTCTAGCAATGTTCACTTGAATTGAAATGTGTTGCCCACTTGGACAGAAAATTTGTTAGGGATTCCTGTTACACTTTATGATAAACACTTGTTTGCTAATTCAATAATCTCAGTGAAATCAATTGCTCACCATTTTTGAATAATAAGAAATAATAAAATAATAATAATGTCTTATAAGTTTTTCTTTTAGGCGTAACAAATACAATGAAAGAGAGAGAAACAGAAAAAGAAAGAGAGAGAACCAACACACAAAGCCTAATCCTACTCTCTTTGATTGCAGGGATATTGTCATTTTGCCCATGATGATCTTGGATTGCCCCAACTGCTGAGTCCTAGTATAGCTCTTAAAATGTCTATGTATGCACGCGTGAGTTCATTCATTCATTCATCCATTCATGAGTACGAGATGTTTCTTAGATAGGGCTTGTCTTAATTGTTTCTGGGACACGACATTATCGGCCAACAGATTGCCAGTATTATGGATCAGTCAATGAAACGTGCAGAAACAAAGATTTTGTAAAAAGTTAACCTTTACACAGCTTTTAAGTCCAATTAACTTCACATTAACCTATGCTAAACAAGGGTCACTAGAACACTAGATCAGCTATATTAAGAAGTGCTTGTTTTGAGGAATAACTTCTAAAATAGCTTAGTAATACCAGCAGAAACTTGCTGGCTTATGTTGGCTTCCGTTCTGAACCTGTTCGGGCAGCAAAGAAGCAGTCCCAGCTCAAGCCATATGAAATTGCAGATATTGTTTGGTGGAGGAAGTGTATTCTTCAGTCAGGCATTCAAAATTATGATTAGAACAAGCTGATGGCAGCATCTGCAAATGTTTTCACTGTCTCTGTTGTGTGACGATGTGAATCCACACACATAACTGCCTTAGATAATTAGAGACAGAAGGGCTTATATGCATGCAAACATCCGGCATCATTTTTTATTTCATTTAGAAACTACTGTTCAACACCAGCAGGTTCTTTGTGGATTGTAGTGTATTCTGAAAACTACCTCCGTTAACGAAGATCATATGCCTTCTACTTGGTGGCAACTCTTAGAGACCACATCAATAGATTCCTCTAGTCTAGGAGGATTTGTTGGGTTTTCCAATAGTTTATCTATCTCTGCTGTGATCGAGTCTTTCTACCTCCCTGCTGCTTGACCTCTTATCTATTCTTTCATCTTTCTCACCTTTCTCACAGTTACAGAGAGTGAAACTAACTTTCACTTCAAAGAGCTAAGTACAATGTGCCCGAAGTATGATAATTTGAATCTGATCAGTTGTACTTTGAGTGAGAACTCTAGTTAATTTGTTCATGGATCCATTTGCTTGTTTTTCCTTGGCTACTAATGGTATTCTCAAGAGTCTTCTCCAACACCAAAGTTCAAAAGTATCAATATTCATTCTGTCATGTTTATTGAAG